>NC_136069.1:1715087138-1716346992 GCF_964261635.1 Lissotriton helveticus
CCTTGGTGGCTTTTAAATGTCTGATAAAGGTTACGTTTTCCAGATCCCACATTTCCAACTCCCCAAAAAAAGGGGTGTGAGCAGGGAGAAGAGTAAAAGAAAACTGGAAAATTAGTAATTACCATACGTGCACAAATATAAAACACCTTGTCTCCCTCTAGCATTGCATTACCAGATGGTCTCCCTTCTAAGTGATTACCCGGCCTGACCCTGGTTAGCTTCATTACGGGCCGGTAATAGCAGCATCAGACCCACAGCCTGCCTCCATGCTAACGTGCCGCGCACCATTCCGCAGCGGGAGCAGGCACCGCAACCGACACTAAAGTCCTGTGCACACTGCAGGGAGCTAAGAGCTCCTTCCAGCACTCCTGAGTCGAACCCGGCACACACACCACCGGCTCACCTTAAAGAGTAGCGCCATGCCGACAATCATGCAGCTTCCCAGCTCCTGAAGGTTTCCTGTTCCTCTTGTCGCTGCACCACCTCCACTCGACCAATGCACTCTTCCCGCGTCGCACGTCCCGGTCCAGCTGCGTCGCACGTCCCGATCCAACTCTTTACGTCGATGAGGCTTTCCGCGTGAGGACCTGCAAGGGAAAGAAAAAGAAAATTAAAGGCCCCACAGCAGGGCGAGGAGCGAGCCTGGGAAGCGAGGGCACAAGGAGGCTGCATCCCGCGCTCCCCAGGCTTTTAAACCCCCCCTATGCCGCGATCCCGCCCCCTCGACCCGGAGGCGCAAAACGGCTTCCGTGTCAAACAGCGGGACGCGCGGGCCAACTAGGACTGGTGGGGGGGGGCCCGGGCCCAGCCATGTGGGCGTGGGTGCCGAGCGCCCCCCCCCCTTTCCTGTCGGCTGATAGTTTAAAGGCTGTGACAGTCAGTCATAGCCGCTGCTTTCGACCACATCTTCCTGCCCTACTCTATGAACAGCCGTCTGCCATGCAAGCCAGTCACCAAACAACCGTGGAATACAGTTTAACACACTAGATCACACATTGGCTACCAGAAAGGAAAAGCTACAGGACACTTAGGAAAGCGGCTATAAGAGTGCTACCGCAGCAGACTCAGAAAACCGTGCACAAGCTCCCCACAATGACCTCGAATCAGGTTTCAGCTGGAACATGAACGAACAAGTGACCCAAAACCCTCCTCATGCCCGGTGGAAAGCCGACGGGGGGACAAAAGATGAGCAGATGTCCCTCCACATATTTCATGCTGAGGAAGACTCCCAACCTGCAGCCGGCAGCTCTGACTTTAGGCCACATCCTATCTCCTAGTGAAGTCACCTGCAGCAGCAACTCATAAAAAAAATTAAAAAAACAACAAGGTTGGAAACATAGAAATTAAGAAGGAGAAAGGAAATAATAAAATGGATAAAAACCTTGAACCTTCAGGCCATCATGCCTTCACCATTCTCCACTCTCCCAATCTCTCCAAAAATGCAGTAAAGAAGTTCAAGCACCGGCTAATGATAACTCACCCTGAGACTCTTATTTCAGACCCATACTTCTGCATTAGCAAAGGCGTATTATCCAACAACCTTATCTTCCACTCAAAGAAATGTGCCCAGTGGAGAAATATCTTTTACTCTTTGCTTCGAATCTCCAACGTTAAAAAGAAACCCGCATGCCCTCAAATTGTCAGTAATAGCTTCAGTCTTTTGCCCTGCCAATGCCACCATCACCATCTACAACAACGGTAATATCCTTATACAAGCCTCCGATGCTATTCTAGAGACCATGGACAGGATCTTCCCTACTCTCAAGAAAGCAGTAAACAGCAACAATAGCACACTCCCCGCATCTTATCACTGTCAGTATATCTAGATGCCACCCCAACTCCACGACAAAATCCCATCACAAATTCCTCCAAACCAACATCTCCTCACATCTCCAATGAGCCCTACATCCCAGCCAATGTGGTCACACTCGGTTCCCTGGTCCAGGAGGGACTGGGTTGCGCGCATTTACCAATCACATCATTGCAGACACACCCATTGATTCCTACCCCCCCGTCACTTCGGCCGCTTCCACACCTCGATCCCCAGCCCAGAAGGGACAGGGTTATTCTTCGCTATCGATCGCTGCTTTGTAGAGTCGTCAATGTTATCCCCGTCAACCATGAATGAAGCCACCAACCCAGACTCCACCCACGTCTTGCTTCTATCCCCACTCTCATCTAAGTGAGATTACAAAGATCCCCCTGACCTACTGTCTACCGCAATATCTGATCGGACACTCACACCCTCAATACTCATTCCACCCATCCGAACACAACACACAACGGCCAGTCCACACACCGACTGGGATCGCTCCACAAACCTCCTTCAACTTACCACTCCGATCCCTAATGAGGATATCCCCATGCAACCGGAGAACGTGTTCATGCATACAGACCCTACCTGCAGATCGCCCTCCACAAAAGAACATACACCTACACATACTTCTAACCTTCCCAACTCCATTTGGTTTCCACGATTCAATGAGTTAGCCACAGGCCTAGCCCATCTCATGCCCGAGATGCTTAACCTATCAACCATCACCAATGAACTTCTAAACATGCACAGAGCCACCAACACCACCGTGAACCAAATCAGTTTCCAAACTAGTAGAAACTTCCCCAAGAATTCACACCACGAGAAAACTAGTCAGAGTAACCAAATCAGGTCACAAATTAGTAGATACATCCCCAAGATCTTACAGCCTGACAATAATATTCAGACTAAGGGGTCGATTATGTTGGCAGTGAATCCCCATCCTCCGGGACGGTGGAAGCCACAGCCGGCCCGGTGGATGCGGACTCACTGCCGCGGACATTGCAAACACCCACCGCGACATTAGGATGCCGGTGGGATCATTGGTGGATGGAAAGTCCGTCCGCCGCTGATCCGCGGTGTATGCATGCAAATATGGTGGCGGTAGCCATATTAGGTTGCAGGCGGAAACATGCTTTTCCACGGCGGCTTTTCCACCGTAGAAAAGCATGTAGTCTTTTGTGTTTGGGGGCCCGTTGCGGGCCCCCAGGGTGTTGGGGGTGGGGGGTACACATGGGGGGTACCTATGGCACCCCCCTGCTTTGGCATGCACAAGTTGTGCATGCCAAAGTGAAACATGCACATTTTACATTGCGGCGGGTGCTGCTCAAAGCAGCACCCGCCGCAATGTAAAATATACGGGATGGCGGTCACATCCTAATTGCCACGGAGGGACCTCCGCTGCCCCTGCGGTCGGTCCCTTAACCATCCTAATCGACCACTAAGTTACCTTCCCCCTCTTGGCCTACTAATCTGTTGGCCTTGGAGCGATGACCCCCTACCCCTGAACACACTTAAGATCAGCTGACTCTCATGGTACCTTTTGCCACCACGGACTGTTGGTGTTCACATTAATTTGAACCCGACCAACCACCCATTGTGACACTGCTCCGCCACCTGATACTAACACAGTAACAAAGTCCATCCATCCATTGTGACACTGCTCCACCACCTGATACTAACAGAGTAACAAAGTCCATCCATCCATTGAGACACTGCTCCACCACCTGATACTAACACGCTAATAAAGTCCACCCGTCCATTGTGACACTGCTCCACCACCTGATACTAACACGCTAACAAAGTCCATCAGCCCATTGTGACACTTCTTCACCACCTGATACTAACACGCTAACAAAGTCCACCCGTCCACTGTGACACTGCTCCACCACCTGGTACTAACACGCTAACAAAGTCCACACGTCCATTGTGACACTGCTCCACCACCTGGTACTAACACGCTAACAAAGTCCACCCGTTCATTGTGACACTGCTCCACCACCTGATACTAGCAGGCTATTAAAGTCCACCCATCCATTGTGACACTGCTCCACCACCTGGTACTAACACGCTAACAAAGTCCACCCGTCCATTGTGACACTGCTCCACCACCTGGCACTAACACGCTAACAAAGTCCACCGGTCCATTGTGACACTGCTCCACCACCTAGAACTAAGAACGAAGTAAGGGGTTTACTACTCTGAACACCATCATCCCCTGACAGGGCCCGTGGGGCTGCCGTGATGGGCATTCCTAGGGCGCTTAGATGTGCAGGTGGCTGGCCCCAATGCTTGTCACTTCTTCTCCCATCACTGCTTGAGGCCGGCCTCCTTGGAGCTCATTACGGCCATACATCATTTTGCCTCCTGTATCACCCCCATTTTCCGGTGCAGCGGACTGGGCGGCTCGTGCTGCGTTGCCACACCCAGCCTAACTGTCACTTGCAAGTGGGCCCAGGCCCCTCTATGCACTTGGGTCCCTTCTACTGACCCCAGAACATGTTGCTCACCCAGGGATGCCTGCACTCTGGTACTCAAAGCACCCCTGCACATTCTATGACCACATCTCAACTTCAGCAAGGACTCCATGTGCAAAGAAGACAAACTGGATACTGTGCCGGGGGCGATAGAGAACTCCCATACCTCACTCGAACACAAGATAGACACTCCTGCAGCAGACCTTACCTTACTAGGAGCGGACCATGGCAACTTAACAGATGAAGTCCGAAAAAAAGACCAGGAGATCATCACAATACAACCACAGACCTGCAAGACTGAGAAGAGATAGCACACCCTGCTGGAGAGGGTCTGTATTTGGAACTCGCTCATAATAAGAGCTGAGCTGAAGGATGTTCCCGTACAAACAACATTCGCGCTGTGGGTTTGCCCAAAAACATTAAGGGACAAGACTCAGTCTGCTATGCAGAACATTGCCTATGAAGTATTCTCTCTCCGACTGCTCTGTCACCTTATGTCTCGATGGATTGGGTTCACCAAGTGCCGGGGAGGCATTGTGCTATGATGATGTATCTGTGTTCTATATTGATGTATCACTGTTCTGTATTGATGTATCTCTGTTGGTGCAAAGTCTAAATATCGATTCCTAAATTTCGACTTACAGTAATATCGAGTTGGAAATATCGAAGTTGGAGAATATCGAGGTCAAGAATATCGTTGGACAGAATATCGACCCTAAGGTAAGTAACATCAACTTTTTTATATCGATGTAAGTAATATCGAAGTTAGTAATATCGATATCAAATATATCGATGTTACTAATTTAGATGTTTCTAATATCGATATTTGTTTATTGTTAAGTATTTTATTTGTTTTAAATTATATGTGTACTATTTTTTATATATTAATAATGTTAATTTTAAGTTAATTTTATGTTTTAGTACTGGAGCGGGTTGTGGGTTTATAGGGGGATAGGGTGGGAAGTAATTTAATTATAGTAAATTCATTATTCATTTTTAGTAATTGTAAATTAAATTTAATTAATGTTTGTGTTTAAGTTCTGTAGCGGGTTGTGGGTTTATAGGGGAATTGGGTGGGAAGTAATTTAATTGTAATTAAGTAAGGATTGTTTTGTATTGGCATTGATTTTTATTTCATTTTTAATTAATTATTAATCGGTAATTAATTATTTTAATTGTTAATTACATTTTTTAATTGGTAATTATTGTTTGTAATTGGTAATTACATTTTTTATTTGGCAATTCATTTTTTTAATTGGTAATTATTTTTTTTAATTGGTAATTCAGATTTTTAATTGTTAATCACTTTATATTAATTGGAAAAACATTTTGATTAATTGGTAATTATTGTTTCATTTAAAATATGTTTTGATTTAAAAATAAATCTATTGTTTACTATATTTTAATTGTTAATTAATTTGTAATTATTAATGTTTTTTGTTTTGAAAAATATTTTAGTGTTCAAAATTTATTATTTGGTAACTAATATTTATTATTTAATATTTATTGGTATTTATTGTTAATGTATTGTTAATTCATTATTCATTTGTAATTATGTTTTTAGTTTTGAAAAACATTTTTGTGTTCAATATTTATTATTTGGTAACTAATATTTATTAATTCATATTTATTGGTATATATTGTTAATTTATTGTTAGTTAATTATTCAATAGTATTTGTTTTTAATAATTATTAATGGGTATTTGCAAATGATGTAGTGTTTTTTAAAAATTAAATTGTTAATTATTTTATTTACAACAAATATTTATAAGTATGTTATATTTCACTTCTACGCTATCCAACAATTTCCCTACTGTTGCACTCTCTGGAGTTGGAATAGTAATTTTTATCCCTATGCTATCCAAGGCTTTTACTACTGTTGCACTCTCTGGAGTTGGAATAGTAATTTTTACCCCTACGCTATCCAACGCTTTCCTTACTGTTGCACTCTCTGGAGTGGGAATAATAATTTTTATCCCTACGCTATCCAATGTTTTCCCTACAGTTGCAATCTCTGGAGTGGGAATAATAATGTTTACCCCTACTCTATCCAACGCTTTCCCTACTGTTGCACTCTCTGGAGTGGAAATAGTAATTTCTACCCCTATGCTATCCAACGCTTTCCCTACTGTTGCACTCTCTGGAGTTAGAATAGTAATTTTTACCCCTACGCTATCCAACACTTTCCCTACTGTTGCACTGTCTGGAGTTGGAATAGTAATTTTTACCCCTACGCTATCCAACGCTTTCTCGACTCTTGCACTCTCTGGAGTGGGAATAGTAATTTTTACCCCTACGCTATCCAACTATGCACTCTCTGGAGTGGAAATAGTAATTTTAACCCCTAAGCTATCCAACGCTTTCCCTACTGTTGCACTCTCTGGAGTGGGAATAGTAATTTTTACCCCTACGCTATCCAACGCTTTCCCTACTGTTGCACTCTCTGGAGTTGGAATAGTAATTTTTACACCTACACTATCCAACACTTTCCCTACTGTTGCACTCTCTGGAGTTGGAATAGTAATTTTAGCTCTACGCTATCCAATGGTTTCTCTACTGTTGCGCAGTCTGGAGTGGGAATGGTAATTTTAATTTCTATGCTATACAACATTTTTATTACTGTATTTTTTTTAGTTATGGGTTTTGAATGGTATTTTTATTTATTTAGCTATTTGATATTTTTTGTATAATTTTAGATAATGTAGTATATAATTAATTTTAAAAATATTAAAAGTATTTCTAATTTTTTTAATGTATTAATAATAATTATTTACTTTTTATTTATGTTTTTGTTTTATGTATGTAAATGTATTTGTAATTTATAATAGTTGTTATTAATTTATAAATTATTAGAATAATTATTAAAACGTATTGTTAAGTAAGTATATATTATATATTGTTTGTATATGTTTAATTAATGTATTATTATTATATATGTATTATTTATTAATTTTAAACATTATTAGATATTTTTAACTATGTTTATTTTATTTATTAGTGTTATTTACTTTATTTTTCATTTATATTTTTACCCCCCAAAAAACGATATTTTTAACATCGATATTTTTCACATCTACATTTTTATTTCGATATTTTTGTACTTACCATGTTGTAGATAGGATGTCGATATTCTTGACTTCGATATTTCAGCATCGATGTTCCTGTAGGTCGATATTTTGCAGGTCGATATTTTGTCAGTGATCCATCTCTGTTCTATACTGATGTATCTCTGTTTTGTATTGATGTATCTCTGTTCTATATTGAGGTATCACTGTTCTATATTGATGTATCTCTGTTTTGTATTGATGTATCTCTGTTCTATATTGAGGTATCACTGTTCTATATTGATGTATCTCTGTTTTGTATTGATGTATCTCTGTTCTATATTGAGGTATCACTGTTCTATATTGATGTATCTCTGTTTTGTATTGATGTATCTCTGTTCTATATTGATGTATCTCTGTTTTGTATTGATGTATCTCTGTTCTATATTGAGGTATCACTGTTCTATATTGATGTATCTCTGTTTTGTATTGATGTATCTCTGTTCTATATTGATGTATCTCTGTTCTATATTGATGTATCTCTGTTTTGTATTGATGTATCTCTGTTCTATATTGAGGCATCTCTGTTCTATATTGATATATCTCTGTTCTGTATTGATGTATCTCTGTTCTATATTGACGTATCTCTGTTCTACATTGATGTATCACTGTTCTATATTGATGTATCACTGTTCTATATTGATGTATCTCTGTTCTATATTGATGTATCTCTGTTCTATATTGATGTATCTCTGTTTTGTATTGATGTATCTCTGTTCTATATTGAGGCATCTCTGTTCTATATTGAGGTATCTCTGTTCTATATTGATGTATCTCTGTTCTATATTGATGTATCTCTGTTCTATATTGATGTATCTCTGTTCTACATTGATGTATCACTGTTCTATATTGATGTATCACTGTTCTATATTGATGTATCTCTGTTCTATATTGATGTATCTCTGTTCTACATTGATGTATCACTGTTCTATATTGATGTATCACTGTTCTATATTGATGTATCTCTGTTCTATATTGAGGCATCTCTGTTCTATATTGATATATCTCTGTTCTGTATTGATGTATCTCTGTTCTATATTGATGTATCTCTGTTCTATATTGATGTATCTCTGTTCTACATTGATGTATCTCTGTTCTATATTGATGTATCTCTGTTCTATATTGATGTATCTCTGTTCTATATTGATGTATCTCTGTTCTACATTGATGTATCACTGTTCTATATTGAGGCATCTCTGTTCTATATTGATATATCTCTGTTCTGTATTGATGTATCTCTCTTCTATATTGATGTATCTCTGTTCTATATTGATGTATCTCTGTTCTACATTGATGTATCACTGTTCTGTATTGATGTATCACTGTTCTGTATTGATGTATCTCTGTTCTATATTGATGTATCTCTGTTCTATATTGATGTATCTCTGTTCTATATTGATGTTTCTCTGTTCTATATTGATGTTTCTCTGTTCTATATTGATGTATCTCTGTTATATATTGATGTATCTCTGTTCTATATTGATGTATCTCTGTTCTATATTGATGTATCTCTGTTCTACATTGATGTATCACTGTTCTACATTGATGTATCTCTGTTCTATATTGATGTATCTCTGTTCTACATTGATGTATCTCTGTTCTATATTGATGTATCTCTGTTCTATATTGATGTATCTCTGTTCTATATTGATGTTTCTCTGTTCTATATTGATGTATCTCTGTTCTACATTGATGTATCTCTGTTCTATATTGATGTATCTCTGTTCTATATTGATGTATCTCTGTTCTATATTGATGTTTCTCTGTTCTATATTAATGTATCTCTGTTCTACATTGATGTATCTCTGTTCTATATTGATGTATCTCTGTTCTATATTGATGTATCTCTGTTCTATATTGATGTATCTCTGTTCTATATTGATGTATCTCTGTTCTACATTGATGTATCTCTGTTCTATATTGATGTATCTCTGTTCTATATTGATGTATCTCTGTTCTACATTGATGTATCTCTGTTCTATATTGATGTATCTCTGTTCTATATTGAGGTATCTCTGTTCTATATTGATGTATCTCTGTTCTATATTGATGTTTCTCTGTTCTACATTGATGTATCTCTGTTCTACATTGATGTATCTCTGTTCTATATTGATGTATCTCTGTTCTATATTGATGTATCTCTGTTCTGTATTGATGTATCTCTGTTCTATATTGATGTATCTCTGTTCTACATTGATGTATCTCTGTTCTACATTGATGTATCTCTGTTCTATATTGAGGTATCTCTGTTCTATATTGATGTATCTCTGTTCTATATTGATGTTTCTCTGTTCTATATTGATGTATCTCTGTTCTATATTGATGTATCTCTGTTCTATATTGATGTATCTCTGTTCTATATTGATGTATCTCTGTTCTATATTGATGTATCTCTGTTCTATATTGATGTATCTCTGTTCTATATTGATGTATCTCTGTTCTATATTGATGTATCTCTGTTCTATATTGATGTTTCTCTGTTCTATATTGATGTATCTCTGTTATATATTGATGTATCTCTGTTCTATATTGATGTATCTCTGTTCTATATTGATGTATCTCTGTTCTATATTGATGTTTCTCTGTTCTATATTGATGTATCTCTGTTCTACATTGATGTATCACTGTTCTACATTGATGCATCTCTGTTCTATATTGATGTATCTCTGTTCTATATTGATGTTTCTCTGTTCTATATTGATGTATCTCTGTTCTACATTGATGTATCTCTGTTCTATATTGATGTATCTCTGTTCTATATTGATGTATCTCTGTTCTATATTGATGTATCTCTGTTCTGTATTGATGTATCTCTGTTCTATATTGATGTATCTCTGTTCTACATTGATGTATCTCTGTTCTATATTGAGGTATCTCTGTTCTATATTGAGGTATCTCTGTTCTATATTGATGTATCTCTGTTCTATATTGATGTTTCTCTGTTCTATATTGATGTATCTCTGTTCTATATTGATGTATCTCTGTTCTATATTGATGTATCTCTGTTCTATATTGATGTATCTCTGTTCTATATTGATGTATCTCTGTTCTATATTGATGTATCTCTGTTCTATATTGATGTATCTCTGTTCTATATTGATGTATCTCTGTTCTATATTGATGTTTCTCTGTTCTATATTGATGTATCTCTGTTATATATTGATGTATCTCTGTTCTATATTGATGTATCTCTGTTCTATATTGATGTATCTCTGTTCTATATTGATGTATCTCTGTTCTATATTGATGTTTCTCTGTTCTATATTGATGTATCTCTGTTCTACATTGATGCATCTCTGTTCTATATTGATGTATCTCTGTTCTACATTGATGCATCTCTGTTCTATATTGATGTATCTCTGTTCTGTATTGATGTATCTCTGTTCTATATTGATGTATCTCTGTTCTGTATTGATGTATCTCTGTTCTGTATTGATGTATCTCTGTTCTATATTGATGTATCTCTGTTCTGTATTGATGTATCTCTGTTCTACATTGATGTATCTCTGTTCTATATTGTTGTATCTCTGTTCTGTATTGATGTATCTCTGTTCTGTATTGATGTATCTCTGTTCTGTATTGATGTATCTCTGTTCTATATTGATGTATCTCTGTTCTATATTGATGTATCTCTGTTCTACATTGATGCATCTCTGTTCTATATTGATGTATCTCTGTTCTACATTGATGCATCTCTGTTCTATATTGATGTATCTCTGTTTTGTATTGATGTATCTCTGTTCTACATTGATGTATCTCTGTTCTATATTGATGTTTCTCTGTTCTATATTGATGTATCTCTGTTCTATATTGATGTATCTCTGTTCTATATTGATGTTTCTCTGTTCTATATTGATGTATCTCTGTTCTACATTGATGTATCACTGTTCTATATTGATGCATCTCTGTTCTATATTGATGTATCTCTGTTCTACATTGATGCATCTCTGTTCTATATTGATGTATCTCTGTTTTGTATTGATGTATCTCTGTTCTACATTGATGTATCTCTGTTCTATATTGATGTATCTCTGTTCTATATTGATGTATCTCTGTTCTATATTGATGTATCTCTGTTCTATATTGATGTTTCTCTGTTCTATATTGATGTATCTCTGTTCTATATTGATGTATCTCTGTTCTATATTGATGTTTCTCTGTTCTATATTGATGTATCTCTGTTCTATATTGATGTATCTCTGTTTTGTATTGATGTATCTCTGTTCTACATTGATGTATCTCTGTTCTATATTGATGTATCTCTGTTCTATATTGATGTATCTCTGTTCTATATTGATGTATCTCTGTTCTATATTGATGTATCTCTGTTCTGTATTGATGTATCTCTGTTCTATATTGATGTATCTCTGTTCTACATTGATGTATCTCTGTTCTATATTGATGTATCTCTGTTCTATATTGAGGTATCTCTGTTCTATATTGATGTATCTCTGTTCTATATTGATGTTTCTCTGTTCTATATTGATGTATCTCTGTTATATATTGATGTATCTCTGTTCTATATTGATGTATCTCTGTTCTATATTGATGTATCTCTGTTCTATATTGATGTATCTCTGTTCTATATTGATGTATCTCTGTTCTATATTGATGTATCTCTGTTCTATATTGATGTATCTCTGTTCTATATTGATGTTTCTCTGTTCTATATTGATGTATCTCTGTTATATATTGATGTATCTCTGTTCTATATTGATGTATCTCTGTTCTATATTGATGTATCTCTGTTCTATATTGATGTATCTCTGTTCTATATTGATGTTTCTCTGTTCTATATTGATGTATCTCTGTTCTACATTGATGCATCTCTGTTCTATATTGATGTATCTCTGTTCTACATTGATGCATCTCTGTTCTATATTGATGTATCTCTGTTCTGTATTGATGTATCTCTGTTCTATATTGATGTATCTCTGTTCTGTATTGATGTATCTCTGTTCTGTATTGATGTATCTCTGTTCTATATTGATGTATCTCTGTTCTGTATTGATGTATCTCTGTTCTACATTGATGTATCTCTGTTCTATATTGTTGTATCTCTGTTCTGTATTGATGTATCTCTGTTCTGTATTGATGTATCTCTGTTCTGTATTGATGTATCTCTGTTCTATATTGATGTATCTCTGTTCTATATTGATGTATCTCTGTTCTACATTGATGCATCTCTGTTCTATATTGATGTATCTCTGTTCTACATTGATGCATCTCTGTTCTATATTGATGTATCTCTGTTTTGTATTGATGTATCTCTGTTCTACATTGATGTATCTCTGTTCTATATTGATGTATCTCTGTTCTATATTGATGTATCTCTGTTCTATATTGATGTATCTCTGTTCTATATTGATGTATCTCTGTTCTATATTGATGTATCTCTGTTCTATATTGATGTATCTCTGTTCTACATTGATGTATCTCTGTTCTGTATTGATGTATCTCTGTTCTATATTGATGTATCACTGTTCTACATTGATGCATCTCTGTTCTATATTGATGTATCTCTGTTCTATATTGATGTTTCTCTGTTCTATATTGATGTATCTCTGTTCTACATTGATGTATCTCTGTTCTATATTGATGTATCTCTGTTCTATATTGATGTATCTCTGTTCTATATTGATGTATCTCTGTTCTGTATTGATGTATCTCTGTTCTATATTGATGTATCTCTGTTCTACATTGATGTATCTCTGTTCTATATTGATGTATCTCTGTTCTATATTGAGGTATCTCTGTTCTATATTGATGTATCTCTGTTCTATATTGATGTTTCTCTGTTCTATATTGATGTATCTCTGTTATATATTGATGTATCTCTGTTCTATATTGATGTATCTCTGTTCTATATTGATGTATCTCTGTTCTATATTGATGTATCTCTGTTCTATATTGATGTATCTCTGTTCTATATTGATGTATCTCTGTTCTATATTGATGTATCTCTGTTCTATATTGATGTTTCTCTGTTCTATATTGATGTATCTCTGTTCTATATTGATGTATCTCTGTTCTATATTGATGTATCTCTGTTCTATATTGATGTATCTCTGTTCTATATTGATGTTTCTCTGTTCTATATTGATGTATCTCTGTTCTACATTGATGCATCTCTGTTCTATATTGATGTATCTCTGTTCTACATTGATGCATCTCTGTTCTATATTGATGTATCTCTGTTCTGTATTGATGTATCTCTGTTCTATATTGATGTATCTCTGTTCTGTATTGATGTATCTCTGTTCTGTATTGATGTATCTCTGTTCTATATTGATGTATCTCTGTTCTGTATTGATGTATCTCTGTTCTACATTGATGTATCTCTGTTCTATATTGTTGTATCTCTGTTCTGTATTGATGTATCTCTGTTCTGTATTGATGTATCTCTGTTCTGTATTGATGTATCTCTGTTCTATATTGATGTATCTCTGTTCTATATTGATGTATCTCTGTTCTACATTGATGCATCTCTGTTCTATATTGATGTATCTCTGTTCTACATTGATGCATCTCTGTTCTATATTGATGTATCTCTGTTTTGTATTGATGTATCTCTGTTCTACATTGATGTATCTCTGTTCTATATTGATGTTTCTCTGTTCTATATTGATGTATCTCTGTTCTATATTGATGTATCTCTGTTCTATATTGATGTTTCTCTGTTCTATATTGATGTATCTCTGTTCTACATTGATGTATCACTGTTCTATATTGATGCATCTCTGTTCTATATTGATGTATCTCTGTTCTACATTGATGCATCTCTGTTCTATATTGATGTATCTCTGTTTTGTATTGATGTATCTCTGTTCTACATTGATGTATCTCTGTTCTATATTGATGTATCTCTGTTCTATATTGATGTATCTCTGTTCTATATTGATGTATCTCTGTTCTATATTGATGTTTCTCTGTTCTATATTGATGTATCTCTGTTCTATATTGATGTATCTCTGTTCTATATTGATGTTTCTCTGTTCTATATTGATGTATCTCTGTTCTATATTGATGTATCTCTGTTTTGTATTGATGTATCTCTGTTCTATATTGATGTATCTCTGTTCTATATTGATGTATCTCTGTTCTATATTGATGTATCTCTGTTCTGTATTGATGTATCTCTGTTCTATATTGATGTATCTCTGTTCTACATTGATGTATCTCTGTTCTATATTGATGTTTCTCTGTTCTATATTGATGTATCTCTGTTCTATATTGATGTATCTCTGTTTTGTATTGATGTATCTCTGTTCTATATTGATGTATCTCTGTTCTATATTGATGTATCTCTGTTCTATATTGATGTATCTCTGTTCTGTATTGATGTATCTCTGTTCTATATTGATGTATCTCTGTTCTACATTGATGTATCTCTGTTCTATATTGATGTATCTCTGTTCTATATTGAGGTATCTCTGTTCTATATTGATGTATCTCTGTTCTATATTGATGTTTCTCTGTTCTATATTGATGTATCTCTGTTATATATTGATGTATCTCTGTTCTATATTGATGTATCTCTGTTCTATATTGATGTATCTCTGTTCTATATTGATGTATCTCTGTTCTATATTGATGTATCTCTGTTCTATATTGATGTATCTCTGTTCTATATTGATGTATCTCTGTTCTATATTGATGTTTCTCTGTTCTATATTGATGTATCTCTGTTATATATTGATGTATCTCTGTTCTATATTGATGTATCTCTGTTCTATATTGATGTATCTCTGTTCTATATTGATGTATCTCTGTTCTATATTGATGTTTCTCTGTTCTATATTGATGTATCTCTGTTCTACATTGATGTATCACTGTTCTACATTGATGCATCTCTGTTCTATATTGATGTATCTCTGTTCTATATTGATGTTTCTCTGTTCTATATTGATGTATCTCTGTTCTACATTGATGTATCTCTGTTCTATATTGATGTATCTCTGTTCTATATTGATGTATCTCTGTTCTATATTGATGTATCTCTGTTCTGTATTGATGTATCTCTGTTCTATATTGATGTATCTCTGTTCTACATTGATGTATCTCTGTTCTATATTGATGTATCTCTGTTCTATATTGAGGTATCTCTGTTCTATATTGATGTATCTCTGTTCTATATTGATGTTTCTCTGTTCTATATTGATGTATCTCTGTTATATATTGATGTATCTCTGTTCTATATTGATGTATCTCTGTTCTATATTGATGTATCTCTGTTCTATATTGATGTATCTCTGTTCTATATTGATGTATCTCTGTTCTATATTGATGTATCTCTGTTCTATATTGATGTATCTCTGTTCTATATTGATGTTTCTCTGTTCTATATTGATGTATCTCTGTTATATATTGATGTATCTCTGTTCTATATTGATGTATCTCTGTTCTATATTGATGTATCTCTGTTCTATATTGATGTTTCTCTGTTCTATATTGATGTATCTCTGTTCTACATTGATGCATCTCTGTTCTATATTGATGTATCTCTGTTCTACATTGATGCATCTCTGTTCTATATTGATGTATCTCTGTTCTGTATTGATGTATCTCTGTTCTATATTGATGTATCTCTGTTCTGTATTGATGTATCTCTGTTCTGTATTGATGTATCTCTGTTCTATATTGATGTATCTCTGTTCTGTATTGATGTATCTCTGTTCTACATTGATGTATCTCTGTTCTATATTGTTGTATCTCTGTTCTGTATTGATGTATCTCTGTTCTGTATTGATGTATCTCTGTTCTGTATTGATGTATCTCTGTTCTATATTGATGTATCTCTGTTCTATATTGATGTATCTCTGTTCTACATTGATGCATCTCTGTTCTATATTGATGTATCTCTGTTCTACATTGATGCATCTCTGTTCTATATTGATGTATCTCTGTTTTGTATTGATGTATCTCTGTTCTACATTGATGTATCTCTGTTCTATATTGATGTTTCTCTGTTCTATATTGATGTATCTCTGTTCTATATTGATGTATCTCTGTTCTATATTGATGTTTCTCTGTTCTATATTGATGTATCTCTGTTCTACATTGATGTATCACTGTTCTATATTGATGCATCTCTGTTCTATATTGATGTATCTCTGTTCTACATTGATGCATCTCTGTTCTATATTGATGTATCTCTGTTTTGTATTGATGTATCTCTGTTCTACATTGATGTATCTCTGTTCTATATTGATGTATCTCTGTTCTATATTGATGTATCTCTGTTCTATATTGATGTATCTCTGTTCTATATTGATGTTTCTCTGTTCTATATTGATGTATCTCTGTTCTATATTGATGTATCTCTGTTCTATATTGATGTTTCTCTGTTCTATATTGATGTATCTCTGTTCTATATTGATGTATCTCTGTTTTGTATTGATGTATCTCTGTTCTACATTGATGTATCTCTGTTCTATATTGATGTATCTCTGTTCTATATTGATGTATCTCTGTTCTATATTGATGTATCTCTGTTCTATATTGATGTATCTCTGTTCTGTATTGATGTATCTCTGTTCTATATTGATGTATCTCTGTTCTACATTGATGTATCTCTGTTCTATATTGATGTATCTCTGTTCTATATTGAGGTATCTCTGTTCTATATTGATGTATCTCTGTTCTATATTGATGTTTCTCTGTTCTATATTGATGTATCTCTGTTATATATTGATGTATCTCTGTTCTATATTGATGTATCTCTGTTCTATATTGATGTATCTCTGTTCTATATTGATGTATCTCTGTTCTATATTGATGTATCTCTGTTCTATATTGATGTATCTCTGTTCTATATTGATGTTTCTCTGTTCTATATTGATGTATCTCTGTTATATATTGATGTATCTCTGTTATATATTGATGTATCTCTGTTCTATATTGATGTATCTCTGTTCTATATTGATGTATCTCTGTTCTATATTGATGTTTCTCTGTTCTATATTGATGTATCTCTGTTCTACATTGATGCATCTCTGTTCTATATTGATGTATCTCTGTTCTACATTGATGCATCTCTGTTCTATATTGATGTATCTCTGTTCTGTATTGATGTATCTCTGTTCTATATTGATGTATCTCTGTTCTGTATTGATGTATCTCTGTTCTGTATTGATGTATCTCTGTTCTATATTGATGTATCTCTGTTCTGTATTGATGTATCTCTGTTCTACATTGATGTATCTCTGTTCTATATTGTTGTATCTCTGTTCTGTATTGATGTATCTCTGTTCTGTATTGATGTATCTCTGTTCTGTATTGATGTATCTCTGTTCTATATTGATGTATCTCTGTTCTATATTGATGTATCTCTGTTCTACATTGATGCATCTCTGTTCTATATTGATGTATCTCTGTTCTACATTGATGCATCTCTGTTCTATATTGATGTATCTCTGTTTTGTATTGATGTATCTCTGTTCTACATTGATGTATCTCTGTTCTATATTGATGTATCTCTGTTCTATATTGATGTATCTCTGTTCTATATTGATGTATCTCTGTTCTATATTGATGTATCTCTGTTCTATATTGATGTATCTCTGTTCTATATTGATGTTTCTCTGTTCTATATTGATGTATCTCTGTTCTACATTGATGTATCACTGTTCTACATTGATGCATCTCTGTTCTATATTGATGTATCTCTGTTCTATATTGATGTTTCTCTGTTCTATATTGATGTATCTCTGTTCTACATTGATGTATCTCTGTTCTATATTGATGTATCTCTGTTCTATATTGATGTATCTCTGTTCTATATTGATGTATCTCTGTTCTGTATTGATGTATCTCTGTTCTATATTGATGTATCTCTGTTCTACATTGATGTATCTCTGTTCTATATTGATGTATCTCTGTTCTATATTGAGGTATCTCTGTTCTATATTGATGTATCTCTGTTCTATATTGATGTTTCTCTGTTCTATATTGATGTATCTCTGTTATATATTGATGTATCTCTGTTCTATATTGATGTATCTCTGTTCTATATTGATGTATCTCTGTTCTATATTGATGTATCTCTGTTCTATATTGATGTATCTCTGTTCTATATTGATGTATCTCTGTTCTATATTGATGTATCTCTGTTCTATATTGATGTTTCTCTGTTCTATATTGATGTATCTCTGTTATATATTGATGTATCTCTGTTCTATATTGATGTATCTCTGTTCTATATTGATGTATCTCTGTTCTATATTGATGTATCTCTGTTCTATATTGATGTTTCTCTGTTCTATATTGATGTATCTCTGTTCTACATTGATGCATCTCTGTTCTATATTGATGTATCTCTGTTCTACATTGATGCATCTCTGTTCTATATTGATGTATCTCTGTTCTGTATTGATGTATCTCTGTTCTATATTGATGTATCTCTGTTCTGTATTGATGTATCTCTGTTCTGTATTGATGTATCTCTGTTCTATATTGATGTATCTCTGTTCTGTATTGATGTATCTCTGTTCTACATTGATGTATCTCTGTTCTATATTGTTGTATCTCTGTTCTGTATTGATGTATCTCTGTTCTGTATTGATGTATCTCTGTTCTGTATTGATGTATCTCTGTTCTATATTGATGTATCTCTGTTCTATATTGATGTATCTCTGTTCTACATTGATGCATCTCTGTTCTATATTGATGTATCTCTGTTCTACATTGATGCATCTCTGTTCTATATTGATGTATCTCTGTTTTGTATTGATGTATCTCTGTTCTACATTGATGTATCTCTGTTCTATATTGATGTTTCTCTGTTCTATATTGATGTATCTCTGTTCTATATTGATGTATCTCTGTTCTATATTGATGTTTCTCTGTTCTATATTGATGTATCTCTGTTCTACATTGATGTATCACTGTTCTATATTGATGCATCTCTGTTCTATATTGATGTATCTCTGTTCTACATTGATGCATCTCTGTTCTATATTGATGTATCTCTGTTTTGTATTGATGTATCTCTGTTCTACATTGATGTATCTCTGTTCTATATTGATGTATCTCTGTTCTATATTGATGTATCTCTGTTCTATATTGATGTTTCTCTGTTCTATATTGATGTATCTCTGTTCTATATTGATGTATCTCTGTTCTATATTGATGTTTCTCTGTTCTATATTGATGTATCTCTGTTCTATATTGATGTATCTCTGTTTTGTATTGATGTATCTCTGTTCTACATTGATGTATCTCTGTTCTATATTGATGTATCTCTGTTCTATATTGATGTATCTCTGTTCTATATTGATGTATCTCTGTTCTATATTGATGTATCTCTGTTCTGTATTGATGTATCTCTGTTCTATATTGATGTATCTCTGTTCTACATTGATGTATCTCTGTTCTATATTGATGTATCTCTGTTCTATATTGAGGTATCTCTGTTCTATATTGATGTATCTCTGTTCTATATTGATGTTTCTCTGTTCTATATTGATGTATCTCTGTTATATATTGATGTATCTCTGTTCTATATTGATGTATCTCTGTTCTATATTGATGTATCTCTGTTCTATATTGATGTATCTCTGTTCTATATTGATGTATCTCTGTTCTATATTGATGTATCTCTGTTCTATATTGATGTTTCTCTGTTCTATATTGATGTATCTCTGTTATATATTGATGTATCTCTGTTCTATATTGATGTATCTCTGTTCTATATTGATGTATCTCTGTTCTATATTGATGTATCTCTGTTCTATATTGATGTTTCTCTGTTCTATATTGATGTATCTCTGTTCTACATTGATGCATCTCTGTTCTATATTGATGTATCTCTGTTCTACATTGATGCATCTCTGTTCTATATTGATGTATCTCTGTTCTGTATTGATGTATCTCTGTTCTATATTGATGTATCTCTGTTCTGTATTGATGTATCTCTGTTCTGTATTGATGTATCTCTGTTCTATATTGATGTATCTCTGTTCTGTATTGATGTATCTCTGTTCTACATTGATGTATCTCTGTTCTATATTGTTGTATCTCTGTTCTGTATTGATGTATCTCTGTTCTGTATTGATGTATCTCTGTTCTGTATTGATGTATCTCTGTTCTATATTGATGTATCTCTGTTCTATATTGATGTATCTCTGTTCTACATTGATGCATCTCTGTTCTATATTGATGTATCTCTGTTCTACATTGATGCATCTCTGTTCTATATTGATGTATCTCTGTTTTGTATTGATGTATCTCTGTTCTACATTGATGTATCTCTGTTCTATATTGATGTATCTCTGTTCTATATTGATGTATCTCTGTTCTATATTGATGTATCTCTGTTCTATATTGATGTTTCTCTGTTCTATATTGATGTATCTCTGTTCTACATTGATGTATCACTGTTCTATATTGATGCATCTCTGTTCTATATTGATGTATCTCTGTTCTACATTGATGCATCTCTGTTCTATATTGATGTATCTCTGTTTTGTATTGATGTATCTCTGTTCTACATTGATGTATCTCTGTTCTATATTGATGTATCTCTGTTCTATATTGATGTATCTCTGTTCTATATTGATGTATCTCTGTTCTATATTGATGTTTCTCTGTTCTATATTGATGTATCTCTGTTCTATATTGATGTATCTCTGTTCTATATTGATGTTTCTCTGTTCTATATTGATGTATCTCTGTTCTATATTGATGTATCTCTGTTTTGTATTGATGTATCTCTGTTCTACATTGATGTATCTCTGTTCTATATTGATGTATCTCTGTTCTATATTGATGTATCTCTGTTCTATATTGATGTATCTCTGTTCTATATTGATGTTTCTCTGTTCTATATTGATGTATCTCTGTTCTATATTGATGTATCTCTGTTCTATATTGATGTTTCTCTGTTCTATATTGATGTATCTCTGTTCTATATTGATGTATCTCTGTTTTGTATTGATGTATCTCTGTTATATATTGATGTATCTCTGTTCTATATTGATGTATCTCTGTTCTATATTGATGTATCTCTGTTCTATATTGATGTATCTCTGTTCTATATTGATGTTTCTCTGTTCTACATTGATGTATCTCTGTTCTACATTGATGTATCACTGTTCTACATTGATGCATCTCTGTTCTATATTGATGTATCTCTGTTCTATATTGATGTTTCTCTGTTCTATATTGATGTATCTCTGTTCTACATTGATGTATCTCTGTTCTATATTGATGTATCTCTGTTCTATATTGATGTATCTCTGTTCTATATTGATGTATCTCTGTTCTGTATTGATGTATCTCTGTTCTATATTGATGTATCTCTGTTCTACATTGATGTATCTCTGTTCTATATTGATGTATCTCTGTTCTATATTGAGGTATCTCTGTTCTACATTGATGTATCTCTGTTCTATATTGATGTTTCTCTGTTCTATATTGATGTATCTCTGTTATATATTGATGTATCTCTGTTCTATATTGATGTATCTCTGTTCTATATTGATGTATCTCTGTTCTATATTGATGTATCGCTGTTCTATATTGATGTATCTCTGTTCTATATTGATGTATCTCTGTTCTATATTGATGTTTCTCTGTTCTATATTGATGTATCTCTGTTATATATTGATGTATCTCTGTTCTATATTGATGTATCTCTGTTCTATATTGATGTATCTCTGTTCTATATTGATGTATCTCTGTTCTACATTGATGCATCTCTGTTCTATATTGATGTATCTCTGTTCTACATTGATGCATCTCTGTTCTATATTGATGTATCTCTGTTTTGTATTGATGTATCTCTGTTCTACATTGATGTATCTCTGTTCTATATTGATCTATCTCTGTTCTACATTGATGTATCTCTGTTCTATATTGATGTATCTCTGTTCTATATTGATGTTTCTCTGTTCTATATTGATGTATCTCTGTTCTACATTGATGTATCTCTGTTCTATATTGATGTATCTCTGTTCTACATTGATGTATCTCTGTTCTATATTGATGTATCTCTGTTCTATATTGATGTATCTCTGTTCTATATTGATGTATCTCTGTTCTATATTGATGTATCTCTGTTCTATATTGAGGTATCTCTGTTCTACATTGATGTATCTCTGTTCTACATTGATGTATCTCTGTTCTATATTGATGTATCTCTGTTCTATATTGATGTTTCTCTGTTCTATATTGATGTATCTCTGTTCTACATTGATGTATCACTGTTCTACATTGATGCATCTCTGTTCTATATTGATGTATCTCTGTTCTATATTGATGTATCTCTGTTCTATATTGATGTATCTCTGTTCTATATTGATGTTTCTCTGTTCTATATTGATGTATCTCTGTTATATATTGATGTATCTCTGTTCTATATTGATGTATCTCTGTTCTATATTGATGTATCTCTGTTCTATATTGATGTATCTCTGTTCTATATTGATGTTTCTCTGTTCTATATTGATGTATCTCTGTTCTACATTGATGTATCTCTGTTCTATATTGATGTATCACTGTTCTATATTGATGTATCTCTGTTCTATATTGATGTATCACTGTTCTACATTGATGTATCTCTGTTCTACATTGATGTATCTCTGTTCTATATTGATGTATCACTGTTCTATATTGATGTATCTCTGTTCTACATTGATGTATCTCTGTTCTACATTGATGCATCTCTGTTCTATATTGATGTATCTCTGTTTTGTATTGATGTATCTCTGTTCTACATTGATGTATCTCTGTTCTATATTGAGGTATCACTGTTTTGTATTGATGTATCTCTGTTCTATATTGATGTATCTCTGTTTTGTGTTGATGTATCTCTGTTCTATATTGATGTATCTCTGTTTTGTATTGATGTATCTCTGTTCTACATTGATGTATCTCTGTTCTATATTGATCTATCTCTGTTCTACATTGATGTATCTCTGTTCTATATTGATGTATCTCTGTTCTATATTGATGTTTCTCTGTTCTATATTGATGTATCTCTGTTCTACATTGATGTATCTCTGTTCTATATTGATGTATCTCTGTTCTACATTGATGTATCTCTGTTCTATATTGATGTATCTCTGTTCTACATTGATGTATCTCTGTTCTATATTGATGTATCTCTGTTCTATATTGATGTATCTCTGTTCTATATTGATGTATCTCTGTTCTGTATTGATGTATCTCTGTTTTGTATTGAGGTATCTCTGTTCTGTATTGATGTATCTCTGTTCTATATTGATGTATCTCTGTTCTGTATTGATGTATCTCTGTTTTGTATTGAGGTATCTCTGTTCTATATTGATGTATCTCTGTTCTACATTGATGTATCTCTGTTCTGTATTGATGTATCTCTGTTCTATATTGATGTATCTCTGTTCTATATTGAGGCATCTCTGTTCTATATTGATGTATCTCTGTTCTATATTGATGTATCTCTGTTCTATATTGATGTATCTCTGTTCTGTATTGATGTATCTCTGTTCTATATTGATGTATCTCTGTTCTATATTGAGGCATCTCTGTTCTATATTGATGTATCTCTGTTCTATATTGAGGCATCTCTGTTCTATATTGATGTATCTCTGTTCTATATTGATGTATCTCTGTTCTGTATTGATGTATCTCTGTTCTATATTGATGTATCTCTGTTCTATATTGATATATCTCTGTTCTGTATTGATGTATCTCTGTTCTATATTGATGTATCTCTGTTCTATATAGTTGTATTCCTGTTCTGTATTCTACCATGAGAATATAAGGTGCAGAACACTCCAAGTGAGTCCGTTGCTCCTGACTCCTTGAGGTGGATCGACGCCAGGTTTTCTGGGAATAAACTATTTCTTCTACACGCCCTCTTCTCCTGTGTTTCGTGGCAAACCAGTGTCAACACATACTTCACTTGGCGCTAATCCCATAGAGCCGCCTATTACCGGGAATGCAATTCAATCCGGCAAGACGCCCACAAGCTCCCGGAACTAGCAGTTGATAACGCATGGGTCATGATAGTTACAGGTTACACCCTGGAGGTGCAATGCCAGTGGAACTCCTTCCTCGCAGTTAAACAGGAACTGCCTGATGCTGGAAGTCAATACTCTCTCCTTTTCCCGGCTCGACTGTGCGTAATACAAGATGACAAGACATGTTTCATCACGGACCCTAAACATGCTTAGGACTGGATTGATCACTGGCTGCCCCCCTTGGCCTTGTTTGACAGGTGACCATGGCCGCAGCCACTCTCGTCAAACAAGCATTGGCATAGCCAATAGGTCTCGCCTTTGGGACCTTATAAGCGTCTAGCCTGAGCTATTAGTTTTGCCATTGTGTTCAAGCTATGTTGTAGAGCATTGTGGCTGCTGTGTAGCATGTTAAAAAGTTAGAATAAAAAAGTGTTAGATGCATTTTTGTCAACTTATATATAACCAAGAAGACATTATGTACAACTGAAAGACCTTATTAAAAATAAATTAACATAAAAAATGTTTTCTAGTTTTGTGATTATTGTCCTACTACTCTTGTGTTTACCGTGGCAGATGAGGTGTTATTATAATGTAGCACACGTTTTCAAAGAGGGAAGCATGTTTTAATAAACAAAACAAATGTATAACAATTAAAATCCAAAGAAAAATTGGATAGTTTGTATAATATAGGCAACAATTTTTCTTAGAAGGGCTGGTACGTAGAAAGCTCCTTTTCACAACTGTACAGTAACACTAAAACAATCCCTTAGGAAAACAGAGAAGCTTTGCACAAAATACAACAGTATTTCAACAGCGGTTATAAACAGACAACTATGAGTTGTCATTTATTTAAATTCCTTTGTATGATGGGAAACATTAAATTGGAGCGCTGGGGTGCAGAAAAGCACGGGGTGCTTTAAAGTAACACAGAGAGCGTGATGAAGGAAAGCATAGAAGGGAGGCCACTGAAAAACACGCCATATCCTCCTGGTAAATCGGGTAAACATATGTAATGTAACGGGCACGCAACATAAAGCGCTCCGATACCTTTGGGTCGGGTTGAGGTTGCCCTATATAAATTAGTGCAAAATTAAATGTCGGCATAAACCTGTTCGTCTTTAATACCTGCAAGGAATGGGGGCAGAAAACTGGCGCTGCCGGGGTCCCGTGGAGGTTAGGGTGTCCTGCCGTTGAAGGCAGCAGCCCAGCTCCAATCCCTGTGTGGTGGGTGCGGACCAGCAGCAGCAGCAGGTCGAGCTCTGGGCGGCAGCTCATTGTCCTAGTCGCAGCTCCAGCAGCAGGAAGCCATCCACGCAGTACAAAACAGAAGGGAAGCTGGGAAGGGGAGCGCTGGGGTGCAGAGAAGCACACGGTGCTTCAAAGTAACACAGACAGCGTGAGTAAGGGAACATGTATGTAGGAGAGTAGGATCTGCTTACTGTAGTTACCCCCACTTTTTGCTGATGTTTCAATGATTTATCGACTTTAGTCTGGTTGTGGCCCTGCTAATCTAGCCCATAGCCCAGCAGCTCTTTCTCTAAATGTATTGCATATACATTAGGTAGACTCCAGATTGGTTACTGGGTTACCCCTGTGAGTCCCTAGTATATGGTACCTTATGTGGTATACAACCTTTACCACGCATTTTTTACCACGCACTACCATTACAACGCGGTTTTTACCACGCATACCATTACAACGCATTGCTCTGGGGGGCGCTCTAGGATAGGGAATAGGTTAATTTACTATCCAATAACCTTCCCTAGTGTCCACGGGGACTGGAGTTGGAATAGTAAATTAAACTATTCACTATCCAGCACCCCAAAGCGCTATGCGTTGTAATGGTATGCGTGGTAAAAACCGCGTTGTAATGGTATGCGTGGTAAAAGTATGCGTTGTAAAGTCATACATCCACCTTATGTACCCAGGACATAGGAATCCCAGAGGCCTACCAGGGGCTGAAGCATGTATTATGCCACCCCTGGGAAGCCTTCCAAAATGGCACCACAGGTCTGCACTGGCATCCTGAGTAAGGTGGTGTAAGCACCCCTTACTTAGTTATAGTATACCTACATCTACCTTTTAAAACAGACACATATAAACCTATAAGTCACTCCTGTGGTAGGCTTTGGCAATCCTGAGGGCAGAGTGCTTGGTTTTGTGTGAGAGGGTGCCCTATCATGAGCTGAGCCCTTCTGCAGCTTTCGGAATTCTTTCCTTATGTCTGTTCTGTGATACAGCCATACCATATACTCTTAAGTGCATTATAATCCTTGCGGTTAATGCTAACTGTGGAATGGCTGCAACAAAACATGTCGTGTTTGGTGTCAAACACTTTGGAATACTACCGCCTGCCAGTCCTGGTGGTGGGGGTAGCATTCCACCCTTCTAGAGGGAGAAGACATGTAAAACACTGGTTTAACCGGTAAAAGTTTAAAAGAGCCCCAGCATCACAAAATGGATGCTGCAGCCGCATACATGAGTCTGACCTCCTGCTGCTGGATGAAACACTTTGGCAGGGGAGGCCTGGACAATAGGTTTCCTGTCCAGGGAGGTGTAACCACCTCCCCAGACAGGCTTAAGTGTATTGAAGCAGGGAGGGCTGCATTCAGTAAATGCTTTTCAGACACTGCCTGAGGCACACAAGGTGTCCCTGTGCATACCCCAGTTCAAACCAGTTGCAGGGGCACTCAGCCCCTGCTCTGGCGTGAAAATGGACAAAGGGGAAGGGGTGTGACCACCCCCTCCCCAAGTCCTCCCATAGGTGGGACCTTAGAGTTAGTCCATCCCCTAAACTTGGTATAAGTATAGGAACCCAGTCACTAGGCCTTTAGATTAGCCTGGACTAAACTCTGCAACATATATATTGGACCTTTGACATTCTATTTTGACAACAAGACTGAAGAATTGTCCCTTGGTGTCAAGGAGTGACCCCCCTGTTCAAGCAGGCATCAAAGAAGCATCTTGCCAGTGTGCATTCTCGAGGCTCCTGCGGGATCCAGAAGAATCTGCGACACAGGACACATACTTTCAGACATCTCTGAGTCTGACACGAGATCACAGCAAAGTTGAGACCCACAGCCATCACGAAAGACATGGGACTGGAACTCCTCGACACCGTGCATTTTTGCAAGTGCATATATATCCCAAGCTTTCCTGAAGTTGTGCATTGGGCTATTTGTAGTCCAAGCCCTAGGCACCAATTGCACTGAAGATTGTGGGCCTACACCCCACAAGTGTTCCGTGGGCCTGCTTTTAGCATTCCTTCTTGAGACTCCTTCGCCATCCGTGGTCCATCAACTGATGGGTCCCCACAAAGGTAAATCTTTTGTTTCATGGGATTTCCTGGTTGCTCCAGATGTGCCCTGACTCCCCTCCAAAGGGTGAGTCCCTCAGACCTTGCTGGTCTGCACCAAAGCCAATCTTTGTATTCTGCGTGGGTTGCTGTTGCCAAGGCTTGTTGAGTTCAATCTGGATACCGACACCACAGCACTTGACATCCGACGTGATACAGCTTGAATCCAGCTCCTAGTTGTCGTTGACTCCTCCTGGTCCTCATGGTTGAAGAGTCAAGCTTCACCTCCATCACCTGAAATCACCCCGACATCGGCTGGCATCTTCTTGTCACCTTCCTGGTTACTGGCTGGTGACCCAGACTCTGTCCCCTCTGCTTTCAAGTTCTTCAGATCTTCAATCCACCCTTGGATCAATCCCAACACTTTTCATCTTGTCGCCTGCAGCACTACTTTGCAGCTCTATGTAGGAAACGACGACGAAACCCAACACAAAAAGACACCTATGCACCCGGGTTCCCTGGGTGCGGTAACACCCGTGGGTGCTCCCATGGGTCTTGAATCTCGAAGTGTCCAGTACTGAAGATATTTGTTCCTTGTCCACTCCTGGGTGTCTTTAATCTTTAAAAATCTAACCGCAACTTTCTCCATAGAAGTCAATGGTGATTCGAGGCTGTGTTTAGACACTGCACGTGTCCCCCGTGGGCCTCCTGCGTCCCTTCCTTGGGTGGTTCCTGGTTGCTCCAGCAGTTCTACAGGCTCGAGGCATCTTCTCAATGACTGTAGGGGTACTTATACCACTTTCTTAGTATATGGTTTGTGAGGCCCCTAGGGCAAAACATATGCTGTGCTAATTTGCTGTGTGCTAATTAAGTTTTTGTAAAGTACTTTTGCCTCTAGCCTCATAAATAGACTAGAGGGGTGTGTTTAGAATAAATATATATATATATATTATATATATATATATATACCTGGTGTGGTTCTCCTTTCATTTGGTCATTCATGAAATTATAGACTGGTAAAACAAGCTGCTTTACATTCCTTCAAGACTTAGCCTGAAGGCTGCTCTCCACAGCTACCACTAGGATAGCTTGTCTATAAAGGTTGTCTTTAACCTACCATCAATAGGGGTCGTTGGACTGGTGCAAGATGCCCACTGGAATAGTGGACATCATATGCCAGGCCAACTTCTCAGAACATAATCTCCCATCCCAAAAATGAATGTAAACTTAGGTAATGTCATCGGTGTGCATGAAAAAGCTCTCTGATACCTTAACAAAAACGCAACACAAATTGTGTCAAATTTAGCGGTGCTCAGTTATGCTCCTTTAAAATGTTGAACAATTAGGAATAGAAGCTTCCGAAGCCAGAAGCAGAGGTGTTGGGGGAAGGCATGGGGAGATTAAGGGAACTGGCTCTGGAAGTAGTGCCGTGCACCCACAAGTGGTGAGCAAACTGTGTAAAGAACAAGCATTTATAATGCTAGAGTTAACAAATAGAAATAAAGGGTGGGCCACTCTTTTTTTTATTTGTTTACTTCTTCAACAATCTCGGGACCCACACTTTAGCTTAACAAGGCTAAAGGTAAAGTGCGTGTAGCGTGAAAAACAGGTTATGTAAATGGCGGCTGTCTGGGAGTAGCGCAGGGAGTGGCGAAGCATCGGTCCCGGGTAGAGAGCTGTGGAGCAATGTGTCGGGTGAGGACAGGAAGCTGGCAGATGTGTCAGCAGCGGCACTGTGCAAACTTTGCGAGCAGCAAAGGAAACAAGTAGTCCCTAAATGTAAAAGATAACAGCCAGCAGCGTAACAAAACTGTAGTTGGTCGGTGCTGCTTCCTCCAAAAACGGAAGTGAATTATCGGATCACCAGCCAACATTAAGCGAGATAAGAACAGCAATCCCAGAGTTCTCCAATGGCAAGCAATAAAACCAATAGACAGGCAATGGGTGGAGTTTCACTAATACTGATTACTGGATGTCTTGGAGAGACAGCGAATGCTTGCTGCGTAGGCGAGACCTAAAAGTGACATAGTGGCCAAGACCGCTCCCCACGGCCACGCAACACTCGGATCTGGAACAGATGATTCACGAGAGACAAATGGCCTTAAAAGCGGCTTCGACAATTGAAGACCCTAACCCCTTATCTGACCTGGATGAGATGTCCATGCACTCGAGTGACATTTTCTCCTTGACGACCTGGCTTTCCAAGTTAGACTCCACGCTACCCCAAGTAACTTCACAAGCTTCCGATGACCTTAGCTTAGTTCTGCTCTAGACTGTATGGTACACTTTTTACTATTTGTGTCGTATTTCATAATGACTTGTTGTGTTTCTAATTGGTAACATGATTAATGGTTTATCCTCCCTTCTCCCCACGTCCTACCCCCCTTTTTAGGTCTCGCCTACGCAGTGCTTACATTTGTATGAATTTATAAATGTGATCTATTGCATTTAATCTAGATACAATGAATTAAATTGTCTCTAGTTTTTTTAATCAGGTCTGTTGCATTATTATTTTTCTTTACTGTGCTATTATTAGCTAGAGCTATACTGAGAGATATGCTCCTAATGGTGTGTGATCAACTAACTATATACTGATTGATTCTGACATATTGAATAATAGGTCAAGGACCATTGTTTTCGATACCTAAATTCACCCAGGTCCACGACTTTTGGGTTACTCCATTTTCTTAAACGTTATAAATCCCTGCGCCACATGTAGGCATTGTGGCGATGGGGGGGGGGGGCGTAGGAACGCCTCCTAAAAGTGGCTGGGTGAAATCTACAGGATTTCACTCAGTCACTTTTGGGCCCATGATGCGTTAAAACCCTGCGCCTGCTTGAAGCAGGCGTAAGGCTTGACGCAGCATTTGAAGGATAGGGCACACCCGAGCCATGCTGGAGCTGCGTCGCACTTGTGATGCAACTCCAGCCATGCGCCGCCATCACGGCACAGATGCGTCACGCATCTGTCCATTTTTGCCCTATGGTGCGCCGCATTTACAATGCGGCGCATCCTTGGTGGCGCAGCCGTGACGCACAATAACGGGCGCATCCCTGCTGATATGCAGGTATGCGCCAGTTATTGTAAATCTGTCCATTAGTTTACAGGAGCAAGACGCATCTGTACAGCAAGCGCTTCACCCGCTACGCTACCTTCTTCGCGCGACTCATCTTTGTAAAGATAGGCAGCCGTGAGAACCCATCATGGAACCTGGGGTTCTACTGAAACGAACTAGAAGGCTCCATGACAGTTAGTGATAGGGCCGGGGTAGACTGAGCCTGCCCGGTGACTGACCCTGCCCGTGCCCTATCGGTCTTTCAGAAGTAGTGGCACATCGGACACATTTCCTCATATATGTCTGCCTCTGCTTGGAAAACTTGTTTAAATTAATGCCTCAGAATATGGTCGGCCTGAACAGGGAGGCGGGTTCCGGGACTACTTCTGATGTGAAAGGATGATGATGATTACACACTTGTATAGCTCATGACTACCCGTAGGCATCTCGGTGCTTGTACGAATACCGCCGAGGAACCCTTCCTTGCCTTTCCCTGTGAGGAGCCCACTCTTGGGCATCCCCAAGGTGAAGCCAGGCATCCTCAGCGTTGTTGGGGCCGTTGTGGAGATTAAGCAAGCTATTGCCCAGAGTTGCAGAGTGGGACCCATGATTAGACTAGGCACCGAGGCGAGAATTATCAGGTCCGCGGACATTGACCCAAGACCCGCCGAGGCGGGAATTGAGCCCTGGTCCCGGGCTAGACCTCTGCATCAGGGTCTGCCGCTTCTAACCATTGAGCCACACAGCTCTACAAAGAGCTGGAGCACGAAAGCATTACAATTCCTAGAGGAGGACAAGCCAGGAATGCAAAAGGGAGAGCCCAGTAAAAGGCCAGGCTTGTATAAACATGCATCATGGAAGCAGAGCCATCAACATATTTGGCATGTAAATTATGTAACACACCCAATAGAACAAGCATTGGCATAGCCAACAGGTCTCGCCTTTGGGACCTTATAAGTCTTTAGTTATGCAGCACAATATCCTTGTTGCAACAATATCAACTGTTGCATGGCTCAACACTTATAAGGTCCCAAAAGGGAGGCCTATTGGCTATGCCAATGCTTGTTCTCTTTCTTTTAAATGACAATGCACATTTAATATGTATGAGCTGCTTCATCTGATGTCATGGACACATTGCTATATTTTGCTGCTCGCCTTTGGTGTTTTGGTAGCCCATGGTTGGTTGTACTGTGGCTGGGTCGAATAGGGGCTCGTTCACCCCTACCTCTGGTATGCCAGACCCACCCTAGGACAGCAGCCACCAGTGGCTGACATGTTTACTACAGTTTGGGCGATACAAGTCGCCCCTCTGCCCTTATTCTGTCCTTCCAGAGGTCTTGCACTCTGACCCATCACACCTTGCCCTCATGCCTTCTTTCTGTTCTTTCTCATCTTTCATACCCTGTGCCTCCTTCATAGTTGTTCATCCCACCTTGCCACCCCTCGTACACTTTAGAGGCCTCATTTATGAAAAGTGACGCGTCGCTGCCTGAAAACAGCGATGCGTCACTTTTCACTGCGTCCTCCTTGAGACACCAATGATGCGTCATATTTACAGTATGACGCATCATAGCGCAAGGAGTTACAGATACGCCAGTATTTCTGACGTATCTGTAGGCGCAAAAGTCACGCATTGCTGGAATGTGTCACAAAAGTGACGCAACTCCAGCAATGTGTCCTTTCACAGGGGGCGAGCCCCATGTGAAAGGGCCTGCATCAGTCTTACGCCTGCTGTGAGGCAGGCGCAAGATTTTGACGCAACAGCGTCCTAGAACTGACGCAGTGAAATCTCATAGATTTCACTGCGTCACTATTACGAGGCTTTTTGCGTGGGAACGCCCCCTCTGCATACTTTATACCTGACGCAGGTATAATGTAGCGCAGGGGGTTACAAAGTGACGCATCTGCTGAGATGCGTCACTTTGTAAATAGTGCGCAACAGGAGGCATGTTTTACGCCGCCGATGCGTCACAAAAAGTGACGCATCGGAAGCGCAAAACATGATGCAACATCTCATAAATGAGGCCCCAGGTTCTTAGTCGCCCTCTCGTCTGCACTCTCTCTGGCTCTTTTCCTTCCATTCGGTCCTCTGCCAGCCTGTCCATCGTCTCTGACCTCTTGTCAGCTCTTTTGTTTCTTTTCTTCTTGCATCAATCTACATTTCCGTATTCTCCTCTTGTACCCACATCTCTCCTCGTGTTCATTCCTTCGTCAGGCCTTTATCTTACTTGTTATGCTCTTTGCAATATATTGCACCTCGTCTCTGTCCATCCACTGTCCTTGTGGCCTCTTTCTCTGCCCTTTATTCCCTTCTCTGTCCTAGGACAGTCCTGTTCTTTCTTTGCCACCTGCTCATAACTGGCACCTTCTCTATCTTCTCAGGCATTCCTTGGGCGCTTTCTGCCCTGCCCCACCCTTATATTTTCTGTCTACCCCCTGTATCTGGATATTTATTGCATATTTTTCTTCCACCACTCAAATGTCAAGACCTTTCTGCTCGTTATCCATCCCTCTTGCCTTCGTTCAGTCATCAAGTCATCCATTCTTCTCTAGTCTTCCAGCGCTACCAAGAACCCCCCTCTCAGAGCCAGGAACAGCTGGCTGTTCATGCAGCGCGAGAAAAGCCCCGTTAGATTCACCAGCAAAATGGCATTGCTCAAGTTAAAAAAAATCCAGGAAACTATGTTTTACTTAATTGTGTTTATTATTTAATTATTTTATATTACTTTTAATACATTTTAAAAAATCGATATTTTATTTACCTATATTTTTAACTTCGATATTTTAGACTCGATATTTTGGCACTTACCTGTTTGTAGATAGGGAGTCGATATTCTGTCCCTTGATATTTTGGCCTCGATATTGTGGGCAGTCGATATTCTGTCCCTGGATATTTGGTTACTGATCCCCTGATGCACGCAGTGGCAGGGACTCTACCGTTGGCGGGCTGCTTGTCCCTAGATATACGGCAAGCGTTCGACACGTTGAGTTGGTCATACAGGCTTGCAGTACTAGCAAAGTTTGGAATACCCCCTGAATATTGAAAATGGATTCAATGGCTTTATACTAACCCCATGGCCCATTCCAAGACGGGAGCGATCATATCGCACAGGTATAATATCTCTTGGGGAACTCACCAAGGGTGCCCCTTGTCCCCCCTATTGTATGTGTTGGCGTTGGAGCCACTGCCGCAACGACTACATTGCGCGATGGCCCCATATCGTATCCCGATACGGACAGTAACCCACTCAGTTTCACTTTACGCTGACGATATGCTGTTATACCTTAAAGACTTTGGCATGGATATGCCGCTCCGAGCTACAGTGTTCTCGTACTTCGGTGACATCTCCGGCCTACATCTTAACGCCATGAAGTCAGTGGCAGACTCCTTCTCAAACACCTATGAGCGAACCCACTTGCCATTTGGTCAGTTACAGTTCAGGGTAGAACTCACAACTTTTACGTATCTTGGGATACAAATGTATAGGTCTTCCACTGACACTATTGACGCGAATGTGGTGAGGACTGTGAACTCGCTCCGTTCGCAGGCGACCTTTTGGAACACCCTGCCGTTATCAATGGCAGGCCGCTTAGCAGTGTCCAAAATGGTCATGTTACCCACACTCTTATACCAGTTTGTGAACATTCCTGTGTTATGCCGGCCTGGATTTTTAGGACATTAGACACCTTGTTGACATGCTTGTTATGGGAAAAAGGGAGACATAGACTAGCACGGTCCAAGATGCAGCTCCCGAGCACTACAGGCGGCATGGGGGCACCTGATTTTAAAACATGCTGTATTGTTGGGCAGCTACAGTGTTTGGCGTACTGGTTGGCGGGTCATAACTTGATTGAAATAGGTTACACCCCTGCGCAGTTACAGCGAGGGACGCTGCTTGTATTGCTGTGTGCCGGGGCCGACAAGATGCGTGACTCTCCCTTTCTCTTGTTTATTGCATTACACTATTGGAAGCAAGCTCTAAAATATGCAAAAGTTCTAAATCCATAGGCTCCCAATATTCCCCTTTGTGGTTTGCCTACCCGCCGTCGCGTTTTGTCTACTGTTCGGGTGTGGGGCTGTACAGAAGCGGGGACGACTACTGTTGGGGACCTCTTTTTAGATGGGACTTTGATGCCCCACGGTGAATTTGTGCACACTAATGCGGTGCCGGACACTCTGTTTCTCACACATGCATCGGTCACACAATATATCCGGAAGTACTGGTTAGTAGACCAGAAAGAACCCCCGACATTTCAATTGCTGCAGTCTCTTCACATAATGGGACAGGGGCGCCATCTTGTTCGATGGCTGTACAGAGGCCCAGTCTCTTTACATAATGGGACATGGGCGCCATCTTGTTCGATGGCTGTACCGAGGCCCAGTCTCTTTACATAATGGGACAGGGGCGCCATCTTGTTCGATGGCTGTACCGAGGCCCAGTCTCTTTACATAATGGGACATGGGCGCCATCTTGTTCGATGGCTGTACCGAGGCCCAGTCTCTTTACATAATGGGACAGGGGCGCCATCTTGTTCGATGGCTGTACCGAGGCCCAGTCTCTTTACATAATGGGACATGGGCGCCATCTTGTTCGATGGCTGTACCGAGGCCCAGTCTCTTTACATAATGGGACATGGGCGCCATCTTGTTCGATGGCTGTACCGAGGCCCAGTCTCTTTACATAATGGGACAGGGGCGCCATCTTGTTCGATGGCTGTACCGAGGCCTGCGAGAACACTCAAATATACCACTATTGCCTCTCGGACAGCAGTGGGAAATGGCACTGACGAGAGAATTAGAGGTTAGGGAATGGGGCTCTGCCCTAAAAAATCCCTTACGGGTGTCCTGTGACTTCCGACTGAAGACGATACAATTATTAATACTACACAGGCCTATCTTACACCGCAGGCTATTCAGAAAATGTATCCCGCTGCCTCTGCACTATGTCCCAGGTGCAACCACCAACCCGCTGATTTCACTCACATGTTATGGTCGTGCTCTACCCTGGGGAGGTTTTGGTCAGAGGTTACTCAATGTTTATCCCAACTCACGGAATGCTCCCCTTGGGACACCATGGAGGTGTGCTTGTTGGGGCTTCTCCCGAAGAAGACAATATTACTACAACGATTCATGGGTTTGGCTCTGATGCTCGCCAAATGATTAATAACACAGCACTGGAAATCTCGCACGGTGCCACAGGAGGGCAAATGGAATGATGAGGTCATTCGATGGGCAGTCGCAGAGGGGGAAGTGCTTCGACGCAAAGAATATAGAGTATTGCGAAAAAGAGTGGCTTCCCTTGAATGGGCTCAGTTAATAGAGCAGTTTAAAGCGGAAGCAGATGATGACGCAGTGGTGTGCCTAGATCCTCTGATAGACTATATACAAAATACTAGCTACTAGACTGGATTGTGGTCTGGACAAGGAGGGGTTTCCCCCACCCCCCTCGGCTTACTTCTTTGATCCTGTTCAGATCTCCTTCTCTTCCCCCCCCCCCCCGAGTTCTTTTGCTCACCATCAGCACGATCGATTCCCCGGGAACCAGCCCCGGCCGAGACGATTGAGGTAAAGCGGCTAAGTTTATAGTTAAATGTTCATAGAAAGGGTAGAATTGTGAGTGAGAGAACAAGGGTGGGTGTTGAGGCAGGAAAAATGACGATTTATCGATTTATCGGGTTTACTGTCTCAAGCATATTGATATGATTATGAGTGGTTATCAGGGGCGGCTGGTGACATTTTACAGTGGTGAGGCGCAAACTGATTTGCGAGTGCGGGCCCCAGGCCACTCAGGCCGGCGGCGACCCCCCCCCTGACCCACATACACAACCCTCAAAGAAATGTATTCACACACGCATACACACAAACACATCCATTCACAACGCTCTCCACCAAACATTCATGCATACACGCACGCTCGCACCAAACACTTTAAAAGAAAAGAAAAACACACACTCTTACCTTGCTGCCGGTCCCGGTCCGCGCCACCTCTGGGCTCTGCTCCCCACACGTCACAGGCTCACAGCGCCCCTGGCCAATCCTGGCGCCAGGGGCACAGGTACCTTCTCGCCCGCAGCACGCCCATTAGGGCTCCTAATGGGCATGCGCAACGCCGCAAAAACACAAGTGCGCATGCGTGGGCACGGGTAAAAAGTCACCCTCCATCCCCACTTATACGCACTTGTGTTGCCGCCTGTACAATCATGTCAATCAATTAACATGACGCCCGCCCGGCGGTCTGACGTCATGTTGATTCATTGACATGATTGTCACAGTCTTAACTCAAAAACGCAGAGGGAGCTGCGGGCGGCTTCGGGCATGGAGGGCTACGCCCCCACGCCCCAATGGATGAACCGCGCCTGGTGGTTATACCAAATGCCAGTCAATGTAACATGCAACTATAATTAGTAATGTATAAATACGGAAATACAAGCCTGATTATATATTGTACCTAAATGCCGAACCATACAAAATTTTGAAGCTAGATAATATTGTATTTTACGCGTGTAAGAAATCTAATAACATTGTGCTAAAAAAAACAAATAAAATAAAAAGGATCCTGGCCCTGCGGCAGCACCTATGTAGTTCTGCAACTCCCGGCGTGAGTGCCGGTGAGTAGGAACTGTGGCCTATTTAAAGGGGAACAAGAAGTGGGACCAGCGTCTGCAGGTGAATCCACTTTCGATCTCATCTTCATTGCGTCATATCTGTTGCCCGAAAAAGAACTACCAGGCCCCCAGGGGATCATGGGAGATGTAGTTCTCCTTTTGATATTTCCACACAGTCTGTAATTCAGACACCGGTGTTTTTTTTTATGAAAAAGCAAAAAATTGAAAACACAGAATCTTTATTCAAGCCGGGCACAGTGTAGAGTGGCCCAGAAGTGCAGTTATCTGGTAAAAGTGTAAGAAGCAGTATGGCACAAGAGATTGCTCCTAATTCCAAGGGTACCGCATTCCTGAGCCCCTGTTTGTGCTATTTTGTCCTAAAAATTCTGTGTTATGTCACTATATGTAAGATTTTAGTTTACTTGATTCACTGTTTTTAATTGAAAATTAGTTACATTTTATTTTATTTATTTATTTATTTATAAAAGCACTTGTAGAGCGCGAACGAAGGCCCTTGGGCATCTCGGCGCTGAGGTTACTGCAGTGTTTAACCAACAAGGGGGGCTGAAGTTCATTGATTAAAGAGCCAGGTCTTAAGTTGCTTGCGGAAAGACCAAAGGGAGGTGCTGGTTTTGATTGAGTGTGGCAGTGTGTTCCACAATTTCGGTGCGGCTACCAGGAATCTTCTGTCTCCCCATGTGATAGATTTGGTTCGGGGTACCACCAGTTCATGTGAGCTGGATGAGAGTAACGTTCTGGAGGGACAGTAGGGAATAAGGTTTTGGGTGAAGAATGCAGGTCCAACATTATGTAGAGCCTTGTATACCAGGCAAAGAGACTTGAACTTGATTCTCTTTCTTACCGGTAACCAGTGAAGCTGTCTTATGATGGGTGACACCGGTTGGTGTTTGGGAATGCGCCCTAGGAGCCTGGCGGCTGCATTCTGAACAGACTGCATTTTCAGTAGCACTCTCTCCTGGGCACCTAGAAACAGGGCATTACAATAGTCTAGGGTAGACAAGACCAGGGAGCTCACCAACGTTTTGCCGGCACTCTCGGGTAGGAAAGGCAGAATTTTCTTAATGAGCCTAAATTTGTGGAAGGCTGAGGAGGAAATCTGGTTTGCGTGTGGTAGAAAGTTCAGGCGATTGTCGAACATGACTCCCAAGTTCCTCACCTTGTTGATCGGGTCCGGGGGCTGGCCCATAGATGATGGCCACCAAAGGGAGGACCACTCCGGGGATAAGTTGCCAAAAATTACAACTTCCGATTTATCGGAGTTTAATTTCAGGCAGTTGTGAGCCATCCAACTCCCAATTGCCAACATGCCTTGATTGAAATTGTTGGCAATTTTGAGCCCGTCATTCTTGACGGCAAGGACCAGTTGAGTGTCATCTGCGTAGGAAGTGAGGCTCATCCCGTGTGCCCTGATGACTTTGGCAAGGTCCGACACATAAATGTTAAATAGTGTCGGACTTAGGGATGAGCCTTGAGGAACTCCGCATGGCAGTGACAAGGGGGAAGATTCAAAAGGTCCGACATTGACAACTTGGGACCTGTTTGCCAGGAAAGAGGCAAGAAGATTCTTAGCATTGCCTCGGATGCCTATGCTCTCGACACGGTCGACCAGAGTGGCATGGTCGACCGTGTCGAAGGCCGCCGATAAGTCCAATAGGATCAGAACAGCTGTTCCTCCCGCATCCCGGATGGATCTAATGTCATCCGCCGCTTTGACCAGGGCGGTCTCAGTTCCGTGGAATTGGCGGAAGCCAAACTGTGATTCATCCAGGAGTTTGTGTTCCTCGATAAAGGAAGAAAGTTGGGAGTTCATGATTTTTTCTACTATTTTCGCCAGCAGTGGGAGACTGGCAATAGGGCGATAGCTTTTAAGTTCTTCCTTGTCGAGATTTGGTTTTTTGAGGAGAGGTTTTATGAGGGTCTTTTTTAGTGTTTTAGATTGTTTTAAGGAATTACTGGTGGCTCATTCGATTGTTATATAGAACAGGTGACGCATTCTTCTTTGTATTATTGTGCTATGTTGTTTAGATGTAATATTGATGTCTGTTCTTGCTTATATCAATTTTATGTGCATCTTTTATGGCAACTGCCGAAATAAAGATTATTAAAGTAAAAAAAGTAAGAAGTGTAAACTCCGATCACAGGGCATAAAACGGACGTAATAAGACATGCATATAACAGAATTGCTCAATAGATGATACCGTATCTCCCTCGATCCTAGGGATAACCCTGCACAAAAAGGTTATTAAGAGGGCAAATCCACCATCAGTATTTCAAAATATGTCTACAGGTATTTGCAATAAGGTCACAGACATGAATAATTCATGAAAGTGTATACTTTAATGAGGGGGGTCAGTAGCTGTGTGTGCCATCCTGGTGTTCCTAACAGACCCCACCGATGAGTGGTTGTTCTTATAACAGCGATCTGACCACATCCACTAAGATAGTTATCGTACTCTGGGATACTTCATACTCTGCCTAATTGGCCCCACGGAATGGAATCATTCAGACCTTGTTCGTTGGTCTTGAGGGTATACTCCCATCTCTGTTCTTTTATCAATAGTCTCCTTGGTAAATCAAGACCCCCCTTCACTTTTTCAAGTAGTGTGCTGCTGGGAGCCTTGTAGCAGCAACTTTTCTACGTATGGTGCTCCTATGCTCACTAATGCGGACTTCCACCTTTCTTGTAGACCCGGGTGACCCTAAATGGGTCACTTCCTTCATAATGTATGAAATATTGATGATTAGATTCAAGACCCCCTGTCTATATACAATCTAATTTGAACGATGTCAAATTTTCTTTTTAATTCTGTGAACGTCTTTGCTCACTGATATCTGCCTTGTCTATTTGGTGTCTTCTTGATTAGAGTACTTTCTTTAATCTTGTGTCTTGTAGCGAATATTATAATAGTTACAAATACATTTTTTTATTGTATTTTCAGCCCTGATGAAGTCCACATCAGACGAAACGCGTTGGCTGGGCTGTTGCATGTATCATTGCATCTGATTGTGGAAATAAAAAGAGAAAACTGAATTCAAGAACTTTTTCAAGACTCACGTCTTCATATGCTTGTGGATTAAGAATTGAAAGACTCTGATTGTGCTTTACCATTTAAATATTGAGATCTCTATGCTCCTTGGTACTATCGCTTTTAGTTGGCAGTTGGGTTTTGTGTATTCCTCCTAGACAACCACACAAAATGGGAGTTTAGGTGTGTCTCAATGGGCCATCACTCGCAGGATGGGAGGGAGGAGCTGGGCATAGCCTCACTTACACCTGAATAGGCCGTGTCCTGTCCACGCACAAAGGGCTGCATACCCCCCCCTGCCCCCCCCGTAGTGAGTCTGGAGCCAGGTCAGGAAGGGAAGACCTCCGTGCACTTCAAAGGCATCACTGGGAAGAGGTAAAGGACCTCAGACACTACAACACAGTACACTCTCGACCTATGAAGACTCTGCCAGGAAGACGTGCTGCTCAAGGACTGCCACTCTGCTGCTCTCCTGGACTCCTGCATAGCTGGCCTGCTGTCTGCTGCCCTCCGGCCTGGGTGAGAAGGACTGCCACTCTGCTGCTCTCCTGGACTCCTGCTTGCTGTGCTGCCCTGCTGTCTGCCACCCTCTTGCCTGGGCGAGAAGGACTGGACCTGCATCACTTGCCCCCAGAACCCAGAGTGACTCCAAGGGTTAATTGGCAGCCCTCCTGATCTGAAGCCTCAGGGACCTTTGACCCTGTCAGGTAGGTCGCCCCCCAGCCGCCACACGGTCCTCCTGTGACGCTGCCCCCGCAATCTGCTGTCACCTTGCCCCTGCCGCTGCCTGTTGCTGCGTGAGTCTCCTCTGGTCTTGCCCCTCGTTTTTCACTTGTTGCCTTGGATTTTGTTTTTTTGTATTTTGTACTCCCCACTAGACATCTGATGTGCCCTTCTGTGCCCCCTTCCCCCGTATTGCCTCTGTGTCCTTCTCCCGTTTTTTCCCCCGGTTTCCTTCTGTTTCCCCGGTTTCACTTGTTGCCTTCGGATTGTGTTTCTGTATTTTGTACTCCCTATTTAATATCTGCTGTGCCCTTTGTACCCCTTTTCCCCCCTTTTTGCCTTCTGTGCCCCCTTTGCCCCATATTGCCTTCTGTGTCCTCTTCCCGCTTTTCCCCGTTTTCCCTTTGTGCCACCTTTCCCGCCGCTGCGTCCCTGCGGCCCCACCCCCCGTTGTTCCCATTCGCCGCCCCACTCCCGCCTCCCAGCTGCTCCTCCCTTCCACAGCCCCTCATATGGAGGCCGCAAAGCGGCCGCGCAGCAGCCGCGCGCTGCGGGCCCGCCAAAGGCAAGCCCGTCTGCACCCATCCGCGCCTGGACCGCGCCCTGCGCCAGAACCCCTGGCCCCCGCAGGAGCAAGGGCACACGACTGAGATACGACACCGCCACCCTCAACACACTCAGCACCGGACGCTCACTCACCTGCTACCAAGCCACCCCGAAATAAACACACGGACCCTTCGCCTGCCAAACCTGCAAATTCACATGCCTCCAAATCTACACCCTGCCCATCGAACAAAGCAACAACAACAACAACCTCAAGTGCATCCTCCTCAACGCCCACTGCATCCACAAACACGCCATCGAACTCTGGGACCTCCTCGATACTACAGCACCTGACGTCACCTTCCTCACGGAAACCTGGATGAACTCCTCCTCGGCCCCCGACATCGCCATAGCCATCCCGGACGGCTACAAAATCACCCGAAAAGACCGCGTCAACCAAAACGGAAGAGGAATCGCCATCATCTACAGGAACACCATCAGCGTCACAACAAACGCTGAAGACACAATCTCCGCCGCCGAACACCTACACTTCCAGATCCACACCAACCCCAAGACCATACTCAGAGGAACCCTCATCTACAGACCCTGGGGCCCGCACACACAAACCAGCGAAACCTTCACCGACTTCATCAGCCTGCACGCCCTAGCATCACCCGAATACATCCTCCTAGGAGACCTGAACTTCCACCTGGAGAACAACAACGATAGCAACACCACCACCCTGCTCGACAACCTCGCCAACCTCAGACTTAGGCAACTGGTGAACACCCCCACCCACTACGCCAGCCACAGTCTCGACCCCATCTTCTCCGGAAGCAACCACGTCTCCTTCAGCCATACCACCGGACTACACTGGACAGACCACAGCTGCATCCACTTCACTTTCAAGAAGACTACATCCGACCACCACACACAACAGATACTCCCCAGATGCTGGAGCAAAGTCACCACAGACCAGCTAACCACATCACTCAGGCAGAACCCACCAGTCGACACCCCTGACACCAACAACGCAGCCCAGAACCTCGCACAATGGATCACCAACTGCGCTGATGACCTCGCTCCTCTCAAGAACCCCCCTGGCAAGACTAGCAACAGAAAAACCACGTGGTTCACCGACGCCCTCAAAGAAATCCTGCTGAACCCTCGAAAAAACCTGGCGCCATCAACGGACAACAGAAAACATGACAGCCCTCAAGAACGCCACTCGCGAACACCACCAGCTGATCCGCACCACCAAAAGGACATCGTTCAAAGACCGGCTGGACAACAACACCCACAACAACAAGGAACTCTTCAACATCGTAAAAGAACTCTCCAACCCCAGGGCCAGCAACAACAACATTGCACCGTCGCAAGACCTCTGCAACTCCCTCTCGCAAGACCTCTGCAACTCCCTTGCCACGTTCTTCTACCGTAAGATCGCAGACATACACGACAGCTTCTGCACCCAAACCCCGCCTCCAGCCACTGAACCAACAATCACACCCACCACCCTCAGCGCCTGGACCCCCGTCAGCACTGAAGACACCACCCACGTCATGAACACCATCCACTCCGGCTCTCCCTCTGACTCATGCCCTCACCACATCTTCAACAAAGCCAACGCCATCATCGCACCCCACCTCCGGAACATCATAAACAACTCCTTAGCGTCAGCCACCTTTCCAGAAAGCTGGAAGCATGCAGAGATCAATGCCCTACTGAAGAAACCCACAGCCGACCCTAAAGACCTCAAGAACTTTCGCCCCATCGCTCTCCTTCCCTTCCCGGCTAAAGTCATCGAGAAGACCATCAACAAACAACTGACTGTATTCCTCGTAGCAAACAACTCGCTCGACCCATCCCAGTCTGGATTCCGAGCCAACCATAGCACCGAGACCGCCCTCATCGCAGCCACCGACGATATCAGGACCCTGATGGACAACAGGGATACAACCGTTCTCATCCTCCTAGACCTCTCGGCCGCCTTCAATACCGTCTGCCCCCGCACCCTAATAACCCGCCTCCACAACACTGGGATCCAAGGAAATCCCTGGACTGGATAACCTCGTGCCTCTCCGACAAAACCCAGAGAGTCCACCTCCCTCCCTTCCGCTCCACGGCCACCAAGATAATCTGCGGCGTATCCCAAGGCTCCTCGCTCAGCCCAACCCTCTTCAATATCTACATGAGCCCCCTCTCTGCCATCGCTCACAATCACAACCTCAACATCATCTCCTACGCCGATGACACCCAGCTGATACTCTCCCTTACCAAAGACCCAGCCACCGCTAAAACCAACCTCCAGGAAGGAATGAAAGATGTCCCGGAATGGATGAAGCTCAGCCGTCTGAAACTCAACTCAGACAAGACGGAGGTCCTTATCCTCGGACAATCCCCATCTGCCTGGGACGACTCCTGGTGGCCCACAGAGCTGGGCACCGCACCGACACCCACGGACCATGCTCGCAACCTAGGATTCATCCTGGAGTCCTCCCTCACGATGACCAAACAAGTCAACGCCATCTCATCGTCATGCTTCAACACCCTGCGCATGCTCCGAAAGATCTTCCAGTGGATCCCCACCGAAACCAGAAAGACAGTCACCCAGGCCCTCGTCACCAGCCGACTGGACTACGGGAACGCCCTGTATGCAGGAACCACAGCCAAACTTCAGAAACGACTTCAGCGCATACAGAACGCCTCCGCACGACTCTTCCTCGACATCCCTCGCCGCAGCCACATAACACCCCACCTGAGAAACCTGCACTGGCTCCCCGTCAGCAAGAGGATCACGTTCAGGCTCCTCACCCACGCACACAAAGCGCTCCATGACATGGGCCCCGAATACCTCAACAACCGCCTCTCGTTCTACACTCCCACCCGCCAGCTCCGCCCCGCCAGCCTCGCCCTTGCCATCGTCCCACGGATCCGCAGAACCACAACCGGAAGAAGATCGTTCTCTTACCTGGCCGCCAAGACATGGAACTCCCTTCCTGCACACCTACGACTGACCCAGGACCATCTCACCTTCAGGAAGCACCTCAAGACCTGGCTATTCGAGCAGTAACAGCACCCCCCTCCCTTCAGCGCCTTGAGATCCTCACGGGTGAGTAGCGCGCTCTATAAATGTATTGATTGATTGATTGATTGATAACAGGCTACCAATCTCTGCACATGGACTCTGTCAGCTGTGAGCCTACCCTGCCAAGTGGTGCCCCCCCGTCCTCGACCCTTGGAAGTGGGCTTAAGGTGCTTGCGAGCAGAACCGATGCATCTTCTCTGCTGAGCGATGCATCCCCGGTCAGAACCGACGCATGAGTGGATTGAACCCGTCTACACTGTCTTCTGAATCTGGGGACTGACACATTGTCTTCTGAAGCACCACTGTGCAACGCTTTCACCGGTGCAAGCTCCTCACATCCCTCATTGACGGCAGCCTTGACAACGATGACGAAACTCTGCAATGCAGCTTCACCGCCCTTCGGAACCGACACATCACCTCGGCTGTTCCTTGCATCTTCAACACTTGACTTTGCTTCACAAGCTGCGTCTACAGCATCCTCGACGTCAACTCATCAGGACGTCACACCACAGCCTTGTAGCATCTCAGAACCGACAAATCTCCTCTGCTGCACAACGCATCTTAGAAGCATGCGAATCCTGGTGGCGGATCCATGCAACGCTCCGCAACCAGGATTTAAAATATTTTGTTCAGCTGTCCTAATTGATTGCCTGTAGCTCGCTCACACTCCATCGCTGTCAGCCTGAACTTGGGACTTTGTCCCAGTCCAGACCACATACCCCTCAGTAGCACTTTGAACTTTTTGGCGCTATTTTTCATCGTAAATGTTAAAAAAATCTCCATTTCTACTCATTTGATTTTTGTTGTTTCGGTCTTGTTTTATTTATTAAAGTTAGTTATATTTTTCTAGACTTGGTGTGGGTTTTGTTGTGTGGTGTGTCACTGTTTGACGTGCTGCACAAATACTTTGCACACTGCCTCTAAGTTTACCGTGACTGCTCTGTGCCGAGCTACCAGCGGGTGAGCAGAGGTTCATTTAGGGTTTGCCTGCCTCTTACTCTGACTAGGACTGTGGGTGCTGCTTGACCAGGGCTCTCACCCCCAACAACCCGTCTCTAACAAAGGTCTCCTCAGCCTGGATACCTCCCCTACAGGTGCGCAGGCTGTAAGCACTACAGTGCCTATGGACCGCTCCAGAGGACTCTGCTGAGCTGTACTATTGTCTGTTATTGATTGAAAGGTGAACAACAAACCCTAACTGAGCGCTCAGGGCCGTTGTTAGAGCGCTCAGGGGCCTTTGTTAGAGTGCTCAGGGGCATTTTAGAGGGCTCAGTGGCCGTTGTTAGAGCGCTCAGGAGCCATTGTTAGAGCTCTCAGGGGCCTTTGTTAGAGCGCTCAGGGGCCTTTGTTAGAGCTCTCAGGGGCCTTTGTTAGAGTGCTCAGGGGCATTTTAGAGGGCTCAGTGGCCTTTGTTAGAGCGCTCAGGGGCATTTTAGAGCGCTCAGCGGCCTTTGTTACAGCACTCAGGGCCTTTGTTACGGAGCTCAGGGCCTTTGTTAGAGCGCTCAGGGCCTTTGTTACAGCGCTCAGGGGTCTTTGTTACAGCACTCAGGGCCTCTGTTAGAGCGATCAGGGGCCTATGTTAGAGCGCTCAGGGGCCTGTGTTAGAGCGCTCAGGGGCCTTTGTTAGAGCGCTCAGGGGCCTTTGTTAGAGCGCTCAGGGGGCTTTGTTAGAGCGGTCAGGGCCTTTGTTAGAACGCTCAGGTGCCTTTGTTAGAGCGCTCAGGGGCCTTTGTTAGAGCGCTCAGGGGCCTGTGTTAGAGCGCTCAGGGGCCTTTGTTAGAGCGCTCAGGGGCCTTTGTTAGAGCGCTCAGGGGCCTTTGTTAGAGCGGTCAGGGCCTTTGTTAGAACGCTCAGGGGCCTTTGTTAGAGCGCTCAAGGGCCTTTGTTAGAGCGCTCAGGGTCCATTGTTAGAGCGCTCAGCGGCCTTTGTTAGAGCGCTCAGGGGCATTTTAGAGCGCTCAGCGGCCTTTATTACAGCGCTCAGGGCCTTTGTTAGAGCGCTCAGGGGCCTTTGTTAGAGCGCTCAGGGGCCTTTGTTAGAGCGGTCAGGGCCTTTGTTAGAACGCTCAGGGGCCTTTGTTAGAGCGCTCAAGGGCCTTTGTTAGAGCGCTCAGGGTCCATTGTTAGAGCGCTCAGCGGCCTTTGTTAGAGCGCTCAGGGGCATTTTAGAGCGCTCAGCGGCCTTTATTACAGCGCTCAGGGCCTTTGTTAGAGCGCTCAGGGGCCTTTGTTAGCGGCGCCCTGCAGAAAGCAGCTGCACCAGCCTCTCCCGCCTCCAGTCTCTCCCTCCTCCAGGCTGGATGTGTTTTAAGTAAGCAGATCGTGTCTCTTCTGAGTGTCCCAGTCTTACCTACTCCATTAATGCACTGTTCCTTTATCCACAGAACACCAATCATTAGAGCCCGCTACTTATCTTACGGTTTAATAGAAACTCCCCGTTTGCAGAGCTCCTTTTTCAGAGCGGTGACCGGATGCGTGTAAAGGAGCCTCGTGTCACCGCCCTGAGGGTCAGGGGGCATTTAAAGCCCCTCGCCCGCAGCTCACTCCAAGCTGTGCCAATGCTCCTGCAGGGTTATCTTGTACAGCGCTCTTGTGCCCTTGGGTAGGGTGACCAGAATTTTAAAGCCAAAAACTGGGACATTTCACAAAAATAGAAGAAGGAGTACAACTTTACTTCAAGCGATGATAGCGCTCCTCAGCAGAGAATTACAGAACAGGTAGTAAGAACATACATAAAATGTAATTTTTAAGCCCAGTAGCTTGCCTGTTAATTAAATTGCTGTCTTGAAACAACTGCTAACTCTCCCTGCTTTGTAAAACATAAAAAAACACCTTCCACCGTTTTCAGTCGCCCCTCTCTAAAAACCGGGACATGAGCTACAGTTCCTGAAATTTGCTGGGACAGCTGGTGAAAATCGGGGACCGTCCTGGCGAAACGGGGACGCCTGGCCACCCTACCCTTGGACATGTTGGCGCTGTAAAACTAAAAGCAATGTAATAAAAAAGAAGAAAACTAGCCGGGCGGACGGGTTCGTGACCCAGCCTCTCCTGGGAGGAAATAAGTGCGGAGCCTCGAAGCACCCACAAAAGATGCGGGGTACCAAAAGGGGGCGTGTCCGGGAAGAGACACATTGAGGACACCTGCAGCTGACGCAGACCCCCCCACCCCCAGTGTGGGCTCTTCCAGTGGAAGCATCCAAGGCCGAGAGAGGAGGGGGGGGGGGTGAGACCCTCCATCAGGCGAGGACGGGTGGGAGCCAGGTACGGATGCTCCGGAGGGAGGAGGGACAGGTGGATGCGGGGGCGGGAGCTCTGGAGGCAACACGTGAAAGCGCTGGTGTCACACAGCGCCTGGAAGAGGAGGCGGCAGCACGGAGCGCAGCAGGAGGAGAGATCAGTCCATCACCCTCCAGCCCCGGACGGTAAGACGGACTGCTCTAGTGTAAAGGGGACCCCCCCACCCCCCCCACCCTCCACTACTGCCAGGGCCTCTCTGTGCCCCTCACTCTCCTCTGCAGACCCCCCCCCCTGCACTGCTCGAGTGTGCCTCGAGGCGTGGAGCGCCCTGAAGCCCGGCCTCACCCAGAGACCAGGCTCGGATATGGCTTTGTTGTTGCGTCATTGGGTGCCAGGGCTCCGGCACCAGCTGCGGGGGGTCTGCGGGCACCAGGGCGGGGGGCACCGAGGGGCTGAATACAGGGCACCGGCGGCTGAAGAATGACTTATGTAGGGTTCTTAATATGCACGGACTCTGCTGCTTCAACCCTGCCTGGGCTCTCCTTATGCCAGAGATGGAAAGAAGCCGGAGGTTTGTAGACTCCCCATCCAATGCAGGGTCCGCGCTGCTTTATCCCAGGGGCCCAGTTATCAGTGGTGCGACTGGTGCAGTGGCACCGAGACCTCGGCTGCCTTCCACCGACTTGAGTTTAATTTGATGCTCGTTGGCAGGGGCACGGGCCGGGTAGGACACCCCAAACCCATTCTGGGTGGGGGTCACGTGCCTGGAAGCTTGTGTGCCTCGGGCGGTCCTGACGTCACTGGGGGAAAGATGACGTCCCGAGGGGGCCCAGGACTGGGGTCAGATTGGGTCACTGTGGGTCCCACCGGCTCCGAGGGCACGAAGGGCTGATGGGGTCAAGCGCCAACGCGCCCACTCTCTGGCACTTGGCGCTGGAAGGAGGGGTGCGGGAGAGACCTCAGTGCCCCCCCCCCCCCAAATGAACAGGGGAGGGCGGTGAGCCTTTAACACTGCCTCCTAAAGCACATTGTGGTGGGATCAGAGAGGTCAAAAGTTGGCAACAATGAAAGGGGAGGGGGGGCGCTGATTTAATAGAATTCCAAGGCATCTTTTCGCGCTCCTCGGCTTCTACACGTGTCTGGTGCAGAAGGAAGACATTTTATGACATGATTTTAAGATACTCCTGATTGCGCAGGGGGCGGGAAATAAAACCCACAACAAATGTTTCTCAACTTCACAGATTTATAAACTCTTTGCCGCGACCTCTTCTAAAGCTTTCGAAATGTTCAATATATTAACAAGGCGGCGCTAAAAAATGATCGCCTTATCAGCAAAGACACGCCATCGCTTCCAGCACGCCTACCTTTGCATCGCTAATGAGATGCAAAGTAGGCGTGGCTGTGAAACCAACCAGGTAAAATATCGTGAAGGCAGCTTCGCCATATTAACAAGGAAGGGAAGAGATTATTTAAATTGCGTTAGGTATGCCTTAACGCAGGAAATTAACGTCTGTTAAATTCCTGACTAAGGCATCCTTAAGATGGGGGTGGATTCCTGGCTAAGACCACAGGCCCTCTCATCTAGGATATCGCCGTTTTCCACCATGGAAAACGGCGATATCAACACTATGGGGCCCATTACGATGTCGGGCGGATTGCCTCCGCCGGCCTGGCGGAGGCAATCCGCCCGACATCGTGTCCAGAATTCCCCCCCGCCATATTAGTCTGGCGGGGGGACCACGGCGGACGGAAAGACCGTCCGCCGCTTTTCCGCCCCGGTCGCCTTGCTGCCGGGGCGGAAAAGGAATAATATGGTGGCGGTGTCTATCAGACACCGCCAGCCATATTATGATGGGGTGTAAGTGATGCCTTTCCGTGGAGGCAATGCAGCCACAGAAAGGCATGCAGTCTTCACTTTGGGGGCCCCCTGCGGGCCCCCAAAGTGAAGGAGGGGTGGGGGGTGCACACGGGGGGTACCTGTGGTACCCCCCTGCATTTGCATATGCAATGCGGTAGTCACCGTGCTTGTGCCTACCGCATTGTGTATGCAAATGCGTGCATGCATTCATGGCATTGTGGCGGGCGGTTCAGAGTGCACCGCCCGCCACAATGTTATGAAGGCAGGATACGGCCACCACTGTGGCGGCCGCATCCTAATGCCACACACGGGACCCCCGCCTTCATGGCGGGCAGTCCCTGGTCCCGATAGGATGGCGAGCAGACTAAGTCCACCCGTCATCCTAATGGACCTCTAACTCTGGAATTTGTATCGCCTCTGCAATGCGCGTTGTTGATTACACGCTAAAGGGTGATAAATTCCCGAGATAGCCAGCAATAAAAATGCAAGCGCTAAGCGCGCTTTGCGATATTTATCGCCGGCCCTTGTTAATATGCCCCAGAGTCCTGTACATTCTCCAGGCTGCCCGAGCTGCGACAAGTCACGTGTCAGGTAACATTGTACATGCATACGCCACAGTGACACGTGTGAGACATGCGGCAAACGTCACAGTGACACATGTGAGACGTGCAGCATACGTCACAGTGACACATGTGAGACGTGCAGCGTACGTCACAGTGACACATGTGAGACGTGTAGCGTGTGCTTGTAAAGTCCAGATTCACACGGTGCTCGTGTGAAGGATCTCACGAGCAGGAGGCCAGTTCAGAGCCCGACTCTCACAGGGGCGCACACAGCACAGCTGTAAACTACCCCTGCTTGAGGGGGGTGGGGTGAGAATATTGGGGTCATGAATATCAGAGTAAAAGGCTACTGACGACAGAACATGGACCACCAGGAAACTGTGAAAACTGACATATAAATAAGAATAGATTTAATATCCTGAACACATCTGTGTACCTTATAGACCTCACTGGGGTACGTGGGCGTGCTGTCAGTCGTAAATCCAGACTTACCTCTGTATATTTACCTTTACGATGCTTCGGTGGGAGGGATGTCCTAGACTGAGTATTGTTGTTGCCAGTGCTTGATTTGCAAACAATGAGTGCCAGGGCTCTCGTCAGGAGGCCTCTGCAGCTTGTGTCACACACTGCCCCCGCCAGCGCCGACAATGACAGTAACAACACAAGTACTAACATTCACACTCCCACCCTCTGCAGCTGGTGCCGCACACTGCCCCCACCAGCGCCACCAATGATACTAACAACACAAGTACTAACATTCACACTCCTACCCCCTGCTGCTTGTGTCACACACTGCCCCTCCAGCACCACCAATGACAGTAACAACACAAGTACTAACATTCACACTCCCACCCTCTGCAGCTGGTGCCGCACACTGCCCCGCCAGCACCCACCAATGATACTAACAACACAAGTACTAACATTCACACTCCTACCCCCTGCTGCTTGTGTCACACACTGCCCCGCCAGCACCACCAATGACAGTAACAACACAAGTACTAACATTCACACTCCTACCCTTTGCAGCTTGTGCCGCACACTGCCCCGCCAGCACTGCCAATGATAGTTACAACACAAGTACTAATGTTCACACTCCTACCCTCTGCAGCTTGTGGCACACACTGCCCCGCCAGCGCCGACAATGATAGTAACAACACAAGTACTAACGTTCACACCCCTACACTCTGCAGCTTGTGCCACACACTGCCCCGCCAGCAGTGCCAATGATAGTAACAACACAAGTACTAATATTCACACTGCTACCCTCTGCAGCAGGTGCCGCACACTGCCCCCGCCACCGCCGCAAATGATAGTAACAACACAAGTACTAAGATTCACACTCCTACCCTCCGCCAATGACAGTAACAACACATGGCAGGACTCTATCGCTGTACTCAAGGCTCTGAACATGGCAGGGCTCTATCACTCTACTCAAAGATCTGAACATGGCAGGGCTCTATCACTCTACTCAAAGATGTGAACATGGCAGGGCTCTATCACTCTACTCAAGGCTGTGAACGTGGCAGGGCTCTATCACTCTACTCAAAGCTCTGAATATGGCAGGGCTCTATTACTCTATGGAAGGCTCTGAATATGGCAGGGCTCTATCACTCTACTCAAAGCACTGGACATAGCAGGGCTCTATCACTCTACTCAAAGCTCTGGACATGGCAGGGCTCTATCACTCTACTCAAAGCTCTGAATATGGCGGGGCTCTATCACTCTATACAAAGCTCTGTACATGGCAGGGCTCTATCGCTCTACTAATAGCTCTGAACATGGCAGGGCTCTATCACTCTACTCAAAGCTCTGAATATGACAGGGCTATATCACTCTACTCAAAGCTCTGAATATGGCAGGGCTCTATCACTCTACTCAAAGCTCTGGACATGGTAGGGCTCTATCACTCTACTCAAAGCTCTGAACATGGCAGGGCTCTATCACTCTACTCAAAGCTCTGGACATAGCAGGGCTCTATCACTCTACTCAAAGCTCTGGACATGGCAGGGCTCTATCACTCTACTCAAGGCTCTGAATATGGCAGGGCTCTATCACTCTACTCAAAGCTCTGGACATAGCAGGGCTCTATCACTCTACTCAAAGCTCTGGACATGGCAGGGCTCTATCACTCTACTCAAAGCTCTGAATATGGCGGGGCTCTCTCACTCTATACAAAGCTCTGTACATGGCAGGGCTCTATCGCTCTACTAATAGCTCTGAATATGGCAGGGCTCTATCACTCTACTCAAAGCTCTGTACATGGCAGGGCTCTATCGCTCTACTCAAAGCTCTGAATATGACAGGGCTCTATCACTCTACTCAAAGCTCTGAATATGGCGGGGCTCTATCACTCTATACAAAGCTCTGTACATGGCAGGGCTCTATCACTCTACTCACAGCTCTGAATATGACAGGGCTCTATCACTCTACTCAAAGCTCGGTACATGGCAGGGCTCTATCGCTCTACTCAAAGCTCTGAATATGGCAGGGCTCTATCACTCTACTCAAAGCTCTGTACATGGCATGGCTCTATCGCTCTACTCAAAGCTCTGAATATGACAGGGCTATATCACTCTACTCAAAGCTCTGAATATGGCAGGGCTCTATCACTCTACTCAAAGCTCTGGACATGGTAGGGCTCTATCACTCTACTCAAAGCTCTGGACATAGCAGGGCTCTATCACTCTACTCAAACCTCTGGACATGGCAGGGCTCTATCACTCTACTCAAAGCTCTGAACATGGCAGGGCTCTATCACTCTACACAAAGCTCTGAACATAGCAGGGCTCTATCACTCTACTCAAAGCTCTGAACATGGCAGGGCTCTATCACTCTACTCAAAGCTCTGAACATGGCAGGGCTCTATCACTCTACTTAAAGCTCTGAATATGGCAGGGCTCTATCACTCTACTCAAAGCTCTGGACATGTCAGGGCTCTATCACTCTACTCAAAGCTATGAACATGGCAGAGCTCTATCACTCTACTCAAGGCTCTGAACATAGCAGGGCTCTATCACTCTACTCAAAGCTCTGAACATGGCAGGGCTCTATCACTCTACTTAAAGCTCTGAATATGGCAGGGCTCTATCACTCTACTCAAAGCTCTGGACATGTCAGGGCTCTATCACTCTACTCAAAGCTCTGAACATGGCAGGGCTCTATCACTCTACACAAAGCTCTGAACATAGCAGGGCTCTATCACTCTACTCAAAGCTCTGAACATGGCAGGGCTCTATCACTCTACTCAAATCTCTGAACATGGCAGGGCTCTATCACTCTACTCACAGCTCTGAATATGGCAGGGCTCTATCACTCTACTCAAAGCTCTGGACATGGTAGGGCTCTATCACTCTACTCAAAGCTCTGAACATGGCAGGGCTCTATCACTCTACTCAAAGCTCTGGACATAGCAGGGCTCTATCACTCTACTCAAAGCTCTGGACATGGCAGGGCTCTATCACTCTACTCAAGGCTCTGAATATGGCAGGGCTCTATCACTCTACTCAAAGCTCTGGACATAGCAGGGCTCTATCACTCTACTCAAAGCTCTGGACATGGCAGGGCTCTATCACTCTACTCAAAGCTCTGAATATGGCGGGGCTCTATCACTCTATACAAAGCTCTGTACATGGCAGGGCTCTATCGCTCTACTAATAGCTCTGAATATGGCAGGGCTCTATCACTCTACTCAAAGCTCTGTACATGGCAGGGCTCTATCGCTCTACTCAAAGCTCTGAATATGACAGGGCTCTATCACTCTACTCAAAGCTCTGAATATGGCGGGGCTCTATCACTCTATACAAAGCTCTGTACATGGCAGGGCTCTATCACTCTACTCACAGCTCTGAATATGACAGGGCTCTATCACTCTACTCAAAGCTCGGTACATGGCAGGGCTCTATCGCTCTACTCAAAGCTCTGAATATGGCAGGGCTCTATCATTCTACTCAAAGCTCTGTACATGGCAGGGCTCTATCGCTCTACTCAAAGCTCTGAATATGACAGGGCTATATCACTCTACTCAAAGCTCTGAATATGGCAGGGCTCTATCACTCTACTCAAAGCTCTGGACATGGTAGGGCTCTATCACTCTACTCAAAGCTCTGGACATAGCAGGGCTCTATCACTCTACTCAAACCTCTGGACATGGCAGGGCTCTATCACTCTACTCAAAGCTCTGAACATGGCAGGGCTCTATCACTCTACACAAAGCTCTGAACATAGCAGGGCTCTATCACTCTACTCAAAGCTCTGAACATGGCAGGGCTCTATCACTCTACTCAAAGCTCTGAACATGGCAGGGCTCTATCACTCTACTTAAAGCTCTGAATATGGCAGGGCTCTATCACTCTACTCAAAGCTCTGGACATGTCAGGGCTCTATCACTCTACTCAAAGCTATGAACATGGCAGAGCTCTATCACTCTACTCAAGGCTCTGAACATAGCAGGGCTCTATCACTCTACTCAAAGCTCTGAACATGGCAGGGCTCTATCACTCTACTTAAAGCTCTGAATATGGCAGGGCTCTATCACTCTACTCAAAGCTCTGGACATGTCAGGGCTCTATCACTCTACTCAAAGCTCTGAACATGGCAGGGCTCTATCACTCTACACAAAGCTCTGAACATAGCAGGGCTCTATCACTCTACACAAAGCTCTGAACATGGCAGGGCTCTATCACTCTACTCAAATCTCTGAACATGGCAGGGCTCTATCACTCTACTCACAGCTCTGAATATGACAGGGCTCTATCACTCTACTCAAAGCTCTGTACATGGCAGGGCTCTATCGCTTTACTCAAAGCTCTGAATATGGCAGGGCTCTATCACTCTACTCAAAGCTCTGTACATGGCAGGGCTCTATCGCTCTACTCAAAGCTCTGAATATGACAGGGCTCTATCACTCTACTCAAAGCTCTGAATATGGCAGGGCTCTATCACTCTACTCAAAGCTCTGGACATGGTAGGGCTCTATCACTCTACTCAAAGCTCTGGACATAGCAGGGCTTTATCACTCTACTCAAAGCTCTGGACATGGCAGGGCTCTATCACTCTACTCAAAGCTCTGAACATGGCAGGGCTCTATCACTCCACACAAAGCTCTGAACATAGCAGGGCTCTATCACTCTACTCAAAGCTCTGAATATGGCAGGGGTCTATCACTCTACTCAAAGCTCTGTACATGGCAGGGCTCTATCATGTTATGTTATGTTATGTTATGTTATGTGATTTTTATTTGGCGCACAGATGCTCCAGCCAAGGAGCGTCCTGGCGCCCGACAAGGCAGCTACACAACACAACTAAACAATAGACAACACAAGTATACAACTAAGGGAATAAAAACGTTTTCACTGCGCGACGAAAGGAAAGCAAATCGCTCATAGCGCGAATTGCCGGGGGTAAGGAGTTCCACAGAACAGCTGCACGCACTCGAAATGAGCGTCCACCGGCCCTACTTCGCTTAAAGCGCGGCACAGCGGCCAATTCGAGGTCTGCCGATCTCAAGGGTCGAGCTGGGATGTAATTGGCCAGAAGGGTCGTAAGGATAGCTGCCGGGGACCCCTTCAAGATCTTATAGGCGACGCAGAGGACCTTAAACTGGATCCGCTGGGCCACCGGAAGCCAATGCAGTGACCGTAGGGTGCTGGAGGTAGGACAGAATCTTGGGAGGCCTACCACCGCTCTCGCTGCGGCGTTCTGGATCCTCTGTAAGCGCCCGATCTCTGCCACATTCAAACCAGCCAGCAAGGAACTCGCATAATCCAGCCTGGAGATGACAGTAGCTTGGATCATGAGTTGCCTGGTGGGGGCATCGAAGAACTTTAGCACAGGACGAAGCCCACGCAGGATGCCGAAGCAGCATGCAGCCGTGCGTTTAGTGTGGCATGCAAACGTAAGGGAAGGGTCCAGCCAGACCCCGAGGTTTTTAAGCTCGGCGACTGGGATGGGAGCAGGACCCAGCTCCCCCGGCCACCATCTCTCTCCCCACAGTTCCGGTTGTCTGCCAAATACCATGACCTCGGTCTTACTAGCGTTTAGCTGAAGACAATTGGACGTCATCCAGCTAGCGACCGCCCTCAGTCCTTGTTGAAACCTAGGGGCGTCGACTTCGGCATCCCCGCTGATCGTGACCGCTAGCTGGGTGTCATCGGCATATGACACCATGGTCATACCCCATTTTTTGACAACCTCAGCTAGCGGCCTTACGTAAAGATTAAACAGCGTAGGGCTCAGCGAGGAGCCTTGGGGGACGCCCAGGTTCAACGGATGGAATTTGGACTGATACGGCGGGACGGTCACGCTAAAGGCCCGGTTGGTTAAGAACGACCGGAACCACTCGAGAGCAGTGCCGGTGACACCAGCCTCCTCTAGGCGCAGCAGAAGGATAGGGTGCGAGACGGTGTCAAAGGCAGCGCTTAGATCTAATAGCACAAGCGCTGCCGTTTGTCCCGCGTCAAGCACGGAGCGAAGGTGCTCCACCATATAAAGCAGAGCCGTCTCCGTGCTATGACCTGCCCTAAACCCGTTCTGCGTAGCGTCGAGAATATCTACTCGACAGAGATGTTCCGAGAGAACAGCATTTACGTGTGCCTCCATCACCTTAGCCGGCCATGGCAAGAGTGAAATAGGCCGATAGCTCTCCGGCTTGCTCCCATCCAGGCTAGGTTTCTTAAGAATAGGACGAACCATGGCTCGCTTCCACTTCAATGGAACTTCGCCAGATGTTAGTGACGAATTGACCAAGGAACAAAGCGGTGAGATGTCATGTACCGCTAGGTCCTTGAACACTACCGGGCAAAGTGGATCCTCTGGGGACCCAGACTTCACTCTGCGGGCCAAAGTGCCTAGGCTATCAGAAGTTAACAAAGGTAGAGAATGTAGTCCCTCAGATGGTAGAGGCTTAAAAGATGGATTCGCCGAGGGAGCGACCGAAGGAAAGGCTCGATAGATGGCATTCACCTTTTCCAAGAAAAACTCTGCCAACTTTTCACAATGCTCATTCCACTCAAAGCTCTGAACATGGCAGGGCTCTATCACTCTACTCAAAGCTCTGAACATGGCAGGGCTCTATCACTCTACTCAAAGCTCTGAACATAGCAGGGCTCTATCACTCTACTCAAAGCTCAGAATATGGCAGGGCTCTATCACTCTATACAAAGCTCTGTACATGGCAAGGCTCTATCACTCTACTCACAGCTCTGAATATGACAGGGCTCTATCACTCTACTCAAAGCTCTGTACATGGCAGGGCTCTATCGCTCTACTCAAAGCTCTGAATATGGCAGGGCTCTATCACTCTACTCAAAGCTCTGTACATGGCAGGGCTCTATCGCTCTACTCAAAGCTCTGAATATGACAGGGCTCTATCACTTGGAGTTCTGGACTTTTTGGTTCCGTCCAGAGGTGTCAGGGATAACACCCGAAGACCCCGGAGTTCTACCTGCCTCGGTGCACAAACAAACAGAAACACGGGCTTCTCGATGGTGGCGTCAAAGACCAAAGGTTTATTACTGCAGGGACACAGAAGTCACAGAAACTACACATGGGCAGTATCTAGGAGCCTGTTCAATTTGTACAAAGAGGGTTGCTCCTTATATACTGAATATTGGGCTTCAGGCAAATTCTTTACATGTTAGCACATTCCAAAACCTTTGTATCTTAAACAATAAATATTTGGCGTTGCACAGGAATCGTCAACAATATCTGATGTCAAAACATTACGAACGAGGGGTTCCCACTATTCCATCATAATCCCATGTCAACTTTTCATTCAAGACCCGGACCGCCTCATCGTAAATTTCGTTACCTCCCCCTAATAAAGGCCCAGAAGGAAAGGAGCAGAGCCAGGTGCAGAAGATAGAACAGTAGGATAAGAGATGTTTGTGGGTCGTAAATGGGCAAGGCTACCAGCTTCGGCCGCCTAATCATGATCAGGCCAACGGACACGAGAACCAGTATAGCAGGACTGGCCTCAGGCTGGGGAGGCAGCTCTTGCTGAGTCATGCTGCCACAGCGTTGCTTGCCTAAGGTGCACGTGTCACTAGCAAGGTGAATTGCCTGTTAAAGCCTACGTGTCCTTAATTGAAAGAGGTCATTGCGTGTCCATTGACTATGTGAGGGCAAGGAATACAAAATGGCTTCCGTGTTCTAAGATGGATGCCATGGGTAGAACAGAAATGTGTTTGTAACAGGAGTGCTCTTGCTCGTAGCATAGCGAAAACACCAGGATATACTAAATGGATCATTTGCGGTTCACTGATACCAAAATTATGTATTTGCGACAATGTTACAAACACGGGTTCAAATCGACACGGAACCTCAGACCCTCCTTTTGCCCTTACATAGGCAATTACTCAGTCTATGTCAGAATCTAACTCTATGCTCATTAGGTCAGTGACATGTTGTTGAATCATCATCTTGTCTCGTACCTTCTCCCCAAATGTAGGTGGTTTTCTGCAACAGGTTGCAGCACAGAGACTACACAAAGCGGGACCACATTGGATAATAAGGCAGCACGAGAACAGAAATACTAGGATGACACCAATGACCATCAGAACCTTCCATCCCCACGCTGATACCAGAGTCCAAAACCACTCCATGAAGGACCAGTTTCCCTTGTCTACGTGTATAGAGTCGGAAATCTTGTGTAGCTTAGAGATCGCTTCATAGACGGTTGGAGCATTATTGGGAATAAAAACACAGCAGCTCGATTGGATCATTCTGCATACCCCACCTCGATCTGCAAGTATTACGTCTAGAACCATACGGTTCTGCAACGTCATGAGACGATCCGCCTGAAGCTCAGCTGTTAAGTTACTAAGGGCACCAGCAGTTTCTGTAATAGTAGATTCAACTACCCGTGTTAGTTGACGTAGATTTCTACTATTGGCCATAGGCCCCCAAAACGGAAGGAAACCTTTGAAGAAGTCTCCAGCTTCCTGACCAGCGGTATCTTCCTTGCTGAAGACACCTCTTGCTACTCTGGTCTTGTGATAATCTGAAGAAGCAGTGTATGTCGGAGGTAACAATCGAGCAATATAACATGAACCTGAGAAGTCAGCAGGCAGCCATGTATATGCTCTGTCTTGACAGATGAAGTAAGTACCCCTAGCAGTAAGGAAGGCAGGGGAGGAGTTAGACGGAAATACGTAAGTCTCAACGCACTCACTCCTCCCTAGCTGAGCTCTCAGATTTCTTCCATTTCCTTGTAAACAGACCTGACCTCGGTGAGGCACGACCCAGACTGAAGTGGAGCTTTTACGCTTGCTTTCTCCCAAACTAAGGCGATACTCTGTAGAGTTCCAACTCAAATACACCCGTAATTCATCTCTAGGGTATGATGGAGTATTATTGACGTCTTTAATCATGTCAATAATTCCCTGGACTAAAGCTTTGTTGGCTGAGTTGTATTTAGTGGACCGTGGTGGACGCGGAGGATAGGTCTCAAGGGCATAGGAAAAAATGGTCTGAAAGGCCTGAAATGATCCATTATAGCTGAAAGGCAAGACTAGATAGGGAATGCCTTTATCCATAGTGTGAGGTATCAAGCCACACACCCAGCAGTCTGTAGTATTAACTACCAGTTGGTGTTGATGCAAGAGCTGTACAAATGTATTGTTAATAAATTCTGAGCGTCGAGCTTGTTCGTGTTCAGGAAACAAGTGAAAAGAATGCATAGAAGAAACCGTAGAAGTAGTAGGATCAAGGGGAGGTACTGTAGTTACCGGCATAAAAATTAAATGCACACCAAAGATGATTCCACCCACCAACGTTATTAAAACAATTAAAAACGTAACTGCACATTGCGTTAGAAAGCATTTGCCGTGAAGTGTTCTGTACAGTCTATTTCTGCGAACATAAATTACATTCTTTCGTTGCAGCTCAGGAAGCTCCATCTTCTACAATCCGTTCGTGACCACTGATATTTGATATTTGATATTTGTGTGGTATTTCTAGAGCGCGACGTTCGCTCCGGAGGGAGCATCTTGGCGCTTAGAACCTAAATGAACCAGTCCAGGAGGATTAGATGGAGGTTTTGGAATAGTCATCCGGGAGGTTGAAGATCCATGTTTTTAACAGCTTTCTAAAAGATTTTTCCTGGGTTTGCTGTCTGAGAGTTTTGGGTAATTTGTTCCAAGCTTTAGAAGCAAGGAAGCTGAGGGTCTTTTCTCCTTTGGTTTTCAGATTGTATTTCGGGATGAGGATAAGGTTGTCATTGGTAGAACGAAGGTGCCGTCTAGGCACATAGTGGGGGAAGCGCTGATGATGTGTACGTAGATGAAAATGCCTCTATCAGTCCTGGGAGTTCCCAGAACTAACAGAAAGATCGACCTTGTGTCTGACCCCCGCAGATTCAACTAAGCACACAGCCACGACCCTATGGCTACCCAGACGGCAAGGCAAAATTTAAAATAACAAAATAATAGCAAACTTCCTGGCGGGAGGCAATGTATCAGAAAATTCAAATGTGAAAATAGGCAGTTTCCTGCTTTATTTGTCCATATTGCGAGGTCGCAAATTGTATCTCAGTTTTGCAGGAGCTGTCTGATCTGGAAACAATGTATTTTCAGCCGACGTTGCAATGTTCACGTTTGCAGATGGCAAATGTTCTTTTGGTGCAGATGGCAAATGTTCAGGGTTCAAAAGAGAAGTTTCAGGAGGAGAGCCAGAGTTTGATGTATCAGTGATCAGTTCTGCATCACTGAAAGGGATGAAACTGGGTATTTGTTCTGCTTCAGAGGCACTGATTCCTTTCTTTACCCAGTTGTCGTAAGGAAGTGGCAGAGGCACACGTTTGACGTGTGTCGTATGGATCCAATTCTTCCGTCCGGCCACACGAATAGCAGTTCTCGTCGCCAATAAGACTTGGAAGGGGCCAACGAATCTGGGCTGAAGATTTTTCGTTCTTGCAAAATTTCTAATGACTACTTGATCCCCAGGTTTCAGCTGATGACCTGGACTCTCCGGTGGCTTTGGCAATGCATCGAAAACCTGTTGGTGAATAAGGCTCAATTTAGCAGTCAAGTCGAAAAGGTAATCAATTAACATTGGGTATTCCAGCTGCTTAAATTCTTTCGGTCTAGGTACCCCCCAAACATTTGCAGGACGACCAAAAATTATTTCATATGGACTAAGCCCTACTCTAGAATGTACAGTTGCTCTTGTTGATAACAAAGCCAAAGGCAGTGCATCTGGCCAGGGCAAACCCGTGGACGCTTGTATCTTAGCAAGTTTCAGTTTAAGGGTGCCATTGTAACCCTCAACTAAACCCGCGGACTGGGGATGATTCGCACTGTGAAACTTTTGTTTAATCCCTAGGCCGGCACACACACTCTGCATAACTTTCCCTACGAACTCACTTCCGTTATCTGACCATACAATCCGTGGCATTCCGAATCTGGGGAAGTATTCTTTAAGAAGGATTTTGGCAGTGGACAAAGCAGTATTGTCCTTCAGTGGGTATGCTTCGATCCATCTGGAGAACGCACAAACTACCACTAGGACGTACTTTAGATTGTTGCAACGATCCATATGAATGAAGTCTAACTGAATCACTTCAAAGGGGCAGGAAGGAGGAGCGAAGTGACCTGCAGGTGTGGGGATTCCCTTGCCAGGATTATGCATCAAGCATACCATACAATTTCTCACCACTCTCTCTGCACACTTACTAATCCCATCATTCTTCCAAACTGGAGCCAACATCTTACAAATCCCTTTAGAACTGATGTGCGCTGCTCCATGTGCCATCGTCACTACTGCAAGCACATACGCATCAGGCAACATCCAACGCTGTTGTTCCGACAAGTCAATCCAACACCCACTCGAGTCCAATTTACCCGTGCTCTCTTTCCATGCAAGCTTTTCCTCCTTAGTCGCCTCTTTCTGAATTTCTTTCACGCTTTCCACTGTGTCCTCACACATTCCAGACTCAGAAATCCATCTTGCAGACGTTGCAACATACATTCTACTCATCATATTTCTAGCTGTCTGTTTTGCAGTCTCATCAGCAAAAGCATTCCCACGACCAACATCATCCGTGATTGCTTTATGAGCACTGCATTTCACAATCGCAACTTCAGTCGGCAAGGTTAGAGATTCCAACAAGTCATTAACTAGCTGACCATGTTGGATCTTAGTTCCATGGGACGTAATGAAACCTCTCTCTTTCCACAAACGGCCAAAACTATGGGCCACGCCGAACGCGTACTGACTATCTGTGAACACATTCACTCTCTTTCCCTTAGCTAAAACGCACGCTCTTGTTAGCGCAATCAATTCTGCAGCCTGGGCAGAATTCTGACTCACTCTCGCAGTCTCCACAATCGTACTCAAAGTCGTTACTGCATAGACAGCAGTCACGTCACCATTCTCCAATTTGAAGCAAGACCCATCAACATACAACGTGCCATCTGGATCTGATAACGGAGTGTCTTTTAAATCAATTCGTCCTTTTGTTTCTTCCTCAGTTCTGAAACAACAGTCGTGTGGTTCGGAATCACTCGACTCTTGAATAGTCGGCAACAATGTTGCTGGATTCAATACATTGCATCTTTTGATCTGAATATGACTCGCTAGCAGTGTCAGTTCGTAACCTGATAATCTAGCACTGGTAAGGTGCTGCGTCTTGGTTCGGTTCATGAGTGTATCCACAGCATGAGGAACCATAACCACTAGCATGTTGTTCATTACTAAACCAGCAGATTGTCGAATGGAGGCTGCAGCTGCGGCCGTAGCTCTCAAGCAACTAGGCAACGCTCTAGCTACCGGATCTAATGTTGATGAAAAATACGCACAAGGGCGTTGTTTATCACCAAATTTCTGTGTCAAAACACTCAACGCACAACCTTCTCTCTCATGGACATAGAGCGTGAATGGCTTACTGTAATCGGGTGTACCCAATACAGGAGCTGAACACAGTGCATTTCGTAACTCAGAAAAACTCTCCTGACATTCGGCAGACCATGGCACTGGACTCGAAACATTTTTCCCAGTCAAAGCTACCAATGGTTTTGCCAAAAGAGAAAAATTCGGGATCCATTGCCTACAATATGAGGTAATACCTAAAAAGGCACGTACTTCTCTCTGCGTGCTAGGAACATTCATCTGTGTAATTGCTTTTATTCTCTCTGGGGTCAACTTCCTTCCCTCCTTTGACAAGAGATGACCTAGGTAGGTCACTTCTTGGCAACAGTATTGCATTTTTGAAGGTGACACCTTGTGATTCAAATTTGACAAATGATGCAATAAAGAAATTGTAGCTGTTTTGCAAGTTTCCTTGTCATCGGCAGCCACTAGAAGATCATCGACATATTGTACTAAAGCAGAACCAGGAGGAAGTACAAATGAGTCTAACTGGCTTTTTAATGCTTGACTATAAATGGACGGGCTTTCACAATAACCTTGTGGAGCACGTTTAAACCTGAAGCTTCGTCCTCCTAAAGAGAAACCGAAGATATCTCTACTTTCCTCGGCTATCGGAATGCTGAAAAAGGCATTTTTCAAGTCGATAACCGAAAACCATGCTGCTGTAGCAGGAATTAACGTTAACAATGCAGTAATGTCTGGAACCACAGGAAACTGTGGAATCACAATTTTATTAACCTCTCTAAGATCAATTACAAACCTATATACTGGAGGTTTTGTTGGGTCAGTTCGTTTCAGAATAGGCAGTACAGGACTATTACAGACATTACCTCTAGTTTCTTCTACAACGTCTTTCTTGATCAAATCTTGCACAATTAATAAAAGTGCGCGTTCACCTTCACTAGAGATTCTGTATTGTGGAATTCGTGGAAATTTTACATTCGCTTTCAAAGTTACTACATATGGTGGGATTTCTAAAAGACCTACATCATTAGGACCAGTCGCCCAAAGAGTATCAGGGAGAGAACGCAGCTCTGGTGGGAGCGCATCCATCGACAAGTACATTGGAGAGGTGATTCTTTTACCCAACGTAAGCTGTACTCCTTCTGGAGAACAGTACAATGTCGCATATAGGCGTTTTAACAAGTCTAAACCAAGCAGATTTTCATTACAACCTGTCGTCAAAATCAGGGGTGCTTTCGAGTGGCGGGGTCCAACAGAAATAGACAAAGGACCAGAAACAGGGTTGTGAACAGGGGCGCCTGAAAAACCTACTGAAACGTTTGTTGAGCCAGACAAAGGTGCGCCAGGGAGTTTCGCATGTATGATAGAACTTTTTGCTGCACCAGTATCCAACAGAAACGGTTCGACTATACCTGATGTTGCTACTGCGACATAAGGCCCACTCTGATCTACTGGAACTGATACTACTCCCTCTCTTTGTCCATGGCTGTCCTAGTACTCCCTTGGCTGAACTTCCTCACTAGCTTCATAGTAGTCTTCAACATGATACTGTTGAGACCTATTCTGTTGGGCAAATTGTCCATTTCGCTGATCGAAATGATTAGAAGGGCGATCACTTGTCTGTGGAGGCATAGCACCTCGTCCTCGACCTCTAGAGTTTTGTATAGAACTACCACGACCTCTCTGAGCTGTCGCAGCATTATTTTGCGCTAAGACTGGACACTCAGTCTTATAATGGCCTTCCATTTTACAATAAGCACACTGATTCCATTGGTACTGTGGCCTCTGAAAATTATACTCCGTCTTTTGATATGACCCTTGCTGTGTATTAGTCTGATTCGTGCGAGGCGGATATGCTTGCTGTAAAAGAACTTTAGTTTTTAAATCTTTCGTCTTTTTATCTGATTTTTCTTTCTCCTCTTTATCCCTATTTTCATAGTACTGGGCAGTCGCAAGTATTTGCGCAGTCGTAGAGACAGCCCACGCACTTTCAGAATTCTTTAATTTACCACTAAGTTCGGGCAACAGATTGTGCACAAATTTATCAACAAATAATCTCTGGCCTCCTTCTGTGCTCATATCCTGACCACTATGATCCACAAATGTCTCCTCGAATCTTGTGAAAAAGTCAGAGACGCTTTCGTCTTTCTTCTGTTTGCACGCGGACAATTTGTCCCAGTTAACGCGTAATGCTGGCATTAGGGTTTTCATTAAATCGATTATTCTACCAGGCAAATTAGCAATTAAAGGTTCAGGTTTGGAACCACCTGTTTGCTGACCATCCGCCGCAATTATAGCTGCCCAATCACCACCTAGGGCAACTGGATGATTCTCTTTCCGAATTTTAGCCCAAATTGGTTGCGGTACTACATTACCAAATAGCAGATCTATGTCAGCTAGATTCAATACACAAGCGTCAACTGTCTGAGCCAACTCTTTGTAGTATCCTGCAGGATTTTTACGTGGATCTGGCAAGGCCTGTTTCACTGCTAATACTTCAGCTCGCTTCCATGGAATATGTATCCATACTCTCTGGAATTGGGCTGGAGCGGCTGCAATACCAAGGTTTACATTAGCTTGCACAGCTTCACGCCAAATTGGTGGAACCTCCCTCATTGGGTATTGACGACTTTGTTTCGTACTACGTTTCTCTAACTCCCTCGGTGAACGAAGGGATGGGTCATTCCTATAACTTAAAATCAGTTCCATCGCTTCTTTTATATTTTGACCAACTATCATACCTGCAGCAAACTCTTTCTGAACATTAATTAATTCTTCCCTATTTGATTCAGAGTCATCCTCTTCCAATTCCTCACGTAGAAGTAAGCACATTTCATCGAACACATATCGTTGTGTCGGTTCGTTCCATTGCATAAATGTATCTAATACATCTTGTACATTATATCTTCCAACTTTCGAAACCCATCTAAGAGCAGTGGAATCTAATATTCCTCTTTCTTCAGTACTGGGAAGCTGACTACGTCTCTGCACAGAGTCAGAGGTAGGAGTCTTAATCAGAGTTTTATAGAAGGGAGATGAAATATTAGAGACAGAATCAGTGATTCTCCGACGAACAGAAAGCGGAGTCATAATATTAGCAGAAGCAGTAAATAGAGTAGCAGTTGATTTCTCTCTGTTTAGATTCTTTTCGCCAATAACGGAAAGAATCAAACATTGCCGGCCGGGCTTTCTTCTTGAATAATTTCGTTTCTAAATTATCAAGAACTTGGGGTTCAAAACTACCATGCAGTGGCCAACTAAGGACACCATCTTTCTCTGTGTAGTGGATCCATACCTCGTTATAAGAGATAGGGCCCACACCAAATTTGCAATATAGATCATAAAGGGGAGTTCCAATCGGAGGAACCGAACACGAGTCCTCCAACTGGGAATCACTGTTGCAACTAAAACAAGACAACATACAATTTTTCCGACTTACCATTTTATAATCCGGAACACAGAACAGACAAAACACAAACAAAAGGTGCGCACTCGAACCAAGAACTTAGGCCTACCAAAGCGAACAAATGTATCGATACCCAAACTAAACCAAATGATTATCTTAACCAGAACAACCAGTGATAATCTTACGAAACCAAACCAAACCAAAAACTAAAAGGGATTATCCAAACAGGAGCAACCCTTACGAAGTAACCAACTAGCAACCACTTAATACTTAACTGAGGCACTGAAGACGTCACCAAGGAGAAACCCGTCACGTCTCGCCGTACTAAGGACTGCACCTCGGGTCCAAGACAGGGCGACGGTCAAAGCAACGGACCACTGTAGCCATCCGAACGAGAACCCTCGTGGAAGAGAACGTCGGGCCACTTTTGCGATATGCCGGGATCGATGAAGTGGGGCGCCTCCCTCTGGAATCTTCACACGAAGCTTCTCGAACTCTTCAGGCTTTTGGACCGGTACCGAATGACGTCGCCCCACGTTGGGCGCCAATTGGAGTTCTGGACTTTTTGGTTCCGTCCAGAGGTGTCAGGGATAACACCCGAAGACCCCGGAGTTCTACCTGCCTCGGTGCACAAACAAACAGAAACACGGGCTTCTCGATGGTGGCGTCAAAGACCAAAGGTTTATTACTGCAGGGACACAGAAGTCACAGAAACTACACATGGGCAGTATCTAGGAGCCTGTTCAATTTGTACAAAGAGGGTTGCTCCTTATATACTGAATATTGGGCTTCAGGCAAATTCTTTACATGTTAGCACATTCCAAAACCTTTGTATCTTAAACAATAAATATTTGGCGTTGCACAGGAATCGTCAACAATATCTGATGTCAAAACATTACGAACGAGGGGTTCCCACTATTCCATCATAATCCCATGTCAACTTTTCATTCAAGACCCGGACCGCCTCATCGTAAATTTCGTTACCTCCCCCTAATAAAGGCCCAGAAGGAAAGGAGCAGAGCCAGGTGCAGAAGATAGAACAGTAGGATAAGAGATGTTTGTGGGTCGTAAATGGGCAAGGCTACCAGCTTCGGCCGCCTAATCATGATCAGGCCAACGGACACGAGAACCAGTATAGCAGGACTGGCCTCAGGCTGGGGAGGCAGCTCTTGCTGAGTCATGCTGCCACAGCGTTGCTTGCCTAAGGTGCACGTGTCACTAGCAAGGTGAATTGCCTGTTAAAGCCTACGTGTCCTTAATTGAAAGAGGTCATTGCGTGTCCATTGACTATGTGAGGGCAAGGAATACAAAATGGCTTCCGTGTTCTAAGATGGATGCCATGGGTAGAACAGAAATGTGTTTGTAACAGGAGTGCTCTTGCTCGTAGCATAGCGAAAACACCAGGATATACTAAATGGATCATTTGCGGTTCACTGATACCAAAATTATGTATTTGCGACAATGTTACAAACACGGGTTCAAATCGACACGGAACCTCACACTCTACTCAAAGCTCTGAATATGGCAGGGCTCTATCACTCTACTCAAAGCTCTGGACATGGCAGGGCTCTATCACTCTACTCGAAGCTCTGGACATGGCAGGGCTCTATCACTCTACTTAAAGCTCTGAATATGGCAGGGCTCTATCACTCTACTCAAAGCCCTGTACATGGCAGGGCTCTATCATTCTACTCAAAGCTCTGAACATGGCAGGGCTCTATCACTCTACTCAAAGCTCTGAACATGGCAGGGCTCTATCACTCTACTCATAGCTCTGAATATGGCAGGGCTCTATCACTCTTCTCAAAGCTCAGAATATGGCAGGGCTCTATCACTCCATACAAAGCTCTGTACATGGCAGGGCTCTATCACTCTACTCACAGCTCTGAATATGACAAGGCTCTATCACTCTACTCAAAGCTCTGTACATGGCAGGGCTCTATCGCTCTACTAATAGCTCTGAATATGGCAGGGCTCTATCACTCTACTCAAAGCTCTGTACATGGCAGGGCTCTATCGCTCTACTCAAAGCTCTGAATATGACAGGGCTCTATCACTCTACTCAAAGCTCTGAATATGGCAGGGCTCTATCACTCTACTCAAAGCTCTGGACATGGTAGGGCTCTATCACTCTACTCAAAGCTCTGGACATAGCAGGGCTCTATCACTCTACTCAAAGCTCTGGACATGGCAGGGCTCTATCACTCTACTCGAAGCTCTGGACATGGCAGGGCTCTATCACTCTAATTAAAGCTCTGAATATGGCAGGGCTCTATCACTCTACTCAAAGCCCTGTACATGGCAGGGCTCTATCATTCTACTCAAAGCTCTGAACATGGCAGGGCTCTATCACTCTACTCAAAGCTCTGAACATGGCAGGGCTCTATCACTCTACTCAAAGCTCTGAACATAGCAGGGCTCTATCACTCAACTCAAAGCTCAGAATATGGCAGGGCTCTATCACTCTATACAAAGCTCTGTACATGGCAGGGCTCTATCACTCTACTCAAAGCTCTGGACATGGTAGGGCTCTATCACTCTACTCAAAGCTCTGGACATAGCAGGGCTCTATCACTCTACTCAAAGCTCTGGACATGGCAGGGCTCTATCACTCTACTCAAAGCTCTGAACATGGCAGGGCTCTATCACTCTACACAAAGCTCTGAACATAGCAGGGCTCTATCACTCTACTCAAAGCTCTGAACATGGCAGGGCTCTATCACTCTACTCAAAGCTCTGAACATGGCAGGGCTCTATCACTCTACTTAAAGCTCTGAATATGGCAGGGCTCTATCACTCTACTCAAAGCTCTGAACATGGCAGGGCTCTATCACTCTACTCAAAGCTCTGAACATGGCAGGGCTCTATCACTCTACTCAAAGATCTGAACATGGCAGGGCTCTATCACTCTACTCAAGGCTGTGAACGTGGCAGGGCTCTATCGCTCTACTCAAAGCTCTGAACATGGCAGGGCTCTATCACTCTACTCAAAGCTCTGAATATGGCAGGGCTCTATCACTCTACTCAAAGCTCTGAACATGGCAGGGCTCTATCGCTCTACTCAAAGCTCTGAACATGGCAGGGCTCTATCACTCTGCTCAAAGCTCTGAACATGTCAGGGCTCTATCACTCTACTCAAAGCTCTGAATATGGGAGGGCTCTATCACTCTGCTCAAAGCTCTGAACATGGCAGGGCTCTATCACTCTACTCAAGGCTCTGAATATGGCAGGGCTCTATCACTCTGCTCAAAGCTCTGAACATTGCAGGGCTCTATCACTCTACTCAAAGCTCTGTACATGGCAGGGCTCTATCGCTCTACTCAAACCTCTGAACATGGCAGGGCTCTATCGCTCTACTCAAGGCTCTGAATATGGCAGGGCTATAACACTCTACTCAAGGCTCTGAACATGGCAGGGCTCTATCACACTATACAAAGCTCTGAATATGGAAGGGCTCTATCGCTCTATGTAAAGCATTGAACATGGCAGGGCTCGATCACTCTACTCAAGGCTCTGAATATGGCAGGACTCTATCACTCTACTCAAAGCTCTGAAAATGGCAGGGCTCTATCACTCTACTCAAAGCTGTGAACGTGGCACGGCTCTATCACTCTACTCAAGGCTCTGAATATGGCAGGGCTCTATCACTCTGCTCAAAGCTCTGAACATGGCGGTGCTCTATCACTCTACTCAAGGCTCTGAATATGGCAGGGCTCTATCACTCTGCTCAAAGCTCTGAACATGGCAGGGCTCTATCACTCTACTCAAGGCTCTGAATATGGCAGGGCTCTATCACTCTGCTCAAAGCTCTGAACATGGCAGGGCTCTATCACTCTACTCAAAGCTCTGAACATGGCAGGGCTCTATCACTCTACTCAAAGCTCTGAACATGGCAGGGCTCTATCACTCTACTCAAAGCTCTGAACATGGCAGGGCTCTATCACTCTACTCAAAGCTCTGAACATGGCAGGGCTCTATCACTCTACTCATAGCTCTGAATATGGCAGGGCTCTATCACTCTGCTCAAAGCTCTGAACATGGCAGGGCTCTATCACTCTACTCAAAGCTCTGAACATGGCAGGGCTCTATCACTCTACTCAAAGCTCTGAACGTGGCAGGGCTCTATCACTCTACTCAAAGCACTGAACATGGCAGGGCTCTATCACTCTACTCAAAGCTTTGGACATGGCAGGGCTCTATCACTCTACTAAAAGCTGTGAACGTGGCAGGGCTCTATCACTCTACTCAAGGCTCTGAATATGGCAGGGCTCTATCACACTATACAAAGCTCCGAATATGGAAGGGCTCTATCGCTCTATGTAAAGCACTGAACATGGCAGGGCTCGATCACTCTACTCAAGGCTCTGAACATGGCAGGGCTCTATCACTCTACTCAAGGCTCTGAACATGGCAGGGCTCTATCACTCTACTCAAAGCTCTGAACATGGCAGGGCTCTATCACTCTACTCAAAGCACTGAACATGGCAGGGCTCTATCACTCTACTCAAAGCTTTGGACATGGCAGGGCTCTATCACTCTACTAAAAGCTGTGAACGTGGCAGGGCTCTATCACTCTACTCAAGGCTCTGAATATGGCAGGGCTCTATCACACTATACAAAGCTCTGAATATGGAAGGGCTATATCGCTCTATGTAAAGCACTGAACATGGCAGGGCTCGATCACTCTACTCAAGGCTCTGAATATGGCAGGACACTATCACTCTACTCAAAGCTCTGAACATGGCAGGGCTCTATCACTCTACTAAAAGCTGTGAACGTGGCAGGGCTCTATCACTCTACTCAAGGCTCTGAATATGGCAGGGCTCTATCACTCTACTCAAGGCTCTGAATATGGCAGGGCTCTATCACTCTGCTCAAAGCTCTGAACATTGCAGGGCTCTATCGCTCTACTCAAAGCTCTGAACATGGCAGGGCTCTATCACTCTACTCAAAGCTCTGAACATGGCAGGGCTCTATCGCTCTACTCAAGGCTCTGAATATGGCAGGGCTCTATCACTCTGCTCAAAGCTCTGAACATTGCAGGGCTCTATCACTCTTCTCAAAGCTCTGAACATGGCAAGGCTCTATCACTCTACTCAAGGCTCTGAACATGGCAGGGCTCTATAACTCTACTCAAAGCCCTAAACATGGCAGGGCTCTATCACTCTACTCAAAGCTCTGAACATGGCAGGGCTCTATCACTCTACTCAAAGCTCTGAACATGGCAGGGCTCTATCACTCTACTCAAAGCTCTGAACATGGCAGGGCGCAATCACTATACTCAAAGCTCTGAACATGGCAGGGCTCTATCACTCTACTCAAGGCTCTGAATATGGCAGGGCTCTATCACTCTACTCAAAGCTCTGTACATGGCAGGGCTCTATCGCTCTACTCAAGGCTCTGAATATGGCAGGGCTCTATCACTCTACTCAAAGCTCTGTACATGGCAGGGCTCTATCACTCTACTCAAGGCTCTGAATATGGCAGGGCTCTATCACTCTACTCAAGGCCCTGAATATGGCAGGGCTCTATCACTCTACTCAATGCTCTGAACATGGCAGGGCTCTATCACTCTACTCAAAGCTCTGAACATGGCAGGGCTCTATCACTCTACTCAAAGCTCTGAACATGGCAGGGCTCTATCACACTACTCAAAGCTCTGAACATGGCAGGGCTCTATCACTCTACTCAAAGCTCTGAACGTGGCATAGCTCTATCGCTCTACTCAAAGCTCTGAATATGGCAGGGCTCTGTCACTCTACTCAAGGCTCTGAACGTGGCAGGGCTCTATCACTCTACTCAAAGCTCTGAACATGGCAGGGCTCTATCACTCTACTCAAAGCTCTGAACATAGCAGTGCTCTATCACTCAACTCAAAGCTCAGAATATGGCAGGGCTCTATCACTCTATACAAAGCTCTGTACATGGCAGGGCTCTATCACTCTACTCAAAGCTCTGGACATGGTAGGGCTCTATCACTCTACTCAAAGCTCTGGACATAGCAGGGCTCTATCACTCTACTCAAAGCTCTGGACATGGCAGGGCTCTATCACTCTACTCAAAGCTCTGAACATGGCAGGGCTCTATCACTCTACACAAAGCTCTGAACATAGCAGGGCTCTATCACTCTACTCAAAGCTCTGAACATGGCAGGGCTCTATCACTCTACTCAAAGCTCTGAACATGGCAGGGCTCTATCACTCTACTTAAAGCTCTGAATATGGCAGGGCTCTATCACTCTACTCAAAGCTCTGAACATGGCAGGGCTCTATCACTCTACTCAAAGCTCTGAACATGGCAGGGCTCTATCACTCTACTCAAAGATCTGAACATGGCAGGGCTCTATCACTCTACTCAAGGCTGTGAACGTGGCAGGGCTCTATCGCTCTACTCAAAGCTCTGAACATGGCAGGGCTCTATCACTCTACTCAAAGCTCTGAATATGGCAGGGCTCTATCACTCTACTCAAAGCTCTGAACATGGCAGGGCTCTATCGCTCTACTCAAAGCTCTGAACATGGCAGGGCTCTATCACTCTGCTCAAAGCTCTGAACATGTCAGGGCTCTATCACTCTACTCAAAGCTCTGAATATGGGAGGGCTCTATCACTCTGCTCAAAGCTCTGAACATGGCAGGGCTCTATCACTCTACTCAAGGCTCTGAATATGGCAGGGCTCTATCACTCTGCTCAAAGCTCTGAACATTGCAGGGCTCTATCACTCTACTCAAAGCTCTGTACATGGCAGGGCTCTGTCGCTCTACTCAAACCTCTGAACATGGCAGGGCTCTATCGCTCTACTCAAGGCTCTGAATATGGCAGGGCTCTATCACTCTACTCAAGGCTCTGAACATGGCAGGGCTCTATCACACTATACAAAGCTCTGAATATGGAAGGGCTCTATCGCTCTATGTAAAGCATTGAACATGGCAGGGCTCGATCACTCTACTCAAGGCTCTGAATATGGCAGGACTCTATCACTCTACTCAAAGCTCTGAACATGGCAGGGCTCTATCACTCTACTCAAAGCTGTGAACGTGGCACGGCTCTATCACTCTACTCAAGGCTCTGAATATGGCAGGGCTCTATCACTCTGCTCAAAGCTCTGAACATGGCGGTGCTCTATCACTCTACTCAAGGCTCTGAATATGGCAGGGCTCTATCACTCTGCTCAAAGCTCTGAACATGGCAGGGCTCTATCACTCTACTCAAGGCTCTGAATATGGCAGGGCTCTATCACTCTGCTCAAAGCTCTGAACATGGCAGGGCTCTATCACTCTACTCAAAGCTCTGAACATGGCAGGGCTCTATCACTCTACTCAAAGCTCTGAACATGGCAGGGCTCTATCACTCTACTCAAAGCTCTGAACATGGCAGGGCTCTATCACTCTACTCAAAGCTCTGAACATGGCAGGGCTCTATCACTCTACTCATAGCTCTGAATATGGCAGGGCTCTATCACTCTGCTCAAAGCTCTGAACATGGCAGGGCTCTATCACTCTACTCAAAGCTCTGAACATGGCAGGGCTCTATCACTCTACTCAAGGCTCTGAACGTGGCAGGGCTCTATCACTCTACTCAAAGCACTGAACATGGCAGGGCTCTATCACTCTACTCAAAGCTTTGGACATGGCAGGGCTCTATCACTCTACTAAAAGCTGTGAACGTGGCAGGGCTCTATCACTCTACTCAAGGCTCTAAATATGGCAGGGCTCTATCACACTATACAAAGCTCCGAATATGGAAGGGCTCTATCGCTCTATGTAAAGCACTGAACATGGCAGGGCTCGATCACTCTACTCAAGGCTCTGAACATGGCAGGGCTCTATCACTCTACTCAAGGCTCTGAACATGGCAGGGCTCTATCACTCTACTCAAAGCTCTGAACATGGCAGGGCTCTATCACTCTACTCAAAGCACTGAACATGGCAGGGCTCTATCACTCTACTCAAAGCTTTGGACATGGCAGGGCTCTATCACTCTACTAAAAGCTGTGAACGTGGCAGGGCTCTATCACTCTACTCAAGGCTCTGAATATGGCAGGGCTCTATCACACTATACAAAGCTCTGAATATGGAAGGGCTATATCGCTCTATGTAAAGCACTGAACATGGCAGGGCTCGATCACTCTACTCAAGGCTCTGAATATGGCAGGACACTATCACTCTACTCAAAGCTCTGAACATGGCAGGGCTCTATCACTCTACTAAAAGCTGTGAACATGGCAGGGCTCTATCACTCTACTCAAGGCTCTGAATATGGCAGGGCTCTATCACTCTACTCAAGGCTCTGAATATGGCAGGGCTCTATCACTCTGCTCAAAGCTCTGAACATTGCAGGGCTCTATCGCTCTACTCAAAGCTCTGAACATGGCAGGGCTCTATCACTCTACTCAAAGCTCTGAACATGGCAGGGCTCTATCGCTCTACTCAAGGCTCTGAATATGGCAGGGCTCTATCACTCTGCTCAAAGCTCTGAACATTGCAGGGCTCTATCACTCTTCTCAAAGCTCTGAACATGGCAAGGCTCTATCACTCTACTCAAGGCTCTGAACATGGCAGGGCTCTATAACTCTACTCAAAGCCCTGAACATGGCAGGGCTCTATCACTCTACTCAAAGCTCTGAACATGGCAGGGCTCTATCACTCTACTCAAAGCTCTGAACATGGCAGGGCTCTATCACTCTACTCAAAGCTCTGAACATGGCAGGGCGCAATCACTATACTCAAAGCTCTGAACATGGCAGGGCTCTATCACTCTACTCAAGGCTCTGAATATGGCAGGGCTCTATCACTCTACTCAAAGCTCTGTACATGGCAGGGCTCTATCGCTCTACTCAAGGCTCTGAATATGGCAGGGCTCTATCACTCTACTCAAAGCTCTGTACATGGCAGGGCTCTATCACTCTACTCAAGGCTCTGAATATGGCAGGGCTCTATCACTCTACTCAAGGCCCTGAATATGGCAGGGCTCTATCACTCTACTCAATGCTCTGAACATGGCAGGGCTCTATCACTCTACTCAAAGCTCTGAACATGGCAGGGCTCTATCACTCTACTCAAAGCTCTGAACATGGCAGGGCTCTATCACACTACTCAAAGCTCTGAACATGGCAGGGCTCTATCACTCTACTCAAAGCTCTGAACGTGGCATAGCTCTATCGCTCTACTCAAAGCTCTGAATATGGCAGGGCTCTGTCACTCTACTCAAGGCTCTGAACGTGGCATAGCTTTATTGCTCTACTCAAGTCTGTCAATGTGGGAGGGTTCTTTCGCTCTGCTCAAGGCTCTGAACGTTTCCCCTTGCTCTGCCACTAAATTTAGCGGCCTAGCGCCAATGCAGGCACCCTTGCACCACAGTGCAAGGGTGTCTGCATTGTAGGGGAAGATTGTTTATGTGCAGGAAGGTCTCCAATCTTTAAATAGTGTTTTGTAACTTCTATGTGTGCTGCTTAATGTCCCATATTTAAGCAGCGTCAGAATCAATGGATGTTGCGGTGTTGTGGTGGAACGCCCACAGCAACACCCATTGCCCTCCCCTTTCATGCTAAATACAGCGTGAGAGGGTGCCTCATTCACAAGGTAGTGTTATGCCACGTTAAGTGGCTTAACGGCACAGTGTAATAAGGCAAAGCCCGTATCACCACCACAGTGTCCAAATATGTGATGTTCCCGTGCCGATAGGGGCTTATAAATATGCCCCTGAGTGTGTCAGGCCTCCAGCAATAGATGTAAGTCAGTGAACATGCCAGTGCTTTGTGGCACCACGTAAAGCTCTGAATATGGCAGGTTCTGTTAGTATATCAAGTATATAAGTAGGTCAGGGCCCCGTTGATAAATGTAAGGCTCCAAATAGGGAGGGCTTTGTCACTCTATGTAGGGTTATCAGCTGTGGCGGCTGCATCTGAACGGAGATACTGGGGTGGGGGAGGGCTGAAAAAACCATCTAAATCAACTTACCTGCTTTGCTGCCACCTCTCCTCCGTCTTCTTGTCTTCTTCCCGGCTGATGCCTGCAGCCTGCACCGGAAGCACCCAGTCTTCCAGGCTCTGGCAGCCAATCACGATGCTGCAGGAGCAGTATCGTGATTGGTCTGAGAGGACTGTTTGACTGCTCAGGGAGTGCCGGGGGGCTGGGCATGTTCTATACGGTGCTGTGCAACACAGCCCAATGGAGAACATGCCAACTACGCACAACTGTCTGGCCGGCCCTAGAGGGCCGGTCAAAGCATCATGCGCACTTAGGGAGGGAGTGCAAACCACTCATGCTTCCTCTGCGGTCAGCCAGCCCTGCCCCATCAGTAGTCGCAAAGGAACATAAAACGATACCAACTTCTTGGTATTATCATTTTATTTTCCACTGCTCAATGAGCAGTGGGGTGATGCTCCTCCGCCCTAGCTGAGGAGCCGCCACCAGTTATCACTATGCCATGGCTCGATCAATAAATGTAGGACTCTGAATATGGCTGGGCTCTCTCTTTATATTTAATGATATTAGATTTCAGGGCTCCTGTACCCTATGCAGGGGCTCATACTGTTGTTAACCCAATCAGACCTCCATATCATAAACTAACTGTGACAGATCTCAGCTAACTTCAACTGAAAGATGCATTTTCATTGCAGGCACTGAGGTTCATGCTTTATAATGGCTCAGGGAAGCAGCCCAGAGACAGCCAGTGAGGTGATCTATGGTTGTTTAGAAGAACTGGCTGGCCAAGAGTTCAAGCTCTTCAAAACGTGGCTCCAAGACTCCGCTGTGGAACCTGGACAGGTAAAGATCCCAAGATCACGGCTTGAAAACGCCGACCGCATGGACACCGCGAAGACTATGATTCAATATTACAGGGATCAAACAGCCACTGAGATCACACGACAAGTATTGAAGAAAATTCCTAGAAACGACCTTGTGCAGAGATGTAAGTACCCGGATGTTGCGCGTGAGACATGAGCGTGCACCAGGGACCGTGTATAAAAACTATCATTAGTGTGTGCTTTGCAGCGTGAGGCACCAGGATCCGTATGCGAAAACCAGCAGTGTGAAAAACTAGCATTAGAGTTTGCTGTGCAACGTATTGTATTGTATTGTAATTAAACTTATAATGCGCGCAGCTACCCACATGGGGTCTCCCGGCGCCAGCTAGAGGTAGAGGTGATAAGGGTCAGGCAGTCTTCACTGAGGGAAAAGTAAGGTTTTAAGTTTTTTACGGAATTTCGTCAGGGAAGGTTCGAGTTTCAATGGAGCTGGAAGGGAGTTCCACAGTTTGGGGGCAGAAAGAGCGTCCGCCCATTCTTGTCAGTTTAAAACGTGGAATCAGGAAATTCCCTTGGGACGAGGATCTGAGAGGGCGGGAAGGAGAGTAAAGTTGGACGAGAGACTGGAGGTAAGCTGGGGCTGACCCCTGCTTGATCTTGTGCAAAAAGCAAAGGGCCTTAAATTTGATTCTGCTTTCGATGCGGAGCCAGTGTAGATCCTTAAGATGGGGGGAGATGGGGGATCTCCAAGGGACTTTACAGAGTAGACGAGCGGCCGCGTTCTGAACAAGCTGGAGTTTCCTCTGAGACTCCACAGTGACTCCAAGGTAAAGCACGTTACCGTAGTCCAGGCGTGAGATGACTAGAGCCTGGACTACCGTGCGCCTTGTCGAGTCCGGGAGCATCCAGAGGATTTTGCGAAGCCACCCTAGGATGGTAAAACAGGAGGATGCCACTCTGACTACTTGGTGCCCCATAGATAGTGAATCATCCAGGACAAAGCCCAGGTTCCGTACCTGCGTGACCGGCACGGGTAGTGGGCCCATTTCAGGTGGCCAGTGTTGAGGGCCCCAGAGGTGTTTATGTTTGCCTTTACTCATAAGATGGAGGTGGTCATCTTGTCTCAGTTTAATTTCAGAATATTAGTCTGCATCCACTCCGCCACTTGGCTTGAGAGTAGACGAAGCACACGTCTTAGCCGGGGAGAGGGAAAAGATGATTTGAGTGTCGTCTGCGTATGAGTAAAGGGAAAGACCCCCGTCTTCCACGATGCTTATCAGGGGCCTCACAGAGATGTTAAAGAGCATAGGGCTCAGTGAGGACCCCTGGGGCACCCCATGCGCAGACGAACGGACAGAGGAGGCTGAGTTAGCATGAGCAAGCACCAGGATCCGTGAGCGGAAACCAGCAGTATGGGAAACTAGATTTAGAGTTTGTTGTGCAGCTTTCACCAGACCCGTGCATTAAAACCATCTCTCAGGTAAACCATCATTAGTGTGTGCTGTGCAACATGAGACACAAGCGTGCACCAGGATCCGTGCGCTACAGCCAGCCATGTGGGAAACCAGCATTAGAATGTGCTGTGAAGGGTGAGACAGGAGCATGCACCAGGATCCATGTATAAAAGCCAGCATCAAAATGTGTGCAGTGCCACGTGAGACACAAGCGTGCACCAGGATATATGCATGAAAAATACCCCTGTGGAAAACCAGCAATAGAGTGTGATGTGCAGCATGAGACATGAGCATGCACCAGAATCTGTGCATGAAAACCAAACATGTAGAAAAGTAACATTAAAGTGTGCTGTGCAGCATGCAACACAAGCGTGCACCAGGATTTGTGTAGGAAAACCTGCCCTGCTATGAGGAAATCCAGCACTAGAGTGTGCTGTGCAGCAAGTGACATGAGCATGAACCAGAATTCCTGTACGAAAACCTGCCACGTAGGAAGCCAGCACCAGAATGTGTGCCGTGAGCCACCAGCATGCACCAGGATGTGTACAAACAAAGTCAGTAAGGGAACTAGTCCCAGAATGTGTGCTGTGCAGCCTGAGATACGAGCGTACACCAGTGTCTGTGTACGAAAACTAGCAATGTGAGAAACGAACATTAGAATGTGCGCCACCAGTGTGTACCAGGAGCCATGTATGACAAGCATTTGCAATGCGATGGGTGTCGCATTTACGAGAGTTTCAGCTATTGGCATTGTAAATGACAGTGCCTTTTATTTATATATTTTACTAATTAACACATAAGTAAAAGGCATCATCATTTACAATACTAACAGCTCAAACTCCTGTAAATGCGAGACCTATTTAAAGAAGCGGCCACCATTATCCCAGGCTGCTCGGAAAGTGAAAGCACACATGGCGCACTGAATGTTGCAGGAAAGCATATTGTGCCTGCAGTAGGAGAAACTCATTAAAGAAAATAGTGCCTACAGGCTAAAAAAGACGTACCTGAAGTAATAGGCCCAGTCCTCATGGGAGGTTACAAATAAAGACAAGGCGGTACTAAGGAGGGATTAACAAGCCTATTAACGAATCAGAAGCCAGCATTAACGAAAGACAATGACACAAGCCAATGGCAAACATGGGCGGAGAGTGGGCGGAGATTCTACTCCATACTCCAATACATCTTGCCACAGAGTAGCGCATGCGCTGCCCAGGCTCGTCCTAAAAATAAGTAAAAAAACATTGTCATTTACGACGCCAACAGCTCTAACTTTCACACAAGTATGAGACCGATTGTGTTGCAAATGCTTGTTTCATTAGCATGGACACAAAAATATAGGGCAGACTGGTAAAATGCCAAGTATGATGTATGAGACTAACCAAACATGCAGTTATTCAACTTACTGTGCAAGTTACATGTTTGCCTTTAACACCTTGTAACATATTCACTATATACAAATCAAATCACTTTATTTCCCCATTTTAATACTTTGCTTTGTTCATTGTCCCCATTTTAATACTTTGCTTTGTTCATTGTCCCCATTTTAATACTTTGCTTTGTTCATTGTCCCCATTTTAATACTTTGCTTTGTTCATTGTCCCCATTTTAATACTTTGCTTTGTTCATTGTCCCCATTTTAATACTTTGCTTTGTTCATTGTCGTTTTTTTTTACCTTCACCCTTTAATGTTTCTCAGGTTTTGATACTAGTTTTCCCCTTATTTGAACCCCTGCCGTTGTTTCTATTCTCTTCCCCTCATGTTTATTTTGTTATGATTCCATATGTTTGAGCAATAGTTTCCTTGCTTTCACACCGTTTAATAATGTAATTGCTATTTTTATCACAATGCCTTCTCTGTATTTATTGCGCTTTCTGTCTGTCTCTTTTCGTGCAAAAGTATCAGGTGATTTATCGCCGGAGCTGAGTTTGGCGTCCTGTGATTTATCGCCGGAGCTGAGTTAGGCGTCCTGTGATTTATCGCCAGAGCTGAGTTAGGCGTCCTGTGACTTATCGCCAGAGCTGAGTTAGGCGTCCTGTGATTTATCGCCGGAGCTGAGTTAGGCGTCCTGTTGAATCGTGTACCCCTGCACTCAGCCCCAGAGATCAGCTGCTTCTGTCTGAACCTGCCCGGGCTGAGTTTCGTTTACGAAAAGTGCCGAAGAACAGGGGATACACGAACCCAAGGGGATACCAGATGGAATGCAAGCCACGGCATGACCGCTTCCGGGGTGGGAGGGGCTGAAACGTTACTTCAGTCACAGGGAAACCGAAACCGAAAGCGAAGCATATCGCTTATATAAAGCGGACCTAGAGGCAACAAGACCACCAACGCGCATTCTGCCCACCGAGGAACGACGTACACAGAAGAAGGCACAATGGCTGAGATCACGTCGTGTTTTTTCGGATAACTTAGCATGAAGACTTAACAGCCTTTGAGGCTTGACTTTATATTATGACATTTCACTTAGGCATGTTTCCTATCTGTTATGTATCAGATCTGTGTGTTGTTTTGTACCTGTTGTGTATCCCATTTTACAGCAGCTTTCTGGGAGTTCAAGATGGACTTGTTTTTTAAGTGTGTTATGGTGAGGGATGCCCAGACTGCTACAGTTGTATAGTGTTATGTTTAGCAGAAACTTCAAGCCTTTTGGCACTGAAAGGAGCACGTGACGTGTTCTTCTGTGCCACCCTTTCACACCCGTCAATCATGATCACAACACAAGTCAGAATTAAGATGTCATTTTTCCCTGTCTGTGCTGTTTATCAGATGAAATACTCTTTTAATTCATGGTGTGACCCTTAGGTGACATTATGAGAGTGGAGCCCTCTGCAGCTTCTGAGCAGGCTGTGCGGCAGGACAGACTGACTGAGAGAGGTAAGCTGAACACCCTTGTGCACACATTCAGCGTTTGTTTGGCCTCGGAATGCAATTTATCATTTAATAGTTAACTCTAGGCGGTGAACTCCGCTCCGCTTACGGATTTTGCGGAATTTTCCACGTTACGCGGAGCTCGCGGAGTTCCCTAAAACTCTGCTAAGTATCGGAGGCATGTTTCCTATCTGTTATGATCAGATCTGTGTGTTTTGTACCTGTTGTGTATCCCATTTTACAGCAGCTTTCTGGGCGTTCAAGATAGACTTGTTTCTTTAGTGTGTTATGGTGAGGGATGCCCAGCCTTCTACAGTTGTATAGTGTTATGTTTAGCAGGAACTTCAAGCCTTTCGGCACTAAAAGGAGCGCGTGACGTGTTCTTCTGCGCCACCCTTTCACACCGTCAATCATGATCACAACACAAGTCAGAATTAAGATGTCATGTTTCCCTGTCTGTGCTGTTTCTCAGATGAAATACTCTTTTAATTCATGGTGTGACCCTTAGGTAACGTCATGAGAGTGGAGACCTCTGGAGCTTCCAAGCAGACTGCGCAGCAGGGCAGACTGACTGAGGGAGGTAAGCTCAACACCCTTGCGCACACATGCAGAGTTTTTTGGGCCCTCGGAATGCAATTTCTCTTTTATCAGTTAACCCTGGGCGGTAAACTCCGCTCGCAGAGTTTGCGGAGTTTACCGCATTCCACGTTACGTGGAGCTCACAGAGTTCCCAAAAACTCCGCTCCGCAATGGAGACATGTTTCCTATCTGTTATGATCAGATCTGTGTGTTTTGTAGCTGTTGTGTATCCCATTTTACAGCAGCTTTCATGGTGTGACCCTTAGGTGACATTATGAGAGTGGAGACCTCTGGAGCTTCCGAGCAGACTGCGCGGCAGGAGAGACTGACTGAGAGAGGTAAGCTGAACACCCTTGCGCACACATTCAGCGTTTGTTTGGCCGCGGAATGCAATTTCTCATTTAATAGTTAACTCTGGGCAGTGAACTCCGCTCCGCTCGCGGAGATTTCCGCATTCCGTGCTACGCGCAGCTTGCGGAGATCCCAAAAACTCTGCTCCGCGTTGCGGAGTGGAGTCTTTTTCCTCGCTCGCGTTCGTCAACGTCAAGTTGGCGACCGTGATCAAAGAAAATCAACCTCCGGGCGAGATTTCTCCTTGTTCGCAATTGTCAAAATTAAGTTGACGAGCGCGAGTGTGGAAAATAACCACCCCGGTGAGATTTCTTAATGCGGGCAGGTCAGGTTTCTCATTGCGAGTGGTCGCATATGCTCGCGACCGCTCGCGTTCAGAAACTGCCCGTTTGTGTTCAGAAAGCTGCCGCTCGAGTAAAAATCTATTCGAGCGGCAGAAAGGAAAGCAGAGCCAGCTTGCGCTGTGTATGGTGCTGTTAACGAAGATTGCACAGTGCGGACATGCCTCCAGCACTGTGCAATCACAGCGAATGGCATTTTCCATCAAACTCCGCCACTTGCGGAGCTTTGCGTAGCACAGCAGAGTTTTTTTCCCACTTTGCGGAGTTGCGCATAGCGCAACTCCGCAAACTCCACCCAGGGTTATTAATAGTAACTTCCCATTAACTGACTGGAAATGGTCTTTAGAAACAGACACCCCTAGAATGGATTTACACACAATCATATTCAAAATATAGCCAAATATTTAAAAATAGTGAACCCTGCCCATATCTGCCTATTTGTCATAATTTTGGTCCACTAATTTCTGGCAAAATGCTGTCCCATTTCTTACATATTAACTCTTCTCCATAAAATCAGTGTGGCCTTAATTGCAGCCATTCCAAAGTGTTTTTCTCCTTTGTATTAATTTTTGAGGTGCATAATCAGTTTTGTATTAGAAATATCCTGTTGATCTCATTATTTCAGAAAAAAAGTCTTGTGTACTGCCCGAACTTGGTCCCATCACAGTGTAGCTGGTCAACTCCATGAATGCCGGCATCCTAAAAGTTGTGGAGTCTCTTGTGTTTCCTTGGTAACTGTAGACCCCCCATAATGTCCACTGGGTAAGCGTATCAGGCCCAGGCAGCATCGTGACAATCAAGAGCTGTTGGTAGGCTTCTACTTCCTTAGCTGTAAAAGGATTCAAATAAGCACTTCTAGTTTTAGAGCCTTGTTATGTGTTTGGTGGTCCTCCAGGTGCACCGACACCACTGTGCTGGCAGGAAGACCGCCATGCATGTGGTGCGACTGCCTGCCTGGATTCTGAGTTGAATCTAGGGCAGACGGTGCTGCAGTGGTCTCACGGCGGTGGCTGTGTTAGGCCTATAGGAGAGCCTTAACAGCAGACTGCAGTCGTGACAGTGCCTGCAGCACGTTCCTGCACAGTGAGTAATGCCCCATGTCGCGCATGAACCAGGGTTCAATTCTAGGGTGGCACAACATGAGTCCTCCCGGAAGCACTCCCAGGCCCAGAAGCGACCGGGTTGCATCTCCGCCGCCCTTTTCATGGTGGTTTCACCGCCATGAAATGGGTGGTAGAAATACAACTTGGAATATGCTCGACGGTGGTGCAGTGGCACCACCAGCATATTCCTGCACCTTTCCGGTGCACCACCGCCATGCAATCCTGGATCCCGGCAGACACGGCGATCCAACCGCCACACCCAAAATACAGCAGGTGGACCCGCAGTGGTGGCGGTGGTCAGGCCGCCACCATGAGTATAGCAGTCCTAGGACCACAGTACTCATAAAAATGCCCTTAATATTGATTGTGTATCCTAGTACCTGGGATGGGTGTGCTGGTGTTGTGCATTGGCTGTGCTATTGGCCACACATGTGTGTTCATGTGTTCATGTGTTGCTTTTTACACACTGCAAGCCAGCCTGCTCGGAAAGGTCTGACAGTGACAAGTGAACCTTCCTGCTCCACTGAAGAGGACGTGCATCCAAATTCAGATGCATAACACTTGCCAAGAAAGACTCCTACAGACAAAGGATACTAGCGGATATAGGGACCTCCCCCTGAAAACGCTCTAAACGCCAACGTGATAGCGTGAATTTAATGCGTTTAGTGACTGGCAGCCAATCTACTTGCTTCAGATGGGGGTGGGAGGAACTCTCCGGATATGACGTGCTGCTGCGAGTTGAATAATCCGAAGTCTTTGAATTAGAAAGGAAAGATTTCAACTCAAGACTATGGTGTGATTCAGGCAGTGGATAATCAGTGTGTGAACCAAAGTGTTTGTGAGTCCTCAGGTATAAGGTGCAGCAACTTCTGTAGCGATTTCAGTTTGCAGAAACATACTGACGAAATCTGCTTAATTTGAGCAGGGAAGGAAAGGGCTGCGTCAAAGATAACACCAAGATTTCTGGCAGGAGCAGTAGGAACCCGGGGTGGAGGAGAAGGACCACAAGAACGAAGAATAGAACTGCTGTTTAATTGGAGTTCAATCAAAGGAAGTTCTCTTCAATCCATCCGGCCACTCCCTGAAGTCTCTCATTTTGTTGAGAGCAACCTCCGAATGCTCCTGAAATTATCATAGGAGCTGGGTGTCACCGGCACACCATAGAATGCAATCAGGCCAGCCAAAGAAACCATATACTGATGGAACAGAGTCGGGCTCAAACTGAGTCCTCTGGGACTCCATATAACCTGCCACCATAGAATGCAATCAGGCCAGCCAAAGAAACCATATACAGATGGAACAGAGTCGGGCTCAAAACTGAGCCTTCTGGGACTCCATATAACCTGCCACCATAGAATGCAATCAGGACAGCCAAAGAAACCATATACAGTTGGAACAGAGTCGGGCTTAAAGCTGAACCTCCTGGGACTCCATATAACCTGCACGCCATAGAATGCAATCAGGCCAGCCAAAGAAACCATATACAGATGGAACAGAGTCGGACTCAAACTGAGCCTTCTGGGACTCCATATAACCTGCACCCCATAAAATGCAATCAGGCCAGCCGTAGAAACCATATACAGATGGAACAGAGTCGGACTCAAACTGAGCCTTCTGGGACTCCATATAACCTGCACACCATAGAATGCAATCAGGCCAGCCAAAGAAACCATATACAGTTGGAACAGAATCGGGCTTAAAGCTGAGCCTCCTGGGACTCCATATAACTTGCACACCATAGAATGCAATCAGGCCAGCCAAAGAAACCATATACAGATGGAACAGAGTCGGGCTCAAAGCACAGCCTTCTGGCACTCCATATAAAAGGGGTTTAGGGGCAGATGAAAAAGGGTGAAGATGCACCTCTTGAGATCTGTCTTCCAAAAAAGATTTTATCCTTGAATGTCCTCTTCTTTTAGTCTATCAAAAAGGGTGGCATGCCAGACTGTGTTGAATGCCTCTGACAGCTCCAGCAGGACCACCATTGCTGAATGACCACCGTCTGAGTTCTCTTTAACCAATTCTGAGACCTCCAGTAACTCCGATTCGGCTCTGAAGCGAGGAATCAAGTCCTGCCATGGACTCTGAGATTGGGGTAGAAGCAGATGAACTCTGTGTACGAATTAAGTGTGTGCGTAAAATCCGTTCCGCTCGTGGATTTTTGCGGATTTTCAGCAAATTCGCAATCCGCGAACTCCCGCGAATTTGCCGAAAATCCGCGAGCGAACGGATCTGGGGGCAAAAGTTCAAGCTTCAAGCTTGTAACTATTTTAGGATGGCGCCGGCAAGCTGCCAGCGCCATCCTAAAACAGTTACTAAGTTATCAGGAAGCACTAATAGATAAAATTAAGCAGGTGCACCTGCTTTATTTCCTGCTTTATTTTATCTATTAGTGCTTCCTGATAGCTTAGTAACTGTTTTAGGATGGCGCTGGCAGCTTGCCGGCGCCATCCTAAAATAAAACAGGAGTGGGGCAGAGGGCAGAAGGGAACAAAAAGTAAAAATGAAAAAAAAAAAAAAAAAAAGCGAACACGCACAGCGCCCCGCGAACACGCACAGCGCCCCGCGAACACGCACAGCGCCCCGCGAACACGCAAAGCGCCCCGCAAACACGCAAAAATAAAAAAATCTGCAAATTCGCACAAATTTGCGAATTTTGCAGATCGCGAATTCGCAAATCCGTGAATCTCAAATTCGCAAAATTCGCCCATGCTTAGTACGAATGAAGGTCACATGGCTTTTAATATGGATGTGACCTTTAGCAGACGACGGGTCAGCATGGACCTCCTTTCTAACCTTGGGACAGGAGAGGATTGACCCATTCATAAGAAAAATACAGCTGAAGAGAAATGTCTAAATCATAAACTGGAAAAAAAAACATGATGGCTCTTCGAGGCACCACAGTAATCATCAAAGTGCCTTCTGTATTCCAGTTCCTCTGCTCATCCTCCCGTCATAGCTGCTGTCCTCTCCAGTAATCCAATACTAATCCTCTAATTAGTGCAATTTTAAAAAATAGGTTTGAAAAAACTATGACTGGCTGGGAGCCCAGCTTGTGCTTGAATGATCAGGCCTGTCCTGCACGAATAAGCCAGCGTTCACACTGTACGCTGGTAGAGCTTCCCTTGGCTCCAGGCGCTACCTGGGCGGAGGGGGGCAGCGACTAATGTAGAGCACCTTCTGCTCTTTTACTAGTGTTTATTAGAGACCATATTGGCATGTCTAGGACTAAAAGTGACCTTGATTGACAGTAGTTTTAATAGCATTCCTACCTCTACTTTATGGGTAGTAGTGTAACTGTATTCTCCACATACTTTGCTTTACAGGGTGTGGATATTGTGGTGTCCGTCCGTGAATGAGAGATGACGGAAGATCCGTCTTACAAAGATTCCAGGCCATAGTTAGACCACTCCTCGCAGCTTTGTAAACAAGGCGCTCGGTTTTGTATTGTGTTGTGTTTGTGGAAGATAGTCTGAGGGTGAAGGGGGAAATAATAAAAGAGAGTATGCCGGGAAGGCCTGTGGAGAATGAGGGTAAAAGGAGTGGCCTAAGGAAAGGGGAAGGGAAACAGGAGGACCTGAATAGGGTGGGAAATGTATGGAAATTAGGGGCCCTACAGCAAGTGGGAAGGAAGGAAGCAAGCCGGCCAGAGGACAAATGGGAGCGTTTGTGGAGAATGGGAGGGAGTATGCAGAATGCGTAGGTCGGAGGAAGGCCAGAGGATAGTATGATCGAAAGGGAATGAGGCTGCTTTGGAAGGAGTAGAGGAAGAATAGTTAGTGAGAAGGGTAGCAACGGGAAGGAGGGGGCATGTATCTCCAGAAAAAACCCAGTGCTGACGTAAGAATGTGTTAGGGTCTTGGAAACGGCCTGGTCAGCCAACGCACACCGTATCAATGTGAGCACCCTACATATTTACTTGTGGTCATGCTTTTCATGGCCATAGGGTATTCAGTATGTTTGGGGCCTGATCCTCGGGCGTTCTGTGAGAGGCAGGCAGGGCGAGAAGCGGAAGCAATTTAACAATATATACTTTATTCGAAACAAGTTTCATAAAAGTACAATTATACAGTATCCGAAATACATTGACATATTCCAACCCGTATACATTGAACAAAAATAACTATACATGTAACATTTCAGACATCGGGTAAAAGTTTTGACCTGATGAACCAAGCATTCGCCACATATTTGGCCACCCCACAACCATATGCATTGAAGTGACATTAGTTAGAATAATACGCATGGCTATTTTATGGTCCCTCACCCCTAAATTCCTACAAACAGGTAGCACTGCATAGCCCGAGTACAGTGCACAAACGCTGAAGGGTGCTGCATCTCTTCCCTCCAGCGGGGAGTTTACAGGGGACTATAAAGCAGGGGAGTTGCAGTCCTTCGTGGGTGTGAACTTGACACAGGTGCATAGAGCTGCGTGTTAATTACCCAAAGCCTAGGTGTTCGCTGACACGTGACCGCATTGGGTGGCGGTACCTCCTCTTCCTGAGGGTGGGGCTTTTTACATAGTTTGTACAGGCTGAAGGCGTGGTGATTAGAGAGCTGAAAAGGGATGTGCTGCTGTTATTCAGCGGGGCTTGGTTGTATGTGTCTGGTGGTAAGAGCATGTGGTTTATTGTTAGAAATAGTTAAAGGTGGGCTAGCTAGCACATTAACATGGGGCGTAGAGCCAAGCATCGGCTTTGGCTTGAAGATCCCGTGCCCAAACTGAGCCCTGAAAATAGCTGACATGTAAATCACGCAACAAACATCATGTGAAAAAAATGTTTGGGAACTCCCACTAAGTTATGATTTGGTAGCATTTGTCACATATACTATTGCTAATCCTCTTCCCACCACTGTTTACAGCCCTACCCCTTAAAACGTAAGGTGTATAGAGTCCACACTTTACCTTTTACATTTGCAACTTCACTAATCCGGATTCCGTGAGTAAGGATGGAAATTCATTTTTTTCACCCCTTGATTCCGGCCCTCTGGGTTTTCAATCAGTAAGAAAAGCGCTGCAATTTAGCAAATACATCAAAAGACGATAAACGTGTGAACATGGAAATGCCAACGTGCCGAAAACGTTACTTAACTGCCCGCTGTGTTCGCGTGGGGACAGGAGATGTGCACGCGTACAGAGTGCACATCTCCTGTCCGTACGCATGCCATCTCCTGTCCCCTTTCAGAGGAGACACCAGAGATGAGACGCCATGCGCGTGTACATTGGATGTGCATGCGTGGACATGGTTTGTCTCCCTTCACTAGCAAAATCCACAACAATAGAGTCTCGCCAAGGAAAAGCAGCTCATGTGCTGTGTTCGCCAGGCGAGACCTAAAAAGGGGGTGACCAAACTTATGGTCATCTCGAAACTGGGGCTCAAGGGCATCTGGGGAAATAGAACTTGCTGGCGCTTTCATTGCGCCCAAACCGCGCGCTGTCAGAGGTTACCAGAACATGAGAGTTGAAGGATGAAACCCTAAACGAGCCCTGTCGCTCACAACAAGGATCCATTTATTTTTTCGTTTTTTGCTGAAAACTCAGCCTGAGGCAAGCAGGGATCCATTTCCTCCTTCTTCTGCTGTCCAACGCCGTCTGATGGAGCAAACACGGTGCTTTCGAGATGTCACCAGTGGCGTTCTGGCGGTGTTCAGTTTTTGCTGTTTTCTGGATGCTGAGAACTGTTGAAGGCTCCAGCTGTCGCTTGCAGGAGCTGTGATTCATCCTGTGATTACTGGTCTGCAGGTCATTTAATACCAGACTTCCTTTCTTTATGGAAGAGCCTGCAGAACCTGGCGGTATAGGAAAGATAACATTTGTTATTTCCTTTCCATTAACACAGAAGCAAATCGCCTGCTATTAACAGTGGAGCAGTGAACAGGTGGCCTGCAATATTCAGGAGGGCCAAAAACCATGGGACAACTCTGATCTAGAATGCGCTGTCGCCCTCATACAATACAGGGCCAAGGGCAGCACTGCAGGTCTCTTCAATTGGGGCTCTCCATTATCCTCACTAACTTCAATGTAAGGGTACATTTTCCTACCAGCTGGGGGTAAAAGGGGACATAGCATTTCTGTTCTAAAATAGACTTTCATACACATGGCTGTGCTCAAGACATCCTTTGAATTACTACATCTGTTTGTTCCTACATTCTTTATTCAGGAAACAGCAAAAAGGGAAAATGCATGATACAAGTTGTCTGGGGCATGCAGATACCCCGCTAGTAATTGTGCACCATGCGCACTACATGATGCACAAGCTGCACAGTGCCTCCTCATGATCACTGGGAATACATGGCAAGTGAGTCTAATGAATACAATGTAGATATTGACAGTCATTCCCTCACTCAGCTCACAGGCTCTCAACAGAGCTACTAATTCAGCAGCTTGAGCTGATTGATTTGGAACGCGGTAAGTCTCAATGACTGTGCGCAATGTGGTGATTGCATTTTCGGCCGTGGTGTCACCTAGCAAGAGCCATAGTCTTATAATTCTCTTTAAAAATCAAATAGGAGAATCACCAATCAAGTCTGTTGGTCATTTCATTTCCTGTCCAATTTCCACTCCACCAATTTTCACAAAGGAGGGACAGTAACATGGCTGACTTTCACAGTGGACATACTTTTAATCCTATCTATATATTGTTCCTACAATACTTATCATAACCGAATAGACATGCACTGGTGAAGTGTTGTCTGTCAGGTTCACAGCACGAAAATATCATATCTGAGAATTTTGAATGACTAGAACAAGTCCAGCCAACTGTAATGTAACATTGGGCATCATCGTGACCATCCCTTCACAACTCAGGACGGGTCTGCAATATCATCAAAAGCAAAGAAACACAAAAACAAAAGCTCACATGATAAGCCATCTTGTGTGTTTGCGTTACCAAACGCAAATTACATTAAAAAAAACACAATATGCTGCTTATATGATTTAGGTGTTCAAAGACTGCTGCATGCACTCAATGCACAGTCAATTTTAAACCTAGGAGCTAATCTCCTAGCCTCCTTAATTTGTGCCGGGGCTAGTCTAAATGTGTGAATAAATCTCTTATTCTCCTATTGTCCTATCCCTCCCTTGACGGTAGGTGACCTGCTGTCAACAATACTTACTGTGTCTCTTCTGTGATTCTTTCATCTGGCTTTCATTTCACCTTGGCAGCCCACTGCAGTGTAAGGTAAATCAGTCCATGTTCATTATAGTCCATTATAGTTCAGGAATCTGACAGCACTTTTCTGTCACTTTTGGTCGCGAGGCTGAAGCTAGTTTCTTTTTCGCCTTTGCGACTTGAGTCTGAAAGTACTTTTTTGTCTCCTTTAGTTTGTAAACCTGACATCCCTTTTGCTGTTGTCTTTAGTTTGTGAACTTAGCACTACTTTCTCAATCCATTTCAGTAGACAAACCTAAACTTTGATTCTTTCATGCAATGTCTCTTGTTCCAATTCCACTGCAGTTCCCAAGTTCTGTAATATTTGTAGAAATTCTGGTCATATAAGGAAAATCTTCCGAACCAGCTGAACTCAGAAGCAAGATTTAGCTTTCCATCTTTCCAGTTTTGATTGACTTTGCCAAGCATAATCATGAAGTCATGGATTCTGCCCCAAGTTATAGTTTCTGTTCAAACTGGAGACAGGTTGTGTATCACAGGGTAATGTTCAGGACCTGAGAACTATTTTAGGAAGTGGGAGGAATAACAGGTCAGCTGAATCTAAAACTAACGTAATCAGCATTTTCATGCATGATTGTGAGTGAGTGATCAAGGACAACATTTTGATTTTTGATTCCAGGAGTTGCAGCATCTCGTAAGATGGCCCAGACTGACTCCTCCAATATGCAAAAATACAAGGGCCTTATCGACAGCGTAGCACGGGAGAAGAATGTCCAAGCGGGCATTATTGCTGGAATTATCTCGCGGCAGTCCTGTGCTGGAGCCGACCTGATCCAAGGGTGGGGTGACGATGGCAATTGCTTTGGACTCATGCAAGTGTGTATGAATAAAATTCTGTTTTCTTGTTCTACTGTCCTATGTGAGATTGTGGTATTGCCTGCACTGGTTATCATCTGGGGCTCAAGGCTAGATGCACATGTTCTGTCCTAACTCCAATCCTTCCAATCACGATGCACAGATCCAGAATATCACTGAAAATGTTGACAAAATGCTGGAAGGCTGCAGTGAAATTACGGAAGCTGAAAGGCAGTACTAGTTATTCAAAATGCCCATATTGGGTATTGAATGCCAAATTCCATTAATCCTTTTCACATAGTTGTATGTTCCTGTAAGATCCAACTTATACAATACTTTGACAGATTTGACTTGATCCAGGGATGGCAGATATCAATTTCTTATGATATCACATTAATTCTCTATAGTTTATTCATGGCTTGTATTCCCCATTCGCCTTCGACACAAAAAGGATTGGGGACCCTGCTTGAAAGGTGGTCTGTCGAATAAAGCTTTTATCAAAGTTTTACTGAATTTATTGTTGTACAATGTCGGCCTCTTTCACCTTCCAGTGGATAGATCTTCCAGTGTGGACTAGGCTCTCCAGGTAATAGATCGATTTGTCTGTCACACTCTCAATGAGCTGGAAGAGTGTTGACTCGTTTCTTGATAAACACATCTATAAATTCATGATAATTTGGAGGAGCATCCTCTACATCCTTCTGTACTTTTAGGGTGGCTTCAGAAGAATGTGGCTGTACCTCAGAGCATGGAAAGGCTGATGCTGACAAGATTTATGTGGAAAACTGGGATTGGTGCCATTTCGTACGTGTCACATACTATTTCTGTGCAGGGCTTTGATTTCTTTTCAGTTTTTCCGGCTGATGGCCTGACTTAGAGTTTGGCGGACGGGTTGGATACCCCATCCGCCTTATTACAAGGGCCATGGGATATAATGCACATGCAATAAGGCGCATTCTTGTGACAGAGTAACCCTTACTCCTAACTCAAAATTAGGCCTTTGTCTTGTCAGTGACTGCTTTTGAAAGCACTGTGTATCGCAGTAAGATGAGTTAAAGGTTGCGTATTCCAGTCTATATGGGCGTGATGTTTCCTAGGTCATGTAGTGCCGAGAGCAATAGAAAGGGATAGGATGGAACATTGATTACATTGAAGTGAATCAATAATGGAAGGACTTCAAAAGTTACAGCTTCTACAGTGAGAGCCGTCGCATCTATTACTTGTCTCGCTTCCTTCATGTATTTCACCTTGATAGGACTCTAGCATCCAGTTTGAAATTGATTACCCATAAACCAATCAGATGCTCCAGAGTCTAATACGGCAAGAAGTATCACAAGTCCTCAAGAATGAACTTGCATGAGATCGATGTGATCAATCAGTAAAGTACACTTCAGTAATTCTGAGCCCTTCACAGGCCCGCTGTAGATAGGCAAGCAAAGTTCTTTGCCTGTAACTGAGGATAGCCTCTCACCAAATGTCCACACTAGAAACTCAATCATGTCTCCCTACGGCTTTTCCTTTCTTTGGTTGACAGGGTCACTCACGAGTCTCCAGTCTGCATGGGTCCTGCCGCCTGAGGGGTAACATCAGACACTGCCACTTGGGACTTTATTAAGTCAGGGTCTTCAATTTTAAGTCCATCCCTTGGTTCGCCGAAAGGTTTTTCTGGGCATCCATTCGCAGCTTCAGGTTGATTAAAGTCCCCAATGGGGTTGGTTGATTTAACACTAACCACAAGGAATCTTTGAGGAGGTCCCCGAGAGCCAGATGAAAGGCTGCAGCAGTGGACACGTCACCTCAGAGGCCAGGGGTTGGAAATGAGTGGTGTAAGTCAGAATATCCTGATTTCACAGTTTGAGCATTAATAGACCAGCTTCAGCTTATTATGTAATGCATGTTTGATATAAATATAGCGGAGAAATATGGCGGAGAATTGAGCCATCACTTGGGTCCAGCTGGACAACAGCGGGCCTTGATTTCGGATAAATGACAAAACCCACATCAAGGTGTGTTTCATAAGATAAGAGAGTATATAACTTTGGAAGTGACATGATTAAAAATGTGGGCTTTCGCTTAGAAGTTATGTTATGTTAGGTTACTTTGTTTTTGTATAGCGCAAATCACCACTGGTCTCTAAGCGCTTTGAAAAAAGAGGAACACAACCAAGTCACTAATACTCCGCCTGCTGTCGGGCTAACGTTAGGTAAGAGCAATTGCCTTTTTAAACAGGTAGGTCTTCAAGGCTTTCCTAAAGGGAAGTAGCACTGGTTCTCCTTGTAGAGCTTCCGGCAACTCATTCCAGATTTGGGGTAGGAGAACCGACAAAGCTCTGCCACCTTTGGATTTAAATTTAAATCTCGATGGGGCAAGCTTGCAGGCCTTGGAAGAGCGGAAGGCCATGCCTGGGGTGTACCTTACTAATCGGTCTTTGATGTATTTTGTAACCCTGGGCGTAGTAGGCGTAGTGGGGCTACGCGAAGCTACGCGAAATGAACGAGAAACTATGTCCACCTACGCACTTCCCGTAGCCCCACTACGCGCCACCCGCCTCCCTCCCGCCCTCGCTAAATACCACCCGCCTCCCTCTTGCCCTCCCTAAATACTTAAATAATGATTTTTAAAACAATAAACACCACTTACCTTGTCGGCTGCGTCTCCGGGGCTCCGGGGCTCCCTCTGGTAACCACGCCGCCATCTTGGATACTAATGCGCATGCGCGGCCGCCCACGCATGCACACTTCTCCTGAGATTTTATTTTATATATATATAAAATTTTATGTGCAGGCAATGCGAAGTCCCCTGGAATAGTCGCTATGTTGGACACCCGTTTTAAAGAATTAAAATTCCCAGCAAGTTAAAATATTCAAAATGAACAATTTTCCACAGACAAAGTGCAAAGTGCTAAGGTCAGCGTTTCAAAAGGCAAGACGTTTCAGTGCCTCAGCGTGTTTCTATTCTAGTGCAACTGACCGGGACCATAAAGCTTTTTAAATTCTGCCGATCCTCTCTGAATGTCTGTGGTGGGGATGTACCCATATTAGAGTAATGATCACAATTTGGTCCATTCCTGGAATCCTAACCACGTTATCAGCACTGTTTGTAACATTCGTCATGTGTTTATCATCACGTAATGAGCTGGTGGAATAGCCGGAAGTACAAGTCAATCTATTCATTTTAATTATCATTAAGAGTTTTATATATTGCAAACTAGACCCGAGACATCGGGTATCAGAGCGCTTTACATGAGCACCAGTTGCGTTACATGAGGACACATTCATTTTTCTTAGGCACGAGGAGAAAGTGATTTTCCCAGAATCACAGGATGTTGAGCGTTGTTGCCGAGACAAGAACCCGGTACCTCGGCTTCGAGGTCGACCGCTCTAGCCGTAAGACTACATTCTCTCCCCTAATTGGTTGAAACGGCTCATGAGAAGAGCTCACTCTTACCAGAAGTACTCCACTACCCCATTTTACACCACTTCGCTCTAATGCACCACAGTCTAATCCACTTAATGCCCTTCTACTCTATGCACTTCCACTTTACGCCACTTTACACCTCTGTATGACACTTAATTCTAGGCCACTCTACTCCAAACTACGCACCTCAAGTATACAACTCTAGTCCACTCAGCCGCACTCCACTCTACGACACTCCCAGCTTCTGCCTTATGGAAATTCCCACAGAAATCTTGACAAAATCTGCCTTTTCATTCAAAATACGTGCTAAATGAATAGATTCCAAATGTTTGACAGTGAACCAAACTATACAGTGATCTGTTATCCTCGAAGCTGAAAAGGGTGAGCAAATACACAAATTGAGATAGAGGAGAAGGCGAAGAAATGGAGGACCAGATCTGTGATATAGCGACATCCAGGAGAGGAAGTAGATTCTGTCTGTTGCTGCCTGCACCCTCTGGGCTTGTTTGCACCCTCTGAGCTTGTTTGCACCCTCTGGGCTTGTTTGCACCCTCAGGGCTTGTTTGCACCCTCTGTGCTTGTTTGCACCCTCTGGGCTTGTTTGCACCCTCCGGGCTTGTTTGCACCCTTCGGGCTTGTTTGCACCCCCTGGGCTTGTTTGCACCCTCCAGGCTTGTTTGCAACCTCTGGGCTTGTTTGCACCCTCTGGGCTTGTTTGCACCCTCCGAGCTTGTTTGCACCCTTCGGGCTTGTTTGCACCCTCCAGGCTTGTTTGCACCATCTGGGCTTGTTTGCACCCCCAGAGCTTGTTTGCACATCCTGGGCTTGTTTGCACCCCCTGGGCTTGTTCGCACCCCCTGGTCTTGTTTGCACCCTCTGGGCTTGTTTGCACCCTCTGGGCTTGTTTGCACCCTCCAGGCTTATTTGCAACCTATGGGCTTCTTTGCACCCTCTGGGCTTCTTTGCGCCCTCTGGGCTTATTTGCACCCACTGGGCTTCTTTGCAACCCCTGGGCTTCTTTGCACCTCCTGAGCTTGTTTGCGCCCTCTGGGCTTGTTTGCACTCTCTGGGCTTGTTTGCACCCTCTGGGCTTGTTTGCACCCTCTGGGCTTGTTTGCACCCTCCGGGCTTGTTTGCACCCTCTGGGCTTCTTTGCACCTCCTGAGCTTGTTTGCACCCCCTGGGCTTCTTTGCACCTCCTGAGCTTGTTTGCACCCTCTGGGCTTCTTTGCACCTCCTGAGCTTGTTTGCACCCACCGGGCTTGTTTGCACATGTGAGATATAACCAGTCTGACAATAGTGGATAGATTATATACCCTTGTAGCTTGCGGCATACCTTGAGAAATATGTCCTTTCTTTGTCTACTTGCTTATCAATGGTCAGCAGGGTTGCAAGGTAGCACAGATAACTCTAGACCCACCTCTGAGCTGTAGAGTAAGTTGTTTTGATTGGTTATTGGGAATCTGGGTCTTGTGAATATTCTCCGAGCAATAGTTTGTAAATATAACTGGCTTCATTATTTTTGCTGGAGGCTAATGGTAATGAGTGATGGAAGTCTCTATACAAGTCTTCGGGTGGATTTCCAGTCCAGTGAGTCCATTTCCAGTAACAATAGATCTTGTTCACGTTTTGTAGAAATGCGAAGAATCCTCTGCATGGAGGTGATTGAAGGGATATAGGATATTGATAGTAGCTGTGAAACGATTGCTTAAGGGTGATGGGACCAGTGCTAAGCCTAATGTTACTCTCTGTAGATCACATAACTGAACCCTAAGGATGGTATTTTCATCTGTTTCTGTACTTTGAAGCCGTCATTGCTTGGTGTGAGATTGTAAACTTTGTTGCATTATATTGACACCCGTCTTGATACCAGCACTGGTGTTTGTTGCCCCAACCCTACATGGACGACGGCTAGTTTCTGAACTCCAGCCCACGAGGGCTGAATCCCCTCCTACAGAGTTTCACAGGAGTCTTCCCAGCATGCTTGGTGCAGTAAAGATGAACCTTGGTGCAAATCCTGAGCCACTGATTCCCCTCGACTTGTCCTGGGACTCAGAGAGGGTTTGAGGCTTTCCTTTCCGTGCTTATAGGGGCTAGGGAGCTTTAGGTGGAGAGAAGCAGGGACCCGACAAGGCCTCTTGGCGCTAACAAAGGTGCTTGAGAAAGAATTTTAAAAGTAAGACATTTTAAGCTGGGTGGAGCTTAAATATGAACAAGTTGAGATTCTTCGCAGGTCATGGAGATCAAATGTGCATGGAGGCAAAAAGGAAAAAACAGCCCTTAAGATTGGTTTCACAGATGATTCGATGTGCGTCCTTCATCCAATCCTCACCAAGTCCTAAAAGCAGATAAATCTAGCTCATGTGACAGACTGGTCTTTATTCACCTATAGATGAGCGAAAAGTTACAGCCATGGCCAGCACAGCTTTAGAATATGTGTGTAGGACTCAGGCTACTTAAAGTTCACTATGGTTACTCTGGAGCTCAGTGTCAGCGACACTACAACAGTCTATCTAGGCCCAAGCCAGGCCCGCGTTCAAAGATTGTCATTCAGCGACACTACAATAGTCTATCTAGACCCAAGCCATGCCTGCGTTCAAAGATTGTCATTCAGCGACACTACAATAGTCTATCTAGGCCCACGCCAGGCCTGCGTTCAAAGATTGTCATTCAGCGACACTACAATAGTCTATCTAGTCCCAAGCCAGGCCTGCGTTCAAAGATTGTCATTCAGCGACACTACAATAGTCTATCTAGGCCCAAGCCAGGCCTGCGTTCAAAGATCGTCATTCAGCCACACTACAATAGTCTATCTAGACCCAAGCCAGGTCTGCGCTCAAAGATTGTCATATCTGCGACACTACAATAGTCTATCTAGACCCAAGCCATGCTTGCGTTCAAAGATTGTCATTCAGCGACACTACAATAGTCTATCTAGGCCCAAGCCAGGCTTGCGTTCAAAGATTGTCATTCAGAGACACTACAATAGTCTATCAAGGCCCAAGCCAGGCATGCGTTCAAAGATTGTCATTCAGCGACACTACAATAGTCTATCTAGGCCCAAGCCAGGCCTGCGTTCAAAGATTGTCATTCAGCGACACTACAATAGTCTATCTAGGCCCTAGCCAGGCCTGCGTTCAAAGATTGTCATTTAGCGACATTACAATAGTCTTGTCTAGGCCCAAGTCAGGTCTGCGTTCACAGATTGTCATTCAGCGACACTACAATAGTCTATATAGGCCCAAGCCAGGCCTGCGTTCAAAGATTGTCATGTCTGCGGCACTACAATAGTCTATCTAGGCCCAAGCCATGCCTGCGTTCAAAGATTGTCATATCTGCGACACTACAATAGTCTATCTAGGCCCAAGCCATGCCTGCGTTCAAAGATTGTCATTCAGCGACACTACAATAGTCTATCAAGGCCCACGCCAGGCCTGCGTTCAAAGATTGTCATTCAGCGACACTACAATAGTCTATCTAGGCCCAAGCCAGGCCTGCGTTCAAAGATTGTCATTCAGCGACACTACAATAGTCTATCTAGGCCCAAGCCAGGCCTGCGTTCAAAGATCGTCATTCAGCCACACTACAATAGTCTATCTAGACCCAAGCCAGGCCTGCGCTCAAAGATTGTCATATCTGCGACACTACAATAGTCTATCTAGACCCAAGCCATGCTTGCGTTCAAAGATTGTCATTCAGCGACACTACAATAGTCTATCTAGGCCCAAGCCAGGCTTGCGTTCAAAGATTGTCATTCAGAGACACTACAATAGTCTATCTAGGCCCAAGCCATGCCTGCGTTCAAAGATTGTCAATCAGCGACACTACAATAGTCTATCTAGGCCCAAGCCATGCCTGCTTTCAAAGATTGTCATTCAGCGACACTACAATAGTCTATCAAGGCCCTAGCCAGGCATGCGTTCAAAGATTGTCATTCAGCGACACTACAATAGTCTATCTAGGCCCAAGCCAGGCCTGCGTTCAAAGATTGTCATTCAGCGACACTACAATAGTCTATCTAGGCCCAAGCCAGGCCTGCGTTCAAAGATTGTCATTCAGCGACACTACAATAGTCTATCTAGGTCCAAGCCAGGCCTGCTTTCAAAGATTGTCATTTAGCGACACTACAATAGTCTATCTAGGCCCAAGCCAGGCCTGCTTTCAATGATTGTCATTCAGCGACACTACAATAGTCTATCTAGGCCCAAGCCAGGCTGCTTTCAAAGATTGTCATATCTGCGACACTACAATAGTCTATCTAGGCCCAAGCCAGGCCTGCCCTCGAAGATTGTCATTCAGCAACACTACAATAGTCTATCTAGGCCCACGCCAGGCCTGCGTTCAAAGATTGTCATTCAGCGACACTACAATAGTCTATCTAGGCCCAAGCCAGGTCTGCTTTGAAAGATTGTCATTCTGCGACACTACAATAGTCTATCTAGGTCCAAGCCAGGCCTGCGCTCAAAGATTGTCATTCAGCGACACTACAATAGTCAATCTAGGCCCAAGCCAGGCCTGAGTTCAAAGATTGTCATATCTGAGACACTACAATAGTCTATCTAGGCCCAAGCCATGCCTGCGTTTAAAGATTGTCATTCACCGACACTACAATAGTCTATCTAGGCCCAAGCCAGGCCTGCTTTCAATGATTGTCATTCAGCGACACTACAATAGTCTATCTAGGCCCAAGCCAGGCTGCTTTCAAAGATTGTCATATCTGCAACACTACAATAGTCTATCTAGGCCCAAGCCAGGCCTGCCCTCGAAGATTGTCATTCAGCAACACTACAATAGTCTATCTAGGCCCACGCCAGGCCTGCGTTCAAAGATTGTCATTCAGCGACACTACAATAGTCTATCTAGGCCCAAGCCAGGTCTGCTTTGAAAGATTGTCATTCTGCGACACTACAATAGTCTATCTAGGTCCAAGCCAGGCCTGCGCTCAAAGATTGTCATTCAGCGACACTACAATAGTCAATCTAGGCCCAAGCCAGGCCTGAGTTCAAAGATTGTCATATCTGAGACACTACAATAGTCTATCTAGGCCCAAGCCATGCCTGCGTTTAAAGATGGTCATTCAGCGACACTACAATATTCTATCAAGGCCCAAGCCAGGCCTGCGTTCAAAGATTGTTATATCTGCGACACTACAATAGTCTATCTAGGCCCAAGCCAGGCCTGCGTTCAAAGATTGTCATTCAGCGACACTACAATAGTCTATCTAGGCCCAAGCCAGGCCTGCGTTCAAAGATTGTCATTCAGCGACACTACAATAGTCTATCTAGGCCCAAGCCATGCCTGCGTTCAAACATTGTCATTCAGCGACACTACAATAGTCTATCAAGGCCCAAGCCAGGCTGCGTTCAAAGATTGTCATTTAGCGACACTACAATATTCTATCTAGGCCCAAGCCAGGCCTGCGTTCAAAGATTGTCATTCAACGACACTACAATAATCTATCTAGGCCCAAGCCAAGCCTGCTTTCAAAGATTGTCATTCCATGCCACTACAATAGTCTATCTAGGCCCAAGCCAAGCCTGCGTTTAAAGATTGTCATTCTGCGACAGTACAATAGTCTATCTAGGCCCAAGCCAGGCCTGCGTTCAAAGATTGTCATTCAGCGACACTACAATAGTCTATTTAGGCCCAAGCCAGGACTGCGTTCAAAGATTGTCATATCTGCGGCACTACAATAGTCTATCTAGGCCCAAACAAGGCCTGCGTTCAAAGATTGTCATTAAGCCACACTACAATAGTCTATCTAGGCCCAAGCCATGCCTGCGTTCAAAGATTGTCATTCAGCCACACTACAATAGTCTATCTAGGCCCAAGCCAGGCCTGCGTTCAAAGATTGTCATTCAGCCACACTACAATAGTCTATCTAGGCCCAAGCCATCTCTGCGTTCAAAGACTGTCATTCAGCCACACTACAATAGTCTATCTAGGCCCACGCCAGGCCTGCGTTCAAAGATTCTCATTCAGCGACACTACAATAATCTATCTAGGCCCAAGCCAGGCCTGCGTTCAAATATTGTCATTCACCGACACTACAACAGTCTATCTAGGCCCAAGCCAGGTCTGCTTTCAAAGATTGTCATTCAGCGACCCTACAATAGTCTATCTAGGCTCAAGCCAGGTCTGCGTTCAAAGATTGTCATTCAGCGACCCTACAATAGTCTATCTAGGCTCAAGCCAGGTCTGCGTTCAAAGATTGTCATTCAGCGACACTACAATAGTCTATCTAGGCCCAAGCCAGGTCTGCTTTCAAAGATTGTCATTCAGCGACACTACAATAGTCTATCTAGGTCCAAGCCAGGCTTGCGTTCAAAGATAGTCATTCAGCGACACTACAATAGTCTATCTAGGCCCAAGCCAGGTCTGCGTTCAAAGATTGTCATTCAGCGACACTACAATAGTCTATCTAGGGCCAGGCCAGGTCTGCTTATAAAGATTGTCATTCAGCGACACTACAATAGTCTATCTAGGTCCAAGCCAGGCTTGCGTTCAAAGATTGTCATTCAGCGACACTACAATAGTCTATCCAGGCCTAAGCCAGGTCTGCGTTCAAAGATTGTCATTCAGCGACACTACAATAGTCTATCTAGGCCCAGGCCAGGTTTGCTTTCAAAGATTGTCAAATCTGCGACACTACAATACTCTATCTAGGCCCAAGCCAGGCCTGTGTTCAAAGATTGTCATTCAGCTACACTACAATAGTCTATCTAGGCCCAAGCCAGGTCTGCTTTCAAAGATTTTCATTCAGCGACACTACAATAGTCTATCTAGGCCCAAGCCAGGCCTGCGTTAAAAAGATTGTCATTCATCTACACTACAATAGTCTATCAAGGCCCAAGCCAGGCCTGCGTTCAAAGATTGTCATTCAGCAACACCACAATAGTCTATCTAGACCCAAGCCATGCCTGCGTTCCAAGATTGACATCCAGCAACACTACAATAGTCTATCTGCGCCCAAGCCATGCTTGCGTTCAAAGATTGTCATTCAGCGACACTACAGTAGTCTATCTAGGCCCAAGCCAGGCCTGCGTTCAAAGATTGGCATCCAGCGACACTACAATAGTCTATCTAGGCCCTAGCCATGCCGGCGTTCAAAGATTGTCATTCAGCGACACTACAATAGTCTATCAAGGCCCAAGCCAGGCCTGCGTTCAAAGATTGTCATTCAGCGACACTACAATAGTCTATCTAGGCCCAAGCCAGGCCTGCGTTCAAAGATTGTCATTCAGCGACACTACAATAGTCTATCTAGGCCCAAGCCAGGCCTTTGTTCAAAGACTGTCATTCTTCGACACTACAATAGTCTATCTAGGCCCAAGCCAGGCCTGCGTTCAAAGATTGTCATCCAGCGACACTACAATAGTCTATCTAGACCCAAGCCAGGTCTGCGTTCAAAGACTGTCTTTCAGAGACACTACAATAGTCTATCTAGGCCCAAGCCAGGCCTGCTTTCAAAGATTGTCATTCAGTGACACTACAATAGTTTATCTAGGCCTAAGTTAGGTCTGCTTTCAAAGATTGTCATATCTGCGACACTACAATAGTCTATCTAGGCTCAAGCCAGGTCTGCGTTCAAAGATTGTCATTCAGCGACCCTACAATAGTCTATCTAGGCTCAAGCCAGGTCTGCGTTCAAAGATTGTCATTCAGCGACACTACAATAGTCTATCTAGGCCCAAGCCAGGTCTGCTTTCAAAGATTGTCATTCAGCGACACTACAATAGTCTATCTAGGTCCAAGCCAGGCTTGCGTTCAAAGATAGTCATTCAGCGACACTACAATAGTCTATCTAGGCCCAAGCCAGGTCTGCGTTCAAAGATTGTCATTCAGCGACACTACAATAGTCTATCTAGGGCCAGGCCAGGTCTGCTTATAAAGATTGTCATTCAGCGACACTACAATAGTCTATCTAGGTCCAAGCCAGGCTTGCGTTCAAAGATTGTCATTCAGCGACACTACAATAGTCTATCCAGGCCTAAGCCAGGTCTGCGTTCAAAGATTGTCATTCAGCGACACTACAATAGTCTATCTAGGCCCAGGCCAGGTTTGCTTTCAAAGATTGTCAAATCTGCGACACTACAATACTCTATCTAGGCCCAAGCCAGGCCTGTGTTCAAAGATTGTCATTCAGCTACACTACAATAGTCTATCTAGGCCCAAGCCAGGTCTGCTTTCAAAGATTTTCATTCAGCGACACTACAATAGTCTATCTAGGCCCAAGCCAGGCCTGCGTTAAAAAGATTGTCATTCATCTACACTACAATAGTCTATCAAGGCCCAAGCCAGGCCTGCGTTCAAAGATTGTCATTCAGCAACACCACAATAGTCTATCTAGACCCAAGCCATGCCTGCGTTCCAAGATTGACATCCAGCAACACTACAATAGTCTATCTGCGCCCAAGCCATGCTTGCGTTCAAAGATTGTCATTCAGCGACACTACAGTAGTCTATCTAGGCCCAAGCCAGGCCTGCGTTCAAAGATTGGCATCCAGCGACACTACAATAGTCTATCTAGGCCCTAGCCATGCCGGCGTTCAAAGATTGTCATTCAGCGACACTACAATAGTCTATCAAGGCCCAAGCCAGGCCTGCGTTCAAAGATTGTCATTCAGCGACACTACAATAGTCTATCTAGGCCCAAGCCAGGCCTGCGTTCAAAGATTGTCATTCAGCGACACTACAATAGTCTATCTAGGCCCAAGCCAGGCCTTTGTTCAAAGACTGTCATTCTTCGACACTACAATAGTCTATCTAGGCCCAAGCCAGGCCTGCGTTCAAAGATTGTCATCCAGCGACACTACAATAGTCTATCTAGACCCAAGCCAGGTCTGCGTTCAAAGACTGTCTTTCAGAGACACTACAATAGTCTATCTAGGCCCAAGCCAGGCCTGCTTTCAAAGATTGTCATTCAGTGACACTACAATAGTTTATCTAGGCCTAAGTTAGGTCTGCTTTCAAAGATTGTCATATCTGCGACACTACAATAGTCTATCTAGGCCCAAGCCAGGCTGCGTTCAAAGATTGTCATTTAGCGACACTACAATAGTCTATCTAATCCCAAGCCAGGCCTGCGTTCAAAGATTGTCATTCAGCGACACTACAATAATCTATCTAGGCCCAAGCCATGCCTGCTTTCAAAGATTGTCATTCCGTGACACTACAATAGTCTATTTAGGCCAAAGCCAAGCCTGCGTTTAAAGATTGTCATTCAGCGACAGTACAATAGTATATCTAGGCCCAAGCCAGGCCTGCGTTCAAAGATTGTCATTCCACCACACTACAATAGTCTATCTAGGCCCAAGCCAGGCCTGCGTTCAAAGATTGTCATTCAGCGACACTACAATAGTCTATTTAGGCCCAAGCCAGGCCTGTGTTCAAAGATTGTCATATCTGCGGCACTACAATAGTCTATCTAGGCCCAAGCCAGGCCTGCGTTCAAAGATTGTCATTCAGCCACACTACAATAGTCTATCTAGGCCCAAGCCATCTCTGCGTTCAAAGACTGTCATTCAGCCACACTACAATAGTCTATCTAGGCCCACGCCAGGCCTGCGTTCAAAGCAACACAACAATAGTCTATCTAGGCCCACGCCAGGCCTGCGTTCAAAGATTCTCATTCAGCGACACTACAATAATCTATCTAGGCCCAAGCCAGGCCTGCGTTCAAATATTGTCATTCACCGACACTACAATAGTCTATCTAGGCCCAAGCCAGGTCTGCTTTCAAAGATTGTCATTCAGCGACACTACAATAGTCTATCTAGGCCCAAGCCAGGTCTGCGTTCAAAGATTGTCAATCAGCGACACTGCAATAGTCTATCTAGGCCCAAGCCAGGTCTGCTTTCAAAGATTGTCATTCAGCGACACTACAATAGTCTATCTAGGCCCAAGCCAGGTCTGCTTTCAAAGATTGTCATTCAGCGACACTACAATAGTCTATCTAGGTCCAAGCCAGGCTTGCGTTCAAAGATTGTCATTCAGCAACACTACAATAGTCTATCTAGGCCCAAGCCAGGTCTGCGTTCAAAGATTGTCATTCAGCGACACTACAATAGTCTATCTAGGCCCAGGCCAGGTCTGCTTTCAAAGATTGTCATATCTGCGACACTACAATAGTCTATCTAGGCCCAAGCCAGGCCTGCGTTCAAAGATTGTCATTCAGCGACACTACAATAGTCTATCTAGGCCCAAGCCAGGCTTGCGTTCAAAGATTGTCATTCAGCGACACTACAATAGTCTATCCAGGCCTAAGCCAGGTCTGCGTTCAAAGATTGTCATTCAGCGACACTACAATAGTCTATCTAGGTCCAAGCCAGGCTTGCGTTCAAAGATTGTCATTCAGCGACACTACAATAGTCTATCTAGGCCCAACCCAGGTCTGCGTTCAAAGATTGTCATTCAGCGACACTACAATAGTCTATCTAGGCCCAGGCCAGGTCTGCTTTCAAAGATTGTCATATCTGCGACACTACAATAGTCTATCTAGGCCCAAGCCAGGCCTGCGTTCAAATATTGTCATTCAGCGACACTACAATAGTCTATCTAGGCCCAAGCCAGGCTTGCGTTCAAAGATTGTCATTCAGCGACACTACAATAGTCTATCCAGGCCTAAGCCAGGTCTGCGTTCAAAGATTGTCATTCAGCGACACTACAATAGTCTATCTTGGCCCAGGCCAGGTTTGCTTTCAAAGATTGTCAAATCTGCGACACTACAATAGTCTATCTAGGACCAAGCCATGCCTGCGTTCAAAGATTGTCATTCAGCTACACTACAATAGTCTATCTAGGCCCAAGCCAGGTCTGCTTTCAAAGATTTTCATTCAGCGACACTACAATAGTCTATCTAGGCCCAAGCCAGGCCTGCGTTCAAAAGATTGTAATTCAGCTACACTACAATAGTCTATCAAGGCCCAAGCCAGGCCTGCGTTCAAAGATTGTCATTCAGCGACACCACAATAGTCTATTGTAGTGTAGTTCCTATTATCCCAATAGGCTCTGCGCATTGGAATAATACCTTCAATAGTATAGGCCTAGACCAGACGTTAACTAGGTCTTCTATTGTCGATATTAGACTTAAAGTTTTGGGTTTGCCAGCTAGCTCAGAGTTCACTAGAAACTTTCTCGAATAGGCAAGGAGGAGTTGAACCTCCCTGGATAGACAAGAAGGGATTTAGTTTCTGACAACCATAGAACATGACAACTTTGCTCTCCCCTAATCAAGAGTGTATCTCTAGAGTCATGTGAAAACAAAAGACAACTTATTTTACTCAGTCAGTACGTGCATTCTTAGTCTCACCAGATTGTAGAGAAAAGGAAGAGACGGGCGTGTTCAATAAAAGATGGTATTTATTGATCAGTCTCTTTTCTCATACAAGAGAAATGGATCGATATTATCGCAATACTTATGGTTAAGTAAAGTGCATACAATAAAATCAGAAGTATAAAATAATACTGTAAAAACATTTATATGGTTTCTAAGCCATATGAAGGTTTAAAATGGATAAAATAGATACATACATATATACATTTGACTAATCATACTCAACTGGTGTTTCTAACTACGCCTACCCCAGTGTACCTGACCTAAGCCTAATACGTGGGCGGGGATGGAAAGTAGCAGTTTAAGTTAAGTTTGTTTTTGCCAAGTGACTGACTCAAGAATTCTCTGCGAGGGGTTATTCAGTTCTGTACCTGAGATCTAGGATGGTTGAGGGATGGTATCTCTCGTCTCTGGTCTCGATATTCCAGGCTGCCTGCGAGGGCTACCCGGAAGCGCCGGAGCTGGATTTCTCGGCAGGAGAAAGCAGCGTCTCGTTCTCAGCGCGTCAGGAAGGCGGGGCTGCGCCAGCGGGGTCTGCTCTGCTTCTGGGCTTCGGCAAGTCTGGCTGTTCCGATCTCGTCACCACCGCGTGTGTTTGCTTAAGGCAATACCGGTAATATTTATACCTGTAAGGTGCCAAGATCGACGTAAGAATGGACATAGATACGTCAATAAGGATGTCATACGAGCTGGTGGTTAGCACATTCTTTTGCTGAAGTTCTCGGTGAAATCAAAACAATGGCCGCAGGGTTTTTCCCAGGTTGTCATAGGTTTGATTTGTTTTGAGAACTCCGTATGCCTTATCAGGGGCTAGAGGAATATTGCTTGTCTAATTAGATGGCAAGCGTTATGACCTAATCAGATAACACGTTCCTGCGCCGTGGTATGGCTTGATCAGATAACGGTTTCTGCATCATGGGATGGCTGCTAGTTAACTTGTTAACCAGAACAGGGTCAGGAATAGGGGGATCGATACAGAACCTATAGGAATGCATCACACCCACTCCACGCTAACTATGGCCATATTTACGAATCTAGGCATAGTAAAACATACTGTAGAGTATTGTGTATACCTAACCACCCCAAAATACATAAAATGCATTTTGAAATTATCTAATATACGGAAAAAACAGTCACATGTATTATATGCACTCAAGCTGTAGAATAATGCTAAAGTAATCACGCATATGTATACATTATTGCTAATTGGTATATGAGAATTTACACATGAAATGGCTCTTAATACAGAAAAAAGGTTCGAGACCATTTCATCACAGAATAAAAATAATTATGAACATACCAGCGGGCAGCTAATGTCTATAAAGTTTCTAAAAATAGAAATTTTAGTTCTCTAAGAATAGTTCTTACTTTAAGCAGAAGATAAGTGTCCCGAAAAATCGTAAAAATATTTTGGGGCTGCTGAAAAAAAATTGCTGTCCGTGAACTGGAGGGAAAATTGTTCATGCTATTTTGCTATTCTAGTTGAAGGCCAAATTCAGGGAACGCCGTGTGCTAGCTTGCTCAAAAGTCTTTATTTCTGCTCTGGTGAGAACATCATATCATTTAGACTGTCGAAAAAGCTGTCAACAGCTTCCTGGGAGAGTTCCACTAACTCGGAAAAAGGTGTAACCATGCATTCGTGCGCATGATTGTCTCCATTGACGTTTTGATTAGTATTGCTGACAGAAGGTCGTACCTGATCGATGCTGCTTTCATCTTGAACTTCACTACCCCTCAATCGTAGTGGTGAAGTTTCCACGAATGCCGTCATCAGGATTGGTAGCCGTTGAGGGCAGCACAAAGCATGAGCCGTTATTGGACTCAACAATGTTTCTGCATCCATTGGCGCATCCGATTGTAGCGTCAGACAGGTGTCCAACACGCATTCTTCTCCGTACAGCATGCACCTTAATACAGGTAAAACACATCGATGCCACATTGGTCGAAATGAAAGAAACCAAGTCATGTTCAGGTCTCTAAGCCGGGATAGTCCCAGGATTTTTGATATCCGGTCCCGGTATCCAATGGCTCAGATTGTTTCTTCCCTTGTCGCAGGTGTTTTGTCTGTGACACGGTTTGCCATAACGAAATATTAGGACCAAGAATAGGATTCCTGCAATTAGTCCCAAAATGAGGGGAAGTCCGCCAAAAATCGAATGGACGAAATCTGGAAAAATACCCTGTATGGCTTTGAATGGTGTTAATGCCATCGAAAATGCTGTCTTAAATACCTTTGAGACTCCACTGGTATCAGAAATATTTAAGATTTCATTCAGGATTTCTGCGAAATGTATGGGGGTATTAGTTGATAACAATGAGTGAATCTCTGCAGTCGTCCTTGCGACTAGGAGATCATACGTTTCTTTTGATGACGTGAGTCTGGTCGGCGTCTGAAGAAGCACTGTTTTCATTCTGCTTAAAGTATCTATTCGAATAGAAGTAATTTTCAAGTTAGGCCATGCCCTTGCCTCCCTGTCTGGAAAGGAGCTGGGGAACAATGAGTGTCCACAGCACATGACCTTCGTAGTCGTAGTTACGAGATAAGGAGTCCCGGGCATAAGACTACAACATCTGCGATCCACAATTAGAATGTAACTCCCATTATAGAGTCTTTGAAAAAATGGTTCTATCTCTGTTGCAGGTGCGCCTAGCTGGTGACATGAAAGGTTATTTGAGTTCCCTTCACAGGCTCCATGCAAACTAATTCCATTACACAGAAGTGTACCGCTTAGTGACATCGCACAATTATTGCCACTAAGAAACACTTTCTGTCCTTTATTACTGACACATGCATGTGAATAGGGCAGGTTCCATGTTGACTTAATGTACCCTTTTCCCAATTTTTCGTACATGCCAGCCTGTATATATTTTTGGCAGTATTGAAACCTGAAGGTAGATATTGGAATATTAATTATCCCATGTATTATCCATTCACTGACAGGTCGTTCTGACATTGTCACTGGTAATCTCTCGAGTTTCTCAATGCTCAGGATTGTATAATCAGCACCCTTCTGTGCCATACTGATTTGTTTATCAGTAAGGTTAAAGATATTGAATAGTGACGTTGTGTTGATTAAACGCCAAGGCACATAGCCTGAACGCAGATTTTGTAACGTCCAGCCAAGCTGTACAATAGAACGCAATTGAGACTGACCGTGTTGTAACAACAGTAAGTCTTGCGATAAAATGTCGATTGCTGAAGACACAATGCTGTCCAAAGAAAAAATTCTGGAGGACAGAGTCATTAACCCATTGTCCACTACAGAAAGTGATTTTTCCAAATTAATACGGTCAATTTCCCGTATACTTTCTGCTGTCTCAATTTGAGTTACTTCCAGGCCTCGTTGTAAGCTGCATATACAGAGGCTGCTATGAAACGTTTTTGACGCTGTTTGCGCGGTCCCATAATGAAATCGCGCAAGTCAGCACCATCAGTAAGTAAAGTTAGGTGTTGCTTAATTTCTGTCAGTGTGGAAGTTTGTAGCCATTGAAGGCATAATTTGCCCACACTGTAGGTGGTTATTATCCCTGGGTGTTGTCTTTGGGAATATCTAGGGTCTGGCCTGGTCAATTTGAACCCCTGTGTTTTGTTCAGGAATCTGTCTTGACAGTTATTAGTATCTGTGGGCCAGATCAACCACTGTTTCCAATCAGGATGTGTTCTGTTTTGGTTTAATACATAGTTTACGTCTATCTCTTCATCTGTAGAGCCATTGCTGTTCATCGTTGGCTTTGGAATAGACGGTTTATTTAAGTCTTTGATTTTGGCTAGGCCAAGACAGGTAGTTTGTTGAACAGTGTTATTTAAAAATATAATTTGTTCTGGGATCATGCAGGCTCTAAACAATGATTCTATACCTTGTACTTTCCATTCTTTTTGTACCCCAAACACTTTTTCCTTCAACATTTTTGTCCCAATAATCAAAACCAAAAGTATTCATTTGTTCGAAAAATGAGTCTGAATATATCAATTTCGTGTTTGTTAGCATGGTCTTTGTCCCTGTCTTATTTGACAATTTGAAATAAAATGTTTCAGCATTACTTATGTTGAAACCTGAAAAGTATGAATATTTGTCAAAAAAGGTTCTTGAGCTTCCTTTTGGAGGGGTTGCACAATGTTCCCATTGATTATAATTTAAAACATTTCTAGGTTGTGCCGATTTATGTAGAAAATGGTTACCATAGTGGTTGTAACAGTACATACTATCATAATTAGTCGAACCCTGCAAATAATCATGTTTGGTAAATTTAGCAGACATCACTAAGTCAGACATCATATCATTTATATTTTCAAAGTCCCAATCATCAGCAAATGAGCTTGGTTTTACAAAGTCACTCAACGAGATCTTGATTTGGTGTGGATATTTCAGGATTTCAACTGGACCATAAATTTCGTAGTCAGTATTGTCCCATGCTACCCCACCCGGTATAGGATTGGCTGTGAAGTTGACTGAAGAAAGTTCTCTGTTCTCGACGTGTGAAGATGTGTGTGGCTTGAGGATCAAGTTGATTTTCTGACTTGCTGTGTCCATTTTAGCATATTTTCCCTCAATGAAGCGTCCCAAAGTTAGTACCATGATGAGCCAAAGTATGAGGATAAATGCACCAAAACCCACCCAAAATTCGATCCATGGAGAAATCAGATATGTTTCTTTCAGTTGTTTCAAAAGTTCTTTAGCTTTATCTTTAAAGGTTTTTGTTGATGGCTGTGTTTTTGATTCACTGAGGTCTTCAGAGGAATCATCGAAGTTTATGAAGTAGCCGGATGCAGTTCTGTCAATTGTTCCAATTGCTTCAGGATTACTCTTTCTTGCATATTCGTTTGTTACTTCATTGTAGGTTGGTGTGTCTCTACTAAATGTTTTTATTTGGGTTTTCAGAGGTTTAAGTTCCATTGCATTGTTGCACAGTCCTTGTTGTTCTTCTGTAGGCGTTTCGAATGTGATTAGCCTCTTAGTTAGGACCTCTGTATTGGTAGCAAACCTTGGTGTTCTACTACTTATCGGGAGTCCACTTGGCCTACTGTTTGTTATCGGCCACATGATTGTGGTTTTACCAGGTCGATGGATACAACTCGGTTCTCCTTTTTACCAGCAAGCGGCGGTAGTACAACTGATCTTGTCCCGTTGATAGACAAGACAGGAACTGCTTTTCTGTAAGAAGGCCCAAATTCCTTCTTTACCGCGATCTTTTCTCTGACTAGATCCCCGACTTTTGGAATCCAGACAGGTCTTGCTGGGACAGGTGGTGGTTCTTCAGTGGTTGCTGGCTGCTGTTTCAACTTTATGTTGCTCAGGTCTTTTCTTGTTTTGTTTAAGTCCTGTAAAATAGCCAAACGATCTTTGATATCAAAGCTTTTTTCCTTCACCACTGAAGTCTGACTGTCAAGATCTAAGACTAACATCCTAGTTCCAAACAATAATTCGTACGGACTGAATCCCTTCAGAGAATTTCTTGGCAGGTTGTTTAGACTACGTTGGACACTTATTAGATGTTTGACCCACCCAGCTCCCGAACCTAATACCTTTGCTGTTATAGATTGCTTTATGTCACGGTTTTTTCTTTCTACAATTCCGTTCCCCTCAGGGTGAAATGGACAAGAGTACCGCAATGCAATGCCCATGCTGGTCATGGCCTCCTTATAAGCTCGAGAGCTAAAAGCAGGACCCTGGTCAGAATGCAGCATGCCAATTGCGTATGTGCCGATAAAGACTCGCAAATCTTTTATAACAGTTCTGGCGTCAGCCGATCGCTGGGGCCACATCCATATGAATCTCATGCATGAATCCACTGCGACCAGGATATATTTATAGTTACCATCCCTTTGTAAGGGACCACAGTGGTCCAGATAAACACAGGCTAATGGTTTATCTGAGATTAGAAGTCCAGCCAAGCTGTACAATAGAACGCAATTGAGACTGACCGTGTTGTAACGCTGGTCGTCTCACCGTTGATACTTTCATTCTTTGACATATTTCACATTCTAAAACATAGTTCCTTGTTTGTCTTCTCATTTGTGGCCACCAGTATCTCTGTTTTAACAATGATACTGTGGCTGAGATGCCAGCATGTACAGAAGCGAGCCCTTCGTGTGCCGCTATTATTAGTCCTAACCTATGTTCCATGTTTGGAATTGCCCTATCCCCCACTCCAGGGATTCGAGCAAAAGGAACATTGTTTGCATCAGTTATGTATGAGTATTTTACTGGAAAGCCTTTCGGGAGTGTTTCTATCGAATCCTTTTCTGTAGCGCTGACAGCCTGTAATATCTCGCTGTCTATTTTTGTTTTTGACCGTGTGATGGCAGCTACGGAAGCCGTTTGCACAGCTGCCTTCGCGGCCTCATCAGCCAATGAATTCCCTGCAACGTGAACGCCATCACGTTGATGACTCAGTGTATGTATCACGTGAGTCTTTGGTAGTTCTTTTTGTAAAAGAACTACTTGTTCCCAGAGCATTTTATGCTTGATTGTGCCTCCTTTTGCATCCTTAAAACCATTCTGAAGCCAGATCTGCAAGTATTCATTGTAAGACTGAACGCAATAATACGAATCGCACACTATGAGTGTGGGGAATTCTCGATCGGTATTTTCAAGCGCCATCTTGAATGTCAGTAGTTCAGCTCGCTGAGCTGTACAATCTCCCAGAGATTGTGTTTTGGTGATAGCTGGTTTAAATTTCCCTTCGTGCCAGCGACCTTTAACAATCGCGCACGCAGCACTGTAAGCTTGTTTACCCCCCACTGCGGGTTGTGCTGATTCGTTTGTATATATTATACAGCCGTAATGTTCTAGAGGCAGAATTTCGGTCGGCGGAGGACATTCGAATTCGTATTGGAGAAATTCTTGTGTTTTTAAGTTGGGATCAAATTCGTATACCACGTCTGTTGCAGCAAGAGAATTAGCCCATTGTATCCATCTCGGATGGAGCGCTTTAGCATTTGGAATGCTTGCTTTTGTTACAGCCTCTAGGGCTGGTATCGGTGTTACGATTATTATTCGTTTACCTTGTGCCAGGGCTCGTTCTTTTGCTATAGCTGTCTGTGTTGCAGTTAGAATTTTTTCCGTTGGGCTAAATTTCATTTCAGCTTTAGTGTACAAGTGTGATTTGAATGCAATTGGTACCTTTTCTCCCTCATTAGAGGTCAGGTATGTGAATCCGCATCTTCCTGGGATGACTCGAATCACAAGGTTGCGTGTGTTATCACGTGTTTCTAATTTTGTTTTAATTAACATGTCTCTTTGTAAGGATCTCAGAATTTCTGTGTGTATCTGAGTCCAATTGGTTCTTTTAAAATCTGGTTTTATTAGATCATAAAGGGGTTTGACCCTTTCTGCGTAATTTGCAATGTATGTTCTTCCGAAATTTAGGAAGCCTAGAATTGACTGTAGGTTTTTTAGTGTTCTAGGTGCTTGGAGTACGGCACATTTCTCTAGGAAATTGTCAGCCAGGCTTTTGCCTTCACTTGATAATTCATATCCTAAGAAGAGGACTGTTAGATGGGCAATTCTAGATTTTTTAAAGTTGAATTTGTAACCCTCTGCTGCGAACCCAAGTATTATGGTGTTCACTCTCTTCAAGTGAGTATCCAAGTCATCATCTGTTAGGTATATGTCGTCGACATAAGATAATGCTTCGTCATCATATGTTTGTAGTAATTCTGTTACTCTCGCTGAGAATACTCCCGGGCTGTTCTTGTACCCCTGGGCTAACCGACAGAATTGTTTTTGAGTGCCATTTATTGAGAATGCAGTTAAATATCTGCTCTCCAATGCTATGTTTTGACAAAAGAATCCATTAGAGATGTCTAAGGTTGTTTTGTGTTTTTTGCGCACTATGTTATTCATTAGTGCAGCACTGTGTGAGTTTTGCACTGCAAAAGTTTTGCAACATGTGTTAAGGTGTCGGTAATCCAAAACTAGACAATATGAATTGTCTGGTTTGGAGACCGGAAACAAAGGGTTGTTCATTTGTGAGGTGCAAGTTTCAATCACCCCCTGGTATTCTAGCTGATCTAGGATTTCTTTCACCTGTTTTTTAGCTTCTTGCTTAATTGGGTACTGTCTTTGTGCAGTAGGTTGTGATTTTAACTGGATTTTGTGAGGAGGAGAGTCCTCATCCTATCCTACGTGATTTTTATATAAAGCAGGAGCTTGAGCTACTGCCCACTTTCTAGCAAGTGTGTATTTTTTATGAATTGGGATATGATTTGAGAAGGCAGGCATAATTATTTCTTCGCCATGAGGGCAGTCCCTGACAAACTCTTGTGGCCAGTCTTTTTCAGCTAGAAGGATGTCATAGCCCTTGGAGAGATTATCCCAAAATAGTCCCCTTATTTTTCTAGTCTTATCCCCTTCTATACGTAAAGTTATTTCATATATTTTGTGAGGTTTGCTAACTCTGGTGTCTGCAGTTTCCACTTGAAGATATTCATTCGTGTCCACTGTCTCCAGATGATTCATAAGGACTTTGCGAGCTATGCTCACTTCTGCTGCGCTGTCTAGCATTGTCTGAGCCCATTCTCCGTTTTTCAGTTGTGTCCTCAGAATTCTCGGCATTGTTAACTACTTTAATACTGGCTACCTTCTTTTTTGGAAATTGTAATTTCTTTTTTAGATGAGCAGGTTCCTTGTCTTTGGACTTGACGTGCTCTTCTCTTTGTTCTGATCGTCCTCTTCTTTCCGATTTCTGCGAGGAAGTCTGAAAAGATTGAGAGGGGCGGGTATCAATTTCTTGATATCTATCAGGCTTCTTTATATTATCCCTATTTCTAAGGTTGTATTTTTTCCCAGAGGGCTCACTTTGGGGAGACCTGTGTCTTTGGTTCGGAGATCTTTCTCTCCGCCAAGAAGACCTTCCTCTGGACTGGAATTTCTTTTCTTTGGGATTGGATTGTTTGTTTCCATCCCAGCTCTTTTTTTGTGATGTTAAATTATTATTAAAAAATACTTTTTCAGGACTTTCAATCAGTTGTGGTTTTACTGGTATTCCACCTAAACTATCTCTACCTAGTTCCTCATAGGATTTTTCTATAATTCTGGCAATTTCAGCTGGTTGGTCTGCTAAATCTGTCTCTTTTAACCTTTGGCGGATCGCCATGTTTGCTGCTTCTCCCTTTATGTTGGCTAGTAGTATTGCCGAGACCTGCTTGAAGTCTTTTAGTAATTTCATACCAAGAGTTAAAGCGGGTTCTGGACTGTATTCATCTTGAATTTGTTTTAGCACATCTGGTATTACCGAGATGGATGGAACACCATGCGTTTTTGTGTAAATCGAAGCAAAGACTGTACCCCAAGTGTCACAGTCCTCCACGTGTGGTGCGATTCCCATTGGAAGACAGATAGTCAGAATCCTGTGTTTTTCTAACGGGGTGGTGTCTGGAAACACCGCTTCTATTTGGGTGATTTTTTGTGCTAACCAGAATGGTATTTGTTCCCGTTTAGCTGGTACTTTACCTAGGCAGGACTGTATGTTCTGTGGTGTAATTTTATTTGTGTTCCCCTGATGAGGGGTCAGCTGTGGAATTTTAATTGCTGGTTGGATTGTTGAAGTCCGCATCACATATTGGACTAATTGTCTATGTACTTTTATTAATTGTTTTAGTTGTACTAAAAGATCTACTGCAGACATTCTTTCGAAGTCTGGATGTGGTGTGTATCCGGCTAGGACCGGCCACGTTGCTCCTGGTCTACCTAAAGGACCGAGCCTGGTGATGTGATTATTATGTTTTAGGGCGCCATTAAACAAGAGCAGGTGCTCTTGAAATTTAAGTGGTACTTCCACCTCCTCGAAAGGAGTGTACTCATTAGGAGGTTCCTCTGTTTTGTAATAGTGGAAGTGCTTTGTTACAGCGTTTGCTGCTGGAAAGTTTATCCATGAATAGAATACCTCTGTCTGCCGATATTCGTGTGCCTCTATTATGAATATGACTGTGCCACCTCTAGGTGTCAGTCCATTTTCTATAAGTTTTAAAGTTATAGATTTTCTTATGTTGACCGGGATGAGTATTATATCCGGGTCTGCTGCTTGCATAGTAGTATCAGCTGCTACGAGTTCAGCTGCTATTCTAACTGCCTCTCTTTCATCCTCACTTTCTGACATTGTACTGTTCAGAAGGTTATTCCGTTTGTTTGCAGATCAGGTTTCTTATGGAAACAAAGATTAGATGCACAATATATTGGAACAGTGTATCCTTCAACGTTGACTAAACCAAGAACCATACATAGGAGTTTCCTCCTGCGAGGTCTGGCGGATATGACCTTTCACCCACTCCAGACGTCTTTGGAGTATTATGGGAAAAAAGGGGTCTGAGTGAAAAAGCACGACTGAGTTACTCTAATGTCTTGCGTTAGTTTTATCGCCTTTCCAAACGTTTGGGCGCCATGTAGTGTAGTTCCTATTATCCCAATAGGCTCTGCGCATTGGAATAATACCTTCAATAGTATAGGCCTAGACCAGACGTTAACTAGGTCTTCTATTGTCGATATTAGACTTAAAGTTTTGGGTTTGCCAGCTAGCTCAGAGTTCACTAGAAACTTTCTCGAATAGGCAAGGAGGAGTTGAACCTCCCTGGATAGACAAGAAGGGATTTAGTTTCTGACAACCATAGAACATGACAACTTTGCTCTCCCCTAATCAAGAGTGTATCTCTAGAGTCGTGTGAAAACAAAAGACAACTTATTTTACTCAGTCAGTACGTGCATTCTTAGTCTCACCAGATTGTAGAGAAAAGGAAGAGACGGGCGTGTTCAATAAAAGATGGTATTTATTGATCAGTCTCTTTTCTCATACAAGAGAAATGGATCGATATTATCGCAATACTTATGGTTAAGTAAAGTGCATACAATAAAAGCAGAAGTATAAAATAATACTGTAAAAACATTTATATGGTTTCTAAGCCATATGAAGGTTTAAAATGGATAAAATAGATACATACATATATACATTTGACTAATCGTACTCAACTGGTGTTTCTAACTACGCCTACCCCAGTGTACCTGACCTAAGCCTAATATGTGGGCGGGGATGGAAAGTAGCAGTTTAAGTTAAGTTTGTTTTTGCCAAGTGACTGACTCAAGAATTCTCTGCGAGGGGTTATTCAGTTCTGTACCTGAGATCTAGGATGGTTGTGGGATGGTATCTCTCGTCTCTGGTCTCGATATTCCAGGCTGCCTGCGAGGGCTACCCGGAAGCGCCGGAGCTGGATTTCTCGGCAGGAGAAAGCAGCGTCTCGTTCTCAGCGCGTCAGAAAGGCGGGGCTGCGCCAGCGGGGTCTGCTCTGCTTCTGGGCTTCGGCAAGTCTGGCTGCTCCGATCTCGTCACCACCGCGTGTGTTTGCTTAAGGCAATACTGGTAATATTTATACCTGTAAGGTGCCGAGATTGACGTAAGGATGGACATAGATACGTCAATAAGGATGTCATACGAGCTGGTCGTTAGCACATTCTTTTGCTGAAGTTCTCGGTGAAATCAAAACAATAGCCGCAGGGTTTTTCCCAGGTTGTCATAGGTTTGATTTGTTTTGAGAACTCTGTATGCCTTATCAGGGGCTGGAGGAATATTGCTTGTCTAATTAGATGGCAAGCGTTATGACCTAATCAGATAACACGTTCCTGCGACGTGGTATGGCTTGATCAGATAACGGTTTCTGCATCATGGGATGGCTGCTAGTTAACTTGTTAACCAGAACAGGGTCCGGAATAGGGGGATCGATACAGAACCTATAGGAATACATCACACTATCTAGACCCAAGCCATGCCTGCGTTCCAAGATTGACATCCAGCAACACTACAATAGTCTATCTGCGCCCAAGCCATGCTTGCGTTCAAAGATTGTCATTCAGCGACACTACAATAGTCTATCTAGGCCCAAGCCAGGCCTGCGTTCAAAGATTGGCATCCAGCGACACTACAATAGTCTATCTAGGCCCTAGCCATGCCTGCGTTCAAAGATTGTCATTCAGCGACACTACAATAGTCTATCTAGGCCCAAACCAGGCCTGCGTTCAAAGATTGTCATTCAGCGACACTACAATAGTCTATCTAGGCCCAAGCCAGGCCTGCGTTCAAAGATTGTCTTTCAGCGACACTGCAATAGTCTATCTAGGCCCAAGCCAGGCCTGCGTTCAAAGACTGTCATTCCGCAACACTACAATAGTCTATCTAGGCCCAAGCCAGGCCTGCGTTCAAAGATTGTCATCCAGCGACACTACAATAGTCTATCTAGACCCAAGCCAGGTCTGCGTTCAAAGACTGTCATTCAGAGACACTACAATAGTCTATCTAGGCCCAAGCCAGGCCTGCTTTCAAAGATTGTCATTCAGCGACACTACAATAGTTTATCTAGGCCTAAGTTAGGTCTGCTTTCAAAGATTGTCATATCTGCGACACTACAATAGTCTATCTAGGCCCAAGCCAGGCTGCGATCAAAGATTGTAATTTAGCGACACTACAATAGTCTATCTAGGCCCAAGCCATGTCTGCTTTCAAAGATTGTCATTCCGTGACACTACAATAGTCTATTTAGGCCCAAGACAAGCCTGCGTTTAAAGATTGTCATTCAGCGACAGTACAATAGTATATCTAGGCCCAAGCCAGGCGTGCGTTCAAAGATTGTCATTCAACCACACTACAATAGTCTATCTAGGCCCAAGCCAGGCCTGCGTTCAAAGATTGTCATTCAGCGACACTACAATAGTCTATTTAGGCCCAAGCCAGGCCTGTGTTCAATGATTGTGATATCTGCGGCACTACAATAGTCTATCTAGGCCCAAGCCAGGCCTGCGTTCAAAGATTGTCATTCAGCTACACTACAATAGTCTATCTAGGCCCAAGCCATCTCTGCGTTCAAAGACTGTCATTCAGCCACACTACAATAGTCTATCTAGGCCCACGCCAGGCCTGCGTTCAAAGCAACACTACAATAGTCTATCTAGGCCCACGCCAGGCCTGCGTCCAAAGATTCTCATTCAGCGACACTACAATAATCTATCTAGGCCCAAGCCAGGCCTGCGTTCAAATATTGTCATTCACCGACACTACAATAGTCTATCTAGGCCCAAGCCAGGTCTGCTTTCAAAGATTGTCATTCAGCGACACTACAATAGTCTATCTAGGCCCAAGCCAGGTCTGCGTTCAAAGATTGTCATTCAGCGACACTACAATAGTCTATCTAGGCCCAAGCCAGATCTGCTTTCAAAGATTGTCATTCAGCGACACTACAATAGTCTATCTAGGTCCAAGCCAGGCTTGCGTTCAAAGATTGTCATTCAACGACACTACAATAGTCTATCTAGGCCCAAGCCAGGTCTGCGTTCAAAGATTGTCATTCAGCGACACTACAATAGTCTATCTAGGCCCAGGCCAGGTCTGCTTTCAAAGATTGTCATATCTGTGACACTACAATAGTCTATCTAGGCCCAAGCCAGGCCTACGTTCAAAGATTGTCATTCAGCGACACTACAATAGTCTATCTAGGCCCAAGCCAGGTCTGCTTTCAAAGATTGTCATTCAGCGACACTACAATAGTCTATCTAGGTCCAAGCCAGGCTTGCGTTCAAAGATTGTCATTCAGCGACACTACAATAGTCTATCTAGGCCCAAGCCATGTATGCGTTCAAAGATTGTCATTTAGCGACACTACAATAGTCTATCTAGGCCCAGGCCATGTTTGCTTTCAAAGATTGTCATATCTGCGACACTACAATAGTCTATCTAGGCCCAAGCCAGGCCTGCGTTCAAAGATTGTCATTCAGCGACACTACAATAGTCTATCTAGGCCCAAGCCAGGTCTGCGTTCAAATATTGTCATTCAGCGACATTACAATAGTCTATCTAGGCCCAGGCCAGGTCTGCTTTCAAAGATTGTCATATCTGCGACACTACAATAGTCTATCTAGGCCCAAGACAGGCCTGCGTTCAAAGATTGTCATTCAGCGACACTACAATAGTCTATCTAGGCTCAAGCCAGGCTTGCGTTCAAAGATTGTCATTCAGCGACACTACAATAGTCTATCCAGGCCTAAGCCAGGTCTGCGTTCAAAGATTGTCATTCAGCGACACTACAATAGTCTATCTAGGCCCAGGCCAGGTTTGCTTTCAAAGATTGTCAAATCTGCGACACTACAATAGTCTATCTAGGACCAAGCCATGCCTGCGTTCAAAGATTGTCATTCACCAACACTACAATAGTCTATCTAGGACCAAGCCATGCCTGCGTTCAAAGATTGTCATTCAGCTACACTACAATAGTCTATCTAGGCCCAAGCCAGGTCTGCTTTCAAAGATTTTCATTCAGCGACACTACAATAGTCTATCTAGGCCCAAGCCAGGCCTGCGTTCAAAAGATTGTCATTCAGCTACACTACAATAGTCTATCAAGGCCCAAGCCAGGCCTGCGTTCAAAGATTGTCATTCAGCGACACCACAATAGTCTATCTAGACCCAAGCCATGCCTGCGTTCCAAGATTGACATCCAGCAACACTACAATAGTCTATCTGCGCCCAAGCCATGCTTGCGTTCAAAGATTGTCATTCAGCGACACTACAATAGTCTATCTAGGCCCAAGCCAGGCCTGCGTTCAAAGATTGGCATCCAGCGACACTACAATAATCTATCTAGGCCCTAGCCATGCCTGCGTTCAAAGATTGTCATTCAGCGACACTACAATAGTCTATCTAGGCCCAAGCCAGGCCTGCGTTCAAAGATTGTCATTCAGCGACACTACAATAGTCTATCTAGGCCCAAGCCAGGCCTGCGTTCAAAGATTGTCATTCAGCGACACTACAATAGTCTATCTAGACCCAAGCCAGGCCTGCGTTCAAAGACTGTCATTCCGCGACACTACAATAGTCTATCTAGGCCCAAGCCAGGCCTGCGTTCAAAGATTGTCATCCAGCGACACTACAATAGTCTATCTAGGTCCAAGCCAGGCTTGCGTTCAAAGATTGTCATTCAGCGACACTACAATAGTCTATCTAGGCCCAAGCCAGGTCTGCGTTCAAAGATTGTCATTCAGCGACACTACAATAGTCTATCTAGGCCCAGGCAAGGTCTGCTTTCAAAGATTGTCATATCTGCGACACTACAATAGTCTATCTAGGCCCAAGCCAGGCCTGCGTTCAAAGATTGTCATTCAGCGACACTACAATAGTCTATCTAGGCCCAAGCCAGGCTTGCGTTCGAAGATTGTCATTCAGCGACACTACAATAGTCTATCCAGGCCTAAGCCAGGTCTGCGTTCAAAGATTGTCATTCAGTGACACTACAATAGTCTATCTAGGCCCTAGCCAGGTCTGCTTTCAAAGATTGTCATTCAGCGACACTACAATAGTCTATCTAGGTCCAAGCCAGGCTTGCGTTCAAAGATTGTCATTCAGCGACACTACAATAGTCTATCTAGGCCCAAGCCAGGTCTGCGTTCAAAGATTGTCATTCAGCGACACTACAATAGTCTATCTAGGCCCAGGCCAGGTCTGCTTTCAAAGATTGTCATATCTGCGACACTACAATAGTCTATCTAGGCCCAAGCCAGGCCTGCGTTCAAAGATTGTCATTCAGCGACACTACAATAGTCTATCTAGGCCCAAGCCAGGCTTGCGTTCAAAGATTGTCATTCAGCGACACTACAATAGTCTTCCAGGCCTAAGCCAGGTCTGCGTTCAAAGAATGTCATTCAGCGACACTACAATAGTCTATCTAGGCCCAGGCCAGGTTTGCTTTCAAAGATTGTCAAATCTGCGACACTACAATAGTCTATCTAGGACCAAGCCATGCCTGCATTCAAAGATTTTTATTCAGCGACACTACAATAGTCTATCTAGGCCCAAGCCAGGCCTGCGTTCAAAAGATTGTCATTCAGCTACACTACAATAGTCTATCAAGGCCCAAGCCAGGCCTGCGTTCAAAGATTGTCATTCAGCGACACCACAATAGTCTATCTAGACCCAAGCCATGCCTGCGTTCCAAGATTGACATCCAGCAACACTACAATAGTCTATCTGCGCCCAAGCCATGCTTGCGTTCAAAGATTGTCATTCAGCTACACTACAATAGTCTATCTAGGCCCAAGCCAGGCCTGCGTTCAAAGATTGGCATCCAGCGACACTACAATAGTCTATCTAGGCCCTAGCCATGCCTGCATTCAAAGATTGTCATTCAGCGACACTACAATAGTCTATCTAGGCCCAAGCCAGGCCTGCGTTCAAAGATTGTCATTCAGCGACACTACAATAGTCTATCTAGGCCCAAGCCAGGCCTGCGTTCAAAGATTGTCATTCAGCGACACTACAATAGTCTATCTAGGCCCAAGCCAGGGCTGCGTTCAAAGACTGTCATTCCGCGACACTACAATAGTCTATCTAGGCCCAAGCCAGGCCTGCGTTCAAAGATTGTCATCCAGCGACACTACAATAGTCTATCTAGACCCAAGCCAGGTCTGAGTTCAAAGACTGTCATTCAGAGACACTACAATAGTCTATCTAGGCCCAAGCCAGGCCTGCTTTCAAAGATTGTCATTCAGCGACACTACAATAGTTTATCTAGGCCTAAGTTAGGTCTGCTTTCAAAGATTGTCATATCTGCGACACTACAATAGTCTATCTAGGCCCAAGCCAGGCTGCGTTCAAAGATTGTCATTTAGCGACACTACAATAGTCTATCTAGGCCCAAGCCAGGCCTGCGTTCAAAGATTGTCATTCAGCGACACTACAATAATCTATCTAGGCCCAAGCCATGTCTGCTTTCAAAGATTGTCATTCCGTGACACTACAATAGTCTATTTAGGCCCAAGCCAAGCCTGCGTTTAAAGATTGTCATTCAGCGACAGTAAAATAGTATATCTAGGCCCAAGCCAGGCCTGCGTTCAAAGATTGTCATTCAGCGACACTACAATAGTCTATTTAGGCCCAAGCCAGGCCTGTGTTCAATGATTGTCATATCTGCGGCACTACAATAGTCTATCTAGGCCCAAGCCAGGCCTGCGTTCAAAGATTGTCATTCAGCCACACTACAATAGTCTATCTAGGCCCAAGCCATCTCTGCGTTCAAAGACTGTCATTCAGCCACACTACAATAGTCTATCTAGGCCCACGCCAGGCCTGCGTTCAAAGCAACAGTACAATAGTCTATCTAGGCCCACGCCAGGCCTGCGTTCAAAGATTCTCATTCAGCGACACTACAATAATCTATCTAGGCCCAAGCCAGGCCTGCGTTCAAATATTGTCATTCACCGACACTACAATAGTCTATCTATGCCCAAGCCAGGTCTGCTTTCAAAGATTGTCATTCAGCGACACTACAATAGTCTATCTAGGCCCAAGCCAGGTCTGCGTTCAAAGATTGTCATTCAGTGACACTACAATAGTCTATCTAGGCCCAAGCCAGGTCTGCTTTCAAAGATTGTCATTCAGCGACACTACAATAGTCTATCTAGGCCCAAGCCAGGTCTGCTTTCAAAGATTGTCATTCAGCGACACTACAATAGTCTATCTAGGCCCAAGCCGTGCTTGCGTTCAAAGATTGTCATTCAACGACACTACAATAGTCTATCTAGGCCCAAGCCAGGTCTGCGTTCAAAGATTGTCATTCAGCGACACTACAATAGTCTATCTAGGCCCAAGCCAGGCCTGCGTTCAAAGATTGTCATATCTGTGACACTACAATAGTCTATCTAGGCCCAAGCCAGGCCTACGTTCAAAGATTGTCATTCAGCGACACTACAATAGTCTATCTAGACCCAAGCCAGGTCTGCTTTCAAAGATTGTCATTCAGCGACACTACAATAGTCTATCTAGGTCCAAGCCAGGCTTGCGTTCAAAGATTGTCATTCAGCGACACTACAATAGTCCATCTAGGCCCAAGCCTGGTCTGCGTTCAAAGATTGTCATTCAGCGACACTACAATAGTCTATCTAGGCCCAGGCCAGGTTTGCTTTCAAAGATTGTCATATCTGCGACACTACAATAGTCTATCTAGGCCCAAGCCAGGCCTGCGTTCAAAGATTGTCATTCAGCGACACTACAATAGTCTATCTAGGCCCAAGCCAGGTCTGCGTTCAAAGATTGTCATTCAGCGACACTACAATAGTCTATCTAGGCCCAGGCCAGGTCTGCTTTCAAAGATTGTCATATCTGCGACACTACAATAGTCTATCTATGCCCAAGCCAGGCCTGCGTTCAAAGATTGTCATTCAGCGACACTACAATAGTCTATCTAGGCCCAAGCCAGGCTTGCGTTCAAAGATTGTCATTCAGCCACACTACAATAGTCTATCCAGGCCTAAGCCAGGTCTGCGTTCAAAGATTGTCATTCAGCGACACTACAATAGTCTATCTAGGCCCAGGCCAGGTTTGCTTTCAAAGATTGTCAAATCTGCAACACTACAATAGTCTATCTAGGACCAAGCCATGCCTGCGTTCAAAGATTGTCATTCAGCTACACTACAATAGTCTATCTAGGCCCAAGCCAGGCCTGCGTTCAAAAGATTGTCATTCAGCTACACTACAATAGTCTATCAAGGCCCAAGCCAGGCCTGCGTTCAAAGATTGTCATTCAGCGACACCACAATAGTCTATCTAGACCCAAGCCATGCCTGCGTTCCAAGATTGACATCCAGCAACACTACAATAGTCTATCTGCGCCCAAGCCATGCTTGCGTTCAAAGATTGTCTTTCAGCGACACTACAATAGTCTATCTAGGCCCAAGCCAGGCCTGCGTTCAAAGATTGGCATCCAGCGACACTACAATAATCTATCTAGGCCCTAGCCATGCCTGCGTGCAAAGATTGTCATTCAGCGACACTACAATAGTCTATCTAGGCCCAAGCCAGGCCTGCGTTCAAAGATTGTCATTCAGCGACACTACAATAGTCTATCTAGGCCCAAGTAAGGCCTGCGTTCAAAGATTGTCATTCAGCGACACTACAATAGTCTATCTAGGCCCAAGCCAGGCCTGCGTTCAAAGACTGTCATTCCGCGACACTACAATAGTCTATCTAGGCCCAAGCCAGGCCTGCGTTCAAAGATTGTCATCCAGCGACACTACAATAGTCTATCTAGACCCAAGCCAGGTCTGCGTTCAAAGACTGTCATTCAGAGACACTACAATAGTCTATCTAGGCCCAAGCCAGGCCTGCTTTCAAAGATTGTCATTCAGCGACACTACAATAGTTTATCTAGGCCTAAGTTAGGTCTGCTTTCAAAGATTGTCATATCTGCGACACTACAATAGTCTATCTAGGCCCAAGCCAGGCTGCGTTCAAAGATTGTCATTTAGCGACACTACAATAGTCTATCTAGGCCCAAGCCAGGCCTGCGTTCAAAGATTGTCATTCAGCGACACTACAATAATCTATCTAGGCCCAAGCCATGCCTGCTTTCAAAGATTGTCATTCCGTGACACTACAATAGTCTATTTAGGCCCAAGCCAAGCCTGCGTTTAAAGATTGTCATTCAGCGACAGTACAATAGTATATCTAGGCCCAAGCCAGGCCTGCGTTCAAAGATTGTCATTCAACAACACTACAATAGTCTATCTAGGCCCAAGCCAGGCCTGCGTTCAAAGATTGTCATTCAGCGACACTACAATAGTCTATTTAGGCCCAAGCCAGGCCTGTGTTCAAAAATTGTCATATCTGCGGCACTACAATAGTCTATCTAGGCCCAAGCCAGGCCTGCGTTCAAAGATTGTCATTCAGCCACACTACAATAGTCTATCTAGGCCCACACCAGGCCTGCGTTCAAAGCAACACTACAATAGTCTATCTAGGCCCACGCCAGGCCTGCGTTCAAAGATTCTCATTCAGCGACACTACAATAATCTATCTAGGCCCAAGCCAGGCCTGCGTTCAAATATTGTCATTCACCGACACTACAATAGTCTATCTAGGCCCAAGCCAGGTCTGCTTTCAAAGATTGTCATTCAGCGACACTACAATAGTCTATCTAGGCCCAAGCCAGGTCTGCGTTCAAAGATTGTCATTCAGCGACACTACAATAGTCTATCTAGGCCCAAGCCAGGTCTGCTTTCAAAGATTGTCATTCAGCGACACTACAATAGTCTATCTAGGTCCAAGCCAGATCTGCGTTCAAAGATTGTCATTCAGCGACACTACAATAGTCTATCTAGGCCCAGGCCAGGTTTGCTTTCAAAGATTGTCAAATCTGCGACACTACAATAGTCTATCTAGGACCAAGCCATGCCTGCGTTCAAAGATTGTCATTCATCTACACTACAATAGTCTATCTAGGCCCAAGCCAGGTCTGCTTTCAAAGATTTTCATTCAGCGACAGTACAATAGTCTATCTAGGCCCAAGCCAGGCCTGCGTTCAAAAGATTGTCATTCAGCTACACTACAATAGTCTATCAAGGCCCAAGCCAGGCCTGCGTTCAAAGATTGTCATTCAGCGACAACACAATAGTCTATCTAGACCCAAGCCATGCCTGCGTTCCAAGATTGACATCCAGCAACACTACAATAGTCTATCTGCGCCCAAGCCATGCTTGCGTTCAAAGATTGTCATTCAGCGACACTACAATAGTCTATCTAGGCCCAAGCCAGCCCTGCGTTCAAAGATTGGCTTCCAGCGACACTACAATAGTCTATCTAGGCCCTAGCCATGCCTGTGTTCAAAGATTGTCATTCAGCGACACTACAATAGTCTATCTAGGCCCAAGCCAGGCCTGCGTTCAAAGATTGTCATTCAGCGACACTACAATAGTCTATCTAGGCCCAAGCCAGGCCTGCGTTCAAAGATTGTCATTCAGCGACACTACAATAGTCTATCTAGGCCCAAGCCAGGCCTGCGTTCAAAGACTGTCATTCCGCGACACTGCAATAGTCTATCTAGGCCCAAGCCAGGCCTGCGTTCATAGATTGTCATCCAGCGACACTACAATAGTTTATCTAGACCCAAGCCAGGTCTGCGTTCAAAGACTGTCATTCAGAGACACTACAATAGTCTATCTAGGCCAAAGCCAGGCCTGCTTTCAAAGATTGTCATTCAGCGACACTACAATAGTTTATCTAGGCCTAAGTTAGGTCTGCTTTCAAAGATTGGCATATCTGCGACACTACAATAGTCTATCTAGGCCCAAGCCAGGCTGCGTTCAAAGATTGTCATTTAGCGACACTACAATAGTCTATCTAGGCCCAAGCCAGGCCTGCGTTCAAAGATTGTCATTCAGCGACACTACAATAATCTATCTAGGCCCAAGCCATGCCTGCTTTCAAAGATTGTCATTCTGTGACACTACAATAGTCTATTTAGGCCCAAGCCAAGCCTGCGTTTAAAGATTGTCATTCAGTGACAGTATAATAGTATATCTAGGCCCAAGCCAGGCCTGCGTTCAAAGATTGTCATTCAACCACACTACAATAGTCAATCTAGGCCCAAGCCAGGCCTGCGTTCAAAGATTGTCATTCAGCGACACTATAATAGTCTATTTAGGCCCAAGCCAGGCCTGTGTTCAAAGATTGTCATATCTGCGGCACTACAATAGTCTATCTAGGCCCAAGCCAGGTCTGCGTTCAAAGATTGTCATTCAGCCACACTACAATAGTCTATCTAGGCCCAAGCCATCTCTGCGTTCAAAGACTGTCATTCAGCCACACTACAATAGTCTATCTAGGCCCAAGCCAGGCCTGCGTTTAAAGCAACACTACAATAGTATATCTAGGCCCACGCCAGGCCTGCGTTCAAAGATTCTCATTCAGCGACACTACAATAATCTATCTAGGCCCAAGCCAGGCCTGCGTTCATATATTGTCATTCACCGACACTACAATAGTCTATCTAGGCCCAAGCCAGGTCTGCTTTCAAAGATTGTCATTCAGCGACACTACAATAGTCTATCTAGGCCCAAGCCAGGTCTGCGTTCAAAGATTGTCATTCAGCGACACTACAATAGTCTATCTATGTTAGGGGTGTTACAGGTCGTCTTAAATAGATTCCGACCCAGAATGGATTCAGTGTATATATAGTGAATCAAAAGGGTTAATTTAGTTTTGTGATTTCCTTTAGAGTTTTACTTTAATGTTAAGTTCAATTAAAATTCTGTTTAGTATAATCAGTAGCAATTGCCTTTAGCAATGCTTGTTTGTTATTTGGTGCAGTTACGTAGATTGTGCGCTCATGAGAGACAGGCTCGGGGCTCCCTCGCGCTTGGTGTCATGAAGTAAGAGCCTCGCGCAGGTCTCGTGGCTGAAGCTATAAATACTAGCTTCAGCCAACTGTCAAATGCTTCGTCTCTCGTTGTTCTTAGCGAGAGCTTCTGCCCCTACGTAGGAATTTCCTAGGTCCTGATATCCTGTTAACCCGCTTGTTCAGCCAGAGCCCCGTTATTCATTTCCTTAATTCAATCATTTCCCCGTGACTCCGGAAGCCCTGGCAGTCAGCGTCTTAGATTTATGCTGGAAGACGACGTGACAGGTTTCCGGCATTTCTCTGCGGCAGCCGGGAGGTTTGTTTCCCCGCTGCTCTCCTCCTCCGGTTGTCAGATCGAGTCTCCTGTTCCACGTTTCAGATTAATGTGGAAAAGAACAGTAAGAGGTTTCTTTTTCTTTTAATGAGCCACAAATAATTTAACTTGACATTGGAAGTGGCAAAGGTGATTAACTTTGAAGTTCTCAAGACGCTTAAGAGGCATAACGCGTCTAGGAGAGCTGATCTAAAAACAAGCCTTGACAAAGGCAAATTTACTCTAAATATTGAACTGGAACTTCGTTCACAGACTTAGCGCTAGCTACATGAAGAGATCCTTAAGCCAGGATTTAAAAGGGATTTATGACTACAATTGAAAAGAGCCAATCTCAGAGAAGAGTTAAGCGCTTAAAAGCGAACAGGATGAAATAAATAAGCCTTTGTAAATACAATAGTGTAAAATAGGCATTCTGAACCTATATGGACAATTCTGTGTAATGTTGACTTATTTTCTGAGTGATGTAAGAAAAGGTTAACATATTTACAAGTTTAGATTGGAATAATAATCTTTAGTGATAGAGTGAATTTGGATAGGCTGTATTTTCCTGTCTCCCAATTGCAGAGTCTCTTTACAGAAGAATTATTTTAAAGACTCAGGTATGATCTTGCATGAGTTTTTAGAGTTCTGTTAAAACTAACCACACTAATTAAACTGGTCTGTTTTCTCAGTTAAAGTGCCAAGCTATTTTGACATGTTGTGTTTACTCAAAGGTGTCGAAACTCAGAACCAGAGTTAAAACTTCAGTAAAGTGCGAACAAGGGTCAGACGGATTTATGGTCAGTAAGCACTATGTTTAATTAATTGTTAAGGTTAGTTAAGAAGTTGTCAGCAAGGTAACTGTTGTTCATATTGTTCATATTGCATCGTAGTATTGCGTGAAGACAGCGCAGAATTACCTAACAGAAGGTCCTCGGCCTGGAGCACTTCCTAAAGAGAGACACAACCGAAGATTTAATTTTGTATAATTTGTTGTGCGTCTCTCTGTCCACTTCCCCTTTCCCTGGGGGAGAAGTCAATTCAGTCAGTGTCAAAGTCCTGATTGTGTTGGTTGATCCTTGAGGGAGTTGGGAGTTTGCAGCTTGAGAGGAAACGTCAGAAGAGTCTCGCAGGACTCCTCAACAGTAGACGAAGCCTATCTTCCCTATTTTAAAAATCGTTTCCTTTCAAGTCTGCAAACTCACCCTCATGGATGCTTCACAGTTGTCACAGTTAGTCCAGAAGATGACAGTGGAGATGGAAAATTTACGTTTAGAGAATCAATCGCTTCGTCAGGAGCTAGATGAGACTAGGGTTGGATTCTCGTCTTGGAGGGATTCTTCTAAGGAGAAGAAACCGGTTTTAGCGCCAGCTAGATTTGGAGTTGATGTTATTCAGCCTCATGCCTCAGAAGTTCAGTCAGAAAAACAACCAGTTCAAGTTACTGTTGTTACTCCTACACCTGTCCCTTTGGCTAACCCTGAAAGGTTTACTGGAGATAATAGCAGATTTGCGACATTTTTTAGTCAATGTCAATTGCACTTCATGTGTAAACCTCAAATTTTTTCTTCTGATTCTGCTAAGGTGGCATTTATAATTTCTTATCTGGGAGGGGTGGCTGCTAATTGGGCCATGCCTTTAGTAGATAATAATGACCCTTTGCTTCACAATTTGCAGAATTTTAAATTGGCCATGTCCAGTCTATTCGCCAAACATACCTTAATTCAATCTTCTGATAATGAGTTATTGAATCTTCGTCAAGGGACCAAGGACCTTGTATTCTATATAACTACCTTTAATAGACTTCTGTCTGAAACTCATTGGCCAGAGGAGAAGAGGATTTCTTTATTTTATAGAGGTCTAAAAGATGATTTAAAAGATTCCCTTGCGCACATAGTGAATTTACCTGATGGGTTTAAGGAATTTCAGGATCTAGTGGTTAGACTTGATCACAGATTGGGTGAACGTAGAAATGAAAAAAATAGGAGTGATTTTAGAAGTCCTCTAGTTAAAGTTGAGAAAAAAGAGTCTGAAGTTAAGAATGTTTTTGTTGAACCTGTTTTACCGGGTGGGTTCAAAGGGCCTTTAACTCCTGAAGAAAAAGAACGGAGGCGTAAGGGCAATTTATGTTTATACTGTGGCAAACCTGGGCATTTTGCCAAGGATTGTTCTGTGAAGCCCGCTAAAAAGAAAGTTCTAGTTGTTGAAACTCTTCCTATTAAGCCGTCGGAAAACTGAAATACTCGAGGAAAGCGGAGATCGTTTCCTCGAGCAAAATTTCTTCTAAGATCTCTAAATTTGTCACCAATGTAACTACACAAATTCCCAAACATTTTACTATTCGAATGGTCTTTATCTTAACTACTCTTCAAAGACATAGCATTCCTGTACTTTTGGATTCTGGGGCTACTGGGAATTTTTTCGATATTGGTTTTGCCCAAAAATTGAATCTGAAATTTGTTACTAAGGAAGAACCTGAGTCTGTGAGAGCAGTTGATGGTTCAGTTTTGTCTTCTGGTATGATTCAATTTAACACCGAACCATTAACTTTGGTAGCAGATAATGGGCATACTGAGAAAGTGGTTTTTGATCTTATTGATGCACCAAGTTTTGGTGTCATCCTAGGCATTCCTTGGTTGGAATTACATAATCCCAATATTGATTGGATTAAAAGGACAGTTACCTTAGAGTCTTCCTTTTGTAAGTTACATTGTTATCAAGAGACCAAGGATCCTGTGATGCCCCTTTTTTGTGCTGCTTTAACTGCTGAAGATAATAAACTTCCAGTAGAGTATAGGAGTTTTTTTAAGGTTTTTGATCCTGTTGAAGCAACCAAATTACCACCGCACAGAATTTTTGATTGCAGAATTGATTTAGTTCCGGGTGCTATTCTGCCATGTAGTAGAATTTACGCCTTAACTGAACCTGAAAATGTTTATTTAAGAAGCTATTTGGATGAGCTTTTAGAATTAGGTTTTATTCGACATTCTACTTCTCCTGTTTCGTCTCCTCTTTTCTTCGTTGCGAAGAAGTCTGGTGATTTAAGGGCTTGTATTGATTACAGAGCGGTAAATAAAGCAACCATTAAGAATAGGTACCCATTGCCTTTGATTCCTGTGCTTCTTAATCAAATTAAAGGTTCTAGTGTCTACACCAAACTGGATCTTAGAGGAGCATATCATTTGATTAGAGTCAAAGAAGGCGATGAGTGGAAGACCGCTTTTCGTACGAAATTTGGTCTTTTTGAGTATACGGTTATGCCTTTTGGTCTTTGCAACGCTCCAGCGGCTTTTCAATATTTTATTAATGAGGTCCTGCATGATTTATTGGATGTCTGTTGTATTGTTTATATAGATGACATCTTAATTTATTCTAAAAGTATGGAAGAGCATGTACAGCATGTTCAGTTGGTATTACAGAGATTGAGCGATCATTCTCTGTATGCTAAATTGGAAAAATGTGTTTTCCATGCTTCTCAAGTTGAATTTCTTGGCTATTGTTTGTCACCAGAGGGAATTCATATGGATTCTAAGAAAGTTGAGGCAATTTTAACTTGGCCAATTCCTGCTTCAATTAAAGACACGCAGAGAATTTTAGGATTTGCAAATTTTTATAGGCGTTTCATTTCTAAATTTTCAGAAATTGTTACTCCTATTACCCAGTTATTGAAAAAAGGGAAAGTCTTCTCTTGGACTGAGGAAGCTGACCAGGCATTTTCATTGTTGAAGAAGGCTTTTACCTCGGCTCCCATTTTGGTTCATCCTGATCCTAATAGGCCTTTCTTTGTGGAAGCAATGCTTCACAGACTGCTATTGGTGGTGTGTTGCTTCAAAAGGATTCAAATACTGGTCACTTTCATCCAATCGCCTTTTTCTCCAGGAAATTACTTTTGGCTGAGCAGAATTATACGATTGCAGAACGAGAATTGTTAGCCATTAAAGATGTGTTTCAAGAATGGAGGCATCATCTTTTGGGGGCTAAACACACTATTACTGTTTATTCTGACCATAAAAATTTGCAATTTTATTCCACTGTTAAGGCTTTTACTCCTAGACAAATGAGGTGGTTGCAATTTTTTAGCGAATTTGATTTTTTGATTATGTATCGACCAGGGAAGAAGCAGCTGTTATCTGATACACTTTCACGTTTAGTTTGTGAAAAGGATTTAAATTCTATGAAGGATCCTCCCAGCATTTTGCCTTTAGAAAAAATTGCTGCTGAAATCCATTCAGAAAGTTTCTTGGATTCCGTAAAAAAGGAACTTTGATGTTCATGAATGGTTATTAAAAAAAGGTAATTCCATTAGAGATGGGTTTTTCTATCACAATGATAAATTGTTTATTCCCACAAGAGATTTACAGGATAAGGTCATGCAATGGAATCATGATTTGGCGATTGCTGCACATCCTGGTATTAACAAAACCCTGGATTTGTGTCAACGTCATTTTTGGTGGGAAAGAATGATTTCTATTATTCAACAATTCGTGAAAGCCTGTCCAGTTTGTTCTCGTCAAAAGGCTTTACATGAGGTTCCAATGGGTTTACTTCGTCCTATGACTATTCCTCCTCACCCTTGGCATACAATCAGTTTAGATTTTATTACTGATCTCCCTAAGTCTAATGGTTTTACTACAGTCCTTGTGGTGGTGGATCTGTTATCCAAAATGGGACATTTTATTCCATTACATAAGATTCCCTCGGCAACTGAATTCAGTGCTGTATTTTTATCTAATATTGTGAAACTTCATGGTCTGCCCTCAAAGATTATTTCGGATAGGGGCCCTCAGTTCATTTCTAAATTCCGGTCACAACTTAGCAAACTTTTGGGAATTGAGTTGGCTCTGTCTTCTTCTTTTCACCCACAGACGGATGGTCAGACGGAGAGATTGAATCAGCATGTTGAACAGGGTTTAAGATGTTTGTTAACTACCTCCTCTCACCCTTGGGATGAAATGTTACCGTGGGCTGAATTTTCCTATAATAACACCACTCATTCAGCTTTGGGTTGTTCTCCTTTTTATTTTCTCACTGGTCAACATCCAAGATCTATTCCTATACTCTTACCTGATGAACAATTGTCTATGCCAGCAGTTACTGATAGGTTGACTCATCTGTTGGATATCCAAGATAAGGCTAGAAAACAATGGGTCAAAAGTAAGTTATCTATGAAAAAGACTGCTGATTCCCATCGTAAAGCTGCTCCTTTGTATAAGGAAGGTCAGTTGGTATGGTTATCCACTAGAAACATTCAGTTGGAGGGTCCCAGGAAGTTGAAGCCTAGATATATTGGGCCTTTTGAAGTTAAGAAAGTTTTGAACCCTGTATCTGTGAAATTAGTTTTACCTGAGGAATATGCTATTCACCCTGTTTTTCATGTTTCTCTGTTGAAACCTTTTGAACCTTCTACTCGTGCTGATAATCCACCACCGCCAGTAATTGTCGGTGACCATGTTGAGTACGAGGTTAAATCCATTTTAGATTCCAAAAGGATTCGGGGTGCTTTGTTTTATTTGGTTGACTGGAAGGGTTATGATCCTTCTGAGCGATCTTGGGAACCTGAGAAAAATGTTCATGCTCCTAGACTTGTTAGATCTTTTCATGCTCTGTATCCTGATAAACCTAGACCTGTAAGACGACCTTTGGGGGGAGGAACTGTTAGGGGTGTTACAGGTCGTCTTAAATAGATTCCGACCCAGAATGGATTCAGTGTATATATGGTGAATCAAAAGGGTTAATTTAGTTTTGTGATTTCATTTAGAGTTTTACTTTAATGTTAAGTTCAATTAAAATTCTGTTTAGTAATATAATCAGTAGCAATTGCCTTTAGCAATGCTTGTTTGTTATTTGGTGCAGTTACGTAGATTGTGCGCTCATGAGAGACAGGCTCGGGGCTCCCTCGCGCTTGGTGTCATGAAGTAAGAGCCTCGCGCAGGTCTCGTGGCTGAAGCTATAAATACTAGCTTCAGCCAACTGTCAAATGCTTCGTCTCTCGTTGTTCTTAGCGAGAGCTTCTGCCCCTACGTAGGAATTTCCTAGGTCCTGATATCCTGTTAACCCGCTTGTTCAGCCAGAGCCCCGTTATTCATTTCCTTAATTCAATCATTTCCCCGTGACTCCGGAAGCCCTGGCAGTCAGCGTCTTAGATTTATGCTGGAAGACGACGTGACAGGTTTCCGGCATTTCTCTGCGGCAGCCGGGAGGCTTGTTTCCCCGCTGCTCTCCTCCTCCGGTTGTCAGATCGAGTCTCCTGTTCCACGTTTCAGATTAATGTGGAAAAGAACAGTAAGAGGTTTCTTTTTCTTTTAATGAGCCACAAATAATTTAACTTGACATTGGAAGTGGCAAAGGTGATTAACTTTGAAGTTCTCAAGACGCTTAAGAGGCATAACGCGTCTAGGAGAGCTGATCTAAAAACAAGCCTTGACAAAGGCAAATTTACTCTAAATATTGAACTGGAACTTCGTTCACAGACTTAGCGCTAGCTACATGAAGAGATCCTTAAGCCAGGATTTAAAAGGGATTTATGACTACAATTGAAAACCCTAAGCTTCGGGAAAAAGAAAAGTAAATTTATTTGGTATATTGGTGATCTTAAACTGGAGACAGTTAATGAATATCGATATTTGGGCTTATGGTTCGATAGGGCTCTAAATTGGAACTCCCACCTGGATACCCAAAAAGCAAAGGCACTCTCATCCATATGTGGCCTAAAAAGGTTTAATGGGGTCTATGGAGAGATGTCTCACCGACCTATGCTGAGAGCTTTCGAAGCAATGATTCCTTCTCAAGTTTTGTATGGCGTCGAGATCCTTTATTTGAGCGGTAAGGGATCCTGGGACCTGATAGAGGGGAATTGCTTAAAAAGGCTCCTATCCCTTCCTCAATCTTCGATGATACAAGCCATCAGGATAGAAATAGGCACAAATTCGTGGAAAATACAATCCCAGATGGCTGTGATTAGATTCTGGAAGAGATTGGAAGACCCCGAAAGCCAAAAAGTAGCACATTGGTGTCGCAATGAAATACTGAGAAGCGAGCTAAAATGGGCAAAGGACTGCAGGGATAAACTGAAAGGAATTTGTAACTCATTAGAGTTAGATTGGGTCCAGGAAACGCTTCAGGTCCTAAAACCAAAGGGGAGCTGAAGCAAAGGGGGAAGGAAGTTTCTAAATCGATAGACATAGGCTATCTGACAAAGAAAAAATCAGTGGCGCATATGATAAATGCTTGGCCCAACGAAAATTGGTTCCCCTACCTTGATAGATTACCTAACCGCGGGCTCAGGCAAGAGATCCTGAGGTGTCGAGTTGGGATTAACCCGTGGATAATAAATAAAGAGCCCAAATCAAAATTGTTAGATCAAGAAGGTCGCTGCAGGTGTAAGCTGGGAACCAAGGGAGACTGGTCGCATATTCTGTTGGACTGTCTGTTTCTCCTTGAGCAGAGAAAACTATGGCTGCGCCCGGTCTTCCTAAAATATGGAATAAAAACAAGGTTGCAGGCAGCCAGCCTTCTAACAGAAATACCCTTCATTGATATTGTAATCGCCCTTGGGAAATTTTTAAAGGTGGCCCTAAACGCACTGAGAACCAAGGAAAAATGTAGTACTGTATGAATTTTAACCATTGAAACTGTTATGGTGGTAGGAAAGCGAATAGGTTTTAATTTTTATAAACAAGTTTTAAGGTATTTGCAATTTTTTATGGTTGTTAGTATTTTATAGTTCGGACATTGTACTTTTGAAAATGAAATGTAGAATTGCTTTTTAAAGAACAATATTTTAAAAAAATATATATATATCAAATATTCATTTTAGATAGCCCTATTGCGTTATGCTCACTGCTTTGTTTAAAGACTACGGTCATAATAAACATACATTTGACTTGACTTGAGAATGGATTCAGTGTATATATAGTGAATCAAAAGGGTTAATTTAGTTTTGTGATTTCATTTAGAGTTTTACTTTAATGTTAAGTTCAATTAAAATTCTGTTTAGTAATATAATCAGTAGCAATTGCCTTTAGCAATGCTTGTTTGTTATTTGGTGCAGTTACGTAGATTGTGCGCTCATGAGAGACAGGCTCGGGGCTCCCTCGCGCTTGGTGTCATGAAGTAAGAGCCTCGCGCAGGTCTCGTGGCTGAAGCTATAAATACTAGCTTCAGCCAACTGTCAAATGCTTCGTCTCTCGTTGTTCTTAGCGAGAGCTTCTGCCCCTACGTAGGAATTTCCTAGGTCCTGATATCCTGTTAACCCGCTTGTTCAGCCAGAGCCCCGTTATTCATTTCCTTAATTCAATCATTTCCCCGTGACTCCGGAAGCCCTGGCAGTCAGCGTCTTAGATTTATGCTGGAAGACGACGTGACAGGTTTCCGGCATTTCTCTGCGGCAGCCGGGAGGCTTGTTTCCCCGCTGCTCTCCTCCTCCGGTTGTCAGATCGAGTCTCCTGTTCCACGTTTCAGATTAATGTGGAAAAGAACAGTAAGAGGTTTCTTTTTCTTTTAATGAGCCACAAATAATTTAACTTGACATTGGAAGTGGCAAAGGTGATTAACTTTGAAGTTCTCAAGACGCTTAAGAGGCATAACGCGTCTAGGAGAGCTGATCTAAAAACAAGCCTTGACAAAGGCAAATTTACTCTAAATATTGAACTGGAACTTCGTTCACAGACTTAGCGCTAGCTACATGAAGAGATCCTTAAGCCAGGATTTAAAAGGGATTTATGACTACAATTGAAAAGAGCCAATCTCAGAGAAGAGTTAAGCGCTTAAAAGCGAACAGGATGAAATAAATAAGCCTTTGTAAATACAATAGTGTAAAATAGGCATTCTGAACCTATATGGACAATTCTGTGTAATGTTGACTTATTTTCTGAGTGATGTAAGAAAAGGTTAACATATTTACAAGTTTAGATTGGAATAATAATCTTTAGTGATAGAGTGAATTTGAATAGGCTGTATTTTCCTGTCTCCCAATTGCAGAGTCTCTTTACAGAAGAATTATTTTAAAGACTCAGGTATGATCTTGCATGAGTTTTTAGAGTTCTGTTAAAACTAACCACACTAATTAAACTGGTCTGTTTTCTCAGTTAAAGTGCCAAGCTATTTTGACATGTTGTGTTTACTCAAAGGTGTCGAAACTCAGAACCAGAGTTAAAACTTCAGTAAAGTGCGAACAAGGGTCAGACGGATTTATGGTCAGTAAGCACTATGTTTAATTAATTGTTAAGGTTAGTTAAGAAGTTGTCAGCAAGGTAACTGTTGTTCATATTGTTCATATTGCATCGTAGTATTGCGTGAAGACAGCGCAGAATTACCTAACAGAAGGTCCTCGGCCTGGAGCACTTCCTAAAGAGAGACACAACCGAAGATTTAATTTTGTATAATTTGTTGTGCGTCTCTCTGTCCACTTCCCCTTTCCCTGGGGGAGAAGTCAATTCAGTCAGTGTCAAAGTCCTGATTGTGTTGGTTGATCCTTGAGGGAGTTGGGAGTTTGCAGCTTGAGAGGAAACGTCAGAAGAGTCTCGCAGGACTCCTCAACAATCTAGGCCCAAGCCAGGCTTGCGTTCAAAGATTGTCATTCAACTACACTACAATAGTCTATCTAGGCCCAAGCCAGGCTTGCGTTCAAAGATTGTCATTCAACGACACTACAATAGTCTATCTAGGCCCAAGCCAGGTCTGCGTTCAAAGATTGTCATTCAGCGACACTACAATAGTCTATCTAGGCCCAGGCCAGGTCTGCTTTCAAAGATTGTCATATCTGTGACACTACAATAGTCTATCCAGGCCCAAGCCAGGCCTACATTCAAAGATTGTCATTCAGCGACACTACAATAGTCTATCTAGGCCCAAGCCAGGTCTGCTTTCAAAGATTGTCATTCAGCGACACTACAATAGTCTATCTAGGTCCAAGCCAGGCTTGCGTTCAAAGATTGTCATTCAGTGACACTACAATAGTCTATCTAGGCCCAAGCCAGGTCTGCGTTCAAAGATTGTCATTCAGCGACACTACAATAGTCTATCTAGGCCCAGGCCAGGTCTGCTTTCAAAGATTGTAATATCTGCGACACTACAATAGTCTATCTAGGCCCAAGCCAGGCCTGCGTTCAAAGATTGTCATTCAACGACACTACAATAGTCTATCTAGGCCCAAGCCAGGCCTGCGTTCAAAGATTTTCATTCAGCGACACTACAATAGTCTATCAAGGCCCAAGCCAAGCCTGCGTTCAAAGATTGTCATTCAGAGACACTACAATAGTCTATCTAGGCCCAAGCCAGGCTTGCGTTCAAAGATTGTCATTCAGCGACACTACAATAGTCTATCAAGGCCCAAGCCAGGCCTGCGTTCAAAGATTGTCATTCAGAGACACTACAATAGTCTATCAAGGCCCAAGCCAGGACTGCGTTCAAAGATTGTCATTCAGCGACATTGTAATAGTCTATCCAGGTCCAAGCCAGGCCTGCGTTCAAAGATTGTCATTCAGCGGCACTACAATAGTCTATCAACACCCAAGCCAGGCCTGCGTTCAAAGATTGTCATTCAGCGACACTACAATAGTCTATCTAGGCCCAAGCCAGGCCTGCGTTCAAAGATTGTCATTCAGCGACACTACAATAGTCTATCTAGATCAAAGCAAGGCCTGCGTTCAAAGATTGTCATTCAGCTACATTGCAATAGTCTATGTAGGCCCTAGCCATGCCTGCGTCCAAAGATTGTCATTCAGCGACATTGCAATAGTCTATCTAGGCCCAAGCCAGGCCTGCGTTTAAAGATTGTCATTCTGCGACACTACAATAGTCTATCTAGGCCCAAGCCAGGCCTGCGTTCAAAGATTGTCATTCCGCGACACTACAATAGTCTATCTAGACCCAAGCCATGCCTGCGTTCAAAGATTGTCATTCAGCGACACTACAATAGTCTATCTAGGCCCAAGCCAGGCCTGCGTTCAAAGATTGTCATTCAGCGACATTGCAATAGTCTATCTAGGTCCAAGCCAGGCTTGCGTTCAAAGATTGTCATTCAGCGACACTACAATAGTCTATCTAGGTCCAAGCCAGGCTTGCGTTCAAAGATTGTCATCCAGTGACACTACAATAGTCTATCTAGGCCCAAGCCAGGCATGCGTTCAAAGATTGTCATTCAGCGACATTGCAATAGTCTATCTAGGTCCAAGCCAGGCTTGCGTTCAAAGATTGTCATCCAGCGACACTACAATAGTCTATCTAGGTCCAAGCCAGGCTTGCGTTCAAAGATTGTCATTCAGCGACACTACAATAGTCTATCTAGGCCCAAGCCATGCCTGCGTTCAAAGATTGTCATTCAGTGACACTACAATAGATTATCTAGGCCTAAGCCAGGTCTGCTTTCAAAGATTGTCATTCAGCGACACTACAATAGTCTATCTAGGCCCAAGCCAGGCCTGCGTTCAAAGATTGTCATTCAGCGACAGTACAATAGTCTATCTAGACCCAAGCCATGCCTGTGTTCAACGATTGTCATTCAGCGACACTACAATAGTCTATCTAGGCCCAACCCAGGCCTGCGTTCAAAGATTGTCATTCAGCGACATTGCAATAGTCTATCTAGGTCCAAGCCAGGCTTGCGTTCAAAGATTGTCATTCCGCGACACTACAATAGTCTATCAAGGCCCAAGCCAGGCTGCGTTCAAAGATTGTCATTCAGCGACATTGCAATAGTCTATCCAGGCCTAAGCCATGCCTGCGTTCAAAGATTGTCATTCAGCGACATTGCAATAGTCTATCTAGGTCCAAGCCAGGTCTGCGTTCAAAGATTGTCATTCAGCGACACTACAATAGTCTATCTAGGCCCAGGCCAGGTTTGCTTTCAAAGATTGTCAAATCTGCGACACTACAATAGTCTATCTAGGCCCAAGCCAGGCCTGCGTTCAAAGATTGTCATTCAGCGACAGTACAATAGTCTCTCTACGTCCAAGCCAGGTCTGCGTTCAAAGATTGTCATTCAGCGACACTACAATAGTCTATCTAGGCCCAAGCCAGGCTGCTTTCAAAGATTGTCATATCTGCGACACTACAATAGTCTATCTAGGCCCAAGCCAGGCTGCGTTCAAAGATTGTCATTCAGCGACATTGCAATAGTCTATCCAGGCCTAAGCCAGCCTGCGTTCAAAGATTGTCATTCAGCGACACTACAATAATCTATCTAGGCCCAAGCCAGGCCTGCGTTCAAAGATTGTCATTCAGCGACACTACAATAGTCTATCTAGGCCCAAGCCAGGCTGCGTTCAAAGATTGTCATTCAGCGACACTACAATAGTCTATCTAGGCCCAAGCCAGGCTGCGTTCAAAGATTGTCATTCAGCGACACTACAATAGTCTATCTAGGCCCAAGCCCGGCTGCTTTCAAAGATTGTCATATCTTACGCATTTCAAGGGGATCATTCTAAATGAGAAACATGTACTCGGTCAGAGGTTATCCTAGACAAGGCACGATTCTCCACTGCTGGAGCCTTACTAGTTCTCGGGCACAATGCCCCCTCCATGCTGTGCCACCGCACACACGTATGTGGGTGTGCCAGACTGAGGTGCTGCTGCTTATTATGCAATTTAGCAGTGCAAGCTTCACCTTTGACCCTTTTAGCCCTCTGATAGGGACAGCGCGTCAATGAGTGCGCGGCTTGACACTGGGCTCCATGTTTCACCACCAGCTGCATCTGCCTCATTAGGTCTCGGCCTGGGGAAAAGCAGAGGACTTTTGGAATCGATACCATTCCAGCGTGCACGCGGGGAGACAAACAAGAGAAAAGATGTGCACGTGGGTAATGGATGCTTTACTGGCGACATAATACACTGGGGACTGTTTGTTCTCGCCGCCAGTAAAGCCAGTCCCCATGTGCACATCTTCCGTCATGACGGGCCGCGCTTCTTTTAAAATGTAGCGGGTGTACATTACGCATGCGTGGATATTTTCAATGGTCAGTTGCGCTTTTAACTTTTTTTCTAATTTTTTCTCCATTGGGATTTTTATAAATATATAAATAAGCTCCTCAGTATTCCATGAATTTAGGTGGGGCTAGTTTATTTGAAGACTATTTTAATCAGAGAATCACTGTTATCTCTTTTGGTGGGACCTGCAACAACACTAAGTCAATGCATCAATATTTACACCTGGGAGTTTACTGGGCTTGATCTTGTTACAACTGCCAGAGATGTCCCTGTTGGGCCAGACCCAGTTTTACTTTGGCCTCTTGGAGACCCTTCAGTTGCCTGGTGCATGATGCCTTTGACATGGGGAGGAGTTTGGTTTCCTTTCTCGGTTGTAGAAGTAACAAAACTACAAGTCATTTTTTGCTGGCAACTAAGGAATGCTTGATATCTTTACTGATAATCTGTATTATTTGTTGAAAGATTTGTCCTAGCTGTTGTGCTTGAGACTTGTGTTTACTTTTTATTTGCAACCGTTTATTTAGTTGACACGAAAAGATCCATCAGATTTAAATGTGCAAAATGACCTCAGAGTGATTTACGGGTAAGAAGGAACTGCTAAATGGGCTTAAGTAGGCTCTGTGACCAGATGTCAGATTCAGTCGTAGTTCCTATAGTTAAACCGATGACCAAGCGAGAGGTCTAATTTATAATACTGTGAAAACATCATCTTTATCATAACGATTTCAACCGGCATTGGCATAGCCAATAGGTCTCGCCTTTGGGACCTTCTAAGTGTTTGGTTATCCAGCACAATATCCTTGGTGCAACAACATCAGGTGTTGCGTGGCCAAACACTTATAAGATCCCAAAGGCGAGACCTATTGGCTATTTTTCAAAGGGTACAGGGATATACTTTCAAGGGAATGGAGACTTTGACTGCATCTGCCTGCACTGGCATGCTTGAGGGGGTCCTGGGACCTCCATACCTCGCGTTCAAGGGGTACCCCATGACATTAGCGTGCATGCAATGACGTGTTTGCACATGCATCCACACCTGTAATATGACATGGTGTGAGACAAAGGCTTCCATCATTGCAAGCAGTGGGCACACATGTATCGTGTGCTCTGGGCACCCCGATGTGATATGCCCCCCTTGACCCACATTAGACTCCTCATGTCTAAGTCAAGGTTCATCAAGACTCCCTCAGCAAGTTCCTTTCTCCCTATGGGTCGTGTGCAAAAACAAGCAAATATGAAAGAAACATCAGTCTCACAAGCTAACCAGCTCAGCCGGACACACTTCACTGAGAGTCACCACCGGACAGCTCTGTGGGTTATCGACACTCAAAGCAATCTTTAAAGCGTGAACACGACACAAGCTCTCCTTGAATATGTTTGTCTTGTTTTGCATTAGGTAGCTAAGGAGTGGCACACCCCCAGAGGGGAGTGGGACAGCAAAGAACACCTCTCACAAGCCACTGCGATCCTTGTTCATATGATCAACACCATCCAGAAGAAGTTCCCGAAGTGGACAAAGGAGCAACAATTAAAAGGTGAGCTCTTAAATACCTGTCTTTCACATGTATCACTTGGACTGTTTACAGCTGACAAACATGGCCTCTTCTGTGCTACAGAAGGCAAAAGTGTTCTAAGACCATTCGTTCGCCCCACAGGAACAGCCATCGATTGCATTAGAACATTGAATGTGGGCGCGCCGCCGAAGAGAAGAGGCAGAGAGGAGGGCTATACCGGCTATTAAAGGCCCTCTCCAGCGTTCGACGAGGGCCTTTAACAAGGGAGAGGGACTTTAATAGCCGGTATAGCCCACCTACGAAGGGCTATGAGGCTATTAGAACATTCTGCCCTGGAGGACAGAATGTTCTAACAAAATAGAGCAAAGTCTTATGGGAGTGCGAGGGGATTGGATTCCCCTCTGGGTCCCTGAAGCCTTTGTTTTGTTCTATTTGTAAGTCCTTTCATTTTTCCTTTTACAATGTGAGAAAAGTGTCAAAGTCTTGATATTGTATATTGATGCTACGGGAGCCTTTGGGTTACAGAGCTCTGCTCTATGTGCATTTGACAAATAAAATATGGTTTAAATAAATTAATATAAAAAGACAACTCCATCAACTGAACCATCTTTTGGACTGCATGCGAGGAGGTCAAGGATAGATTCACTCTCTGTCTCCTGCTCCTCATCAGTCATGATGAGCATGGTGATGTCAGCGCTGTCATTGTAGAGCTTAAGGCGTTCACATGGATCACCCTTTTGGGTGTGCTGCTAGTGCCCAGGTCAACTAAGTAGGTGACCTCACTCTTCTTTTCCAGGATAGGGTAAGGGCCACTCCATCTGTCCTGGATTGCTCTTGGTACCACTGGATCCAAAACCCACTCCTTCTGCCCAGGTTGAAACTCAACAAGTGCAGTTTTTAAGTCATACCAGTGCTTCTGAAGCTCCCATCTGGCCTCAAGAGCTTTGGATGCCTTTTCCATATACTCAGCCATTCTGGACATTAGGCCAAGTACATAGTCCACTATGTCTTGGTTCTTGGAGAGGCTTCTCCCATCCCTCTTTTACAAGACAAAGTAGTCTCCTCACAGGATGGCCAAACAGAAGTTCAAAGGGGGAAAACCTACTCCCTTCTGTGACTCTTCCCTGTAAGTGAAGAACAGACATGGCGAGAGAACATCCCATCTCATCTTGAGTTTCTCTGAGAGTCCCATGATCATGCCTTTCAATGTCTTGTTGAATCTCTCAACAAAGCCATTGGTTTGTGGATGGTAGGGTGTAGTAAACGTGTACTGCACTCTACATTCCTTCCACATGTGTTTCAGGTATGCAGACATGAGGTTAGAACCTCTTTCTGACACCACCTCCTTAGGAAACCCTACCCTGGTGAAGACACCAATGAGGGCCTTGGCTACGGCAGGAGCTGTAGTAGTCCTAGGTGTATAGCTTCAGGATACCTGGTGGCATGATCCACCACCACCGGTATACACATGTTCCCTGAGGCTGTGGGAGGTTCAAGTGGACCCTCAATGTCCAAACCTCTCCGTTCAAAGGGCATCACACCACAAGTAGTAGCATCAGGGGGGCCTTTGAATGGCCACATGTCTTGCCACTGGCTTGACAGGTAAAGCAGGATCTGACAAACTCCTTCACCTTTTGGTGCATTCCTTGGCCAGTAGAAATGGTTAACTAACCTTTCCCAAGTTTTGTTCTGGCCCAGATGTCCAGCAATGGGGATCTCATTAGCCAATGTTAGGAGGAACTCCCTGTACCTCTGTGGCACTACCACCCTCCTGGTTGCACCTTGAGTGGGGTCTCTTGCTTCAGTATACAGTAATCCCTCTTCCCAATAGACTCTGTGGGTACCACTGACATCTCCGTTTGCTTCTGAAACAGCTTGCTGCCTCTAGCTTTTAAGAGTAGGAAAATCCAGTTGCCCTTGGTGCAGCTCTTCCCTAGAGGGTCCCCCTGGGCCCAAGAGTCCTACCTGGTAAGGGTCTAACTCCATAGGCTCAGTTCCCTCTAGGGCTTCTATCCTAGTTCCCTTGATCCAGGGATACTGCAAATTTTTCAGGTTGTGTGGCCACACAGCTACAATGGCAAACTCAACCTCCCCTTCAGAAACTAGAACTGCTTCAGTGTGCATCCTGATTTGGTCTGGGCACACTATTGATCCCACCTGGAGATTGGCTACACCAGTAGTAACTGGGGTTGTAGCTGTAGCTGTAGGACGAGGGGCCTTCTTGCTAGGACAAGTTGCATCTCCAGTTAAGTGTCCCAACATCTTACAGTTGTTACACCAGGCCTTTGCAGGATGATCAAAGTTCTTCCCCCTATGCATAGGTCCATTTTGGGAAGAGTTTTGGGACCCACTCCCCTGTGCAAGTTTTTGGGGCCCTTTGTCACCCTTGTCCTGACGCAGTGGTCTGACTTCTTTCCCAATTCTTGGGGAGAAATTTGACCTAGGTCTACCAAATGCTGATGTAATGTTTCATTTGTGCAACTACTTAAAATATGTTCCTTCATGAATAAGTTGTAAATTCCAAAAAATCATGCACATTGTGACCAGTTAACCAACCATCCAGTGGCTTCACGGAGTAGTCCACCAGATCAATCCAGGACTGGTTCTGGGCTGTGTGAGCCCCCCTGAATCTAATGCATTACTGTTCAGTGGTGAGGCTAAATCTTTCAATCAGAGTCTTCGTCATGAGGTCATAGGACCCTGCATCTTTCCCAGAAAGGGTCAGAAGCCTTTCTCTGCAGTTACCAGAGAACAGTTCCCACAGGAGGGCCCACTAGAGAGGTTTCTTCACCTTTCTCATTTTACAAGCCCTCTCAAAGGCTGTGAACCATTTGGTGATGTCATCACCCTCCTCAAATTTAGGGACAATCCCTTTGGGGATGTTAGGATCAAAAGATTGCTCTTTATCCTTATTTGTATTGCCGCCACCATTGAAGGGGTTCAAAGCCCATCTCCTTTCTCTATTTTTCCAGAGCCAGGAATCTCTTCTCTAGATCTAACCTTTTGGTCAGCCTTGCTAAAAGACTGTCCTTGTCATTGAGGCTGTTCTCAATGCCTTCCTCCCGACCTGGCCCACCTGTGTGGCCTCTAGGTCCCAAGAGATTAACTCTTGGAAATAAAGGTACTGGTACCATTTCTTCCCTGGGAGGTGCGGGAGGTGGGACCCTATCCCCCTCCTCTTCACCTCCTTCCTCCTCTGATGGGTCATCACCATTTTCAGAGGGGTGGGCCTTAGCATACTCAGCCAAAAGCTCCTGGAGCCTTTGTTTGGTTGGATGCTGGCCTGTTGGTATCTTTTAAATTTTGCATAGGGACCTTACTTCCTTGAAAGACAAGTGAAGGTAAGGGGTGAGGTTGAGTTCCTCAACCAATTCCTCTATGCCATTACTATTAATTTCACTAATAGCTGGGTTCTGTTTTTGAGACATTATTACAAAAAAGTTCTAACCCCTCTACCCTTGACTAAAAGTGACTTTTGGTTTCTAAAATTCTAACAGGGACTTAACCATGGCCCTAACAAGACTTTTAGTAATATCGAAAAAAAATCCGATTTGATAAATCAGACTCTAAAGGCAATTTACGAGTTCTGCAGTGTGATCAGGTGCTAACCAAGTAGTCCAACAAATGCAAAGTTTTGTATCCCACCGCTGCCACCAATGTAAGAAACTGGCTCTATATATGCTTCAGCAAAGTGAGATACAGTGTGTATAGAGTCCAAGAGTCCCCAAAGGTGTAGCAGAGGTTAAGGTTAGATAAAACCTTACTATCTATTTGTGGTAGAGTGGTCAAGCAGTAAGGCAGTATCGGAGGACAGTGTTAATACATGTATTGTACCCGCTCAATCATCAAATGAATTCACACACTCAGAGACTGAACTCGAGACCAATTGGGTTTTGTATAAAAAAAATACAGTTAATATATTTTAGGTGCAAATGAGCATAACATACTTTACAGGTTTAAGATACCGTTGTTGAAATACTTTCAATATAGGATGGATTGGATTTGTTTTTTTGTAGAGCGTGATAGCTACCCGCAGGCGTCCTAGCGCTTAGCAAAATACAGGTGTGTGGGGTGGGTCGATTTTATCTGCTGAAGAGAAAGGTTTTTAGTTTTTTTCGGAAGTGCAGAATGTTAGGTTCTGATCGGATAAAGATTGGGAGGGAGTTCCAGAGCCTTGACGCGTTTGTTGAGAACATTCTTTCTCCACTCCTTTCTCTTTTGAACCTAGGTTTGACGACTTGAAAGGTATGGGTCAACCTCAGCTGTCTGTTGGGGTTGTAGGGGGTGATCAAGGTGTGATTCAGGATTGCTCCTTTCCTCCATAAGGCACGGTGGGCTATACACTTGCTTTTAAAATTGATTCTGTCCTTTACTGGCAGCCAGTGAAGGACTTTTAGTTCAGATTTCACCGATTGGCGGCGGGGAATGCGCAGGAGAGTACGGGCGGCGCAATTTTGGATCACCTGGAGTTTTTTCAGGGTTGATTCGGGGGCTCCTAGATAAAGGGCATTTCCGAAATCCAGCCGGGAGAGGATTAGGCCCTGGACCATGATCTGTCTGGCCTTGAAAGGGAGGAGTGGCAGGATTTTACGGATGAGTCTTATAATGCCCATGCAGATGGCAGATAATTTGGTTGCCTGGTGGCGGAAAGTTAATGCGTTGTCTAGCCAAATTCCTAGGCTCTTGATGGGGTTCCTGGCTGGGGGTGCTGGGCCTAGTGCTGGTGGCCACAAAGAGTCAATGGATTTTTGTGGGGAGTTACCCAGTACCATTAGCTCTGTCTTGTCGCCGTTCAGTTTCAGGTAGGACTGGCTCATCCAGGTACATACTTCTTCCATGCAACCTCTGAGATCGCTAGGATAGGAGGAGGGATGAGTCAGGGTAACCACCAGTTGCGTGTCATCCGCGTAGGACACGACTTGAACGCCGAAAGGGCGAATTATTTCTGCGAGGGGGTGCATGTATATGTTAAACAGTGTGGGGCTTAGGGACGAACCCTGGGGGACCCCACAACTGAGTGGTTTACTGGGCGAGGTGGTATTTCCCTCACAGACTCGGAAGGAGTGCTCTGATAGAAATGATTGCAACCAGGCCGCTGCTGTGGACGTTATCCCTAGCTCTGAAATTCTGTGAAGCAAGATGTCATGATTCGCAGTGTCGAATGCTGCACTGAGGTCCAATAAGATAATGGCCGCCGTGCCGCCCTGATCCACAATCGTTCTAGCTCCTTCTGTTACAGCTAGTTAGGCGGTTTCTGTCCTGTGCATGGGGCGGAACCCAGTCTGTGATGTGTCCAATAAGTTATTTGCTTCCAGGAATTCTGTGAGGGATTGATTAACGTGCTTTTCTACGATTTTGGTTATTTATTTATTTGGAATTTTATAAAGCGCATGGCATTACGCACACCGGCGTGTCCCCGCGCTAGGAGAGAAAAGTGAGAGAGACATGACAGGGAGGCTATACCAAGGCTAAGCGAAAAAGATATGTTTTCAGAGCTTTACGGAATTTTACTTCGCAGGGTTCGAGACGTAACTCCCTCGGAAGCGTATTCCAGCTCTTCGGCGCCAGTAGCCTGAAGGATCTGCCACCCATTCGGGCTTTATGAATTTTTGGGACAGCGAGTAGCCCGGTGTCAGAGGATCTAAGCCTGCGTCCAGGACTATAGGGGGTGACGAGGGTAGATAGGGGGTTAGGTGCTTTGCCATTGATGATACGATGACATACGCATAGTGCTTTAAAAGTTATCCTCTCCTTCATCGGGAGCCAGTGGAGGGTTTTAAGAGCCGCTCTAGAAGCCGTTCTTCTTGGGAGCCTTAGCACCGGCCGAGCTGTGGCATTTTGTAGTACCTGGAGGCGGTTGAGGCTTTTAGCTGTTATTCCCAGATAGAGAAGATTGGAATAATCCAATCTTGATGTAACCAAGGCGTGCACAAGAGTCTGTCTGGCACCGACCGGAAGTAGATCCAGGATCTTACGTAGACTCTTGAGGATACCAAAGCACATCCCGGTTACCCGGTCTATCTGGGGAGCAAATGTGAGGGCAGAGTCAAACATAACCCCAAGATTCTTTGCCTGTTGACAAGGCACTGGGGTTGATCCTAGGCAGGACGGCCACCATGCCGACGACCACACACTCGGACCTCCCCCTACCACGAGCACCTCAGTTTTGGACCCATTCAGCCTCAGGCAGTTGTCAGACATCCAGGATGCAAGCTCCTGCATGCAGGCACTGAGGCTGACCGCCGCAACGTCCGGCGCCCGTGACAGTGAGATGGCCAGTTGTGTGTCATCGGCATATGACACTAGCTGGATTCCATAGCCTTCAACTATGGTGGCCACCGGGGAAACATACAGGTTAAACAGGGTGGGGTTCAGGGCTGAGCCCTGGGGCACCCCTGATCAAGATTGAACATCCGGGAGTAATGTTCACCCTGTCTGACCTGAAAACCCCGGTCAGTGAGGAAAGATTGAATCCATCTCAGCGCTGAGCCCGTTATACCGCCTTTGTTTAGACACTGTAGCAGAGTGTAGTGTGCTACAGTGTTGAACGCTGCGCTTAGGTCTAGTAGAATGAGGGCCATGGTTTGACCCTCATCTACTCCTTGCCTGATGGTCTCAGTAGCCACCAAGGTATCCAAGGTAACAAGGAAATCGGACGATAATTCCCCGGGTTCATCTGATCTAGATTGGGGTTTTTCAGGAGGGCTTTAACTGTTGCCTGTTTCCACTTCGGAGGGACAAGCCCTGAAGATAGGGAGTTGTCAATCAGGTTCCGGATAGTGGGCAGGATGGTAGGGGTGATTGTTCTGAGGAAATGAGCTGGGGCTGGGTCACTGGGAGATCCAGACTTAACCTGGAGTATTATGGTTTCCAGGCTGGTAGGCTCCAGTGGTGGAAAGGTTTCTAGGGTGGTAAGTGGGGGTGGTGGTCTGGTGTCCTTCTGTTCTATTTGGGGGTGAGAGGGTAGGGGGAAGGAGAAGTAGATCGTGGTGATTTTGTTGTAGAAGTAGTCGGTCTGTTCATTACAGCGAGTTTGAGCAGTCAGGGGGTCTGGTAGCTTGTCGGGAAGTTTGAGCAGGCTTTTCGCGATATGATATATCTCCTTGGGTTTAGAGGCTGCTTTGTTTATTTTATTTTCGTAGAATATTGCTTGAGCTTTCTTTATGTCGTTTTTATAGATTTTTTTTGCAGCCCGATATTCATCTTTGCTGGTTTGTGAATAGTCTGTGCGCCATTTCCGTTCCAATCTTTTGCATTCTTTCTTAAGAATGCGCAGGTCCTGTGAGTACTAAGGTGCATTTTTAGGTCTCTGTTTGGGTTTGATGTCCTTGAATGGGATAATAAGATCTAAGGAAGTGGTGATCCAGTTATTGAAGTTGTCATTACTGACAATCGGGTTGGGGTTGTTTCCTGGGACAGAGGTTTCCAGTGTGGTTGTCCACAAGTTGGTATTAAGTTGTGACCATTTGCGGTCTCTGATGGAGGCGGGGGGGGGGTGTGGGGCGCGGGCCTAACGGCGCCCAGGTAAATGGGATCAGAAAGTGGTCCGTCCATGGGAGGGGGGTGGATGGACTAACTGTGAGATGGGTACAGTTACTAAAGATTGTTTCCAGTAGGTGACCTTTATAGTGGGTGGATTGCAGCACTCGCTGGGAGAGTTCTAGTGCCTCCAGATTATTGCGTAGTTTGGCGGCTGCCGAGTCCAGGGGGTCGTCCAGGTGCACATTCAGGTCCCCTAATAAGGTGTAATTAGGTGAGGAGCAGACTCCACTGGCTAACTCCGGTGCGAGTTGGTTTATAAAGTTGGTCGGGGTGCCGGGTGGCCGATAAATAAGAGTCCCTGAGAATGTGCATGTGGGGGAGTAGTCCAGCGAGAAAGTAATGTGTTCGCAGCTGGATAGGTTCGTTGGAGAGGAGCGGCAGGTGTAGCAATTCTTGTAGATGATAGCTATGCCGCCGCCTTTTCCAGATGAACGATCAACCCGAAGTATTTGGTATCTTGCAGGGAGTGCTTGAATGACATCGGGGTGTTTCAAAAGAACAAGGGAACCCTTAAGGTATAGCGTAGGGACCTTGGGCATTACATATTACAAAGAACAGTGGTCCCTATGTGCATTTAATATACAGTACAAAATATTCATATACTTGATAAGTAATATGTATTCTGTCCGTCCAGACAGGGTTTATTTAGCTTTAAATCCAAAGATGAAGTATTTTTAAAGAAAGGGATGTCAAGTGGGCACAGCCGTGACCCTCAACATACAAGACAAAACAACAGAAAAGCAATGTAAACAAGGCAAAGGAATAAGTCTGCGTACTTGTACTTCAGTAAGGCAGGCATAAATTACAGAAAAACACTCCATTGCATTTTGTAAATTTTGACATAAATAATGCGCATATGGGGTTTAAAGGTCGACGACGTTTCGATGCCTATAGGAATGGAGGCATCATCATCAGGACAAGAGTTGGCACTATTGTTGTCTTGACCAAGAGCAATGTATAATGCCTTTCAATTACATTTACTTATACATAAATGGTTACAGTGGAAAAAAAAGGGGGGGGAAAAAACAGAAAGACCGAGAGTTAGGGTAATTACAAGAAATGAAGGCATGTCTCAGTGATCCTTAAGTAGTGATAAGAGTGAGTGCTTGTGAGTGAAGCATGGATAAAAAAGTGAATAAAAAGTTAAAATGTTACCGTCGTGATGACTTATTCGACGCAGTGACCCTGAACTTTTTTAAAAACATAGCAATATTCTGCTCTGGTGTTTAGAATTCAGTCAAAGTGATCGTAAAATGGCAATTTGGAAGCTTAGACCGGGCGCAAATCACAGTGATAACGGCTGTGAGAAGTGGATGCACAGCGGTATTCTCGGGATTGAAGGTACTGCGTTCAGAAACGGGCAGTGGAAGTGCACGGTAACGCATGGTGGGCTATGACCTAAAGGCATGCTGGCGTAAGTGAACAGGAAGTATTGTGGTACATACTTCATTCAAATGAAATCGCTCCCCGGAATGTCTGATCAATGGATCTGGCGGTTGCGCATTGGCTTAGTCGGCGGGTCTGCAATTATAAAATGTGGCCAGTTAAAAAACAAACAGAGATACGCGTGCTTGGCATTTACTGCACAGAAAAAACGTTAGCTGTTTACCTGATAAGCCCGGTGGTTCAGAACAATGTTCGTAAGTGGGAAAGTTGTGCCGGGACTCTGACGCTGCAATGGCGGCGTAGCGCGATAGCTACCTAACAAGTGCAAAAAGGAGGTGTAGATTACACATGGGCATCTCTAATATTAAAAACCAAATAGAAGCGGGAAGCGGCTGCTTACTTACTTGAGGAGTGCGACGGCACTATGGCGGGAGTGGCGATCTGGTAGTCAGTGATCTCAGGTTCCCGGGCTTTTACTGAGACTGGAATGCGGTAAACAGTGTGAAGGGACTTACTAAGGCTATTATAGCTTGGGAGGTGAAAACGGCGGCCATTTTAAAGCGGTGAAAATAAAGTGTAGTGAGCATGCAAAGTATTAAAATCAATTGCAAAGGGAATTTAGCATCAGTGTATTACACAAATACATAAGAACATTACAATTTACAGCAAGGAAGTCCAGTCCTCAATCCGGTTTAACCCATTATGTAAGCTGTTGCAGCGCAAAATCCATTGCAGTTCTTCTTTATTCAACAGTTGAGCCATGTCTGCTCCCCGAGGGGGCGGTTTGATAATTGTGATCACTGTCCATTGTAGATCATTTTCGCTATGTCCTTTGGCAGAGTAATGTTCTACGAGGGGCGCATTTGCAGTCTTGCATTTGATCCTACTCCGATGTTGTCCAATGCGGAGTTTGACCTTCTGGCTCGTTTGTCCAATGTAAATAAGCCCATAAGACATATTACTTATCAAGTATATGATTATTTTGTACTGTATATTAAATGCACATAGGGACCACTGTTCTTTGTAATATGAATGACATCGGGGTCGGAATCTGTTTGTAGCCATGTTTCCGTGAGGAAAATGGCATCGGGTTGTTTGTCAGAGATCAGCAGAGATATTTCAGCGGCATGTTAAGGGAGAGACCTGCAGTTCAGCAGGAACATAAGGTATAAGGGGGGGTGTAGTTGGGCAGCTTTGATAAGTACAGTGTAGGCAGCTGAAAAGTTTTGTGGTGGGATTCCAGGATGCGAGGCAGTGGTCGTTGATGGGGCCTCGTAGTTGATGCAAAGTGCTGGAGGAATAATGAATGGATTTATTTTGGCTAGCGGTCGTGGCCCCTAGTCCCGGCCTGTCGCGGACGGGCACAGATGGGCTTGCCTTTGGCGCCCGCCGGCGCCGCCGCTGCGCCCGTCCGCTGCGCCTCCTGGGAAGGGGAATCATTTTGTAGTGGCGAGGGCGTGATGGTGGGAGGGGCCTAGTACTGGTCAATTTGATTGTGTTCCTCACCCAAGATGGCGGGCCCGGAAATGCTAATGCGGCAGGTGAGCCGGAGGCTCAGTCGAGTTCTCGAGGGGGGGGGGGGGGGGGGGCAGGATCCGCTCTCACTCAGCGGCGATCTGAATTGTAAGTAGCAATTGAAATTAGTAATTTTAAAAAGTGCAAAGTTGCACAGTGCCGGATGCTTGTCCGCACTGTGCAATCAGTGCAAACCTCATCTTGCACAGTGCAAGCGGTTGTTTCCTGCCGCTCGAGTAGATTTCTACTCGAGCGGCAGCCTTCTGAACGTGAACTGGTAGTTTCTCATTGTGAGTGGTCGTAAGCATACGCGACCACTCGCAATGAGAAACCTGGCCTCCCCGCGTTGAGACTCTCGCCAGGAGGTTTATTTTCCATGCTCGTGATCGGCAACTTGATGTTGCTGATCGCGAATGAGGAAAAAGTCTTGCCGGGATGTCATTTTGCTACCTCACGGTCGCCAACTTGCCATTGAGGATCGCGAGCAAGCAAAAAATTACCGCTACGCTACGCGTGTTTGCACTGTGCTATGTGCAATTTGCGTAGTGCGAAGTAGCACAAACTTCCCAAACTATGTGAGCGTAGCGCAGTACTTCGCCCAGGGTTAGTAAAATGCAGATAAATCACTTTTTGAATAGCTTTTTCTAGCACAGTGCTGGATCCTAGATTCAGCACCGGGACATTTCCTGAAAACAGTTTAGAAAATGCATTTAAGTTAGATGTACGATGTTTAGCAAATATTTGTAACTTTTAAAACTTCACACTTAGAAGAAATTTCACCAAAACACAGTTCATGTTATCCTATGGAAAAAACTGGGTTAATGGCTTCACGGTTTGTTATCGACAGTGGAAGTTAAGGTTCTGAGGCAGGACTCAGGTGTTCCCCAGGGTCAAGGATGCATTCTTGTTAGACCCTCAGCGGCACTAGGGTGGCCGGGTGTAGAGTGTGGTGACCCAATGTTATCCAATGGAGGCTAGTGGGCCTTTTGTTGGTGGCTGCTAGTGAGCAGGCCACACGGCTGTGGGAGCGGAGCTCCTGGTTGTATGCACAGGGCAAATGAGCAAAAAGGTTAGCACAAAGGTTGCACCCTCAGCGGCACTAGGGCAGCCGGGTGCAGAGTGCTGTTGGGGCGTCGGGTGCCCTGTTATTCTCAAAATGGAAAGATTACAGCTGAAATAATCACTGCAGACTCGGGGACGAGGATCTTCTGGGCACGACCACCACTTTGAGGGGTAAGTTGGGATGTCTTGGGATGGAAAGGCAACGTTGGTTGGGGCACACAAGGAAGTGGGGCGTCGGGTGCAGGGGTGTCTTTTTGCATCAGAAAGTCTTACCAGCTCTTGGTCGCAGTAGAGGGGAGTCTCTGGATTCTGGCTGCAGGCGTCAACTATGGTCTTGAGGCTGGTCTGGGATCTCTGGATCTTGGGTCACAATCACCAGGGAGACCTCCTCTTCGTGTTTTCCCACTCAAAAATCGGGCCGTGCTCGGCGGGTGCATAGTGGGATGGATTTGCGGTCATGGCCTGCTGCCAGTGGTTGCAGGTTTTTGAACAGGGCTGCTGTTCTCTGGAGACTTAGTCTTTGTAGAGGCAAGGCAGTCAGGGGTTTTCAAGGTTGCTGGCCGCAGGACACCCCGGGGTTCAGCAGTTGCAGGTTCAAGGGGACACAGGCCGGTAGGGCTGGGGCCATGTCAGTGGGCGTCATCCTCTTGTTAGCAGCTGCACAGCAATTCGTCCTTCTTCTTAGCTTCTTCTGTAGTTGTTTCTGGATTGGAGGAATCAAGGTTCAGGGTGCGTAGGGGCGTTACAAGTACAGCAAAGGCAGGGACCAAGAGGTCCCTTCCTTGGGGTGAGTACACCCCCTACTCTGCCACTCTCCAGTGAGAGGAGGGCAGGATCCTTTTCCTGGTTGGCTTGGGTTCCCCATCTTCAAGATGGCGTGAGCCCGGAGTTGTGCTTCACCTCGCCTTCCCCACCTGAGGGGTGGGGTTGGCAAAGGCTGGCACACCTCCTTTCTTCACTTGTTTTTCCCGCCGGTTCTCCCGGCCAAAGTGGGGGTCAGAACCGGTGGGGATCAGTTGCTGAGTACAGCAAGTGGTCTAGAGAAGCTCACAAAGGCGGCATTCCTTTGAAGCTTCCCCTGCCCATCCTTGGGGAGGAGGCATCGCACCTCAACCCAGGATGCGCATTGTTGCAGGCCCTTGAGAGAGGATGGCTCTCAACCCAGGGGTCCGGCAACCTGTTTCCATGGTGGCAGCCGAAGCAGCCACTCAGTAGGAACACTGGATGTGGGTTAAGTTTAGGGGGCAACTCTAAGTTGCCCTCTGTCTTGCGTTTTACATTGAAACCTACACTGGCATCAGTGTGGGTACAATGTGCTGAGAAGTTTGATATCAAACTTCCCAGTCTTCATTGTAGCCATCATGGTACTGTGGAGTTCGTAATTACAAACTCCCAGCACCATATACTCTTTAATGGCACACTGCACTTACAATGGCTGAGAATGGACACAAACACCGTAGGGGCACAGGGCTCGCGCCTCTGTGCCCTCACCACTGGCATAGTGCACCAAACTTGAGGAGTGACTGATCTAGGCCAAGGCAGTGGTTTGCAGGCAGGGCACACAGGATGTCGACACACAGCCTGCAAGGCAGTGTGTTTGTGAAAAGGTGCAGGGCCGCTAAGGGTGGCACAATTCGGGCTGCATCCCTTAGGAGCCTTCTCTTGTCACAGTGCCCTGGGTACACGGGGTACCATTTACCAGGGACCTACCTGTGGCCAGAGATGCCAATTAGGTTTAGGCATCAATCCAGTTTTATGGAAGGAACATAGGCCCTGGGCTCCAGATTGGCAGGAACCCTGGGCACACTCAGTCAAAGAACATCAGTAAATTAGCAGAAAGTTGGGGCATACCATGTGGAAAGATGGCACTTTCTCACAAACAGCGAAAACGAAATTGGCAGTTTTCCACTGTCAGGACATGGTACACACCTCAGTATGGGCCCGATTCACAGAATGAACTTAAGACTCAATCCTAAATTTACTACTATTTTGGTATTCACAGAATGCACTTACTACTTTTGGCATTCACAGAATGAATTTAAGACTCAATCCTAATTTACTACTATTTTGGTATTCACAGAATGCACTTACTACTTTTGGTATTCACAGAATGAACTTAAGACTCAATCCTAAATTTACTACTATATTGGTATTCACAGAATGCACTTACTACTTTTGGCATTCACAGAATGAATTTAAGACTCAATCCTAATTTACTACTATTTTGGTATTCACAGAATGCACTTACTACTTTTGGTATTCACAGAATGAACTTAAGACTCAATCCTAAATTTACTACTATTTTGGTATTCACAGAATGCACTTACTACTTTTGGTATTCACAGAAGTTAGGATTTTGTCTTAAGTTTGTCTTGAGGGGGGAGGAGCCAAGCTCGCGAGCGTAATGGTCGCCTTTTAGCTCTGCTCCCGCAGCCCTCCGGCCTGATCGTATATCCTGTATCATATCCTGTCCGGAGACGACACATTATCGGAGAATTGGAGACGGAACACCTCACTTGTACTCACCGTCTGGCCCGGAGGTTTCGACGTGCAGCGGTTCCGAAGTTGTGCCCTCCGCAAGACCGGGGCCTCCGTGGACCCTAGACCGGGACCTAGCCTGTGGGATCCGATGACTGTCGGCCCCGGTCGAGAGAGTGAACCAATGATGAGAGCCGTTGTGCGAACATCCCGGCGATCCTGATCCGGGCCAGCCCTGGTGGCCGCGAGACTGATGTGAGTGAGATGCACCGGGGACTGATTCTGTGACGGGGTTCCCCCCCGCCGCTGCTGTGTCCGGCGGCCCTGGACCTCTGCGCCCGGACTCTGCTTGTTTGGGGCGCCGGTGCTGGTGTAGGCGGAGACCCGCATTGGGCGGACGTCCTTTCTGCACCAAGGCTGCCATTGCTGGGAGCCCCCCGGAGCTCTGTAAAGTCCTACATTTTTTAACTGTTTTTGAGAGTCGCGGAGGGTGGCGACTGGGCTGATTTCGCGAAATGGCGGCCGACCATCTGGAACTTGTATCGCCTCGTGGCGGCGGGCTTGGGTTGCCTGATTGCGCGGGGGTCTGGTCTGGTGAGCGTGAGCTTACACTCAGAGATATCCTGGAAGCTCTGAGATCCCTGCGCGCATCCCTGGCCCCCGATGTCCCTGTGAGCCCGCCACGATATGCCGCCATTTTGAGCAGCCGTTTCTTCTTGCCTCCCTCTTGTTTCGGAGACTCCATTGCCTCGCCCCCCTCGACTGCTGCAAGTGTTGCTGCCGCTGATCGACGATCATTTTGTGTGCCGGTGACTTTGGAGCTCCCTGCTTTTCGAGGTTCTGACCCCGGGGACTTGGACATTGTGCCGCGGCCCTGTTCGGCTGGGATGCCCGGAAATATTGGTGGACTGCCGCCTGCGCCTGCACCGATGGCTTCGCATTTGTCTATTGCAGAGAACCCCTCGCTTTCCCAAACGGCGAAACTGATCTCCTGTTCTTCATCACCCGTGCTGCGATTGCTGATGCTTATAAACTCTCTACTCGGACTTTTGCTCACCTGCGGACCGATTGACCCCCCTTGTCTATATGATAGTCATAATTTTTTTCGATTGTGTGCTGGTCTTGTATTGAGTAGCTCACTTTACATTGTCATGTGTTGGGTGGGATTTGTGGTTCGGAAGGGATGGGGGTGATATGCGCGACTCCTGTGGATTATTGGTGTACAACTTCGTGGCGCGGTTGTTTGTACCCATAGCGCGGTGGGAAGTCCTCTCCTCTGTAAGTTTTATGGCGATTGAAATGGTGTCGTCCTGGTCTGTTTTTTGCTGCGATTGTTTGGTTGGGCGGAGGGCTGCGGCCGACCGTATTGATTTCTGTTCTCATGCTCCTCCCTCCTGTTTTCTTTATTTATGTTTATGTTTCTTTTTGTCTCGTTCTTCTCTCTTTCTTTCTTGCTATATTTCGGGTTCTGGTTTAGGGCGACAGGCACGCTGTCTGAAGGGTAGGCCATAGCCTTCTACAGGGGTGCAGGGTGGGATGGGTGGGTTGGGTTCTATTTGTTGTTTGTTTTATGGTTCTATGGCCCTTTTGTATCTCTTTATAGTAATGCCGCGTCTGTCCTTGCATCCCGTGGTATGTTCGGGGTGGGGTGTGTGGCGTCGTTGATCCTCCTCTTATGGGTCGGTTGCTTTTCGTCTCGATTGCTGTACCCTCCTTGTTACTGATGCTCCTGTTTTCTCCTGTACTCTCGCCACGGGACGCCTGTTTCGGCATGGTCTTCTTTCTTTCGTTTTTGTATTTCATTTCCTTTTATCATTTTTTCGCCTTGTCCTCCTCCCCTCCCCCTCTTTTCCCCCTCTCTCCCCTTTTCCTCGCCCCCCCCCTTTTTCCAAGAGGTCACTATGACGGGTTAGTCCTGCTGTAATGTTTGTCCGATCCCTCTGTCCTGGCTTGGCTGTGGTTTGGGCGGTGGGCATGTAAAGATGATAATGATCACGTGTCGATTATGTCTAAAATGTCCTTATCTCCCTGTGTGTATTGTGTTGTCTCTCCTGTATTACGGCCCCATGCCCCCTTATTGTCGCTGAGGATGGTTTTGGGACTTCGGACGCATCTATATTGAAAGTGAGCCTATCGTACTCCTTATCCCCATATTATAAAATTAACCTTTTTTGCTCCTGTTTCTGGGCCGTCTGGTTCCTATGTGTTTTCTCCCTTTTTACGATTGTTTTGCCTCTGCTTTTTGCTGACTGACTCTGTAAAGTTTGCCTTGGAACCTTTGACCGCTTTACATATTGATGCCGGCCGATTTGGTTGTAGGCCTGGACTTGTATATCCTTTTGATGCTAATAAAGGTTTAAAAAAAAAAAAAAAGTTTGTCTTGAGACAAACTTAAGACAGACTTAAGACAGACTTAAGACAGACTTAAGACAGACTTAAGACAGACTTAAGACAAACTTAAGACAGACTTAAGACAGACTTAAGACAAAATCCTAACTTCTGTGAATACCAAAAGTAGTAAGTGCATTCTGTGAATGCCAAAAGTAGTAAGTGCATTCTGTGAATACCGAAATAGTAGTAAATTTAGGATTTTGACTTAAGTTAGTTCTGTGAATCGGGCCCTAGATGTCCTACCTTTCACATACACTGCACCCTGCACAGGGGGGTACCTTTGGCCTACTTTAGGGGTGTCTGGTATGCACAGAAAAGGAAGGGTAATGCCTGGCAAGTGGGTGCACTTGTAAGGACAACATGGCAGTTAACCAACTGTGCACAGGCACTGCTGTGGCAGGCCTGAGATCTCTCTTTATGGCTACTTATGTGGGTGGCACAATTAGTGCTGCAGGCCCACTAGCAGCATTTGAATTACCAGCCCTGGCCCACTCAGTGCACTCTACTAGAGACTTCACTAGTAAAACAAATATACCAATCATGGACAACCAAGTACAGTAACACTTTATACAGGGAGCACTTGCACTTTGTCACTGATTAGTAGTGGCAAAGTGCCCAAAGCATCTAAGCCAGCCAAACAAAATCCATCACAGCATCAAAATAGGAGGTAGAGGCAAAAAGTCAGGGGTAACCACGCCAAGAGATGCCAGGTCTAACACCTGTTTATTATAATTTAAACAGCAGCCTTGCCAGCCAATGCTCGTCCTTGCACTACGGCCCAAGGCACACTGGCCACGCTACTGTGAGTGCCTACTATCATCCGAGAATGCAACTCCAACATAGGCCCAACGTAGATTCCCTTCCATTTGCGTTCTCGTACAGTAGCACTGCGAGGCCAGATCACTGACCTATATTAAAAAGTCATGAACAATGAAGCACCAGGCAGTGGGAGCTGTGGTGAATGGTTCATTTACCAAACGCTATTCAAAACTGGAGGAGCTGATAAAGCGTCATAAAGTATAAGGGCCAAGTTAATATTAGGTGAAAGGTAGCAGAATATTTGTTAGTGATATTGTTGGCATTGCTGAAGCAAATCTCATGAAAGATTCCAACGCGTTACACTGATGGAATTGCCAGGAGTGTCGTGTCTGTCCAGCGGCAAACAAGTAGGGTCCCTCAGGTAAAAAAGTGTAAAGGGATTTCTTTCAGGCGGTATTGGCAAATAATCCTACCCTCACAGCACCAAAAGCAGCCACTGGCCTCATGGCTTTTCTCTCTGTCCCACAAGCCCTGTCCTATCCAGATTTGCTTGTGAGACTGCACTTTGGGGAGATGATGCTTTGTATGGGTATTGAACTGTGTAGCCCCCCAGGCCGGAGCCTCGGAAGGGATCATATGGGGGCGGGGGGAGAGTGTTGAGGTGTAGGGCCGGGCTTTTAAGCTAAAGACTCCATTTTGTTGTAATAGTTTAAAAATGAACATATCGCAGGTTGGGTTATTACCAGTACTTTCAAAGTGCCCTCTATAAATGGCATTATTAGCACAGCTGTAAAGAGGCTTGACAGATGTTTAAAGAAGGCTAGCCAGAATCGCATGAGCTGGAGTTGAGCATGCCAGCGATCCAGCGGTAATTACCTGGTCATTTCTCTATTCCAAACCTCATTACCTCTTGTTTACTGCTGTGAAGGGTGATGTGATAGACTCTTTATTCATTAGTCAAATATCAATCAGGTGACAGAACTTAAAAAATAGCATTAACACGGAACATGTTACAGTCTGCATGTAAGCATCACATGTAGGAAGGAAAACACTGAAAGAGTTTCTAAGAAAAGAGTGAGTTAGCAAGGATAATTAATAATGAGTAATGGCAAAAATCTCCCATAAAGAGACATAAATACACAGGACAAATACATCTTTTCAAAAGCAATTAGTCAAAGCATGAAATTTAAAGTTTATCACCTAAAATCTAAACCTGTTCTGATCCTCTCAGCCCTCTCTCCGCCTCGCTGTGCTGTTCATCTGTCAGTGTCCTGCCTGGCGGTCAGGAAAGAAAAGCCAACCCTGCCACTTGTACGCCATATTTCAAGCAAAAGTCCACGTGCTTGGTCCTCATAGCTGGTCCAATCAGAACTTCAAGACACATCGTCTCCCCATGGGTGGACCGGATACGTCATTAATCAGGCGTGTACTAATTATGAGGAAACACAAAATACATTTTTAAGATCAATGTTTCCTCTGCTGTTTTTCTCTTCACTCCACTGTTGACACAGGCTACAAAAAAATATGCAACATAGAGAAGGTGGAAGAGACGAGACGGAAACAGGAGGGCGCGATTTATTAACAGAGCCCTTTCATTGAAAGTTGGTGGGGAAGAGGAGCACATTCCATTCTCATCTTCAAGGGCAACAAGCATTTAAAATGCAATGGTCTCGGCATTGTTAAAGTTAGAGCTATTGGCATTGCTCATGACATTATTTTTATTTATGTTTTTGTTTTTAAAACATATAAATAAATGGTATTATCATTTACAATGAAAAAATACAACCAAGCGAAACCGCTTGCCCTCTGTGCACTGTTGCTAATCCCAATGGGAAATTAATAAACGCAATTAATCAATTAAATTCCATAATATCATAAGAAAAGCTTAACAAATAACTCAGTTCAAAGCTTTTTTACTGAAATCTTATAGTCCATCAGAATATTATTGTGTCATAACATTCCATATACATTTACGATACAATTCTTTTTCAATCCATTTTTTCTTTCAAGAAATGCCCAATGCATTTCGGGCCACACGGCCCTTCATCAGGGGCTGTACTTGTGTGTGTGAGAAACCTGTATCGCTAGTACGGAAAAAAGCAAGCAATCGCGCTGTTACACAGCTGTCCAATGTTACAACCGGCTCGCTGCTCCGTGTCCGTAACGACACTCGATGTGTTGAACACATCGAGCGTCGTTACGGACACGGAGCAGCTCCGTTCGCTCAAATTTGCAGTTTCTTTCCAAGAAACCACGTTAACCAACGCCGCATAGGCACAATATGGAATCGAGGTTTTGATATTCACGACCAGTAACCCCGCTGGGCATGCCATGATACTGCAGGCACGCTGCAAAGCGGGATACGAGTTATATTCCAATTGAACAGAGCGCGTTGCTTTCATTAAGAAGCGAGCCGGTTGTAACAATTAATTGATTAATTGCGTTTATTAATTTCCCATTGGGATTAGCAACAGTGCACAGAGGGGAAGCGTTTTCACTTGGTTGTATTTTTTCATGTTTCAAGCGCGATTTGGACATTGCGCCAACCTCAGTAGCACGCATTGAATTATTATTCCAAAAAACTGTTTAGATTGTATAACTTAGGTGTGCCCCTCCTCTAAATAATTATTGTCATTTACAATGCCAATTGCTTAATCTCTCACAAATGCGAGACCTATTGCATTTGCAACCACACACAGAGCCCCACACACAGGGAGAGCCCCCCCACACACACAGAGCCCCCCACACACACACAAAGAGAGCCCCCCAAACACACACAGAGCCCAACACACACACAGAGAGCCCCACACACACACACACACACAGAGCCCCCCACACACAGAGAGCCCCCCACACACAGAGAGAGCCACACACACATAGAGCCCCCCACACAGAGCCCCCCCCACACACAGAGCCCCCCACACACACAGAGCCCCCCACACACAGAGAGCCCCCCACACACAGAGAGCCCCCCCCCACACACACACAGAGCCCCCCACACACACAGAGCCCACCCCACACACAGAGAGCCCCACACACAGAGCCCCACACACACAGAGCCCCACACACAGAGTCCCACACACACACACACACACAGAGCCCCCCACACACACACAGAGCCAAACAAAGGAAACAATGTGATTGCACAGAGTGAGGTGGCCACCTGAAGTCTGTTCTTCAGAGCCCTGGCTGGCATCACCATTTCTGCTTTGTTAATGGCAGCTACATCCTCAGTAGTCCTTGAGCACCTCAGCTGAACCACAAGGACCAAAAACACGTTACAAATGTAAGAGAATGTCACGTCCAGGAGTATTTCCATTGAGCAAACAAAGCTGCAGGCAGTCACCCACGCAGCAATAAGCGGATTAAAAGAGCATCTGTTCTCAGTGACACTGTAAAATATGTAAAACGAGCAGGAGACCGAGAAGGAGGAAAGGAAAGGAGAAGTGGACATGAAGAAAAAAAGGTCGGAGGGAGAAAGTAGGAAAATGAAAGAAATGGGAAAAGATTATAGATAGAGAAATAGAAGGCAGAGAGATTTTGTTTTTTACATATTTCACATAGTTCACCAATTCCTTGGACTCTTCGCGCTTTTGGGAAACTCGGAGGGAAGCTTATCTCCAGATGGATAAAGACAGAAGTAGACAGTGTGGATGAGAAGAGGTGACGGCGGGACATGACGGAGGACGGGGAGAAGTTGTCAGGGAAGGCAAAAAGATGTTATATAAACTTAGGAAATATACGGAAGGGAGAAGAAAGGGGCAGAGAAGACCGAAAGCGGGCAGGTAAAAAGATACTTGGGAAAGGAAAGATCGACCGTTGGGGAATATGAGAGGGGTATATAAGAAAGGAAATCTAGAAAAGGAGGAAGAGCCTGAATGTTTTTAAAGTTTCACTAGGACAAAAACATAATAAGCGGAGGGATGCCTAAAACTTGCAGAGCCCTGCCCTCATGTGTACATAACATGGATGTTGCAATAACCAGCGCCTACCTGACATGGCTCCCACTAACCAGTAATGTCCGGCACCCTCGCTGAATGACCCCTTGTCGAAAACAATAACTATCGGGCTGGCTGTACTGCGGGGGCAGCGGCCAAAACTCCTGCGTGCTCCTCTGCTCATCCAAAACTTCACAAACAAGGAAACAAATCCCCATGGACTGTGGGTATCCCAAAGCAGGTGGGCACGTCTTGTTTGATGTAACAGGATGCACCGCATTGACAGGACTTACCCGGCAGGCCTGATGGAAAGGTGACGCAGCCTACTCCACATGTGGAAATGTATAAACAATGATGTCACCGCTGAGCTACGCCCGCCTCGTCACCACCATCACGCGCCTGGCCATGATCCGACCTGAACCCTTTGCTATCAGTTCCTGGGTTTTCAGCAGACAGAGGCAACAAACACGAGCTGACACGAACTGACAATGGGCGGCTGCACACACAAACCGGAACCTCCATAACGCCTTGTGGAGCGTCGCTAGCCGTCCCAAAACTCTAAGGAAAATGGTGGCAGCAGCTGCGGATAAGCCCCGTCCTTTTCAGACTGGGGGGCGTGTTTTTTGTTGAGTGACGGATGACGTCACATAGAGAAAACAGCAAAAAACACCCCCTTAACCCGAAATGGACGGGGCTTAAAGGGACAGACAGAGCTCTTCTCCAATGGCTGGCCGCCGTTTAGGAAGCCAGCCAATGAAGAAGAGCTGGCTCGTTTGCCTCCCTACTCTAAGACATAATTTCTCGCCCAGCGAGACTGCGCAAGCGCAGCCTACTCAGGCCGAGACCTAAATACAGCAATTAGCGGAGTCTACTAATGCGAACTGAAATCACAAGGTTTTCTACACTGCAAAAACACATTTCAGCACATTTCTACTCTTGCAAAAATGCTTGTTAATTCAGCACAAATATGCTAGTTCAAGACACATTTTCTAAATTAAATATATATTCTATTGTGAGCTTAAATCTAAACTACACATTTTACCTGCATGATTAATGAAATGAGCATTGTTTTACATGATTTCATTTGCAGGCCTCTTTCATATTTTCAGTTTGCATGCGGCAAAATCTGCGTGCCAGTTCATAAATGCTGTCTGCAACTTTTTGTCATTTAATAATGCATACATTTTATAGGTGAAATCTGAGCTCCATCACTAGCCAAGCTCTAGCTCTGGCCGTGGGTTTTCATGCACATTAAATCAGAAGTGCTCCAAAGCAGGCTGTGCCATAAATAACCTTGGACTTCCATTGACACAGACTTCTCACTCTCTGGGATGGACAGCAGCATCTACCTGAGTGCCGTAGGGGCGTCCTCGTGGGGCGTCCTCGTGGGGCGTCCTCGTGGGGCGTCCTCGTGGGGCGTCCTCGTGGGGCGTTCTCGTGGGGCGTCCTCGCGGGGCATCCTCGTGGGGCGGCCTCGCGGGGCGGCCTCGTGAGCCGGTGCACCTGGGCGCATGAAACTTCCTTTGATTTGGAGAATTGTCCGGCTGCAGGTGTGTGGTGCTCTGTTACTCTTCTGGGTGTCATTTGTGGAATTCTCTCTCTGAGACATGGCCTTGAAGTAAGGCCTGTCGTTCTTGTCAGAGATACTCCAGGGAGATGCACTGTAGGTAAACAGGATGCATAGGTTCAGATTGGAGCATTTCATGACATCTGTTGAGTTGCAGCCTGCTTGGGGCCAGCTAGGTGCTAATGCTTGTCCACTCCATGATCGTGCACTTAAGGGGTTCATTTGTTCTGATCTCAGGTGTCTTCTGAGAGAACTAAGAAAGGAGATGGCAAGAAACAAGCCAGATGCTCTTTCACTGCTTAAAGTACAGCTGAGGAACGCGTCAATCGCGCGCGTGTCGCAATATTCCAGACTCCTCCTAGGAGAGGGTCGACTCATCTCAGACAATGCTTCCGTGATGCACTCATTGCTCTGTTCTTCATGGTGCATTTGTTGCCACCAGTTTCCTCACGTTTCACTTCTGTGGTGACTTTGGGCTCCCGAACCCCTTTTAAATAACTGACTAAAACATCAGAAATCAATCTTTCAGAAAGGTTTCCCATAGATCGCGCTGCATCCAAAATATGCCCTCAGGGGCATATTTACAAGCGCCTTTGCGTCACGTTTACACCACACAACATGGTGAAAGAGCGACGCAAACAAAAAATGAGATTTATGACGCCACGCAAGGCCACCGTGTGTGGCCCTGAGTGGCTTAATGAAGCTCGAGTGGTGCCACGCAGCGCGAACCACGGTGTTGCATTACCACGCGCCAGGTAGGCGGTTCCATGGATGTTGCATAGGTCTTCCCACACAACATCCATGGATTTTGACGCATTCCCAGAATGACCAAACGTGGAATGTGCTAAAAACCTACACCTCCCCTGGTGAGACATGACCAGATGAAATACGTTTGTTTCTCCTCGTTTTGTCCTTTTTGTAAGTGTACCGCATTCTGCAGCACACACGGAGACAGCCTCAGTACATTGTTTTTGTGCAGGAAGGTGTACCTTCCGGCATAAAAACAATCCATTTTCACAACACAGGCACCCCTGCGCGGTCGTCCACAGGTGCTTCTGTTAGTGCTAAGCAGAGGAGAGGGCCCCAGCGCAGGGGGAAGGCAGGAATGTGTAGAAGTGCCTTAAATATGTTGCATTCCTGCCCTTTTCTTGTCTTGCAGCGCCGCACATGAACACGTATGCTAAGGTTACATGAACACGTATGCTAAGGTTACATGATCACGTATGCTAAGGTTACATGATCACGTATGGTAAGGTTGCATGAACACGTATGCTAAGGTTACATGAACACGTATGCTAAGGTTACATGATCACGTATGCTAAGGTTACATGATCACGTATGCTAAGGTTACATGATCACGTATGCTAAGGTTACAAGAACACGTATGCTAAGGTTACATGAACACGTATGCTAAGGTTACATGAACACGTATGCTAAGGTTACATGATCACGTATGCTAAGGTTACATGAACACGTATGCTAAGGTTACATGATCACGTATGCTAAGGTTACATGAACACGTATGCTAAGGTTACAAGAACACGTATGCTAAGGTTACATGAACACGTATGCTAAGGTTACATGAACACGTATGCTAAGGTTACATGATCACGTAGGCTTATGTTACATGAACACGTATGCTAAGGTTACATGAACACGTATGCTTAAGTTACATGATCACGTATGCTAAGGTTACATGAACACGTATGCTTAGGTTACATGATCACGTATGCTAAGGTTACATAAACACATATGTTTAGGTTACATGAACACGCATGCTAAGGTTACATGAACACGTATGCTAAGGTTACATGAACACGTATGCTAAGGTTACATGATCACGTATGCTAAGGTTACATGATCACGTATGCTAAGGTTACATGAACACGTATACTAAGGTTACATGATCACGTATGCTAAGGTTACATGAACACGTATGCTAAGGTTACATAAACACGTATGCTAAGGTTACATGAACACGTATGCTAAGGTTACATGAACATGTGTGCTAAGGTTACATGATCACGTATGCTAAGGTTACATGAACACGTATGCTAAGGTTACATGAACACGTATGCTAAGGTTACATGAACACGTATGCTAAGGTTACATGAACACGTATGCTAAGGTTACATAAACATGTATGCTAAGGTTACATGAACACGTATGCTAAGGTTACATGAACACGTGTGCTAAGGTTACATGATCACGTATGCTAAGGTTACATGAACACGTATGCTAAGGTTACATGAACACGTGTGCTAAGGTTACATGAACACGTATGCTAAGGTTACATGAACACGTATGCTAAGGTTACATAAACATGTATGCTAAGGTTACATGAACACATGTGCTAAGGTTACATGATCATGTATGCTAAGGTTACATGAACTCGCTTCAGTCCAGTGCAGAGCATCACTTGGCTCGTCGGATCTGGCAGAGGTCCCCCTTGGATTCCTCATCTATAATCTGTCTTGTAGCTCTCCAGGGGTGGCTTGCTGCAAAAGTGATGGTTTGGTAAGTGAATGATGGAGTGTCTGCATCTGCCCTGGGGAATAACAGGCTGCTGAGGCTTCTCCAAAGGCCCATGTCTATCACTATTGCTTGGCCCAAAATCTATACATCCCAGAATTCCTCACAATTCACTTAAGCAAATGAGGGGCATTTGAGCCAGTCTCACTGCCACTGCCATTTCTGAGGTCTTACTGGCTGCACTGTGTGTCTAGGTTTGCCTGTCCATGTCACTCCTTATGGGATGCTTCTGCTGCTTGCCGTGGTGGCGGGGATGTTTGTGCCGCCCTGCCTCGGTTGCCAGTGGACGCCGGCTTGATGACCCTTCAGCTCAGATGCCTTTCAATTGATCTATGTAGCCAGGCTGGGAGATTGTGTTATAGGGCCTAATGTAAACAAAGACAGACCTGTCCTATCTTTACATGTTCTACGCCCTCACTGCGGAATCTCTGCAGTCGTAAACTTACTATTAACTCGTAGTTTGTGAGTACCCAAAAAACCTTAAACTTACACAAAAGTTAAAATGTACCTTTATGAATCAGGCACATAGTGTTAACAGTAAATTCTGAAGCTCAAATATAATGTACAAGCCATACATTCATTTATATAACATAAGTGTATACAAGTGTAATAATGTCAATGCGTGTAATAAATACACTGACATGGAGTCAGCAGTTGAACCATGCAGAGTCTGAATAGTGTTAACTGTTCACCCAATAATGACGCGCTCTGCATTGAGGGGTGTGGAGCTTCGCCTTCAAAGAGTATCAAACAGCCTTCACATAATAATGTTGTAAAAGAGTAGTATATGCATAATAACAATATAGAATGCATCGGTGAAAGTGTCCCCTGCTAGTGATTTTGGCGGAGAGGGCCCATCTTGTGCACACAGCAGCCCTGAGCCAGTCTGAGTCTGGACTGACGCCTCTGTCCCTCTGTCTTTCAGGTGGAATTGCAGCCTACAATTGTGGCCCAAGAAGAGTCTCTGATTATGATGATGTGGACAGACATACTATAGGCGGTGACTACTCCAACGATGTGGTGGCCAGAGCTCAGTGGTATCAGCAGAACTGGTAGAGCAAAAGCTCAGCCAACGCCTCTCCTTCCTGCACCGACAGCAGCAGCAGCAGAGCAGCAACAGCAGCAACAGCAGCAGCAGCAGCAGCAGAGCAGAGCAACAGCAGCAGCCGAGCAGCAGCAGCAGCAGCAGCAACAGCAGCAGCAGCAACAGCAGCAACAGCAGCAGCAGCAGCATCAGCAGCAACAGCAGCAGAGCAGCAGCAGCAGAAGAGCAGCAGCAACAGAGCAGCAGAGCAGCAGCAGCAGAAGAGCAGCAGCAACAGAGAAGCAGCAACAGAGCAGCAGCAGCAACAGCAGCAGCAGAGCAGCAGCATCAGCCGAGCAGCAGCAACAGCAGCAGCAGAGCAGCATCAGCAGCAGCAACAGCAGCAGCAACATCATCAGCAGCAGCACCAGCAGCAACAGCAGCAGCAGAGCAGCAGCAGCAGCAGAAGAGCAGCAGCAGCAGCAGCAGAGCAGCAACAGCAGCAGCACCAGCAGCAGCAGCACCAGCAGCAGCAGCGGCAGCAGCAGAGCAGCAACAGCAGCAGCAACCTCAGCAGCAGCAGCACCAGCAGCAACAGCAGCAGCAGAGCAGCAGCAGCAGCAGAAGAGCAGCAGCAGCAGCAGAGCAGCAACAGCAGCAGCAGCAGCACCAGCAGCAGCAGCACCAGCAGCGGCAGCAGCAGAGCAGCAACAGCCAGGCAAAGAGCTGCATTGTGTTGTGATCTGACAAATGTCAATCTTCTTTTTGAACTGGGGAAAGCCTCTGCTTGCTGGATTGTTGCACAGTTTTGACACTGAGCTGATGTTCCTGCCTTGCCCTTGTGGCTGATGATGCTGGGCCTGTTGCCCCACTCCTGTCCTTGGCTGTGGATCAGAAAGATGCCAGCAAGTCGCAATTAAACAAGGCATGGCATATGTCACTGTGATAGAATCTGCGGATCCGCTGTGTTGTGGTTGGCATTCCTTCATTTGTTGCATTCCATTTCATTTATTCCAGGTCCTTCAATCATGTGCTCTTGTCCCTGCCCCCACACTGCTGTCGTCTTCATCCTGCTGGCCCCAGTTTCTCAAAGATGGGCTATCCTGTAGGACACAAGGTTTTACTCACGATTATCTGTCTTGCGGCTTTACTTGCTTGTGCTATTGCATTGTTTGTAATTTCTGCTTTGTTGGACTGATTATGAAGGCAAATAAATTGGATTAAACTGGAAACTTGAAAATGAATATTTCAGCATGATGTGACTGTTGCACTCACCACGCAATCACTGGCTCCAGGTTGGAGACCACTGCACAAGCTTTGCAGATACAGTCGCGTCATCCCTGTCCTTGGAGCCTCAGTCACCCCTAATGAGGTCAGTGTGTGAGCTATTGCGCTTGCATACTGCTTTTATCCTGCACTCAGAACTGTCATACCAATGAAAGTTGCTAGATCAATATGGAGCAAGAAATGAGGCCATACACTGTGCCATGTTTGGTTTGTCATTAGGGCAACTGTAAAATGAATGGTCCACTATTGCATATTGTTGGAAGCCAGCTGCTGGGCCACAACGGGTGAGCAGCTAACAGTCATGACTAGCTGGATTCTGTCCACCGGTTTGAAAGGACGTTCTGCAAAGAGAAAACTTTCATTTCTCTTAAGGACAAGGCACTGCACAGTGTGACACCTGAATGCTTATCCAAATGGGCACCTTGTTATCACCCGACCAGATGTCATTGGTCAACTTCCCATCATTCTGTTGCTTTTCCCATCGAAATGTAAAGGGTACATGAGTAGATTTATGATCAGGTGTTACCAGTCCTATAGGCAGGTACATGATCTGTGGGAACCCTGCTGATCTAGCGGATTTCCCTTAAATTTCAGCTGCTCAAAGCGTCACGTGGCCCATTGGGACATTGTCGTCTTCACTAAGTTAGCATGAGCACGTTGCAGCCTGCCTGCTGCTTGGCGCACGTTACTACGTCTTTGCAATATTTTGTCGGGCTGCTTTCACATGAGAACTCATTGCTGTGTTCGCTCTTTGCATGTTCCTGGGATGTTGACTGAACATTATGTACAAGGTCGAACAACAATGCCCCTTGGTATTTTGTTCTGGCCAGACCTTAGCCCTTAGACAAAACATACCGATGCAGCTGTTGTTTGGACAATGTACTTTGGTTTTTAGTGGGATACACAAATAGGTAACACACACTTGGAGCGGGACCTTTCCAGGGAGAAGAGTGAGACAGCACATGTGATGCAGATCAACCATCTATAGTCTCAGGTATGGGGTCTGCAGACAAAGCCCAGAGATCTTCTAATATGTAATAATACTGCTCCGTAGCAAGAGGAGGGAGGTTAGGCTCTATTGTCTGTTCTTCATGAATTATGGATTAGCTGCTATGCTGACACCATTTGTACTATGCATTTTCCTACTTGTTGTGGCACATATACTGCATGTTAGGGCACATAGTTAATATAAATATTTTAAACTGCTTTGTGTCTCTGTCAGATCTTATTGTGGACAAGTACGAGAGTGTGAGCGAAAGGGTGTGTTTTGTTACCGTGATTCCTGAGAGATCTGGGAGTGTTGTGTTCCAGGGTGTCTAATCACTGGTGTGAGTGCCCTACTACTCACTCTGTGAGTGAGTAGTAGAGCAAGTGAGACACTATAGCTAGTCGGTCCTAGGCTTGTGGGTACTAAGGTGATAGGAAGACTCAGTCCCTATACAGCAAGGTCCCATATTCCTGCGCATAGTTCTGTGTTTGTGCCGAATCCCTGCAACAGAAGCTGAAGTCTCTGGGTGCTGCACAGCTGGCAGCTGCTGTACAACATGGTAAACACAATGGACAAAGCCAAACCGCTCTACTATATGGCATTGCTAAGATTTTTTTAATTGCTTTGATGCAACCAGCGTTTACCACGTCATAGCACTGTTTTTGTGTACTTCCAACCAAAGCTCCATTGATGTGCATGGCTAAAATCTCGCATGGGTGAGACCTATTGGCTTTGCTAATGCTTTGTTTTATGTTTAGACCACATTACACTCCTCAGACATCGCTAAAGGGCTGCTTGCTTTCCATTCTTTCTATCTACAACACTCTACTCCACTTTAACCAACACCATCTGCTCCACTCCTCTCTGTCCTATGCCACCCACCACATTCTGTGCCACTCCACTCTGAACACTCCGCTCTACTCCACAACACACCACTTCACGATACTCCTCTCTACTCCACATCTCTCTACTCCACCGTATGACACTCTACAACACCATGCCACTCCACTGTACGCCACTCAGATCTACAACACTCCACTCCACTCTAACCAACACCATCTGCTCCACTCCACTCTGCCCTATGCCACCCGCCACAGTCTATGCCACTCCACTCTTAACCACTCAGCTCTACTCCACAACACACCACCTCATGATACTCCTCTCTACTCCACTGTATGCCACTCCATGACCCTCTACACCGCCACTCCATAACACTCCACTCTACGCAACACCACTCCACTCTTTAACACTCCTCTCTACTCCACAACACACCACTTCACGATACTCCTCTCTACTCCACACCTCTCTACTCCACTGCACGGCATTCTACAACACCATGCCACTCCACTGTACGCCACTCAGATCTACAAAGCTCTACTCCACTCTAACCAACCCCATCTGCTCCACTCTGTCCTATGCCACCCGCCACATTCTATGCCACTCCACTCTGAACACTCCGCTCTACTCCACAACACACCACTTCACAATACTCATCTCTACTCCACACCTCTCTACTCCACCGTACGACATTCTACAACACTATGCCACTCCACTGCACGCCACTCAGATCTACAACACTCTACTCCACTCTAACCAATACCATCTGCTCCACTCCACTCTGTCCTATGCCACTGTGGCGGGATCGATGAAAACGCACACTCAGGCGGTTTGGGTAAAGCGGGTTTTATTGTTTTTCTCAATACACGCTTTCTTTCAGGGGGATTTCGGTAGTAGGGAAGGGGCGGCTCTGTTCCTCGTCGTGCCGGTGAGCTCCTCTCTTTCCGATGCTCTCCTCCCGGTTTACCTCCCTCCAGCTGTCTTCTGGGAGATGTAGGCGCGTCCGTGTTGTCCGCCGGTCGAGGGATGCATGTAAGGAGAGAAAAAACGGTCTCAGCAAGGTGCTCTGCTTTCTCTGCGTGTTCAAGGGAAGGGAGTGTGGGGAGATACACACGTGCATACAGTTTCAGCGACGTGTCGAGAGTGAAAAGGGGAGGGATTTGTGAAGGGATACGATAGCGGGTGCTCTATGGAGGTTTAAGACCTCTCCTCCCCGCCCAGCCCACGATACGATCCCGTACCTGGGTTAGCCACACTTTCCTTGAAGTGCGGCTGGGCGAGGCGCCTTGTCGTTGGCCTCCTGGCTCTGTACCAGCTGGGCTCTCCTCCTCCGTCTCTCCTTCCTCTGGCTCGTTCTCGTCCTCGATTCCGCTTTCTCTACCTCTCGACTCCTCGACTCCTCCGGGCGATGAACACACCGTCCTTCCTGTTTCGCCGTCTTTTGTGTCCGGTTTCTCCGCTGACCAGGGGGCGCGGTCTGACTCCAACTCCGCCCAATTAAAGTAACAGCTCTCTCCCTCGTCCCTGGAGTAGAATGCCTGCCACGGTATTATCCCGGCCCCGGAGTCAGGCTGCTGTAAGGACGACAAAGAGGGGGTTGAGGAAAAAGGGGCGGTGGGCGCCGCCACCCGGTCACAGCCACCCACCACATTCAATGCCACTCCACTCTGAACACTCTGCTCTACTCCACAACACACCACTTCACGATACTCCTCTCTACTCCACACCTCTCTACTCCACCGTATGGCATTCTACAACATCATGCCACTCCACTGTACACCACTAAGCTCTACAACACTCTACTCCTTCTATGACACTCCACAACATTCTACACTACTCCATAACAATCCGCTTCACTCCACGCCGCTCAACTCCACTCTACGCCACTCCCCAACCCTCTACACTGCCACTCCATAATACTCCACTCTACTCAACACCACTCCACTTTACAACACTCCACGCCACTCTTTTAGCCATGCTTAACAGCAGTCATACTGGTGTACAGCACGGCTAAAACACATTGGCAGTCAGTAGCTCTTGCGTAGGCTAAAAACCTGTTGGCTTTGTCAATGCTTGTTTCCCGTTTATTAGTTTTAATAATTAAGTAGTAAGTGTTGATCATATTGTGGGAGAGTCTTTGCAGTGGCTGAGAAAGAGAACTATTGTTTATAAGTTCAAAGTAATTTATGATTATATGATACGAGGGGCAGCTTTTCAAACTATAATAAATATTGATCGACAGCTTGGTGGGTGGCCCGATGTACTTCATGTCATTAAGGCTATTTACGGTATGTGATATGTGGACAATACGTACATCAGCACTGCAATTTAAACAAAGTACTGAGTATTAAATTGATGTCTGCTGTTTTTAGCAGTAATTAAGGGGCGTTCCTCCCAGCTGGGGAAAAGAGCGGAGTGTGCTGGTATCAGCACAGACCCCCTCTGAAAGACTGGCGGATACTCGATATCAGAAAGCTGTGTATTGGAGATAAACCATGTTAGAGGCTGATAGGAATGCTGCTGCCAGAGGTTGCGTAGCTCTCTAACCTACCAGTGCCACTACATTTGCTTTTTATTGGTGCGCTCTGGTGCCCCCTGTCGGCAGTGCACTGGATGGCTTCCTAGTATAGGCTTGTTCTAGCATTTGTCCCTGAGCTATGATATATGTTTAGGAAGATATTAGGGGGCATATTTACAAGGCCCTTGCACCACCGGAGAAGCACTTTTTTTGACACTCCGGCGGCGCAGTGTCATGGCTCATATTTACAAGGCCACACAAAGCCGCCGTGCCTGGCTTTTCCTGTCCTTGTAAATATGGCCCTGTGCATGCATTACTCTGTGTGAAAGGGGAGTTCCATTGGTGTTGCTTTGGGTGTTCCCACACGACACCCATGGATTCTGATGCATTCCCAGATTTATAAGGTTTCGTATACCTGGAAATGCATCAGATTCTAACTCCTCCCCGGGGAGCCTTTAAAGAGGCGCAACGAGGAGAAATACCATTATTTCTCCTCCTTTTTTAGGTCTCGCCTATGCAGCGCGCATGCGCTGCTTAAGAGTAGACCTTTAGCCGTCGGTCCCCTTTTTCACCCACAACAGTGCACGCGTTCCATTGCCTTCAATGGCAACGCGTGCACGTATGGTGATTCACTTGCGGGAGCGAGCACCACCATATGGTAGCAATTATCGCTCCCGCAAGTGAATCACACAGGCTCCCCATCACCCCCACGAGGCGCGCGCGCGCCTCCCCCTGCTGCCACGCGAGCTTGTTGTAATGGCTTTGGAGGAGCGGTCTGGGATTCAAGCAAAACATTAAGTGTATATTAATACCTGGATTGTTTAAAGTTTGCAAAGATTTCAGGGACTGTGAGGTTGGGTATGGATTGCAATCACTGCCCTGTTCTGACACATTTGATGGCAGAACTCTAAATTTGCTTGGCGTTTCAGGAATATGGCATTCCTGTAACCGAGGGTTAAAGATGTCATGACACTAATGTAGCAGCAACTGCTGTAATACAACTAGGAGACTTGAAGAAGCTGTCTAACAGGGCGCTATTCAAATCCTTCCTTGGAGCAGAGTTGACAACGTAAAGCCGAGTGTGGCCCTCTGTCGGCATTCAGTAGAATTGCAGCGTATCGTCTGAAGGAAATCTCGAATGAGGCCATGGTAAAGAAGATATGGTAAATACAACCTACCCATAATGCATTGTATGCAAGACCAACAGCCGCAACAGCCAATGATTGTTTTCTATTACCATTGGTCATAAATTTTGTGTCGCTCCTTTAACAAATGAGTTTGCAGTTCTTTATCATTCTTGAGATCAGTTAACATTATCGTTTTGCTTGTCTTTTGTAAATAATTTTATAGGATCCGTATTGCTCTTCATTAACAGCATAGTTAGAAATTGGCATTTCCCGTTATTTAGCTGCCTCTTTTTGGTGCTGATAAAGGAAACTAATACATTTTTGAAAGGTCTCACATATCGTTTATGAGACTTGATTAAAATTGTATAAGAAAGATATTAGTCCTAGCTATTATAGATGTAACTGCTATTTTTAGGTCTCGCTGTAGAGCGGAGAATTATTATATCGGATTTGATATTTGTAGAAATCACCTACGCCGAAGGTTCGTGGCGCTGAGAGACACACTACATAAAAGAGACAGAACTATGCATTGGATATGGCTGTAATTCACTATTAGGATATGCCACACACACACCAGCATGTCCTACCTTATACTTACAATGCACCCTGCCCTTGGGCCTCCCATAGGTGTGACTAATATGAAGAAAAGGGAAGGTTTAGGGACTGGCAAGTGGGCGCACTTGCCCAGTCAGCATCGCAGTACCAGACTGCACACAGGCTCTGCGATGGCAGACCTAAAACACCTAAAACACACTTTACGCATTGCGCCCGTGGGTGGCACAACCAGTGCTGCAAGCCCACCAGCAGCAGTTGATTTACAAGCCCTGGGCACACTCAGTGCACTGTACTAGGATCTCACAAGTACACCAAACCAGCCAATCATGGAGTCACTAATCCATACCACAATTTACCATAATGAGCACTTGCACTGTGGCATGGAGTTCTGGACTTTTTGGTTCCGTCCAGAGGTGTCAGGGATAACACCCGAAGACCCCGGAGTTCCACCTGTCTCGGTGCACAAAACAAACAGAAACACAGGCTTCTCGATGGTGGCGTCAAAGACCAAAGGTTTATTACTGCAGGGACACAGAAGTCACAGAAACTACACATGGGCAGTATCTAGGAGCCTGTTCAATTTGTACAAAGAGGGTTGCTCCTTATATACTAAATATTGGGCTTCAGGCAAATTCTTTACATGTTACCACAGTTCTAAACATTCGTGTTCTAAACAATAAATATTTGGCGTTGCACAGGAATCGTCAACAGTATCTGATGTCAAAACATTACGAATGAGGGGTTCCCACTAGTCCATCATAATCCCATGTCAATTCTTCATTCAAGACCCGGACCGCCTCATCGTAAATTTCGTTACCTCCCCCTAATAAAGGCCCAGAAGGAAAGGAGCAGAGCCAGGTGCAGAAGATAGAAAGACAGGATAAGAAATGTTTGTGGGTCGTAAATGGGCACGGTTACCAGCTTCGGCCGCTTAATCATGATCAGGCCAACGAACACAAGAACCAGTATAGCAGGACTGGCCTCAGGCTGGGGAGGCAGTTCTTGCCGAGTCATGCTGCCACAGCGTTGCTGGCCTAAGGTGCACGTGTCACTAGCAAGGTGAATCGCCGGTTAAGGCCTACGTGTCCTTAAATAAGAAGAAGTCATTGCGTGTCCATTGACTATGTGAGGGCAAGGAATACAAAATGGCTTCCGTGTTCTAAGATGGATGCCATGGGTAAATCACAAATGTGTTGGTAACAGGAGTGCTCTTGCTCGTAGCATAGCGAAAACACCAGGATATACTAAATGGATCATTTGCGGTTCACTGATACCAAAATTATGTATTTACGACAATGTTACAAACACGAGTAAAATCGTCACGGAACCTCAGACCCTCCTTTTGCCCTTACATAGGCAATTACTCAGTCTATATCAGAGTCAGAGTCTAATTCTATGCTCATCAGGTCAGTGACATGTTGTTGTATCATCATCCTGTCTCGTGCCTTTTCTCCTAATGCAGGTGGTTTTCTGAAACAGGTTGCAGCACAGAGGCTACACAGAGCGGGACCGCATTGGATAATAAGACAGCACGAGAACAGAAATACTAGGATGACACCAATAACCATCAGAACCTTCCATCCCCACGCTGATACCAGAGTCCAAAACCACTCCATGAAGGACCAGTTTCCCTTATCTACGTGTATAGAGTCGGAAATCTTATGTAGCTTAGAGATTGCTTCATAGACTGTTGGAGCATTATTTGGAATAAAGACACAGCAGCTCGATTGGATCATTCTGCATACCCCACCTCGATCTGCAAGTATTACGTCTAGAACCATACGGTTCTGCAACGTCATGAGACGATCCGCCTGAAGCTCAGCTGTTAAGTTACTAAGGGCACCTGCAGTTTCTGTAATAGTAGATTCAACTACCCGTGTTAGTTGACGAAGATTTCTACTATTGGCCATAGGCCCCCAAAACGGAAGGAAACCTTTGAAAAAGTCTCCAGCTTCTTGACCAGCGGTATCTTCCTTGCTGAAGACACCTCTTGCTACTCTGGTTTTGTGATAATCTGCAGAAGCAGTGTATGTCGGGGGTAACAATCGAGCAATATAACATGAACCTGAAAAGTCAGCAGGCAGCCATGTATATGCTCTGTCCTGACAAATGAAGTAGGTACCCCTAGCAGTCAGAAAGGCAGGGGAGGAGTTAGACGGAAATACGTAAGTCTCAACGCACTCACTCCTCCCTAGCTGAGCTCTCGGATTTCTCCCATTTCCTTGCAAACAGACCTGTCCTTGGTGAGGCACGACCCAAACTGAAGTGGAGCTTTTACGCTTGCTTTCTCCCAAACTAAGGCGATACTCTGTAGAGTTCCAACTCAAATACACCAGTAATTCATCTCTAGGATAAGATGGAGTATTATTGACGTCTTTAATCATGTCAATAATTCCCTGGACTAAAGCTTTGTTGGCTGAGTTGTATTTAGTGGACCGTGGTGGACGCGGAGGATAGGTTTCAAGGGCATATGAAAAAAATGGTCTGAAAGGCCTGAAATGATCCATTATAGCTGAAAGGCAAGACTAGATAGGGAATGCCTTTATCCATAGTGTGGGGTATCAAGCCACACACCCAGCAGTCTGTAGTATTAACTATCAGTTGGTGTTGATGCAAGAGCTGTACAAATGTATTGTTAATAAATTCTGAGCGTCGAGCTTGTTCGTGTTCAGGAAATGAGTGAAAAGAATGCATAGAAGAAACCGTAGAAGTAGTAGGATCAAGGGGAGGTACTGTAGTTACTGGCATAAAAATCAAATGTACGCCAAAGATGATTCCACCCACCAACGTTATCAAAACAATTAAAAATGTAACTGCACATTGCATTAGAAAGCATCTGCTGTGAAGTATTCTGTACAGTCTATTTCTGTGAACATAAATTACATTTTCTCGTTGTAGCTCAGGAAGCTCCATCTTCTACGACCGTTCGCGACCACTGATGATGTGTACGTAGATGAAAATGCCTCTATCAGCCCTGGGAGTTCCCAGAACTAACAGAAAGATCGACCTTGTGTCTGACCCCCGCAGATTCAACTAGGCACACAGCCACGACCCTACGGCTACCCAGACGGCAAGGCAATTTTAAAACAAAAAGAAACAATACAAAGTATTAGCAAACTTCCTGGCTGGAGGCAATGTATAGCAAATTCAAATCTGAAAATAGGCAGTTTCCTGCTTTATTTGTCCATATTGCGAGAACGTAAGTTGTATCTCAGTTTTGCAGGAGCTGTCTGATCTGGAAACAATGTATTTTCAGCTGACGTTGCAATGTTCACGTTCGCCGATGGCAAATGTTCTTTTGGTGCAGATGGCAAATGTTCATTGGGTGTGGATGACAAATGTTCAGGGTTCAAAAGAGCAGTTTCAGGAGGAGAGTCAGAATTTGGTGAATCCGTGATTAGTTCTGCATCGCTGAAAGGTATGAACCTGGGGACTTGTTCCGTTTCAGAGGCACCGATTCCTTTCTTTACCCAGTTGTCGTAAGGAAGTGGCAGAGGCAAACGTTTAGCATGTGTCGTATGGATCCAATTTTTCCTTCCGGCCACACGAATAGCAGTTCTCGTTGCTAGCAGGACTTGGAAAGGGCCAATGAATCTGGGCTGAAGATTTTTTGTTCTTGCAAAATTTCTGATGACCACCTGATCACCCGGTTTCAGCTGATGGCCTGGACTCTCCGGTGGCTTTGGCAATGCATCGAAAACCTGTTGGTGAATAAGACTCAATTTAGCAGTCAAGTCGAAAAGGTAATCAATTAACATTGGGTATTCCAGCTGCTTAAATTCTTTCGGTCTAGGTACCCCCCAAACATTTGCAGGACGACCAAAAACTATTTCATAAGGACTATGCCCTACTCTAGAATGCACAGTTGCTCTTGTTGATAGCAAAGCCAAAGGCAATGCGTCTGGCCAGGACAAACCCGTGGATGCTTGTATCTTAGCAAGTTTCAGTTTAAGGGTACCATTGTAACCCTCGACTAAACCCGCGGACTGGGGATGATTCGCACTATGAAACTTCTGTCTAATCCCTAGGCCGGCACACACACTCTGCATAACTTTCCCTACGAACTCACTTCCGTTGTCTGACCATACAATCCGTGGCATTCCGTATCTGGGGAAGTATTCTTTAAGAAGAATTTTGGCAGTGGATAAGGCAGTATTGTCCTTCAGTGGGTATGCTTCGATCCATCTGGAGAAAGCACAAACTACCACTAGGACGTATTTCAGATTATTGCAACGATCCATGTGAATGAAGTCTAGCTGGATCACCTCAAAGGGGCAGGAAGGAGGAGCGAAGTGACCTGCAGGTGTGGGGATTCCCTTGCCAGGATTATGCATCAAGCATACCATACAATTTCTCACCACTCTCTCTGCACACTTACTAATCCCGTCATTCTTCCAGACCGGAGCCAACATCTTACAAATCCCTTTTGAACTGATGTGCGCTGTTCCATGTGCCATCGTTACTACTGCAAGCACATACGCATCAGGCAACATCCAACACTGTTGTTCCGACAAGTCAATCCAACACCCACTCGAGTCCAATTTACCCGTGCTCTCTTTCCATGCAAGTTTTTCCTCCTCAGTCGCCTCTTTCTGAATTTCTTTCACGCTTTCCACTGTGTCCTCACATATTCCAGACTCAGAAATCCATCTTGCAGACGTTGCAACATACATTCTACTCATCATATTCCTAGCTGTCTGTTTTGCAATCTCGTCGGCAAAAGCATTCCCACGTCCAACATCATCCGTGATTGCTTTATGAGCACTGCATTTCACAATTGCAACTTCAGTCGGTAAGGTTAGAGATTCCAACAAGTCATTAACTAGCTGACCATGTTGAATCTTAGTCCCATGGGACGTAATGAAACCTCTCTCTTTCCACAAACGGCCAAAACTATGGGCCACGCCGAACGCGTACTGACTATCTGTGAACACATTCACTCTCTTTCCCTTAGCTAAAACGCACGCTCTTGTTAACGCGATCAATTCTGCAGCCTGGGCAGAATTCTGACTCACTCTTGCAGTCTCCACAATCGTACTCAAAGTTGTTACTGCATAAGCAGCAGTCACATCACCATTCTCCAATTTGAAGCAAGACCCATCAACATACAACGTGCCATCTGGATCTGATAACGGAGTGTCTTTTAGATCGATTCGTCCTTTTGTTTCTTCCTCAGTTTTGAAACAACAGTCGTGTGGTTCGGAATCACTCGACTCTTGGCTAGTCGGCAACAATGTTGCTGGATTCAATATATTGCATCTTTTGATCTGAATATGACTAGCTAACAGTGTCAGTTCATAACCTGATAATCTAGCACTGGTAAGGTGTTGCGTCTTGGTTCGGTTCATGAGTGTATCCACAGCATGAGGAACCATAACTACTAGCATGTTGTTCATTACTAAACCAGCAGATTGTCGAATGGAAGCTGCAGCTGCGGCTGTAGCTCTCAAGCAACTAGGCAACGCTCTAGCTACTGGATCTAATGTTGATGAAAAATACGCTCAAGGGCGTTGTTTATCACCAAATTTCTGCGTCAAAACACTCAATGCACAACCTTCTCTCTCGTGGACATAGAGCGTGAATGGCTTACTGTAGTCGGGTGTACCCAATACAGGTGCTGAACACAGTGCATTTCGTAACTCAGAAAAACTCTGCTGACATTCAGCAGACCATGGTACCGGACTCGGAACATTTTTCCCAGTCAAAGCTACCAATGGTTTTGCTAGAAGAGAAAAATTCGGGATCCATTGCCTACAATATGAGGTAATACCTAAAAAGGCACGTACTTCTCTCTGCGTGCTAGGAACATTCATCTGTGTAATTGCTTTTATTCTCTCTGGGGTCAACTTCCTTCCCTCCTTTGACAAGAGATGACCTAGGTAGGTCACTTCTTGGCAGCAGTATTGCATTTTTGAAGGTGACACCTTGTGATTCAAATCTGACAAGTGATGCAATAAAGAAATCGTAGCTGTTTTGCAAGTTTCCTTGTCATCGGCAGCCACTAGAAGATCATCGACATACTGTACTAAAGCAGAACCACGAGGAAGTACGAAGGAATCTAACTGGCTTTTTAATGCTTGACTGTAAATGGATGGGCTTTCACAATAACCTTGTGGAGCGCGTTTAAATCTGAAACTTCGTCCTCCTAGAGAGAAACCGAAGATATCTCTGCTTTCCTCGGCTATCGGAATGCTGAAAAAGGCATTTTTCAAGTCGATAACTGAAAACCATGCTGCTGTAGCAGGAATCAACGTTAACAATGCAGTAATGTCTGGTACCACAGGAAACTGTGGGATCACAATTTTATTAACCTCTCTAAGATCAATTACGAACCTATATACTGGAGGCTTTGTTGGGTCAGTTCGTTTCAAAATAGGCAGTACAGGACTATTACAGACATTACCTCTAGTTTCTTCTACAACGTCTTTCTTGATCAGGTCTTGTACTATCAGTAGGAGCGCACGCTCACCTTCACTAGAGATTCTGTATTGAGGAATTCGTGGAAGTTTGACATTTGCTTTCAAAGTTACTACATAGGGTGGAATTTCCAAGAGACCTACATCATTAGGACCAGTCGCCCAAAGAGTATCAGGGAGTGAACGCAGCTCTGGTGGGAGCGCATCCATCGACAAGTACATCGGGGAGATTATTCTTTTACCCAACGTAAGCTGTACTCCTGCTGGAGAACAGTACAATGTCGCGTACAGGCGTTTTAACAAGTCTAAACCAAGCAGATTTTCGTTACAACCTGTCGTCAAAATCAGGGGTGCTTTCAATTGACGGGGTCCAACAGAAATAGACAAAGGACCAGAAACAGGGTTATGAACAGGGGCGCCCGAAAAACCTACTGAAACGTTTGTTGAGCCAGACAAAGGTGCGCCAGGGAGTTTCGCATGTATGATAGAACTTTTTGCTGCACCAGTATCCAACAGAAACGGTTCGACTATACCTGATGTTGCTACCGCGACATAAGGCCCACTCTGATCTACTGGTACTGATACTACTCCCTCTCTTTGTCCATGGCTGTCCTAGTATTCACTTTGCTGAACTTCCTCACTAGTTTCATAATAGTCTTCCACATGATACTGTGGAGACCTATTCTGTTGGGCAGATTGTCCATTTCGCTGGTCGAAATAATTAGTGGGGCGATCACTTGTCTGTGGAGGCATAGCACCTCGTCCTCGACCTCTAGAGTTTTGCATAGAACTACCACGACCTCTCTGAGCTGCCGCAGCATTATTTTGCGTTCGAACTGGACACTCACTTTTGTAATGACCTTCCTTTTTGCAATAAGCACATTGATTCCATTGGTATTGTGGCCTTTGAAAATTATAATCCGTTCTTTGATATGACCCTTGCTGCATATTAGTTTGATTCGTGCGAGGCGGATAAGCTTGCTGTAAAAGTACTTTAGTTTTTAAATCTTTCGTCTTTTTATCTGATTTTTCCTTCTCTTCTTTATCCCTATTTTCATAGTACTGAGCAGTCGCAAGTATTTGCGCAGTCGTAGAGACAGCCCACGCACTTTCAGAATTCTTTAATTTACTACTAAGTTCTGGCAACAGATTGTGCACGAATTTATCAACAAATAATCTCTGGCCTCCTTCTGTGCTCATATCCTGACCACTATGATCCACAAAAGTCTCTTCGAATCTTGTGAAAAAGTCGGAGACGCTTTCGTCTTTCTTTTGTTTGCACGCGGACAATTTGTCCCAGTTAACGCGCAATGCTGGCATCAAGGTTTTCATTAAATCGATTATTCTACCAGGCAAGTTAGCAATTAAAGGTTCAGGTTTGGAACCACCTATTTGTTGACCATCCGCTGCAATTATAGCTGCCCAGTCACCACCTAGGGCAACTGGATGATTCTCTTTACGAATTTTAGCCCAAATTGGTTGCGGTACTACATTACCAAATAGCAGATCTATGTCAGCCAAATTCAATACACAAGCGTCAACTGTTTGAGCCAACTCTTTGTAGTACCCTGCAGGATTTTTACGCGGATCTGGCAAGGCCTGTTTTACTGCTAACACTTCAGCTCGCTTCCATGGAATATGTATCCAGACTCTCTGGAATTGAGCCGGAGCGGCTGCAATACCAAGGTTTACATTAGCTTGCACAGCTTCACGCCAAATTGGTGGAACCTCTCTCATTGGATATTGACGATTTTGTTTCGTACTACGTTTCTCTAATTCTCTTGGTGAACGAAGGGATGGGTCATTCCTATAACTTAAAATCAGTTCCATCGCTTCTTTTATATTTTGTCCAACTATCATACCTGCAGCAAACTCTTTCTGAACATTAATTAATTCTCCTAGATTTGATTCAGGGTCATCCTCTTCCAATTCCTCACGTAGAAGGAAACACATTTCATCGAACACATATCGTTGTGTCGGTTCGTTCCATTGCATAAATGTATCTAATACATCTTGTACATTATATCTTCCAACTTTCGAAACCCATCTAAGAGCAGTGGAATCTAGTATTCCTCTTTCTTCAGTACTGGGAAGCTGACTACGCCTCTGCACAGAGTCAGAGGTAGGAGTCTTAATCAGAGTTTTATAGAAGGGAGATAGAATATTAGAGACAGAATCAGTGATTCTTCGACGAACAGAAAGCGGAGTCATAATATTAGCAGAGGCAGTAAATAGAGTAGCAGTTGGAACAGATAGATTAGGAACAGTAGGAGTAGCAGGCAAAATAGCTTGTGAAGTAGCAGGTGTGAGCGACACAGGCATAGGTAAAGAAGCCGGCAACCCTAGAAGAGGGGTTGTCGAAGGAACATTAATATTGACTACAGGAGGTACAGGAACTTGATTCAGGGGAGCGGGAACAGGGACACCAGGTTGTCCAGCAACCGGTAATTGAACATTCGGTATAGGTGGAGCCGTAGCACCCTGTGCATACGGTGGGGGTGATCGTAACAAGTAAGACAACAGGGGATCCTTTTCAGGGTCCTCTACTATCTTAGCCGTACTCGATGGCAAAGCAGGATAGCACTTGTCTATCGCTAAATTACGCTCTCTATCGGCCACCTCCATCGCTTTCTCAGACTCGTTGAGTTGCAGCTGCCTAGCAGACTGTTCTAAAGTCAACTCTTGCTCTTTCTGTTCTTTCTTCAACTTTTTAATTTCTCTCTGTTTAGATTCTTTTCGCCAATAACGGAAAGAATCAAACATTGCCGGCCGGGCTTTCTTCTTAAACAACCTTCTTTCTAGATTATCGAGAACTTCAGGTTCAAAACTACCATGTAGTGGCCAACTAAGGACACCATCTTTCTCTGTGTAGCGGATCCATATCTCGTTATAAGAGATAGGGCCCACACCAAACTTGCAATATAGATCATAAAGGGGAGTTCCAATCGGAGGAACCAAACACGAGTCCTCCAACCGGGAATCACTGTTGCAACTAAAACAAGACAACATACAATTTTTCCGACTTACCATTTTATAATCCGGAACACAAAACAAACAAGACACAAACAGAAAAGATGCGCACTCGAACCAAGAACTTAGGCCTACCAGAACTGACAAATGTATCGATACCTGAACTGAACAGAATGATTATCGTAACCAGAATAACCAGTGATAACCTTACAGAACTGAACTGAACTGAGAACTAAAAGGATTATCCACACAGGAGCAACCCTTACAAAATAACCAACTAGCAACCACTGAATACTTAACTGAGGCACTGAAGACGTCACCAAGGAGAAACCCGTCACGTTTCGCCGTACTGAGGACTGCACCTCGGGTCCAAGACAGGGCGACGGTCAAGGCAACGGACCACTGCAGCCGTCTGAACGGGAACCCTCGTGGAAGAGAACGTCGGGGCCACTTTTGCGATATGCCGGGATCGATGAAGTGGGGCGCCTCCCTCTGAAATCTTCACACGAAGCTCCTCGAACTCTTCAGGCTTTTGGACCGGTACCGAATGACGTCGCCCCACGTTGGGCGCCAATTGGAGTTCTGGACTTTTTGGTTCCGTCCAGAGGTGTCAGGGATAACACCCGAAGACCCCGGAGTTCCACCTGTCTCGGTGCACAAAACAAACAGAAACACGGGCTTCTCGATGGTGGCGTCAAAGACCAAAGGTTTATTACTGCAGGGACACAGAAGTCACAGAAACTACACATGGGCAGTATCTAGGAGCCTGTTCAATTTGTACAAAGAGGGTTGCTCCTTATATACTAAATATTGGGCTTCAGGCAAATTCTTTACATGTTACCACAGTTCTAAACATTCGTGTTCTAAACAATAAATATTTGGCGTTGCACAGGAATCGTCAACAGTATCTGATGTCAAAACATTACGAATGAGGGGTTCCCACTAGTCCATCATAATCCCATGTCAATTCTTCATTCAAGACCCGGACCGCCTCATCGTAAATTTCGTTACCTCCCCCTAATAAAGGCCCAGAAGGAAAGGAGCAGAGCCAGGTGCAGAAGATAGAAAGACAGGATAAGAAATGTTTGTGGGTCGTAAATGGGCACGGTTACCAGCTTCGGCCGCTTAATCATGATCAGGCCAACGAACACAAGAACCAGTATAGCAGGACTGGCCTCAGGCTGGGGAGGCAGTTCTTGCCGAGTCATGCTGCCACAGCGTTGCTGGCCTAAGGTGCACGTGTCACTAGCAAGGTGAATCGCCGGTTAAGGCCTACGTGTCCTTAAATAAGAAGAAGTCATTGCGTGTCCATTGACTATGTGAGGGCAAGGAATACAAAATGGCTTCCGTGTTCTAAGATGGATGCCATGGGTAAATCACAAATGTGTTGGTAACAGGAGTGCTCTTGCTCGTAGCATAGCGAAAACACCAGGATATACTAAATGGATCATTTGCGGTTCACTGATACCAAAATTATGTATTTACGACAATGTTACAAACACGAGTAAAATCGTCACGGAACCTCAGGCACTTGCCAGCAGTGGCACAATTCCCAAAAGCATCTATAACCAGCAAAAACACATTGCATTGTATTGTATTGTAATTTCATTTATATAGCGCTTACTACCCCTGACGAGGCGTCGAAGTGCTTTTTCGGCGAGTAGCACGCTACTCCGGGACCAAATGAGGATTAGTAATGAATTAGTATAGTGAAACATGCAAGTACATTTTAAGTGGTGGATAGGTTAGTTAGGTGTTTGGATTTGGAATGATAGCAGAAGGATAGAGGAGGACAAAGGTTTGTATTTATATAGCGCTTGTTGACGCACACTATAAGGGAAGCCTACAAAGGATTAGTGGTGAATTCATATGGTGAAATATGAAAGTAATTTCAGTGGTAGATATTAGTCAGTTATTTGGAGTGAGAAGGATAGCGGAGGGATAGAAGGGGAAGAAAGATTTGCATTCATATAGCACTTGTCACCCCTGATAGGTGTTGAATTGCCTTTCTGGCGAGTAGCACGCCACTCCGGAACCCATTAAGGATTACTGTTGAAAATTAGTATAGTAAAAAAAAATATGAAGTAATTTGAGTAGTTTATATGTTATTCTGTGATTTGGGTAGTATATTAGTATAGTTTAATATGGAATTTGAGAAGTGAACGTGTTAGTCTGTTAATTTCGATTGAAAAGGATAGTGGAGGGATGAAAAAGTGAAAGATCTTTTTTGTTTGTTTAGGTCTTAGCAGTAGGAGGAGGCTTTTGGGTGAGTAAAAGGAGTTTTGGAGGGGAGGACTCAGAGGAAAGAGTTTAGAAAGGTTTGTTTTAGGGGATCGGTATGGTTAAAGAGGTGTCAGATGATGCAAGGAGGGGTAGAGTAGGAGATAAAAGGTGGTCTGTTAGGTGTAATTACAGCAGGGAGAGTGTGTCTGAATGGGATGTAGTTATGTATGGTGTTGATTGACGTGTGTTAGTGATGAGTGTATTGGTTAGTATAGGATAGAGTTGTGTACTGTTTGTAGGTGATGGTGGATATGTGTGGTAGTTGGGATAGTAGGGTGTGTAGATGTGGTTTGGTTGGGTTTGTAGTGCAGGCTGGTACATTAATCTGTGCATAGTGTTGTGGGTGGTGTACATTTGGTGTGAGTGTGCTGCTCTGTTTGTGGATGTGGATGGTGTGGGCTGGGTATTGCTAAATGAGAAAAAGGGCAGCATTTCTGGCCCTAGTCCCGACCAGTCTCAAACAGGCTCAAACAGGAAACTGCCCTGGTCCTCTCTGGTCAAAGCAAGTCCGACTGATAGGATTGCATCCATCTCTTCAATTGTATCTCAAAACGGCTCAGTTGCCAACAATCAGCACTCACGGAGACAGAGGTAGTGGAGATTTGGGCACAAGACTCTGCCCTGTTTCTTCGACAGGAGGTCGTCCCAAAAGAGTAGCTGGATCAGAGCGCAAATGTGCAGGGTCAAGAGATCAGGATGTTACCCCTACCCCCACCGGGGCACAATAATTCAGGCTATCAATAGGATTTGGGAAGATTTTCCCAATTTCCTTAAAGGTGCAAGGAAGTAGAGGCAGGTAGGGATGGGAATGAGGCAGGTAGGGATGGGAATGAGGCAGGTAGGGATGGGAATGAGGCAGGTAGGGATGGGAATGAGGCAGGTAGGGATGGGAATGAGGCAGGTAGGGATGGGAATGAGGCAGGTAGGGATGGGAATGAGGCAGGTAGGGATGGGAAGGAGGCAGGTAGGGATGGGAATGAGGCAGGTAGGGATGGGAATGAGGCAGGTAGGGATGGGAAGGAGGCAGGTAGGGATGGGAATGAGGCAGGTAGGGATGGGAATGAGGCAGGTAGGGATGGGAATGAGGCAGGTAGGGATGGGAATGAGGCAGGTAGGGATGGGAAGGAGGCAGGTAGGGATGGGAAGGAGGCAGGTAGGGATGGGAATGAGGCAGGTAGGGATGGGAATGAGGCAGGTAGGGATGGGAAGGAGGCAGGTAGGGATGGGAAGGAGGCAGGTAGGGATGGGAAGGAGGCAGGTAGGGATGGGAATGAGGCAGGTAGGGATGGGAATGAGGCAGGTAGGGATGGGAATGAGGCAGGTAGGGATGGGAATGAGGCAGGTAGGGATGGGAATGAGGCAGGTAGGGATGGGAAGGAGGCAGGCAGGGATGGGAAGGAGGCAGGTAGGGATGGGAATGAGGCGGGTAGGGATGGGAATGAGGCAGGTAGGGATGGGAATGTGTACCGGAAGCCTGCGTCCCATTGCACGCGCAATGAGTTTCCTTTGGATATTCCTGGTGGAAAATCTAGAATGCAGTAGTCTTGACACAGTAAGGTTTTGCCAGGGGTGAAAAGATCCTGCCGTGGTACATCCCACGAGTCAAAGTTGCCTTTAACCACACTAGGATGAAGACTACCCTAGTGATCTGCCAGCTGACGTCTGCTCAGTTTGTCTGACCTAACATTCTGAGACCCTCTCAAGTGATTGGTCATCCAAAAACGACCTGCTGATCCAGTCATTCCCAAAGGCACAGGTTCTCCTGGCAGAAGTTGCAGGACCCCACTTTGTCCTAATTGGTTTCGGTATCACATGGCAGTAGCTTTGTCCACGACAACCTGCCCCACCCTGCCCTTGATGGTTGGTAGAAAGACTTTCAATACAAAGCGCCAACAGAGAGCTGTGAAACCTGCGCGTCAATGGAGACCAGAGACCCCTGGTTTCCACTCTCCCAGGGGAGCCCTAAAATCCACAGTTAAAACATCTGACTCCACTCCAAGCTCTGGGTGGGACTGGGAGAGACGCAGATTGTGTCAGCTGCGCTTCCCAGGTTCAGAAACCATTCAAATGAAAGGTTCCTCTGTAGGACATGCTTATGTTATCCGGCACAGATGAGGAGGACGTACAAGGCTAGGGGCCCAAGAAGACTCAGAACCATCCAAGAACCAAGATTGAGCATCCTGGACGTCACTGACTTCATGGAGCCAGGCCTTGACCACCAGTGTGTGCGGAATAGCTCTTATTTAAGGGACTTCCATGTACTGGCGTAAGGTGAGACGGACGCTGAAGCAAAAGTACTACGGATGACAGCAAGACAAGTGTCCGGAGGTGGGCTGCAGCCAAAATGGGGCAAGCCCTCCTTAAGCAGCCAGCCGTTGAGTTAATGGAATACATGTATGCAAACACCAACAAATATAAGCTGTGACCACTGGCATCACCATGGGAACACAAGACCCTTGAGGTTAGGGGTAGAGTGGCAAACTGGAAGTGCGTCATCTCCACCGTGAACCCTAGATAAGGTCTGTGGAACAAAAGGATAGGCGTTGAAAATGTGTCCAGCAAGCCCCAGAACACCATCAAATCCCTGGATCCAGGGGAGGAAGAACCTGAGCCAGAGACCTTTTGAATGTGTCCTTTGGTAAAGAAGCTTTCGGATCCTGGAGGGCCTTCCGAGGAAGGAAGACGTAGTTGGAATAACACCCCACCCCCATTTCTCACTCAGGTACTCTCTCAATGAGGCAGTGGACTAAACTCTGACATAGAGAAGTTAGTGCGGTCTGTCAAAATACGAGCTGAGATCGGAAGAATGTGAGGGGACACAATAAAGGTAGGGTGTGGACCCATGAAACAATCTGCAACACTCACTGGTCCCATGTGATGCATTTTCAATGAGGAAGGGCATGACACAATTCGGGTAACACCCCCTGTCGGCTGGCTGTGGTCCTGAAAGGTTGAGCAAGAGTGGCTTGGTGGCTGTGGAGTCGCAGGAGGAGCAATCCGAGCACAGCTGCCCCTGCTGATGTGAACAGCCTCAGGTGCCACCATGCCCCATAGGTTTGTGAAAGGTCAGAGCAGATTGCTGAGCTGGCTGGGAGGCCAGGCTTCCGTTCTCAGTGTGCGCTGCCCCCTGAACAGCGCCGGAACCTATCCACTGCTAATGAAGGTGATGGCTGGCGAGAGAAACCCTAAGGGTTTGGCTTTAGAGTGGCTGTCTTTAAACCCCTCTTATGCAGCGATGGCTGATGACTGGTGAAAGAAACCCTAAGGGTTTGGCTGTAGAGTGGCTGTCTTTAAACCCCTCCTATGCAGCGTTGGCTGATGACTGGTGAAAGAAACCCTAAGGGCTTGGCTGTAGTGTGGCTGTCTTTAAACCCATCTTATGCAGCGATGGCTGATGACTGGTGAAAGAAACCCTAAGGGTTTGGCTTTAGAGTGGCTGTCTTTAAACCCCTCTTATGCAGCGATGGCTGATGACTGGTGAAAGAAACCCACAGGGGCCGATTCACAGAACTAATTTAAGACAAAATCCTAAACTTAGTACTTTTGGTATTCACAGAAGTTAGGATTTTGTCTTAAGTTTGTCTTAAGACAAACTTAAGACAAACTTAAGACAAAATCCTAACTTCTGTGAATACCAAAAGTAGTAAGTTTAGGATTATGTCTTAAGTTAGTTCTGTGAATCGGGCCCTAAGGGTTTGGCTTTAGAGTGGCTGTCTTTAAACCCCTCTTATGCAGCGATGGCTGATGACTGGTGAAAGAAACCCTAAGGGCTTGGCTGTAGTGTGGCTGTCTTTAAACCCATCTTATGCAGCGATGGCTGATGACTGGTGAAAGAAACCCTAAGGGCTTGGCTGTAGTGTGGCTGTCTTTAAACCCATCTTATGCAGCGATGGCTGATGACTGGTGAAAGAAACCCTAAGGGTTTGGCTGTAGAGTGGCTGTCTTTAAACCCCTCTTATGCAGCGATGGCTGATGACTGGTGAGAGAAACCCTAAGGGTTTGGCTGTAGAGTGGCTGTCTTTAAACCCCTCTTATGCAGCGATGGCTGATGACTGGTGAAAGAAACCCTAAGGGTTTGGCTGTAGAGTGGCTGTCTTTAAACCCCTCTTATGCAGCGATGGCTGATGACTGGTGAAAGAAACCCTAAGGGCTTGGCTGTAGTGTGGCTGTCTTTAAACCCATCTTATGCAGCGATGGCTGATGACTGGTGAAAGAAACCCTAAGGGCTTGGCTGTAGTGTGGCTGTCTTTAAACCCATCTTATGCAGCGATGGCTGATGACTGGTGAAAGAAACCCTTAGGGCTTGGCTGTAGTGTGGCTGTCTTTAAACCCATCTTATGCAGCGATGGCTGATGACTGGTGAAAGAAACCCTAAGGGCTTGGCTGTAGTGTGGCTGTCTTTAAACCCATCTTATGCAGCGATGGCTGATGACTGGTGAAAGAAACCCTAAGGGTTTGGCTGTAGAGTGGCTGTCTTTAAACCCCTCTTATGCAGCGATGGCTGATGGCTGGTGAAAGAAACCCTAAGGGTTTGGCTGTAGAGTGGCTGTCTTTAAACCCCTCTTATGCAGCGATGGCTGATGACTGGTGAGAGAAACCCTAAGGGCTTGGCTGTAGTGTGGCTGTCTTTAAACCCATCTTATGCAGCGATGGCTGATGACTGGTGAAAGAAACCCTAAGGGTTTGGCTGTAGAGTGGCTGTCTTTAAACCCCTCTTATGCAGCGATGGCTGATGGCTGGTGAAAGAAACCCTAAGGGTTTGGCTGTAGAGTGGCTGTCTTTAAACCCCTCTTATGCAGCGATGGCTGATGGCTGGTGAAAGAAACCCTAAGAGTTTGGCTGTAGAGTGGCTGTCTTTAAACCCCTCTTATGCAGCGATGGCTGATGGCTGGTGAAAGAAACCCTAAGGGTTTGGCTGTAGAGTGGCTGTCTTTAAACCCCTCTTATGCAGCGATGGCTGATGACTGGTGAGAGAAACCCTAAGGGCTTGGCTGTAGTGTGGCTGTCTTTAAACCCCTCTTATGCAGCGATGGCTGATGACTGGTGAAAGAAACCCTAAGGGTTTGGCTGTAGAGTGGCTGTCTTTAAACCCCTCTTATGCAGCGATGGCTGATGGCTGGTGAAAGAAACCCTAAGGGTTTGGCTGTAGAGTGGCTGTCTTTAAACCCCTCTTATGCAGCGATGGCTGATGGCTGGTGAAAGAAACCCTAAGAGTTTGGCTGTAGAGTGGCTGTCTTTAAACCCCTCTTATGCAGCGATGGCTGATGGCTGGTGAAAGAAACCCTAAGAGTTTGGCTGTAGAGTGGCTGTCTTTAAACCCCTCTTATGCAGCGATGGCTGATGACTGGTGAAAGAAACCCTAAGAGTTTGGCTGTAGAGTGGCTGTCTTTAAACCCCTCTTATGCAGCGATGGCTGATGGCTGGTGAAAGAAACCCTAAGAGTTTGGCTGTAGAGTGGCTGTCTTTAAACCCCTCTTATGCAGCGATGGCTGATGGCTGGTGAAAGAAACCCTAAGGGTTTGGCTGTAGAGTGGCTGTCTTTAAACCCCTCTTATGCAGCGATGGCTGATGACTGGTGAGAGAAACCCTAAGGGCTTGGCTGTAGTGTGGCTGTCTTTAAACCCCTCTTATGCAGCGATGGCTGATGACTGGTGAAAGAAACCCTAAGGGTTTGGCTGTAGAGTGGCTGTCTTTAAACCCCTCTTATGCAGCGATGGCTGATGGCTGGTGAAAGAAACCCTAAGGGTTTGGCTGTAGAGTGGCTGTCTTTAAACCCCTCTTATGCAGCGATGGCTGATGGCTGGTGAAAGAAACCCTAAGAGTTTGGCTGTAGAGTGGCTGTCTTTATACCCCTCTTATGCAGCGATGGCTTACTTCACAAAAGGCCAAGAAGCATGTCCATCAGGGCACCAGTTTTTGAATGAATGGTTGACTTTGGTTAAGACTGGGATTAGGTGCGAGAACAGCCCCCAATCTGGGGCGGGAGGTGGCAGTGCGGCTGGGGGAGGACGGCTGCTATGAATGAGGAATGCAGACACTTGGTGTTGCCCTGTTACATACATTCGGGTGCATGGAGTTACACTTCTCACAAAACTTTGAAGCATGGCTGGAGTCCAAGCTCCACAGACATGCACAGTTGTGGCACTTGCTCGACAGTGGCTTCCTGTGGTACAGCACGGCTTGAATTGGTGGCAGCGGTGGGTGTTAGGACGCGTACTCTTGTAGGTTTGTAATCGGCAGGAGGCGGACACACCTGGGAGGAGAACTCCAGATCTGCGTCAAAGTCGAATTCAATGAGCCAAGGTTGGTGATAAGAGATGGAACCTCTAAGCAGCTCAGCTCTGACACTTCCGAAGCAGTAACTGACTCAGATGGCTCTGCCTCATGGCACTCAAGAGCTTTGGCTTCCAAGATCTCCGGGTCCAGCCCGGTGTCCGGGAACCTTCCACAGGTGAGGAATCTGTGGTAAAATGGTTAGAAGTATCCAGCAGGACTGTCCCACCAGTGTGATCCCACAGCACTTTTAAACAAATATACACACAGCAACTAAATAGTCACAAATAAAGTAAAAAGTGCCTACAAACATCTTTTAAAAACCTTTTTCTTAAGGAAAAGAAAGGTAATGGAAGCAGATAGGCTGCAATAAAGAACAAATAAAAAGAACTCTTCTTTTGAGGAATCACCCTTCTCCAGTGTGCCATCAAGCTCGAAGGTGACAGATCAATTCCTTTTTTTTAAACAGGAAAAAATATCCTTGGCCTAAGAGAAACATGTTATGCTCTTTCGTCTAGATAGGTGGGAAAGTTGATTATGACTTACCCTAGAGGAGGACTAGCGTTACAGGTAAGCAACTTCTCCCCCTGGGGATTCTCGTAAAGTCGTCAGCAGTGAATGGGATAGCAATCCATCACAAGGCATGGACGATAAAGATTCCCTAAGGAAACCCATCCTACTCGCCCTGGAGGCATAATCAAGACAACAGTGTCTTCTAAATTGACGGGCAGAGACCTCCAAAGGAGCAGCTTTAAGTATTTCGGATATAAGAAAACTCTCGAAAGAGCCGCAGTCACAGCTTTACCCCTGGACTTTAGGCTTGCTAGCCATTAGTTTATTTGCTAACTGGTAACGCGAGAAACTAGCCATCTGCAGATCTATGGTTTCAAAGTGGATAGACTAGTTCTAAAAGACCATAATTTACAAATAAATCTTTGGATTCCTGTAAGGAAACGCCTCTTTTTGTATGGCCGCTCCCAAGTCTTTCAACTGATGCTGCGGGTCTTTAGACTCCGAGCGACTGGAGGTCCCTAGTATATGGTACCCTGGCACACAGGACATGTAAGGTATAGGGGTACTCCGGGGCTTGCAGCACCTGTTGTGCCAACCTGGAGATCCCCCCCAAGTAAAAGCGATTCCCTCTTCCTGGCACTGCAGACTGAAAGAACAGTTGCAGACTTGCGAGCCCAAATGTGTCATTAAAACATTGGCAAAACCACTACTTCCCCTGTACAGCTGCATAGGTCACCCCTCTGGAAGCCTACCGAGTCCAAAGGCAGGGTGCAGAGCGACACAGGAAGGACAAGTCGTTTACATGTCTCGCCAGTAAACAAAAGAAAACACGCTTGTTACTGTGGAAAGATATGGTCGCCCAATTAGCAAGTACAGTATTACACGCGGACAACTCAGCTGTGCTAACTATAGAAAGGCGAGACCAAAGTGGGCACATCAAGGTATCAAACAACTTGTTACATTGGGCCCATCTTGGAATGCACGTTGAAATTAATGTAACGTGTTGCAGTGTGCAGCTTTTACCAAGCCACCATTTTGTGGCCTTTCAAACTACGGCGCCTTCCAGGGCAGACATGGAGCCTGTTTCACGAGACGGCTTCCTGTTCTCCTGGAGAGACGTACCGATGGCTCTCAGGAAGGGGAACAATCATGGATCGCAGGCCAGGGAGGTGTTAACTCCCTCCTGCTGGAAGCCACTTAGGTGTTAGCCCCAAAAGGTAAGCTTCAAATGGGAATGAGTCTTTGAAAGGCAGATGTGTTGAGCTGGGGAGGTCTGAACACCCCGAAAGGGGTCTCTCCATCTTGGGAGTGGGCAGAATTATGCATCCTGTGATAGCCAGACGGCACACTCCACAGGAAGTGTTCACCAGGTAGTAAGGAACCAAGTAGCCCATTGGCTCCCAACCACATCCTGCCCCGAGGGCATTTTACAAGCATAAAAGAGGGAACGCCTGGCACCTAGACCTCAGATCTTTACCATCTTGGAAAAAGGACTGCCCTGCTGCACCAAAGAACCCGCAAGAAGAGGCCGCACTGTCGAAGACTGCCCCTGGTAGCTAGCAAACTGAGGGACAGTGACTGCCATGTCCTGCCCAAGGGGAAGCTGTCTCCAGAGCCCAGGCAAGCCAGGAGAGTTCCAAGGCCCAGCTGGCAGGCCTGCTGATCACGGCACAGGGGCACAACAGTTGAAGAAGCCTGCTGGGGCGAGTTGGTAGCACAAAGTCTTCAAACTTGCAACATCAACAACTAAGACCTGACGCAAAGATTTGCACCAGAGCTCACGGAGCCTGAAAGTGCCGTCAGCGTTACTGCGACCCTCAGAAGGCAAGTTATTGAACCAGGAAGAATAGGCTTGTGACCTCGACACCGGGTGACCGGACTTCGGCCAGACTGGAGAGGACTTTGTGGTCGGTTGATCTTGCAACCAGGTTCCCCTTACCATCTTTGTGGATCAAGGAATTCCTGCAGGAAGACCCAACGTGTTGATTTCTTCAATTATTTTGAGCTTGCTAAATGCAGCACTTATGAAAGTGCCACTTCTTCCTGGCGGCTAGAGGAGTCACAGTTGTTTGGAAGCACTGGAGGTGAAACCTCTTCCATTTGTAAGGCCATAATTTCAAGGTGGATGTTCCCTTCAGAGTTACCACCGTCCTGTGGGAAGTGTAAAGGCCCATTTCGAATGAGTTCGGAAGCTAGTCCGCTAGGTTCAAGAACGGACGGCTGTAGTACAGGATCGGGCCCGGAGTTTGTGTGGAAGCCTCTCCCGCAAACGACACTCGTGCAGACAGTGTCCCAACTACACCCAACTGGACCGGCAGTCCGCTTCTTATGATTGACAAGCAGGCCCAGATGGCAACAATCTCAACACTATATGGAAATGATGTAGGACGTCAGACATCCCATTATTAATCAACCAAGTGTCAAGATAGGGAGAGGCGAAGATGCTTGGTTCTCAGAGATACGCTAAAGTCCCAGTTATACGTTTGGAGAATGTTCTTGCTGCTGACTTTAGCCCACATGGAAGGATTTCAAACTGGAAAGAGTCAATGCCCACTGGAAGCCTGAGAAACGTCCCAGGTGTGTAGAATGTCCATAAAAATGAGGAAACATTGTAGACTTCATTAGAGGTTTGTTCAGGTACAAAGGATCCCATCCACCAGCTGCCAGAGTAAGCTTCACCTGAGCAGCACCCTCAAACCCCTAATGACATCAGAACAGTCCATGCTATGCTAGGATGGAACTGAAGCGCACATACAATCTGATAATAGAGAATACAACAGGAATACACAAGGTGTCTCTACAGCTGGGATCTGGAAGAAGGTATGCTGAAGGTCTATTGCACGCGCCAAGTGTTCTTGAGGTAACTGAAGGCTGGACTCTGAGGCTCACTTTATGTTTAGGAGCCTGGACTCTAAGGCTGGACTCTGAGGCTCACTTTATATTCAGGAGCCTGGACTCTGAGGCTGGACTCTGAGGCTCACCTTATATTCAGGAGCCTGGACTCTGAGGCTGGACTCTGAGGCTCACTTTATATTCAGTAGCCTGGACTCTAAGGCTGGACTCTGAGGCTCACTTTATATTCAGGAGCCTGGACTCTAAGGCTGGACTCTGAGGCTCACTTTATATTCAGGAGCCTGGACTCTAAGGCTGGACTCTGAGGCTCACTTTATATTCAGGAGCCTGCTCTGAAGGCTGGACTCTGAGGCTCACTTTATATTCAGGAGCCTGGACTCTAAGGCTGGACTCTGAGGCTCACTTTATATTCAGGAGCCTGGACTCTAAGGCTGGACTCTGAGGCTCACTTTATATTCAGGAGCCTGGACTCTAAGGCTGGACTCTGAGGCTCACTTTATATTCAGGAGCCTGCTCTGAAGGCTGGACTCTGAGGCTCACTTTATATTCAGGAGCCTGGACTCTAAGGCTGGACTCTGAGGCTCACTTTATATTCAGGAGCCTGGACTCTGAGGCTGGACTCTGAGGCTCACTTTATATTCAGGAGCCTGGACTCTGAGGCTGGACTCTGAGGCTCACTTTATATTCAGGAGCCTGGACTCTGAGGCTGGACTCTGAGGCTCACTTTATATTCAGTAGCCTGGACTCTGAGGCTGGACTCTGAGGCTCACTTTATATTCAGGAGCCTGGACTCTAAGGCTGGACTCTGAGACTCACTTTATATTCAGGAGCCTGGACTCTGAGGCTGGACTCTGAGGCTCACTTTATATTCAGGAGCCTGGACTCTGAGGCTGGACTCTGAGGCTCACTTTATATTCAGGAGCCTGGACTCTGAGGCTCACTTTATATTCAGGAGCCTGGACTCTAAGGCTGGACTCTGAGGCTCGCTTTATATTCAGGAGCCTGGACTCTAAGGCTGGACTGTGAGGCTCACTTTATATTCAGGAGCCTGGACTCTAAGGCTGGACTCTGAGGCTCACTTTATATTCAGGAGCCTGGACTCTAAGGCTGGACTCTGAGGCTCACTTTATATTCAGGAGCCTGCCGTGAAGGCTGGACTCTGAGGCTCACTTTATATTCAGGAGCCTGGACTCTGAGGCTGGACTCTGAGGCTCACTTTATATTCAGGAGCCTGGACTCTGAGGCTCACTTTATGTTTAGGAGCCTGGACTCTAAGGCTGGACTCTGAGGCTCACTTTATATTCAGTAGCCTGGACTCTGAGGCTGGACTCTGAGGCTCACTTTATATTCAGGAGCCTGGACTCTGAGGCTGGACTCTGAGGCTCACTTTATATTCAGTAGCCTGGACTCTAAGGCTGGACTCTGAGGCTCACTTTATATTCAGTAGCCTGGACTCTAAGGCTGGACTCTGAGGCTCACTTTATATTCAGTAGCCTGGACTCTGAGGCTGGACTCTGAGGCTCACTTTATATTCAGGAGCCTGGACTCTGAGGCTGGACTCTGAGGCTCACTTTATATTCAGTAGCCTGGACTCTGAGGCTGGACTCTGAGGCTCACTTTATATTCAGGAGCCTGGACTCTAAGGCTGGACTCTGAGACTCACTTTATATTCAGGAGCCTGGACTCTGAGGCTGGACTCTGAGGCTCACTTTATATTCAGGAGCCTGGACTCTGAGGCTGGACTCTGAGGCTCACTTTATATTCAGGAGCCTGGACTCTGAGGCTCACTTTATATTCAGGAGCCTGGACTCTAAGGCTGGACTCTGAGGCTCACTTTATATCCAGGAGCCTGGACTCTAAGGCTGGACTCTGAGGCTCACTTTATATTCAGGAGCCTGGACTCTAAGGCTGGACTCTGAGGCTCACTTTATATCCAGGAGCCTGCTCTGAAGGCTGGACTCTGAGGCTCACTTTATATTCAGGAGCCTGGACTCTAAGGCTGGACTCTGAGGCTCACTTTATATTCAGGAGCCTGGACTCTAAGGCTGGACTCTGAGGCTCACTTTATATTCAGGAGCCTGGACTCTGAGGCTGGACTCTGAGGCTCACTTTATATCCAGGAGCCTGCTCTGAAGGCTGGACTCTGAGGCTCACTTTATATTCAGGAGCCTGGACTCTGAGGCTGGACTCTGAGGCTCACTTTATATTCAGGAGCCTGGACTCTGAGGCTGGACTCTGAGGCTCACTTTATATTCAGGAGCCTGGACTCTAAGGCTGGACTCTGAGGCTCACTTTATATTCAGGAGCCTGGACTCTAAGGCTGGACTCTGAGGCTCACTTTATATTCAGGAGCCTGGACTCTGAGGCTGGACTCTGAGGCTCACTTTATATTCAGGAGCCTGGACTCTAAGGCTGGACTCTGAGGCTCACTTTATATTCAGGAGCCTGGACTCTAAGGCTGGACTCTACGGCTCACTTTATATTCAGGAGCCTGGACTCTAAGGCTGGACTCTGAGGCTCACTTTATATTCAGGAGCCTGGACTCTGAGGCTGGACTCTGAGGCTCGCTTTATATTCAGGAGCCTGGACTCTAAGGCTGGACTCTGAGGCTCACTTTATATCCAGGAGCCTGCTCTGAAGGCTGGACTCTGAGGCTCACTTTATATTCAGGAGCCTGGACTCTAAGGCTGGACTCTGAGGCTCACTTTATATTCAGGAGCCTGGACTCTGAGGCTCACTTTATATTCAGGAGCCTGGACTCTAAGGCTGGACTCTGAGGCTCGCTTTATATTCAGGAGCCTGGACTCTGAGGCTGGACTCTGAGGCTCACTTTATATTCAGGAGCCTGGACTCTAAGGCTGGACTCTGAGGCTCACTTTATATTCAGGAGCCTGGACTCTAAGGCTGGACTCTGAGGCTCACTTTATATTCAGGAGCCTGGACTCTAAGGCTGGACTCTGAGGCTCACTTTATATTCAGGAGCCTGGACTCTAAGGCTGGACTCTGAGGCTCACTTTATATTCAGGAGCCTGCTCTGAAGGCTGGACTCTGAGGCTCACTTTATATTCAGGAGCCTGGACTCTAAGGCTGGACTCTGAGGCTCACTTTATATTCAGGAGCCTGGACTCTAAGGCTGGACTCTGAGGCTCACTTTATATTCAGGAGCCTGGACTCTGAGGCTCACTTTATATTCAGGAGCCTGGACTCTAAGGCTGGACTCTGAGGCTCACTTTATATTCAGGAGCCTGGACTCTAAGGCTGGACTCTGAGGCTCACTTTATATTCAGGAGCCTGGACTCTAAGGCTGGACTCTGAGGCTCACTTTATATCCAGGAGCCTGGACTCTAAGGCTGGACTCTGAGGCTCACTTTATATTCAGGAGCCTGGACTCTAAGGCTGGACTCTGAGGCTCACTTTATATTCGGGAGCCTGGACTCTAAGGCTGGACTCTGAGGCTCACTTTATATTCAGGAGCCTGGACTCTAAGGCTGGACTCTGAGGCTCACTTTATATTCAGGAGCCTGGACTCTGAGGCTGGACTCTGAGGCTCACTTTATATTCAGGAGCCTGGACTCTAAGGCTGGACTCTGAGGCTCACTTTATATTCAGGAGCCTGGACTCTAAGGCTGGACTCTACGGCTCACTTTATATTCAGGAGCCTGGACTCTAAGGCTGGACTCTGAGGCTCACTTTATATTCAGGAGCCTGGACTCTAAGGCTGGACTCTGAGGCTCACTTTATATTCAGGAGCCTGGACTCTAAGGCTGGACTCTGAGGCTCACTTTATATTCAGGAGCCTGGACTCTGAGGCTGGACTCTGAGGCTCACTTTATATTCAGGAGCCTGGACTCTAAGGCTGGACTCTACGGCTCACTTTATATTCAGGAGCCTGGACTCTGAGGCTGGACTCTGAGGCTCACTTTATATTCAGGAGCCTGGACTCTGAGGCTGGACTCTGAGGCTCACTTTATATTCAGGAGCCTGGACTCTAAGGCTGGACTCTGAGGCTCACTTTATATTCAGGAGCCTGGACTCTGAGGCTGGACTCTGAGACTCACTTTATATTCAGGAGCCTGGACTCTAAGGCTGGACTCTGAGGCTCACTTTATATTCAGTAGCCTGGACTCTGAGGCTGGACTCTGAGGCTCACTTTATATTCAGGAGCCTGGACTCTGAGGCTGGACTCTGAGGCTCACTTTATATTCAGGAGCATGCTCTGAGGGCTGGACTCTGAGGCTCACTTTATATTCAGGAGCCTGGACTCTGAGGCTGGACTCTGAGGCTCACTTTATATTCAGGAGCCTGGACTCTAAGGCTGGACTCTGAGGCTCGCTTTATATTCAGGAGCCTGGACTCTAAGGCTGGACTCTGAGGCTCACTTTATATTCAGGAGCCTGGACTCTGAGGCTGGACTCTGAGGCTCACTTTATATTCAGGAGCCTGGACTCTAAGGCTGGACTCTGAGGCTCACTTTATATTCAGGAGCCTGGACTCTGAGGCTGGACTCTGAGGCTCACTTTATATTCAGGAGCCTGGACTCTAAGGCTGGACTCTGAGGCTCACTTTATATTCAGGAGCCTGGACTCTGAGGCTGGACTCTGAGGCTCACGTTATATTCAGGAGCCTGGACTCTAAGGCTGGACTCTGAGGCTCACTTTATATTCAGGAGCCTGGACTCTAAGGCTGGACTCTGAGGCTCACTTTATATTCAGGAGCCTGGACTCTAAGGCTGGACTCTGAGGCTCACTTTATATTCAGGAGCCTGGACTCTGAGGCAGGACTCTGAGGCTCACGTTATATTCAGGAGCCTGGACTCTGAGGCTGGACTCTGAGGCTCACTTTATATTCAGGAGCCTGGACTCTAAGGCTGGACTCTGAGGCTCACTTTATATTCAGGAGCCTGGACTCTAAGGCTGGACTCTGAGGCTCACTTTATATCCAGGAGCCTGCTCTGAAGGCTGGACTCTGAGGCTCACTTTATATTCAGGAGCCTGGACTCTAAGGCTGGACTCTGAGGCTCACTTTATATTCAGGAGCCTGGACTCTAAGGCTGGACTCTGAGGCTCACTTTATATTCAGGAGCCTGGACTCTGAGGCTGGACTCTGAGGCTCACTTTATATTCAGGAGCCTGGACTCTGAGGGCTGGACTCTGAGGCTCACTTTATATTCAGGAGCCTGGACTCTAAGGCTGGACTCTGAGGCTCACTTTATATTCAGAAGCCTGCTCTGAGGGCTGGACTCTGAGGCTCACTTTATATTCAGGAGTCTGGACTCTGAGGCTGGACTCTAAGGCTCACTTTATATTCAGGAGCCTGGACTCTAAGGCTGGACTCTGAGGCTCACTTTATATTCAGAAGCCTGGACTCTGAGGCTGGACTCTGAGGCTCACTTTATATTCAGAAGCCTGGACTCTGAGGCTCACTTTATGTTCAGTAGCCTGGACTCTGAGGCTGGACTCTGAGGCTCACTTTATATTCAGAAGCCTGGACTCTGAGGCTTGGCTCTGAGGCTCACTTTATATTCAGGAGCCTGGACTCTAAGGCTGGACTCTGAGGCTCACTTTATATTCAGAAGCCTGCTCTGAGGGCTGGACTCTGAGGCTCACTTTATATTCAGGAGTCTGGACTCTGAGGCTGGACTCTGAGGCTCACTTTATATTCAGGAGCCTGGACTCTAAGGCTGGACTCTGAGGCTCACTTTATATTCAGGAGCCTGGACTCTAAGGCTGGACTCTGAGGCTCACTTTATATTCAGAAGCCTGCTCTGAGGGCTGGACTCTGAGGCTCACTTTATATTCAGGAGTCTGGACTCTGAGGCTGGACTCTAAGGCTCACTTTATATTCAGGAGCCTGGACTCTAAGGCTGGACTCTGAGGCTCACTTTATATTCAGAAGCCTGGACTCTGAGGCTTGGCTCTGAGGCTCACTTTATATTCAGGAGCCTGGACGCTAAGGCTGGACTCTGAGGCTCACTTTATATTCAGAAGCCTGGACTCTGAGGCTTGGCTCTGAGGCTCACTTTATATTCAGGAGCCTGGACTCTAAGGCTGGACTCTGAGGCTCACTTTATATTCAGGAGCCTGGACTCTAAGGCTGGACTCTGAGGCTCACTTTATATTCAGGAGCCTGGACTCTAAGGCTGGACTCTGAGGCTCACTTTATATTCAGGAGCCTGGACTCTAAGGCTGGACTCTGAGGCTCACTTTATATTCAGGAGCCTGCCCTGAAGGCTGGACTCTGAGGCTCACTTTATATTCAGGAGCCTGGACTCTGAAGGCTGGACTCTGAGGCTCACTTTATATTCAGGAGCCTGGACTCTAAGGCTGGACTCTGAGGCTCACTTTATATTCAGGAGCCTGCTCTGAAGGCTGGACTCTGAGGCTCACTTTATATTCAGGAGCCTGGACTCTAAGGCTGGACTCTAAGGCTCACTTTATATCCAGGAGCCTGGACTCTAAGGCTGGACTCTGAGGCTCACTTTATATCCAGGAGCCTGGACTCTAAGGCTGGACTCTGAGGCTCACTTTATATTCAGGAGCCTGGACTCTAAGGCTGGACTCTGAGGCTCACTTTATATTCAGGAGCCTGGACTCTGAGGCTGGACTCTGAGGCTCACTTTATATTCAGGAGCCTGGACTCTAAGGCTGGACTCTGAGGCTCACTTTATATTCAGGAGCCTGCTCTGAAGGCTGGACTCTGAGGCTCACTTTATATTCAGGAGCCTGGACTCTAAGGCTGGACTCTAAGGCTCACTTTATATCCAGGAGCCTGGACTCTAAGGCTGGACTCTGAGGCTCACTTTATATCCAGGAGCCTGGACTCTAAGGCTGGACTCTGAGGCTCACTTTATATTCAGGAGCCTGGACTCTAAGGCTGGACTCTGAGGCTCACTTTATATTCAGGAGCCTGGACTCTAAGGCTGGACTCTGAGGCTCACTTTATATTCAGGAGCCTGGACTCTAAGGCTGGACTCTGAGGCTCACTTTATATTCAGGAGCCTGGACTCTAAGGCTGGACTCTGAGGCTCACTTTATATTTCGGAGCCTGGACTCTGAGGCTGGACTCTGAGACTCACTTTATATTCAGGAGCCTGGACTCTGAGGCTGGACTCTGAGACTCACTTTATATTCAGTAGCCTGGACTCTGAGGCTGGACTCTGAGACTCACTTTATATTCAGGAGCCTGGACTCTGAGGCTGGACTCTGAGGCTCACTTTATATTCAGGAGTCTGGACTCTGAGGCTGGACTCTGAGGCTCACTTTATATTCAGGAGCCTGGACTCTAAGGCTGGACTCTGAGGCTCACTTTATATTCAGGAGCCTGGACTCTAAGGCTGGACTCTGAGGCTCACTTTATATTCAGGAGCCTGGACTCTGAGGCTGGACTCTGAGGCTGGACTCTGAGGCTGGACTCTGAGGCTCACTTTATATTCAGGAGCAGCTCATCTTTAACTGCCAGGGAAGTCTGAACTGATGGGTCTCAGGCATCAACAGCTTTCCTGGTGCCTCTAGGGTCAAAGTCTGCATGTGTCTCGGTGGCAAAGGGCTGGTGGGTGAACGCCTGGTCACCCAAACATGCTTCGACCTTGAACGTCTTGACAGAGCGCATTTTACTAATGCCGCGGTCTTTATTGACACCGTTGACCTTGAGGTCAAGTGGAAGCAGGGCAGTTCAGTGACCATGCCTCTCTTAGGGTCCCCTCTTGAGGATTTTCATGGGGAAGAAAAAAAAAGTTCAATTTTTGCTCGAACTTCCGACCTTCCTGAGTGGAGACTAGGGGGCAGATTTACAAGGACTGGCGCATCCCTGCATAGCAGCAGGATGCGCCAGGTAAGATGCGTCACGCAATTCTACCCTTGCGCCATCATAGATGCCCCGCCGACGCATCCTGGCGTAAGGATAAACAGATGCGTGACGCATCTGATGGCGTAAGGGCTGCGCATTGCTGGAGTCGTGTCATTAGCGCGACGCAGCTCCAGCAATGCTCAGGGGCTGCCCATACCTAACATGCTGCGTCACGCCTTACGTCTGCTTCCAGCAGGCGCAGGGTTTTGACGCAGTAACGTCGGAAAAGTGACTCAGTGAAATCTTGTAGAGTTCACTGCATCACTTTTCCGAGGCTTTTTCTGACGGAACGCCCCGCCCCCCTGCATACATTAAACCTGACGCACGTTTAATGTGGCGCAAAGCTTTGCAACGTGACGCATCTCTCTAGATGCGTTGCGTTGTAAATAAGGCGCAACATGGTGCATGGACACAGAAGTGTCGCAACGGCGGCGTAAATGTGTCGCAAGGGGCTTGTAAATCTGCCCTTGAAGCCTCTCTTGGAGGCAGTGAAGCTTCATCTTCTGTCTCCCTTGTAAGGGTTTCCGGGGCATCCTCTGATAGAGGCGATAGACATCCGGGTCATGCTCTTCAGGCGGTCACATGACGCAGAGAAAGAGAAGGTCTGATCGGGGGTCTTCTTGCCATAACAAGAGCATCTCACGAAAGAAATAGCATTTTGTCAGGAAAATGCACTTCGGTGAGAAAACTGCAGAAAAACCTGACGAGCCTTAAAAACAACGCAGAGAAGGTTGGATTCTAATGTCTGGAAACGTTTGCAAGTCGGGGGGGGGGGGTCGATGAATCATGACCGTCTCTCATCCAACACCTGGGCGCTTCACACCTGGGCGCTTCACCCCTGCCGCTGAGCGCTTCACACCTGGGCGCTTCACCCCTGCCGCTGAGCGCTTCACACCTGGGCGCTTCACCCCTGTCGCTGAGCGCTTCACACCTGGGCGCTTCACCCCTGCAGCTGAGCGCTTCACACCTGGGCGCTTCACCCCTGCCGCTGAGCGCTTCACACCTGGGCGCTTCACCCCTGCAGCTGAGCGCTTCACACCTGGGCGCTTCACCCCTGCAGCTGAGCGCTTCACACCTGGGCGCTTCACCCCTGCCGCTGAGCGCTTCACACCTGGGCGCTTCACCCCTGTCGCTGAGCGCTTCACACCTGGGCGCTTCACCCCTGCCGCTGATTGGCTGTAAAAGAAATGTCAAACCTTTCTTTCCAAGGAGACTTCCTTTGCTCCGAGGGTCGCTGCTCACCAACCATGAAGAGCTAGAAGGGGCGGGAAGCCCCCAGTCAGAGGGAGCAATGGGGGGACTGGCAGAAACAGAGTAAGGACAAGACACACATGTAGGGAATTAAAAATAAACTCGAGCCAAAGAGACTCATCAGAGGCATCCAGTCAAGCAAAAATGAGCCAATAGGAGCAGAGTGAGGGGACAAGCAGCCAATCAGAGAGCTCGACACCCACAGAAAAGTGCTGGGAAGGGGTGGGGCAGGGGGGTAGGAAAGAAACGGCCCAAGGGGTGCACTGTGACAGAATCACATGCACATCAACAGGAGAGCAGCCGGGCAGGGGCCCGGGTCACTCAGGGGCCCGGGTCACTCAGGGCCAGGAGAGGTGTCACTCAGGGGCCCGGGTCACTCAAGGGCCAGGAGAGGTGTCACTCAGGGGCCCGGGTCACTCAGGGGCCAGGAGAGGTGTCACTCAGGGGCCCGGGTCACTCAGGGGCCCGGGTCACTCAGGGGCCCGGGTCACTCAGGGGCCAGGAGAGGTGTCACTCAGGGGCCCGGGTCACTCAGGGGCCCGGGTCACTCAGGGGCCCGGGTCACTCAGGGGCCAGGAGAGGTGTCACTCAGGGGCCCGGGTCACTCAGGGGCCCGGGTCACTCAGGGGCCCGGGTCACTCAGGGGCCCAGGTCACTCAGGGGCCCGGTTCACTCAGGGGCCCGGGTCATTCTGGGGCCCGGGTCACTCTGGGGCCCGGGTCACTCAGGGGCCAGGAGAGGTGTCACTCAGCGAGGGAGTACACAGGCCAGATCATGTCAGTAACTAAACGTGCACAGCGACGGCACATCCCGTCAAGGCAGCCATGGAAGAGAAAGACACCGAAGCTGCAAGTCACAGAAGACGTACATTACTAGTCAGGCCGGAAGCGAGACACTGACCCATCCCACAGGGCAGGACAACACCCTTAAGGACAGTCGGGTCTTCCTTTCCTCTGCAGGGGATGAGTCAGCAGCACTACCTTGTTGTGCTCTTGGGCCGCGGGCGCGCTGTGGGGCTGGCACTGCGGCATATAGAACACACGGGACACGCTGTATGGTTTCCGCGTTGTCCGGACTGCCTTGGCCGGCCACGCCTCCTTTATTTTATACTCGAGCGCGTTACGTCACGCGCTCACGTAGGCGCACCTTCTGGTACGCGGAGGACTAGACCGCATGAACGCGGTCTCGAACATAACATTCCTTCTAACCTTTATTTGATCAAAACACAATACAAAAACCTTAAAGAGTCATGATAAGTGAAACAGGGCCATGCGGCCGGTTACCAGTCTGACGGGCAGGTTGTTCAGGATCAGCCTACTGCATAGTCTGCTAGCTGGGAAGATGGAGCTGGGTTTCTCCGCAGACTGTATCCCGCAGTTTCTCCTCTGGCGGGGGCCCTCAGTGGGGTGACCTGGGGGAAGATCGGATGTCTCGGCGAGTGTCCGGAGATCGGGTGGTGCTGAGTCTGGGGGTCCCGGATGTCGAGGGACTCGCTTCCACACTCTCACCCTGGACACCTCGATCATCGCCCTGTGGTCCGTCCGGTCCCTCTGGCTGGCTTGATGTCTCTTCTCCCCGCTCCGGTTCTTGAGGACAAACAGTGTCGGGGTGGGCCTTTTTGAAGAAAGACGCGTTGCGGGTGACCATTTCCGGTCCTCGTTGGGCGTCACCATGGTGCCAGTACAGTGCAGGACTGTCCACGGCCTGGGCTCAAATGGGAGTCGAAATTTGCTTCCCGGATATCTGTCCTTTACATACACTCGGTCCCTTTCCTGGATTTCCAATTCTCTGGCTCTGCGCCGGAAGCTGGCGTAACTGTTGGACCGGGCTCTGTTGGAGAGGGTTACCTGCCTGTCCACCTTGTTCGGCACCCAATCGGGGTGACTGTGGATGGTGTCCCTGACCACTCGTCCAATGGCAGAGGGACCTCGTGCTGCTTCAGTGGTTCGGTGGGGGGTTAGTCGATATTCTCGCCGGAAACTGTAGATTGCCCTTTCCAGGGGCGCTTCCTTAGCATGGGCTATCCTTATGACCTTGTTCAATGTGCGCTTGAACCTCTCCACCTCCCCGTTGGCTTGCGGCCAGCAGGGGGTTACTTTCCGGTGATGGATTCCCCAGCTTTGGAGGTATGCAGCAAACACTTGTCCCTGAAAAGGGGGTCATTTGTCAGTTTTGACGACGGTCTCAAAGATGCCATGAGTAGCTATCGTCTTCTCGAACTTTGCAATGACTTCCTTTGCTGTTTGCGTTTCAACGACTTCGACCTCTGGGTATTTGGTGAAATCTTCAATCATGACCAGTACGTATCTCCCATCTGGTAAGTGCCTGAAGTCTGCGCTGACACACTCCCACGGTCTCTGCGGGCTATCTTCGGTGATAACTGGGGGTGGGCGCTCGGGTTGCCCAGCTGCTTGGCACCATCTGCACGTCCTGACTGCTTGCTCCACCATGGCGTCCATTTCTGGGAACCATACCTTAGCTCGGAGTCCACTCTTGGTCTTAACCATGCCCTGGTGTCCTCGGTGAGCGAGTTCCACAGCTTGCTTGGTCAGGCAGGCCGGCATCACTATCCGCGGTCCTCTCAGTAGGCATCCTTGGTTGTTAACAGACAGTTCCTCTTTTACTCTTAGAAGTGTCTCCAGTGAGGTTTTGGCTTGCGGTGTTCGTTTGCTCAGGGATGTTTGGATCGGTCGCCAGTCGTTGGATCTTAGGGCACTTGCCACCAGTTGTAACACTTCGTCATTCCGTGTGGCCTCAATGATCATCTCCAGGCTCATGGGTAGGGGTCTCGATCTTTCCAGCATGACCCTCACGTATTCCTCAGTTTCCTCGGCGTCATCCCTCTCTACCTTGGTGGCAGCGCGGGGGTGTCGGGAGAGATAGTCCGCTGGGTTTGTCGCCCCCAGCCTGTACTCTACTTGATAGTCGCATTCTTGTAATTGGAGGATCCACTTTTCGATTCTTGGAGGTGGTTTTGACACTGACCCCCGGAATAGGGGAATCAGGGGCTTGTGATCCGTCAACACTGTAAAAGGGTGTCCATACACATAGACGTGGAAGTGTCTGCATGCCCAGTGAATTGCAATTGCCTCCCTCTCTATCTGTGAGTACCTTTGCTCTGTGTCCATTAGGGAGTGACTGGCGTAAGCGATGGGGGCCCACTCGTCATTGCCCTGACGTTGAGTTAGCACGGCCCCCAGGCCATATGGGCTGGCATCCACTGCTATGTTTGTGGGCTTAGCTGGGTCGAAGTACGACAGTGTCCTGTCCGCGGATAGGGCTGATTTGGTATCTCGGAATGCCTTCTCTTGCTCTTCACCCCACTGCCAGGGGGTAGTGGTTTTGGTCAGTTCTCAGAGAGGCCTGGTGAGGTTCGATAGATCTGGCACGACCCTCCCACAGAAGTTCACCATGCCCAGGAAACTCCTCATCTCTGATACGTTGGAGGGGGCAGGTGCGTCTTGTACATCTCTGACCTTGTCTGGGTCCGGGGCTATCCCTTGATCTGAAAAGGTATAGCCAAAAAAGCTACTTTCAGGTCCTGGTGCTGGAGTTCAGTCTGGAAGCATCCTATTAGTGGAATCTGTGTTTTCTGTCCGTATGCGAATACTCTGATCTTCGCTGCCCGCAGCGGTGGTTTGGCGCTGAGTTGGTTGTACACGTTTGCCGCCATTAATTCGATGGATGCCCCTGTGTCAATTGTGGCCCTCACCTCTTATTGGTGTATCTTGATGCGACACTTCGGGAGACGCCGCTTCTTCTGGTCGATGGCGAATACGTAGTGGACGGGATAGTCATTGGTGTCGTCGTCCATGTCTTCGCTGTCTTGATCCTCCCTTATGGCATAGGCCGTCTCTTTCTTTGACTTGGATAACCTGCATACCGCTGCGAAGTGGTTCATCCACCGACATGAGCTGCATTGTTTCCTTCGTGCTGGGCAGTCCTGGGCGCGGTGGGGCTGGCCACCGCAGTATCCGCATTCTCTGCGCTTTTCTTGTGGCTTTTTCCCGCCATATTGGCGTGCTTTTGGTTTGACGACGTTGACCTGTTCCGCCGTGTTAACCTGCTCCGCTTTGATGGGTCGGTGGAGGGCGGCCTCCATGTGCGAGGCTCTGGCCTGTGATAGTTCTTTGGAGCGCCCCAACTTGAGGATGTCCGCCAGAGGTTTGCCAACTTCTTGTAGGAACGTAACTCTCAGCTTGGAGGAGTAACACCCCTGAATTATCTGTCCCCGTATCTCCTCTTGTTCATCGCGGAAACCACGCATCCTGGCAAGTTCTTTCAGCCTACCGTGGAATGCGTCTAGTGACTCTTCTGCTTCTTGCCTTGCTTGACGGAAAATGAACCTTTCATAGTCTTTGCTGGCCATGGGCTCGAAGTGTGCATTGAGAGCATTGAGGAGTGTGAGGTAAGTCTTTGGGGTGGCCTCCACGATAGTTTTGTAGATCCTGTGGACGTCCTTCCCACCCAAATGCAACAGCAAAGCTCTGCGGCCTTCCCTGGCTGTGCCTGCCCCCTCTGCAACCAATCTGTCCAGTCTTTCTATCGAGGCGCAAGGGATGCTGGGGCACCGTCTACGACAAACGGTTCGATTGCAGGTATGAACGCCATGTTGGCTCGACGTGGGGCTCGGCTCACAGCCTGTGGTCTTCCTTAGCAATGTGTCTTGACGAGCGTGTCCTTATTCGGGGCTGCCTCGTGCACATGGGCATGGCTGGGCTCTGATGGCACTGTGTCGGCCTGCTGGGGCTCTATTTGTGTTAGCACTGACCTTTCCCCATGTAGCGCGTGGCCCTTGCCGCCCGGATCAGGCCGCGGTGCTGGCCTGGTGGTGTGCACCTTGTCTCTGCCGGATTCCCCTCCGGTCGGAACGCCGACCTCTCAGGCCTCGGAGGATGGGTAGGACTTCCCAAATGTTCCTGGACACTTCCGCGGTGCCTCCGCCGGGCCGGCGACCACGCCTTCAGGTACGAGGTGCGGGGCGGTGTATCCGCGCCTCTCTGCCGGCTCGGAGGCACGTGGCGCGGGTGGCGCTCTCATCCTGCAGCTCTCCGGGCATTGTGGACGGCGCTGCCGCTCGTGCTCGAGGAGCGCAGTGAGAGCTGGGGGCACAGCATAGGTTCACGACCCCTCGTCGCCAGTGTTGTACTCTTAGGCCGCGGGCACGCTGTGGGGCTGGCGCTGCGGCATAAAAAACACACGGGACACGCTGTATGGTTTCCGCGTAGTCCGGACTGCCTTGGCCGGCCACGCCTCCTTTATTTTATACTCGAGCGCGTTACATCACGCGCTCACGTAGGCGCACCTTCTGGTGCGTGGAGGACTAGACCGCGTGAACGCGGTCTCGAACATTACATACCTAAACCCAGATCCCTCCAAAAACACTCTCTGACTCTCACTGCTGCGTGTAGTGGAACCCATGTGTGCAGCTTTCTTGATAGAGACTTTGCTACAGCGCGGCTCCAGAAATCATTTCTAATCAATACTCACCAATTCCTTGAAACCTTTAAAACACGCAAATCATGCATCAGTGGGGCCCATTACACTGCGCATTTACTCTGTTCTCTTATACTTGTCTTCAAGGCTTTTGGTGAATCTCACTGGAGAAATGCTGTTACATTTGGTGGAGTGTCCAAAACCTTTTTAAATCAGTTATTATTTACACCTATAGATTATTACACTTTACCATGGTTTTATTCAAGCATTTAATTATTCAGACACACCACCATAGTGGCAATGGATCTGCTAGAAAGAAAATTAGGCGTAGGAAAAGCACAAGCCCAGCTTTTAAAATTCCATTTTCCCAATTGTATTAAAAGCAAAACTTTAATATGTCTGACATTTATGCATAAGTTAATTCTTTATTCAGTAAAATCATAAACTTTATTTTAAAAAGATCTTTTTATTTAGAGCTCAAGAAAAATCACTTCATTTTAGAAAACAGTTATAGTTTAGCAAAGAACAGATAGTTCCAAATTCATTCTCTCCTAACATCCCTAACTACCACCCTCATGATATCCTTCAATCCTGCAAAGCAAACAAGTAAAAATCATTAGAGTCTTACATCCAGGAATCGGTCATCAGTCGGGCAGCACTTCCACATGAAATCGAAAAAGCGACCCCTTCTTGACAAAACTAAGGGTTTTTATACCTTAATTTCCTAACTTAATCTATCTAAAAAGTAAGTTCACTCTTACGTGCAGGTTTTGGCGCGCCTGCGCTGTTCAGCTCTTACTCACTGTTTACCCAAGCGTACATCTTTTAGCTAGGCCTCAGAAGCCACTTTTGGAACTATCATAGAAACAAACACAAATTCATGTTAATTATTGAATTCAAACCCATTCTGTTAACCTCCCCCCATAATAATGTTTCCCATTAGTTGTTACCTAGCAAATAAGCCACACAAATGCGTGTTATACTTACACTACCAGAGTGCACATTCAGTAATGTATGAACTCGAGTGTCCCTACTTTATTTTTCCTTGCAATATTATATAGCGCGAACTCGACAACATGGCATGAGCACAATTTACATTACAGAAGAACACATTTATTTGTGGTAGGCACGGGGAGACAAAGCGATTTGCCTGGAATCACAGGATGTTGAGCTGATGCAGAGATTCGAACGTAGCTCCCCAGCTCTAAAGTTTGCAATTCTAGAACTTGTGGCGGGAGGTGTGTCTAAAACTGTATGTCGGTGCTGGCCATCAATGAGAGAGACCTGTGCATTTTTCAAATCGGTGGTGAAAAAATATGAGTATGTTGCTGGAGATGTGGGCCGCCGTGCCACCAATGTACTTACCGGGGGAGGGTAAACACCCATTATTCTGCAACTTTCTTTCCGCATACCATCACTCCGCATACTTTCATTACGAAAGTACCATGACTCCGCAATGCCATTATAACGCATGGCATTACATTTTATATGCTTTTACCACGCATACATTTACAACTAAATTTGTTGTAAATGCATGAATGGTAAAAGCATGTTTTTTTAATGTTTGGATAAGGTAAGTATGGGTATAGGGGTATATGTTTCGGGGTACTGAGGTATATGTTTTGTGGTGTTTGGGTATTTTAAGGGTTCAGATATAGTTTTGGGTTATGGGGTACAGGGGTAGTTTTAGGGTTTAGGGATAGGTATGGGTTTTGGGGTACAGGGGTATTTTTAGAGTTCAGGGCTAGGTTTGGGTTTTGGGGTACAGGGGTATTTTTAGGGTTCAGGGGTAGGTTTGGGTTTTGGGGTACAGGGGAATTTTTAGGGTTCAGGGGTAGGTTTGGGTTTTGGGGTACAGGGGTATTTTCGGGTTCATGGTACAACAACAACAACAACAACAACAGGTGGAACACTAGAGAACATAATCTGGAGGTTGGTGACTGGGTCAGGATTCTTAAACCTGGTTTGGTTGGTATGGGCATGAGTAAATACGGTAGACCTATTCAAATTAAAAAAGTGTTCAGGAATACTGTTGTTACTCAGGATGGTAAAGTTTGGAACTCAAGGAGAATAGCTAAGTGTCCTATACAAAATACCAACCAGTCCCAGGAAAACTTAATTCATCATGACAAGCTTGTGCATGAACCCAAATGTGATTCTGTGGCATCAAGAGAGAGGAGAGGAGGGGAGAGGAGTTGGCCTAACGGCTAGGGCGCTCGACCTTGGACCTGGGGATCTGGGTTTGAGTCTCGGTAACAACGTTAAAAACCTCCTGTGATTCTGGGCAAATCACTTAATCTCCCCCTGCCTAAAATGAAAGTGTGTCCTCATGTAACGTAACTGGAAAATATGTAAAGCGCTCTGATACCTGATTTGGTTCGGGTCTAGTTTGTGCTATATAAAACTCTGCAAAAAAAAAAGAATCAAAAATGAAGTAAGGGTCAGAAATAGACCCATTTCGTTGCGAGATTTTGTGTAACTTTTTGTTTTCTTTTGTTTCCTTTGTTGTTCATTTTAATGGGGAAGATGTGTTACATTTCTTATTTTATGTAGATACATTATTATACATATATTTGTGTATTCCTTTAAGGCATGAGACTTGTTATGTTTCTGTGGTAGTTCTTGATTCTAAACAGAACTGTGCTTTTGTGGCATTCTGTACTTGGAAGGCAGTTGCATCCTGCTGCTGCTCTGACAGGATCTTTGCTGTGCTGATTCTCAATACATTTTTCAAAAATTCACTTGGACTTGTTTACTACACTACCCTTTGGGGATTTCTCAGACTCTTTACATAGTGTACTTCATTTTAGTGCACTCTACAGAGAGGCGGGTTCATACAATATGGCCCTCTGAAACACAGTTTTTCTGCAGCAACTGGGCGTGCAACGGGTGTTGCTCTGGACGTTCCCCGCAACACCCATGGCTTTTTGACACTGCTCCAGATTTACAAGGGTCTTTAAATCTAAAGCGTGCCAACAACTAATGCCTTTCAAAAGGTGGTGATAGTGTGGTGTAATGAGGAGAAATGCTTTTGTTTCTCCTCGTTTGTTGCTCTTTCCATGTGTGCTGCGGAACGCAGCACACATAAACGGAGCAACATACTATTAATGATTTAATGGCCCTTCCTGCACAAACACAGTCATCCTTGGAACGCAGACCCACTGGCACCATGGTGCCAGGGTGCCTGCGTTGGCGTTAGGAAGCTTTTTTACCTGCGGCCCAGGGGTGAGTACAAGGATGCACCATATTCTTGTGTAAATACGTCGCATCCCTGCCTTTTGAAAATGACTCAGCTCGGTGCGGCAAAATTGCTTGTGGCGCCGCGCTTCACCATTTTTTATGTAAATATGCCACAGAATATCATAAAAGCAGGGAATATGGCGTACTCCTTCAGCTGCTGGTAGAGCAACAGCATTTGGGAAGCATAGATCTCTCTTCCAACTCTGCTTAAAATGTCACCACAATGTAGCTCGTGACTGCAGACTCAACCACTAGACCACAGATCCAATGGTACACACAACATGTCTGCCATGCATGTGTCGAAGTTCAATTGTACAGAGTCCTTTCCTGTATCCTGATTGTATACTGCAGTAATTGGAGGAATCAAATGCTGATAAGCATGTGTTCAGCCAACAGCCATTTATGACTGCACCCTTTCTTTTTTATTACTTCAGAGTACTGACATATTTGTATTTGTAACTCCAATTTGGAGGTCTGATGTAGTTTAGTGCTTTGGTCAATTAGTAAAGTAGTTCAGGGCAATCAGTGACATTTTCAGAGTCTTGCAGGTTTGCCACCAGGCAGGAGTATACACTTCCCTCACACCATAGAATACATACTGATCTTGCCGTGCAAGCTTCCCCCGCATGCACAGAACATGGACACCATCTGTGGCAGCAGCGGTGCAAGCCATGTGTAACCACACGCACACAATGTGCAGTATTTGGCAGTGGTGTAAGTTCCCCTCTCCCGCAGCACAGGTACAAGGATGCCGGCAGCAGCACAAGCCATGTGTAACCACACACACACAATGTGCAGTATTTGGCAGTAGTGAGGAGGCCGGCAGCAGTGCAAGCCATGTGCAACCACACACACACAATGTGCAGTATTTGGCAGTAGTGAGGAGGCCAGCAGCGGTGCAAGCCATGTGTAACCACACACACAGGGGCAGATTTATGAGGCCCTTGCGCCACGTTTACGCCGCTGTTGCGTCACGCAAGGCGGCGTAAACGTGGCGCATCCCTACGAACGATTTACAACGTGACGCATCTAGGCAGATGCGTCACGTTGTAAAGCCCTGCGCCGCTTGTGGGCGTTCCGGAGCAGGGGGGGCGTTCCGGGGCAGGTGCGCCTCGCAAAAGTGGCTGAGTGAAATCTATGAGATTTCAGTCACTTTCAGGCCAATGCTGCGTCAAAAGCCTGCGCCTGCTTGAAGCAGGCGTAGGTCTTGACGCAGCATTGTTAAGATGGGCACCCCCGAGCCTTGCTGGAGCTGCGTCGCGCTTGCGACGCAACTCCAGCAATGCGCCACCTTTACGGCACAGATGCGTCACGCATCTGTGCCGTTTTTGCCCCATGGTGCGCCGCATCATAAATGCGGCGCACCATGGGTGGCGGAGCAGTGGCGCACTGTGGCGCATGTTAACTGGCGCATCCCAGGCGATGCGCCAGTTAACATAAATCTACCCCACAATGTGCAGTATTTGGCAGTAGTGTAAGTTCCCCTCTCCCGCAGCACAGGTAAAAGGAGGCCGGCAGCGGTGCAAGCCATGTGTAACCACACACACACAATGTGCAGTATTTGGCAGTAGTGTAAGTTCCCCTCTCCCGCAGCACAGGTACAAGGAGGCCGGCAGCAATGCAAGCCAATTGTAACCACACACACACAATGTGCAGTATTTGGCAGTAGTGTAAGTTCCCCTCTCCCGCAGTACAGGTACAAGGAGGCCGGCAGCAGTGCAAGCCATGTGTAACCACACACACAATGTGCAGTATTTGGCAGTAGTGTAAGTTCCCCTCTCCCGCAGCACAGGTACAAGGAGGCCGGCAGCAGTGCAAGCCATGTGCAACCACACACACACAGTGTGCAGTATTTGCCAGTAGTGTAAGTTCCTCTCTCTCGCAGCACAGGTACAAGGAGGCCGGCAGCAGTGCAAGCCATGTGTAACCACACACACACAATGTGCAGTATTTGGCAGTAGTGTAAGTTCCCCTCTCCCGCAGCACAGGTACAAGGAGGCCGGCAGCAGTGCAAGCCATTTGTAACCACACACACAATGTGCTGTATTTGGCAGTTGTGTAAGTTCCCCTCTCCTGCAGCACAGGTACATGGAGGCCGGCAGCAGTGCAAGCCATTTGTAACCACACACACACAGTGCAGTAATTGGCAGTAGCGTAAGTTCCCATCTCCCGCAGCACAGATACAAGGAGGCCGGCAGAAGTGCAAGCCATGTATAACCACACACACACAATGTGCAGTATTTGGCAGTAGTGTAAGTTCCCCTCTCCCGCAGCACAGGTACAAGGAGGCCGGCAGCAGTGCAAGCCATTTGTAACCACACACACACAGTGCAGTATTTGGCAGTAGTGAGGAGGCCGGCAGCAGTGCAAGCCATGTGTAACCACGCACACAATGTGCTGTATTTGGCAGTAGTGTAAGTTCCCCTCACCCGCAGCACAGGTACATGGAGGCCGGCAGCAGTGCAAGCCATTTGTAACCACACACACACAGTGCAGTATTTGGCAGTAGTGTAAGTTCCCCTCTCCCGCAGCACAGGTAAAAGGAGGTAGGCAGCTGTGCAAGCCATGTGTAACCACACACACACAATGTGCAGTATTTGGCAGTAGTGTAAGTTCCCCTCTCCCGCAGCACAGGTACAAGGAGGCCAGCCGCAGTGCAAGCCTTGTGTAACCACACACACACAATGTGCAGTATTTGGCAGTAGTGTAAGTTCCCCTCTCCCGCAGCACAGGTACAAGGAGGCCGGCAGCAGTGCAAGCCATGTGTAACCACACACACACAGTGTTCAGTATTTGGCAGTAGTGAGGAGGCCAGCAGCGGTGCAAGCCATGTGTAACCACACACACACAATGTGCAGTATTTGGCAGTAGTGAGGAGGCCGGCAGCAGTGCAAGTCATGTGTAACCACACACACACACAATGTGCAGTATTTGGCAGTAGTGAGGAGGCCGGCAGCAGTGCAAGCCATGTGTAACCACACACACACAATGTGCAGTATTTGGCAGTAGTGAGGAGGCCGGCAGCAGTGCAAGCCATGTGTAACCACACACACACAGTGTTCAGTATTTGGCAGTAGTGAGGAGGCCGGCAGCAGTGCAAGCCATGTGTAACCACACACACACAGTGTTCAGTATTTGGCAGTAGTGAGGAGGCCAGCAGCGGTGCAAGCCATGTGTAACCACACACACACAATGTGCAGTATTTGGCAGTAGTGAGGAGGCCGGCAGCAGTGCAAGCCATGTGTAACCACACACACACAATGTGCAGTATTTGGCAGTAGTGAGGAGGCCGGCAGCAGTGCAAGCCATGTGTAACCACACACACACAATGTGCAGTATTTGGCAGTAGTGAGGAGGCCGGCAGCAGTGCAAGCCATGTGTAACAACACACACACAATGTGCAGTATTTGGCAGTCGTGTAAGTGCCCCTCTCCCGCAGCACATATACAAGGAGGCCGGCAGCAGTGCAAGCCATGTGTAACCACACACACACAATGTGCAGTATTTGGCAGTAGTGTAAGTGCCCCTCTCCCGCAGCACAGATACAAGGAGGCCGGCAGCAGTGCAACCCATGTGTAACCACACACACACAGTGTGCAGTATTTGGCAGTAGTGTAAGTTCCCCTCTCCCGCAGCACAGGTACAAGGAGGCCAGCAGCAGTGCAAGCCATGTGTAACCACACACACACACAGTGCAGTATTTGGCAGTAGTGAGGAGACTGGCAGCAGTGCAAGCCATGTGTAACCACGCACACAATGTGCTGTATTTGGCAGTTGTGTAAGTTCCCCTCTCCCGCAGCACAGGTACATGGAGGCCGGCAGCAGTGCAAGCCATTTGTAACCACACACACAGTGCAGTATTTGGCAGTAGTATAAGTTCCCCTCTCCCGCAGCACAGGTAAAAGGAGGCCGGCAGCTGTGCATGCCATGTGTAACCACACACACACAATGTGCAGTATTTGGCAGTAGTGTAAGTTCCCCTCTCCCGCAGCACAGGTACAAGGAGGCCGGCAGCAGTGCAAGCCATTTGTAACCACACACACACAGTGCAGTATTTGGCAGTAGTGTAAGTTCCCCTCTCCCGCAGCACAGATACAAGGAGGCCGGCAGCAGTGCAAGCCATGTGTAACCACACACACACAATGTGCAGTATTTGGCAGTAGTGTAAGTTCCCCTCTCCCACAGCACAGGTACAAGGAGGCCGGCAGCAGTGCAAGCCATTTGTAACAACACACACACAGTGCAGTATTTGGCAGTAGTGAGGAGGCCGGCAGCAGTGCAAGCCATGTGTAACAACGCACACAATGTGCTGTATTTGGCAGTTGTGTAAGTTCCCCTCTCCCGCAGCACAGGTACATGGAGGCCGGCAGCAGTGCAAGCCGTTTGTAACCACACACACACAGTGCAGTATTTGGCAGTAGTGTAAGTTCCCCTCTCCCGCAGCACAGGTAAAAGGAGGCCGGCAGCTGTGCAAGCCATGTGTAACCACACACACACAATGTGCAGTATTTGGCAGTAGTGTAAGTTCCCCTCTCCCGCAGCACAGGTACAAGGAGGCCAGCAGCAGTGCAAGCCATGTGTAACCCCACACACACAATGTGCAGTATTTGGCAGTAGTGTAAGTTCCCCCTCTCCCGCAGCACAGGTACAAGGAGGCCGGCAGCAGTGCAAGCCATGTGTAACCACACACACACAGTGTTCAGTATTTGGCAGTAGTGAGGAGGCCAGCAGCGGTGCAAGCCATGTGTAACCACACACACACAATGTGCAGTATTTGGCAGTAGTGAGGAGGCCGGCAGCAGTGCAAGCCATGTGTAACCGCACACACACAATGTGCAGTATTTGGCAGTAGTGAGGAGGCCGGCAGCAGTGCAAGCCATGTGTAACCACACACACACAATGTGCAGTATTTGGCAGTAGTGAGGAGGCCGGCAGCAGTGCAAGCCATGTGTAACCACACACACACAGTGTTCAGTATTTGGCAGTAGTGAGGAGGCCAGCAGCGGTGCAAGCCATGTGTAACCACACACACACAATGTGCAGTATTTGGCAGTAGTGAAGAGGCCGGCAGCAGTGCAAGCCATGTGTAACCACACACACACAATGTGCAGTATTTGGCAGTAGTGACGAGGCCGGCAGCAGTGCAAGCCATGTGTAACCACACACACACAATGTGCAGTATTTGGCAGTAGTGAGGAGGCCGGCAGCAGTGCAAGCCATGTGTAACCACACACACACAATGTGCAGTATTTGGCAGTAGTGAGGAGGCCGGCAGCAGTGCAAGCCATGTGTAACCACACACACACAATGTGTAGTATTTGGCAGTAGTGAGGAGGCCGGCAGCAGTGCAAGCCATGTGTAACAACACACACACAATGTGCTGTATTTGGCAGTAGTGTAAGTGCCCCTCTCCCGCAGCACAGATACAAGAAGGCGGGCAGCAGTGCAAGCCATGTGTAACCACACACACACAATGTGCAGTATTTGGCAGTAGTGTAAGTTCCCCTCTCCCGCAGCACAGGTACAAGGAGGCCAGCAGCAGTGCAAGCCATGTGTAACCACACACACACAATGTGCAGTATTTGGCAGTAGTGTAAGTTCCCCTCTCCCGCAGCACAGGTACAAGGAGGCCGGCAGGAGTGCAAGCCATGTGTAACCACACACACACAGTGTTCAGTATTTGGCAGTAGTGAGGAGGCCAGCAGCGGTGCAAGCCATGTGTAACCACACACACACAATGTGCAGTATTTGGCAGTAGTGAGGAGGCCGGCAGCAGTGCAAGCCATGTGTAACCACACACACACAGTGTTCAGTATTTGGCAGTAGTGAGGAGGCCAGCAGCGGTGCAAGCCATGTGTAACCACACACACACAATGTGCAGTATTTGGCAGTAGTGAAGAGGCCGGCAGCAGTGCAAGCCATGTGTAACCGCACACACACAATGTGCAGTATTTGGCAGTAGTGACGAGGCCGGCAGCAGTGCAAGCCATGTGTAACCACACACACACAATGTGCAGTATTTGGCAGTAGTGAGGAGGCCGGCAGCAGTGCAAGCCATGTGTAACCACACACACACAAGGTGCAGTATTTGGCAGTAGTGAGGAGGCCGGCAGCAGTGCAAGCCATGTGTAACCACACACACACAATGTGTAGTATTTGGCAGTAGTGAGGAGGCCGGCAGCAGTGCAAGCCATGTGTAACAACACACACACAATGTGCAGTATTTGGCAGTAGTGTAAGTGCCCCTCTCCCGCAGCACAGATACAAGGAGGCCGGCAGCAGTGCAAGCCATGTGTAACCACACACACACAATGTGCAGTATTTGGCAGTAGTGTAAGTTCCCCTCTCCCGCAGCACAGGTACAAGGAGGCCGGCAGCAGTGCAAGCCATTTGTAACCACACACACAATGTGCTGTATTTGGCAGTTGTGTAAGTTCCCCTCTCCCGCAGCACAGGTACATGGAGGCCGGCAGCAGTGCAAGCCATTTGTAACCACACACACACAGTGCAGTAATTGGCAGTAGTGTAAGTTCCCCTCTCCCGCAGCACAGGTAAAAGGAGGCCAGCAGCTGTGCAAGCCATGTGTAACCACACACACACAATGTGCAGTATTTGGCAGTAGTGTAAGTTCCCCTCTCCCGCAGCACAGGTACAAGGAGGCCGGCAGCAGTGCAAGCCATTTGTAACCACACACACACAGTGCAGTATTTGGCAGTAGTGTAAGTTCCCCTCTCCCGCAGCACAGATACAAGGAGGCCGGCAGAAGTGCAAGCCATGTGTAACCACACACACACAATGTGCAGTATTTGGCAGTAGTGTAAGTTCCCCTCTCCCGCAGCACAGGTACAAGGAGGCCGGCAGCAGTGCAAGCCATTTGTAACCAATCAATCAATCAATCATTGACACTTATAGAGCGCGCTACCTACCCGTAGGGTCTCAAGGCGCTGGGGGGGGGGGGGGTGCCGCTACTGCTCGAACAGCCAGGTCTTCAGCTTCTTCCTGAAGGAGAGGTGGTCTTGGGTCAGGCGCAGGTCGGTCGGGAGGGAGTTCCAGGTCTTGGCGGCCAGGTAGGAGAAGGACCTTCCTCCTGTAGTCGCTCTTCGGATGCGGGGGACGGCGGCGAGGGCGTGGTTGGCTGATCGGAGGTGGCGTTTGGGAGCGTAGAAGTTGACTCGGCTGTTGAGGTAGCTCGGGCCTTGGTCGTGTAGGGCTTTGTGTGCGTGGGTGAGGAGGCGGAAGGTGATTCTTTTGTTGACGGGGAGCCAGTGAAGGTCTCTCAGATGTCCGGAGATGTGGCTGGTTCGTGGGATGTCGAGGATGAGTCTGGCTGAGGCGTTCTGGATCCGCTGGAGTCTCATCTGGAGCTTGGCGGTGGTCCCGGCGTAGAGGGCGTTGCCGTAGTCCAGTCGGCTGGTGACGAGGGCCTGGGTGACGGTCTTCCTGGTTTCGGTGGGGATCCACCAGAAGATCTTCCGTAGCATGCGTAGGATGTTGAAGCACGCCGAGGAGACGTTGTTTACTTGCCTGGTCATGGAGAGGGAGGAGTCCAGGATGAAGCCCAGGTTGCGTGCATGGTCTGTCGGTTTGGGTGCGGTGCCCAGGGCGGGGGACCACCAGGAGTCGTCCCAGGCGGAGGGTGAGGAGCCCAGGATGAGGACCTCCGTCTTGTCTGAGTTCAGTTTCAGGCGGCTGGTCGTCATCCACTCGGCTACCTCTTTCATCCCTTCGTGCAGGTTGGCTCTGGCGGCGGCGGGGTCGTTCGTCAGGGAGAGGATCAGCTGGGTATCGTCGGCGTAGGAGATTATGCTGAGGTTGTGTTTGCGTACGATGGCCGCGAGGGGGCTCATGTAGACGTTGAAGAGGGTGGGGCTCAGAGATGATCCTTGGGGGACGCCGCAGATGACTTCGGAGGCCTCTGACTTGTACGGTGGTAGGCGGACTCTCTGTGTTCTTCCGTCGAGGAAGGAGATGATCCATTCCAGTGCCTTCCCCTGGATTCCGGCGTTGTTGAGACGCTGCACTAGGGTGCGGTGGCAGACCGTGTCGAAAGCCGCGGAGAGGTCTAGGAGGATGAGGGCCGCTGTTTCTCCATTGTCCATCAGGGTTCGGATGTCATCGGTGGCGGCGATGAGGGCGGTCTTGGTGCTGTGATTGGCTCGGAAGCCGGACTGTGAGGGGTCGAGGGATCCGTTCGTCTCGAGGAAGGCGCCCATCTGCTTGTTGACGGTCTTCTCGATGACTTTGGCTGGAAACGGGAGGAGCGAGATGGGGCGGTAATTCTTGAGGTCGGTGGGGTCCGCTGTTGGTTTCTTGAGTAGAGCGCTGAGTTCGGCGTGCTTCCAGCTCTCCGGGAAGATGGTGGTGTCGAAGGATGTGTTGATGATGTCTCGCAGGTGGGGTGCGATGACAGCGTCGGCCTTGTTGAAGACGTGGTGAGGGCAGGGGTCGGTCGGTGATCCGGAGTGGATGGAGTTCATCGTGCGGATGGTGTCTTCGGTGCTGATCGGGGTCCAGGCGTGGAGGGTGGTGGTGGGGGGTGGTTGTTCGGTCCTGGTGTGCGTTGGTTGGTTGTTGAAGCTGTTGTGTATGTCCGCGATCTTGTTGTGGAAGTATGAAGCGAGGGAGTTGCAGAGGTCTTGCGATGGGGTGATGTCGTTGTTTCCTGCGCTGGGGTTGGAAAGCTCTTTCACGATGTTGAAGAGTTCCTTGCAGTTGTGTGCGTTGTTGTCCAACCGGTCCTTGAATGCTGTTTTCTTGGCGGCGCGGATCAGCTGGTGGTGTTTCCGGGTGGCAAGTTTGAAGGAGGTCCTGTTGTCTGGTGTCGGTTCCCTTCTCCAGACTTTCTCGAGGGCTCGGCAGTTCTTCTTGGAGCTCTTGAGTTCGTCGGTGAACCATGGGGCCTTCTTGCTGCCGGGTCTGCTAGGCGGGGTCCTCAGTGGGGCGAGTTCGTCCGCGCAGTTGCTGATCCACTTCGTGAGGTTGTCGGCGGCCTGGCTGGGGTTCGCTGAGCTGGCAGGAGGGTGCTGGCTCAGGGAGGTGGCGAGCTGGTCTGCCGTGATCTTGTTCCAGCTTCTGCGGGCGGCCTGTTGCTGGTGTTGGTGGGTCGTTGTTCTCTTGAAGGTGAAGTGGACGCAGCTGTGGTCCGTCCATTGAAGCTCTGTGGCGTGGCTGAAGTCGATGTCTGTGCTGGAAGAGAAGACTGCGTCGAGTGTGTGTCCGGCGAGGTGGGTGGGGGTGGACACCAGTTGCTTGAGTCCCAGGTTGGCGAGGTTGTCGAGCAGGGTGCTGGTGTTGCGGTCGTTGTTGTTCTCCAGATGGAAGTTGAGGTCTCCCACACACACACAGTGCAGTATTTGGCAGTAGTGAGGAGGCCGGCAGCAGTGCAAGCCATGTGTAACCACGCACACAATGTGCTGTATTTGGCAGTTGTGTAAGTTCCCCTCTCCCGCAGCACAGGTACATGGAGGCCGGCAGCAGTGCAAGCCATTTGTAACCACACACACACAGTGCAGTATTTGGCAGTAGTGTAAGTTCCCCTCTCCCGCAGCACAGGTAAAAGGAGGCCGGCAGCAGTGCAAGCTATGTGTAACCACACACACACAATGTGCAGTATTTGGCAGTAGTGAGGAGGCCGGCAGCAGTGCAAGCCATGTGTAACAACACACACACAATGTGTAGTATTTGGCAGTAGTGTAAGTGCCCCTCTCCCACAGCACAGATACAAGGGGGCCGGCAGCAGTGCAAGCCATGTGTAACCACACACACACAATGTGCAGTATTTGGCAGTAGTGTAAGTTCCCCTCTCCCGCAGCACAGGTACAAGGAGGCCGGCAGCAGTGCAAGCCATTTGTAACCACACACACAATGTGCTGTATTTGGCAGTTGTGTAAGTTCCCCTCTCCCGCAGCACAGGTACATGGAGGCCGGCAGCAGTGCAAGCCATTTGTAACCACACACACACAGTGCAGTAATTGGCAGTAGTGTAAGTTCCCCTCTCCCGCAGCACAGGTAAAAGGAGGCCAGCAGCTGTGCAAGCCATGTGTAACCACACACACACAATGTGCAGTATTTGGCAGTAGTGTAAGTTCCCCTCTCCCGCAGCACAGGTAAAAGGAGGCCGGCAGCAGTGCAAGCCATTTGTAACCACACACACACAGTGCAGTATTTGGCAGCAGTGTAAGTTCCCCTCTCCCGCAGCACAGATACAAGGAGGCCGGCAGAAGTGCAAGCCATGTGTAACCACACACACACAATGTGCAGTATTTGGCAGTAGTGTAAGTTCCCCTCTCCCGCAGCACAGGTACAAGGAGGCCGGCAGCAGTGCAAGCCATTTGTAACCACACACACACAGTGCAGTATTTGGCAGTAGTGAGGAGGCCGGCAGCAGTGCAAGCCATGTGTAACCACGCACACAATGTGCTGTATTTGGCAGTTGTGTAAGTTCCCCTCTCCCGCAGCACAGGTACATGGAGGCCGGCAGCAGTGCAAGCCATTTGTAACCACACACACACAGTGCAGTATTTGGCAGTAGTGTAAGTTCCCCTCTCCCGCAGCACAGGTAAAAGGAGGCCGGCAGCTGTGCAAGCCATGTGTAACCACACACACACAATGTGCAGTATTTGGCAGTAGTGTAAGTACCCCTCTCCCGCAGCACAGGTACAAGGAGGCCAGCCGCAGTGCAAGCCTTGTGTAACCACACACACACAATGTGCAGTGTTTGGCAGTAGTGTAAGTTCCCCTCTCCCGCAGCACAGGTACAAGGAGGCCGGCAGCAGTGCAAGCCATGTGTAACCACACACACACAGTGTTCAGTATTTGGCAGTAGTGAGGAGGCCAGCAGCGGTGCAAGCCATGTGAAACCACACACACACAATGTGCAGTATTCAGCAGTAGTGAGGAGGCCGGCAGCAGTGCAAGCCATGTGTAACCACACACACACACAATGTGCAGTATTTGGCAGTAGTGAGGAGGCCGGCAGCAGTGCAAGCCATGTGTAACCACACACACACAATGTGCAGTATTTGGCAGTAGTGAGGAGGCCGGCAGCAGTGCAAGCCATGTGTAACCACACACACACAGTGTTCAGTATTTGGCAGTAGTTAGGAGGCCAGCAGCGGTGCAAGCCATGTGTAACCACACACACACAATGTGCAGTATTTGGCAGTAGTGAGGAGGCCGGCAGCAGTGCAAGCCATGTGTAACCACACACACACAATGTGCAGTATTTGGCAGTAGTGAGGAGGCCGGCAGCAGTGCAAGCCATGTGTAACCAGACACACACAATGTGCAGTATTTGGCAGTAGTGAGGAGGCCGGCAGCAGTGCAAGCCATGTGTAACAACACACACACAATGTGCAGTATTTGGCAGTAGTGTAAGTGCCCCTCTCCCGCAGCACAGATACAAGGAGGCCGGCAGCAGTGCAAGCCATGTGTAACCACACACACAATGTGCAGTATTTGGCAGTAGTGTAAGTGCCCCTCTCCCGCAGCACAGGTACAAGGAGGCCGGCAGCAGTGCAAGCCAATTGTAACCACACACACACAATGTGCAGTATTTGGCAGTAGTGTAAGTTCCCCTCTCCCGCAGCACAGGTACAAGGAGGCTGGCAGCAGTGTAAGCCATGTGTAACCACACACACAATGTGCAGTATTTGGCAGTAGTGTAAGTTACCCTCTCCCGCAGCACAGGTACAAGGAGGCCGGCAGCAGTGCAACCCATGTGTAACCACACACACACAGTGTGCAGTATTTGGCAGTAGTGTAAGTTCCCCTCTCCCGCAGCACAGGTACAAGGAGGCCGGCAGCAGTGCAAGCCATGTGTAACCACACACACACAATGTGCAGTATTTGGCAGTAGTGTAAGTTACCCTCTCCCGCAGCACAGGTACAAGGAGGCCGGCAGCAGTGCAAGCCATGTGTAACCACACACACACAATGTGCAGTATTTGGCAGTAGTGTAAGTTCCCCTCTCCCGCAGCACAGGTACAAGGAGGCCGGCAGCAGTGCAAGCCATTTGTAACCACACACACACAGTGCAGTATTTGGCAGTAGTGTAAGTTCCCCTCTCCCGCAGCACAGGTACAAGGAGGCCAGCCGCAGTGCAAGCCTTGTGTAACCACACACACACAATGTGCAGTATTTGGCAGTAGTGTAAGTTCCCCTCTCCCGCAGCACAGGTACAAGGAGGCCGGCAGCAGTGCAAGCCATGTGTAACCACACACACACAGTGTTCAGTATTTGGCAGTAGTGAGGAGGCCAGCAGCGGTGCAAGCCATGTGAAACCACACACACACAATGTGCAGTATTCAGCAGTAGTGAGGAGGCCGGCAGCAGTGCAAGCCATGTGTAACCACACACACACACAATGTGCAGTATTTGGCAGTAGTGAGGAGGCCGGCAGCAGTGCAAGCCATGTGTAACCACACACACACAATGTGCAGTATTTGGCAGTAGTGAGGAGGCCGGCAGCAGTGCAAGCCATGTGTAACCACACACACACAGTGTTCAGTATTTGGCAGTAGTGAGGAGGCCAGCAGCGGTGCAAGCCATGTGTAACCACACAAACACAATGTGCAGTATTTGGCAGTAGTGAGGAGGCCGGCAGCAGTGCAAGCCATGTGTAACCACACACACACAATGTGCAGTATTTGGCAGTAGTGAGGAGGCCGGCAGCAGTGCAAGCCATGTGTAACCACACACACACAATGTGCAGTATTTGGCAGTAGTGAGGAGGCCGGCAGCAGTGCAAGCCATGTGTAACAACACACACACAATGTGCAGTATTTGGCAGTAGTGTAAGTGCCCCTCTCCCGCAGCACAGATACAAGGAGGCCGGCAGCAGTGCAAGCCATGTGTAACCACACACACAATGTGCAGTATTTGGCAGTAGTGTAAGTGCCCCTCTCCCGCAGCACAGGTACAAGGAGGCCGGCAGCAGTGCAAGCCAATTGTAACCACACACACACAATGTGCAGTATTTGGCAGTAGTGTAAGTTCCCCTCTCCCGCAGCACAGGTACAAGGAGGCTGGCAGCAGTGTAAGCCATGTGTAACCACACACACAATGTGCAGTATTTGGCAGTAGTGTAAGTTACCCTCTCCCGCAGCACAGGTACAAGGAGGCCGGCAGCAGTGCAACCCATGTGTAACCACACACACACAGTGTGCAGTATTTGGCAGTAGTGTAAGTTCCCCTCTCCCGCAGCACAGGTACAAGGAGGCCGGCAGCAGTGCAAGCCATGTGTAACCACACACACACAATGTGCAGTATTTGGCACTAGTGTAAGTTCCCCTCTCCCGCAGCACAGATACAAGGAGGCTGGCAGCAGTGCAAGCCATGTGTAACCACACACACACAATCTGCAGTATTTGGCAGTAGTGTAAGTTCCCCTCTCCCACAGCACAGGTACAAGGAGGCCGGCAGCAGTGCAAGCCATTTGTAACAACACACACACAGTGCAGTATTTGGCAGTAGTGAGGAGGCCGGCAGCAGTGCAAGCCATGTGTAACCACACACACACACAGTGCAGTATTTGGCAGTAGTGAGGAGGCTGGCAGCAGTGCAAGCCATGTGTAACCACGCACACAATGTGCTGTATTTGGCAGTTGTGTAAGTTCCCCTCTCCCGCAGCACAGGTACATGGAGGCCGGCAGCAGTGCAAGCCATTTGTAACCACACACACAGTGCAGTATTTGGCAGTAGTATAAGTTCCCCTCTCCCGCAGCACAGGTAAAAGGAGGCCGGCAGCTGTGCAAGCCATGTGTAACCACACACACACAATGTGCAGTATTTGGCAGTAGTGTAAGTTCCCCTCTCCCACAGCACAGGTACAAGGAGGCCGGTAGCAGTGCAAGCCATTTGTAACAACACACACACAGGGCAGTATTTGGCAGTAGTGAGGAGGCCGGCAGCAGTGCAAGCCATGTGTAACCACGCACACAATGTGCTGTATTTGGCAGTTGTGTAAGTTCCCCTCTCCCGCAGCACAGGTACATGGAGGCCGGCAGCAGTGCAAGCCATTTGTAACCACACACACACAGTGCAGTATTTGGCAGTAGTGTAAGTTACCCTCTCCCGCAGCACAGGTACAAGGAGGCCGGCAGCAGTGCAACCCATGTGTAACCACACACACACAGTGTGCAGTATTTGGCAGTAGTGTAAGTTCCCCTCTCCCGCAGCACAGGTACAAGGAGGCCGGCAGCAGTGCAAGCCATGTGTAACCACACACACACAATGTGCAGTATTTGGCACTAGTGTAAGTTCCCCTCTCCCGCAGCACAGATACAAGGAGGCTGGCAGCAGTGCAAGCCATGTGTAACCACACACACACAATCTGCAGTATTTGGCAGTAGTGTAAGTTCCCCTCTCCCACAGCACAGGTACAAGGAGGCCGGCAGCAGTGCAAGCCATTTGTAACAACACACACACAGTGCAGTATTTGGCAGTAGTGAGGAGGCCGGCAGCAGTGCAAGCCATGTGTAACCACACACACACACAGTGCAGTATTTGGCAGTAGTGAGGAGGCTGGCAGCAGTGCAAGCCATGTGTAACCACGCACACAATGTGCTGTATTTGGCAGTTGTGTAAGTTCCCCTCTCCCGCAGCACAGGTACATGGAGGCCGGCAGCAGTGCAAGCCATTTGTAACCACACACACAGTGCAGTATTTGGCAGTAGTATAAGTTCCCCTCTCCCGCAGCACAGGTAAAAGGAGGCCGGCAGCTGTGCAAGCCATGTGTAACCACACACACACAATGTGCAGTATTTGGCAGTAGTGTAAGTTCCCCTCTCCCGCAGCACAGGTACAAGGAGGCCGGCAGCAGTGCAAGCCATTTGTAACCACACACACACAGTGCAGTATTTGGCAGTAGTGTAAGTTCCCCTCTCCCGCAGCACAGATACAAGGAGGCCGGCAGCAGTGCAAGCCATGTGTAACCACACACACACAATGTGCAGTATTTGGCAGTAGTGTAAGTTCCCCTCTCCCACAGCACAGGTACAAGGAGGCCGGTAGCAGTGCAAGCCATTTGTAACAACACACACACAGGGCAGTATTTGGCAGTAGTGAGGAGGCCGGCAGCAGTGCAAGCCATGTGTAACCACGCACACAATGTGCTGTATTTGGCAGTTGTGTAAGTTCCCCTCTCCCGCAGCACAGGTACATGGAGGCCGGCAGCAGTGCAAGCCATTTGTAACCACACACACACAGTGCAGTATTTGGCAGTAGTGTAAGTTCCCCTCTCCCGCAGCACAGGTAAAAGGAGGCCGGCAGCTGTGCAAGCCATGTGTAACCACACACACACAATGTGCAGTATTTGGCAGTAGTGTAAGTTCCCCTCTCCCGCAGCACAGGTACAACGAGGCCAGCAGCAGTGCAAGCCATGTGTAACCACACACACACAATGTGCAGTATTTGGCAGTAGTGTAAGTTCCCCTCTCCCGCAGCACAGGTACAAGGAGGCCGGCAGCAGTGCAAGCCATGTGTAACCACACACACACAGTGTTCAGTATTTGGCAGTAGTGAGGAGGCCAGCAGCGGTGCAAGCCATGTGTAACCACACACACACTGTGGTAAATAAATAATTAATTACCGGTACTATTTTTGAATACATTAATAATAACAGATAGCTCAATAAATAAGAGGCAGGATCCGAGGAATCTGAGTCTAACAGGCTTTAATCAGGCACAAGGGAAGGGACAGGATCGGGACAGCCTGAAATAGAATGGCAAAGAAGAGGCAGCTGCAACGTCTCATTAACAGTACAAGGTATATATAGTAAAACATCACAATTACATTACATACAGTAGGCGTAACAAGTGACAATCGTAAGATAAGAACACATGGGCGTGAAAAGAAGGCGTGCACAGGGCGTGCACGTAGGCATGTGATGAGAACGTCACAGAAGTGTCATAAATGGGTGGAGACATGGAGGGGGCTACCTGAGCAGCTGGAACCTTTAACCTAGTGGTGCGCGCAAACGGACAATGACGTGTAACTGGGAAGAACTGGGGGCTATGACTTCTGCACTAGAAGAGGAGACTAAAGTCTGCGGTGTCAGGACGACATGTACCTATAGCATATCTGGTATCTGGTGTTTGGAGTACATGTTGATAGAATCTAAAAGTTATCAGGGCAAAGGCTACTTGACACTAAGGCTGGTGCATGCATGCATTCTACATGTATTGCGTGTGCTATGAATCTTCATGAATATTAATACAGTAATTCTCTTGCATGGAGACAGAAAGACTAGACTATAGCTGAAACTGTTTATGCGGTTCGCTAGCTTAGGAATGTGAAGACGGAGAGCTGAACTGATAACTAGAGGCATAACATATTCTTGGCAGACAGGCAGGCAGAGCCAGGCCGGGCACCGCGCTGCGCGGCAGGAAGTAAGTGAAGGGTCAGGGATGCAGGTGGGGGCTGCATCGCTCCTCGGAGTGGGTTCAGGAGACTGGAGCTTGAATCTGGTGTCCGGGCACTTTGAGGCCTAGAAACGGGGACAATGCGGGGAATATAACGTGCACACTGTAAAACGTGGCAACATAGGCCTAATACTCGTTGCTTTCACGAGAACTGGAAACTGGCATACTAGAGTTGGACACAACTATAATTGCGTCTTTAATCGATCATAGGGGGATATATGCATATCGATCATGCACATATAACATAGGATGGGGAACACGTAGGCACATATGACAAGGCAAAATTCAATTTTCCTCATTCCCTCCTTGTGCCCTACGTTTCCATCAGGAAACATCAATATTCATGATACCATCTATCTGTTCATATAGCATCATTTGCTCGTCTCGATATTGTCTTGGAACGGGACTTAGGACTAGGAATACAAGAGGTAGCACACAAGCCGCAAATCGCAGGGCCACATTGTAAACAGAGACAGCAACTGAATATAATCATTACTGCTATACCTAGGAATGACAATACTTTCCATCCCCAGGCAGATATTATACTCCAGAGCCAACCGGACCATGTCCAGGTGCCTGGATTCTGGTGTAACTGATGGGCAATTTTATGAAGTCTGGTTATAGCTGAATAAACAGACGGTGCGTTATTAGGAATGAAAATGCAGCAACTAGATCCGATGACTCTACAAGCTCCTCCCCTATCGGCCAGTATGACGTCAAGGACGAGACGATTTTGGAGCACAACAAATCTCATAGCAGATTGCTCTTCAGTTAAGTTACCTAGAGCGGAAGTAGTCTCATTCACTACTGCTTCAAGGGTTCTGGTTAGCCTACGTATTAACTTACTATTCTGGACAGGACCTATGAAGAAAAAGAAACCTTTATTGAAGTCTTGATATTGTTAAGGCAGTTTCAGTTTGATCGACAATTGGGGACTCAGTCTCCCTTCTATGTCTAACGTGTACTAGATGTGTGTTTCTGTGATAATCGGATGGGGCTAGGAAAACTGGTGGCAGTAGGAAGGCAATGTAACATGTTCCATCCCAATCGAGGGGCCGACGAACATATGCGGTCTGACCACACACAAAATAAGAATGACGTGAAGCTTTGAAAATAGATTTCCCACTGTCACTATACTCTACCACAGTAGTACAATCACTATGTCCTACATGTGCGGAACCATTCTTTCTGACACATAATTCGCCTTTCACGGGTAGAACTGAAATAGCAGGCAAATCTGGAGTAGTCTCGGACTGAACATTCAAAACCATGAAATTCGAGGAATAATTACCTAGATCATATACTTCATTTTCTAGATCTAACCCTGTTCTATGGGAAAGACCTTCCTTGTCTGGGAAACATGTTCTATTCAGAAGGGACATATCATTTGAGGATGACGTTAACGTGGACCATGCTCCACACGAACCATTATGTGAAAACGGATAGGGAAAGAGTGGCAGAACTCCCTTCGGTGTCTGGAAAGGGGGGAGTCGACCACACACCCAACAATTAGTGGCATTGCTGGTCTGATGTGAATAGTGTAACATTCGAATAAACGTATTATTGCGCATGGCAAGACGATAGGATAACTCGTGAGGAGGCAGGTCACTAAAAGTGTGCTCTACTGTAACATTAGAAAACATATGTACATGTGAATTAATAGGAAAGCATAAATGTAAGGCATAACTTAGGCAGGTAACCATAAGACTCAGAAATATCATGAATACTAGAGTAATAATACATCTACTTCGAAGATTCTTTTGATAACGTATTCTCTTAGAGTTTTGACTAACTCTCTCACTGTGTGGGTCTATCTCATACATGTCAGGAACCTGTCTAACCGTTTCACCCGAGAGAGACTTAGACAATTAAACTGGCTGACTTACTAGACCTTAACTTTTCTTTATTCTCCTGCTGCGGAGTTTTCTCTAACAGGGGAAGTTTAGATTCAGTGTCTGGGCAGTCCTTGAGAACGGGGCAGTCTTTGAAAAAAGTTTTTGGCCGAAGTCCATGGAATCGCTTTACATGACTGGAGTGCAACCACCCCTTCCGGCCTTCCACCTTGATGGCCGTCCTTGTTATTAGCAATACGAGTCTTGGCTCCTTCCAGCGGGGCTCCAGCGGACTTGAACGATCGAAATTACGAATCAAAACGAGGTCGCCTGGTATGACCTCATGCGGTTTCACTTGGGTGTTGTCTGGAAAAGCAGCGGCAACCTGTGAACGACAAGAGAGTAGTGCAGACATCAAGGAAGCCAGGTAATCTGTCAGCATATTACTGTCAACATCTGTAATTGTACGTGGTCTAGGTGTACCCCACATGTTTGGGGGACGACCGAACACTACCTCATAAGGGGACAGACCTGAACGGGAGTGAGCGACCATTCTCATATAGAAAAGGGCGACTGGCAGTGCTATTATCCAATCTACGCCTTTCTCTGCGCATACTTTGGCAATGCGGATTTTCAGAGTCTGATTATGTCTCTCTACGAGACCGGCTGCTTCAGGATGTCGTACACAGTGGAACTTCCACTGGTACCCCAACAGAAGAGATACTTGTTTCATGAGTTCGGATGAGAATGGCTGGCCGTTATCTGAATACACGACCCTAGGCAATCCATAGCGGGGGAAAAACTCACGAACCAACTGCCTGGCAGTGGTCGCGGCGGTGTAATCTGGAACTGGATATGCTTCTGTCCACCTGGACAAAGCGCATACAACTACGAGGACATACTTGAAACCTCGACATCGCTCCATCTGAATATAATCCATCTGGAGGACTTCAAAAGGGTGGTCAGGAGGATGGAATCCACCTTGTTCCACCGGGACACCTTTACCTGGATTGAACTGACAACAGATCATGCAGGTACGTACTTTCTGCTTAGCTGCTGCTCGTAAATGCTTGTTGAACCAGAGGTTCTGAATACTGTCTAACATGGCCTTTTCTCCTAAGTGTGCTGGACTATGTGCGGTGTTAATAATGACTTGAACCATAGAGTCGGGGAGAAACCATGTGGCTTTTCCCTTCGTCAACCATCCTTGATCTGTCTGGACCCCTCCTTGTTCGGACCATTTCTTGATTTCATCGGGAGTAGCATGTAACTGTATATCTAGTACGTCTTGTATAGGGTCCTTAACTGTCATACAAGTAGTCTGATCTGGAATGTCTGTCTGTGTCGGGTTAACTGGAGTGTCTGGAGTCTGAGCTGTGAGCTTGGCTGTTCGATCTGCTAGATCGTTACCCTGGGAAATGATGTCAGTGACTTTCGTATGTGCCTTGCACTTCATGATAGCAATAGCTGTCGGTAAACGCAGCACAGATACAAGGAGGCTGGCAGCAGTGCAAGCCATGTGTAACCACACACACACAATCTGCAGTATTTGGCAGTAGTGTAAGTTCCCCTCTCCCACAGCACAGGTACAAGGAGGCCGGCAGCAGTGCAAGCCATTTGTAACAACACACACACAGTGCAGTATTTGGCAGTAGTGAGGAGGCCGGCAGCAGTGCAAGCCATGTGTAACCACACACACACACAGTGCAGTATTTGGCAGTAGTGAGGAGGCTGGCAGCAGTGCAAGCCATGTGTAACCACGCACACAATGTGCTGTATTTGGCAGTTGTGTAAGTTCCCCTCTCCCGCAGCACAGGTACATGGAGGCCGGCAGCACTGCAAGCCATTTGTAACCACACACACAGTGCAGTATTTGGCAGTAGTATAAGTTCCCCTCTCCCGCAGCACAGGTAAAAGGAGGCCGGCAGCTGTGCAAGCCATGTGTAACCACACACACACAATGTGCAGTATTTGGCAGTAGTGTAAGTTCCCCTCTCCCGCAGCACAGGTACAAGGAGGCCGGCAGCAGTGCAAGCCATTTGTAACCACACACACACAGTGCAGTATTTGGCAGTAGTGTAAGTTCCCCTCTCCCGCAGCACAGATACAAGGAGGCCGGCAGCAGTGCAAGCCATGTGTAACCACACACACACAATGTGCAGTATTTGGCAGTAGTGTAAGTTCCCCTCTCCCACAGCACAGGTACAAGGAGGCCGGTAGCAGTGCAAGCCATTTGTAACAACACACACACAGGGCAGTATTTGGCAGTAGTGAGGAGGCCGGCAGCAGTGCAAGCCATGTGTAACCACGCACACAATGTGCTGTATTTGGCAGTTGTGTAAGTTCCCCTCTCCCGCAGCACAGGTACATGGAGGCCGGCAGCAGTGCAAGCCATTTGTAACCACACACACACAGTGCAGTATTTGGCAGTAGTGTAAGTTCCCCTCTCCCGCAGCACAGGTAAAAGGAGGCCGGCAGCTGTGCAAGCCATGTGTAACCACACACACACAATGTGCAGTATTTGGCAGTAGTGTAAGTTCCCCTCTCCCGCAGCACAGGTACAACGAGGCCAGCAGCAGTGCAAGCCATGTGTAACCACACACACACAATGTGCAGTATTTGGCAGTAGTGTAAGTTCCCCTCTCCCGCAGCACAGGTACAAGGAGGCCGGCAGCAGTGCAAGCCATGTGTAACCACACACACACAGTGTTCAGTATTTGGCAGTAGTGAGGAGGCCAGCAGCGGTGCAAGCCATGTGTAACCACACACACACTGTGGTAAATAAATAATTAATTACCGGTACTATTTTTGAATACATTAATAATAACAGATAGCTCAATAAATAAGAGGCAGGATCCGAGGAATCTGAGTCTAACAGGCTTTAATCAGGCACAAGGGAAGGGACAGGATCGGGACAGCCTGAAATAGAATGGCAAAGAAGAGGCAGCTGCAACGTCTCATTAACAGTACAAGGTATATATAGTAAAACATCACAATTACATTACATACAGTAGGCGTAACAAGTGACAATCGTAAGATAATAACACATGGGCGTGAAAAGAAGGCGTGCACAGGGCGTGCACGTAGGCATGTGATGAGAACGTCACAGAAGTGTCATAAATGGGTGGAGACATGGAGGGGGCTACCTGAGCAGCTGGAACCTTTAACCTAGTGGTGCGCGCAAACGGACAATGACGTGTAACTGGGAAGAACTGGGGGCTATGACTTCTGCACTAGAAGAGGAGACTAAAGTCTGCGGTGTCAGGACGACATGTACCTATAGCATATCTGGTATCTGGTGTTTGGAGTACATGTTGATAGAATCTAAAAGTTATCAGGGCAAAGGCTACTTGACACTAAGGCTGGTGCATGCATGCATTCTACATGTATTGCGTGTGCTATGAATCTTCATGAATATTAATACAGTAATTCTCTTGCATGGAGACAGAAAGACTAGACTATAGCTGAAACTGTTTATGCGGTTCGCTAGCTTAGGAATGTGAAGACGGAGAGCTGAACTGATAACTAGAGGCATAACATATTCTTGGCAGACAGGCAGGCAGAGCCAGGCCGGGCACCGCGCTGCGCGGCAGGAAGTAAGTGAAGGGTCAGGGATGCAGGTGGGGGCTGCATCGCTCCTCGGAGTGGGTTCAGGAGACTGGAGCTTGAATCTGGTGTCCGGGCACTTTGAGGCCTAGAAACGGGGACAATGCGGGGAATATAACGTGCACACTGTAAAACGTGGCAACATAGGCCTAATACTCGTTGCTTTCACGAGAACTGGAAACTGGCATACTAGAGTTGGACACAACTATAATTGCGTCTTTAATCGATCATAGGGGGATATATGCATATCGATCATGCACATATAACATAGGATGGAGAACACGTAGGCACATATGACAAGGCAAAATTCAATTTTCCTCATTCCCTCCTTGTGCCCTACGTTTCCATCAGGAAACATCAATATTCATGATACCATCTATCTGTTCATATAGCATCATTTGCTCGTCTCGATATTGTCTTGGAACGGGACTTAGGACTAGGAATACAAGAGGTAGCACACAAGCCGCAAATCGCAGGGCCACATTGTAAACAGAGACAGCAACTGAATATAATCATTACTGCTATACCTAGGAATGACAATACTTTCCATCCCCAGGCAGATATTATACTCCAGAGCCAACCGGACCATGTCCAGGTGCCTGGATTCTGGTGTAACTGATGGGCAATTTTATGAAGTCTGGTTATAGCTGAATAAACAGACGGTGCGTTATTAGGAATGAAAATGCAGCAACTAGATCCGATGACTCTACAAGCTCCTCCCCTATCGGCCAGTATGACGTCAAGGACGAGACGATTTTGGAGCACAACAAATCTCATAGCAGATTGCTCTTCAGTTAAGTTACCTAGAGCGGAGGTAGTCTCATTCACTACTGCTTCAAGGGTTCTGGTTAGCCTACGTATTAACTTACTATTCTGGACAGGACCTATGAAGAAAAAGAAACCTTTATTGAAGTCTTGATATTGTTAAGGCAGTTTCAGTTTGATCGACAATTGGGGACTCAGTATCCCTTCTATGTCTAACGTGTACTAGATGTGTGTTTCTGTGATAATCGGATGGGGCTAGGAAAACTGGTGGCAGTAGGAAGGCAATGTAACATGTTCCATCCCAATCGAGGGGCAGACGAACATATGCGGTCTGACCACACACAAAATAAGAATGACGTGAAGCTTTGAAAATAGATTTCCCACTGTCACTATACTCTACCACAGTAGTACAATCACTATGTCCTACATGTGCGGAACCATTCTTTCTGACACATAATTCGCCTTTCACGGGTAGAACTGAAATAGCAGGCAAATCTGGAGTAGTCTCGGACTGAACATTCAAAACCATGAAATTCGAGGAAGAATTACCTAGATCATATACTTCATTTTCTAGATCTAACCCTGTTCTATGGGAAAGACCTTCCTTGTCTGGGAAACATGTTCTATTCAGAAGGGACATATCATTTGAGGATGACGTTAACGTGGACCATGCTCCACACGAACCATTATGTGAAAACGGATAGGGAAAGAGTGGCAGAACTCCCTTCGGTGTCTGGAAAGGGGGGAGTCGACCACACACCCAACAATTAGTGGCATTGCTGGTCTGATGTGAATAGTGTAACATTCGAATAAACGTATTATTGCGCATGGCAAGACGATAGGATAACTCGTGAGGAGGCAGGTCACTAAAAGTGTGCTCTACTGTAACATTAGAAAACATATGTACATGTGAATTAATAGGAAAGCATAAATGTAAGGCATAACTTAGGCAGGTAACCATAAGACTCAGAAATATCATGAATACTAGAGTAATAATACATCTACTTCGAAGATTCTTTTGATAACGTATTCTCTTAGAGTTTTGACTAACTCTCTCACTGTGTGGGTCTATCTCATACATGTCAGGAACCTGTCTAACCGTTTCACCCGAGAGGGACTTAGACAATTAAACTGGCTGACTTACTAGACCTTAACTTTTCTTTATTCTCCTGCTGCGGAGTTTTCTCTAACAGGGGAAGTTTAGATTCAGTGTCTGGGCAGTCCTTGAGAATGGGGCAGTCTTTGAAAAAAGTTTTTGGCCGAAGTCCATGGAATCGCTTTACATGACTGGAGTGCAACCACCCCTTCCGGCCTTCCACCTTGATGGCCGTCCTTGTTATTAGCAATACGAGTCTTGGCTCCTTCCAGCGGGGCTCCAGCGGACTTGAACGATCGAAATTACGAATCAAAACGAGGTCGCCTGGTATGACCTCATGCGGTTTCACTTGGGTGTTGTCTGGAAAAGCAGCGGCAACCTGTGAACGACAAGAGAGTAGTGCAGACATCAAGGAAGCCAGGTAATCTGTCAGCATATTACTGTCAACATCTGTAATTGTACGTGGTCTAGGTGTACCCCACATGTTTGGGGGACGACCGAACACTACCTCATAAGGGGACAGACCTGAACGGGAGTGAGCGACCATTCTCATATAGAAAAGGGCGACTGGCAGTGCTATTATCCAATCTACGCCTTTCTCTGCGCATACTTTGGCAATGCGGATTTTCAGAGTCTGATTATGTCTCTCTACGAGACCGGCTGCTTCAGGATGTCGTACACAGTGGAACTTCCACTGGTACCCCAACAGAAGAGATACTTGTTTCATGAGTTCGGATGAGAATGGCTGGCCGTTATCTGAATACACGACCCTAGGCAATCCATAGCGGGGGAAAAACTCACGAACCAACTGCCTGGCAGTGGTCGCGGCGGTGTAATCTGGAACTGGATATGCTTCTGTCCACCTGGACAAAGCGCATACAACTACGAGGACATACTTGAAACCTCGACATCGCTCCATCTGAATATAATCCATCTGGAGGACTTCAAAAGGGTGGTCAGGAGGATGGAATCCACCTTGTTCCACCGGGACACCTTTACCTGGATTGAACTGACAACAGATCATGCAGGTACGTACTTTCTGCTTAGCTGCTGCTCGTAAATGCTTGTTGAACCAGAGGTTCTGAATACTGTCTAACATGGCCTTTTCTCCTAAGTGTGCTGGACTATGTGCGGTGTTAATAATGACTTGAACCATAGAGTCGGGGAGAAACCATGTGGCTTTTCCCTTCGTCAACCATCCTTGATCTGTCTGGACCCCTCCTTGTTCGGACCATTTCTTGATTTCATCGGGAGTAGCATGTAACTGTATATCTAGTACGTCTTGTATAGGGTCCTTAACTGTCATACAAGTAGTCTGATCTGGAATGTCTGTCTGTGTCGGGTTAACTGGAGTGTCTGGAGTCTGAGCTGTGAGCTTGGCTGTTCGATCTGCTAGATCGTTACCCTGGGAAATGATGTCAGTGACTTTCGTATGTGCCTTGCACTTCATGATAGCAATAGCTGTCGGTAAATGTATTGCATCTAACAGAGCTTGAATGAGGGGGCCATGCTGAATCTTGGTTCCATGAGAAGTCATAAAACCTCTTTCTTGCCAGAGCACTCCAAAGTCGTGTACGACTCCGAATGCATAACGTGAATCTGTGTATATGTTTACTTTCAGGTTCTTCGCACGTATGCAGGCTTGAGTCAGAGCGACAAGCTCTGCTGCTTGAGCAGACAGGGTGTCAATACGATGTGTTTCTATAACTTCAGTGTCAGTAGTCACTGCATACGCGGCTACTAGTTCTCCTGTACTTGTTCTCATACATGAACCATCCACATAAAGTGTCAGGTCGGGATCAGGTAATGCAATGTCTGTCAAGTCTTGTCTTGGCTTTGTCATGGTGTTAACAACTTCCACACAGTCATGTGTGGCAGGATTTGAAGTAACTGAGGGTAACAGTGTAGCGGGATTTAAAATGTTGCAGCGTCTGATTTCTATGTGTGGCTGAAACAGTGTCAGTTCATAACCTGTTAAACGTGCAATTGTCAAGTGCTGTGTCTGTGTTCGGTTTAAAAGAACTTCCACGGAGTGTGGAACTTGTACTGTCAGGGAGTGTCCTAACACTATGGAATCACTTTGTCTGATAGCTAGAGCTGTGGCTGCAACTGACTTGAGGCACGCAGGCAGAGCCTGGGCCACTGGATCTAATGTGCTAGAAAAATAAGCACAGGGCTTGTATTGTCCTGCTTGATCTTGTGTGAGAACAGATAATGCAGTACCATCAGGTTCAGTGACAAAAAGTGTAAAAGTCTTACTGTAGTTCGGTGTTGCTAGGACAGGTGCTTGGCATAAAGCTTTCTTTAACTCATTGAAAACAAGTGTATGTTCCTGGGTCCAAGGGAGGACAGTCGATACGGCTGCCTCCTGTGTCGTTAACTGTATCAGTGTCTTGGCTAGATATGCGTACTGAGGAATCCATTGTCTGCAGTAAGAAGTGAGGCCGATAAAAGCTCGTACCTCCTTCTGAGTCTTGGGCTGTGGAAGATGTGCTATTAACTGGATACGGTCAGGTGTCAACTGCCTACCCCTCTTGGACAGTAAGTGTTCAAGGTAGACCACTTGCTGGACACAGAATTGCAATTTAGAAGGGGACACCTTGTGCCCCATCTCGGCCAGGAAATACAAAACTGTAAGTGACGCACGTTCGCAGTCACGTTCAGAACGGGCTGTGATCAATAGATCATCGACATACTGGAGCAGAGCAGTGTCAGTTGGCATGTGAATATTGTCTAGTTGTCTTTTAAGTGCTTGACTATAAATGCAAGGGCTTTCTGTGAAACCTTGAGGAGCTCGTGTGAATTTATAGCTCCTTCCATTTAAACAGAATCCGAAAAGGAACTGGCTGTCTGGATGAATGGGGACACTAAAGAATGCGTTCTTGAGATCGATAACAGTGAAGAACGTAGCTTCAGAATCAATAGCAGTCAATAGGGAAGAAATATCTGGAACCACAGGGTACTGGGGTATGATACATTTATTAAGTTCTCGAAGGTCAATCACTAATCGATAAACTGGAGGTGCATTTGGATCTGTACGTTTCAGAATCGGAATGATAGGAGAATTACATACATTGGAGTCAGTTTCTACAACCACTCCTTGAGCAATGAGCTTGTCAATAATTTTGGATAAGGCTTCTACAGCCTCAGGTGGCAATTTGTACTGTCGGATTCGTGGTAATACAACACCTTTCTTCAGAGTGACACGATGGGGTGTGATGCGCATACAACCTACATCAGTTGGACCTTGCGCCCATAAATGCTGTGGTACATTCAATAATCTTGGATCAAAATCACGTAATACATAATGACCTTTAAAGTCCCGCAAAAACAATCGCACCCCTTCTGGGGAACAGCATATAACTGCTCCTAATTCTTTCAGAGTCTTAATGCCTAGTAAGTTTTCTGGACATGATTTCGTGAGTAACAAGTCTGTAGTTCGGGACAATGGACCAACTTCTAGAGTAACTGGTTTCGATATTTCATTAACAATAGGCTTTCCTGAAAATCCAAGGGAAACATTTCTAGAGCCTGAGAGTGGAGCCCCTGGAACCTCGTCATGACTGATGGTAGTCCTACTTGCCCCTGTATCAATCAGAAACTTTCTGTCTTTCCCTAATACTTGACTGTGTACATAGGGACCCTCTTGATCTACAGGAATCTCGATGAGAGGCAAGCCAACCTCCCTCTCTAGGCTGTTTCATGAATACGGCTGATAATCTGGATACTCTGACTGTGCGTACTGGTACATCTGCTGTGTAACGTGTTGTGTTGCAGCTATAGGCTGCGGTACTGTAACTGTCTGTTGGGCATTCTGCGGTGGCTGGGAAGTCTGTGAAACTTGTTCTTGTCTAGGCGGACGTGGTCTCTCTTTCGTCTTACCAGTAGCTATGTTGTGTTTCAGAACTGCACATTCGTTTATATAATGACCTGGCTGTTTACAGTAATTGCAGGTCCCTTTAACGGGAGCTGTAGGATGACTAGCTTGACTCGGACCCCTCTTCTGACTGTCTTGCGGAACAGACTGTGCAACTAATACTTTCATTTTCGTGTCTTTCATACGTCTCCTTTCGTGTTCCTGCTCCTCCCTAATTCTGTTCTGGTGGTACTGTAGCATCTGGAGCATCTGTGACGGAGTATTAGCTTGCCAGGTACTTTCGACTTTCAGTACTCGATTTTTAACTTGTGGACTTGAATTCTCAACTAGCTTGGTAACAAAAAGATGTGGATACGATTCACTACTTGTTTTCAGACCACTATTAATAATGAAACATTTCTCAAATCTAGAATAAAAATCACTAGTATCTTCGTCTTGTTTCTGTTTACAGGCTGAGATGGCATCCCAATCTTCCTTTTTCGTGGCTAGTAATCTTGGCAAAACTTGTATTAACAATTCGGGCAATGCTTTAGCTTTATCCCCAAGACCGGTACCTGGAACTCGTGTGTTATCTTCAGTTTCTAATGCGGTCCAATCTATCTTTTTCTCTCCCACCTCCCATTCTTTTTCTTTGAGTTTTTCATATGTGCCCGCAGGCAACAGGACCTTTAACATTTTAATGATATCAGGATACGTGTATTCTCCCATACGGAGCATGTCCTTTAATTCACGGTGGAACCCTGCTGGATCTTTATCGTGACAGGGTATTAACTTTTTCATTTCCAGAAGTTCTATTTTCGTGATAGGGGTGTAAACAAATACTCGTTCTAGATCACCCCCCTCTCCCTTAACTGGATGTACTTCTCGTAACGGATTTTGTCTGTCTATGTAGAATGATTTTCTTTCTGGGGGTGGAACGGGAACAAAATGTGGATTCAGGAACGTTCTGTATTTGTGGCGCTGTTCTAATATGACACTAATTAAATCGGTACCTAGACCTTTCCATCTGTTTAGGAGTAACTCGTTCAATACATCATGTAAAGGACCTGGATCAGAATGCTGATCCTTATACAGTGTAATGAGGTGCTGGATCATATACGTACCCACCAGACGCTGCTCGGCTGGGGGCAGTTTCAGAAACGTTTGGGCCACTATTTCATCTGGAAACGTGGTAGAATCACTAGTCCATCGGACTGCTGATCGGGCTAGTTCTTGTTCATGCATTGTACTAAGCTCGCTATAACCTATTCGTGATTTCAGAATTTGATCGGTGGCCTGGAATACTTGTTCAAGAGAACACTGTTCTGGTACTGGAGGAGGAAAAACTTTCTTGTAATCTAGGCGTGAATGTCTGTCGGAAAATCTAGTTCTACCTACATACGCTATTCTGGAGGGATTCTCGCTGTCTACCTCTTCACTAGAAGAGTCATTCTCTTTCTCGGTTCCTCTTTTTGCTTCCTCCTTCCGGTGTATACCTATAATTTCCTTACGAATTTTCTTGTACATACTTTCTACACTACCTTGTGTCTTGTGTTTTCCCTCGGCTATATTGTCACTCCACCTGATCAGGCCTTTCATCTCGTCTTTGTCTTTATCAGGATAATCTTGCTCTCTTATTAAACAGTTAATCAAGAACTGTAAAATCATATGTTGAATCTCGGCTTTTCTGTGTGCCATAGCTTCGTGAATACTTTCTGGATTCTCCCCTGTACGGACAAAACGATATATACTGTCTAGATGTTCCTTCATGTCGGGCAGGGTGACCAAAAAGTTGGCAACCCTTCTTAAACGTACTGAATATAATACCATGTGATCTTCACCTGGAACTGGATCATATATACAGTCAGTAAGAAGTCGCTTGAGGTCTGTGTATGTAGCCACTTTTGGCGTACGCTGTAACGCTGCTTCTCGCGGCGTCAGTCATCTTACTTGAGGCGGGGTGATAGGAGCACCTCCCCCCGCGGCTCCTGAACTGGAATCGTCAGTTAATACTGTACGTGCTGGTAAAGTGACTGGCAAAGCGGGTACATTTACTGTGGGCTGGTCCGGGGGTACTGGCACATTAACTTGGTCCCCGGGACCAGTGGCTGGAGGAACAGGAATTACATTATTTACAGGATGCTGAGGGTGAGCGGGCGGAATACGATTTGCATATGCTGGGACTGTGTCGTCCAAGTAGGACGAAAGAAAAATTTCAGCTGCGGTCGGTTTATGACGTAGCTTAATCGGGACCAATGGTGGCGGTAAATTACAGGGTGCTTCCGGGGTTGCCTTCGGCAAGCCCTCGGCAAGTAGAGGATACATACCTTTAATAAGGGCATTTCTCTGTCTGTCTGACTGTTCTGCTCTAACTCGTTCACCTTCTTCTATTAATTCCCTTTCTTGGGCTTTCTCTGAGGATTCCCTACTTAATTCTGTTTTTCTGAATTCTTTTTCGGTTCTTCTATGAGATTCTTTGCGCCATAACTCGATGGCATCTTTCTGGGATTGTCTGGCTTTCTTTTTCCATAATGCTTCTTCTACTCGCATGATGCACTCGGCATCCCATGTACCTGATACGGGCCATCTATATTTCTCTTCAAGATCCTTCGTGTAATCCACCCATAAATCTAGATATAATATGGCATCTAAGCCATGCTTGTGATACATGAAATGTCCAGGACTGTCCCTAGGAGGGACAGGAACTGCTTCTTCGAGTAACCCTTTTCTGGTCTTTATCTGACGTAACTTCGAAAACAGAGGCATGTCTGAGTTGTACTTGCGAACACAATACACAATAATCACAGTAATGAAATGGCAAACAAATCACTCATACCACGACATAGAAATACATTAATAACAGTTCGAACAGAATACTACCTGATACACTGAAAACATAACACTTGAATTTCTCGAGAACGGACTTACTAGAATTACTGGATGCACTGCTAAAACAGTACAGAACATACCGGTCTCGTAAAGAGACACGTCATACCGTATCCACCTAGGTGAATACTTCGGACTGGATCTGTGTACCCAAACCCATCGGACCAGGAACAAATTAATGAACCTGTCTAGATACTTCCCCCGCAACGGTACTCACCGGGAAGCAGAAACTGAAGGCCTCGGACTGGACTGGACTGCTACGACGTCTGGTTACGAACTTCGGACTTCAGAAACAGGTGGGCCTCCGGATACCTCGGACCTTGCTCTCTCGGCTTGGGCTCTGGTCGGGACGAACCGCATTCCTCACCGCCTCGTCTGGATGCCGGACCGCAGTTTCCGTCTCCTCCGTGGGCCTGAGGGAGACTTGAAGCAGAAATATCTGCACGTGCACGGTAGAGTTCCGTCACGGCTGTGGAAGGGTCAGGGGGCCTGCGTTACATCGCCGGCGCGTGGGGAAGGGGCTCGTTCCTATTCGGGCGCCATTTATGTGGTAAATAAATAATTAATTACCGGTACTATTTTTGAATACATTAATAATAACAGATAGCTCAATAAATAAGAGGCAGGATCCGAGGAATCTGAGTCTAACAGGCTTTAATCAGGCACAAGGGAAGGGACAGGATCGGGACAGCCTGAAATAGAATGGCATAGAAGAGGCAGCTGCAACGTCTCATTAACAGTACAAGGTATATATAGTAAAACATCACAATTACATTACATACAGTAGGCGTAACAAGTGACAAGCGTAAGATAAGAACACATGGGCGTAAAAAAAAAGGCGTGCACAGGGCGTGCACGTAGACATGTGATGAGAACGTCACAGAAGTGTCATAAATGGGTGGAGACATGGAGGGGGCTACCTGAGCAGCTGGAACCTTTAACCTAGTGGTGCGCGCAAACGGACAATGACGTGTAACTGGGAAGAACTGGGGGCTATGACTTCTGCACTAGAAGAGGAGACTAAAGTCTGCGGTGTCAGGACGACATGTACCTATAGCATATCTGGTATCTGGTGTTTGGAGTACATGTTGATAGAATCTAAAAGTTATCAGGGCAAAGGCTACTTGACACTAAGGCTGGTGCATGCATGCATTCTACATGTATTGCGTGTGCTATGAATCTTCATGAATATTAATACAGTAATTCTCTTGCATGGAGACAGAAAGACTAGACTATAGCTGAAACTGTTTATGCGGTTCGCTAGCTTAGGAATATGAAGACGGAGAGCTGAACTGATAACTAGAGGCATAACATATTCTTGGCAGACAGGCAGGCAGAGCCAGGCCGGGCACCGCGCTGCGCGGCAGGAAGTAAGTGAAGGGTCAGGGATGCAGGTGGGGGCTGCATCGCTCCTCGGAGTGGGTTCAGGAGACTGGAGCTTGAATTTGGTGTCCGGGCCCTTTGAGGCCTAGAAACGGGGACAATGCGGGGAATATAACGTGCACACTGTAAAACGTGGCAACATAGGCCTAATACTCGTTGCTTTCACGAGAACTGGAAACTGGCATACTAGAGTTGGACACAACTATAATTGCGTCTTTAATCGATCATAGGGGGATATATGCATATCGATCATGCACATATAACATAGGATGGGGAACACGTAGGCACATATGACAAGGCAAAATTCAATTTTCCTCAACACAATGTGCAGTATTTGGCAGTAGTGAGGAGGCCGGCAGCAGTGCAAGCCATGTGTAACCACACACACACAATGTGCAGTATTTGGCAGTAGTGAGGAGGCCGGCAGCAGTGCAAGCCATGTGTAACCACACACACACAATGTGCAGTATTTGGCAGTAGTGAGGAGGCCGGCAGCAGTGCAAGCCATGTGTAACCACACACACACAGTGTTCAGTATTTGGCAGTAGTGAGGAGGCCAGCAGCGGTGCAAGCCATGTGTAACCACACACACACAATGTGCAGTATTTGGCAGTAGTGAAGAGGCCGGCAGCAGTGCAAGCCATGTGTAACCACACACACACAATGTGCAGTATTTGGCAGTAGTGAGGAGGCCGGCAGCAGTGCAAGCCATGTGTAACCACACACACACAATGTGCAGTATTTGGCAGTAGTGAGGAGGCCGGCAGCAGTGCAAGCCATGTGTAACCACACACACACAATGTGCAGTATTTGGCAGTAGTGAGGAGGCCGGCAGCAGTGCAAGCCATGTGTAACCACACACACACAATGTGCAGTATTTGGCAGTAGTGAGGAGGCCGGCAGCAGTGCAAGCCATGTGTAACAGCACACACACAATGTGCAGTATTTGGCAGTAGTGTAAGTGCCCCTCTCCCGCCACACAGATACAAGGAGGCCGGCAGCAGTGCAAGCCATGTGTAACCACACACACACAATGTGCAGTATTTGGCAGTAGTGTAAGTTCCCCTCTCCCGCAGCACAGGTACAAGGAGGCCGGCAGCAGTGCAAGCCATTTGTAACCACACACACAATGTGCTGTATTTGGCAGTTGTGTAAGTTCCCCTCTCCCGCAGCACAGGTACATGGAGGCCGGCAGCAGTGCAAGCCATTTGTAACCACACACACATAGTGCAGTAATTGGCAGTAGTGTAAGTTCCCCTCTCCCGCAGCACAGGTAAAAGGAGGCCAGCAGCTGTGCAAGCCATGTGTAACCACACACACACAATGTGCAGTATTTGGCAGTAGTGTAAGTTCCCCTCTCCCGCAGCACAGGTACAAGGAGGCCGGCAGCAGTGCAAGCCATTTGTAACCACACACACACAGTGCAGTATTTGGCAGTAGTGAGGAGGCCGGCAGCAGTGCAAGCCATGTGTAACCACGCACACAATGTGCTGTATTTGGCAGTTGTGTAAGCTCCCCTCTCCCGCAGCACAGGTACATGGAGGCCGGCAGCAGTTCAAGCCATTTGTAACCACACACACACAGTGCAGTATTTGGCAGTAGTGTAAGTTCCCCTCTCCCGCAGCACAGGTAAAAGGAGGCCGGCAGCAGTGCAAGCCATGTGTAACCACACACACACAATGTGCAGTATTTGGCAGTAGTGAGGAGGCCGGCAGCAGTGCAAGCCATGTGTAACAACACACACACAATGTGCAGTATTTGGCAGTAGTGTAAGTGCCCCTCTCTAGCAGCACAGATACAAGGAGGCCGGCAGCAGTGCAAGCCATGTGTAACCACACACACACAATGTGCAGTATTTGGCAGTAGTGTAAGTTCCCCTCTCCCGCAGCACAGGTACAAGGAGGCCGGCAGCAGTGCAAGCCATTTGTAACCACACACACAATGTGCTGTATTTGGCAGTTGTGTAAGTTCCCCTCTCCCGCAGCACAGGTCCATGGAGGCCGGCAGCAGTGCAAGTCATTTGTAACCACACACACACAGTGCAGTAATTGGCAGTAGTGTAAGTTCCCCTCTCACGCAGCACAGGTAAAAGGAGGCCAGCAGCTGTGCAAGCCATGTGTAACCACACACACACAATGTGCAGTATTTGGCAGTAGTGTAAGTTCCCCTCTCCCGCAGCACAGGTACAAGGATGCCGGCAGCAGTGCAAGCCATTTGTAACCACACACACACAGTGCAGTATTTGGCAGTAGTGTAAGTTCCCCTCTCCCGCAGCACAGGTAAAAGGAGGCCAGCAGCTGTGCAAGCCATGTGTAACCACACACACACAATGTGCAGTATTTGGCAGTAGTGTAAGTTCCCCTCTCCCGCAGCACAGGTACAAGGAGGCCGGCAGCAGTGCAAGCCATTTGTAACCACACATACACAGTGCAGTATTTGGCAGTAGTGAGGAGGCCGGCAGCAGTGCAAGCCATGTGTAACCACGCACACAATGTGCTGTATTTGGCAGTTGTGTAAGTTCCCCTCTCCCGCAGCACAGGTACATGGAGGCCGGCAGCAGTTCAAGCCATTTGTAACCACACACACACAGTGCAGTATTTGGCAGTAGTGTAAGTTCCCCTCCCCCGCAGCACAGGTAAAAGGAGGCCGGCAGCAGTGCAAGCCATGTGTAACCACACACACACAATGTGCAGTATTTGGCAGTAGTGAGGAGGCCGGCAGCAGTGCAAGCCATGTGTAACAACACACACACAATGTGCAGTATTTGGCAGTAGTGTAAGTGCCCCTCTCCTGCAGCACAGATACAAGGAGGCCGGCAGCAGTGCAAGCCATGTGTAACCACACACACACAATGTGCAGTATTTGGCAGTAGTGTAAGTTCCCCTCTCCCGCAGCACAGGTACAAGGAGGCCGGCAGCAGTGCAAGCCATTTGTAACCACACACACACAGTGCAGTATTTGGCAGTAGTGTAAGTTCCCCTCTCCCGCAGCACAGATACAAGGAGGCCGGCAGAAGTGCAAGCCATGTGTAACCACACACACACAATGTGCAGTATTTGGCAGTAGTGTAAGTTCCCCTCTCCTGCAGCACAGGTACAAGGAGGCCAGCAGCAGTGCAAGCCATTTGTAACCACACACACACAGTGCAGTATTTGGCAGTAGTGAGGAGGCCGGCAGCAGTGCAAGCCATGTGTAACCACGCACACAATGTGCTGTATTTGGCAGTTGTGTAAGTTCCCCTCTCCCGCAGCACAGGTACATGGAGGCCGGCAGCAGTGCAAGCCATTTGTAACCACACACACACAGTGCAGTATTTGGCAGTAGTGTAAGTTCCCCTCTCCCGCAGCACAGGTAAAAGGAGGCCGGCAGCTGTGCAAGCCATGTGTAACCACACACACACAATGTGCAGTATTTGGCAGTAGTGTAAGTTCCCCTCTCCCGCAGCACAGGTACAAGGAGGCCAGCCGCAGTGCAAGCCTTGTGTAACCACACACACACAATGTGCAGTATTTGGCAGTAGTGTAAGTTCCCCTCTCCCGCAGCACAGGTACAAGGAGGCCGGCAGCAGTGCAAACCATGTGTAACCACACACACACAGTGTTCAGTATTTGGCAGTAGTGAGGAGGCCAGCAGCGGTGCAAGCCATGTGTAACCACACACACACAATGTGCAGTATTTAGCAGTAGTGAGGAGGCCGGCAGCAGTGCAAGCCATGTGTAACCACACACACACACAATGTGCAGTATTTGGCAGTAGTGAGGAGGACGGCAGCAGTGCAAGCCATGTGTAACCACACACACACAATGTGCAGTATTTGGCAGTAGTGAGGAGGCCGGCAGCAGTGCAAGCCATGTGTAACCACACACACACAGTGTTCAGTATTTGGCAGTAGTGAGGAGGCCAGCAGCGGTGCAAGCCATGTGTAACCACACACACACAATGTGCAGTATTTGGCAGTAGTGAGAAGGCCGGCAGCAGTGCAAGCCATGTGTAACCACACACACACAATGTGCAGTATTTGGCAGTAGTGAGGAGGCCGGCAGCAGTGCAAGCCATGTGTAGCCACACACACACAATGTGCAGTATTTGGCAGTAGTGAGGAGGTCGGCAGCAGTGCAAGCCATGTGTAACAACACACACACAATGTGCAGTATTTGGCAGTAGTGTAAGTGCCCCTCTCCCGCAGCACAGATACAAGGAGGCCGGCAGCAGTGCAAGCCATGTGTAACCACACACACACAATGTGCAGTATTTGGCAGTAGTGTAAGTGCCCCTCTCCCGCAGCACAGGTACAAGGAGGCCGGCAGCAGTGCAAGCCAATTGTAACCACACACACACAATGTGCAGTATTTGGCAGTAGTGTAAGTTCCCCTCTCCCGCAGCACAGGTACAAGGAGGCCGGCAGCAGTGTAAGCCATGTGTAACCACACACACACAGTGTGCAGTATTTGGCAGTAATGTAAGTTCCCCTCTCCCGCAGCACAGGTACAAGGAGGCCGGCAGCAGTGCAAGCCATGTGTAACCACACACACACAATGTGCAGTATTTGGCACTAGTGTAAGTTCCCCTCTCCCGCAGCACAGATACAAGGAGGCCGGCAGCAGTGTAAGCCATGTGTAACCACACACACACAATGTGCAGTATTTGGCAGTAGTGTAAGTTCCCCTCTCCCACAGCACAGGTACAAGGAGGCCGGCAGCAGTGCAAGCCATTTGTAACAACACACACACAGTGCAGTATTTGGCAGTAGTGAGGAGGCCGGCAGCAGTGCAAGCCATGTGTAACCACACACACACACAGTGCAGTATTTGGCAGTAGTGAGGAGGCTGGCAGCAGTGCAAGCCATGTGTAACCACGCACACAATGTGCTATATTTGGCAGTTGTGTAAGTTCCCCTCTCCCGCAGCACAGGTACATGGAGGCCGGCAGCAGTGCAAGCCATTTGTAACCACACACACAGTGCAGTATTTGGCAGTAGTATAAGTTCCCCTCTCCCGCAGCACAGGTAAAAGGAGGCCGGCAGCTGTGCAAGCCATGTGTAACCACACACACACAATGTGCAGTATTTGGCAGTAGTGTAAGTTCCCCTCTCCCGCAGCACAGGTACAAGGAGGCCGGCAGCAGTGCAAGCCATTTGTAACCACACACACACAGTGCAGTATTTGGCAGTAGTGTAAGTTCCCCTCTCCCGCAGCACAGATACAAGGAGGCCGGCAGCAGTGCAAGCCATGTGTAACCACACACACACAATGTGCAGTATTTGGCAGTAGTGTAAGTTCCCCTCTCCCACAGCACAGGTACAAGGAGGCCGGTAGCAGTGCAAGCCATTTGTAACAACACACACACAGTGCAGTATTTGGCAGTAGTGAGGAGGCCGGCAGCAGTGCAAGCCATGTGTAACCACGCACACAATGTGCTGTATTTGGCAGTTGTGTAAGTTCCCCTCTCCCGCAGCACAGGTACATGGAGGCCGGCAGCAGTGCAAGCCATTTGTAACCACACACACACAGTGCAGTATTTGGCAGTAGTGTAAGTTCCCCTCTCCCGCAGCACAGGTAAAAGGAGGCCGGCAGCTGTGCAAGCCATGTGTAACCACACACACACAATGTGCAGTATTTGGCAGTAGTGTAAGTTCCCCTCTCCCGCAGCACAGGTACAAGGAGGCCAGCAGCAGTGCAAGCCATGTGTAACCACACACACACAATGTGCAGTATTTGGCAGTAGTGTAAGTTCCCCTCTCCCGCAGCACAGGTACAAGGAGGCCGGCAGCAGTGCAAGCCATGTGTAACCACACACACACAGTGTTCAGTATTTGGCAGTAGTGAGGAGGCCAGCAGCGGTGCAAACCATGTGTAACCACACACACACAATGTGCAGTATTTGGCAGTAGTGAGGAGGCCGGCAGCAGTGCAAGCCATGTGTAACCACACACACACAATGTGCAGTATTTGGCAGTAGTGAGGAGGCCGGCAGCAGTGCAAGCCATGTGTAACCACACACACACAATGTGCAGTATTTGGCAGTAGTGAGGAGGCCGGCAGCAGTGCAAGCCATGTGTAACCACACACACACAGTGTTCAGTATTTGGCAGTAGTGAGGAGGCCAGCAGCGGTGCAAGCCATGTGTAACCACACACACACAATGTGCAGTATTTGGCAGTAGTGAAGAGGCCGGCAGCAGTGCAAGCCATGTGTAACCACACACACACAATGTGCAGTATTTGGCAGTAGTGAGGAGGCCGGCAGCAGTGCAAGCCATGTGTAACCACACACACACAATGTGCAGTATTTGGCAGTAGTGAGGAGGCCGGCAGCAGTGCAAGCCATGTGTAACCACACACACACAATGTGCAGTATTTGGCAGTAGTGAGGAGGCCGGCAGCAGTGCAAGCCATGTGTAACCACACCCACACAATGTGCAGTATTTGGCAGTAGTGAGGAGGCTGGCAGCAGTGCAAGCCATGTGTAACAACACACACACAAGGTGCAGTATTTGGCAGTAGTGTAAGTGCCCCTCTCCCGCAGCACAGATACAAGGAGGCTGGCAGCAGTGCAAGCCATGTGTAACCACACACACACAATGTGCAGTATTTCACAGTAGTGTAAGTGCCCCTCTCCCGCAGCACAGATACAAGGAGGCCGGCTGCAGTGCATGCCATGTGTAACCAAACACACACAATGTGCAGTATTTGGCAGTAGTGTAAGTGCCCCTCTCCCGCAGCACAGATACAAGGAGGCCGGCAGCAGTGCAAGCCATGTTTAACCACACACACACAATGTGCAGTATTTGGCAGTAGTGTAAGTTCCCCTCTCCCGCAGCACAGGTACAAGGAGGCCGGCAGCAGTGCAAGCCATGTGTAACCACACACACACAGTGTTCAGTATTTGGCAGTAGTGTAAGTGCCCCTCTCCCGCAGCACAGGTACAAGGAGGCCGGCAGCAGTGCAAGCCATGTGTAACCACACACACACAGTGTGCAGTATTTGGCAGTAGTGAGGAGGCCAGCAGCGGTGCAAGCCATGTGTAACCACACACACACAATGTGCAGTATTTGGCAGTAGTGAAGAGGCCAGCAGCGGTGCAAGCCATATGTAACCACACACACACAATGTGCAGTATTTGGCAGTAGTGTAAGTTCCCCTCTCCCACAGCACAGGTACAAGGAGGCCGGCAGCAGTGCAAGCCATGTGTAACCACACACACACAGTGTTCAGTATTTGGCAGTAGTGTAAGTGCCCCTCTCCCGCAGCACAGGTACAAGGAGGCCGGCAGCAGTGCAAGCCATGTGTAACCACACACACACAGTGTGCAGTATTTGGCAGTAGTGAGGAGGCCAGCAGCGGTGCAAGCCATGTGTAACCACACACACACAATGTGCAGTATTTGGCAGTAGTGAGGAGGCCAGCAGCGGTGCAAGCCATATGTAACCACACACACACAATGTGCAGTATTTGGCAGTAGTGTAAGTTCCCCTCTCCCGCAGCACAGGTTATGTTATGTTATGTTATAACAATTTATTATGCGCACAGCGACCCCAGCGAAGGGGCATCCCGGCGCAGAAACAACGGAGCAACACAACATAACAGGGAGACAAAGCCACAGAAAAGAGGCTAAAACAAGAAGGTCTTGATGGCTCTACGGAAAGACAACAGGTCCTCAAGCAGGCGGATTTCAAATGGAAGGGTGTTCCAGATTAACGCCGCTTTCACCCTGAAAGAACGACCCCCCATCCTGCTCAACCTAAATCTAGGGACAACAGCAAGGGCCTGACCTTGAGATCGGAGGTTGCGGGTGGGGACATAGAAAGAAATAGAGTTGGCCAGAATCGCAGGGCCTATGCCTCTCAATCAATCAATCAATCAATCAGGTCATTTATAGAGCGCACTACTCACCCGTAGGGTCTCAAGGCGCTGGGTGGGGGGGTGCCGTTACTGCTCGAACAGCCAGGTCTTGAGCTTCTTCCTGAAGGAGAGGTGGTCTTGGGTCAGGCGCAGGTCGGTCGGGAGTGAGTTCCAGGTCTTGGCGGCCAGGTAGGAGAAGGACCTTCCTCCTGTTGTCGCTCTTCGGATGCGGGGGACGGCGGCGAGGGCGTGGTTGGTTGATCTGAGGAGGCGCTTGGGAGTGTAGAAGTTGATCCGGTTGTTGAGGTAGCTCGGGCCTTGGTCGTGTAGGGCTTTGTGCGCGTGGGTGAGGAGACGGAAGGTGATTCTCTTGTTGACCGGGAGCCAGTGCAGATCTCTCAGGTGTCCGGAGATGTGGCTGCGTCGGGGGATGTTGAGGATGAGTCTGGCCGAGGCGTTCTGGATCCGCTGGAGTCTCTTCTGGAGCTTGGCGGTGGTTCCGGCGTAGAAGGCGTTGCCGTAGTCCAGTCGGCTGGTGACGAGGGCCTGGGTGACCGTCTGCCGCGTCTCGGTGGGGATCCACCGGAAGATCTTGCGTAGCATGCGCAGGATGTTGAAGCAAGACGAGGAGACGGCGTTTACTTGTCTGGTCATGGAGAGGGAGGAGTCCAGGATGAAGCCCAGGTTGCGTGCGTGGTCCGTCGGTTTGGGTGCGGTGCCCAGGGCGGGGGGCCACCAGGAGTCGTCCCAGGCGGCGGGCGAGGAGCCCAGGATGAGGACCTCCGTCTTGTCCGAGTTCAGTTTCAGGCGGCTGGTCGTCATCCATTCGGCTACATCTCTCATCCCTTCGTGCAGGTTGGCTCTGGCGGCGGCGGGGTCGTTGGTCAGGGAGAGGATCAGCTGGGTGTCGTCGGCGTAGGAGATTATGTTGAGGTTGTGTTGGCGTGCGATGGCCGCGAGGGGGCTCATGTAGACGTTGAAGAGGGTGGGACTCAGCGAGGATCCTTGAGGGACGCCGCAGATGACTTTGGTGGCCTCTGACTTGTACGGTGGTAGGCGGACTCTCTGTGTTCTTCCGTCGAGGAAGGAGGTGATCCATTCCAGTGCCTTGTCCTGGATTCCGATGTTGCCGAGGCGCTGTACTAGGGTGCGGTGGCAGACAGTGTCGAAAGCCGCGGAGAGGTCCAGGAGGATGAGGGCCGCTGTTTCTCCGTTGTCCATCAGAGTTCGAAGGTCATCGGTGGCAGCGATGAGGGCGGTCTCGGTGCTGTGGTTCGCTCGGAAGCCCGACTGTGAGGGGTCGAGGGATCCATTCGTCTCGAGGAAGGCGGCCAGCTGTTTGTTGACGGTCTTCTCGATGACTTTGGCCGGGAACGGGAGGAGCGAGATGGGACGGTAGTTCTTGAGGTCGGTGGGGTCCGCTGTGGGTTTCTTGAGAAGAGCGCTGAGTTCGGCGTGCTTCCAGCTCTCAGGGAAGGTGGCGGTGTCGAAGGAGGTGTTGATGATGTCCCGCAGGTGGGGTGCGATGACAGCGTCGGCCTTGTTGAAGACGTGGTGAGGGCAGGGGTCAGTCGGAGATCCGGAGTGGATGGAGTTCATGGTGCGGATGGTGTCTTCGGTGCTGATCGGGGTCCAGGTGCGGAGGGTGGTGGTGGGTGGCGTTGTTGCGGTTGTGGCTTGCGTTGGTTGGTTGTTGAAGCTGTTGTGTATGTCCGTGATCTTGTTGTGGAAGTAGGCCGCGAGGGAGTTGCAGAGGTCTTGCGACGGGGTGATGTCATTGTTTCCGGCGTTGGGGTTGGAGAGCTCTTTCACGATGTTGAAGAGTTCCTTGCAGTTGTGTGCGTTGTTGTCCAGTCGATCCTTGTATGTATTTTTCTTGGTGGCGCGGATCAGTTGGTGGTGTTTCCGGGTGGCGAGCTTGAGGGTGGTCATGTTGTCCGTGGTTGGTTCCCTTCTCCAGACTTTCTCGAGGACTCGACAGTTCTTCTTGGAGCTCTTGAGTTCGTCGGTGAACCATGGTGTTTTTCTGCTGCAGGGTCTGCTGGGTGGTGTTCTCAGAGGGGCGAGTTCGTCCGCGCAGTTGTTGATCCACTTCGTGAGGTTGTCGGCGGCCTGGCTGGGGTTTGCTGAGCTGGCGGGAGGGTGCTGGCTCAGGGAAGCGGTGAGCTGGTCGGCTGTGATCTTGTTCCAGCTTCTTCGGGCAACCTGTTGCTGGTGGTGGTGGATCGTCGTTTTGCGGAAGGTGAAGTGGACGCAGCTGTGGTCCGTCCAGTGGAGTCCTGTTGCATGGCTGAAGGTGACGTCTTTGCTGGATGAGAAGACGGCGTCGAGTGTGTGTCCGGCGAGGTGGGTGGGGGTGGACACCAGCTGCTTGAGTCCGAGGTTGGCGAGGTTGTCGAGCAGGCTGATGGTGTTGCGGTCGCTGTTGTTCTCCAGGTGGAAGTTGAGGTCCCCCAGGAGGATGTAGTCGGCGGAGGGGAGGGCATGCGGGCTGACGAGGTCGGCGATGTCCTCGCTGAATTGTGTGCGTGGTCCCAGGGGTCGGTAGATCAGGGTGCCTCTGAGGGTGGTGTTCGGGTTGGTGGTCTTAGGATTTTGAAGGCCAAACACAAGACCTTAAAAAGAATACGCTTCCTGACCGGGAGCCAGTGCAGGGAGCGAAGGACATTGGTCACCGGGCAAAACCTGGGTAAGCCAACAATGGCTCTCGCCGCGGCGTTTTGCACCCGCTGCAGGCGGGTTAACTCAGCCTGGTTAGCCCCAGCCAACAGAGAGCTTGCATAGTCCAGACGAGAGATGATGGTTGCCTGGACCACAAGCTGTCTGGTGGGGGCATCAAAAAACCTAAGCACTGGCCTTAAGCCTCTTAAAAGTCCAAAGCAACAGGCTGCAGTTTTTTTGGTGTGCCCTATGAATGTGAGACCAGCGTCTAACCAGACCCCTAGGTTCTTCACCTCCGACACCGGGGTCGGGGTGGGGCCTAGCTCCGACGGCCACCACTGATCGCCCCAGAGCTCCACTCCCTTCCCGACAACCATAACCTCTGTTTTTGTGGCATTAAGCTGGAGACAGTTGCCTGTCAGCCAGCTGGCCACCGCCTTCAGTCCAGACTGAAACCTGGGGGCGTCCTGTTCCGCGTCCCCGCTGAGAGTAACCGCCAGCTGTGTGTCGTCGGCATATGAGACCAAAGTTAGGCCCCACTGCCTTGCGACATCAGCCAGCGGTCTCACGTAAAGATTAAACAACGTGGGACTCAGCGAGGATCCCTGCGGAACCCCCATGGCCAGAGGCTGGAACCTGGACTTGAAGGGAGGGATGGCAACACAGAAGGAGCGGTTGTCTAGGAAGGAGCGGAACCATTGCAGCGCCTGGCCACCGATACCGATCTCCTCGAGCCGCTGGAGGAGGATGCTGTGCGATACAGTATCGAAGGCGGCGCTGAGATCTAACAAAATCAGCGCCGCCGTCTGACCAGCATCCAACCTCGCACGGAGATGTTCCACCATCACAAGAAGGGCAGTCTCCGTGCTGTGACCAGCACGGAAGCCATTCTGTGTGGGATCGAGGGCATTGGACCGGGCAAGATGTTCAGACAAGGCCAGGTTGACATGGGCCTCTGTCAACTTGGCAGGCCAGGGTAGCAGCGAAATGGGACGATAGCTTTCCGGCTTAGACGGGTCAAGAGAAGGTTTTTTAATAATCGGAGACACCACCGCCTGCTTCCAACTAGTGGGGACTATCCCCGTCTCTAGGGAAAGATTGACCAGGGAGCGTATAGCCATGCGTCCCAAAAAGGTCTGGTCTCGAAAGAGGGCAGGCCTTACTGGATCAGATGGAGACCCAGATTTAACTTGCATGGCAAGTTTGTCAAACCCTTCCTGAGTGAGAGGGGGAAATGAAAGCAGAGTGGTCAGGGGAAGTGTCTCCTTAGAGCTACCTAGCACATAACCAGAGCTAGGGAATGTCCGATATATAGCCTGGACTTTTCCCAAAAAATAGGAAGCGAGGGATTCACAGTGTGTGACTGAGCTCTCAGCTGTAACGGTAGACCGCTTAGACATAAGATCTTTAACCGCCCTAAAGATGTCCTTCGACGGGTTAGTGCTGTTTCGGAATTCCTCAAGGTACAAGGAGGTTGGCAGCGGTGCAAGCCATGTGTAACCACACACACACAATGTGCAGTATTTGGCAGTAGTGAGGAGGCCAGCAGCGGTGCAAGCCATGTGTAACCACACACACACAATGTGCAGTATTTGGCAGTAGTGTAAGTGCCCCTCTCCCGCAGCACAGGATGGTTAGCAGCAGTGCAAGCTAAGATATCACACTAGCAGCAGCATCTAAGCTTATTTCAGGCACAGAATACCGAGAGAGGAGTACAGAGGTGGGTGAGCCACTGAAGGTTCGAGCCAGATGCCAGGCTGTGGTTCAGCTCATGGTCCTACTGCCCAAAAGGATCAAAGCTTTCAGGTGGCTTCCTCCTGCTACCCACGCTCCAACCGCATGCACCAGAAATAAAAGAAAAAGCATTAAACTTTGATGTCCAACAGGAATGAGAAAGGGATACTAATCCAGTGGCTAAACTATGCAATGGAGACCAGAAAACCTGTGAAGAACCCTGGCTTGGCCACGTGACCAAATTAGGTGATTCTAGCCAATTACTTTATTTGGACATGCCTCAGAGTTGTTATTATTGCATGTGTGCTACAAGGAAATCTCTCTTGTGTTTGACTGAATGGACTATAATGTTGCTTCCTGTAAAATAAGAATATTGCCCACATATAGTGAGCACTTGACAACTCACTTACCTTTTGAGTCACTGACGGTGTTGTCGTCAGTGTGGGGAGTGAGTGCATGAAAGTTTTTAAGTTACTATTAAAAAATTATGACTTATAATAAACGTCTCTCAATTCAGTGATATAATCTGATATACTAAGTTGAAACGTTCCAAACAAATATTTTTTTTTACATTTTGACAACACTTTATCATATTTTTACATAATGTTTGTTGCACGATTTCAATGCCAAATGTCCCCACGGCTCAGCTCCTGCCTGGGCCCTTAAAGACAGACCCTTTACTCGGTTCTCCCTGTTCCTTTGTTGGCTCGCTCACCTCTCCTGAAGTATTGTGTTCAGCAGTTCCTCGAGGGGCCTTTCTCTCAATATCTCGCTCTGGGGAGCAACATCTTGTTTTCTGACATTTCTGGCAGGGTTTCATGGGTCTCAGAAGGATATCCATTCCAATTTGCGGAATAGCTTTATTGGGCTATTTACAAACAATCATTTAAGCGTCAAGTACTTGATTAAAGAAAATACATCAGTGAATAAGAATACAGCACTAAGATTTAAGAAATTCATCAAAATTTGCATACATATAGCCATTTTAAGAACTCTTTCTACATTTAACAAAATAAATTGGTTCAATAACACACAGTGAAAGTACAAAGCTGGTTTGTGCGGTTTAAAACCATATCATTTAAGAACCAGTCTTAGAAATGTCCTTGTCAATGATTTGTCATATAAGTAAAAGAAGATATAATGTTGTAAAGTTTGCACAGAGGACTCATCAGAAGAGCAAATTAAAATAGACTCAGCATCATATTGATTGAGCAGAAAGCAAAGGTGAGATCTCATGGTCAAGACAACAAGAGTGATGACTGGGCTGTTCCTAGGGGGAGAAAGAAAGAAGGAGAAGGTCACTAAGGTATAAGGGCTAGTGCTCAATGGAGGACCACCCCTGGGTATCCAATTTGTTGGATATAATGGCCTCACACACCCTTGCGAGTGTCATGCTTCATCATAGGCAATGCTCCTCGTCGGGCAGCGGTGCAATGCCCAACGGGCTCACCTCAAAGAGGGGCTCTTTATCGGAGATCTTTTATCCAACTGCCTATGGGTGAAGTGGGGGTGAGGGGCCAGGACAGAGTAGATAGTGCGGGTGAGGATAAAATGTGGTACAAGGTACCGGAAAACAATTTTATTCTTGTGGTCCTCTACCACAATTAAAATCAAGGGTAGCCGGTCTTCATGGGAACTTTGGTTTCCCATATTGGACCAGGGCTAAAGTGCAAGTGGTGTGGTCAACATGTTTCTCGCTTCTAGTACATTGACTGCGATTCTTCAGGACCTAGTAAAAAACTACAATCTACAAAACATGACCTAATGATTAGTAGTGGAGTGGTGTGGCTCACTGGTTAGAGGCGGCAGACCCGAAAGCAGAGAACGGCCTCGGACGAGGGTTCGATTCCCGACGTGGCAGGGTCTTGGACCAGGGTCAGCGGACTCGATAATTCTCGCCTCGGTGCCTACTCTAACCAGGGATCACACTCGGCAACTCTGGGCATTAAGCTTGCCTCATCTCCACAACGGCCCCTCACAAACGCCGGGGATGCCTGGTTTCACCTTGGAGAAACCCAGTAGGGACCATCTTACCAGGACGGGTTCCCCAGCGGTCTATAGCGCTACGAGGCCTGCGGTGCGGGTAGCAGTGCGCTTTACAAGACACACAATTTAGTATCAGTGATAAATACAGCACATAAGTTGTACTACCTGTTTGACCCTGCTCTTGCCTAAAGGTTAGAGTTATGGTGTGTCAACAGTACCCGGTGGGTCTGACATCAAGGGAGAAGCCATAGGGGTTGAGGTTTCTACTGCTTGTGTCAGGGCCAGTAATGCCTACCCATCTCACCGGGTCCGGATCTCATGGCCCCCAGCTGGAATTTTAGCAGAAATTGCCTTTCCCAGGGATGTTTAATCTAAGCCGATAAAGTTCCAGGTATGGGAAGGTTTGGGCAATGGCGAAATATCTGAACATTAGTTTCCTGATTCCTCTTTTTCCCTGGATGAAACGCAGAATGACAGACATTGCATCATAACCCAGGTAATATCCGCCTTGGTTAGTCTGTGTGGAAAGGTAAACAAGTCAAACCTACCAGTAACTTTGGTGGAAGCCTCAATGTATTTAAACCAGGAGTCAAGTGAGGCTCATAACAGACCAAACAATCTAGAATGACATCCCAGTTAAAGCGCGTACACCTGTGGGTCCAGACTGAAACCCAGAGCAGCAACGGTGAGACTTAAATCAAATCCAGCGCGTAGGAGAGCACTCGTTACTCATGCAAGAAGGAATGAGGGGCCTGACAATCACCAACAGAATAGATTTTCTTCAGCTTTGAGGTTGGGCCCATCAAACCCCAGCCCAATGTGTTAAAACCAGGAGGCATTAGTGCTTCTAATCTTCCCAATCTCTTGGCAGAATCAAAAAGCCCCCCCCCCAAGGCTTGGCTACAGCTCTGACATCTGTTAGCAGTACAAGCCAGCCAGCTGCTCCCAGAATCTAAAATGATTCCCAAGTATGGGAAACTCTTGACCTCTTGAGGAAGGTGTGGACGGATTCTGTGTCACGGGCTCTGGTGTTAGGACATAACTATATGAAAAAGAAGAATTATTGAGCAGTTTGGAGACATTTTGGACTTATACCTTAAGAAAGGAAAAGATACAAGGGGGAACAACCCAAGATAAATAATAGAAGAGAGGGTGAATATCAAAGTAAAGGAAGAAATACTGATAAAAGAGTGAACAACTAAAGAAATTAAAAACCGTGTCGAACCCATACCTAATTTATGCTGTAAAAAGCCACTAGAATATACAGTCTAAAAAAAAAAATTATAAACAGAATCTCTGGCTGTGAAAAGATAAAGACGTTATACACAGAAAGGAATACTCCTGGGTTTAGAGATCCCTATGCAATATTCTGACGGGTCCTGAAGAAGGTGGTTCCCAATATCGTTAATCCACTGAAACGCGTTGACCAAGTCTATTATTTGAATCCTACGGAACGTAGTGAATCCATTGTGATCAACAGATAAACAACTGAAACGTGTTAACTCGTACAGATGGAGTGTATTGTGTGAAGAGTATGTATGTAGTATGTATGTATGATGTTGGTTGCATGTTTTCTCTAGCCAGGTGTGTATGTTAATCATTGGTGGTTTTATGTGCAAATAACTTTGTACTATTGTAATTTTGTAAAAGAACTGTGTTTGATTTATAAAATGATCTCTTCATGAAAGAAAATAGTGTAAAAAAAGAAAAAAAGAGAAACAAAAGACTATATAAAGATTAATGAATAAAATGAAATAAGAAAGTGAAAAAGAAATAATTGTTTTTTTGTTATTCATTAGTGCCTAATGTGGAATCAGTGATATGGATCCTTAAAATAAATGGGTCGTGAGGGAGAGTTCTAATATTGTTGAACTCTTGACCTTCTTCATAGGTTGCCCTTTCACTCGAGTAATACCTGCTTTGCTAGTTTTAGGACCACAAACCATAAAAGTGTTTTTTTAGATGTTCATCTCAAGGTCTAAGTTGTCCATAAATGGCACCCACTGTAGTGTAGTTCCTATTTCCCTAATAGACTCTGCGCATTGGAATAATATACCCTATAGATTTGGCATAGGACTGAGGTCAGTATGCCCCTATCGAGTATATGAAACGTAATTACGTTGTGCCAGCTAACTCAGAGGCCACTAGAAACTCCTTGTAAACAAGAAGGGAGTAGTTTCTGGCAATCGCATAAACATGACAACTTTGTTTCCTCTTAGAATCGAAACACTCTCAGAATCGAGGAAACAACAGATAACAGTTTCACTCAGCTAATAGTGCATGCTTAGTTTTGTAGAACCAGCTTTTTGGAGACCCCCCACTAGGAGAGTCAAAGCCAGTGGTGCAGGGGACACCTAGAATCTACGAGGTTCTTCTTGCACAAATCATACATTACCAAGAAGACCAGGACAACCAGCTTTGGAGGGAAGTAAGTTATTTATTAGCTCAAGCTAAGGACAGAGGTCCCAGAATGGTACAAAGACAATTCTATGGAGACTGCTGTTTTACTCCACAGCTTACACATATTTATAGCGCTAGCCACGCCCATCTGTACAATACACAGTTCCACATTTTGATAAGTTCCTCATTCTGACAAGTTCTTCGTCAGTCTTGTGGTGCAATCGTGGTCAGGGGACATCTGTTCTCTGATTGCACAATTTCTGCAGCCCCGTGCTTCCTTGTCCAACTGGTGTGGTCATGGGGCACAGCCTCGTGCTTCCTCTATCAGTTGGTGTGGTCACAGGGCACAGCCTTGTGCTTCCTCTATCAGTTGGTGTGGTCACAGGGCAGCTGGTCGTGACAGGCTGAGTTACCAACAATGGACAGGATGTGGCTGAGTCTCTGGCACAACTGGGGTGGTGGGGTAAACAGGCAGCTTCTCGGAATTGGCTCGACCACAAGGGGCAGGGAGGGTTGGGCACGTTTTGACAGGGACGTGGAAAGCAATTCTTCACCAGGTTGCCGAGAGCATGGCAACACAAAATGGAGTCATGTGGGTCATTTTAAAATGCAGTTCAACAGTTTCTTCAGAGTTACACAGAAAGAATAGACGGCTGTTTCAATAAAAGGATTTATTGAACAGTCTTGTTTCTCGTTTAAGAGATATGAGCTGTTACAATCGTAAGATAGTATGCGAGATATATTATGTACAGCGAAAGCAGTAGAAAGAAATAATACTACGCATAGCATTATCTTTTATCTGTGACACATATATTCATATACATAAATCTGCCATCTGCTGAAATATAAATGCCATGATTTCCGATGGGATTTAGATTTCGGATATCAGTCACCATTGCAACGGAGTAACCCGTCCGTGGAAATCTATATTAGGCCCTTCATGTTTCATAGAAATGTTTTCTTCATTTTAAATTTCTCCCATTTTAAAAAAAACAACTGAATCTTCTAGTTAAAAATGTGGCACTGTGTCTACTGGGCAGTGGGAGCAAGAGGCCAGATGTTTGTAAACGCAAGACTTTGAAATATGGGAAATCATTTAGTTAACTCTTCATTGTAATGTTCTCCTGTTTAAAAGCATTTAGGAAACATCTTTTGGTTCTCGCACAGCAATACATAGTTGACAAGGACTTTTAGTTAAGAGTGAAATACCTCAATGCCTCATTTTTCACCTCTGTGACACACCTGGGTCATACATCTGACTGAGCGCTGCACATTATCAGGCCCTGCAATCTGCAGCCTGAACTTCCCTTAACTTCAAAAGGAAAAGGTAAATCATATTTATTGAAGTGCTTATTTAACAATGAACTTACAGTTGTGAGCTACTGATAGTTCTTGATAGACTGATTGGAGACCTCTGGGGCCTCATTCATGGCATTTTGGTGTAGGGCAGAGCAGCAAGGCTACCTGCTGTGCTGCCCTACGCCAACGTGAAAGGGCAGGAACCCACTGTATTTAAGCAATACGATGCATTCCTGTCCTTTCTGTATGTTCTGGCGCCATTTTGACGTAGACTCTTGCTCCGTTGTGAACTGGTGCCTCAGTTGCAGGCAGGATTGTTTTTGTTCAGCAAGAGGCACCTTCCTGCACAAAACACAATCCAGGAGGTGCTTTACTCTCGCCATGTATGTTGCAGAATGCCGCATACATGGAGAGAGAAAATAAAGAGGAGTAATTAAAGCAGCCTCTCCTCGTTGCGCCTGCTCTGGGGAAGCATAGGGTTTTGGCACTGCCCCAGGTTTGCATGATTAAGTATATCCAGGGCAGCGTCAACATCCATGGGTGTTCTGTGTGATAACGCACTGCAACGCCCATGGAACGCCTCCCTGGTGCAGAGTGAGGCAACACAGTCCCTTGAGCTGGCTGGCCATACTCCATATTGATGAAGCCATCCAAAGCCTGGCTGAGTGGCTTTACATCGCCTCATAGATATCGTTGAGAGGTTTTCACCACTGAAGCGTCAAACGAAGTGATGCTCCGGCGATGCAAGCCTCTCACAAATGAGGCACTTGGCCTGGACCTAACTCTGGCAAAATGCTGAAAAGTTTGCACCAGTTGACTGCATCAAAGGCACCACTCGAATCCATGAAGGAAAGATGTAGAGCCCCTCCCCCTTCATAGGGGTGTCCCTGTTAAAAATCACGGGGATTAGCGACCGAATATCAGAATCAAAATGTTGTGTCAAAAATATTGAGGACCACAATATCAGAAAATAAGTACAAGTAGGTAAGTGTAGATTTACTATTCTGATCTCCACGTCTACGAAGCTTGAAGGTATATGGTCAAGGTACATATATGTGGAATTGTGTATAGTAACATTTTACTTACCTTATAGAAACTTACCGTCACAATATGTTTGTCCTCAACATTTTTTAAATGATATTTAGTCCCACAATATTTTTGAGTCTGACATTCTGTTTAAACGCCTATTCAGATGAAGGGTAAGGCACTAATCTACCTTGCTGAGCCCTTCTGTAGAGACGTACTGGAGAGTGAAGATTGCCCTGCTTGGCCCAGTTCTTGATCCTGCTCAGGACGATTGGCCCTATATGTTTGGCATTGGAGTCTAGGAGCGAAAGTGGCCTGTACCAGCGTGGATCCTACAACCAGGATGTTTTCCTCAGGATTGTATTCCAGAAGACTCAAGAGGTGTTTCGTGTCTTGTACATATGATTTGATTTGTGTCACCAGGGGGCGTAAGAACCGATCTGCATATTTTTACAGAGGTTCCAGGAGAGACCCAGTGCCAGAGACAATGGGTCTACCCGAGGAGGAATCTTGCCTTTGTGAATCTTAGGTATCGTATAAAACAGTGGAGTCCTAGGATCTTCTTGATTCAAGAATTCGTTTTTTTTTTCGTGATCCATCCTTCTTCCAGGGCGTCCCCCGTGATTGTACTGATGGTTGTCTTTATATGTTGTGTTGGGTCTCTGTTGATCTTCTTATAGTATCGTGTGTCGGCTAGTAGACTCAGGCATGCAGTCCTGTAGGCGTTGGTACACTGAATCACCATAGCCCCACTCTTGTCTGCCGGCTTTATTACTATGTCCGTTCTAGATTTAAGGGTTGCCAGGGCAGTTCGTTCTTTGTTGCTTAGGTTATTAAACCTGTCTCTTCTTGGTTGAAGCAACTCAACTTCTTTGACCACTGCTTCTTCAAAGGAATTTTGTATTGTATTTGTATTTGTATTTGTATTTGTATTGTTTATTTGTAGAGCACAGCTATCGCTCCGAAAGGAGCATCCTGGCGCTAACGAGACAATGTGCATACAGTTGCAAATACAATACTAGATAGTGGCCATTACGTAATCATCTGGAAGATTAAAGATCCAGGTTATAAGATGCTTCCTAAACTGGCTTTCCTCAGTCAGAAATCTAAGGTTCTTAGGCATTGAATTCCAGGCTTTGGAGGACAGGAAGGTTAAGGTCTTACCCCCCTTGGTTTTGTAGTTAAATTTTGCCAATTTTATCAGGTTGTCGCCTGAGGATCGCAACGTCCTGGAAGGGTTGTAGTGGGGGTAACGCCTGCTGAGATACTTCAGGCCTGTGCCATTGAATGCCCGAAAGGCGACAATCAGAATTTTAAATAGTATCCTCTTATGCAGAGGCAGCCAGTGAAGGGTCTTCAAAGCGGCCGACGCTGAAGATTTCCTCGGCAATTTGAGGACGAGTCTGGCAGCTGCGTGTTGCTCGCTTTGGAGTTTTTTCAGCGTGATTTTTTTAACACCTGCCATCAGGCCATTACAATAATCAAGGTGTGCGAGGATTAAGGTCACTGCCACAGCCTTTCTTGAGTCAGTGGGCAGGAAGTCAAAAAACTACTTTAGAGATTTTATAATACTAAAGCAAATTCCTGCCACATTCCTCGCATGCTGCTCAAATGATAGCTCGGTGTCAAATAGGACACCTAGATTTCTTGCTGACACCACAGCTTGTGGGGGAGCAGGGGAATCCTCCGGCCACCATTTACCAGGACAGAAATTAGGGTTTTTTCCCATAGGAAGAATCTCTGTCTTATTTGCATTTAGGATGGTTTTCTTCCATCCAAAGAAAAACATCCTCAATGCAATTCTTGAGGTTTTGTTCCGCATTGGTGGAGTTCTTATCAAGAGGTACAATAAGTTGAGTATCATCGGCATACGATGTCACCAGTATGCCGTATGACTCAATCAGGGAGATGAGAGGAACCATATAAATATTAAATAATATTGGGCTCAGAATAGAGCCCTGAGGAACTCCAGACAACACCTTTTTTTCTTTGGAGAGGAAAGGACCCAATGCAATTGTTTGTGATCTTTCTGTCAAAAACGAGACAATCCACGCCAGTGCTACATCTGAAATTCCAATATCTCTTAATCTACCTATCAGTATTGAGTGGGAGATGGTGTCGAATGCCGCTGTGAGATCTAATAAAATCAGAACGGCGTTCTTTCCTTGATCCTGCAAAAAGTTTATGGAATCGGTAAGTTCGATCAGAGCTGTTTCCGTAGAATGATGAGAACGGAAACCCGATTGTTGGGGATGAAGGACATTCTGGATTTCTACATGTCTTTTTAGCTCTTTGTAGACCATCTGTTCGGTAATCTTACCCAGGACTGGGAGGAGTGAGATTGGACGTAAATTGGCAAGGTCTGTGGGAGATTTATTAGATTTTTTCATCAGAGGTTTTACAACTGCTTGTTTCCATTGACCTGGGACTATGCCTGTATTAAGGGAAGCATTTACAATCTCATTTATGAGGGGATTAACCACATTGATTAACTGACAGAGAATTCATGGGGGGCAAGAATCAGAAGGTGCGCCCGATTTGCACGCAAGAATTACTTCCCGGGTTAGGGATAGTGTAACTGGTGTGAAGGTTCTAAGACTACCGGTCGTGTTTTCTCCCTGATCAGGAGGGCCAGAAGACTGAAAGACTTGCGGGGCTGGGAAATCCTTTTGTATTAGGTAAATTTTTTCCACAAAGAAGTCCGCAATTTGGTTGCAGAATTCTAGGGATGGTGGGATTTCAGGCTGTAAGGCTTTTGGGTGTGTGAAAGTCTTAACAATGGAGAATAACGTTTTTTGTATTTGTTGTGCTTCCTTAATGGCATTAATGTATTATTCCTTCTTGGCGATTTTAATACTACCGAGATATAATTTCCTCTGCTGGATATAAAGGCTTCTGTTTGCAGGATCATAAGTTTTGCGCCAATTGCGTTCACCTTTCTTACATAATAGGTGGAGTTTGGCCAGTTCTGGTGTGAACCAGGGGGCATTTATCTTTCCTCTTTTCTCCCTTCTTCGGGAGTGTTTAGGTGGGGCAAGTTTTTTGATCTCTTGCTGCATCCAGCTATGAAAGCATTTCGAGTCTTGTTCAACATTTCCGGACAAGCTGGGAATCTGAGTCTGAATAATGGGTTTGAGCTTGAAACTATCTTCGACCATAGTCCAGTTAACATAATTTTCTGAATGTTTACTCAATTTTAATGAGTTCTGAGGGCGTGGTGATCTAATGCAAAAAGGAATCAGACTACGGTCTGTCCAAATTTGTGGGACAGGTGTCTGGATTTCCAAGAGGGGAAAATTGGTGCATATCCCATTGAGGGTATGTCCTGCTTGATGTGTGGGCTGTGTTACCCTTTGTTGTAAGTTAAAAATCTCCAGGGTCTGATGAAAATTAAGCGCCTGCGTATCCGATTTAGATTCCAACTGTAGATTAAAATCTCCCAGTAGTGTAAAATGAGGGTAACGAAGAAGGAGAAATGACTTCTGGAGGTATCATGTTGGATAGGGGAAAAAAGGTTGACTTAGGTCTTAGGTTTGTATGGGTGTCATCATCTCTGGGTCTCCCCCTCTCCATGAAGAACGTCTCCAAACAAATTTTTCTGAAGAACTCCCCCAGATCACAGCATAGGCGGAATTTGTCCAAATAGGTGGTGGGGACAAAACCCAGTCCCTTCTCCAGGACCGTCAGTTCTTCATTTGTACGTGTGATGTCAGTCCGATTCACGACTAATCCCTCATGTTGCTCGTTCCTGTTTGTTGTTGACCTCTTGTGTTGCTCCGTGTGTTCATCGGATTCCTGTAGTCCTCCCATTGGATCCTCTTGTTCCCACATCTTCCTCGCTTCCACCCTGTCCTATAAAATGCTGGTTGAAGCCGGGCCGGTAGTCTGGGCCTCTGGGGATTTGTGGCGGACCTTGGAAAGGCATTGGGGCCTGGGGGCCTGGCCATGGATACATCTGTTGGTGTCCGTGTCTCTGGTGGTAGCCACCCCTTCGTGGTCTTCTTGCTCTTCCTCGTCATTACTAGCCCAGTCGTCATATTCAGAGCCGGATGATATTGAGTGTCCACTGCCTGATGATCCTGAGTCTAAATGTTCTTGCCCTCTACAGTCATCTTTTATATAAGGATATACCTTCTCACGACTACATTTTTTTAGATCCTTCTGCAGTTCACTGATTCTATTCTGCATGAGATAATCCTTATGTTCTCTATTTCCTTGTTCACCTCTTCAAGTTTGCTTTTATATAGAGTCAGCTTAATTTCTGTTATCAGCGAGTCCTCGCTAATTTTGGTTTTCACCAGTAAGGCGTTGGAGAGACTTTTAGCTGTATTAATGATTAGAATCAACCAATCGCGTGAACAGCGGCACGCAATGAGTGACCACTCTTTTTTTAATTGGGGATCATCTAGGAAGATCCTTGGTGCATTAGTCACCAACAATCCTGTGGGTGCTGCATTACCGCGGAGATATTCCGTCATAATGGCGACGTGTAACAGGATTTTCATCTGGCATCGTTTCACTTCTTTTAGTTCGTCCCAGTTTTTGGCGTGGGTGAGGTTCTGGCTAATATTAGTGTCAGATAAAAGGGATGGCCCGGCGAGTATGGCAGATGCCATATCATCTGAGTAGTCGATTCCTAGTTGTTCTGCCATATTTGAATTCAGATGGAGTCAAATGACAGTCTAATTAGATGGACAGCGGTCGTGAATGAGATACAACTTTAGGGAAAAATACCTGAGCAATCTTGTGAGTTAATAAACAGAAGATTTCTGTGATTAACCCTAGAGCTGTGCTCTGTGCTAACCATGTGTACAAAAAGGCTGCTGAAACACTTTTTCAACGCCTGGAGGGTCGAGAGGATTCTGGGTCGGAGTAACCCCTCCCACGTTCAATCATAAAGCCACAACAAATTACTCCACCTGACCACGCAGTGGTCACTTAGGGTGCACTTAAATGGGTGGGCGTGAAGAATAAAGTGTGAGGAAAGGTGAGTCACTTCACCATCAGATGATCAAGCAAACAATTCTTCTTGTTTAGTTACCCTCACACACCCTAGAGGTGTCATGCTTCATCATCGGGTCACCCCGACGCCTATAAGTCGGGGTGGGCTCGACTACAGTGTTGGAAGCTCTTTGAAGAAATAGAAGACCAGGGGGACAAATTAAAGATAAAACACCTCTGACAGATCCCCGGTTTCCTATTTACAAGCCCCTTGTGACACTTTTTGCTGCCGTTGGGTCACTTTTTGTGATGCATCGGCGGCGTAAACAATGTACCACGTTGCGGCCCATTTACAGCATGACACATCTAAGGAGATGTGTCATGTTGTAAGGCCGTGTGTCACATTATACCTGCATCGGGTTTATTGTTTGCAGGGTGGGCGTTCGCACGCTAAAAAGCCTTGTAGAAGAGACGCAGTGAGATCTACAAGATTTCACTGCACCCTTTCTAGGGCGCCACTGCGTCAAAACCCTACGCCTGCTTGAACAGGCATAAGGAGTTATGCAGTTTATTGGGAATAGGCCTCCCCGTGCATTGCTGGAGTTGTGTTGTGCTTGCCACACGACTCCAGCAATGCGTGACTTTTGCGGTAACAGATGCGTCAGAATTTCTGAAGCATCTGTCAATCCTTGCGCCATGGTGCGCCGCATTCTAAATATGGCGCATCCATGGTGGCGCAGGCGTTTTGCTTGGAGGGCCAGGGAAACTGAAGTATCTGTACAGATTCATCGGTTTCTTGTAAATCTGCCCCATAGTGTCTTGTGAGTTAGAGATGACGGACCCTTTAGGTTCCTGACGGACTCCGTAGGACAGTGACGGTAAGTGTTCGGGTGCGGTTGATAGAGTTCATGATTTAGAATGTTGAGTTCACGGTTACACGCAGAAGGATAAAGACGTGTAATATCGAGTTCCATGTTGACTTAATCATTTATATGTCCACCTCAGCAGAGAGGACGCTGCAGTAGCCTCCGTCATTTGCAGATCGCACATTTTCCATTGAAATCACCACTTAATTTGCACAGACATTCAGGGCCTCATTTATGAAAAGTGACGCATCCCTGCGTGAAAACAGCGATGCGTCACTTTTCATTGCGCCCTCCTTGCGGCATGATGGATGCGTCATATTTACATTATGTCACAAGGAGTTACAGATACGTCAGTTTTACTGGCGTATCTGTTGGCGCAAACATGACACATTGCTGGAGCTGTGTCGGAAGCGTGATGCAACTCCAGCAATGCAGGGGGAGGGCGATGGATGTAGCACTGCGTCACCCTTACGCCTGCCGTGAGGTAAGGTTTTGAGGCATTTGCATCCTAGAAGTGGCTTCTAGTATGTATGTACTTCACTGCGTCACTTCTATGGCTTACTTGCGTGGGAACGCACCCCCTGCATACATTATACCTGACGCAGGTATAATGTAGCGCAGGGGTTTACGAAGTGACGCATCTGCTTAGATGCGTCACTTTGTAAATAGGGCACAACAGGAGGCATGTTTTACTCCGCCGAGGCGTCACAATAAGTGATGCAACGGCAGCGCAAAACTGTCGCAAGGCCTCATAAATAAGGCCCTCCGTTTTACTGACAAAACTTTAGGAGGTGCCCGATAATGTGTTTGAAAATATGTGTAATTTGTGCGTCGCCAAGGTAGGTGCATTCATTTGTTTTGACTCTTTTAAAATCGTTGCTTCCATCACACTTTACAAATGCGGCAAAAACGCGTCACGTGTGCTCTCTTTTATTTTTAGATGCGTGAACAGTTCTTTTATAGGTATTTAAATGTGGCTGCGTGGAGAGGAACACTGCGACCTGCAGTCTTTCACACCAGAAAGCTTCTCTCATCATTCATTTCACAAAATCCTCACACTATAAGGAAAAGAAAAGTAAACATCAGACTAGGCTGACCCTTGACCTCTCTCTTTGAACGCACAGAAAGTGCGAGAAGATAAAATCAAACTTTAAATCCTGTTTACTGCTCCTTCAGTAGGGAAAGCATTTAGCTTCGGAGAGGTGACATTTACTATTCCCACTCCAGTCTGTGCAACAGTAGGGAAAGTATTAGACTTCGGAGGGGTAAGATTAACTATTCCCACTCTAGTCTAGGCAACACAAGGTAAACTACTTACCTTCAAACACAGTACTTACTTGAATATCTCTAATAATTTAGAAAACATGTAAAACTCTAAATATGAACAAGGCTTGAGTGTGAGGCCCTCGAGCGCTGGGATCCACAAACGAGGACCAGCCTCAGGCTCACCCGCCAAAGTGAGAGGCTGCAGCTCAGCGTGTACTGGGTCATTAGTTGTGAATGCCAGCCCCAGGCTCACGAGAGCTACAGAGCAATATTGTAGCCCAGTCATCTCACTTGTGGGTACCACACACTGCATTTGCTAAAAACAACAAATTGGGTTCAAGTTTTAATCACTTGAAAGAGCTTACTGAGATAATGTGTAGAGCTCCTGTTGTTGATCTGGTCCTCACTCCTACTTCAAGAATGGGCTGAACAATAAAGGAAGGACTATCAAAAGCTGTTGAAATACACATAGACCTACCTCATGCCGAATACTTATGTTTAATAGGAAAGGAAACAAAGAAGGGACTTTAATAACCTGAAGGAGTATTATTATTTTAAACTGTTATGTTAGCTAATTATTAACTTATTGTGTTGGTTATTTATCTTAGCAATTTATTTTAGTTTATTGTATTGCTATCATTTTTACAGGATTCCTTAGCAAAGTATGTTGGCTCCACTCACCTTTCTGCCAACACCTGGTGAACCAGCACTCCCACAGAAAAGGTAGAAAAATATGTTGACAATTGGAGGTGACTAATACGGACCAGTAAGAAAGCAGGCTATTCTTTTACATCACTTGTGGGCAGAAGGGAAGAGATTGTATGATGAACTTCCTTAAGTGTCACTGGGTGCCAAAGATGGTTAATCAATCAATCAATCAATCAGGGATTTCTAGGCGCGCTACTCACCCGTTAGGGTCTCAAGGCGCTGGGAGGGGTCTGCATTGCTGTTCAGCTGAAGAGTCAGGTCTTGAGAGTCTTCCTGAAGGTGTCAGGGAGGGGGCGCATCTGATGTTTGTCGGGAGCTCATTCCAGGGCCTGGCTGCAATGTGAGAGGAGGATCTACCTCCTGCTCTGGCTCTGTAGATGCGCCGGGTTATGGCAAGGACGAGGTTGGCTGATCTGAGGTTTTTTTTGCGGGTACATGGAGGGTGACTCTGCGTTGAGGTATTTGGGTCCGGTGTTATGTAGGCATTTGTAGGTGTGAGTGAGAATCTTGAAGATGACTCTCTTCTCCACAGGGAGGCAGTGGAGCCCTTGTAGGTGTTGGCTGATTTGCTCTTGTCGGGGGATGCCGAGGACGCGTCTGATGGAGGTGTTCTGTATAGTCTGGAGTTTGTAGAGTAGGGACTTGTTTATGCCGGCATAGAGTGTGTTTCCATAGTCCAACCTGCTGGTGATGAGTACGTCTTATGGAGGATGCAGAGGGTGTTGAAGCAGCTGGATGCCTTGGCGTTGACCTGTTGGTTCATGGAGAGGGATGAATCGAATACAATGCAGAGGATTCTGACATGGTCTGTGGGCTGGAGAGAGCAGTGGGCCCGTGCTGAAGGAGTGGTTCCGAGGACGAGGACTTCTGTCTTTTCAGAGTTGAGTTTGAGGAAGATGTTGGTCATCCAGGCTGTGACGTCCTGCATTCCCCTCTTGAAATTCAGTCTGGCTGTGGTGGGGTCCTTGGTGAGCGAGAGGATGAGCTGGGTGTCGTCAGCGTAGGTTACAATATTGAGGCCATATTGTCGGACGATGGCGGCGAGAGAGGCCATGTAGATGTTGAAGATGGTCGGGCTAAGTGATGATCCATGTGGGACTCCCCAGATGATTTCCGTGGGGTCAGAGAGGAAAGGCGGAATTTGATCCTTTGGTTTCTGCCAGTGAGGAAAGATCGGACCCAGTCGAGGGCGGGCCTTGTATGACAGCGTCGTGAAGTCTGGCCACAAGTGTGCGATGTGAGACAGTGTTGGACGCCGCTGATAGGTCGAATAGAATTAGGGCCGCGGTGTGGCCTTGGTCGAAGACTGTGCAGGTATCATCTGTGGCGGCAAGTAAGGCGGTCTCGGTATTGTGGTTGCTTTGGAAGCTGGATTCAGATGGGTCAAGGATGGCATTGCCTTAGATTAATCTCGTCAGTTCCTCCTTTACTGTTTTCTCTGCGACTTTGGCAGCAAAGCGGAGAAGCGAGATGGGCCCGCAGTTCTATAGGTCTGTGGGATCAGCTGAGGGCTTCTTGAGCAGGGGCCTGACATCTGCACGTTTCAAATAATCTGGGAAAGTGCCATTTTCAAAGGTGGTGTTGATGGTGCGCTGCAGTTTGGGGTCGATGGAGGTGGCGGCTCTGTGGTAGATATGTGGAGAGCAGGGGCCAGTGGGGGCCCCCGAGTGAATGCCTTTAATGGTCGAGGCAGTCTTGTCGGTTGTGATCGGTGCCCAGGAGGAGATGGTGGGCTGGCTGGTGGGGCTGGAGAGCAGGTCGGCTGTGGAGATGGACAAAGTTGTCATAGAGGTTTTTGATCTTCATGTGGAAGTAGGATGTGAGCTTGTTGCACAGATCTTGGGACAGGGTGATGTCTGTGGTATCACTGCGGGTGTTGGTGAATTCCCGGATGACTCTGAAAAGTTCCTTTGAGCTGCTGGAGTTGGCAAATATTTTGTTTTGGATGAAGGTCCTCTTGGTGATTCTGATTCGTTGGTGGTAGTCCGTCATGGCGTCCTTCTAGGTGGTGTAGTTTCCCTGTGTTTTGCTGTTTCTCCAGTTCTTCTCCAGGCATATGCAGGTGCAGCTGGATTTTTGGAGCTCAATGGTGAACCAGGTGGCTCTACTGGGGTGCTGTTGGTTTGGGTTACGTGTCGGGGCAAGCTTGTCTGTGCCGTTGGCAATCCAAGTGTGGTATTCTCTGGCTGCGAGGTTGGCGTTGGATGCCGTAGTGTGGTTGTCTCAGGTTAGAGTGGAGTTAAGTTGCTCGTTGGTGACTTTGCTCTAGTTCCTTCGCGGTGGGTGTGGGGTTGGTTCGGGTGCCTTGGGTTTGTCGACGATGAAGTGTACGCAGTGGTGGTCAGTCCATGGGGATTTGTTGTGTGCCTTTAGTGGATGCTGTTTCCTCTTGTGAACATGGGGTCGATGGTGTGTCCTGCACTGTGAGTTGGTGTGGTGATGAGTTGTCTGAGGCCGATGTTCGCAAGGTTGGTGGAGTTGGGGTCGCTGGGGTTGTCGAGGTGGAAGTTCAGGTCTCCGATTAGAATGTATTTTATCGAGGAGATGGTGTGGGGTGCGATGAGGTCAGTGATGGTTGTAGCGAAAGGGGCCTGGGGGTCATGGGGTCTGTAGTCAAGGGTACCAAGGATTGTTGATGTTGGGGGGAGGCGTTTATCCAGGTTTCTGTAAAAAAGTGATGTTGAGCGAGAGAATCGAGTAGGTTCCAGATCTCCACGGCATGTATGGAGCCCACATTGAGGAGGATGCATATTAGGGTGCCGGCGGTGTTGGCATTGGCAGTGTTGGCAACCGGGGTGGTGGTGAAGTTCAGACATTAGTGGCAGCAGAAGAACTGGCCGTGGGTATTGTTTGGTTTGGCCTGTTGACAGTCGCTGTTTCTTCTGGGGTTGAGTGCGAGGAGGGCAGCTGTGCTGTGCTGGTCGTGGTTGGGTTGCAGAGCGGCACAGGCGAGCTTGCCTTTGGCGCACCTTTGGCGTGCAAGCAGTGCGTCTACCATGAAATAGGGGCGGGGGAGGGACAAGAGGCTGGGAGGCGGAAGCTGCAAATGTTAATGACATGTCACTATTAATGCTTAATAAACATTTCATACCCAAGGTGAATGTTGCTTTTGAAAGTAATAAGTTCTTTTCTCATGTTTAAACAGAAGATGAAGATATATTAGCCATTATGTGTCAATTTCAGGATTTAGCTGACTGTTTGATTTGAGACCAAACTGTACGCTGTACAAATAATAAACAGGCCAAAGATAGGTTATTGGCAAGAGATTTAAATTCAAAAGAAACAATCCAAATTGCAAGAAGTATGGAGGATGCTGCAATGTGGTTAAAAGCAATAGATGCAAGTAGTGAAAAGGCGACAGTCAATGAGGAAGAAGTGGTTTAAGTGAAAGAAGTTGAGCAAAAGAAGCAGACTAAGATTTACGGAGCAAGCAGTGGGGCAAGTAATGGGGAATGCAGTGGTCCCGGAAATGATTGAAGAGCCATTATTTATCATAGATGAATGAATGAATGTTGCTTCAGAAGATGTGTCCTGGCACTAGCAAGAGACAAGTAGGAGCTGGGGGGAGTTAAAGTTCACCAAAAAGCAAATTTTCTCCTCTTTTATGCTCATTTGGATAACTGCAATACCATAATACATTCTGAACTTTCCCTTACCTCAAGCTTAACCTACATATTTTTTTTCAGACACCATCACCTGCTTCAAATGCCCTGAGAATCAGTGGCCCAACAGCGGTCGTGATCAATGCATTCAGAAAATGACTGAGTATCTAAGATACGATGAACCCCTGGGACAGACTCTAACCTCCTCTGCCATCCTCCTGACGTTCTTCACTGCTTCTGTCCTGGGAGTCTTTATCAAGTACCGACACACTCCTGTTGTTAAAGGCAACAACCGAGGCCTCAGTTACGTGCTCCTCCTTGCACTCATATTCTGCTTCCTCTGTTCTTTCCTCTTTATCAGCAGTCCCAGGACTCTCACCTGCATGTTACGACAAACTTTGTTTGGGGTCATTTTTTCCATCAGTGTCTCCTGTGTTCCTGCTAAGACTGTTCTTGTTGTTCTTGCCTTCAAGGCCACTAATCCGTGCAGCTCTGCGAGGAAGTGGCTGGGATCAAAGACCCCAATCTGCATCGTGTTCTTCTGTTCCCTGGTCCAGACTGTCATCTGTGCTGCTTGGCTGGTGAAGTCTCCTCCATTTCCAGAACTTAACATGAAGTCCTACAATGAGAAGATAATCTTTGAGTGTAATGAAGGGGACGCCATCTTCTTCTACTGCATGCTGGGATACATGGGCCTCCTGGCCACAGTCAGCTTTATAGTGGCCTTTCTCTCAAGGAATCTCCCCGGAAGCTTCAACGAGGCCAAGCTGATCACCTTCAGTATGCTGGTGTTTGTCAGTGTGTGGATCTCCTTCATCCCAGCGTACCTGAGCACACGCGGGAAGTACATGGTGGCCGTGGAGGTGTTTGCCATCTTGAGCTCCAGCGCCGGTCTGCTCAGCTGTATCTTCTTTCCAAAGTGCTATATCATTCTAGTGAGGCCTGAGAGTAACACCAGGCAACATCTGGTAGGAAAAGCAGGTTAGCAATAAAAGGAACTTGTATTTTGGTATTAACCTGACAAATGGGATGTATGGAACAGTAGGAATAAAATGTGAGTACACAGTGGTGGGTGGGATTTCACCCTTTAAGACATGATCACTAGGATGTTCACTTGTGTAAACTTTAGGACAGTGAGGGGAATGTCAGCCCACCCCTGTGAAACCTCATCCAGATGTTTTGACCCAGAAGTGAAATCCACAGTGAACTCTCTAAGTCCCACCCTAGACTGCACAGGAAGTGATGTAGACAAAGGATCCAAACATTCCATGAAACTGTGAGGGTCAGTCCACCCTTTGACTGCCCTACACTGCATTGGATATTGACCCCACTATCCACACACTATGGGGATCATTTGCCACATCCACCATTGCCCACGCCCCCGCGATGTACTTTGGGGCATGTGGCATTAGAGAAAAGTACCCTCAAGGATGTGAGGTGCATCACCATCTCCCCCTCCCCAGGCACCAACACTTGGGAGCAGCAGCTCCTGCATCGTCCTCTCTTGTTAGGAGCTGGAAAGAGATCAGGATGCACCCGCGATCTTATGCAGGTGAGATTATGCAGGCTGGGCAAAACAAACATTACAATCAGTGCACTCAAAATATTAAAAGACGAAATCAGTAATGCTGTATGTCTTAAAAGTAATATAAAACACAAGCAACTAAATATTTTGATAACAGATCAAAAGATTTTTAGCCAATCTTCTATGAAAGATAAGAGACAAGTAACAACAAGTTTAGATAATCCAGTGCTTCCTAGAGATGATATAAAATGAAGACTACTAAGATATCTACTCATCCAAACAGAACCATATGGTCAGGGGGCTTCTGATCTGACAATGACGACTAAACCCAGATTAAATATGGCTGAAGGATAGTTTGATAACAACTGTTCACGGGCCCATCGTAACTTGGTTCAAGCCTTCAAAAGCATCTCACGAGATACGGGCCAGATAGCTATGTTAAGGAAACAGTATAAGATTGCTGTTTCTACACGGAAAAACAAGATTAAAGATTAAAGAGGAGGCTTGGAACACGTAGAGGGGATCCACGGTGTTATAGACCAATATCTTAAATTGATTCTGCTGTGAAAATCCTAGGTAGAGTGATCCTAGACAAAGCCACGGACTGGGTGAATGATAATGAGGTTTTATCGAAGCTACAACATGGTTTTAGACAAGGTAGCAGTACTATGGATCAGTGCTTTAACTTACATTTGTTAATAGGTAAACATACCATAGCTAAATAATTCAGAAAAGGGGGGGGTGGTGATGAACAGAGTGTCTGAATTAAGCAGACCACTCTTACCCAGTCCAAAGATCAGGGCTTGATCCATCACCGTTATTTATCTCACTGCCCCATCCCAGCTCAGAACCTGGCTATATGCAAATTAGTCTGTCCCTGGCCCAGTGCATCATGGGAACAGGGCAGACCAAACTACCAAGCCAATTCTTCACCAGAAAGGAGACAAGCTACCGGGGACCTAAATAAGGGAGCTAAATAAGGCACTTTACAGTTGGCCTTTAAGGACCTCTCCTCGGCTTTTGATCTGGTGATCATGGGCATTGACCCAAGTTTAGTCTATTTCCTGGCGGATTTACACAGGGATCTCTCAGCTAGGCACTTTAAATCTGGTAGAGGTGTACGTCAAGGATGTATTTTGGCACCACTACTTTTTACCCTTTATATTAATAACTTAGAAAAGTTTTTAGACTTGCCAAGTTTGGACATTCCGTGAGTAGGAGAAAGGGGTATCCCTGTTCTCCTATACGTGGATGATGCTGTGTTATCAGCCCGTATAGCCATAGGCCTTCAGAGGCTACTGGATGCCTTTGGGGCCTATCTGAAGTCCTTGGACTTAATAGTGATCGTACCAAAATCCCACGTTATGTCGATGGGTCGAAGAAACAGAAAAGTAAAATCCTTTAATTGCAATGGAGCTAAGGTCTCTAGGGTGTCCTCCTTTACCTATCTGGGGGTTCTCATTGATGAGAGAGGTTCCTGGGTCCCCCAAAAGAAAATCAAAAGAAATGCAGTGGTAAGATCAACGGCTGCTATTCAAGGGTTTGCACAGCGTTGGGGGGCAGGGCCTTTCGAAGCCATGCTTAATGTTTATAGATCTAAATGCTTGGCTAATGCTCTCTATGGTTCTGACATCTGGGGTTACAAGCACTTGGAAGGGGTGCAGATAGTTGAAAATAAATTTCTGCATAGCCTTTTGTCGGTCCCCCAATCAACCCCAACTTTTGCCATTCATCAGGAATTGGGGCTCAGATACGTGTCTGACTCGATGAGGTTGGCCCGGTAGTATGCTGGCTTAGGACCTGGCTTAACCCGACTTAACCCTGAATCATCAGATCACTCGGGACTGTGTTACCCCGGAGAAAGCCAGTGGTATCCCGTGACTGCACTACGTCAAGCATATGTCTTTTAAATTGGGGAGCCCAGATCTTTTTGATAACCTGAATAGGATAAAAAAAGAGGATGTCAAATGGGTTAAATGGGTTGAATCCCAACTTTTGAAATTAATAAGGATGGAGCGTGAGGAGAGGGAGTTGGTGAAACCCTCAGTCAGGGCTCACTTTCTGTTACAAACCTCCCCTTTGATTGAGCCCTACCTAAGAATTGTTTCCAAGCCCTTTCACCGTTGGCTTTTAAACAGGTTCTGGTTTAACTTAATCCATTTCTCCTTAGGTAATCTGCAAGGCTGGTGCAAACCAGAGGATATGGCCCCTTTCCTTGTGATAACTATTCACCTCAGGACACAATGCATCTCATAATGTTTTGTGACTATTACAGTGAGATTCGTAGGAGGTTTTTAGTTCCTCTGTTAAGAGGAAAGGGTTTCTTACAGGTCAGACCAGCCTTATTTTATCTTCAACTGCTTAACAATCCTGGGGAGATTTTTAACATTGCCAGTGGCAACGGTTCATCTTAATAAAAACAGGTACCCAATGTTGAAATCAGGATGACTTTATATCATATAGATAGATAACCTCTGGTTTAGTTTTTATGAAATTATTCTTAATTGTGTTTTAAGCTCTTTTGCATTAGAAAATTGATCCTGCGGTATGAAATCCTTTTTAAAAAAAAACAAATTCGCTCATATGTCTTATTGGGTTACATGATTTTATTATATTGTGCAATGTGTACTGTACTTTTATGACTCAAATTAATCAAATAAAGTAATTTGACTGACTTATCATCTATCGATGATGAAAGAAACAGCAAAAACAGAATTGCAGTGGTACCAAAATGATTTTAAATAATGAAAGCAGCAAAAGTAAAATTCAATTTTATTGTAATTTGTGAGACAGAAAAAAGTTTCTCATCAAATGCCTGGTGCAATGTATATCTGACTTGAGATCACAGTAACTCTTCTGTACATGTCTTGACGAGTCTCCTGTAGATTATTGATTCTTCCAGTCATTAAACTATGACATTTCACCCAATTCAACCAATAAATGTGATTAAGAAGTATAAATATTCATTTCCAGTAAAGAAGGATTTTTTCTTTCAAGTGTAATGTGCTAATTCCTCAGATACAGTTTATGCGACAATTTTTCCAGGCCTTACGTCATCGGTTTGTTTTGTGATGTAGAGAACTACACATATCAGCAGTGTGCGACCGTATGGATTTCAACTTACTATTTCAACAACATGTTTAGCTTCTGTACAACCAAGAGTGCTTTATTTCACATGGGCCAGTTTATTCATCACAAGATCTAAACACAATGCATTGGTTGTGCCTATAAAAAGCAGTTTTTTTTCAATTATTGTCCGGGACGAAGGGAAGAGATTCCTTACAAGTGACACAGGAGTGGAGAGGATGTGGCGCATTGACCCGAGCTGCTGACTCGAGAGCTGGTGATCCTGGTTCAAATTTCAGCAGCGCAACATCCTGTGATTCTGCGCAAATCACTAAGGGTCAGATATACGACCCTTTCATTTAGTGCCTCGCAATTTGCGACACATTGCGAGTAGCAAATTGCGAGGCTCTAAATGAAATGTACAACAGTGTGTTTACACTTTTTTGCGATTTCCAATGGGGTTGCAAATTACGAGGCTCATTAATATTAATGAGCTTCTCACAATTTGCGCGCCCATTGTGAATGCCAGCCCTCCCAGGGATGGTGGCCTGCTGGGCTCAGCAGACCACCATGTCTGGACTGCTTTTTGATAAAGCAGCTTTTTTTTTTTAAAGCAGCCCATTTTCCTTAAAGGAAATCGGAATGCATTTTTTTTTTTTAAATGAAACATTTTTGTTTCATTTTTTTGCATGCATTTGCAAAGGGGAAGGGGTCCCCTGGGTATCCCCTCCCTTGGCAAATGCATTACCACTTACTTGAAATAGGTGGTAATTGTAAGTGTTTTGCGACCGCAATTGCGGTTGCAAAACATTAGTACATTGTTTTGAGACTCGCTATTTGGAAGAGGACACACCTTCCAAATAGCGAGTCGCAAAACCTATTTAGCGAGTCTCAAACAAATAGGGACTCGCTAAATAGGCTATGCACATGGCCAAATATGTTTGCGCACGCAAAAACGGGTTGTACATCTGTCCGTTAATCTCTCTGGTGATAGGTTGCTATATAAATCTACTGCAAGGCAAAACTTTATGAAAAAATCATTCCATCAAAGCAGATGTTAACAGTATTTTGGCTAAGGGAAACTGATAAGAGAAGCAAACGAGGAACAAGCATTGGTAAATGTAGGAAAATATGTTACAGCCAATAGAAATGGAGGGAAAGTAAGTGGGATGCACAAGAACCAATGAAAAGCCAACCAGGACAGAGAGTGGACGGGATGCAAGCCTCTTTTGAGTTTATATTAAAATGAATAGATTTCACAAGCACTGTGAGGCGAGACCTAATGAGCCCGGTCGACAACAGAGTCTTAAGTTACAACATTTCTGCACCGAGATCATCGGCTCCTGCATTTGACGGAGCTGCAGTTCTCTGAACACAAGGAGCAATATTTTGTTCCCATCATTTCTAACGGTAGGGACACATAAGAATAAATGAGAAAGTAACAGCGTGCTGAGTTTGCAAATAGGACACACTATTGGGGTCCTGTTCTTTATCCCATGATTGTGGACCGACCCCTCCCACTTTATGAAATACGGAACTTGGCCCAGACATAACTCCCGCTTCCACCTACTTACACTACACCTTTTCATATTCTTCAAAAAAGGTTCTGAAGCAGGTATATAGGTTGTAAGGATCTCTGGCCCAATACTGTAGTAAGCACGCTGCTGGAGCCTCGTCTGGTGCCCCAACCCATATGAATCCATCCAATGACATTCAGACAGTGTTTTTTCATTTTTCATCCATTGTTTATTCTGGAAGTAATCCCAAGTATTCCTCCAATCTTCAGTTCAACGAGTGACCCTGCGGCTTTGCTCATAGACACAGAGAGATACACGCGTCCTCATAGTTTAACATGGAGATGACATTCCCAATGTGTTTCAGGCACTGAACCGCCCTTCCTCAGGGGCCTACAATAAACAAGAATCAACAAGTAAGCATCACGTGTTGTCAGCATTAACCAAAGACAAAACAGAATGTACCCTGTAGTGAACACCTTTGCACCACAAACCACAAATAGTGCATTCTACACGCGTGCTCCCCCCTGTGCTCTCCAGACTCAAATGTCATGACCACATTAATGCACACCATTCAAACCATGTACTGTGCAATCACTCACCCCTAAATGTGATACGGAAGATGTGTGGCGCCGCGGCCTGGGCGACTGACTCCGGAATCTGGGGATCACGGTTCGATTCCCGGCACCGGCAGCAGATTAGCCCAGCACCATGTGACTCTGGGCAATAGCTTGCTTAATCTTTCTGATGGCCCCCAGCGCCTAGAGACCCTTACGGGTGATTGTGCGCTTTACAAATGTGGATTATTATTATATAAACCCTAAAAAAAAAAACCAAGACTAAAATCACCTGAACAGTGTAACCGCAACACAATAAAATGACAATTGTAAAAAACTTTCTACATTCTACGTTCCTCCAGCAGTGCAGTAAAGCAAGCATTGCTGCCCATACGCGTGTGATCCATTCAAACGTCTCCAAGTGTGTCAGATATTAGTAAAAATAGACGCGTGAATGCGATCACGTGACCGTGTACCCCATGAAAACAAGAAGAAATACTCTAAAATGTTGGGCACCTTAGAATGGTAATTGAAAAAACAACCAGTACTCTTAAAAATAAAATAATTACTACATGCATATTCCTCAATGAGTGACAGCATTCTATATAAATAAAAGGTTATGGTGTTTTGTGGACGTATACATCTAAAAAGAAATTGACTGATTACATGTGTTGCTGAGAAGCTAACACACGACGAATAAAAACTTCAATATTCAAATTTCATTTTTATGTTTTTTATATTTTCTACTTTTTAGGATGGAGTGGCTTGTAGCCCGCCCTTCCCTGGGTCATTTTCAGCCCCAGGGACCCTATCCCCTGGGGCCTGCCCCTTTTTGAATTTTATTTAAAAAAAATAACAAGGAAGGGGGGACATGCAGCCCCCTCCCGGGCCAATATTGGCCCCAGGGACCCAATCCCCCGGGGCCTGGCCTTTCTTTAAAAAAAAATAGTTTTATAATACAAAGGAATAGGAGAGCGCGAGCCCCCTTCCCACGCCAACTTTGGCTCTTTGGCACACCTTCACCCAGGATCTGACCTTAACATAGATTTTTTTTTAATAGGGGTGTCGTATGGCCTGCCTCCCTGGGCCAAGTTTGGCCCTGGGGGCCCCATCCCCCATGGCCTGGTCACTTCATGTGGAACCGCGGGGGAAGCCTTAATGCTCCTGCAGTCCCTGCTGGCTCCCAGCCTCCTGCCGGAGCCAGAATTGCTGACAGCTCCTTGTATCCCAAAGCAAAGTGTCTGTTTCTCTGCTTGTTTCACAGCGAGCGGAGAAACGGATGCTGCTCCGCTTTCAGCAAGCAAGAGCATTTTGTGCTCTTGATTGCTAAAAGCAGAGCTGCGTTTGCTAGGGCATGGCGGGAGTGATGCTCTTGCCATGCCATAGCAAAGTACAATGTCCCAAGGGTGGGCACTCCGGGATATTGCTGGAGCCAGCCTAGGGTTGTGGCGGTTCCCAGGGCCATGTAAGGCTCCACTAGGGTGGCTATGCGGCCCCCTCTCTTCTAAGTATGCCCCAGCGCGGTGGTGGTCCCCGTGGCAAGGGGTCTGCAACTGACCCCCTTCATGTTTGTGTTTGTGCCCAAGGAAAGGGCTGTGTGGAGGGGCTGGAGCCCCCCCATGCTTTAATATTTATGTTAGCCGAGGAAGGTGGCGTTCCACGGGGCTGGGGGGGGATGGTAGGGCCTCCTCACACTTTCATTTTTTTTAAAATACATGTGCCCTAGGTAGATGGCGGTCCCCGGGGCTGCATGGGGGACCGGACCACCCCACGCTTCAATATTTATTTAGGCCCCAGGGAGGTGGCTGTTAGAAATGGGATCCCTGGCTGGCCAGGGCTTGCGCCAAAGTCAGTCAGAGACCACTACTTCCACGTCAGGGCAAGGGAGTTACACGCCAAGATAACCCCTGCTCACCCCCTTGGTAACGTAGCACGAGCAGTAAGGCTAAACTTGGAGGCAATGTGAGTTAAGCGTTTGCGCACGCACCCCAGCAACAACACCCAAGGCCCACCACAAAGGAAACTCCACACAAGGTTATATATTGTTAGACTTGGGCCTTAGGGCAGGTTCACCCCTAATCTTTTTTTGCCTTTATTTGTGACCCTGTGTAGTGATTTTTGGGTCTTGGCGCACTTTTTCCCTGTGTCCCAGAGTGAAAGTGCGTGCGTGTAGTATGGCTGGCCTGCCCTCCCATAGGAATGCATGGGGAATGTGTGTGCCCTGGTAGTTCCTGATGTGTGGGGAGTGCAGGCTCGAGTTTAGTATGTATGAACTCGTGAGAATGAATGCTGCGCAATGGTATGTGCGGCTTGGATGTGTCTAGAAGGGAAGTGCTACTTCTGGACATTGATGTATGTGTGCAGTGAGGATACTGGAGCGTGATTGGCTGGAGCTGTCTGGCATGCCAGGCTCCAGGAAGTCTGGATGGGTCTGCCCGGTGGTGAGTGTGAGATCAGCATGAGTGATGTGTGGGAGGAGTAGATCTGTGTCCTGGATGGGCTGGGTTTTCCCCACACAATGCTGGCTCCGCCCCCCTGTGGTTTGTCTAATGACCCTAGCCTCCCCAGTGAATGAAAGGGGTGGTTGGGCCATCAAGGGTACTCCCAAGCCAGCTGCAACTGGTTTCCCCCCACCCTGCACCTCCTAACAAAGGAATTCGCTGTATAAAAATGGGGCTGTGTCCCCACAGAAATTGTTCTACTTGTGGATCCTTGCCAGAGGGGGCTGTTGCTGCTGTGGGGCCAAGAGGACCGCCACTTGGCTTGTCTCCCTGCCTGGAGACCCAGTGTGCTGGCTCTGGCCCTGCCCTGCCCCTCTGCCTGCCTCCAGACCCTGCTGGAGCCTTTGCTTTGCTCTTAGCGCTTGGGAGCGCTTATTTGCCCACTAGCGCTGTGGAGCGCTTTTCCTTTTACTCCTAGCGCTGAAGAGCGCTTTATTTTCCCCCTAAGCGCTGGGTGCGCTTTATTTTGATTCTAGCGCTTTGGAGCGCTTTGCCAGGCTGAGCGAGTGCCACCTCGCTTTATTTTTAACTCGAGGCCGGTGCCACCCGGCATTGCCCCGTGGTCTGTATTTATTTTCGAGCCGGTGCCACCCGGCATTGCCCAGGACATCACCGCCGCAGCCCGGGCGCACTGGAAGCTTGCCGGGCCGCCGCGCTGCCTGCAGCGACCCGGAAGTCCCGCCTCCTGACCCCCAGGGCCGCGCTGCCATTGGCGGCCCCGGCGGAAGTCAGGCGGCGTGTGGAGGAGACAAGGCCAGGCGGGAGACGAGGGAGGCAGCCGGTCGTGTCCCCGAGGCTCCCCGAGTGGAGAGAGGAGCCCCGGGACGAGAGGAGCCCCGCCCGCCCTGAGACTGCCGGTGAGTGCCGAGGAGGGAGAGGGGCCGCGGGACACGTTGTCGGTGTCCGCCCCTCCCCCGTAGCGCGATCGTGCGCGCATTGCTTTAGGAAGCCTGAGGGCTTCAGGGGGCATTTTTCGTGGAGGTAGAGTCCCCCGTGAGGGACTCCAACGCCCCCATCTGTGCTGCAAGGGCCACGAGGCTCTGAGGGGCCATTCTGTTCTTGAGTCCCCCGTGAGGGACTCCAACGCCCCCATTGGTCCTTTGTAAGCCCCGAGAGGCTCCAGAGGCCACAGTTGTTGCCGAGCCCGGCGAGGCTCCTTGCCCTACCTGTAGTTACGAGCCCCGAGGCTCTGGGGGCATTTCATTGCTTTAGAGCGCTAAGCTCTACATTGCCTATTTTTGTTTTGCGAGCCCCTGAGAGGCTCCTTGTCCACCATTGTTCTTGAGCCCACCTGGCTCCAACGTCTGCCTACCTGCTATTCACAACTGTCCAGCACTTAGTGGACAGTTGCTACGTTTAGGCTTTTGTGTCTGTGCTGCCTGCGCAGACCTCCCTGACACTGAGACTCAGGGCATTCCGCCCCTTTCGAGGCCAGTTGGCCTGAGGGACATTTTGAGTGTTGTGCTACATGCACCCTGCGCATTGTGATTTCTTTGCTATATGATTCTTGCGCAAAAGTTCTAACCTGCACCTCTGAATGTGTTTTAATGTTACATGTGCAATTCTTGTTTATTATTACCTTTGCTAAAAGTGACCTGCTTAGGTGATTCTTTGTTCCTTTATTCCCCTTTGCTAAAAGTGACCTGCTTAGAGGAATGTTTGTTTTTACCTTTGCTAAAAGTGACCTGCTTAGGTAATTCTTTATGTTTTTATCCCCTTTGCTAAAAGTGACCTGCTTAGAGGATTGTTGGTGTCATTACCTTTGCTAAAAGTGACCTGCTTAGGTAATGCCTTGTTCTTTTATTTCCCTTTGCTAAAAGTAACCTGCTTAGAGGAATGTTGATGTTTGATTGCCTTTGCTAAATGTTACTTGCCTAGGTGATTATTTTAGGTTTCCTTCCCTTTGCTAAATGTGACTTGCTTAGGTGATAGGTTTTCCTTCCATAGGTCCTGATGATAAGGTCCTAGCTCCCTGCGTGATTTCCCTACAGAGACTAGGGTGGCGTAGGAGGTGAAAGGTTTTCCTTCCATAGGTCCTGCTGATAAGGTCCTAGCTCCCTGCGTGATTTCCCTACAGAGACTAGGGTGGCGTAGGAGGTATTTTCCCTTTACCAGTTGTTACTGGTTGTATGCTACATTTTCTATTTCTGTGTTACAGTCATTATATGTTTATGTGCTAAAGTGTTATACCTACAAGTATTATTCCTAACAAGTGCATACCCCTGACAGTGGTCCAAGTGGCCCTGTCCTGTACATAATCCCTTGTAAATCTTGCCCGTGCCTGTTGGCACATTGTAAAGTGTGTGTGTTATCTAATGTGTTTTTATTATTATAATACAAAGGCTATTTTTGATATAACCTTGTGTGGAGTTTCCTTTGTGGTGGGCCTTTGGTTGTTGTCGCTGGGGTGCGCGCGCAAACGCTTTACACATCGCCTCTGAGATTAGCCTTGCTGCTCGCGCCACGTTACCTAGAGGGTGAGCGGGGGTTATCTTGGTGTGGGACTCCCTAGCCCTGACCTTGGAAATGGTGATCCCTGACTGACCTCGACGCAAGCCTTGGCCAGCCAGAGGTCCCGTTTCTAACATTGGTGGCTAGCGGTGCGGATTGGACTTGCGTTTGCGTTGTACCACAGTGGCGACAGGCCACACTTCAAAGCTCTGCAATTTTAGATAACCACATTTTGGGATTATTGTTTTTTAGGGAAGTTCAGTTTTGCTTCTCCTGAAAGGTGTCATTTGTATTTTGTCCAGTACCTTGTTCCCCGCCCTGCTCCCAGAGTTTGGTACCTGTGTCGCTAGTGGTCAGGTTGAGATAATCAGGGGTGGTAGAAACTGCCTTACCAGTCCGAGGGGAGGGTTGTGTGTGAATGAGTGTGTGTTACGCTGGACAGTGGAGTGCAAGTTCTGAGATAGGAATCTTGCTGAATTGTGTAATTGTGTACTCCTGTGTAAGCTCAGACCCCCAGGTTCCCTGTGTCAAACTCTTCTTGAGAACGTCCGCCAAAATGGAGCCTGTTTTTGATCTCTGTTGTCTTTTTAGGTACAGTAGGTCAGAGCTGGTCAGATTCTGTGAAGAGGGAGGCATGGAGGTGAGTGTGTCGGATACTCAGTCCCAGCTTAGGGACAGCCTGATCCAATGGCAAAAGGGTCAGTGGGATCTTGAGTACAGTGAGAGAGAGAGGGCCCGGGCCGCACGTCATGAGGATGGTGAGTCTGTTGGGAGCCCTGAAGAATGTGAGTTGTGTGATGATGACAGTGGATGGATGTCAGCAGATAGTGAGGACCCCATAGATAGGGAGTCCCTTGCTGGGTCCAGTGTCAGTACCAGCGCCCCATCCCTTTCCCTGTCCCCAGAGGAGTGGTTGGATAGGAAGGAAGAGAGGGCCTTGTTCAGGGAGAGTAGGTTCTCCCCTGAGCATAATTGTAATTGTCTGGATTCCCCAGGGAGGGTGGAGTCCAGTGGTGGCAGCTTTTTAAATATAAGTGTAGACAGTCCCACTCCCAGTTCCCCGAGTATGGTTCCTGTTTCCCCAGAGGAGGAGAATAGGTTGAGGTTTAGGAACCTTAGGAAACTGCCTCACCAGTCTTGGGAAGAGTTTGTGGATGAATGTCAAGATGCACTGTGTGATTGGCTAGAGGTTCACATGGGAACTGAGTTTGCCAAGCTATATGATCTGGTTCTAAGAGAGCAGGTGCTCAATAGTTGTTTGCCAGGGTTGCGCCAACACCTGTTGGAATATGGGTTGACTGATCCAGACACCCTCGCAGAGGAAGCCGAGCGTTGGGACAGTGCGAAAGGTTCTTTTGAGTCACTAGTGAGTGATTCCAACAATAGTGGGTCAGGTGTCTTCCAGCCCAGTGTGGTGGAAGAGGGTGAGAGTAGCCCAGCTAGGTCCTTGGTTAGTGAGAAGGGTGTAGGGGCTGACTGCCTGTCTCAGTGGAGCGGGAGTGAGTGTGTGACCGAGAGTCCCCAGATGCCCGAAGCCCTGTCACAGAGCCTGGATGGTTTCTTTAGGGAACACCAGGAAAGGAACCTAGACTTGCCTGTTAGTTCACTTGAGGGAGATCTCCTAGTGTGTAGAGAACCTGGAGCATCTGTAAGCGGAGCTTCTATGGTCCTAGAAGCTGGCAGTACCGCTCCAGGAGGGAGAGTACAGAAGTCCAGTGAAAGGAGTGATTTGGGGATAGGATGTGAGTCCCCAGAAGTCCTGGAGTGCCAGGCATTGGTTCCACCAAAGGTTGTAGACCGGAGGTTGGAAGGCCAGGTTCAGGATCAGCCTGACCTGAAGGGTGGGACTACTGTAATCAGTGTCCTAACCAGTTCTTTCTCCAGAGGTACCGCCCCGGTTGGGAGGGAGCAGGACTCTGGAAGGGGGTGCAGAGGGTGGGAGAGCCCACCTCTGACCCCGGTACCACCTGAGGGGTTAAACCCTAGGTTGGGAGAATGTTGTTTAGAGGGAACCCCTCGCAGGAGGAGGAGGAACCCTAGGAGAAGAGGTAAGGGGAGGAGAGCCTTCCCTGAGACTCCTGGTCCACCTTAGGTTGTAGACCCTAGGCTGGAGAACCAGTGGCAGTCTAGCCCTGTCTTACAGACAGGAAGAGTGGAGCATGGCTATTATGTGCCAGGGGTTACTACCCCCCACTTTGTGAGTATACAGGATCCAGTGGTACCTGGGTGGCCTAGGGCCTGGTCCTGGCCGAGGGCAGCTGGAGAGTATCAGTGGGGTACCCCAGTTAGTCCCTACAGTAGTTTTAGAAGGAACCCTAGGGGTTCACCATGGCGTAAAACAGGAGGGTGTCCCTGCAGTTGTGGGCCCGCGTCCTTGTTTTATCGCCCCAAGCAGGGAAGCCCATCACGGTGGTGATCGGTCTGCCCTGCGTTTTGGCTGGAAGGGGGTCGTGTTAGACTTGGGCCTTAGGGCAGGTTCACCCCTAATCTTTTTTTGCCTTTATTTGTGACCCTGTGTAGTGATTTTTGGGTCTTGGCGCACTTTTTCCCTGTGTCCCAGAGTGAAAGTGCGTGCGTGTAGTATGGCTGGCCTGCCCTCCCATAGGAATGCATGGGGAATGTGTGTGCCCTGGTAGTTCCTGATGTGTGGGGAGTGCAGGCTCGAGTTTAGTATGTATGAACTCGTGAGAATGAATGCTGCGCAATGGTATGTGCGGCTTGGATGTGTCTAGAAGGGAAGTGCTACTTCTGGACATTGATGTATGTGTGCAGTGAGGATACTGGAGCGTGATTGGCTGGAGCTGTCTGGCATGCCAGGCTCCAGGAAGTCTGGATGGGTCTGCCCGGTGGTGATTGTGAGATCAGCATGAGTGATGTGTGGGAGGAGTAGATCTGTGTCCTGGATGGGCTGGGTTTTCCCCACACAATGCTGGCTCCGCCCCCCTGTGGTTTGTCTAATGACCCTAGCCTCCCCAGTGAATGAAAGGGGTGGTTGGGCCATCAAGGGTACTCCCAAGCCAGCTGCCACTGGTTTCCCCCCACCCTGCACCTCCTAACAAAGGAATTCGCTGTATAAAAATGGGGCTGTGTCCCCACAGAAATTGTTCTACTTGTGGATCCTTGCCAGAGGGGGCTGTTGCTGCTGTGGGGCCAAGAGGACCGCCACTTGGCTTGTCTCCCTGCCTGGAGACCCAGTGTGCTGGCTCTGGCCCTGCCCTGCCCCTCTGCCTGCCTCCAGACCCTGCTGGAGCCTTTGCTTTGCTCTTAGCGCTTGGGAGCGCTTATTTGCCCACTAGCGCTGTGGAGCGCTTTTCCTTTTACTCCTAGCGCTGAAGAGCGCTTTATTTTCCCCCTAAGCGCTGGGTGCGCTTTATTTTGATTCTAGCGCTTTGGAGCGCTTTGCCAGGCTGAGCGAGTGCCACCTCGCTTTATTTTTAACTCGAGGCCGGTGCCACCCGGCATTGCCCCGTGGTCTGTATTTATTTTCGAGCCGGTGCCACCCGGCATTGCCCAGGACATCACCGCCGCAGCCCGGGCGCACTGGAAGCTTGCCGGGCCGCCGCGCTGCCTGCAGCGACCCGGAAGTCCCGCCTCCTGACCCCCAGGGCCGCGCTGCCATTGGCGGCCCCGGCGGAAGTCAGGCGGCGTGTGGAGGAGACAAGGCCAGGCGGGAGACGAGGGAGGCAGCCGGTCGTGTCCCCGAGGCTCCCCGAGTGGAGAGAGGAGCCCCGGGACGAGAGGAGCCCCGCCCGCCCTGAGACTGCCGGTGAGTGCCGAGGAGGGAGAGGGGCCGCGGGACACGTTGTCGGTGTCCGCCCCTCCCCCGTAGCGCGATCGTGCGCGCATTGCTTTAGGAAGCCTGAGGGCTTCAGGGGGCATTTTTCGTGGAGGTAGAGTCCCCCGTGAGGGACTCCAACGCCCCCATCTGTGCTGCAAGGGCCACGAGGCTCTGAGGGGCCATTCTGTTCTTGAGTCCCCCGTGAGGGACTCCAACGCCCCCATTGGTCCTTTGTAAGCCCCGAGAGGCTCCAGAGGCCACAGTTGTTGCCGAGCCCGGCGAGGCTCCTTGCCCTACCTGTAGTTACGAGCCCCGAGGCTCTGGGGGCATTTCATTGCTTTAGAGCGCTAAGCTCTACATTGCCTATTTTTGTTTTGCGAGCCCCTGAGAGGCTCCTTGTCCACCATTGTTCTTGAGCCCACCTGGCTCCAACGTCTGCCTACCTGCTATTCACAACTGTCCAGCACTTAGTGGACAGTTGCTACGTTTAGGCTTTTGTGTCTGTGCTGCCTGCGCAGACCTCCCTGACACTGAGACTCAGGGCATTCCGCCCCTTTCGAGGCCAGTTGGCCTGAGGGACATTTTGAGTGTTGTGCTACATGCACCCTGCGCATTGTGATTTCTTTGCTATATGATTCTTGCGCAAAAGTTCTAACCTGCACCTCTGAATGTGTTTTAATGTTACATGTGCAATTCTTGTTTATTATTACCTTTGCTAAAAGTGACCTGCTTAGGTGATTCTTTGTTCCTTTATTCCCCTTTGCTAAAAGTGACCTGCTTAGAGGAATGTTTGTTTTTACCTTTGCTAAAAGTGACCTGCTTAGGTAATTCTTTATGTTTTTATCCCCTTTGCTAAAAGTGACCTGCTTAGAGGATTGTTGGTGTCATTACCTTTGCTAAAAGTGACCTGCTTAGGTAATGCCTTGTTCTTTTATTTCCCTTTGCTAAAAGTAACCTGCTTAGAGGAATGTTGATGTTTGATTGCCTTTGCTAAATGTTACTTGCCTAGGTGATTATTTTAGGTTTCCTTCCCTTTGCTAAATGTGACTTGCTTAGGTGATAGGTTTTCCTTCCATAGGTCCTGATGATAAGGTCCTAGCTCCCTGCGTGATTTCCCTACAGAGACTAGGGTGGCGTAGGAGGTGATAGGTTTTCCTTCCATAGGTCCTGCTGATAAGGTCCTAGCTCCCTGCGTGATTTCCCTACAGAGACTAGGGTGGCGTAGGAGGTATTTTCCCTTTACCAGTTGTTACTGGTTGTATGCTACATTTTCTATTTCTGTGTTACAGTCATTATATGTTTATGTGCTAAAGTGTTATACCTACAAGTATTATTCCTAACAAGTGCATACCCCTGACAGTGGTCCAAGTGGCCCTGTCCTGTACATAATCCCTTGTAAATCTTGCCCGTGCCTGTTGGCACATTGTAAAGTGTGTGTGTTATCTAATGTGTTTTTATTATTATAATACAAAGGCTATTTTTGATATAACCTTGTGTGGAGTTTCCTTTGTGGTGGGCCTTTGGTTGTTGTCGCTGGGGTGCGCGCGCAAACGCTTTACACATCGCCTCTGAGATTAGCCTTGCTGCTCGCGCCACGTTACCTAGAGGGTGAGCGGGGGTTATCTTGGTGTGTGACTCCCTAGCCCTGACCTTGGAAATGGTGATCCCTGACTGACCTCGACGCAAGCCTTGGCCAGCCAGAGGTCCCGTTTCTAACATATATAAAAATAGCCTTTGTATTACACCAAAACACATTAGATAAAAACACACAAAAAAAACGCTGGCCCCTCCTTGGTCTTTCTGTAAGCTCTTTATCTATTCTTGTACAGATAGCTTCAAAGGCACCAACAACATCCCCCCCCCTACTCACTCCATCCCGACATTTCTCGATTTCAACTGCCATATGTTGTTCAATTTGGTCATGAAAGTCCTTCGGACATACCTTGCACCATTTCAGGCGCCTTCCCTGGTCACTACTCCTTACATCCCTTGCAGAGCTAGACATTTGTTCCCCTTTACATAAACCAGAAAGAGTATCCAAAACCAGCAGCACCGGATTATGGTCACTGAACCCACTTACAAAAGCATTGTAAAACAAAACATAACGTAAGAGCCCCGGGGACATAAAGAAATAATCAATGATTGTTTCGCTACCCCTCGCGTTATACGTGGGAACTCGAGTTGTATGGTCTTCGAACCCTGGCTCATATAAATCGGCTATGTTCAAAATGAGGCAATGATGTGTGATCTGGGCCGGTATCATCTACAATGTGGCAATGGAACTTACATAAATGTACATTAAAATCACCCATCATAATTAACTGAACAAAAGTGGTTTGATTTGACATATAATTCGTTAAAAAGGCCGATAGGCCATCTAAGACAGCATTGGGGGCCCCCCCTTGGGTTGCGTTATAACAATTTATGAGCAAAATCTTGTTCTTGTCTAACAGACAAATTTCCACCGACTGGAAGGAAGGAGATGAACTGGGTATTTCTCTAACCTTCCCTGCCAATTTAATTGAGACAAGCAATAACAGGCCCCCTCTGTCCCTTCCCGCCACGGAGCTCTGGGCATCAACAAAAAAAGATCTATAACCATCTAGCCAGAACCCCTTTCCTTGCGACCAAGTTTCTTGCAAGGCAACTATGTCATTTTCCTTCAATTGTTGTAACCAGATAGGATCATCCTGCTTTGCCCGTAGGCCCGCAATATTCCAAGATATTAACCTGATATGCCCTTCGCCCACTGCTAGTGGGGCATCTGTAACAATTGTGGCCATGTCCTCTGATGTGTTGGCCTCTGCAGAACCTAAACATGGGGCAATCAGGTTTTCATGTGCGGGCACTAGTCATTCAGTATCCATACTATCAGTGAGGGCCGCAAACCTATTTGATAACAATAAATCTTTTGTAGGAAAGCTCCTCTCGGCATTAAGTAACCCAATCCCCTTAGTTGGCTTGATAACCCAATCATTAGTTACCGCTGATGAAATAAGTTTGTCCTCCGCCCAGGATTTTTCAATAGGGTATGTCGTATTATTTTCTACACCTCTCAAACTATGAGCTCGGGGATAAAAAAAGCCAAGAGGCATACCGGCATTGACCGAGAAGCCACGGGAGAGACGAGTCTTTACTTTGACTATCGTCTGAAGGCCACATTGTTGGCAACCCCCGTGTATGGCCACCGCTGCCTACACGTAAACTTTTTATCCGGCTCCCCTGATGAGCTAAGTAAGCGCTGCCATCGTATGCAGTTGGAAACGAAATACGAATTCTATTGAAAAGTTCGTCTGGACCCCCAAAAAGACCTCCACGACATTTTACTACGTGCACGATCTCTTCGGCCAAAGCCTCGAATTGAAGCACACCTCCCATGTGAGGTTTCATGCATATATCCACTGAGGCTTTCTTACAATCAGGCATGTCTTGTTCATTACAAATGTCCTGATGATGATCCCATGTATCTAGTTGAGCAATAGGGATCGAAAACGTCGACACCCATGAGTGGATTTACATTTACAATATTGACAAATAAGATTGTGTATACTCCACTCCAGGCGATACTGTTATTGATTTTTTACTTATCGACAGTGCCCTGTCTTTGCTCTCTTTCTTTGCCTGTTAGACACCGCTTTCACCTTTATTCTATTTTTCTTTTCCTCCTTTTATGTACGGCACAGGCTTGTGTCTTGTTATTACGTTTGTATTGTAGGATTGAACATTGTTTCTTGATAAAATAAACTCCTTTCCCGGCTGGGTTTGGAAATTTTATAACGTATAGCTTTCCATTGTGTTTCTATACAGTATTGTTTTTTGGATTCTGTAATAAGCTAAGGACCCTTGTTCACTATAACGTTGTTATACCCATGGTACTTAGCTATCTGTTGGGTCCCCCTTGTGTCTTAAAAAAGAGGCATAGCCCTGACACCTTTGCTTACAGGGTCCAAATGGGAGTCATCCCAAAAGAGTCGACAAGCGACATTTCTGGATTTGAAATTAACAATGACACAGTCTCCCAATGCCTTTTTCTTACTTGTGCCCACCCAGTTAACCCTTCTGCTTGACAAAATATTGTCAGCAATATTGCTTTCACCTGAGCAATTAGCATTACACCATTTTTTTACATGCCTAAGAAGGGTATCATGTTGTTCCACCTCCCCCTCTTTGAGTTTTGGCACATTAACAAGGATTGCGACAAAGGGTGTTGCCTCTGGCGGTAAATTTACTGGGGGTACCCTTTTTGCCACAGCCTCCTGCTGGCTTCTTAGGTTTGCGGGGGAAATTACTTGGCTGGCAACCTCCGTCGAGGGAATGTATATTCCATTATCCACTATCCCTTTTTTGTGAACAGGATTATCAATATTAACTATAGGGGGGCTAGCCAACCTAGTTGTGGGTTGACCCCCACCCTTAGGGGCAGACACCTGCACAACTACTGGGAGAGATGGTGTGGGTATACAAGGGGGTGGGGCCCGGGAAATGAGAGCATCGTTAATACGATCACATTTAGCCATAAGATTCTTAACACAGTCCTTCAAAGTCTCGTTAATATCAGAGGCAATCTGTACCAAGGCAGATTCCAGTCTTTCTGTGAACAGTTTTTCTAGGAGGGCCGCGATACAATCCTCAGTTACATAAGTTGGCTGTTGGAGACCAGACTGACTAACTGCCGGCCTTTCAACACCCCCCGTGCTTGATGGAAATGTTGGTATCACAGTGTCGGGCAAAGCCGGGAACGGAAGAACTGTGACAGATTGAGGCAAAGTAGGTCTACATGACTCAATAATGACCCGTGGCTCCAACGGGATACAGTTTGATGTAGAGGCTGATACATAAGATGAATTGGCAGCCCCAGGACTGGGAACAAGCCCCAGCTCACGCTCGGACTCAGCGATCTGCGTAGACAATTCTCCCACCTTAGATGTTAAATAAGTGATAATGCTGGTGGTGTATTTAGGAACCTTCGCATTACCCTCGCCTGCCGCCGCTGTAGCCATTTTCCGCTTACCCATGCTGAAAGAGACGTAGCCCGTCCCATCCCTGGTCGTCCTTGGACGGCCTTAGACGGCCCGCCCTCTGCCCGGGCTCCGCCCGGCGCCGCCCGCGCGCGTCCCGCGAGGCGGGAGGAGAGGCTCGCTCTTATGCGCCTCCGGGCGCGGGAGTGTTACGCTGCTGCCGGTGTCCCCGTGTGAGAGCAGGGGACGCTGGGTGATGTAGTCTCGACGCTCCCCCCTCTCGGCGGCCGCGGTGCTGGAGCGGCGGCGGAGGAGAGCGGAGCAAGTCTGCAGGGTAGCTGAAAGTGAGGAGCAGGTAGGACTTGCACAAAAGATGCCCCCAAACTGGCTGACACCCCCGCTCGCCCGCAGGAGAGGCTCGCTCTTATGCGCCTCCGGGCGCGGGAGTGTTACGCTGCTGCCGGTGTCCCCGTGTGAGAGCAGGGGACGCTGGGTGATGTAGTCTCGACGCTCCCCCCTCTCGGCGGCCGCGGTGCTGGAGCGGCGGCGGGGGAGAGCGGAGCAAGTCTGCAGGGTAGCTGAAAGTGAGGAGCAGGTAGGACTTGCACAAAAGATGCCCCCAAACTGGTCACACATATTCCCCATGCATTCCTATGGGAGGGCAGGTCACTCACCACACATACACAGAGAGCTCACGCACTTTACACTGTACCACAGTGAAAAAGTGCGCAAAGGCCTAAAATCACCAACACTAGGTTCCAGCAACAGGCTAGGAAAAAGCAAAAAGTTTAGGGGTGAACCTGCCAAAAAGGGCCAGGTCCAACAGTGGCGGTCTCCAGAGTTGTGGGGGAGGTGTAGGGCTGCTCTGTACTTTTTTCAATTACAAATATATGTGCCCCAGGGAGCTGGTGGTCTCTAGGCTGCGGGGGGCCCACACGGGTCCCACATCATTATTTTAATAATGCATTTGGGACCTGGTACAGCCTGGGGCCTAATTACATGAAGCTTGGGAAGCCACGCTTAGTTTAAAAAAAATACAGCCAGATTCGCTGATTCACTGCGACTCCCACCAAAACAAATGTTAAAATGCTTTTTTGGGCGTGGGGGTGTCTGTGGGACCCCTGCACAGGCCGAGGGGGGTCAGGGTGTTTCCACCCTGCCCCCTTTTATCTTTTTTTAAAAGTTTTTTCTGGAGGATCGGTTCAATTGAGTTACAAGATGGCTGCCAACACGTTCTGGTTTGAAGTTTTGCCAGCCAATCAGATCTCAAACACAAGATCGGGAGTGGTTGCGGATCCACTGTGGGCACAGTTGTACATCTGAGATAACTTTACATTTCTCAGCAACTACTAAGCAGATTTACCCCATTTACCAAAAAGGTTGCCTACTGGACCAAGCACTACCTTTTTCTCAGTTTTGTGTATTTCCGTTCAGCCGTTCGGGCTGAAAACTGTGCATAAAGTTTCCTATGGAAATTAACATGGAGAAAACCCGTTTGGGACCCCCCGTTTTTCTCGGCCCCACCTTGACAGATCACCTCGCAGTTTTCAAGACAACAGCTGAAGTGACTGCCCCAATAGTTTTGAAAATTTCACAAGAATTCGTCAAATAGCGTCAAAGTTATTGGCAAATCAAAAACAGCTATGTAATGGAAATCAGGTCCTAACTATAAATACCTACTGGTGAAAGACATACAGACAGACAGACAGATAGATAGATAGATAGATAGATAGATAGATAGATAGATAGATAGATAGATAGATAGATAGATAGATAGATAGTTAGGTAGGTAGGTAGATAGAAAGATAGATAGACAGATAGATAGAAAGATAGATAGACAGACAGACAGGCAGACAGACAGACAGACAGACAGACAGACAGACAGACAGACAGACAGACAGGTAGATAGATAGATAGATAGATAGATAGATAGATAGATAGATAGATAGATAGATAGATAGATAGATAGATAGATAGATAGATAGATAGATAGATAGATAGATAGATAGATAGATAGATAGATAGATAGATAGATAGATAGATAGATAGACAGACAGACAGACAGACAGACAGACAGACAGACAGACAGACAGACAGACAGACAGACAGACAGACAGACAGACAGACAGACAGACAGATAGATAGATAGATAGATAGATAGATAGATAGATAGATAGATAGATAGATAGATAGATAGATAGATAGATAGATAGATAGATAGATAGATAGATAGATAGATAGATATGTTTCTGCCTCCATTATGTAGGTGAAGAGCTCCATAGCGGGGGTTACAAAGAACCTAGCAGATGAAATAAACTATGTAGGCCACTCCTCAGCCATCCAAAGACCACCAGAGAATCCTCCTCCAACGTGACCCTCCTTTAAGACAGTAACACCCCCAAAGTGGCTGAGAATTAAGAAGAGGTGATAATCAGGGATATGGCTAACCCCTTTTTGTTGGCTTTAGGACTCTGTGCACTTTTTCTCTACAATCCAGTGGTAAAGTACTGGTGGTCGCTCCCTAAATCATGGTACATTTGGCATCTACCTGGTTGCTACATGTAATGTACATAAAAGTCTCCAGTAAATTATACTACAAATACCTAGGGCCTGTAAATTAAATGCTACTAGTGCGCAGCAGCACTCATTATACTACCACTTTAGTAGCCTTTTACAACATGCCTCAGGCTGGCCACTGCAGCCTCTAATACAGTTTTTAACTACCATTTCAACCTGGCAAATAGACTTTTGCCAGTCCAAGCCTTCCTTTTTAACACTTAATAGTCACCCATGAGTTAGACCTTTAAGATTCATAGCGCAGGGTGGATAGTATTTAAAACGTAGGACATGTTTTGTTAAGTTTTACATGTCCAAGCAGTGACAAACCCCTGTAGCTGTTTTTCTTTGTATGAAGGACTGCTTCTCCCATTGACTAACATTGGATTACCTTATTACATTTAATAAGACCTAACTCCAGATTGGGAGCAGGTATATGCTATTTTCACTCAAAATAATTGGAATTTAAAATCCTATTTAATGGTGAAGCTGGGATTTAGCGTACAATTTGCCAGCTTTAGATTAATGATTAGGTGTACTGTTGTGTACATACGTCAATAAATGTTTAGCATTACTTAGGAGCTGCTGTGGATAGCCACTACAGCTTTCACATTATTTAAAAAAAATCATGCTAAGAGTTTCTTCGCCTTACTTCTACTTCTATTCTTTTTAATTGTTGGTGATTCGTCATGTAGGCACGGAAGGGGAATTAGTGTAGCATATTCAAAAGCAGACGAGGCGGTCACATTGGGCACTCGTTGTTACAGTAGGCATGGTGGTGAGACCTTTGGAGTTAGCTTCACAAGAAAGGATTTGTGGTGAGTACTAGATCGGTATGACTGGTGGCTCGCTATTGTTAATCAGCACGTTTATGGTACTGTCAGTTTATTCTTGCTATTCCGATTTCTTCACAGCATCGGGCTGTGTGTGACTTGGCTCACGTATGGCCTCGCTTCAAGCAGAAGGATATTGGGAGTTACCAGAGAACTGTCACAGTATTGATCTACACACCCAGGGGAGACACTGTGTTTTCGTAGTCTAACATTAGGTGAGTTGCTTGGTAATGAGGACTTCTGGTCAACCACATGTGTTGGTGTACATTCAATTGACTGGTAGCGCATTTTGATTATTTAGTTTATAAAGTTAGTTTCCAGCTGCTGGAGGGGAACACGGTCGCGTAGTTACTACATTTGTTTGTTGTATTTTACATGTCTTCAGACTGTGGATGCTTTTTTCATGATATATGTGGCGTGGAAGTGATTTTAAACTTTAAAGTTTTTGTCTTTCAAAGCATGGGGCTGATTGTTGAAAGACGTATAAGCTAGTGTTCACAGCAAAACTGATGGGACATGTACATCTATTTAAGATTTGTGATCTCTACTGCAGGGTTGTGGACTGAGCATGGGGACTCTGTCGGTTGTTTCTTGGGGCTTCTTCTTGCTGGAACTTTACCATCAGTTTATGTACAACTGACTCTTAAGGTACCTGGGTGAGTGAGGGGGAGTGAAGGGGTGAGGGGAATGGGGGAGTGAGGCGGTGAGGGTGAGTGAGGTTGAGGGGGAGTGAGGGGGTGAGGGTGAGTGAGGGTGAGGGTGAGTGAGGGGGTGAGGGGGTGAGGGTGAGGGGAGTGAGGGGGTGAGGCTGAGGGGGAGTGAGGGTGAGGGGGTGAGGTTGAGGGGGTGAGGGTGAGTGAGGGTGAGGGTGTGTGAGGCTGAGGGTGTGTGAGGCTGAGGGGGATTGAGGGTGAAGGTGTGTGAGGCTGAGGGGGAGTGAGAGTGAGGGTGAGGGTGAGGGGGTGAGGGTGAGTGAGGGTGAGGGGGAGTGAGGGGGTGAGTGGGAGTGAGGGGGAGGGGGAGGGGGAGTGAGGGGGTGAGGGGGAGTGGGAGTGAGGGGGTGAGGGTGAGTGAGGTTGAGGGGGAGTGAGGGGGTGAGGGGGAGTGAGGGGGTGAGGGTGAGTGAGTGGGTGAGGGTGAGTGAGGGTGAGAGGGAGTGAGGGGGTGAGGGGGAGGGGGAGTAAGGGGGTGAGGGGGTGAGGGTGAGTGAGGCTGAGGGGGTGAGGGTGAGGGTGAGGGTGAGTGATGCTGAGGGGGAGTGTGGCTGAGGGGGAGTGAGGGGGTGAGGGGGTGAGGGGGTGAGGGTGAGTGAGGCTGAGGGGGGTGAGGGTGAGTGAGGGTGAGGGGGTGAGGGTGAGGAGGTGAGGCTGAGGGGGAGTGAGGGTGAGGGGGTGAGGGGGAGTGAGGGTGAGGGGTGAGGGTGAGAGGGGGAGGGGGAGGGGGAGTGAGGGTGAGGGTGTGTGAGGCTGAGGGTGTGTGAGGCTGAGGGAGAGTGAGGGTGAGGGTGTGTAAGGCTGAGGGGGAGTGAGGCTGAGGGGGTGAGGGTGAGGGGGTGAGGCTGAGGGGGTGAGGCTGAGGGGGAGTGAGGGTGAGGCGGTGAGGGGGAGGGGGAGTGAGGGGGAGGGAGAGTGTATGGATGAGGGGGAGGGGGAGTGAGGGGGTGAGGGTGAATGAGGGTGAGAGGGAGGGAGGGGGTGAGGGGGAGGAGGAGTGAGGGGGCAAGGGGGTGAGGGTGAGTGAGGCTGAGGGTGGTGAGGATGAGGGTGTGTGAGACTGAGGGGGAGTGAGAGTGAGGAGGTGAGGGTGAGGGTGAGGGGGTGAGGGTGAGCGAGGGTGAGGGGGAGTGAGGGGGTGAGGGGGAGTGAGGGGGTGAGGGGGAGTGAGGGTGAGGGGGAGTAAGGGGGTGAGGGTGAGTGAGGGTTAATGGGAGTGAGGGGGTGAGTGGGAGTGAGGGTGAGGGGAAGTGAGGGGGAGGGGGAGTGAGGGGGTGAGGGTGAGTGAGGTTGAAGGGGAGTGAGGGGGTGAGGGTGAGTGAGGGGGAGTGAGGGGGTGAGGGGGCATGAGGGAGTGAGGGGGAGTAAGGGTGAGAGGGAGTGAGGGGGTGAGGGGGAGGGGGAGTGTTGGAAAGGCGATCCCGGGGGAGGCAGACGATGTCTGACTGACCACCCCTAGGTCCACCTCTCCGTCGAGAAGTAGCCGAGCGTTATCGAGAGGCCTCCTGGGTGAGGGTCCTCTCCTAGGATCGTACAGCAGAGTAACCACAACACTACAAATGGACACCACACAGGAAGTTAAGTTCGTAGGCTTTATCAAGAATAAAGGTTGCTTGTTCTCAGCGATATGTACAGGCAGATCGATGGATCTGTAAAGTCTCGTACATAAGGGACAGGGTAGCGGGACAGTCTCAGTACGGGTGCAGGAAGGGATACCCTGCGCACAGCTCTCAATCCTCGAGCCGGGGGTTCCGAGAGGTCGAGCCGCTGCAGCGCCAGCAGGACTCGACAGATGGTCTTTAACGGAGAGGGGGTTGTGGCAGCGCCAGCAGGCCTCAAGGTGGTTTCGGTGAAGATGGGCCGCAGCAGCGCCAGCAGGCTCTCAAGATGGTTCAGCGAAGATGGGCCGCGGCAGCGCCAGCAGGCTCTCAAGATGGTTCAGCGAAGATGGGCCGCGGCAGCGCCAGCAGGCTCCCAGGGTAGCTTCAGGTTACAGGATAATGAGTTCTTCTGGTGTCGGCCGGGACAGCGTCAGCAGGGCTCTCCAGTCCAGGATACAACTAGCGTCCTACTCCGGGGCTGGCCCAGATATAGGACTGGAGTCCTTTGATGTCCGGACCCTCGCGCCTGGGAGTCAGGGGGGCCGGGATGAGGGCGTCCAGACACCCAGCAGGGGGGTGGAGCCAGCGCCCAGGGAGGCCGGAGGGCGATCAATACCAGGCGTCCGGGGACGGCTGGAGGCCCATTTTAAAAATCCAATTATATAAACCTGATAAAAGTAAGTCTTCAACTTTAATTACAAATGTTGTGGCTACACAGTCGTTGATTTTAGGAAGAACATTTGTAACTGCAGCTATTATATGGCATGATGGTCCTTTGACAAGATCCGCTTATTACACAGCCTATTGAAGATGTAAAAAAATTTGCTGTTTGGGCAATGATTTCCCATTTGACTACGATACAATGCTGCCTTTTTAGTTAGAAATATTCTTACTTTCTGTTTTCAGAAAAGAGAATTTAGGGTAGGTAACTGGCGTATAATGGTTCTAGGGGTTGATATAATTTTATCAACTGTTTTATATTGCTTTGTGATTAAAAGTGATGTAGAGAATTAAATAATTGTAGTAGTCATAGAGGTAGTGAAAGTCTGCTTCATAGTAAGCAGTATCAGTGTCATAGGAAATGTAGAACATGAGTGAGCAAGAAGGGTAAGATATTACTAGTCCAGGATTGTGAAAGTGATCTTGAACGTTTTCTTTCTGAAAGTTGCCGAAATACAAAATGACGGGATTTGCTTACAAGAATTCCAAGAGTTATAAATGGCTCTTACACGATTTGGCCTTGTGGAAACGTGTGGTAGAGAGCGAGAAGACATTTATTGTATGTAACATATTTTTCAAAACGATTGAGATTTTCTTTCAGAAAGTGGCGGGCAGAAAATAATAACAGCACAACAGAGTGTAAGCTGTTCATAGGACATCCTTGGACGTCATGGAAAGTAAGTTAACTTTAAGGAGTTCTGAATTTTCATTTCTTATGTTGTATGGGTTTTTTAAACACAATCATTTTGATTGTGTTTTTTTTTCCCCGCTGTTATATGATGAATACCTTCAAGTCACTGTTTTTAGTGAATTTTGATACATTCTGAGAACAGCAAAAATAAACCATTTAACATGTATAATTAATTCTGTACTATTTGCATTTATGATGTATATGTAGAACTGTGTAGGAGGCATGGAGAAGGTGAGGCTTCTGTAAGTGTCAAAGTTGTTGCATGCAGTGCTGCACTTCTGCGTATTCTTTCATATGCTGGACTACATCTGCACAATGAGATACCTAAGCAAAGGAAACACAAGTGATGTGATTGTGAAATGAGCAAAATAAATTGCACGTATTTCATTTACATCACCTGTGTTTCCTATCATTACGAATCACATTGTGCAGATCAAGTTTAGGTCTGTCCAGGGAAACATAGGAGGTTTGAACTTTGTTGAAGAGTGCAGTGGACATGACTCACTTCATTGGTAGACCTTCACATGTATTATCTCCTCTGTACTCTTCAACAAGTGTAAATCTCATCTGCAACCCTGAGTAGGCCTCACCTGAAACAAACCTCTGGATAGTAGACATCTTATTGGCATCCTGAAGCAATTATTTAAAATTTTAGTGTCTTGCGACACTTTTCTGAAACAACAGCAATGCAAAAGATGCACCATGTTTTAAGATAGGCCTCACTTCATCTGCATCAAGATACTGTTAGTTTAAAATGTATATCTTTAGGACTGTGTAGGGGGCCTGGAGAAGCAGAAGCTTCTGTAAGTGTCAAAGTTGTTGAAAAACTGTTTGTCCTTCAATCTTTTCCCTTGTCTTTTCTAATTTTTTAATACATTTTTTAATATTTTTCAAATGTTTGTTCTCTCTTTCACAGATTGAAAGTATAAAAACAAAAAGTGAGTAATTTAACGACAATTATAAGGTAAATATTTTGTACTGTTTTCGTTACATTTCTATCACATTTAACTACTATTAGTTCCACTGCTTCATTTCTTTAACCCTCAGTTTCCTGCCTTTGCTACTTCCCTCATTCCTTTCTCTATTACCTACTTACTCAACTCCTTCCACTCTTTTTCTCAGTCCCTCTCTTCTCATAGTTCCTCACTCTTGTTCACTCACTGCGTCTCTATTACTCTTAGTGTCTTTGACTGATCACTCTATCACTACTTGTTCATAATGCTTTCTCTGTGTAGTTGAAGCACACTAAGGGGAATATTATGAACACAGCCAATAAAATTATTGCTCTTTTTATTGGCAGAAAACTGGTGCAAAAGTGGTTTTAGTGGCAGTTTTCTGCCACAAAAGCAGCTTTAGCGACACATTTCTGCCAATAAAAGCTGCAAAACTTTTATTGCCTATGTTGATGATATGGCTCTATGTTAATTACATTTCTTTGCTGTTTCAATTAATCTTTTTCTGTTATTTTTTGTTTTCTGTTTTCTATTTTTTCTCTCTGTTATTCCTCATGTTTTAATCTTATTTTGAACATTCACTCACATTCTCCAAGAAACTCTTCTTTGTTAATGTTATACTCTCTTTTTTTTTCTTTCACTTCGTTATCTATTTTGTTTTTCACAATTATACCCTCTTCTGTCTTTTCTTCGGTAAATAGATCTATTAAACAGTATCTCTTCTTTACTCCCTATAGCTGTCTTTCTTTTAACATCACTCTCTGTTTCCTTTCCTTATACTTACACTTTTTTTTTTTTTAATTTTTTTGGTTAGCTCCCGGTCCGCGTACCGGGAAGCTAACCCGGAAGCGAACCAAAAGAAATAGAGCTTGCCAGAGTGCTAAACATTCTAGCAATTTTTTTGGAAAGGGAAGGTAGTTCTGAAAAGAACTTTTTTTTTTATATTTTTGTTGTTTTATATATTTTTTTTATTTTTTGAACATTTTTTGTTTTTTTTGTATTTTTTGAACGATTTTATATTTTTTTTGGTTTTTTTTGGGGGGGGAGGAAACAACAAAAAACAGGCGTTGAAAAGGGCTCAACAGGAGCAAAAAAAAATTACTGGGGGCGGTTAGGGCAATCATGGTGTTCATACGCCAGGTTGAGTGCATTGATGCTCATGTTGCCACAAGCTAATAATGCACGACAGTGCATACATAAGTGAATCATGTGCCCAAAATTTTCTTGAATATTTGGCACAGTTTCCCGTGCCTCTTCTGGTGTTAGAGAAACCGGTATTGTTGGTCTGGCCACAGGAGTTGGTCTTGGATTGTCGTGCATATCCCTTAATTCCGCCCGGCTGTAATTTAGGGGATGTTTCCTCGTCATGTGCCTGTGCATTGTGTGATTTCCAAAGCTATATTTTTTGTCCGTCCCTCTGGACAATTGTTCCTTGCATATCAGGCAGGTGACATACCTCGCGTTGACTTTTTTTTGGCCACGAGGTATTGAAAAAAACTGCCAGATGAAACTGGCTTTCTTTCTGGAAACCCGGGGCAACTCTTCTAAAAATTGTGGTTCTTCTCCCTCCTCATCCATTTCTTCCTCTTCCTCCTCAGTGTTGGTCAGGACCTGGGGAGGTGGTCCTCTCTTCCCATGAGGAGGTGGTGGTGGTGGTGTGGGTCCACCAGCTGAAGCTACCAATGAAGCCATTTTCCAACAAGCAAAATAGGTCTTCCTCTCACAATGATGAAAGTCAGAGTGAGGAAAGAAGGAGGGGTTTTCATCATTTGGGAAAAAACAATACTTCTCAACCAATGAAAAGTGTTATTTTTAAGTCACCTGACCTAGCCTTCCATCATTATGAAACCAAAAGTGAAATGAACCAATGAAAAGTTTTATTAACAAGTCACATGACCTCTCACGCTCATGTTACGCGCTGCGGAACGCTCCCCGGTTAGCTTCCGGGTCGCTAAGCTTCGCGCCCCGGTCCGCGCCCCGGGACACTTCCGGGTGCGCTAACGCGATACGTCACAAGACGCATTTCGCAGCAACGCGATACGTCGCGCTTTCGCGCCGCGGATCGCTTCCGGGGAGCTGCGTTTCGCGCCTCGGTCCGCGCCCCGGGGCACTTCCGGGTGCGCTAACGCAGTACGTCATAAGACGCATTACGCGGCAACGCGATACCGTCACTATGTTGATTTCTTACCGGTTCGCGGACCGGGTCGCGGAATCAAATTGAGCTAACGGGAAGCTTCCCGGTTCGCGGACCGGGAGCGAAACAAAAAAAATATTTAAAAAAAATTATTAATAAACATATAAAATATATTTTTGGATTCTAAGAAGAATACATTTTACAGCTATAGATATTAGCTTTTAAAAAACCAATGAAATTCACTGAAAAAACCATAGGTTATAGACCATATATAGTTAGGAATTAGCATTTACAAAACCTTGAAAATTCACTGAAAAAACCATAGGTTATAGACCATATATAGTTAGGAATTAGCATTTAGAAAACCTTATTTTACTCACACAAAACCATTGAAATTCCACTAACTATATATCGCGCACCCGCAATCCACTGCTGATGATGTCACATATTACATCATTCATGACATGGTCAGTGACATCACTGATGACATCACTGATGACATCTCAAATGACATCACTGATGACATCACTGATGACATCTCAAATGACATCACTGATGACATCATGACACACCAATACCAGTTACTACATACGCACTCACTGATTCCTACGTCTACACACACATTCACTCATTCACCCATACAATCACTCATACATACAGTCACTCATTATTACAACACTATCATATGCACTCATACACCTATGCAGACAGTCACACACTGCCACTCATCCATGGAGTTACTCACACACCAAGTCAGTCCTGTAAAGAATCAATCACACTTCCATTTCTTCATCTATACAGTTAAACACAGAACACCATACTTCAGTGACATCACTGATGACATCACTAATGACATCTGAAATGACATCACTGATGACATCTCAAATGACATCACTGATGACATCATGACACACCAATACCAGTTACTACATACGCACTCACTGATTCGTACGTCTACACACACATTCACTCATTCACCCATACAATTACTCATACATACAGTCAGTTATTATTAGAACACTATCATATGCACTCATACACCTAGTCAGTCCTGTGAAGAATCAATCACACTTCGATTTCCTCATCTATAGTTAAACACAGAACACCATACTTTTCACACATATACTAACACATACTTACTCTCTTATACAATCACTGATACAAGTACACATTGATATGCACAGAGTCACACACCTCCCAGCCAGCCACACACACACTCAGTCTTCCATACATCCACTCATTCTTCAATATGTAAAACGTATTTAAACTTTACAAAAACACACAGACACTAGATGATGTCATCAGTGATGTCATTTGAGATGTCATCAGTGATGTCATCAGTGATGTCACTGACCATGTCATGAATGATGTAATATGTGACATCATCAGCAGTGGATTGCGGGTGCGCGATATATAGTTAGTGCAACTAACTATATATGGAATTTCAATGGTTTTGTGTGAGTAAAATAAGGTTTTCTAAATGCTAATTCCTAACTATATATGGTCTATAACCTATTGTTTTTTCAGTGAATTTTCAAGGTTTTGTAAATGCTAATTCCTAACTATATATGGTCTATAACCTATGGTTTTTTCTGTGAATTTCATTGGTTTTTTAACAGCTAATATCTGTAGCTGTAAAATGTATTCTTCTTTAAATCCAAAAATATATTTTATATGTTTATGAATAATTTCTTTTTTAAATATTTTTTTTTCTTCGTTCCCGCTTCGCGAATCGGGAAGCTTCCCGTTAGCTGACCTTGATGCCGCGAAATAGACCGCGAGCCGGTAAACGTTTCTTTACCGCAAGTGCCGCGTTAGAAAACAACATCGTGACGCCTCCCGTCCGCATGACGTTTCACGTTGTCGCGTGATACGTCATATGACGTGCTACGTTAGCGAACTGGTACGCGAAGCGAGTCGCAAAGCGCAGGTTTCTGGAAGCAAACCGGGAGGCCCTGCAAAGCGCTTAACGTAAACACAGCAAGTCATGTGACTTGGTAATAACACTTTTCATTGGTTCATTTCACTTTTGGTTTCCTAATGATGTAAGACTAGGTCATATAATCTAAAATGAACACTTTTGATTGGTTGAGAACTCTTGTTTTTCCCAAATGATGAAAATCCCTCCTTCTTTCCTCACTCTGACTTTCATCATTGTGAGAGAAAGACCCTTTGTGATCACTGAGCAATGGCGTCTTTAGTAGCTTCAGCTGGTGCTTCCCCACCACCTCCACCACATCCAAGGAAGAGTGGACCACCTGCTCAAGTTATAATTCAACAAGAAGAGGAAGAAGAGGAACAGGACGACGAGCACGAAGAGAGGCAGTTTTTGCCTGAGCAGCCCAGGACGTCTCACCGGAAAGAAAACTTCATTTGGCAATTTTTTAAAATTCCCAAAGGTCAGAAAAAAGTAAATGCAAGATACGTAACTTGCCTTATATGTCAAGATAGACTGTCCAGAGGAACCGAGAAAAAATACAGTTTCGGAAACTACACAATGCATCGCCATATGACTAGGTGGCATCCTAACAACTACAGTGCTGCACAGTTTCGGAACGACCTAGATAATCTCCCTATTATGGCCAGAAGATCTGTTGTACCGGAAGTAACGGGACCAGAGGGCAGGGAGATGGTGCCAAATATACAAATGAAATTTGGTGAAGTAAAACACATCTGCGTATTTTGCGATGGATTCATTTCCTACGGAGAAAGAAGCATCACTCTGATCAACAGAGCTATTGACTATCATATGCAAGTTTGTACGAAACGCCCAAAATATTAAATACTTCTTTTTTTGTTTTGTTGCTCCTGTTGAGCCCTTTACAATGAATCGTTTTCATTGCCCCCTCCAAGAAAAACCCAAAAAAATATAAAACTGTTCAGAAAAATTCAAAAAAAGTAAAAAAATGTTCCGAAAAATAATAAAAAAAATATAAAACAACAAAAACAATAAAAAAAAAGTTCTTTTCAGAACTACCTCCCCGTTATTAAAAAATTGGTACAATATTTGGAACTGTGCCAACCTCTATTTCTCTTAGTTCGCTTCCCAGTTCGCTCGCCGGTACGCGAACCGGAAGCGAATCAAAAACAGTAAGTATAAGGGAAGGAAACAGACACTTATGTTAAAAGAAAGACAGCTATAGGGGAGTAAACTAGAGATACTATTACCCGTAATCCACTGCTGATGATGTCACATATTACATCATTCATGACATGCTCAGTGACATCATCAGCAGAGGATTGCGGGTTTTTTGGCAACGTGCCTTATCCACGGTTTAATAACGCTGCCTTTTGCTTTATATAAGTTTTCAAATTGTATGAAATATATATCAATAGGTCGTTATGAACCTTTAGGTAGTGCTTTTCTTCATGAGGTCTGGTCGCTTCCATACACATACAGATGTTTCAAAGATGATCAAGAAGTTTATCTGAATGGAGAGGAATGCACTGAGACGCCAGATCATTCACTAATGTGTAGGCACATACAGTTACACGGTTCATGCAACAAACACCGACCAAATATGGCTTGCGTGTTGCAAGGCACGCCAGTTCCTGCTATCATCCCCACGTTCAAGTTGTTGGAAAATGGTAGTTATTTGATGCTCAATAATGAAGATTGTTCTGAGTTAATTAAAAGTATTCCTTTTATCGTAACAGTAAGTGAACGGGTTATTTGCTGCAGAAATGTTCTATTTCCTCCCACACATGAACATAGGGAGTTTTCAATCTGGCCACAAATACCAACCTTGGGACAGATTTCAACGGCATGGCAAGAATAAGAGCTCTTTTGTCTCAGAGAGAGGTGGCCTTGAGTTCGGCCCGTGAAACTTTCGTGCTTCACATAGCGAACACCCGTACAGAGGTGCAGACCCTTTTCAATTCAGATTTGCCTTTCAATTTCAGCAAGATGGTTCCGACTATCTTTAACGCATCCTCCACAAAAGCCCTGGCGCACTTTTTTAAAGTTGTTACCAGTGGTCTCGTGACTTCATTTGAGAAAATCTTTGGAGTCATCCCTGCTTCCTTTCATTCTATTTTCTCCACTCTGGTTCGTGGATTGGCATTTTTACTTGCATTACCAGCGGACGCTCTTGTGCTTTTTTACATTTTTAAATATGGATGCCCCTCCTATGCAACCTCCCACCCTGCAGCTGCTGACACTGTTCCGCAATCGCATGCTAGAATATTATGGCACAATGCCGTTGGCGATATTAAGCACGGCATATGGATTATCTTTTCGATTCTCCTACTTCACCTGTGTCCAGCCTGTATTTCACTGCCTGACCTGTGATTTCGATTGGGCCATTGATTTGTGTCTCTGCGGACCGGTTTCTCCTGACGTCGACTTTAATCAGCTGATGACTCCTATCATTACTCACGAGTTGGTTTGTCCTGGCGAAAGGATTATGGCTGTGGCATTGATGCATGGACTACTTGGTCCCTGGAATTTACTGGCGGCAGCACAGTCTTTCTTGGAACAGAGCTTTCTTGAAAACCCACCGAGCTGTCCTCTGATGGTGATAGAGGATCCGGTGCTGGGAGAGCACGTATGTTCTTTTCCGCTTTTAAATTGGATGGCTGAACTGTTTTCGGATGAAGACGGTGACTTCCTATTGGAGGCTGTTGCAGCTTATTTTGCATACACAGTTATGTCATAGACCTTTTTCATGTTTGATATGCTGAGTACTAGCATTTCATTGACAATTCATTGACTTATTTGTCAAGTTTTTATTATTTACCTTGCCTATTGGCTTAAGACTCGATAAAGTACTTGGCTGTTTTATTTTTCTTTAGCATTAAATTTTCCTAGTTTTTAATGCTTTACCTTGCGGACCGTCCACATATAAACTTGCAATCTGCTCTCATGAGATGGCACTTCTATTATCTTATTCAGTTCGTTTCCGGATCATGGGGAGGTGTCATCTAGGTCCTGGATATCTTTACACCGTGTTAAGTTAGCATGGGCTCATTACCGGTTTAAACGCCATTTTTCCTTTTTTGCAACTTCTGCACACGACACTTAGTTGTTGCTTTAGCTTTCCACCTAGTAGTTCATCGTGGTTTACATGAGAATAATATGTTATTGCTCTACTATCTGCTTTGCTTGTTAAACTATATCTGTACAGCGAGTGCTAAAGTTTCAAGAACAACACGATACAGAATTGTTATGAGGTCTGATCTCCACGACTTCATACTCATAACATAAGTGCAACTTCTGCCAATTCTGGGCATGAGGCGGGTTTTATATTGCTTTGCCGAACACACATACACAACAGTTGATGCGGTTCACATGAAGAGAGAGCTGGTGTATGCTGATGTGATTCCTTCAAATCTAAGACACTAAAGTATGGGCACGCCCTAAACCAACACAAAGAGACCTTCTTAGCAAATAATATAATATGTGTATTAGGGAGGGTGAGATATAAGCAGCCGCGGGCCGTGGAGGGAGTTACGGTGAGGCAGGGAGGCGGGGAGGGGGAGAAGCAGGGTGGAGCCCTCTCTACCTTGCCCCTCCCCCTCCCCGCCTCCCTGCCCCACCGTAACTCCCTCCACGGCCCGCGGCTGCTTATAAGTGTTGCTAACTCTTATTCATTTACAGCATGTTAACATACTGTCACCATTCGCTTTTTATGTACTAGTAACTATGCTGGTAATTTTGCTACTGATAATATGTGTACTTGTATTCTCCACCCTGCTTCTGCCCCTCCCCGCCTCCCTGCCTCACCGTAACTCCCTCCACGGCCCGCGGCTGCTTATAAGTGTTGCTAACTCTTATTCATTTACAGCATGTTAACATACTATCACCATTCGCTTTTTATGTACTAGTAACTATGCTGGTAATTTTGCTACTGATAATATGTGTACTTGTATTATCTAAGATACTACGCCTGAGAAGACGGCATTAGTAAATAAACATTTCAAATACACATGTGTTCTTCTTAACTCCATGTTCTGGTTTCTAAGAAATATATAACGACCGACTGTTCATGAGTTCCACGTATCCTGAGGTACTATAAGTTCATATTCTGGATTGTCTAAACATTGAGAGTTTATTATATCCAATGTGACACTGTACCTAGCTTGCTAAGGAGTTTTTGATTACTAACGTGAGTTTTGGGACACACTAATTCGCCGAGGTTCCAGTCCTCTGTCCACAGTTCTGTGTGAGAACAGAAACCCTGCGACAGGGGCACCCCCGACCCTTGCTGGAGCTTCATCACACTTGCGATACAACTCCAGCAATGCGCCACCTTTACGGCACAGATACATCACGCATCTGTGCTGGTTTTGCCCCATGATGCGCCGCATTGTAAATGCAGCACACCATAGGTGACGGAACAGCGGCACAGAATGACTAACACATCCCTGGTGATGCGCCAGTCATCATAAATGTATCCCTATGCTTCTTATCTTGTTAGAGATGAACCGCCATATGTATCATCAAAGTTTTTTGCATTTCCTAAATAGCGAACTTTAAGGAATAAATAGCGATTCTTTACCATTCCTAGTTTGCGATTAGCTATTTGCTAATTACAAATTACCCATTCATTTCCTTCATTTCCATAGGGCGGTTGGACTCACTTTTAGCTCGAACGGCTGAATGGATTTCCACGAAACTTGGCAAAATTGTAGGGACTGGTAGCCCGATGTGCCTTTGCTATGTCTCAAGATATATGCTCCAGTGGTTTTTACGAAAATTAACTTTGAAAAATATATATTGGGCTACATTGGCCTATATATATGTTGGAGCCCAAATGTAGCCCAATGTAGCCCAATGAAGCCCAATGTAGCCCAATGTAGCCCAAAGATGGCCGCCAGACACACAAAAAAACAAATGTAGCCCAAATATCAGCCAGATGTAGCCCAACTATAGCCCAGTGACAGAATGACCAATCAGCTTCGCAAACCTCCGTTACGCGAAGCGGAGCGCTGTTACAGATATATATCTTTTTTTTAACGTTAATTTCTCAAAATCCACTGGAGCACATATATTGAGACCTAGCAAAGGCACATCGGGCTACCAGTCCCTAATATTTTGCCAAGTTTCGTGCAAATCCATTCAGCCGTTCGATTATTATTATTATTTTTTTTTTTTGCCCCGCGGGGCCCTTTTAAAACCTCCACATCAAACCTAGGGGGTCAGCGAGGATCTACTATGCCCCCTTATAGTTATTTCCCCCTTTGTTTTGACCTCCTCTTGTCTCTCGATCCTACCGAGAGACAAGATGGCGGCCGCTACGGACTTTTTGGAATGTTGACAGACGCCGGAGAACCAATCAGCTTCGCTTCACAAAGCTCCGTTGCGCGAAAAGTACGCGTCCTGGGACGCTGCCAGGTCTGCTGTTACAGATATATATCTTTTTTTAAACGTTAATTTCTCAAAATCCACTGGAGCACATATATTGAGACCTACAAAAGGCACATCGGGCTACCAGTCCCTACAATTTTGCCAAGTTTCGTGCAAATCCATTCAGCCGTTCGGGCTAAAAGTGAGGCCAACCACCCTATGGAAAACTCAATGTTAAAAACACGTTTTGGGACCCCCCTTTTTTCTCGGCCCCCCCTTGACGAACCCCCCCCCAAATTTTCAAGGGCTGCTCAGAAACAAAATGTGCCATTTTCCTGAAAATTTCAGCCAATTCCGTCCACAAACGCCAAAGTTATTACACATAGAATTTTCAAAAATCCCATAGAGAAAAAATCCTAACTATATATACCTACTGGCGACCGCCAGTAGGTAATGTATTATTTTTGGTGATATAATTTTTTAATTTATATTAATTATTTATTAATATTACATTTATTTAATAATTATTTCTAAGTTTATATTAAATATATTTATATATATTATTTTTAACTTAATTTTAAGACATTTAAAAAAATCGATATTTTGACAGTCTATATTTTTGTAAGTCGATATTTTGGAGTAGATATTTTAGTACTTACCTGTTTGAAGATAGGCAGTCGATATTTTGTCCCTCGATATTTTATCCTCGATATTTTGGTATCTCGATATTTTTGACATCGATATTATGTCAGTGATCCGAGTAGAGGTATGGCACAAAACGGTGGCGTCTTCTTGAATAAATATGAAGGGCAGGGTTCATTCTGGCACGGTTGTCCTGTCACAAAAATTAAACCTCAACAGGAAGCACTTACAGATATCAATAAAGCATGTGCCCTAGTTGAAGCTTAAATTCAGTGACTCATTCATCAGCCCAAAAACAATCATGAGCGTTGTCAAGGCTCGGCAGATGTGCCTTCTTCCCAAATCTACCGTCGAAAATCAGCTGTGATGCTGGATAGAGGCCTATGCATTTTTGTTCGCACGGGTTTCTGCCCGTTCACGAGCGTTTTGTACAATAAAACCCTCGCAAACGTGCAGAAACCCGTGCGAACACAAAAAAAAAAAATACGCTAGGATCCGCGGATTTTGCGTATTTTCGAAATACGCAAATCCGCAAATCCGCGAATCCGCGGATTGCCGATACGCAAAATCCGCCCATGCTTACTTTAAATCGGCCCTACAAGCCAGGGTGGAAGCCGGTGACACGCCACCCCAGAACGAAGATAACCTGGGCCCGAACGGACGTCCGGAGACCGACGCGCCCCCAGCGGGAGAAAGACGCGCAAACCTAGACACGGGCCTCTCCCACGAAGACGCCCGAGAACGAGAGAGGAACCGGCTCCACGAATTGGAGCTCGCCCGACTCCGGCTAGATGGAGAACTACAGCTGACGACGAAAAAGATAGCCCTCGAGCAACTACGGCTAGAAGGAGACCTGGAGGAAAAACGGAGACAAAGGGACCTCGAGGAAAAGAGACTCATGCTCGAGCATGAGCGCGGCTTAAAGGAAAGAGAAATCAAGGCCTAAACAAACGATGCCAACGCATCCGGGGGCAAGACCTCGCCCCCTCCTATGGACACGAAGGTGCACATACCCAAGGATGTCGTCAAAGAGTACTACAAGAACTAAGACATTCAACAGTGGTTCAAAGCCTACGAAGTAGCCATGACCGCCCATCGAGTACCCCTCAAGGACTTGGGCGCCGGCCTGTGGGGGAAGTTCGTCAACGAGGGGAGAGACGCCCTGCTAGAGCTCCCCGATGCCGAGATGACCTCGTACGAGCACATGAAAATTGCTCTCCTCACTCGCTACAGACTCACCCCCGAAATGTACCGGCAGCGGTTCCGAGACTGTAAAAAAATCCCCGGTACCACATGGGTCGAGTACGTGAACTTTTTCAGCAGAGCTTTCGACGAGTGGATCAAAGGCAGCCAGGTCACCACCTACCAGCAGTTGGTTGACTTCATTATATGGGAACATCTTTCCAACAACTGCTTCATCGAACTCCGACAACATCTCCTCGACAGCAAATTGACAGAGCCACGAAAACTCGCTGTCGAGGCTGATAGATGGGTGAGCACCCGAGTTCCCCGGAGCCCGATGGGAGACTACGGCTGGGGATCCCCCGGAAACCACCGACCACGAGGCGGAGGAGGAGGCCAGAGCAGGGGCCGAGATCCCTCCACGGGGTTCGGGGTTCTCCCCTACCTCCACTTCGCCATCCCTGGGCCGAAGGGGGGCCCCTCCAGCGAGACCAGGGCCCCGCCCGAATGTTACGTGCCACAGATGCCAACGACAGGGTCATTATGCGAATGACCCCCTTTGCCCGATGAACCAGCGACCCGGCACCACCGGTCCTCCGAACCGCCAGATCGCGGCCGCCTCCCTGGGTACAGAAGGAGGCGAGGAAGAAGACAACGACCCCAAGCAGGTGGAGTGGGAGCCCGCTGCTATGATCTTGGCATGCCTGGGTAATCGAGACATGATCCCCCGAGACCCAATCCCAGGCAACACCCAGAAATACCGCCAGTGGGTCACCATCAATGGTCGGCGGGCCGAAGCCCTCCGTGACACTGGAGCCAGCGTGACGGCGGTCCGCTGCCACTTGGTGACCCCGGAACAGATTCTACCCAATATCCTGTGCCCGGTACGGTCAGCGGACAACTCCGAAAGTTTGTGCCAGATGGCCCGCTTCCCCTTCGAATGGGGAGGGGTGTCGGGCATGCTGAAGGTGACCGTCCATGATGATGCCCCCGTCGACTGCCTGGAAAGTTCCGCCTGGGCCCACGTCGAGCGGAGAGAGCATCTGGGGATGCTAGGCCTTCCCGAGTGGGTCTGTGCGACCACTCGATCCATGGCTGACCGGGCCACCGCCCCGATCGAAGATGCTCTGCCGGAAGAACCGGAGTGGCCCGCACCTCCACGGCCCGCCGTCCCCAAGGACGCCGACCCTGAACCCGGCCCCCAGGGGCCCAGCCATGAAGACCTTACCGAGCTCGGCCACCTTCCCGAACTAGCTCAATGGCGCCAAGAAGGTGGCCCCACCCGTGAACAATTCCAGCAGGACCAGAAAACATGTCCCTCCATCGAGGGAATCCGACAACAAGCAGCCACTCAAGCCGCTGGAGACCCCTCAGGATCCCACTGGGTCTATTGGGACCACGACCTTCTCTACAGCGAGCAGAAGATTGCCGAACTAGGGGCCAGCCGGGTGCTGGTCGTTCCCCTCCGATTCAGAGACTTCCTTTTGAACTTGGCACATGACGTGCCCCTCGCCGGTTACCTGGGGCAGGACAAAACTTACAGCCGCCTGGTGACCCATTTCTACTGGCCGAAGATGCGCAACGATGTGCACAACCACTGCCAAACCTGTCCGACCTGTCAAGCCAGCGGGAAGAGAGGGGGGAAAGTAAAAGCTCCACTACAGCCTTTTGTCGTGGTCACCACCCCCTTCGAGCGAGTGGGGATCGACATAGTGGGGCCCTTGGACCCTCGCACCTCCCATGGGCACCGCTTCATCCTCGTTCTGGTGGACCATGCCACCCGCTATCCTAAAGCCATCCCCCTCCGAACCATCACGGCCCCCGTAGTAGGCCGAGCCCTAATGGGGATCTTCTCCAGAGTCGGCTTCCCTGAGAAGTCGTGAGTGATCGGGGCACAAACTTTATATCTAAATATATGCGGTCCCTGTGGCAACAGTGCGGGGTCACGTATAAGTTCACCACCCCGTATCACCCCCAAGGAAATGGACTTGTGGAGCGGTTTAACCGAACACTGAAAGGAATGATCAAGGGCACCGAGGAGCTGCTACGACGCAAATGGGATGTCCTGCTGCCCTGCCTCCTGTTTGCATATCGCGAGGTACCCCAGAAGTCCCTGGGGTTCAGCCCCTTTGAAATATTGTATGGGCACCCGGTCCGAGGCCCCCTCAGCCTGGTCAAAGAAGGCTGGTAGACGACTGTCCGAGGTGCTCCCCCAGATGTCTACCAGTACCTCCTGACACTCCGCAACCAGACTCGAAAGTTCCGGGAACTTGCCGAGGCCAACCTGGAGGCCAGTCAGGAGGAGATGAAACGCTGGTATGACCAGAACGCCTCGTCCATCGAGTTCGAGCCGGGCCAACAGGTCTGGGTCATGTCCCCGGTCGAACCTTGTGCTCTCCAGGACAAATGGACGGGGCCCTTCAAGGTGGTGGAGCGCAAGAGCCCCGTCACTTACTTGGTGGACATGGAGTCCCCCCGAAACCCCCTCCGGGTTCTACACGCTAACCGGCTCAAGCCGCACTTTGCCCGCACTGAACTAAGTCTGCTGCTAGCGACCGATGACGGAGCTAAAGACGACTCCGAACCTCTACCATATCTCCTGAGTACCCGCGAGAGAGACGGCTCCGTCGAAGGGGTCACGCTCTACGCTACCCTGACCCCCGAACAGCACCAAGACTGCCGGAAGCTGCTGGGGCAATTTGCAGATCTATTTTCCTTCACTCCTGGGGTCACCCGGTGGTGTGTCCACGATGTAGACACCGGAGACAGCCCGCCTGTAAGACACCGAGCTTTCCGAGTGCCCGACCGAGTTCGGGCCTGCATTCAATCCGAGGTGGCCAAGATGCTAGCTCTGGGGGTAGTCAAACCCTCCAACAGTCCCTGGGCCAGTCCCGTTGTCCTGGTCCCTAAAGCCGCCGCACCCGGCGATCCCCCGGAGCTCCGGTTCTGTGTCGACTACCGGGGGCTGAATGCCGTCACCAGGACCGACGCCCATCCCATCCCCCGGGCGGATGAACTGATCGATCACCTGGGGGCCGCAAAGTATCTCAGCACCTTCGACCTCACGGCCGGATATTGGCAGATCTGCCTCACCCCTGGAGCGCAAGAGCGATCGGCCTTCTCGACCCCTGATGGCAACTACCATTTCAAGGTGATGCCCTTCGGCATGAAGAACGCCCCGGCCACCTTCCAGAGACTCATGAACAGGGTGCTGGCCGGGCTAGAGGAGTTCAGTGCCGCCTATCTAGACGGCATTGCAGTGTACAGCCTCCACTGGGATGAACACCTGACCCACCTCTGGGAGGTCCTGACGGCCCTCCGACGGGCCGGACTGACAATAAAAGCCAGCAAGTGCCAGATAGGCCAAGGGTCCGTGACCTATCTGGGACACCATGTAGGGAGCGGCCAGGTGGCTCCCCTCCAGCCAAAGATTGACGCCATCCGTGCCTGGGAGCCCCCGGTCACCCAAACAGCAGTCCGAGCCTTCCTGGGGCTCACCGGATATTATCGGCGCTTCATAAAAGACTATGGAAGCATTGTGGGGCCCCTCACAGAACTAACCTCCAAAAGGTTACCCCAAAAGGAGCGCTGGACCCCCGAGTGCCAGGTCGCCTTCGACACACTGAAGACCGCCATGTGCACCGCCCCTGTGCTCCAAGCCCCCGACTACAGCCGAGAGTTTGTGGTCCAAACCGACGCCTCGGAGCACGGAATTGGGGCGTTCCTCTCACAAGTAAAACCTGAGGGAGTCGACCTTCCCGATGCCTTCATCAGCCGGCGGCTGCTTGCCAGAGAGCAACAATGGAGCACCATCGAGACGGAAGCCTTCGCCGTCGTGCGGGCCCTAAAGAAGCTCCGGCCCTACCTCTTCGGCACCCACTTCCGGGTCCAGACCAACCACCGGCCCCTGCGGTGGTTGATGCATATGCGGGGAGAAAACCCGAAACTGTTGCGATGGTCCATCTCCCTCCAAGGGATAGACTTCACTGTGGAGCATCGCCCCGGTAACGACCACGCCAATGCTGACGGCCTGTCCAGATTCTTCCGCCTCGGCGAGGAGAACCCCCAAGAAGATGGGTGACTCTCCCCTGCCTTCAGCTGGGGGGACGCGTGTTGGAACCGGCCTCATGGCGTGGCCCTACCCCTCCCGCATGGCAGGCCCAGGACGACATCGGCCCTCCGCCGAGCCTCGGGCGACCCCTGTTGCCCGACCCTGCACACCCCAACACCAACCCTGCTGGTCCGGTTACCATCCCGGACCCTCACTACCGGCCCGACTCCATCTTGGGCCCATCACGTCACAAACCACGTCCTGAGCACGAGGCCTCGCCCGACTCCATCTTGGGCCCTCCATGTCACGAACACGAGGCCTCGGCCCCGGCCCAGGCCCCAGCAACGCCCCCACATCGAGGCACCAAGATCCACCCAGGTGGTCGAGTGGCCACTCCACAAGATCCGAGAGGAGGGAAGTTTCGATGGGCCTCCAGCCGTCCCCGGACGCCTGGTATCGATCGCCCCCCAGCCTCCCTGGGTGCTGGCTCCACCCCCCTGCTGGGTGTCTGGACACCATCATCCCGGCCCCTCTGGCCCCCAGGCGCGAGGGCCCGGACATCAAAGGACTCCAGTCCTATATCTGGGCCAGCCCCGGAGTAGGACGGCAGTTGTATCCTGGACTGGAAGCCCTGCTGACGCTGTCGCGGCCGACACCAGACGAACTCATTTGCCTGTAACCGGAAGCTACTCTGAGAGCCTGCTGGCGCTGCCGCGGCCCACCTTCGCTGAACCATCTTGAGAGCCTGCTGGCGCTGCCGCGGCCCACCTTCTCTGAACCATCTTGAGTGCCTGCTGGCGCTGCCGCTGCCCACCTTCTCGGAACCATCTTGAGAGCATGCTTGCGCTGCCGCGGCCCACCTTTGCTGAACCATCTTGAGAGCCTGCTAGCGCTGCCGCGGCCCACCTTCTCTGAACCATCTTGAGAGCCTGCTGGCGCTTCCGCGGCCCACCTTCTCGGAACCATCTTGAGAACTTGCTGGCGCTGCCGCGGCCCACCTTCGCTGAACTATCTTGAGAGCCTGCTGGCGCTGCCGCGGCCCATCTTCGCCGAAATCACCTCGAGCCTGCTGGCGCTGCCGCGGCCTCCCCTCCGTAAAGACCACCTGTCGAGTCCTGCTGGCGCTGCCGCGGCTCGACCTCTCGGAACCCCCGGCTCGAGGATTGAGAGCTGTGCGCAGGGTATCCCTTCCTGCACCCGTACTAAGACTGTCCCGCTACCCTATCCCTTCTTTCTGAGACTTTATAGATCCATCGATCTACCTGTACATATCGCCAAGAACAAGCAACCTTTATTCCTGATAAAGCCTAAGAACTTATCCTCTTGTGTGGTGTCCGTTTGTAGTGTTGTGGTTACTCTGCTGTACGATCCTAGGAGAGGGCCCTCACCCAGGAGGCCTCTCGGTAACGCTCGGCTACTTCTCGACGGAGAGGTGGACCTAGGGGTGGCCAGTTAGACATCTTCTGCCTCCCCCGGGATCGCCTTTCTAACAGAAGATAACAAGGCAAGCGACGGACACGGACGTGTTCCAACACGCGATAGAAGATCTTGATGCCCACCACAGGCCAGTCATGTGCAACTTCTTCCAAGACAGGGCCACATGGAACACTTTCAGGAATCAGCACTGATAGAACATAGCACTTAGAACATAGCACATAGAATGTAAATCACTGTAGCACAAAATAGCACACCACCAGCAATTACTGGTAACCAGGTAAGTACCACCTACGCATCCATAACCACCTTAGGAAAATGTTACGCAGGGAACCAGGACCTCACTAGCACCACCTGTACTAGCAAGAACAACCACCTAAGTACCAGCAAGAACAACCACCTAAGTATCACAATACCTGTAGGGGTATAAGCACATAACACATGATGCATAACATACATTCAGAGGTGTAAGGAACAAGGCACATGATGCATAAACAACACATTCAGAGATCCAGGGAAGGAAAACACATGATGCCTAAACACATTCAGAGGTGTATCAAAGAACACAATTGCGCAAAAATCACATTAGCCACAACCTGTGGCAGTCCCTAGGCCAACTGGCCTCGTAGGGGCTAGGACGCCCTGTGTCCCAAAGTCAGGGGCCTAAACGTAGCAGCTGCCTACGAAGTGATGGGCAGCTGGTGTAGAGAATGGGGGGGGGCCAACTTGGGAGCCTCGCAGGCTCTGAACATATACTTGTCCCCTTTTTGGAGTCTCGCTGGGCTCTGAGTAAAGAAATGGCCCCACGAGCCTCTCTGGGCTCTCAAAACACACCTAGAACAATGGTGCCCCCGGGGAGCCTTCGCGGCTCGAACACAAATATGGCCCCCGTCGTTGGAGCCTCTCTTAGGCTCGAATTAGAATGCCAGCTGAGCCTCTCATGGCTCGAAACAGAATGCGGCCTTGTCGGAGCCTCCGGGGTCACGAACAACTTTGGCGTGGTAAGCTGGAGTCCCCCTCCTGGGGACTCCTAAAGGCAATGGTGCGCTTTGAGCCTCTCGGGGCTCTGAGGACAAAGGGCACAGTGGTTGGAGTCCCACTGCGGGGACTCAGAATCAGAGATATGCCCCCGGGGCCCTAATCACCACTGCCGCTTTGACTAAATGCCCCCAAGAGCTACCAAGACGAAGCCCCACTCACCGGGACTCACGAGGCAGCTCCTCTCTGTGGCGGTTTCTTCTCCACCCGGTCCTGCTTCTGGGGGCCGGGTGCTGGTAGTGGCGGCGGGCGGGGCTCTTTTCCTCGGGAAACCCCCGCGCTTCCTTTCTGCTCTGGGCTTCCCTTCTCCGTGGAGCCCTGAGCACGACCAGGCCCTGCCCACGTCTTCCCGGGGCTTTGCCTGGCTTCCTTTCCCGGTTCCGGGCTATGGTGGGGGCGGGACGTCCTGCCCCTCTCTGTCTCTGGGCATAGGCTGACTCGGCAGCCAATGGCAGCGCGGCCTCCCTGACGAGCCTCCCCTCTCGGCTTTGGTCGCGCTGCTGAGGCTCAAGTCAGGGAAAATCACGAAGAAAATGCAGGGTTTAGAAATTCCGGGTGGGCACCGGCCTCAGCAAAATAAAGGGCTCTCAGCGCTAGGCAGCATAAAGTGTAGTGTAGTTCCTATTATCCCAATAGGCTCTGCGCATTGGAATAATATCTTCAATAGTATAGACCTAGGACGGAGGTTAACTAGGTCTTCTACTGACGATATTAGACTTAAAGTTTTGTGTTTGCCAGCTAGCTCAGAGTTCACTAGAAACTTTCTCGAATAGGCAAGGAGGATTTTAACCTCCCTGGATAGACAAGAAGGGATTTAGTTTCTGACAACCATAGAACATGACAACTTTGCTCTCCCCTAATCAAGAGTGTATCTCTAGAGTCGTATGAAAACAAAAGACAACTTATTTTACTCAGTCAGTTCAGTGCATTCTTAGTTTCACCAGATTGTAGAGAAAAGGAAGAGACGGGCGTGTTCAATAAAAGATGGTGTTTATTGATCAGTCTCTTTTCTTGTACAAGAGAAATGAATCGCTACTATTGTAATACTTGTAGTTAAGTAAAGTGCATATAGTAAAGACAGAATCATAAAATAATACTGTAAAAGCATTGATATGGTTTCTGAGCCATATGATTCTTTAAAATGGATAAAATATATACATACATATATACATTTGACTAATCGTACTCAACTGGTGCTTCTAACCACGCCTACCCCAGTGTACCTGACCTAAGCCTAATACGTGGGCGGGAGTAGATAAGTAGCAGTTTAAGTTAAGTTTGTTTTGCCAAGGGACTGACTCAAGAATTCTCTGCAAGGGGTTATTCAGTTCTGTACCTGAGATCTAGAATGTTGGAGGGCTGGTATCTCTTATCCCAGGTCTTGATATTCCAGCTGCCTGCGAGGGCTGCGTGGAAACGCCGGAGCTGGATTTCTCGGCAGGAGAAAGGCAGCGTCTCGTTCTCAGAGCGTCAGGAAGGCGGGGCAGCGTCTGTGGGCTTCGCTCTCAGCTGGGCTCCTCGGCAAGTCTCGCTGCTCCAATCTCGTCACCACCGCGTGTGTTTGCTTAAGGCAATGTCGGTAATATTTATACCTGAAAGGTGCCGAGATTGACGTAAGGATGGACATATATACGTCAATAAGGATGTCATACGAACGGGTTCGTTCGCACATTCTTTTACTGAAGTTCTCGGTGAAATCAAAACAATGGCTACGGGAATTTCCCAGGTCGCTGTAGGTTTGATTTGTTTTGAGAACTCCGTATGCCTTATCAGGGGCTGGAGGAATATCGCTTGCCTAATTAGATGGCATGCGTTATGACCTAATCAGATAACGCGCTTCTGTGCCGTGGTCTGGCTTAATCAGATAACGGTTTTTGCACCGTTGAATGGCTGCTAGTTAATTATTAACTAAACCAGGGTCAGGAATAGGGGGATCGATACAGTACCTATAGAAATACATCACAAAAGCGCTCTCAAGCGCTAGTCAAATAAAGCGCTTCCAGGCGCTAAAGCAAAAGTAAAGCGCTCCCAGCACTCGTGGCACAATTACGGCGCCCCAAGGCGCTGTGAGGGAAAAGTAAAGCGCTCCCAGGCGCTTGGAAGGCAATTGCAGCGCCCACTGGTGCTTGAGGACTGATTTCAGTGCTCCCAGCGCTATAGAGATAATTACAGCGCTCCCAGCGCTATAGAACATCACAAGTTCAGGGCAAGTCCTTGGAATGCAGCAAGATGGGGGGCAAGGCTGGGCCAGGGGCCAGCTCACTGGGCCCTCCAGGCAGGAAGCCAGTCCCAGGTGGCGATTCCTCCTGGCGCCAGCAGCAGCAGCAGCCCCCCTCAGTAAGATCAGGAAAGAACAACTTGCAAGGAGACAAAGCCCTTTTTATACTAATAAATCCTTTGTCTGTGTGCAGGGTGGGGGAAGAACCAGTCGCTGCTGGTCTGGGAGCACCCTTGATGTGCTCAGCCCCTCACTCTATTCATTAGGCAGGCTAGGGTTGTTAGAAGCACCACAGGGGGCGGAGCCAGCATTGTGTGGGGAAAGCCCAGCCCTATTCAGGACCCAGGTGCACTCCTCCCCAGCCATCAGCATGCTAATCTCCATACTTACCAACGGGCAGACCCATCATGACTCATGGAGCCTGGCATCCCAGCCAGCTCCAGCCAATCACACGCCAGCACCTTTACAGCACACACACAGCCATGTCTAGAAGTGGCACTTCCACACTAGACACATACACGCCGCATACATCATTTCGCAGCATTCAATCACACGAGTCCGCACATACCAGACTCGAGCCTGTACACCCCACGTATCAGGAACTACCAGGGACACATACATTCCCATTGCATTCCTATGGGAGGGCAGGCCAACCTTACTCCACGCACTCAGAGTGCGCACGCACTTTCCACTGGGACACAGTGAAAGTGCGCAGAACCCAAAAATCACCATCACCAGGTCACCATTAAAAGCAAAAAGTTTAGGGGTGTACCTGCCAGAAGGGCCAAGTGCAACACAACCCCTTTCCAGCCAAAAGGCAGGGGAGACCAATCACCACCGTGATGGACTTCCCTGCTTGGGGCGATAGAACACGGACGCGGGGCTGCAACTGCAGGGACACCCTCCGGTTCTACGCCACGGTGAACCCATGGGATTCCTTCCAAAACCACTGTCTGGACCAACTGGGCTACCCCACTGGTACTCCCGAGCTGTCCGCAGCCAGGACCAGGCCCTGGGCCACCCAGGTGCCACTGGTTCTTGCCTATTCGCAGAGCGGGGGGTAGTAACCCCTGGCACATAGTAGCCATTCTCCACTCTTCGTGTCTGCAAGACAGGACTAGACTGCCACTGGTTCTCCAGCCTAGGGTCTACAACCTCAGACAGACCAGGAGTCTCAGGGAAGGCTCTCCTCCCCCTATCTCTTCTCCTAGAGTTCCTCCTCCTCCGGCGAGGGGTACACCTAGAATGCCATTCCAACACAGGGCACCGGGGTCAGAGGTGAGCTCTCCCACCCTCTGCACCCCCTTCCAGAGGTCTGGCCTCTCCCAACTGGAGAGGTTCCTCTGGAAGAAGAACCGGTCAGGACACTGGTTACAGTTGTCCTACCCTTCAGGTCAGGCTGATCCTGAACCTGGCCTCCCAACCTCTGGTCTAAAAGCTTTGGTGGAACAATTGCCTGGCACTCCAGGACTTCTGGGGATTCACACACCATCCCCCTGAGGCTAACAAATGACACATATGTTGTGTGACTGTCTGTCTGCCGCAGATCTCCCGTCCCCTGTCCACCTGACAGTGCGCTAAGATCCCCCAGAACCGAAGTGGCGCCACCCGGGTCCCCCCAAGAAGATCTAGCCCAACTGGCTAGTCCCTGGTCCACTGGTGCATCCACTGGGAAACTCATCCCCCAATCACTCCTCACGCTGGACTCCTGTACCCTCTCTACCGGAGCGGTACTGCCAGACTCTAGAACCACCAGAGCTCTGTTTACAGACGCTCCAGGTCCTCTACTCATTGGGAGATCTTCCTCAAATGGACTAACAGGACAGCCTAGGTCCCCAACCTGGTGTTTCCTACAGGAACCATCCAAGTCCTGAGGCAGGGCTTCGTGCGTCTGTGGACTCTCGGTCACCCTCTCACTCCTGCTCCACTGAGCCAGGCAGTGAGCCCCTACACCCTCCTCGCTATCCTGGGACCTAGCTGGGCTACACTGAGCCTCCTCCACCACGCTTGGCTGGAGGATACCTGAACCACTACTTTTGGAGTCACTCACCAATGACTCTAGAGAACCTCTAGCCCTTTCCCAGTGGTCTGCCTCATCTGCAAGCTCACATGCGTCAGACAATCGACACCCCAACAGGTGTTGGCGCAACCCTGGTGAACAACAACTGAGCACCTGCTCTTTGAGAACCATATTAAGCAGTGTGTCAAAATCAGAGTCAGTGTGAACCTCTACCCAAGCCCACAGTGCTTCACAACATTCATCCTCAAGCTCCTCCCACGATTGGTGAGACAGCTTCCTACTGCCCCTGAACTTCAACCTTAACTCCTCCTCTTGGGAAACAGGTACCATACTCTGGGAACTGGGAGTGGGACTGCTCGCACTGGGATCTATATAGCTGCCACCACTGGACTCATCCCGCCCTGGGGAGTCCAGAAAATTAAAACTGCGCGCATGGGATAGTCTACCCTCCAGAGCTACTTTGCCTCTGGTGGAGGACCTCTCAGCCTCCTCTATCCTCTCCTGCGCTAAGACCCTCTCAGTCTCTAGCTGTTGCTTTCTAACACCCAGCTGAGCCATCGCCTGGGCATGCTCTAACATGAGCTTCTCTAAAGCCAGCTGGTGCTCCCTTTCTCAACTCCTATCTTCCCACTCTTCTGGGGACAGGGAAAGGGATGAGGCGCTGCCTCCTACACTGGACCCAGCAAAGAACTCCCTACCTATGGGGTCTTCATTCTCTACTGGTGTCCAAGTACTGACATCTTCTCCCTCCTCTTCTGAATCTTCAAGGCTCCCTACAGACCCACCACCCTCATGGTGTGAGGGCCAGGCCCTTTCCTCACTGCGCTTAAGATCCCATTGATCCTTTTGCCATCTGACCAGGCAGTCCTTAAGTTCGTACCAGCCTGCCTTATCCGCCCCTATGCCTCTCTCTTCAGAGAACCTTCTCAGCTCCCACACACCGTATGTGGCTAGCTCATTGAAATCAAAAACAGGCTCCATCTTGGCAGGACGTTACAGAGACAAGATTACACAGGGAACCTAGGGGTCTGAGCTTAACACAGGAGTACACAATTCACAAAGGATTCAGAAAGCTCTCTATCCCAGAGAACTCACACTCACTTGTCTAGTGCCACACACCATTCATCCACACACAACCCCCCCCTCGGACTGGTAAGGCAGTTTCTACCACCCCTGATTCCTCAACCTGACCACACGTGACACAGGTACCAACTCTGGGCGCAGGGCGGGGGCACAAATGTACTGGACACAATTACATAATGATACATTTAGGAGAAGAAATATGGAACTTCCAAAAAAACAATAATCCCCAAAATGTGGTCATCTAAAATGCAGAGTTTTGTAGTGCGGCCAGTTGCCACTGTGGTACAGCACAAACACAAATCCTTATCCCACCGCTGCCACCAATGTTAGAAATGGGATCCCTGGCTGGCCCGGGCTTGCGCCAAAGTCAGTCAGAGACCACCACCTCCACGTCAGGGCAAGGGAGTTACACGGCAAGAAAACCCCTGCTCACCCCCTTGGTAACGTAGTACGAGCAGTAAGGCTAAACTTGGAGGCTATGTGAGTTAAGTATTTGTGCACGCACCCCAGCAACAACACCCAAGGCCCACCACAAAGGAAACTCCACACAAGGTTATGTATAAAAATAGCCTTTGTATTACACCAAAACACATTAGATAAATACACACACTTTACAATGTGGCAACAGGAACGGGCAGAATTTACAGGGGATATGTACAAGACAGGGCCACATGGACCACTGTCATGAATCAGCACTTTTAGAACTTAGCACTTAGAACATAGCACATAGAATGTATATCACTGTAGCACAAAATAGCACACCACCAGTAACTACTGGTAACCAGGTAAGTACCACCTACGCAACCCTAACCACCTTAGGAAAATGTTACGCAGGGAACCAGGACCTCACTAGCACCACCTGTACTAGCAAGAACAACCACCTAAGTATCACAATACCTGTAGGGGTATAAGCACATAACACATGATGCATAACATACATTCAGAGGTGTAAGGAACAAGGCACATGATGCATAAACAACACATTCAGAGGTGCAGGGAAGGAAAACACATGATGCTTAAACACATTCAGAGGTGTATCAAAGAACACAATTGCGCAAAAATCACATTAGCCACAACCTGTGGCAGTCCCTAGGCCAACTGGCCTCGTAGGGGCTAGGACGCCCTGTGTCCCAAAGTCAGGGGCCTAAACGTAGCAGCTGCCCATAAAGTGCTGGGCAGTTGGTGTAGAGAATGGGCGGGGGCAACTTGGAAGCCTCGCATGCTCTGAACATATACGTGTCCCCTTTTTGGAGCCTAGCTGGGCTTTGAGTAAAGAAATGGCCACACGAGCCTCGCTGGGCTCTTAAAACACACCTAGAACAATGGTGCCCCCGGGGAGCCTTCGCGGCTCGAACACAAATATGGCCCTGTCGTTGGAGCCTCTATTAGGCTCGAATTAGAATGCCAGCTGAGCCTCTCGTGGCGCGAAACAGAATGCGGCCTTGTCGGAGCCTCGGGGCTCACGAGCAACTTTGGCGTGGTAAGCTGGAGTCCCCCTCCTGGGGACTCCTAAAGGCAATGGTGCGCTTTGAGCCTCTCGGGGCTCTGAGGACAAAGGGCACCGTGGTTGGAGTCCCACTGCGTGGACTCAGAAACAGAGATATGCCCACGGGGCCCTAATCACCACTGCCGCTTTGACTAAATGCCCCCAAGAGCTACCAAGACGAAGCCCCACTCACCGGGACTCACGAGGCAGCTCCTCTCTGTGGCGGTTTCTTCTCCACCCGGTCCTGCTTCTGGGGGCCGGGTGCTGGTAGTGGCAGTGGGCGGGGCTCTTTTCCTCGGGAGAGCTCCGCGCTTCCTTTCTGCTCTGGGCTTCTCTCTTCCGTGGAGCCCGGAGCACGACCAGGCCCGCCCACATCTTCCCGGGGCTTTGCCTGGCTTCCTGTCCCAGTTCCGGGCTGGGGTGGGGGCGGGACGTCCTGCCCCTCTCTGTCTCTGGGCATAGGCTGACGAGCCTCCCCTCTCGGCTCTGGTCGCGCTGCTGAGGCTAAAGTCAGGGAAAATCACAAAGAAAATGCAGGGTTTAGAAATGCCGGGTGGGCACCGGCCTCAGGAAAATAGAGCGCTCCCAGCGCTAGGCATCATAAAGGGCTCTCAAGCGCTAGTCAAATAAAGCGCTTCCAGGCACTAAAGCAAAAGTAAAGCGCTCCAAGCGCTCATGGCACAATTACGGCGCCCCCAGGCGCTGTGAGGGAAAAGTAAAGCGCTCCCAGGCGCTTGGAAGGCAAATGCAGCTCCCACCGGCGCTTGAGGACTGATTTCAGCGCTCCCAGTGCTATAGAGATAATTACAGCGCTCCCAGCGCTATAAGACAGCACAAGTCCAGGGCAAGTCCTTGGTATGCAGCAAGATGGGGGGCAAGGCTGGGCCAGGGGCCAGCTCACTGGGCCCTCCAGGCAGGAAGGCAGTCCCAAGTGGCGGTTTCTCCTGGCACCAGCAGCAGCAGCAGCCCCCCTCAGTAAGATCAGGAAAGAAAAACTTGCAAGGAGACAAAGCCCCTTTTTATACTAATAAATCCGTTGTCTGTGTGCTGGGTGGGGGAAGAACCAGTCGCAGCTGGTCTGGGAGCACCCTTGATGTGTTCAGCCCCTCACTCTATTCACTAGGCAGGCTAGGGTCGTTAGACATAAAACAGGGGGCGGAGCAAGCATTGTATGGGGAAAGCCCAGCCCTATTCAAGACCCAAGTGCACTCCTCCTCAGCCATCAGCATGCTAATCTCCACACTCCCCACCGGGCAGACCCATCATGACTCATGAAGCCTGGCATCCCAGCCAGCTCCAGCCAATCACACGCCAGCACCTTTATAGCACACACACTGCCATGTCTAGTAGTGGCACTTCCACACTAGACACATACACGCCGCATACATCATTTCGCAGCATTCAATCACACGAGTCCGCACATACCAGACTCGAGCCTGTACACCCCACGCATCAGGAACTACCAGGGACACACACATTCCCCATGCATTCCTATGGGAGGGCAGGCCAACCTTACTCCACGCACTCAAAGTGCGCAAGCACTTTCCACTGGGACCCAGTGAAAGTGCGCAGAACGCAAAAATCACCATCACCAGGTCACCATTAAAAGCAAAAAGTTTAGGGGTGAACCTGCCAGAAGGGCCAAGTCCAACGGGCTTATGGTGGGCCATTCTCAAGCCTCCAGCATGCCGCGAAGCCCTCCGCTGGGACCGGCATAGCCCCCGTCTGGAGCTGCTGCTCTCAATCTCAGTCCGCAGTAATGTGGATTTCAGGGGAGCGGACCCCTTTTTCCAGGCTGCCTTTATTCATGCCCTTTCAGCATTTGGAAAAGCACTTCGTTAAGTACGCGCACCGTGTGACGGGTGTGATGGCCCCCACAGCACTTCAGACGAGGAGGGGAGGGGAGGTGTGTGTAATCTGAATAATTTACCAGCCTGCAGCTTCCTGATTTCTACTTGGCAGTTCCAGTATCTCGCTCAATAAGGAACTTCACTTATTCTTCTTTGTTTTTTTTCCTTTCGTGTCGTCGTAATAACCTCCCAGAAAGTTCCCTCAAATGTAAGTTTTCGTTCGCTGGCCTTTTCCAATATGTTCAGTCTTTGTGAGAACGGGAAAAAATGCCGGGTTGATTTGTGCTGACACGCTCATTCTTTGTTTAAACCAATTTACGGGCTCCTTTTTTCCCAAGAGTATCTTTTTTTTTTTTTTTTTTTTTTTTTTTTTTGAAAACCTTTATTGAACAATGGAAGCTCACAAATACTGGCCTACAACCCCACGGGCTGGCCAGAAACAGAATGGTCAAATAACCGGCATACAAAAGAAGATCTGCACAGGATATAACATCAGGAGCACTGGTGAAGCAATAAAACAATCGAGCGTTCAGCAAGAGCAGGATAATAAAGGTTAAGTTTTCTAGCGCGGGGAGGGGACCAAAGGAATAACGGGCCGTATATGAGAATACAAGGGAGGGACCGCGGCAAGCCGCCATTTTATAAACACAACGTAAGAAAATGAAGCCATATAATCAAATCTAGCAAAGGACAAAAACAGAATCAGATCATCAAACAGCGACAGTGGCAACAATCAATCGCGCTCACCCACCTCCGCCCCTACCCGAACAAAGAAGACGTGTTCAAAAAGCCCCAGCACAAAGACTATGCAATACGCACCCCAACGGAAAAAGGGCACCTCCATAAAGGAGGAAGGGAAGGAGGGAGAAAAGGACAACAAAAGGAATACCCGCCAGACCATGCACCCCCAGGGGGAAAAACAGGACAATAAAACCGGCATGCGATGGAACCGAAACACGATACCAGAATAGGCAGCGAACCACAATCAGCCACACACCGGAAGAAGGACAGAAAACCCCCGGGGGAGATACGAGGTGACAGAGTCCCGAAAAAGTGAATACACAAGAGCCATAGAACAAAAAGGGAAAATAAGGGGGGAAAAAGACCCCCCGACACAAACAGACCCCCCCCACCCACCCCTAAGCCCACCCTGCACCCCTGCAGAAGGCTACGGCCTACCCCCCCGCAGCGTGCCTGTCGCCCTAAGTAGAACCCGAAATTTAGTGGAGCAAGGAAAGTTAGAATTAAAAGACAAAAAAGGGGGGGGGGGAGGAAGGGAAGGAAAGAAGGGAGTAAAGACATACCAACATACACACGGGGGAGGGCCAAAGACAGGAGTAAACGCACCCATCCACCCGCCCGGGTTGAAGGTCCAAGTCCTCGGGAAGCCAAAGAGTATCAGGCCAAAGTCCAGGAGCACTAACCAGTTACACAGAACCATATCAGGACACAAAGATCATCCAAACCGTTCATGAGCTACCGCATATAAGAGCCAGGTTTCATCAGCCCTGACCCTTTTTATCCAAAGCAGTAAGGGTCCGACCCAACGAGGACCCTGCCAGAAAGAACAGAAGGCAGGCAGCAGGAGAGTCCAACGGCAGTCCAAAAAAGTCACAGGAAGAAAAGCACGGAAGATCCAGGAAAATCACAGAATGTAGCAAACGATGCAGGCACAGTTCCAAGGATATATCCATAAAAACCGACCCATCCGGGCCGGCACAGGAGACGTCATCGGGCAGTGGTGATTGAGAGGGACCAGGAGAATCATGAAAGTCCGGCAAAACAAAATCCAGCTCCCGGGCCAAGGGCAGAGGAGGCAGCACAGGAGGAGAAGGCGCCGTCAGGTTGCGCACCTCCGGGGCGGCAGCCAGGGCAGAGGCCGCCAGGAGAGTACCAGCCACACCCCGCGATATCAATGCCTCATCCGGTTGCGGGGGCCCGGGAGGCCCGCAGTGAGGAACCGTCTCCAGAGCCAGGAGAGGCGCGGCCACCGAGAGCCGCCAGGATAGCAGGACGTTCAAGATCCCCTTAAGTGCAGGAAAACATTTACAGTATCCGACACCCGGGCCTTGCGGCGGGCCCCCAGTGCTCGTCCGGGCCCGGCCCAAACAATTGGGGTTGGTCGCCATCTTGAGAGCCCGCACAGGCCGCGCGGCCAACAACCTCCGCCGGGGCGGCAGTCAAGCAGAAGAAGTCCCGCCGACAGGCAGAAGAACACCCCGGACAGGAAGGGGGGCCACCAGAAGAAGGGGGTTCGCCGGCCCCCCAATGTCGCCAGTCCCGTTCTCCGAGTCCGGGCGGCAAAGAACAAAATGGCCGGACCGGAGAACAAAGGGGGAGGAAGCTGAACACACGAGGAACCCCAATAATGAAGGGCAGCGGCACCATCCAAGGCTGCCGCCACACAGGAGTCTCTCAGCCAGGAACCTCCGGCTCACACGAACAGCGGCCCTCCAATCACCTCCAGCGCGCTCCGAAGGGCAAGCCCGCAGGCTGCATCCGGCCCAGGAGCCGGGACGAAGAACCAGGCCAGTCCGCTCTCGAGTCCCGGGAACGGTCGGGGGCACTGCACCGGACCCACAGCAGCCAGGACAACTGGAACAAGTGGTAAGTGCCTGCAGAGCGTCGGAATAGTACCACACAGCAAGGAGGGCTTCCCGGGGCAGGATAAATGCAGGATAAATGTGAAAAACACAGGCGGGCGAACGGAGCCGAGCTAAAGCGCGGCCATCTCGGTCGCGAGCTAGGCTCCTCCCCCCCAAGAGTATCTTTTATGTATTCAGTTAGCGCCCTGTTTTGCCAACAATGTAACTGTTTATGCTCAGTTTGTTGGGTTTTAAGTGCACGAGAGCGCAGTGCACTTTGTCATGAAACCACCGTGAACACCCTAACCAGTTTCAAATTTACTTTTTTCAGTCAGCTGGATTTTACCGGCTAAATTGAGAATCTTTAGTTTACAGAGTATCAGCCTGATTCATCAAGCTGATTTGCGCTCGCAAAGGGCCAGATTCTGAGAATCTGGCCCTTTGCGAGTGCGATTTTTGCATTTGGGATTCATCATCCCAAATGCAAAAATCACTATTACAGAAATCGCATATTTGCGAGGAATTGGATTTAAGGAATCTCTAATAGAGATTCCTTAAATGCAATTCATCAACCAATTAGAAATAGCAAAATCGCAATATTTGGTCTCAATTTACCACCAAGTCTGACTTGGTGGTAAATTGCAAAAATAGTGTAAAAAGCACTTTAGTGCATTTTTTTCTTTTGTATGTTACACACACACATGTCCTTTGGACATGTGTGTGCGCAACACCTGTTCAAATGTGCATTTAAGGGGTGCTACAGGGTGTCCTTTGGACACCCCTGGCACCCTTAAAATCGCTATCTTATTTGCGAGTAGCAAATTGCTACTCGCAAATAAGGGATACTCCCCATTCATTCCTATGGGCCTTTTGGCCCATAGGAATCAATGGGGAGTTATTCCTTATTTGCGAGTAGCAAATTGTTACTCGCAAATAAGGAATGTGTAGGAATCGCTATTTATTTAGCAATTCCTACATGAATACCGTTTTGCGAGTCCTCAATAGCGATTCGCTATGAATCGCTATTAGGGGCTCGCAAAACGGCCCGTTGATGAATCAGGCTGTATATTCTGAAATACTTTCTGTATAGTCGACATTCGCTACCACGTACGTTGTTTAAATGTTTATGATGGCTGACGTCCGACCCCAGATCTACAATTGAAAGAAAGCATGTGTGTAAAACAATAGCCTTACATTTCGGTTTGTGTTCTGTGTTACAGTAAGAGCACATTTCAAGGTTCGTTAAGTAACATTTAACTACTTTTGAAATAAGTCACACTTTTCCTTGAAGCCTCTAATGCAGACCGGTTTTAGATGTTTGCTAGAACATTTGCCTGGTGTGTGGTCACTTGGCAAGACACAATTTCGCGAGAGAGAATTGAGGGGCATATTACCAAGCTATTGATTGGTTAGAGACAAAAATGTATCGCTGAGCTGCAGCGATTTTTATCGCAGATAAACCTTGGCATTACCAAGGTTTATCGCAAATTCAATAAAAAACGGCCCCAATGCATGTATATCGCTGAAAAGTCAGCGATATTCATGCATTACCGAACTAATGCTCTTAGCCATGTTATCCACCTCCCATTGGATAACATGGCTAAGAACTGCTCAGGGCAGGTGTTAGCTTTTGGAGATATTCGTGCTTAGCGCGAATATCTCCAAAAGTTGGTAATAGGAGATAGCGATGTTAGCGACTGTTTCCAGTCGCTAACATCTTGGCACGCCCACTTTGCATGTCATTAGGGATAAATATCACTGACATGCAAAGTGGGGCCCAAGATGGTCGCTATCTCCTACTAGCTGCCGCTAACTGGTGTTAGCGACAGCTTGGTAATAGGGAGATAATTTTATCTCCGCTTTCTTGGCTTTTAAAGCCAAAAAAGCGGAGATAAACCCCCTTGATAATATGCCCCTAAATTCGACCCGGGACCTTTAGTTTGCAGCACTGGAAATAAAGACACAGGACTCTTTTGCAGAAGACTGTTCACCACATATTTGGGGCATCATGGGGGTGGTACTGGTGCCCACTGTGGTCCTGTCAGAGGACCCCTCAGATCTGAGACAGAGGGGTCAAGTGCAGCCTCCCAGGACCTGTGGAACTGGCTAACAGGTTAAAGAAAAGCCTCCAGCCTAGACTCCTGGGTGCCGCCCTTTTACCTGATTCCATCTGCTAACAAACATTACCCACGCATGGACATAAGCGCTGATGGCCAAGGCGTGAAGGTGGCCGGACCCAGTAGTGCCTGTATCTCAGCGTGCAGCGGTGTCTCCTATGATACGTATTTGTATAGCGCACAGGAGTGGTCTGAATCTGTTCAAGGCCCACTGTGAGGTATGAGGTCAGTCCACCCAGATCAGTCGGCTGCACGCAACGAAGGCTTCAGAAGGTCTCCATCACCCTCCACGTGCTCCTCACACATAAACCTGTTGTAGAGCAGATATTACCAAGGAAGAGAAAGGAGTGCCAATTCTAAAGGAGGCACCGGGGGCACCTGTTTTCGTGACTGGCTGCATATATGATGATGATGATGATGATGATGATGATGAGGATGATGATGATGATGATGATGATGATGATGCCAATAACAATGGAAATAATAACAACAACAACAGGCTCACGGGGAGACGATGCCAAGACTAGAACCCACTTCCCCACTTCCCAAGTTTGAAGATTGCTCCTTCATAGTTCCTTTCAGTATTTTGATGATATTGGTAGGTGTGGGCTTCCGTTGTTACGGTATGAACATCTCTTGCAGGGTAAATGCAGTCCAGTGCAGAACTCCTTAATAAACAATTGAATTACAAAATACTCCACTGGTGTGTGAGGTTTGACAGCATCACTCCCCCTGGTGTTTGGTGAAAGGGTTTGATATGTACAAATATCCCTTTTGTCTTCTGTCGTCCGCTCTTAGAATGCTCAGCACAAGGAGTGTAAATCGCAGACTGTATGTTTACTGAGCATGATAACAAGGAAACGTTATTGAATCTCTGGCTGAAGAGATTTAGGAAAGAGGCGGGCCTGTATGCCCCAGATAAACAGTTTCTTTTTAGGTCTCCCCTGCCAATGCGCTTGCGCATTGCTGGCGAGAGATATAGAGGGCCACCAGAAAATCCTACCAAGAGGTCTTTGGAATGCGGATTAAGGCCAGTGCATGTGCGACGGGCGCGCGCTCGCTGCTCCCAAGCCCCCCCAATCAGACTTGAAAGGAAGCCACTCGCACACCACCATTTGTCTGTGCCTCGGCATCAGACTTCAAAGGCTGCTGCTCCCTCCCCCCCCCCCCCGGCACAGCAATGCCGAGAGCTTGGTTTAAATGGGGGCATCAATTTTCTGTCTACACGTTTGCTTCTTCAGCATGACCTTCGTGCTTCTGACCTTGTGACCTAAACATAGGAATTGTTTAAAGAAATGTTGTCTGCTGTAAGTCCTGCACTTTCCGATGTGTTACATTTTCTTATTGATTGCAATATTATTGTATGCAATATATTTGCTTACTTGAACGTTTGTCTTCGGTCCGATGTTGTTTAAACCGAGTCAGCGTGTGCTGTAAATTGGACCCAAGTGAGGCGCGCGTGTTCGTACATGAGGATTCTTAACCCGTTTCTGAAACTAAAAGAAAGTAACAATGTTTCACTGCACTTTTAGAGAAGTGTATGTGTTATCAGTCTCCTGTGCAGCAAATCTGATTTACTTCAAGACTTGTGATTTCAAGTTTCAATCATTGGACTTGTGTTATCTATCTGTATGCTGTTTAAACTTGGCTTCTCCTATCTTACAGTTATTAGCAATGTTAAAGATAAAGTAGCACTTCCAGATACATTCAGTTGATTGTATGACTTAACAACTACTGCCTAAACCACTACTTCTGGAACAACAAAGGCTAAATCACGACCATTTTTTAACCACTACATTTTAAACCACTACTCCCTAAACCACGAAAAAACAATATTTAATGTCACTTTTTCAATGTATGCCATTTTTTTTTCTAAAATATTAGGTAATTTCTGTTTTCAAAAACGAGCACACTGATCATATTCTTTTTGTGATTCGAAAGCATTTACAATTGTTAAAATCATTGCAACACTGCCGTCTCCTGACATAAACCGGTAATTTTTATGTAAATCATTTTCTTCAGAAACCTTTGCTGTATCTGATACATAACTTTTACGAATGTATTCTTTACGTTATTATTCTAACTATAAATATTTTTTAATTGTATTTGTGGGGGGAGTTCCCCCACAACCCCCCACACTACTCATCTACCCATTTATACGTTTTCCTAAATGTTCGTACGTGCAACTCTGTTGTTCTAAAAGTCGTGGTTTCATCCTTTGTTGTTCGTTCGTTCGTGGAGGTTTCCTTCGTGGTTTAGCCCTCTTCGTTGTTAACTCTTCGCTGTTCCGGTAAATCGTTGTTCATACATTGTGGTTAAGGATGTTTTCCATTCAGTTCCCACTCTCTCTCTTCTTCTTCCACAAATTGCTCAGACGGGTGGCTCTGCCATCACACACGCTTGTGCTGACTCTGCCAATTTTTGAATTTATAAAAGCAGGAAGTCTCTCAGTGGTCTTATTAGCGGATTTATGGGAGTTGTAGTCCTCAGGATTCTTCTTGACTTTTTTTCAGGCTACTTGGGGACACCACCACATCACTATGGGACACCATCACATCACTCAGGGACACCATCACATCACTCAGGGGCACCACTCAGGGGCACCACCACATCACTCAGGGACACCACCACATCACTCATGGACACCCCCACATCACTCAGGAACACCACCACATCACTCAGGAACACCACCACATCACTCAGGAACACCACCACATCACTCAGGGACACCACCACATCACTCGGGGACACCACCACATCACTCGGGGACACCACCACATCGCTCGGGGACACCACCACATCACTCAGGGACACCACCACATCACTCGGGGACACCACCACATCACTCTGGGACACCACCACATCACTCAGGGACACCACCACATCACTCTGGGACACCACCACATCACTCTGGGACACCACCACATCACTCGGGGGCACCACCACATCACTCGGGGACACCACCACATCACTCAGGGACACCACTACATCACTCGGGGACACCACCACATCACTCGGGGACACCACCACATCACTCGGGACGGGGACACCACCACATCACTCGGGGACACCACCACATCACTCAGCCCAACCACATCATCACTCAGCACCACAACAGCACTGTCCTTGCTTGCTACCAACAAGCATTGCCATAGCCAATAGGACTCGCATTAGGAACGTGTAAGCTATTGGCTTTGTGAAAAACAATGCTATAAATTTTTATATTTTCAAAGCCAACTCATATTAAAAAAAATTGTCATTTACAATACCAATAGCTCACACGTTCCTAATGCGAGACCTATTGCATTGCAAATGCTTGTCTTGTGACTGATAACCGCCACCAAAGGCCTTTCAGAAAGACTTGGGAGCAGCAGGGCGTCCTTGGCAAAATATTTAAAACTGCACTTTAGTTGAAACACTTTCCATTTCGTGTCTCAAGCAAGCACATATTCCTAAATCACACTGCATGACCCAGTGTGCATTAATTGTATTGGTCTTCAATCCCTGGTGGTATTTCTTTCCTCTTCTTTTTTCTTCAAGAATAGTACTTGACACAGGTTGAAAGCTTCAATCATGTGTTGTGCACATGAAAGTGACAATGTAGAAAAAACCAGGCTGGCTGGCTCCACAGTCTGCAGAGGTCTTACCATGCACTATAAAAGTCTCCACAGGAAAAGGGCCCTAAACACTGTGAATTTTCCAAAATGGGCACATGTTAACCAGTGACACCAACACTTTCATGGATGCTTTCCACTTTGAATTCTCGCAGCTCTGCCCAGAAGAGAAACATTTTCATTTCAAACGGATTTGCCCAACGCTGATCTATTCGCTTTATTTCTAAATGGGAAATCATGCTTGTTACAACAAACAAACGAAATAGATATGTTCCTAAAAAGCAGGACATGAATAAATGAAATAAGAGTAATTTTAAGTCTTTCGTTAAGGATAAAAGCATATTTTGGAATTCATTTGCAAGAGTGCCTGTGCCAATCAGGAAGGCTTGATTACAAATGTCAGCACTTTCAGAACTTCGCCCACAAAAGACTTGCTAATGATAATAATGTATTTTTGACCAGTGCTTGGGTTCATTTTTTGAGTTATGGAGCTAATACACACAAATCAAGTCGGGCACCAATGCATTTCAAAGTGTTAGTCCATTAAAGTCAGATCGCTTGCCTTCAACAATGCTTGTTATGAGTGTCACTTGGCCTTGTGACAGTTTGGGGTTCATGAATGGTAGCAAACTGTTGTGTCAAGAGATATAGTGTTTGCATTAAATAATATATTAGGTACAACTACTGATTACAAACTATGCAACCCTCCTTATGTGTGGTCTGTGTGCAGCCACAGACGTATAGCATATGTAGTTTTAAAGGCCACAGTATGTTTTGCATTTTACAGTGGAAGTGACCTGCGCTTTAAGTCTGCCACTGACACTGTCCCAGACACCCGGGACACCCAACGCAGTAACATGGATTTTATTATTTTGTATAAAAGGCACCACAGTTCTCACCTTTTACAGTGGCAGTGAGTTGCATGTCAAGCAGGGTTTGCCGTTGTATTAACAATACCCCAGCCCTTCCAGTCTTTCCAACACACAATCCCAGTCCACGTAAATCCAGTACACTCAAAACTACATAATTACCATCCACATAATTCTACTGCACACCATGCCACATAATTCCATTACACACATCCAATCTACACCACACAATTCCACAACAAACAACTCCAATCCAACCCACATGATTCCACTCCCCACCACATACATCCACTCTACTCCATAACACACGGGTAAAAGACACTTTCATTTACAACCCCAAAAACCTCTAACTCTCGCAAAAGCAAGACCTATTGGCATTGCACAAAATAAATTCAGCTTCTCAACATGGCACATAATTCCACGCCATATAATACTACTCCCCACCATGCCACATAATTCCACTCCAACCCTTCCCTCATAATTCCACACAATACCAACAATTCAATGCTACACAATTCTACACCTTACAACACAATTACATTCCACAGAATACCACTCATTGCAGCATAACCAAACTCCACATAATTACAACCTACTCATAAATGCACTCTATGCCACAGTCCAACAATCCACATAAATGCTCTCCACACCATGACACAAACTTCTAATAAGCATACTTTCACTCAACCCCACAGGTTACCAGGCCACACAATGCAACTCCAAACATGTCAAATACACAATACATAATTCAACACCAAACAACATTTTTCAAAAACACAATACAATTCCACAAAACACCATATACCCATAATCCACACCACAAATTTCCACATCATGCCACATAATTTAAAAGCACACCACATAAATCAACTCTACAAGCTGCATCTCCACAATACCATTCCACAGAATAAACTCCATAACACACAATTTGACTCTACATAAATCCAGTACACTTAATACCATTTAATTGCTATACACATAATTGCCACAGCACACCATGCCACATATTTCAACTACACAATGCCACACCATACCACATAATTCCAAGACTCACAATTGCACAACAAAATTTCCAAAACAACCCATCTTTCCCACTTACTTCCACCAAGCCTGTCATCTCTCTACTACACAACCACTGCCCCTCTCATTTTATAATCCCACTGCCCCCATCAACCCTCCCCCACACTCCCTCTCTTCTCTCTATACTGCCTGCTCACACAGGCTACCTTCTTGTACCTCCTGGCTCTGTGTACTGCCCACCTCTAGCCTCCCCCACCTCTGGGTGCCCATCCCTCCTCTCTCTCCTACTCTCTCTATCCCTCTCTCGATCTCTCTCTCAGTCTCTCTCACCCCTCTCTCTCACTCTCTCACGTCCTGTGCCTTTTCAAGTTTTCCATTCCTCAAACCCACGTTCTCCTCCTCTTCTTGGGGTGTCTTCTGCGTACACAGGCGCTCTCTCTTTATGCGTTTGTGGCCTGCTCTCCCTTTCTTTCTCTCACACTCCTTCTACTCTTTGGTATGGAGTCTGTTCACGACTTTGTGCACTAACTACCTATCCCTCTCTATCTTCCTTTCTGTTCTGTGCAGTTCCCACGCCTATCTATTCATCATACCACACAATTACACTACTCAAATACACTACACACCACTCAATTCCACCCCACACAATTCCAATCCAACCCACATAATTCCACTCCACACCAAATATATACACTCCACTCCAAAACAAAACACATGGGTAAAAGACATTGTCATTTACAACACCAATAGCTCTAACTTTTGCAAATGCTAGACCTATTGCATTGCAAATGCTTGTTTCTCATATGGTTAAATATTTGGCAGCTTTTCATTTGTAGGCCAGGATACGATTTGCTTTGCCCCCTTTCTCTTAGTATTTTTGCTGTAAAAATAGCATTTTCCTCACGTCTCACCACCAGGATGCTCCAGCTCGCTTCCCACGCTGAACAAAACACGTATGTTCCAGGGTCGCCGCTACTTGCGCACAAGGGGTGCACTTCAATTGTAGATTCAAGCTCTTCTTTTTTTGTCTTTGATCTGCCTCTTCAGGGTTGGATTGGGATTAAAAATCAGCCCGGGCACGCAAAAAAAAAAAGAAATCGGTCTACATTTGCATAATACCTTTCCTCAAATCTCTGCTTCAGCATCATTTTATTTAAAAAAAGGGGAGGGGGACTAAAAGAATCCACACATTAGTTTACACTGATGAAACGTACCTGATAACACGTGAGGCTACTTCTGCTCAGGCCCCCTGCCCCCACTCAATATGCATACATTAATGGCTGGCCCAGTGTGAGAAAGGGAGTGACACCTCTGCCCCGCTGGCGGTATCCGAACAATGCAGAAACCACCCAAATCAGCCCCCATACTGCTCAAAAAAGCAGCCCAAAGCTGGAACTCGAACACCGGCCCCTCGGGCATTGCCCGAGTGCCCGCGTTACCAATCCGACGCTACGCCTCTTGTAGGAGCAAGTGTGGGACAGTAACTCCCTTCGCAAAACATGAATAAACTGCAATTTCTGCAGAATGCCGCAGCCAGGCTGATCACTGGTACCCCGAAATTCACATCAGTAAAAAAATAAACCAGGAAGCTTCACTGGCTGCCAGTAAGGCAAAGGGTGAGGGTTATATTCCTTTGTACTGCCTTCAAAGCCCCTCAGGGAGGACGAACAGAGCACCTGAGACACCGTTTTAGCCGGTATGTCCAGAAGAGAACTTTCCGCTCATTAGGAGTAAAGACGGTGACAGCACCTCCCTTTGAAACAGTCAACCGGGGAGGTAGACGCTTTGTTACCTGCACCTCCAGGGCCTGAAACGAGCCCCCATTCCATAGTCGAGCCTCCCCGGCCTGATGTCAGTCAGGAAGGCATCGAAAACAGGTTTTTGTTTTACCTTTTAGCAATTTGGGACTGCACGCCTTCCTGCGATTCGATTGTTTAAGCGCCAAGACACCCCAGGGTAACCGCTGCGCTCTACAAATGCATATAACATAACAAGACAACTTTTGTTGAATACCCTAATGTACTATACGAACATCTATTCTCTTCAAAGTAAAGACCGCAGACCTCTATGACAGCCGTTTGAAACGCAATGTGCCTGGGTACTCTCGTCTTAAAGGCCCCACTGTAATTTCTAACAGGATTTTCTGTCTGCCTGGCCACACACCCTATTTGTTGTGAATAGAGGACTGTTTCATTGACTGATCACAGTACTATTTTCAATTAATATAGTTCTATGTATTGGACAGCAGCGATGATGGTGTCTTGCTTCATGAGAAATGCTTTGTCGGCCACACGTTGGGTCAGGGTTCAATAAGGGTTTTGGGAATTGACAGTGGATTAGAACTACTAAAATGGGGGTTATGGCGTCACTTTTTAGTAGACACCCCTTGTCAGCCACACGTCCCTCATATCATACTTGCATAAAGACACAGTGAGATTGGTTTCGCATAATAGATCGGGCAATCCGCTTGTTACTGCATTATTCCGGCAGTCTGTCTAAAGCTGGCCTTAGAACTACAAGGGTGCGCGTGATGACGCATTTTTGTAGTCCGGTACGTCACTCTCGCGAGAGGGGTTTGGCCGTGTTTTCACTCAGATCAGGCCACAGAGAACATCGTCACCCCGCGCGGTAAACAAGAGGCGATTGCGACTTATAAACAGTGCGCTTTCGACATTGGGGGTATGTAACATATGACGTTTTATCATCATTTTGTAAAAACGCAAACGCACCAAGGAGGGCTCCACCTCTTTGTACACCCTTTTTAAATGGCCTCACCCCTGTCCTCGTTGCCTCCCCATCGTCGACGGGACTTTCGTCGACGGAACCATCGTCGACGGAACCATCGTCGACGGAACCATCGTCGACGGGATCTTCGTCGACGGGATCTTCGTCGAGGGGACCTTCGTCGACGGAACCATCGTCGACGGAACCTTCGTCGACGGGACCTTCGTCGACGGGGCCCCCGTAGACATCTTCGACGTCGAACCTTACTTTGCTCAGTATGAACCTAAGAGCAGTTAGATCTATTGCTCTTACGAAGTAATGTATGCACTGAGATGGGTGCTTGGGACTGTTCCCCGGGATAGGGTCTTGTCCTCCTTCTGCTTAAGACCTAGTAAACGCTCTAAAAGGTGTTAAGATTTGAAGGGTATCAGTCAAGGTAGTTAGTAGTAGACTAGGATACATTAGCCTACTGCTTCTCTTTCATCCCCTCCTTTACCTTTTACAGAGCGGGCCTCATTTTATCCTGAGCAAGGTTCCAGGAGAGGTGAGGTATACTCCCTGTACAACGCAGGTCAGTACATAGTTAGTTAAAAATAGCGGTCACCTACTTGGGACTTTGACCATAAGGCAACCTTATTTTGGGATTCATGTTATATCTCTGATTTCTTTTGTGAACAGATACAAACGATACTGGTTGATACAGAGGATTGAGAGAAATACATATGACACACTTGTATCCTTTGATTGGTTTAGTTACATTTCACGTTTTTGATATGCAGTAGCAAACGTTAAGGACTGTGGCCCTGAAGAAAGCCGCGGGATTTGGTTCCCTTCAGGCTGAAACATGTTGGCCCGATACATGCAGTCATATGGTTAGACTGCATCTCTGCACTGTTCTTGTTTTTAGTAAGGGAGGGATCAAGTTATATTAAAGGTTGTTGTATTCATCTTCTATCCTTTTTTAATGTCACCACACTTTATAATTTTTGCACTGCACCGGACTCCATCACGATCATTGCACTCATGGTCTTCACGACATTTGGAGATGTGACCCAGAAGAGTATGGGTTATGGACCAGTCTCAATGATCATGAGACATACCATTCCTATTTGGATGACCAAATGAGAATACATGATCTACATCTGACGTTGATGGAAATCCAGTCTTTCTCTGTATGGGTCTATTCGACAATTGTAGTGAATCCCACCATACTGGTTGCTTATTTTGGTACTTTGTGAGTAAGCTAATGGTACATAGCCACAGTAACGCCCACTGACTTAGGTAGGAGTGTTCGTTTACTTCTGGAGCACGACAGGCTCTGATACAGACCCCCAGTGTGTTTTTTGTTTTTAATTCATTGAGTAGGGGACTTCACCCTGGGTAGGTCTTTAAACATTTTCCCTTAGACACTTTTTCTCTTGATTGTTTAGTGCCTGGCTGATGAGGCAGTGACCAGGGAGTGGTCAGAATAGGCCCCTGAACCTACTTTGCTATCCTGGACAACTGAAAGAATTTCTCTGGATAATGGGGGAAAAAATCAATTTTACAGTGTAAATGTGAATATAACTTGTAGTCCCTCTCATAGGGATGTTGCGTCTGCCAGACATCACAGAACCCACAGTCCACCATGCCCCCGTCAGTGAATCAGGGGGGTGTGGAGTACCAGACGTGTCAAACAATCTATCTAGGCCGCTGTTCAAAGCTATTGACGTCTTCTCCCAGCACCGTTGTGCCTCCTGCACAATCTGTGACCCTGGGGAACAGAGCAGCATAGAATGCATTTCTATCTTCACTAGGGAGATATATGTATATAAATGAACATGGGCACACATGGCTAAGTAGAGCAAATGCTATCTAATGTAACAGCCTTAAGTAAACGTCTCTTTGACAACAGAAGCGTATCATCTAGAAGTCATAATTAGACTCTGGCTATAAATCTTGTTCAGTCCTTGCCCCGGTCACGCCCTCGGGCCCAACTTTCAATTTCTGATTCTGCAGCCAGCACAGCTGTCTCCAGCTGTACTCGGCAGCAAGGTGCATTGGAGGGTGAGACTCTTATGAGGGAAATCGGCAGAATCTCAAGAAGTGTTGTCAGGATGACAACACTTAGGGATCATGGTTTGGGGGGATCAGAGGAAACGTCTGATCGTCTCAGGCGTTTACTCCACTTCCAGGCACCGGTTGCCTGCTTCTTCTCAGTTCTCTTGGTTGATTTCACCCGCGGATGCCACAGATGTGTTTCATCTATTCTCATGTGTCTCTGCCCATCACCAGATCTTTGTTTCTTCTGGGCAAGATTATGTCACCTGCAGTAAATCTGCCCCTCAGGCTAGCAGGTATCAGTAGAGCACCAGAGCTCTGAATGAAAGGGATAACAAATACCACCTTGGTGGCTTCAGCTTCTGACGCAGTGGTCGGGACTTCCCCCGTTTCTCTGCAGCAGCCATGCTTCTCAGCTCCTGGGTCGTACATTGTATGACTTGGTCCTTCAATGGTTGTCTCAGTCATATAAAGTTTTCAAATTTAGTGCCATCCTTCAGCTGCCAACCTCAGTACGTTATTTTACAGAGACTGCCCTAAAAATGGCTTCCTCTAATTAGAATTTCAATCTCAATTCCATCCATGTTCCGCTCATGGTTAGGATGCTTCAGCTTCTGCCCTCAGATCTTCTCACCTTCATGATGGTGTGCTCCAGTCATTTTGATGCCATTGCCCAATGCCACCTCCTCTCTGTGGTCCCCTGAAAGAGGCATCTGGTGCTCCCTGTCCTCATAAATATCTCTCAACCCAAGATGCGCAAAAGCATCATGGGTATCTGAGTTAACACATTCTTCTGCCCTCGCACTGTTTCACTCACTCATTCACTCACTCACTCACTCACTCACTCACTCACTCACTCAGCATGCTGCATTTACCTCCAGAGGGTATTCTAGCGTCCAGATTGCACCCCTGTTCTGCATTCATCCCTGGAGCTGTTGGGTGGATATCTTAGGCTCTCTGTGTCCAGTATGGCAAACAGGAAGAGGAGAGCATCGACTTTGTCTGCAGCTTTAAGGCTCCATATAAAACCCATCGTCCTCTTGAGAGCGAGGGTTAAAATCCTCATTGCCTATGAAGAGTTTGCCTTCTGAATATTTTAAAGGACCTTCTTGTCCACAGCTCAGCTGCCACCGCAAAGATATATCAGCTGCTTGATACAGTTTGGCCGAAACCCTGGAGATCTTAAAATTGCCCACAACAAACCTATTCTACAGGCTACGACCCAACACTCCCATCTGCATATGGACAAATGTGCGATGGTGCTCTCGTTGTAAAGTAGATTGAAAGAGGTTTATATGCACAAAAACACGACTACAGCTGGGAGAATAATGACTTGACATCCACCAAACAGGCCTTCCCCAGGCAGAAGCACAGGATCTGCACTCATCGTTATACAGGGCACAACAAAACTACAGTGGACCGTAATTGTGTAGCGGGATTTTGCTGCAGAGACTCAAATCAATTGGGTTCCTTTCTTCACTGTGCTGGTTCCATTCTAACAGGCCCCCCATTCATCTCTCCATCCTCTCTTCACTGCTCTGGTTCCATTCTAACAGGCCCCCCATTCATCTCTCCATCCTTTCTTCACTGCTCTGGTTCCATTCTAACAGGCCCCCCATTCATCTCTCCATCCTTTCTTCACTGCGCTGGTTCCATTCTAACAGACCCCCCATTCATCTCTCCATCCTCTCTTCACTGCTCTGGTTCCATTCTAACAGGCCTCCCATTCATCTCTCCATCCTCTCTTCACTGCTCTGGTTCCATTCTAACAGGCCCCCCATTCATCCCTCCATCCTTTCTTCACTGCGCTGGTTCCATTCTAACAGGCTCCCATTCATCTCTCCATCCTCTCTTCACTGCGCTGGTTCCATTCTAACAGGCCCCCCATTCATCTATCCATCCTTTCTTCACTGCGCTGATTCCATTCTAACAGGCCCCCCATTCATCTCTCCATCCTTTCTTCACTGCGCTGGTTCCATTCTAACAGGCCCCCCATTCATCTCTCCATCCTCTCTTCACTGCTCTGGTTCCATTCTAACAGACCCCCCCATTCATCTCTCCATCCTTTCTCCACTGCGCTGGTTCCATTATAACAGACCCCCCATTCATCTCTCCATCCTTTCTCCACTGCGCTGGTTCCATTCTAACAGGCCCCCCATTCATCTCTCCATCCTCTCTTCACTGCTCTGGTTCCATTCTAACAGGCCCCCCATTCATCTCTCCATCCTTTCTTCACTGTGCTGGTTCCATTCTAACAGGCTCCCATTCATCTCTCCATCCTCTCTTCACTGCGCTGGTTCCATTCTAACAGGCCCCCCATTCATCTATCCATCCTTTCTTCACTGCGCTGATTCCATTCTAACAGGCCCCCCATTCATCTCTCCATCCTTTCTTCACTGCGCTGGTTCCATTCTAACAGGCCCCCCATTCATCTCTCCATCCTCTCTTCACTGCTCTGGTTCCATTCTAACAGACCCCCCCATTCATCTCTCCATCCTTTCTCCACTGCGCTGGTTCCATTATAACAGACCCCCCCCATTCATCTCTCCATCCTTTCTCCACTGCGCTGGTTCCATTCTAACAGGCCCCCCATTCATCTCTCCATCCTTTCTTCACTGCGCTGATTCCATTCTAACAGGCTCTCATTCATCTCTCCATCCTCTTTTCACTGCGCTGGTTCCATTATAACAGGCTCCCATTCATCTCTCCATCCTCTCTTCACTGCTCTGGTTCCATTCTAACAGGCCCCCCATTCATCTCTCCATCCTTTCTTCACTGCGCTGATTCCATTCTAACAGGCTCTCATTCATCTCTCCATCCTTTCTTCACTGCGCTGGTTCCATTCTAACAGACCCCCCATTCATCTCTCCATCCTCTCTTCACTGCTCTGGTTCCATTCTAACAGGCCTCCCATTCATCTCTCCATCCTCTCTTCACTGCTCTGGTTCCATTCTAACAGGCCCCCCATTCATCCCTCCATCCTTTCTTCACTGCGCTGGTTCCATTCTAACAGGCTCCCATTCATCTCTCCATCCTCTCTTCACTGCGCTGGTTCCATTCTAACAGGCCCCCCATTCATCTATCCATCCTTTCTTCACTGCGCTGATTCCATTCTAACAGGCCCCCCATTCATCTCTCCATCCTTTCTTCACTGCGCTGGTTCCATTCTAACAGGCCCCCCATTCATCTCTCCATCCTCTCTTCACTGCTCTGGTTCCATTCTAACAGACCCCCCCATTCATCTCTCCATCCTTTCTCCACTGCGCTGGTTCCATTATAACAGACCCCCCATTCATCTCTCCATCCTTTCTCCACTGCGCTGGTTCCATTCTAACAGGCCCCCCATTCATCTCTCCATCCTCTCTTCACTGCTCTGGTTCCATTCTAACAGGCCCCCCATTCATCTCTCCATCCTTTCTTCACTGTGCTGGTTCCATTCTAACAGGCTCCCATTCATCTCTCCATCCTCTCTTCACTGCGCTGGTTCCATTCTAACAGGCCCCCCATTCATCTATCCATCCTTTCTTCACTGCGCTGATTCCATTCTAACAGGCCCCCCATTCATCTCTCCATCCTTTCTTCACTGCGCTGGTTCCATTCTAACAGGCCCCCCATTCATCTCTCCATCCTCTCTTCACTGCTCTGGTTCCATTCTAACAGACCCCCCCATTCATCTCTCCATCCTTTCTCCACTGCGCTGGTTCCATTATAACAGACCCCCCCCATTCATCTCTCCATCCTTTCTCCACTGCGCTGGTTCCATTCTAACAGGCCCCCCATTCATCTCTCCATCCTTTCTTCACTGCGCTGATTCCATTCTAACAGGCTCTCATTCATCTCTCCATCCTTTCTTCACTGTGCTGGTTCCATTCTAACAGGCTCCCATTCATCTCTCCATCCTTTCCTCACAGTGCTGGTTCCATTCTAACAGGCCCCCATCCATCTCTCCATCCTTTCTTCACTGCGCTGGTTCCATTATAACAGACCCCCCCCATTCATCTCTCCATCCTTTCTCCACTGCGCTGGTTCCATTCTAACAGGCCCCCCATTCATCTCTCCATCCTCTCTTCACTGCTCTGGTTCCATTCTAACAGGCTCTCATTCATCTCTCCATTCTTTCTTCACTGTGCTGGTTCCATTCTAACAGGCCCCCCCATTCATCTCTCCATCCTTTCTTCACTGTGCTGGTTCCATTCTAACAGGCTCCCCATTCATCTCTCCATCCTTTCTTCTCTGCGCTGGTTCCATTCTAACAGGCCCCCATTCATCTCTCCATCCTTTCTTCACTGCGCTGGTTCCATTCTAACAGGCCCCCATTCATCTCTCCATCCTTTCTGTCCAACTATTATTAATATTTAATTATTTGATCAATAACATGATCATACGCAAGACAGAAAAACACAATACACGCTTAATAATTTCATCAATAGAAAATACATACAAAATGTTAAAAATTAAACCCCATTCAAAGAGTCGTATGTGAGATCCAAAAGTAGGATTACAAATTTAGCACATGTTCATTGTTAGACCTGGCACCATTGGCTTGGCTCTCCCTTCTATTTTTGCTGCTGCCTCATGTATTTTTGCTGGTGTTTAGATGCTTTGGGCACTGTGCCACTGCTATCCAGTGCCACAGTGCAAGTGCTTCCTATTGTAAATTGATTTATTAATCAGTGGTTCCATGTTTGGCTATTTGGTTAACTTGTCAGACCCTAGTCTAGTGCACTGAGTGTGCCAGGGTGTGTGTAGGAAGGGGGAGTCTCTGGTTGGCGCAGTGCAACACTGGCGACAAGCAGGGCCTCTCTCTTCCTCGTCAGGGCTGAGGGTTACCTTCAAGACAACCTCTGCTTACCCTCTAGGTAGTGTGGCTTAAGCAGTCTTAGGCTAATCTCTGGGGCATGTAGGGTTAAACATTTGCAATATTACACCATCACAACCAACCCACCACACAATGACACCAAACTGTATTTGTGAAAATATATCTCTTTATATAAATCTCAAGCAGGCTTGTAAATACAGTCTTGGTTACTTTTTGAAAGCAGGTTCCAGTTACTCTTTTATCAATGTCACAGTTCTTTCTCAGCAATAAGCAATCTTTTGGGCCTTCTGCCCAGGTTCCAGCAAGGTTCAGTGTCTTGTAGCGCCTCAATGCGCGTTCCGCTGTCTCCGCTCGTCTCAGAGAGGAGAACGGGCCCGGCCGGCTAAAGCTCACGCTTCCCGCGTGGGCCTCGTCGATCTGGCACAGTGCGAGCCTTGGTTTCAGGGGCGGCTCGCGCTGGGAAGCAGGGAGCGCGGTGCGAGCTCAGGACGTAGGATGCTCACACCGCGAGGTCAAAGAACACAGTACCTTGGCTTGCTGGTAAGTCTTGGAGCGGACGGCTGTCCGGGGATCTGTCCCGCGTCGCGTTGTCTTCCTGGAGGGTGCGGCGGCCTGCGAGTCTCAGCGCAGGTAACAGGGCACCCGGGATGACGGTGCAGATGCGGGGCAGGAGTCTCCGGAGTCCGGCTCACTCGCACTGAAGGGGGGAAGCTGCAGGCAGGCGGGGCTGAGGGGGGTGCACTCCACGGAGCGCGGGGCACAATTCAGGCACGGCTCCGCAGCGAGTCACTTCCAGCTGCGGGGGCCAGGGGGTCTCAGCGCCCAAGTCACGAGGGGCACAATCTTGGCAGTGCCGGTCTTTGCGGAGCAGCCTGTACCTCGGGGGTCACACAGGCGGCGATGCTTGGACCGGGCAGGTCCTCCCTTTCCGTTGCAAGGGCGGCTCAGCGCGGACAGTCACGGCGCTCGAACCAGCGCGGGGCTGATCCTTACTTTGCGGCTGGCACACGAACAGGCCACAGTCACGGTGGTCGGGGAAGGGGCACAGCTGCACAAATTGTTTAGAGAGCGTGGCGGCAGGCACAGCGCTCTCGACTCTCCTTTCCTTGGCGCTGTAGAGACACACAGCACACGCCAGCAGCAGCTTTTCTTCAGGGGGGTAGCGCTCACTGTTCCTGGAGCGCTGGTCAGGGGGCAAGTTCACAGGCAAGCCCTTGGAGATCTTTCAGCAGAGTTTGGCACAAAGTTCAAATAAGCAAAAGTCTTTGGTAGTCTTTTCTTTCCTCTCCTTTGGCAGCAAGGCACCAGACACAGGCCAGAGTCAGCACTCCTCCTTGTAGTCCTTCCAGGTCCTTCTCTTCGGGCAGAGTTTCTCTTGTAGCACAAACAGGATCTAATTTACAAGGAGCAGGGCTCCTACTTTTATACCCAGTTTCTTTTGTTCTAGCAAGCCAGGGGGGCCTCTGCATAACTGCTCCAGTCTCTGAGTACTTGTTGTGGGTACTTATGACTTCTGCATTCAGTGTGAGGGCAGGCACATCAGCCGCTCCCCAGGGGGGCGGAGCCGGCATTGAGAGGGCAGGAGTGGCCTGAGCACTTTGTTTACAAGCTTCGGTCCTTCCTGGGCCAGGTGCAGGCTGAGTCATCAGTCGCTCCCCAGGAGGGCGGAGCCAGCATTGTGGTGGCAGGGGCACAGCCTGATGCATCATTCAGGGGAAACTCCCACCACCCATTAAGGGGTCCTCCTGCTAATCACTACCTGTCAACTCCCAGCCCTGTCACTCACACACACCAGACAGTCAGATCCACATCCAAGCAGAGGCGGGCTGAAATGGTTAGGCAAGCAAATGCTAACTTTCTAACAGTAGCATTTGCAAACACAGGATATTAAAATAAACTTTACTAAAAGAAGTATTTTATTATTCTGAGTCCAGGCATACTAAACACGAATTCCTACCAGGTTCCCTGAGCCTGCTGGGATTATAGAGTGTAATAATTCCAGCAGCCCATCTGGCCTAGAAGGGAACAGGTAGCCTTACAATAGTGAAAAACGAATTTGGTAGTAATTCACTATTAGAACATGCCACACACATCAGGGCATGTTCTACCTTACACTACAATGCACCCTGCCCTCAGGCCTACTATAGGGGTGACTAATATGAAGTTAAGGGAAGGTTCAGGGGCTGGCAAGTGTGTGCACTTGCCCAGCCAGGGTGACAGTACCAGACTGCACGCAGGTTCTGCAATGGCAGACCCTAGACACATTTTAAGGCTGCTTCTGTGGGTGGCGCAACCAGCGCTGCAGGCCCACTAGCAGTATTGGCATTCACAAGCCCTGGCACTCCTAGTGCACCTTACTAGGGACTAACAGTAAATCCAATGAACCAATCATGGACATCAATCACATGTACACTTTACAGTAGGGAGCACTTGCACTGCGGCACGGGTTGGCCGTGGCGCAGTGCCCTGAGTAGCAGACACCATCAAAACATTGGAGGCACAACAGCAAAAAGTGGAAGGGAAACTCACGCCAAGGTGCCAGGTCTAACACGTGTCCCCTCCAGCTGAAATGTGGGGAGAACTACCCTTCCCCAGGGAGTTCCTCATCACTAAGGCGGAAAAATCTGGACAGACCATCAGCGTTGGCGTGATCTGTGCCAGGGCGGTGTTCCACCGTGAAGTCCATACCCTGTAGGGAGATGGACCACCTCAACAGTTTTGGGTTCTCACCCCTCATTTGCATCAACCATCTGAGGGGCCTGTGGTCCGTCTGAACCCGGAAGTGAGACCCAAACAAGTAGGGTCTTAGCTTCTTCAGCGCCCAGACCACAGCAAATGCTTCTCGCTCTATTGCACTCCACCTACTTTCCCGTGGAAGTAACCTCCTACTGATGAAGGCTACGGGTTGGTCCCAGCCCTCCTCAGTCATCTGTGAGAGAACAGCCCCTACACCATGCTCTGAAGCGTCTGTTTGCACTATGAATTCCTTGGAGAAATCAGGAGCCAGGAGCACGGGCGCCGTGCACATGGCAGTCTTCAGGGTGTCAAAAGCCTTCTGACAGGTGTCAGTCCAAATCACATTCCTGGGCTGCTTCTTAGAAGTCAGTTCTGTCAAGGGGGTCACAATAGTGCCATAGCCTTTGACAAACCTCCTGTAATACCCAGTGAGCCCCAGGAAGGCTCTCACTGCAGTCTGGGTCTTGGGGGGTTCCCAAGCCAGGATGGTCTCAATTTTGGGTTGCAAGGGTGCCACCTTGCCACTCCCCACTTGGTGTCCCAAGTACACCACTGAACCCTGCCCAATCTGGCACTTGCTTGCCTTGATTGTGAGGCCTGCCTTGCGCAGCGCCATCAACACTTCCCAGAGGTGCCGCAGGTGTTCTGGCCAGGTGCCACTGAACACTGCGATGTCATCCAGGTAGGCGGCACTGAACTCATCCAGCCCGACCAACACCTGGTTGACCAACCTCTGAAAGGTGGCAGGGGCATTCTTCATCCCAAATGGCATAACCCGGAACTGGAAATGCCCATCTGGTGTGGAGAATGCTGACCTCTCCTTTGCCCCATCGGTCAAGGCGATCTGCCAGTACCCAGACGTTAAATCAAACGTGCTGAGGAACCGGGCAGCCCCTAGCCGATCAATGAGCTCATCAGCTCTGGGGATAGGGTGCGCGTCAGTCTTGGTGACTGAATTGAGTCCTCTGTAGTCCACACAGAACCGGAGTTCAGGTGTGGCTCCCGGCGCAGCAGCCTTTGGGACCAAGACCACGGGGCTGGACCAAGGACTGCTGGAAGACTCAACCACCCTAAGAGCAAGCATCTTGGAGACCTCCTCCTTGATGCAGGCCCGGACCCTGTCAGTTACCCTGTAAGCCTTATGCTTCACAGGTAAGCTGTCTCCTGTGTCCACATCATGGACGCACCAATCTGTGACACTAGGAACCAGGGAGAACAGGTCTGGAAACTGCCCCAGCAACTGGCGGCAGTCTTCCTGTTGCTCAGGGGTCAGGGTGGGTGAGAGGTTAACTCCATCCACTGACCCATCTTTCTCACAGGCCACTAAGAGGTCAGGAAGAGGCTCAGACTCCTCTTCCATTCCATCATCAGTGGCCAACAGCATGCCCACTTCGGACCTTTTCAAGTGGGGCTTGAGGCGGTTGACATGTAAGACCCTTAAAGGACTCCTGGGCGTCTTCATGTCCACCAAGTATGTCACTGAGCTCTTGCGCTCCACAACCTCAAATGGGCCTGTCCACTTATCCTGAAGTGCACAGGGTTCCACTGGGGCCAAGACATACACCTCCTGTCCAGGCTGAAGCTCTACCAGAGTGGCATTCTGGTCGTACCACCGCTTCATCTCCTCCTGGCTTGCTTCCAGATTTGCCTCAGCAAGTTGTCTGAAGCGCCTGGTTTGGTTTCTGAAGGCCAGCATGTAGCTATATACATTCTGGGGAGGTTTCCTGGGAGATTGCTCCCAGCCTTCCTTTACCAAACTCAGTGGTCCTCTCACGGGGTGGCCATACAGCAGCTCAAAGGGGCTGAACCCTAGAGACTTCTGTGGCACCTCGCGGTATGCAAAGAGCAGGCATGGTAAGGGGACGTCCCACTTACGCCTCATTGGACCTTCCAGGCCCATGATCATGCCCTTCAGGGTTCGGTTGAATCTTTCAACCAACCCATTTCCTTGTGGATGGTAAGGTGTGGTGAACTTGTAGGTTACACCACACTCTTGCCAAAGGGACTTCATATACTTGGATATAAAGTTGGTCCCCCTGTCGCTCACCACCTCTAGAGGGAACCCCACTCCGGAGAAAATTCCCATTAGTGCACGCCCCACCACGGGGGCCGTCACTGTCCTCAGAGGGATGGCTTCAGGGTACCGGGTGGCATGATCCACCAAGACCAGGATGAACCTGTTGCCCATGGCTGTCTTGGGGTCCAGAGGCCCAACAATATCAATACCCACTCGTTGGAATGGCGTACTGACCACAGGGAAGGGTTGGAGGGGAGCCTTGTTCTTCCCTCCGCTCTTCCCACTTGCCTGGCAAGTTGGACAGGTCCTACAATGAGCATCTGAGCTCTTGTGCATTTGGGGCCAGTAGAAGTGGGTGACAAGCCTGTCATAGGTCTTGTCCATCCCCAAATGTCCTGCTAAAGGCACATCATGAGCCAGTCCCAGTAGGAAGGCTCTGAACTTCTGGGGTACCACCAGCACACGGGCTGACCCAGGTTCAGCAGCCTTAGGCTCTGAGTACAGGAGGTCATTCTCCCAGTACACATAATGTGTTTTGGCCTGAACACCATTGGCCTGGTCTGCAGCCTGCTGCCGCATACCCATGAGAGAAGGGCATTCTTTCTGCTCCCTGCAGAATTCCTCCCTGGAGGGGCCTCCTTCTTGCTGCCAATGGGTCAGCTCAGGCAGGTCCCCCAGTTCGGCAATCTGTTCCCCAGTAGGCTCCAGGGCATCCCCCTCAAGGTCTGCTTCCTCCTGGACCGTGGGAACTTCAGGGGCCGGTTTCCCGCGCACCCTGCGCCTTCTCCCTAAGGCCGGTTCCTGGGCCTCTCCGTCAGGCCCCAGGATCTCTTGATCACCCCTACTGGCTGCCATTGACCGGGTGGTCACGCACGCCCAGTCAGGTAGACCCACCATCTTCAGGTGAGTCGTCTTCTCCACCTTTTCCCAAGGGGAGTCCTCCAAGTCATTCCCTAGCAAACAGTCAACAGGCATGGTTTTCCTCACACAGACCTGCAGAGTACCAGAGACCCCCCCCCACTCGAAGGGAACTTGAGCCATCGGACACTGACTCTCTGAATTGTCAGCGTTGACAACCCTACAGTAGGCATGGGGTACAACCTGCTCTTGAGACACCAGGTGATGCCTCACTGCAGTCACACTGGCTCCTGTGTCTCTAAGAGCCTCAGCTTTCTTACCATTGATGGTAACCACCTGCCCATATTTTTTAGTGTTAGAGGGCAGGTAGCTTGTAGGGACCATCTCACTGTCTCCTAGTGAGACTAGGGTCATCTGAACAGGATCTCCACCCCCCGGGACCATCACTTCTTCTCCTAAGTGAACACTGGTCACTTGTCGGGGCGGAGCACCAGTGGGTGCTGGTTTTCCAAACAGGCGACACTTGGGGTCACTGGCTATGTGCCCCGGGTCACCACATTTGTAACAATTGAAGGGCCCCTTTGGAACAGGTCGACCTGTCGGGGCCCCATTCTGCTTAGGGGGTGGGGGAGGCTGAGAACCTTTCTGCTGGTCCCCTTGGGGATTACTTTGGGGGCCTTTTTGGAACCCTTTCTGTTTTCCCTTGTCCCCCCCACTCTTCTGCTGGGGACCCTGCCCACCCTTGGCGGAGTCTCCCACTGGACCCTTGTGGACCCTGGTGCTGAGCCAGCGGTCCGCCTCCTCAGCAAGTTTCCTCGGGTTGGACAACTTGCTATCAATCAGGTGCTGGCGTAACTCAGGAAAACATTGATCAGACAAGTGCTCCCATGCAATTAAATCAAAGAGACCTTGAAAATCATTCACTTTGTTACCCTTCACCCAACCATCCAGTGCTCTGCAAAAAAAAGTCACAAACTCCACATACGTATTCCCAGGCCGCTTATTACACCCCCTAAACTTCTGCCTATACATTTCAGGGGTAAGCCCATACCTGGTCATTAAAGCTTCTTTCATATGGGGATAGGATCTCTGGTCTTCAGTGGGCAAATCTAGCAGGGTGTCCCTTCCTTCGCTAAGGAACCTTCCCCATAACCCCGCTCCCCAATCCTTCTCAGGGACCCGGTGGGAAAGCATGGCTACCTCATATGCCCTAAACCACTGTCCTATGTCATCCCCCTTAAAGAACTCTTTAACTACATCTTTGGGGATGTGCACTCTTGACTCTACCTGCACCGGCGTTGTGCTGCCACCAGAGGGAGGACGATCCAAGGCTTTCTCTTTTAGACTCATCTCCCTCATTTTCATATCAAACTCAAACTGGAGTTTTCTTTCTTCCAGAGCCATTTTTTTGCTTTCAAGCTCCATTTGGCCCTTCAAATTCAATTCTGCCATCTTGATCTCATGATCCCTGGTTGCCTGTCTGTCTGCCAGCTCCTCTGGCGACAGGCCTCTGCCAAAGCTAAGAACGCTGTCTGGTTTTTCCAGACCCACTGGATCCACAGGTGCATTCTGATCCTCAGGTGCCTTCCTAGATTCAATCCAGGCTCTCATGGCCTTGTAGAACTCAGGTTTGTTTCTGCATCCTGCGTGTGGAACCTTGAGTTTCCTGCAAAAATAACTCAACTGCTTCTTTGTGTAGTCATCCAGCTTTGATGCGTCCCATTCTAGCCCCTGCGCACTAGAGGCTATGGACTCTCCTCCATCAATGCTGTTTGTGCCAGGCATGTTTGCAACACTAGGGATCTTCTTCTTTAGCAAAATCAAAAAATCAAAAGTCTGTGGCTAAGTTACTGGACTGTAATCACTATGCAATGGTCAGTAGCTAAGGTAAAACACTGCAAATGTAAATTCGCGAATCCCACCGCTGCCACCAATGTAGGAAGGGGGAGTCTCTGGTTGGCGCAGTGCAACACTGGCGACAAGCAGGGCCTCTCTCTTCCTCGTCAGGGCTGAGGGTTACCTTCAAGACAACCTCTGCTTACCCTCTAGGTAGTGTGGCTTAAGCAGTCTTAGGCTAATCTCTGGGGCATGTAGGGTTAAACATTTGCAATATTACACCATCACAACCAACCCACCACACAATGACACCAAACTGTATTTGTGAAAATATATCTCTTTATATAAATCTCAAGCAGGCTTGTAAATACAGTCTTGGTTACTTTTTGAAAGCAGGTTCCAGTTACTCTTTTATCAATGTCACAGTTCTTTCTCAGCAATAAGCAATCTTTTGGGCCTTCTGCCCAGGTTCCAGCAAGGTTCAGTGTCTTGTAGCGCCTCAATGCGCGTTCCGCTGTCTCCGCTCGTCTCAGAGAGGAGAACGGGCCCGGCCGGCTAAAGCTCACGCTTCCCGCGTGGGCCTCGTCGATCTGGCACAGTGCGAGCCTTGGTTTCAGGGGCGGCTCGCGCTGGGAAGCAGGGAGCGCGGTGCGAGCTCAGGACGTAGGATGCTCACACCGCGAGGTCAAAGAACACAGTACCTTGGCTTGCTGGTAAGTCTTGGAGCGGACGGCTGTCCGGGGATCTGTCCCGCGTCGCGTTGTCTTCCTGGAGGGTGCGGCGGCCTGCGAGTCTCAGCGCAGGTAACAGGGCACCCGGGATGACGGTGCAGATGCGGGGCAGGAGTCTCCGGAGTCCGGCTCACTCGCACTGAAGGGGGGAAGCTGCAGGCAGGCGGGGCTGAGGGGGGTGCACTCCACGGAGCGCGGGGCACAATTCAGGCACGGCTCCGCAGCGAGTCACTTCCAGCTGCGGGGGCCAGGGGGTCTCAGCGCCCAAGTCACGAGGGGCACAATCTTGGCAGTGCCGGTCTTTGCGGAGCAGCCTGTACCTCGGGGGTCACACAGGCGGCGATGCTTGGACCGGGCAGGTCCTCCCTTTCCGTTGCAAGGGCGGCTCAGCGCGGACAGTCACGGCGCTCGAACCAGCGCGGGGCTGATCCTTACTTTGCGGCTGGCACACGAACAGGCCACAGTCACGGTGGTCGGGGAAGGGGCACAGCTGCACAAATTGTTTAGAGAGCGTGGCGGCAGGCACAGCGCTCTCGACTCTCCTTTCCTTGGCGCTGTAGAGACACACAGCACACGCCAGCAGCAGCTTTTCTTCAGGGGGGTAGCGCTCACTGTTCCTGGAGCGCTGGTCAGGGGGCAAGTTCACAGGCAAGCCCTTGGAGATCTTTCAGCAGAGTTTGGCACAAAGTTCAAATAAGCAAAAGTCTTTGGTAGTCTTTTCTTTCCTCTCCTTTGGCAGCAAGGCACCAGACACAGGCCAGAGTCAGCACTCCTCCTTGTAGTCCTTCCAGGTCCTTCTCTTCGGGCAGAGTTTCTCTTGTAGCACAAACAGGATCTAATTTACAAGGAGCAGGGCTCCTACTTTTATACCCAGTTTCTTTTGTTCTAGCAAGCCAGGGGGGCCTCTGCATAACTGCTCCAGTCTCTGAGTACTTGTTGTGGGTACTTATGACTTCTGCATTCAGTGTGAGGGCAGGCACATCAGCCGCTCCCCAGGGGGGCGGAGCCGGCATTGAGAGGGCAGGAGTGGCCTGAGCACTTTGTTTACAAGCTTCGGTCCTTCCTGGGCCAGGTGCAGGCTGAGTCATCAGTCGCTCCCCAGGAGGGCGGAGCCAGCATTGTGGTGGCAGGGGCACAGCCTGATGCATCATTCAGGGGAAACTCCCACCACCCATTAAGGGGTCCTCCTGCTAATCACTACCTGTCAACTCCCAGCCCTGTCACTCACACACACCAGACAGTCAGATCCACATCCAAGCAGAGGCGGGCTGAAATGGTTAGGCAAGCAAATGCTAACTTTCTAACAGTAGCATTTGCAAACACAGGATATTAAAATAAACTTTACTAAAAGAAGTATTTTATTATTCTGAGTCCAGGCATACTAAACACGAATTCCTACCAGGTTCCCTGAGCCTGCTGGGATTATAGAGTGTAATAATTCCAGCAGCCCATCTGGCCTAGAAGGGAACAGGTAGCCTTACAATAGTGAAAAACGAATTTGGTAGTAATTCACTATTAGAACATGCCACACACATCAGGGCATGTTCTACCTTACACTACAATGCACCCTGCCCTCAGGCCTACTATAGGGGTGACTAATATGAAGTTAAGGGAAGGTTCAGGGGCTGGCAAGTGTGTGCACTTGCCCAGCCAGGGTGACAGTACCAGACTGCACGCAGGTTCTGCAATGGCAGACCCTAGACACATTTTAAGGCTGCTTCTGTGGGTGGCGCAACCAGCGCTGCAGGCCCACTAGCAGTATTGGCATTCACAAGCCCTGGCACTCCTAGTGCACCTTACTAGGGACTAACAGTAAATCCAATGAACCAATCATGGACATCAATCACATGTACACTTTACAGTAGGGAGCACTTGCACTGCGGCACGGGTTGGCCGTGGCGCAGTGCCCTGAGTAGCAGACACCATCAAAACATTGGAGGCACAACAGCAAAAAGTGGAAGGGAAACTCACGCCAAGGTGCCAGGTCTAACAGTGTGTAAATCCAAATGCTGCTAGTGGGTCTTCAGCGCTGGTTGTGCCACCCACAGAAGCAGCCTTTTAAAATGTGTCTTGGGTCTGCCACTGCAGAACCTGCGTGCAGTCTGGTACTGTCATGCTGGCTGGGCAAGTGCACACACTTGCCAGTCCCTAAACCTTCCCTTTTCTTCATATCAGTCACCCCTATGGTAGGCCCAAGGGCAGGGTGCATTGTAAGTATAAGGTAGGACAAGCCCTGATGTGTGTGGCATGTCCTAATGGTGAATTACAGCCATTTTCGTTATTCACTATTGCAAGGCTACCTGTTCTCCATAGGCAAGAATGGGCTGTTAGAATTGTTACATTTTATAATCCTAACAGGCTCAGAGAACATGGTAGAAATTCGAGTTTAGTATGCCTGAACTCAGAATAATAAAATACATCTTTTAGTAAAGTTTATTTTAATATTCTGTGTTTGCAAATACCACTTTTAGAAAGTAGGTATTTGCTTGTCTAACCATTCAAACCCGCCTCTGCTAGTTTGTGTATTCCTATGTCTGGTTTTGTGAGTGACAGGGCTGGGGAATTCCAGGAGACAGGCTGAGTCACCCAGTGGTGTATAGAGAGATCTGCATCCAGATGGGTGGGAGGAGTGCACCTGAACTCTGAATAGGGCTGTGCCTGCCTTCCACAATACTGGCTCCACCCCTGGGGAGCGGCTGATGTCTCTGCCCTGCACACTGAAAGAAGAGAAGGAGTCCTGTAAACAGAGTGCTCCAGGACTGTACTTCACTTCTACAATGCTGGCTCCGCCTACTGTGGGGCGTCTGATGTGCCTGCCCTGCACTGTGAAAGGAAAGGAGAAGTCTGGTAAACAGAGTGCTTTAGAACTGGGCAAAAGCCCCTCTCCCCTCAGAGAACAAAGGATTTCTGGGTATAAATATTGGGACCCTGATCCCATGAAATTAGATCACTTTGGACTACAAGAAGAAACCTTGACTGAGGAGAGGAACCTGAAAAAACTGAGGAGAGACTATTCCCAAGCTGAAGTGCTGCTTGGGGGATTGGCCTGCAGTGGTTGCCTTACTGCCAAAGGAAGGAGAAAGGAACTTTGTAACTTTGCTTTTAACTTGTGAAGGATCTCCAAGGGCTTGGAAAAGAGCTTGCCTCCTGCTGAAGTCTCAGGGACAACAGACTTCACCCCCAGCTCCCCAGAGTTCTTTTGGTAGTGCCTGCTGCTGTTTTGGGCCTTCTGAGGAACTGCGTGTCGCAAGGAGCTGGAAGCGTGCCTCAACGAGAGAAAGCGTGTCGCGGTCCCTGTGCCTGCCTTCGCAACTCCAGAGAAAGGAGGGTGTCGCCGCTGGAACTGTCGCACTGCACCGCATCTGAGAGAAGCATGCCGCAACGAAGAGGAAGCGTGTCGCCGTCGCTGCTGTTGCCGTCGCAACTCTGAAGAAGGAGGGTGTCGCCGCTGGAGCTGTTGCATTGCGCCGCATCAACCAAGAGCATCTTGAATGTCGCCGCTGTAGTTGTCGCATCGAGCGGAAGCTTCACACATCGTGGAGAAGAGCGTCACCATTGGAGCTGTTGCCGTCGCATCGTAAGGGCATCGACGCTGCAGTCCATGCATCGAACCGAGAGTTCTCGCATCCCCGAGAAGCGTGCAGCATCTGGAAGATCTTCGTGTCTTTATTTCTTTGTATCTGAACTTTGCCGCATTTCCCATCGCTGCGACATTGCTTGTCGTTGAAGTGCAACGCAACTTAAGGTACATCGATGAAGAGTGTCTCATCCAAGAACTGAACTGAACTAAGCTTAAATCTACCATCTTAAAGTAATCCTAGTGTATTTTTGTCGTGTATGGTCTTATGGTAACTCTATAAAAAGTCTACTTATTTTTTATATAAAACCTGTGTGGTGTCCATTTGTAGTGTTGTCACTGGGTTACTGTATTTGGTCACAACTGCTTAACTTACAATGCCTCTGAAATAAGCCTTGACTGCTCACGCCACGCAACCTAGAGGGTGAGCAGGGGTTATTTTAGGTGTGTAATCCCCTTGTGCTGACTAGAGGAGAGGGTCCCTGCTTGTCACAAGTACCTTCCTGTGCCAACCAGAGACCCCCAAATCTAACATTCATGAATTATAAAGATTTGAGTTTTTGAAAATATAAAATAAATACAAATCAATTTAAATGAAGGGTGTAGGAAGGTGGAATCTGACTACATGGTTGCCCCCACTTTTTCCCGTTGTTTTAATGGTTTTTGACTTATTTTGGCTGGGGCCGTGCTATCCAGGACCCCAGCCTATCTGCTTCCTCTCTAAATTGATTGCATGTACATTAGGTACACTCCAGTTTGGTTACTGGGGTACCCTTGTCAGTTCCTAGTATATGGTACCTTAGGTACCAAGGGCATAGGTACCTCAGAGGCCTACCAGGGGCTGAAGCATGTATTATGCCACCCCTGGGAAGCCATCCCAAATGACACTGCAGAACTGCTACAGCAGCCTGGGTAATGTGATGCATGCACCTCTTACTAAGATATAGGTTACTTATCTACCTTAAATCACTGACACATATAAACCTATCAGTCACTCCTATAGCAGGCCTTATCAATCCTGAAGGCAGGGTGCTTGGTTTTGTGTGAGAGGGTGCCCAAGCATGAGCAGGATCCCTCTGCAGCTTTCGGAATCTATCCTCTGTGGCTGTTCTGTGATGCAGCCAGACCATATACTCTTAAGTGTATTATAACCTCGTGGTAAATGCTAACTTTGGAATGGCTGCATCGAAACATGTCGTGTTTGGTGTCAAACACTTTGGAATCCTACCCCTACCCGCCATTCCTGGCAGCGAGGTAGAATTCCACCCTTCTAGAGGGAGAGACATGTACACACTGGTCTGACCGGTAATAGTTTAAAAGAGCCCTGGCATCACAAAATAAATACTGCAGCAACAGACACTCGTCTGACCTCCTGCTGCTGGACGAAACTATGGCAGGGGAGGCCTGGACAATAGGTATCCTGTCACAGGGAGGTGTAACCACTTCCCAGGCAGGCTTTAGTGAATTGGGGCTGGGTGGGGGCACTCTGAGAGTGCCGGAAAGTCTGCACTGGGGGCACATTTGGTGTCCCTGTGCATAGTCCAGTTCAAACCGGTAGCAGGGGCACTCAGCCCCTGCTCTGGCGCAAAACTGGACAAACAAAATGGGTGTGTTGTAATCTGGCAGCGATCGGGGTTAGCATCTAGCTGAAGCCAACTTGTTTTCGGCAGCCATCTTGTTTGCCATGTGCTACCATATTCTCACCATGTGCTCTGTCCTTCCTTACTGTTGTTTGCTCTTGTATTCTGCCTGTGAACAAACTATATTTAGCTTCTTCTACTATGCACATGCTCAGTTGAGCTTGCAGCTGTCCATGCAGCTGTCCTTAGTTTGTAACTGTCAGGATGTGCTTACTAGAATTAGCCATTACTAGCTCCTCCTTCGTGTTGACTGCATTTTCTGTATGACCTTCTATGTACATAAAACCTTCTTTCTGTACTTGTACCGCCTTCTTTTGAGCTCCTGTGTGGGTATAAGAGGTCCATGTTCCTTCTGTTTAGGGTGCTACTTTATACACTACCGAAGGGTGTTGTGTGAATGTAGTTCCACATCATGTGGTTAATAAATACTTTGTTTTATATTGCAGTTTCTTTGCCAACTTCTATTCTATTGGTCAGAGGACTTGTGCAGAGAAGGGTGAACCCCTAGCACTGGTAGGCCTTGCTGAGGCCCACCATGACAAATTGCGCCCAACATGGAGCTCATCAGTGACTCGTATGCCCGTAGAAGTAGTCGAAACAAAGTATTGGAATCTCACTTTGGATGATCACTGCCCGAGGAGACCCGCGTCTTGGCACCCACGGCGTTTTTCCTTTCTTTCTGATCTGACCCTCCAGGTGGTGCCAATCCTCGACTGAGATCTCTTCTGTTGATTTTTTTTAATTTTTTTTATTGGGAGTCAAAAATACATCACTTGAGTAAAATACATTATTAGATTAATCCGGACATAAAAAAAGGAAAAAAAAACCACCAATTGATCAACCGGTTCATTAAATAAATACTTAAGTCCAATAACTGAAAAAAGTGCATAAAACCATCAATATTCGGTTATAAAAAGCCTATTTCCAATAAATATTCAAAGACTGTGCAAAGTAGCAATTCATACAATTATTGCATTAGTCTGCCTCCAATTAGTGACCGAAGCCCAAAACCTTCTTCCAAAGTCCCGTGTTTTCACCCCCTTTCGCTCATATAAGCAGGTCTCGATATTATGTATTCCAAGAAACCTGGATAGCCACATTTGGAAGGACGGTGCAGCAGTATCCTTCCACCCCGCTGATATCAGAATCCTTAGCACAGCCACAGATATAAAGACCAGAGCTTCTTCTTCCTTGCCCAAATTTAGATTAGAGTCAGTGCCCAAGATCATCAGGGTAGGGGATAGATCGATCTTGTGACCTAGCAGCCCCTCCCAAAATTTTTCGATCTCATTCTTCACTGGGGTCAGGAGTCTGCAATTAAAAAACCTATGCAGTAAGTCTGCTTGTGCCCCCCACATCTTGGGCAAGTATCATCTGCTCTTACCCCCCATGCAAATAATTTAACGGGGGTATAATATAGGTTAAACACCGTTTTATAATGCTGGGCTCTTACATTTGTGGCTCTAAATATCCTTTTGTTCAACGCCAGAGCCAGGTCAAGGTCTACATTTGGCTTTCCAAGTTTATTGGACCATGCTACCTCGGTCTTGTCAACATCATCTAGAATCTCTAAAATGAGAATGTTATATATAGACTTAATTTTTTTACACCCATTAGTCAATGCGTCGAGGAGGGGACTGTTACCTGGAGGTGGCGGCTTTGGTTTGATAGCCTTCAGGGAACAAGCCAGTTGGGTATATACAAACCAATGGTTATCTGGAATTCCAAAGCCCTTTTGTAAGGCCTCAAAGCTTATAATCCCATCCCCATCCATTAATTCCCGTAGAGTCTTAATACCCATCCCCCTCCAAATTTTTAGGGTCCTCTCTATCCCTAATCTTGAAAAAAGACTAAAATTACAAATATGGATATATGGATTAATTTTGGGGATATTGCACACGTTTCTACTAGACTTCCATACCCTCCAGACACTGTCAATGATCTTGTATCTTGCTTTTTTATAAAATCTTCGATCTACCTCACATAGCATTATGCCCAGCGCCTTTCTTCCTAACAATAACTCATAAATAGAGGGGGGTTGGTAAGCTTCGAGACTTACATTATTGTTAGGGGCAACTGACTGGAAGAGTACCGTCATTTGGGTTAAGAGACAAGTCCAATGGTATAGCCTTAGGTTAGGAAGTGCTAATCCCCCCCTTTCCCTTGGGAGAGAGAGGAGGTTTGTAGACCGCCTAACCTTACCATATTGCCAAATAAATTTAATAAACACAGATTCCATATTCAGCATTATTTTTTCCCCAACGAATAGTGGTATGGCCCGGAAGGCTAATATTTTGTTTTCAAAACCATTAATTATCACCGGCTTTAGCCTAGGGCACCCCAATATAGCCTGAATAAGAGGATCAATATATAGGGAGAAAAGAATTGGGGAGCACGGGCATCCTTGGCGTGTTCCCCTTTTAATAGAGAATATATTAGATTTTAATCTCTTCTGTTGATTCACCGTGCAGTGACCATTTGGGTGATTCGCGAACTTGGCAGTTGGAATCTGGACACCAGGGATTGGTAAGGTTGTTTCATGCGGCGCTTGCTGTTTTGGTTTGGTATTTGCATTGGCCAATGATTTGGGATTTTGGGACTATATAAATTGCAATTTATATAGGCAGGTAATGAGGAGAATTTTCTCTACTTTGAATAAGATTTGAACGGCACAACTTGATTTAGCTCTCACCTGCACAATAATTGTTGGCTCACCCTGCACTTTGCAGGACTCAGAGAAGTTAGGCACCGACATCCACCGCTTCGCGGCATTTTTGGCCGCCATCTTGGGAGAGGGAATCTGAGGCTGCCGAATTACGGGCGCCATCTTTGGTGGGGGACTAGTTGTTTCCCTGGCACGACTCCCACGTGTACGGCTATTTAAGATGGATAGGCAATCAGCGCGCAGCAAAGGCGCGCAGCGGGTGCGCGCCGGAGGTGCGCCAGAGGTATGCCCGTTTGCGCCCGTTCGCGCACAGGGCGCCCCGGGCGCCGGCAATGATTCCTCTCTGTGCCAGGCTGCGCTTCCTTACTCGCGTGATGATCTTTTAAGGCTAAACCTCGGCACTTCTCCTAGACATCAGTCCTTTACCATCGATAACCAGCTAGATTCTCTGTCTTGTGGATTACTAAATGTGAGATCCCTTAGTAAGCCCTCAGAGGAAATTGCGTTACTCATTGATTTTCATGAGCTAGACATACTCCTCATGACAGAGACCTTGACTAGTGCTAACAGTACGGTGGAACTAGGGCTAGACTAACTAACTACAAAGTTAGACATAACCCCCGGGTGGGATCCAGAGGAGGAGGAGTAGGGCTGATTTTTAGAGAAACAATAGAACTTTCTTTGATTGATATAAAGGCAATTCCTGGTTGTGAACTATTGGGCTTTTCAATTAAGGGTCAGGGAGGGGTTCTATACACAGGGCTGCTGTGTTATAGACCCCCGGCCAGCTCCCTGTCTGCTGTAACAGAGCTTATTGACTTAATCTACAATCTGTCTAACTCCCACACTAAGTTAATAGTGTTGGGGGATTTCAATCTGTGGCCGGACGGCCCGACCGATTCCGCCTTCAAAGAGCTGGTTCAGGCTAGTTGTAACATTCAGCTGCAGCAGTTAGTACTACATCAGACCCACTCAAAGGGTCATATCTTAGACTTGATCTTCACTAATGCAGGCCAAGTGACCATTCGGAACATTCTACCTCAGTGTTGGACGGATCATGCACTTGTCCATTTTTCTCTTTCACTCCCCGCCTTATCAATTAAGAAAGGTAACTCAGGAGCCCCTAAGGTAGGCAGACAATGGTCTAAACTCCTCAAACAATCCACTCTCCCCACTTTGCTTCCTGACGGCTTTATGTTGGGAGACAATGTGGACGCGAGCTTAGAGACCCTTAACCAGCGAAATTTAGCATCATTAGATTCGCTGATCCCGCTGCTAAAAATTAGAACTAGGACAAGGCAGCCAATGCCGTGGTTCTCAGGAGAACTTTTTCAACTTAAACTCCAGTGTAAACGGGCTGAACGTAATTATAGGAAACAGTACCTGGAGTCAGATAGAGCTCTTTTTAAACAGGCGTTGGCGACCTACAAAGCCCAGATCAAAAAGGCCAAGGCTAGCTTTTTGGAGGAATCACTGCTGTCAACTGTGAATACATCCCAGGCCCTATTTAAGATCGTGAAAGACTTGGCGTACCCCGCCGGTACTGTAAAGACCATTCCCGCTTCTCAATCCCTATGTGAGTCACTAGCACAGGCCTTTGAGGATAAGATTGCAACCATTCTGAATAACCTTGCTTCTTCATCTGGTTCTAATGCTCAGACCTGGTGTAATCCTGCTCCAATTTCCATCTTGGAGGAAAAGGCTAGGCCAGTGCATTTGAACAACTTCCCCCTGCCGTCCTTTGAAGATTTCTGTATATTGGCAGATGGGGTATCCTCGGGTTCGCCACTTGACCCCCTTCCACATACATTTTGGAAACTATTCAGGGAAGAGCTTTTTCCTCCGCTCTTCTCCATCTGCTGTCAGTCCCTTAGGTCGGCACGGGTACCGGACTGTTGGAAGCTGGCGGATGTCTCCCCACTCCTGAAAAAGGACTCTTTGGATCCCTCTTGTCCAGCAAATTTTAGACCTATCTCGCTGCACCCATTCCCAATCAAAATTCTGGAGAAACTGGTCACAAAACATCTCTCCAGTTTTTTAAAGGCCAAGGAGTGCCTGGATGTGGCCCAATTTGGGTTTAGACCAGCCCATGGGACAGAGTCTGCGCTGGTGACTGTTCTAGATGACCTTCGGACGCGTGCCGACCAAGGTCGAGCAGCCTTTTTGGTGCTGCTCGACATGTCGGCCGCGTTCGACACGGTCAGCCATACGATTTTGATAGGGAGGCTGGAGGAAATAGGGGTATCTGGGCTGGCTCTTGACTGGTTGGTATCTTATCTTGACAACAGGCACCAGATGGTGGCCCTGCCACCGTTTAAATCTAACACCAGAAGGGTTGGGCAGGGTGTGCCCCAAGGATCGGCCATGAGCCCGATCCTTTTCAATCTCTACCTCCGCCCCCTGTTCAAATTGATAAAGTCCTTTGGAATAGCGGTCACCAACTACGCTGATGACACCCAACTTGTCTTCTCGTTTGAGGGCAGGGAGGCTGTGTCACAGGAAACCTTTCACCACTGTATGGCCACCACGGCGGAATGGTTGAGCCAAAACTCTTTACAATTTAACAGTTCCAAAACAGAGGTGCTACATTGTTCAATGGACTGTACCCCTAGGCCCCTTCCATTGAATTTCTGGCCTCCATCCTTTCAGGGTACCAGCTTGCCGAACGATTCAGTTCGCAACCTGGGAGTGATGTTTGACCCCAGCCTGCAGCTAATAAAATATATTGTTCGCCCTAAGTGTGGCAGGGTATGCTCAGACGTGAGTCCCTTGTTCACTTGGCCACTGTATTCAAGATAGCCTGGCTGATGAGGATTATGAATCGAAACCGGTCCCAGGATACTTGTTTCCGGTCCAGGGAAGACATGGCTTGGCAGTTCGGGCTGGACTGTTCCCATGAGGCAACAGGGTCAGACTGATTTGCATATAGCCTTGTCTGAACTGGGGTGGCTGAGTGAACTAAAGAATGGTGATGGATTAAACCCAGATCAGTTGACTGGGGGTGAGTGTTTGATTTGTTCAAACGCTCCGTCCATCATCCCCTTTTGTACAACATAACAAGGATGACTGTAGGACAGATTAATTATCACCTCAATAAAGTGTGTTATCCAGATGAAGATGGTTACCCTCACGCTAAGGTGACTAAATGGGAATGGGAGGAGTATTGACCTGACAATATTTCTACACCTTATGGGTTCACAAATAAGAGAACTATAAAGAACAGTGGACCATTTGTGATTTCTGTTACCAGGGCTAAAGCAGATTTATGTATAGGTAGTGTTGGGAGAATTCCAGTAGGAAGGAGTGATTGTACTGTGGTTCTTACTATTGAAGGTGCCAATAACAGCAGTTTCATATCCTCACATAATACTTGTTTTGTGTGTGGTAACAAAGGATATTACCTACTACCAGTTTGATGGTCTACTCTGGAGTATGCTATGTGTCTTTTCTGTTGCCTCCTGTGTTTTTGGCACCTGCATCGTATCATAGGGACTTTAAATTGTACAGCGATATTTCCAAGAATAGAAATAAGAGGACAATAAGTATTGATGGAGTGGACCAGACTGACACCGCTTTGTAACAATATGTTGATTTCAATTTGGGCTTGTTTTTCTTTGTGGGTGCTGCATTAAACAGCAGAAAGAGAAGACGATTGACTAAAGTTGAGGTAGCTGTCACCAATCAGACAGCTATGGCACTTGGGAACATTACAGAAGAGCTGCAAGTTGCGAGGATTGTACCACTCTAAAATCGTATGGCTTTAGATGTGATTTTGGCTGATTGAGGTGGTGCATGTCGCATCATCGGTAGTAGTTGCTATGTTAACATTCCAGATCACTCTCCTTCAGTGTGTGATGCAATCTCTAAACTGCATAAGATTGCTGCAGAAATTCATCCAGAGACTGGTACATGGACTTTTTCAAGCTGGTTTTGGACAATCGTTTATTGCCTGGGGCTGGAAGCTACAGACCATCCTATGTAGAATATTAGTGATATTATTTACATGCTGTGTATGTATAAAATGTGGTCCAATGCTTTGCTCCGTTTGCATCACTGCGTGTACACCTGCTAAGAGAAATGTTGCAGAAATAAAAGCCCAACAAATGCTAAATAAAGAAATTACTGGAATAATGTTAATAAACATACAGGATGCATATTTAGATTACCCCAAATGAACGAATGTCTTCAGCTAATGCTAAAAGGGTCATCTGTTGTAATTTGGCAGCGATCGGGGTTAGCATCTAGCTGAAGCCATCTTGTTTTCGGCAGCCATCTTTTTTTTAAAACAATTTTTATTGCAGGGTTACGTATAACATACAGTGCCACATTGAGTATCATACAGTACAGAGTCACAGTTCATCGAATACTTCCCAGTCGTGTTGGACACAGCCATTTAGCCCTCATCCCGGAGGCAGGGCGGCGTCAATTCGCAATATAGTACACTCTTCGGGCCGAGCCCGTCACCACTGTCAATATTCAAGGATCTCTACCCTTTGCTTTTAAACGTTTATTGTGTTGTGTCGCACCGATGGTCCAATAAAGACGTACTTGGTCTACCATAGGAACCCCTAACATTGAACCCCCCTCCCCTCCCTCCTCTCCTGGTGTCTGCGTCTGTGCTCGGTGCAATCATGTGTGCCTAAATCGTGGGATCACGGAGCTATTACATTTTACTGCGTGTGTGCATCCTGTGGAAGCTCTGCGGACGTGTCCATCACTGTTGGGGATGTCGCGACTTGGGTCTCCTCCTCTCCCTCCTCTTCCACTGCGTTATCCCTTAGTGCCTGCACTAGTATTTCCCACATCATTGCTGCTTCTTGCGCCTTGTCATCTGAACTACGGCGAGCCATTTGGTAACATACCGTGCTCTCCGCAGTCGCCCATTTCAGGAATTCATTCAGCCACCTCCTATGTGTCGGTACCATCTTCGATTTCCACCCCTTGGTCAACTCTCTCTTTGCTATGAGTAAGCCCATGTCTATAAATTTACTCGACAGTTTGTTCTTCTTCGTGTGAGGGAACCAATGTAAAATGGAGACTGCACTGTCAAAATGCAATGCCCTTTCTGTGACTGCGTTCAGGGTCTCTTCAATTTCCGTCCAAAACTCTTGCAAACAGGGACAACCCCTTAACATATGGACTAGGTCAGCACCTACTTGATTGCATCTAGGGCATGCTGCGTCTGCTACGTGAAAGTACGCTGCGATTTTACTCGGGGTGAGGTAAGCACGGTGGAGAATATAGAGGTGTATCAGTTGGAAGCGCGCGTTCCTAGTACTCTTTCTGGCTCTCCGCACTAGCTGTGACCAAGTAGCGTCTGGGATGTCTAAGTGCAGGTCCGCTTCCCATTTATTCTTAAGTGATGTAAGTGGCAGTAGGGTTTCCGTGTGCATTCTGCGGTAGAGGCACGTAACGGCTTTAAGTGTTCCCGCCGCCATCATAGTATATTGGCACGCTAGTGACGTTACAGGCTCTATCAGGCCCCCCCCAGTGCACCTGTATGGCTCTCACCACCGCCGCGTGCAGTAGGTAGTCCCCCCTCGGAAGATCGAACTGTTCTTGCAAGGCCTGGTATGGGGACAACACCCCATCCTCATAGAGGTCACCTATCATCTGCAACCCCGCCTCTTCCCAGAGATGCAGTCCCGACCAGTCACCGCCATGCGGGAGTGCCGTCACCATGCCCAGTGGGATTTCGGGAGCATATGGGTGACCGGGTCCGGTTCGCTTTTGCGAGCGGTTCCAGCACAAACGAAGGGTCCGTTCCTCCTGGGAGAGCTCCCGTAGAAGTAGTTTTTGTTGCAGAGTGATATATGCTAGGACATGGCGGGGCGTGCCGTACTCCCTCCCCCGCTCCGGGCCGCGATACACTCTCGCTACTTCCTGCGTGAAGAATTGCAACTGAGCTGCTAAGTAGTAGAGCTCAAAGTCCGGGACAGCCAGGCCTCCCTCGTCTTTAGGGCGGATTAGCGTTGCCAGTGCTATTCTGCGTCTGCCCGTTCCCCATAAAAAGGACACTAGCATTGAGTTCAATTGTTTAAAGGTCAATCCGGGTATCCAAACGGGGAGGGTTTGGAAGAAATACAGTAGTCGCGGCAGAGCCACCATTTTCAGAAGTGCAACTCGGCCCGCCGTCGAAAGGGGCAGAGTGGCCCAGAAGGACATACAACTCCTCAAGGAACGGATGCAGCGGCCTATGTTACCGTCTAGGAGGTCCGCCGGGTCATGATAGATGTGCACCCCTAGGTAGCTCAGACAATGGGGTTCCCAGCGAAGGTTGTGGCGGGGTGGAGGGCTCACCTCCCCCCTCCGTTGCGGGAAGAGACAGGTTTTCGACCAATTTACCCGCAGCCCCGATATATTGCCAAAGCGCTCCAGTAGCCTCTCGGCACCCCCCACAGCCTCTTCCGCATTATCCAAAAAGAGGAGGAGGTCATCCGCATATAAGGAGATGTAATGGAGTTCACCTCCGTGAACCAGCCCGGTGTAATATTCCCCCGTTCTAGCCTTAGCCGCAAGAGGCTCCACCGCAAGCGCAAATAGCAGGGGGGAGAGTGCACAGCCCTGTCTGGTTCCCCGAGTCACTTCGTATTGGTCCGACACCAACGATCCGACCCTCACCCTTGCTCTCGCTGAGGAGTAGTGCACTTTCGTCCACCGTATGTATCCCTCTCCCAGTCCAAATGCTTGCATCACTCTATATAGGTAGTTCAATTCTAGGCTGTGAAAGGCCTTCTCTATGTCGATCGCCAACACCAGGGGGGACCTCGCCTCAGGGGGCGGAGTATCCACCAACCTGTGTAGCCTACGAATGTTGTGTGTAGTGTTTCTCGTGGGAATAAAACCCGATTGGTCTTTATGGACCAAATCTTGCATATGAGTAAGCAGCCTGGTGGCCAGCACCGTACTCAATATATTGTAGTCGGTCGTTAGCATAGATAATGGCCTATAGGATGCAGGGTCTGTACTCTCCCTACGTTGTTTCAATAAAGGGATCATTATGGCCTCGCTCATCGATCGGGGGAGCCTGCCTACCTCCTTGGCCTCGTTATAAATCATCTGGAGTCTCTGGGCTAGTTGGTCTAAGTATCTCCCGTAGAACTCAATGGGCAACCCATCCATCCCCGGTGTTTTATTACGCGCCATTCGCCTCACTGCTCCCCTTCTTTTGGCCAATTCAATTGGGCTTCCCAGGGCGTCAGCTTGTTCTTGCTCCAGGTGCGGGAGCTGCAGGTCGCTCAGAAAGGCGTCCAGCGCTTCAGTGTGGTCACTCATCTCCGTTCTATACAATCTCTCGTAGTATGATCTGAAACAGTCTAGTATTGCAGATTGTGCAGTATGGGTGTGACCCCCATTGCCCTGCAAGGCCAAAATCGGTTGACTATTCCTATTGGGGTTAGCCAGCCAGGCCAAGAGTGTTCCTGTTTTGTCTACTTCAGCAAGAGTCTTCGTCAAGTATGTCTTATAATCGAAGCTACAAAGGCGCTCCACCTCCACTGCTACCGCTTCCCGCGCCCCACTTACTTTCTCCTGTAGTTCAGGGTGATTAGGTCGGTCCAGTTCCACTTCTCGTAGCGTGCGCTCAGCCTTTTCTAGGTCGTCCATCAATGTCTTGCGTACCCCCGCATACTTCCCAATGCTGTGCCCTTTCACTACTATTTTAAATGCATCCCACTCTGCAGCTCTGGACGAGGCGGTGCCCTCGTTCTCCACAAAATACTGGGTGATCCGCTCTCCCAGCTCGGCACGGAAGGGCGGGTCATCCAGTGTGTCCGGCCGCAGTCGCCATGTCGGGATTTTAGGAGGTTCAGTCATCCAGTCCAGCGTCAGGAGGAGCGGATTGTGGTCAGACAACGTACGTGCTAAGTATTCGGTCCGGGCCACCGCAGTAAGTACCGCAGGGGAGCAGAGAAAGGAATCTAGGCGTACATTTAAGTTGTGCAAACAAGAGTAGAATGAGTAATCCCGCTCAGTGGGGTGCTGTGCGCGCCAGCAGTCGGTTAGGTCCCATGTACCCTGCCATTCAGATCTGCATTTCGCCAACCGGTGTACAGGGGAAGTGCGAAGTGGTGGGTGCGACCTGTCTAAGGTAACATCCTCTATGGAGTTGAAGTCCCCTCCCATCAGCACTGGACCTGTGAAGTAGCTGGCAAGCACTCTGGAGAGTTTCGTGAAGTATGGTGCTTGATCCACATTCGGTGCATAAATGCTACAGAGCACTAAGTGTCGGCCTCTAAGTAGACCCTCGACTGCCACATACCTCCCGTCCGGGTCCTCTGTGTGCCTAGTCACCTAAAGGGGGAGTCCCGCTCTAACCCAAATTAGCACTCCCCTAGCAAATGCAGAGTACGCAGTGTGGAATAAGTGGCCCCTCCACCTACGCTGGAGCGCAATTCCCTCTTTCTTAGTTAAATGGGTCTCTTGCAGGAATGCAATATGCACCCCTCTACGAACCAGGTACGAGTGGATTTTGTGTCTCCTCGCCATTGTATTTAAGCCCTGCACATTCCAGGACACACATTTCAACGGACCAGCATTAGCCATTGTCCCATTGGAGGTAAACTGGACCTCTGGTAGTTTGCATCTTGACCACAGACGTGACCCCGACCCCTCCCTTCCCCAACCGTCCCTTGACCCCCCTCCCCAAGCCGCTCCTAGAGTCTCCCCAACCTCTCCAGGCCCCCCCTCCCCCAGAACAGGACTTAACTTCAAAAGAGTCGCACCCATCCAAGCAGTTGAGCAACGTGCCCACTAATTCTCTAATACGTAGTCAATGCTACGTTGGCCTTACGGGCCTCGGGGTGCGCACGCTAGCCTCTGGACCCACTAGGTGCTGTATCCTAACCCCCCGCCCTACTATACACAGCAAGTCCCATACCATTTCCGTCTTACAGCAGTCTGCTCCAAAGTTCTTAGTAATTGCAGCAAGCCCCCCGCAACTCAAACAGGTACCTTGTCGAGGGTTCAGCTCTCGATGATTTCATCCGATGTCTGTGGCGTGACCTTCGGGCTTCTGGCTCCACCCAGCTCCGAAAGTTCAGTGTCCGAGCCCGTACCCTGGTCCTCCGAGCCCCTCTCCGACTGGGTGTGTGCTGACCCCGATACCTCCTTCACCGCCTGCAGTGCTGCTCTACGTTCATCTGCTGTTTAAAAGTTCGTTGGCTTTTTGGGGCCTTGTCCGCGCCCTCGGTGTCGTCTCTATCACCTGAGTGAATGTTCCTGGCGCTCCTCCTCAGCCCGAAACCGAGCCCCATCCGTGCCAGCTTTGTAAGTGTCCCACCAGGTCCATGCTTCTGCCGACATCGGGAAGAACAGGGTGTTCTCGTCCACCACTACTCGGAGTCTGGCCGGGAACAGCAGCGAGTATTGTATGCCTTCCGCCCTGAGCTCTTTTTTGATAGAGAGGAAGGAGGCATGTAGTTTTTGGGTTTCGAACGTGTAGTCAGGGAACAGCGTCACTTTACTGTTGTCGACCTGGAACGGACCCGCTTCCCTGGCTTGCTGCAACAGCCAGTCCCTGTCCTTATAGTGTAGCAAGTTTTATGACCACTGGGCGAGGCGGGAGTCCCGGCTTCGGAGGTCTCGACGGCACTCGGTGTGCCCGCTCCAGAGTGAAGAAGGGGGACAGGCCCTCCGGGGCCACCACTGACTGCAGCCATTCGTGCAAGTAGCTTACCATGTCCGTTCCCTCTTTTTTTCCCGGAAGGCCCACGAGGCACACGTTGTTCCGCCGACTGCGATTTTCAGCATCTTCGGCTCTCCTTTCCAGGGTATGAATCCGGTCCAGCGCTTCCGTGAGCTTCCCATCCATCGACTTCTGTGCCGGCACCACGTCCTTTAGGGTGGCCTCCGCTTCCTTGACTCTGTCCGTTAGTTTCGCGTGGTCAGCGCGCAGGAGCCCCAGCCCAGCTGACACCTGCGCAATGTCGTGGTGCAAGGCATCTTTCGTAGCAGCTATGGCTTCCAGGATCCTGTCCTGCATTTGTTGTAGGTCCGTTGCAGGCGGCGTGGGATCCTCGGGCGTTTCCGAAGCAGGACTCCCGTCCCCTTTCGGGGCCTCTGGGCTTTCCCATGTCTTGCCTGCGTCGTTGAGCTGAGTCACAGGGATATGCAGCGGAGGTAAACTCCTCCCGCTCCGGATTGACCTCCGTGTATCAGCTAGGGTTCTTGAAAGACCTCCTCCCGGGCCCCAACTGCAATTCCGGGACCGCTGCAACAGGAGTAGCCGGGCTCCTCGCGTAAATCTGGGCCCTGGTGGACAGTAGTGGCGCGCCCACACACCGGTCTCTCTCTCCCCGGGGTGCACGCTCCAAGCAGGACAGCAGGCTAGTTGGGTCCCCGGGCACTCCCGTGAAGGTCGCCGTATGTCCCCAAACAATGCAGCATTTCGATTTCCACCTCAGGCGCAGCCCAGGCCCAGTTGCATGTGGCGGTAGTCGACCAGCTTCCAGCGTCCGGTAGAACTCGCAGAGGACTGCGCCATTCAGCCAGGGTCCATTACAGGGGAAAATCACCTCCCATGGTGGCAGTCAGGGTCCCAGCCGCCCCTCGAATCATGCAGGGGAGCTCGGCTTCAGGCGGTCGATGGGGCTGGGCCCCCGCAGGGTCGCCACCACCCAGGGCGCCACGACAGGCACGGTGGACCAGCAGAGCACCGGCCGGTCCCTCCCCGCAGGCCGGACCCCATCAATGCTGCCCGAGGATGCGGCCAGCGATGGATATGGGGCCGCAGGTATCAGCAGGGCGGGCCCCCGAGCCGGGGCACCGATCTCCGCTCCCTGCCGTGGTGGAGCTCCGCCGTCCACACCCGGTCGTAGCAGTCGGGCCGGCGGGATTCCAGTGTCCAGCCGCCTCCCGTCGCCATGGCCTCCTCAGAGTCCCCCTCCGTTTCCGGTTGGGCCGTCCCCGCCGGGACCGCAGGCCCCAAAACCGGGACGTGGATTTCGGTTCTTCGGGTGGGGCGGGGTCTTGCCGGGTCTTACCGCAGGGAGCCCCTTTCCTCCTGTCGCGCCTCAGGCGGGGGTCGGCAGCTCTCCGGGAGGTTCCGGTCCGCGCTGTAGGGGTCCGCCAGCCGTACTCGGTGCAGTCAGGCGCCGGGGAAGGAGCCTCCGGGATCTCTCAGCTCCCGGCTATTAGGGAGCCGCCATCTTGATTATCGGTGGCCCGGGTTCTCCGCAGCGTGCGGCGGCCGCCGCAGTAGCTCCACCAGCTCGAGCTTCGCACCGGAGCAGGCCCGGGTGTAGTACTCGGGATCCACCCGATTTGCGTGGGGATCCCGGGTTTTAGGAAGGATTAATTGAGGATTGCCGCCAGAGGGTCGGGAGCCTCGCTAGGCTGCGACCTTCCTCATCGGCTGCTAGCCACGCCCCCCTTCGGCAGCCATCTTGTCTGCCATGTGCTACCATGTGCTCACCATGTGCTCTGTCCTTCCTTACTGTTGTTTGCTCTTATATTCTGCCTGTAAAAAAACGATATTTAGCTTCTGCTACTCTGCACATGCTCAGTTGAGCTTGCAGCTGTCCATGCAGCTGTCCTTAGTTTGTAACTGTCAGGATGTGCTTACTAGAATTAGCCATTGCTAGCTCCTCCTTCTTGTTGACTGCATTTTCTGTATGACCGTCTATGTACATAAAACCTTCTTTCTGTACTTGTACCACCTTCTTTTCAGCCCCTGTGTGGGTATAAAAGGTCCATGTTCCTTCTGTTCAGGGTGCTACTTCATACACTACCGAAGGGTGTTGTGTGAATGTACTTCCACCTCATCAGGTTAATAAATACTTTGTTTTATATTACAATTTCCATGCCAACTTCTATTCTATTGGTCTGAGGACTTCTGCAGAGAAGGGCAAACCCCTAACACTGGTAGGCCTTGCTGAGGCCCACCACGACAGGTGTAACCACCCCTCTTTCTAAACCCTCCAATAGGTGGGTCCCCAGAGTATGTCCAACATCTTTTTCTAGTATAAGTAAGGGAACCCTGGCAACAGGACTTTAGATTACACCTTAATGACACTCTGAAACTGAATCCTGGAACTTCGACACTCTTCTAATGACTAGAGGATGGAAGAACCTCCCTTAGGGTCAAGGAGTGACTCCCCTGTTCAAACAGGCACCCACAAAACATTTGCCAGTCATCATCTTCAAAGCTCCCGCTGGACTCCGAAATACCTGCAGACCAGGAAGAGGATTTGCAGACTTCCTGAAGGTTGACACGAGTCCCCAGCAAAGCTGAGACCTGCAGCCTTCACGAGTGACGCGGAACAGGAACTCCTGACACCACGCACATTTGCTAAGTGCAATGACTTCCCGATCTTTCCTGAAGTTGTGCTTTGGGTTACTTGTAGACCAAGCCCCAAGCATCATCTGTATTGAAGATTGTGGGCCTACACTCCACAAGTGTTCTGTGGGCCTGCTTCTTATATTTCCGCTCGAGGCTCCTTCGCGATCCCTAGTCCATTGACTGGTGCATCCCCTCGAAGGTAACTCTAATTTCCTTGGGTTTCCCTGGTTGCTCCAGACGAGCCCTGACTCCCTACCAAGTGGTGAGATTCCCAGACCTTGATGGTCTGCACCGACGCCTATCTCTGCTTTTGGCATGGGTTGCTGTTGCCAAGGCTTGTTGGGTGCAATCTTGGCACTGACACTGCAGCACTCGACATCCTTTATGGGAAAGGTTGAATCCAGCTCCTGGTTGTCATCGACATCTCCGGGACCTTGTAGCTGAAGAGTCAATGTTCACCTCCCTCACCTGAAATCATCCGACATCGGTGGGCATCCACCTATCGTGCCCCTGGTCACTGGCAAGTTACCCAGACTCTGTCCCCTCTGCTTTCAGGTTCTTCTCATCTTTGATCCAGGCTTGGATCCATCCGGACACTTTCCTCTTCGACGACAGTAACACTTTGCAGCAGATCGCCATTAAAAACGACAACGAAACCCAACACGAAAAGACACTTATGCACCCAGTTTCCCTGGGTGAGGTAACTCAAGTACTCTAGTGCTCTTGTGGGTGTTGACTCTAGAACGTCCTAGTTCTAAAAAGTTTTGCTCCAAGCCCTTCTTGAAGTGTTTATCTTTAAATTTCCAACCCCGACTTTCCCCATTGAAGTTAATGGTGATTCGCGGCTGTGTTTAGACACTGCATGCGTCCCCCGTGGGTCCCCTGTGTCACTACCTTGGATGGTTCTTGGTGGCCCCAGCAGTTTTAAAGGCTCTAGGCCTTGTATCTATGCTAGTCATGGTTCTTATACCACTTTATTGATATATGGTTTGGTACGCCACTAGGGCTCAACGTATATTGTGCTAATTTACTGTGTGCTAAATAGGTTTACTGAATGTACTTTTGCCTCTAGCCTCATAAAGAGACTAGAGGGATGTGTTTAACATAAATACATATATTTTATATATATGCCTGGTGTGGTTCTCCTTTCATTTGATCATTCATTTGGTTATAGTCTGGTGAAACAAGCTGCTTTACATTCCTCCAAGACTCAGCCTGAAGGCTGCTCTCCAAAGGTTGTCTTTAAACCTACCATCAATAAGGGTCGTTTGTTACTGGGGCAAGGTGCCCACTAGAATAGTGGACAGCATATGCCAGGCCAACTTCTCACAAAGGGGAGCTATAACATTTGTCCTACATCGTTGTTTGCACTCGGCCCTCAGTCTGGGATGTCTCTGTGGGTATCCACAACTCCTGTAGTGGAGCTTAAGTGGCCACTTTAGACCTCTGTCACCAGGCATAGAGAAGATATCTAGATATAGTAAAAACAAGCCATTTGGTCGTATCAGAGCTAAATACAAGGGCAAGAGAATGACAACAGCCGACATGCAGGAATGATCCTTGTTTTCCTCAGATTGGCATATGCAGGACAAAAAAACACATAGGGGCAGATTTACAAGAAAGTGCAGCAACGCTGAAATGCAAGCCCTTTGGCTGCGCCATGCTGCAGCACTTCCGAAGCACAGGAATGCAACATATTTACAATATGTCACACTCCTGTGCTCTCCCCCGCATTGGCGCACAAACTGCTGCCATGCGCCAGCACCCTTGCACCCTGGTGTAAGGATGCCTGCGTCGTGGGGAGATTGTTTTTGTGCAGGAAGGGGCATCTTCCTGCACAAAAACAATCACTACAGGCATTTTCCTCTTTCAATGCGTGCTGTAGAATGCAGCACGCATTGAAAGAGGAAAACACGAGGAGAAATGAAAACATTTCTCCTTGTTGAGCCTCACTACGGCACCTCTACGATTCCTTGTAAATCTGGAAATGTGTCTGGTTCCATGGGTGTTGAGTGGGAACACCCACAGCAACACCCATGGAATGCCCCTTTCACGCAAAGTGCTGCATGTGAAGGAGTTGTATTTACAAGGACAGGAAAAGTCACGCAGGGTGGCTTTGCCTTTCCTTGTAAATATGGGGCAGTGAAATGGCCCGCCGGTGCATCACGAAAAGTGATGCACTGGTGGCGCAGGGGGCTTTTAAATCTGCCCCATAGAGTTCAACAGTTTCTATAGTGGAGTTACGGGACGGACACATAGGGGTTATATTAATGTTGGCCCACCTGCTACTCATGGCATTCAGGGGTAAGCTGCCAAATTTAATATGTATGTAAAGTGCTCGTGCTTGGGGTGGTTCAACATCGTCCATGTAAGTATCAAAGTTAAAACAGCTTTTTACATTTAGAAAACTTGTGGTTAAAGTGCCAAGTGACTAGGACTCGGTGCCAGAAAGATCGATAAAGTTAAGAGTACATTATTTTGGATGTATGACATTACAACGCATGCTTTTACATCGCATGCTTTTACAACACGGTTTTTACAATGCATACCATTACAACGCATAGTGCTTTTAGGCGCTGGATAGTGAATTGTTTAATTTACTATTCCAACTCCAGTCCCCGTGGATAGTAGGGAAGGTGTTGGATAGTACATTAAACCCATTCCCTATCCTAGAGCGCCCCCCAGCGCAATGCGTTGTAAAAGTTGCGTTGTAAAGGCACTGCGTGGTAAAAGTTGCGTTGTAAAGGTTGTTTACCCATTATTTTTAGCTGTGGTTACATTTGTTTTGTAACAGACTGCGGGTCGTCCCACTTATTCCCCAGCCCCAACTGAAAGAACCACTCGTTAACTCTTTCAAACCATAGCAAGAGTCCTGATTTCCTTTGGAGGATTAATAGTTCCTCCAACAGCATCCTTTACTGGTACGCAAGTGTATTCGTTGATGTGTGTCAAATTACCATTGGGCCCTAAAACTCTTCCCACACTCAGAACATGTATATGGTTTCTCTCCTGTCCTGTGTGAATTTGAAAGTGCTGAATCAATGCTTCTGGGAACCTAAAAGTCTTTCCACAGTCTGAGCACAGCTGTGCTTTTTCACTCACTTGTTTTTTTTAGAGTCAATCATTTTTATTATTCGGAAATCCGAATCATAGTACACAGCGTCCTGCCTACATCCTAAGGCCAGCAGAGCAAAAATGAATACCAAAGCATCGCTACAAGACATACAACGTGAAGGATTAACACAGTAACGGCCAACGAGTGGGACTGTCATACTGATTTCCTATTTATAGACATCGATAAGAACAAAACAGCAAATCAAAGAAGAGGACAATCTAACTAAACAACGCCCACCTCCCAATCCCTCCCCCACCCACCTCCGCACCAGTTCCATCAATAGTTGAAGACCCTCCATCATTCATATCGGGTTTCTGAAAAAAACACCTAAGATTGAAAGGGGCCCAAGGGCTCCAGGGGGACAAGCTTGAGGATCTGTAACTATTTCGGGCATGTCACTTCTCTCATGTCTTGAGTGAGGAGATGCAGGAAAGGTGCCCAGAGTTTCACTAAATCTTTACCCTTCCCATCCACACTTAGTGACATACGCTCCATAGCTGGGGGATGCTACAGGTGATGCACCCACGTGTTTTTGTGTGTGTCGGGTTAATTTGATTTTTTGACTACATTTTATTCTGCATTCGTCACATGAATATGATTTCTTACCTTTGTGTATTTGCTGATGCCTATACAGTAACAATGGGAAACTAAAACTTTTCTCGCACTCAGAACACGTTTGTGGTTTATCACCTGTGTGTTTATGCTGTTACCTATACATTAATGATCGGTACCTGAAACATTTCCCACATTCAGTGCATGCATAAGGTTTCTCATCAGTGTGTTATTTCTGGGCCGTACTCATTGCTGATAAGTCACTGTAACTATTTCCATACTTGAGCTCATAGTTTCTCAATAGGCTGTGCCCTTTGACTTGTTTCCAGTCGATATGAAAAAATGAAGCATTTGTATACACTTTTAGCTCATTCTTGATTCGTGTTGTTTGCCGAAAGATTCTATTGGCTGCCAACTGATTATTTCTTTGTTTTGTTTTACGATGTTTTCTGCTCAGTGCAATTGCTGCCAAAGTCATTTGAGAGCACCTCAGATGGTACCAGTGGAGTCTGAATGTCCGTTTCATTACTTGATGTCCGTGCCCTGTAGAATATAGAACACAAATTACATCAGGATGTTATGCTGAATACATTCTCTTTTCAGAGCAGTGGTAACCATGTAGGCTCAGAAGGAACAAGACCAAGACAGATTCTCGGGATAACCACTGATTTGACATTTAAGTTTCATTTAGATTAAGTGAATGCAAATGCATCTGATGTGGACATCCTGAAAAGATGTATTCTGGGTCTACTTTGGCTCCCTCTCATTCATAGATATAGATGCACGCGCACACATTCAAGGCACTCCACAGCACAGGCCCCAACTACTAGAACAGCCTGCACACACACACACACACACACACACACACACACACACACATTCAAGGCACTCCACAACTCAGGCCCCACCTACCTGAACAGCCTGTACACACACACACACACACACACACACATTCAAGGCACTCCACAACTCAGTCCCCAACTACTAGAACAGCCTGCCTGCGCGCGTGCACACACACACTCAAGGCACTCCATAACTCAGGCCCCACCTACCTGAACAGTTGCATCTCCTATCACCAACCATCCTGACACTTCAGCTCTGCAGGAATTCCTACTTGCAACCAAACCCACACATAGACAGAACCAGATCAGAAGGATGAGCGTTCTCTCACATTGCTCATTAATGCTTTGAACAACCTCCCTCTCCACCTCAGAGCCTCCTCCTCTCTTCTTGAATTCCACAAGAAGCGAAAGAACTGGCTTTTCAATTACCCAACGCACCATAGGTAGGGCTAGGCACACACGCCTATTCAGTGCCAAGATCCCTCGCAGGTGACAGAGCGCTTTACAAATACACTTACCATAACATGTGACAGGAAACAGAAAAATGAGCAAAACCTGCTCATTCTTTAAAGTCCATTTTAGGAGAATATTAGACTAAACACTGAAACATCCACAGTGCCAGAAACATCATATTGTGTACATTTTTTACTGACAAAATTGTGAATTTTAACACATGCACATAAGCATTTTATATTGAGCAGTGGGTCAAACACATCAAAAGTAAACTCCGCTGTCCACTCAAGAAAATCTGATCCAATATACAAACCCCAACCTGGTTAACACTGTTATGTAAATGTGATGTAAATGTGGGATACTTGTAAAGCGCACTGTTACTCTACCCGAGTGTCCTGGCGCTGTAGACCGCTGGGGAACCCGTCCTGGCTTTCCCTGTGAGATGGTCCCTTTCTGGGTATCTCCAGGGTGAAACCAGGCATCCCCAGTATCTGTGGGGGGCCGTTGTAGAGATGAGGCAAGCTTAATGCCCAGAGTTGCAGAGTGTGTTCGCTGGTTAGAGTAGGCACTGAGGTGAGAATTATCAAGTCCGTTTGACCCTGGTCCAAGACCCGGCGGCGTCGGGAATTGAACCCTGGTCCCGGGCTGTTCTCTGCTTACAGGTCTGCCGCCTCTAACCAGTGAGCCACACCTCTCCTCAGTTTCAAGGTCACAGGGAGCTTGAAAACATATTTTGGATGTCTTTGAGTTCACATTTATCAACAGGCGGGATAGAAGAGAAAAAGATGTTATCAGTAAGAGGTTTAATGACAAGACTCTGCTCGTGGCATATCCTTGGTCTGAAGGACAAGATCAGTGACCCCGAAACACTGAGTTATCTCCACACATCTCAATCGTAGCGCTCCAGGAAACTTGGGCATCAGAACCAATCTCAATTCCGGTATTTATTAATGCCAGGATTTACTCATTCCTCGATCCCGGCCACCTAAAACCCCAAATTTTGTGGATGGAAAGGTCGCTTAGGAATATATGTATCAACAGCTCTTAAAGTGAGGAGCAAGATCACAACAGAACAAGAGAGACTCCAGATACTGCATCGGACTCTTGTAACTAAGGGAAGGAACACGGCCTCAGGCTGATACACATCTACGCGCCACCAGCACGGAAAGATCACGAGGAGCTATAGAAAAGCTGACAGAACACATCATCAAACTGGAAGGATGTCATCCAGGCACCCCACTAATAGTGACAGGGGACTTCAATATGAAGCTGCCAGGACACTCCATGAGGAGAGAAGTCACTGCGGCTCAGGAAAGGAGTGGAGCACCCCGCAATAATTGCAAATCAGCGCAGGGAGAGAGGATCAAATGGGCTAAAACCTGGTTGGGAAATTAAAGCCAAACAGGCTTCACCAGGAAATCAGGTACCACAACAAACATGATGCCCTCCCTGTCTCTTATATTCGACTCCTCCAAAATCTCAAAGCTCCCCCTCTATTTCTTTTACATTGATTGCCAAGCCGCCTTCGATAGAGTGGACCGTAACAAGCTCTGGGAAAAACTGAAGAACTGGAAAATCTCCCCACACCTCCTGGAAGCAATAGAAACCCTATACTCGAACACCTGGGTCAGAATCAGATTGGGGAACGGAGGCAACCTTTAAAGGGCCATTACAACAACAAGCAGTCTCAAACAGGGGTGCGAGCTGGCACCGGTGCTAATCAATTTATTTCTTGCAGACCTCCCCCCAACACTCTCCTCCATCAACTTTCATGGGATGACCCAGCTGTGCATTCGTCGGTACGCTGATGATCTGATGTTACTAAGCAAAACTCGGTTTGGGATGCAGGGCCTCTGGGGAGTGACCGAGGCCTACGCGAAGCGAATAGGCTGAAAAATAAATAGTAAGAAAAACAAAATTATGAATTGTGCTGCGAAGTCTCTGAAGGGGAAGGTCAGCTGCTGAACTGGCGGGAGCAGGATTGGCTAAACAACCTGCTACAAGTACCTCTGCCTCCTATTCGACAATAACGGCTCCTTCAAGTCACATAAGGAGGAAATTGAAAGGAAAGGGATCGCTCTTGCGGCTGGCAGCGATATTTAAGAATCTGAACAGGCACTCGTTCAGCACCATTCATAAATTCGCCCAAGCAAAAGTGGTCCTAACCCTGGCCTATGGCAGCAAGGAACTGTGAGGCAGAGGCATACTGGTTTTGGAGAAGTCAATAGTCCATATATACAGGCACATCTTGCAGGTACCCCAAAACCTCTCACCGGCCCAGACCTGGCTTGAGTTTGGGCTAACAAAGCAGCTCCAAGCCAGACGCGCAGCCTTTGCCATCTTCTGCCGCAAGCTCTAAACCTTAGAGAAAAAATCCATCAACCATCACATCTGGGAGGAGATCAAAAAGGAATCACAGGGTATATTATCAAGGACCGGTGTTAATATTATCGCAGTTTTATCAGCAGGAAACTTTAGATAAAACGGCGATAATGGGCTTGGTAATACACCCTTGTTAATTCCCATAGAAGCCTATGTTAACACCAGAACATGGGCTTCTAAGGGAATTAACAAGGGCGTATTATCAAGCCCATTATCGCCGGTTTATCGGCAGTTTCCTGCTGATAAAACGGCGATAATTTTAACACCGGTCCTTGATAATATGCCCCCACGCAACAGCTCGTGAACATGTCAACGAAACTATCGACTTGCTAGGAGTGGCCGAACTTCAGACTGCTGCAGTAAGCAACGATCAATTAAAAAACAGTATCAAAATCAAGAACATATCAGCCTTGCTGGAGACAGGGCAGCACTAGCAAACCGCTCCCACGCCTGGGTCACACTAAACAGCTCTAAGACCGTGGGACCCCAGCAGTACTGAAGCTTTAATCCCTAGGATGAAAAGCTGATTCCTGTCTTGCCGCTTGGGCAATTTATCATCGAAACCGCACAACGGACCCTGATTGCAATCAGAAGGGGACACGACCTGTCGGCTATGTGGCCTCCCAACTGAAAACCTGGTCCACACTATCTGCCTATGCGAGACCCCCCTAGACATACGGCGCAAAATACTGCGCCCGCAAAAGAACCTGCAAGGGGTGCGCACCTGCAGAGAAGCCATTCTGACGCTTGGACTCCTCAGACCAGAGATCAATTTCTCGAACTGTTAAGTACATCCAAGGCATAGAGAGGACCCACAAAGGCAGCAGGCACACAAACATCTACGGACATAAAGCAACCCTCCACCCCAGCAACTCGACCCCCAGCCTTCCTCCACACGAAAACAGACTCCTAACAGGGGTTAGTACTAGCAAAGATCCCAAATCTATACTGCCCCACCCGCACTTGCACCTTTGGCTCCTCTTTCTTTAATTTATGTTTCACGATGCACTAGATTTTTATTCTGATCTCTCGCACATTGCTCAGGTTTTTACTGAAGCGACGTTATTTTACTATGACCCCTGCACATTGTAGCGTTGTTAATTAAATCTAACAATAAAGACTATTTATTATTATTAAGTGGTTTAATGAAAATCAGTGAACAGTCTGATCACCAAAGACAATGTACATTTTGCAGCTGCAGAGCACAACTTGAGGGCAAAAACTGCTCCAAGAAGGGACCTCCCATTGTGGCGCGTAGGGTCACCATAGACCTTGACACCATCTCATCCCACGTTGTAATATTTGACCATTTTAAGGCAACTTTCCAAGATTGAGATCGCTTGGGGCAACTCTCAAGTCTAGACAGCGAGAGTTGAATTCCCCAAAGGTGAATTGAGCAGCAGGAGTGTGTGTGGGTGTGTGTGAGTGTGTGTGAGTGTGTGTGTGAGTGCGTGTGTGTGTGTGTGTGTGTGTGTGTGTGTATGTGTGTGTGTGTGTGTGTGTGTGTGTTTCTTGCCTGCGAGGATGCTACCAACAGCAGAGAAGGCAGGAAGCGATGGTTGAGGTTACCAGAAAGCTGCAGGAAGGGACGGTGAAGGCGCTGGAAAGAGAGGAGCCGGCGAGGACAAGCAAGATAAGGGGGAAATTTCAAGATTGGGTCTGAGGTCCCTCAAGAGAAGGCAAGAGGGTGTGAACACCAGCAGAAAGGTGGGAGAGGGATATGGGGAAAAGGTTGGCATGGATGCCGGAGAAATGGAGCAGGATATGAACCAGGATCCAATTATTTTGGAAGATCGAAGGGGAAAAGAAGGGATCAAAAGAGGAGAGACGAGGAAGAAGGGGAAGAGCCAGGGTCACTGGAGGGAAGAGGAGGATTGAAGGGTAAAGATGGGATCAAAAGAGGAGAGAAGAGGAAGGAGGAGAAGAGCCAGGGTCACTGGAGGGAAGAGGAGGATTGAAGGGAAAAGATGGGGTCAAAAGAGGAGAGAAGAGGAAGGAGGGGAAGAGCCAGGGTCACTGGAGGGAAGAGGAGGATTGAAGGGGCACAAAGATGGGATCAGAAGAGGAGAGAAGAGGAAGGAGGGGAAGAGCCAGGGTCACTGGAGGGAAGAGGAGGATTGAAGGGAAAAGTTGGGATCAAAAGAGGAGAGAAGAGGAAGGAGGAGAAGAGCCAGGGTCACTGGAGGGAAGAGGAGGATTGAAGGGAAAAGTTGGGATCAAAAGAGGAGAGAAGAGGAAGGAGGGGAAGAGCCAGGGTCACTGGAGGGAAGAGGAGGATTGAAGGGAAAAGATGGGAACAGAAGAGGAGAGAAGAGGAAGGAGGGGAAGAGCCAGGGTCACTGGAGGGAAGAGGAGGATTGAAGGGAAAAGATGGGATCAAAAGAGGAGAGAAGAGGAAGGAGGGAAGAGCCGGGGTCACTGGAGGGAAGAGGAGGATTGAAGGGGAACAACGATGGGATCAAAAGAGGAGAGAAGAGGAAGGAGGGGAAGAGCCAGGGTCACTGGAGGGAAGAGGAGGATTGAAGGGGCACAAAGATTGGATCAAAAGAGGAGAGAGGAGGAAGGAGGGGAAGAGCCAGGGTCACTGGAGGGAAGAAGAGGATTGAAGGGGCACAAATATGGGATCAAAAGAGGAGAGAAGAGGACGGAGGGGAAGAGCCCGGGTCACTGGAGGGAAGAGGAGGATTGAAGGGAAAAGATGGGATCAAAAGATGAGAGAAAAAGGAGGGGAAGAGCCAGGGTCACTGGAGGGAAGAGGAGGATTGAAGGGAAACGATGGAATCAAAAGAGGAGAGACGAGGAAGGAGGGGAAGAGCCAGGGTCACTGGAGGGAAGAAGAGGATTGAAGGGGCACAAATATGGGATCAAAAGAGGAGAGAAGAGGACGGAGGGGAAGAGCCCGGGTCACTGGAGGGAAGAGGAGGATTGAAGGGAAACGATGGGATCAGAAGAGGAGAGAAGAGGACGGAGGGGAAGAGCCAGGGTCACTGGAGGGAAGAGGAGGATTGAAAGGGCACAAAGATGGGATCAAAAGAGGAGAGAAGAGGAAGGAGGGGAAGAGCCAGAGTCACTGGAGGGAAGATGAGGATTGAAGGGAAAAGATGGGATCAAAGGAGGAGAGAAGAGGAAGGAGGGGAAGAGACAGGGTCACTGGAGGGAAGAGGAGGATTGAAGGGAAAAGATGGGATCAAAAGAGGAGAGAAGAGGAAGGAGGGGAAGAGACAGGGTCACTGGAGGGAAGAGGAGGATTGAAGGGAAACGATGGAATCAAAAGAGGAGAGACGAGGAAGGAGGGGAAGAGCCAAGGTCACTGGAGGGAAGAGGAGGATTGAAGGGGCACAAAGATGGGATCAAAAGAGGAGAGAGGAGGAAGGAGAGGAAGAGCCAGAGTCACTGGAGGGAAGAGGAGGATTGAAGGGAAAAGATGGAATCAAAAGAGGAGAGACGAGGAAGGAGGGGAAGAGCCAGGGTCACTGGAGGGAAGAGGAGGATTGAAGGGAAAAGATGGGATCAAAAGAGGAGAGAAGAGGACGGAGGGGAAGAGCCAGGGTCACTGGAGGGAAGAGGAGGATTGAAGGGAAAAGATGGGATCAAAAGAGGAGAGAAGAGGACGGTGGGGAAGAGCCAGGGTCACTGGAGGGAAGAGGAGGATTGAAGGGAAAGATGGGATCAAAAGAGGAGAGGAAGGAGGGGAAGAGCCAGGGTCACTGGAGGGAAGAGGAGGATTGAAGGGAAAGGATGGGATCAGAAGAAGAGAGAGGAGGAAGGAGGGGAAGAGCCAGGGTCACTGGAGGGAAGAGGAGGACTGAAGGGAAAACATGGGATCAAAAGAGGAGAGAAGAGGAAGGTGGGGAAGAGCCAGGGTCACTGGAGGGAAGAGGAGGATTGAAGGGAAAAGATGGGATCAGAAGAGGAGAGAAGAGGAAGGAGGGGAAGAGCCAGGGTCACTGGAGGAAAGAGGAGTATTGAAGGGAAAAGATGGGATCAGAAGAGGAGAGAAGAGGAAGGAGGGGAAGAGCCAGGGTCACTGGAGGGAAGAGGAGGATTGAAGGGATAAGATGGGATCAAAAGAACACACTGTTCATTAGCTAAACTGCTTCTCACTCTGTTTTTAAAACGCATACCTGCATTTGTACTGCTGTAACTCTGTAATTCTCCCGCCCTGGTCTGCCGCGCCCATTGTGGGCGTTTGCTGCGGAGGGTTGAGGAATACCTACACTTCCGGCTTGCCTGGAAAGAGGGGTAGCACTCCAGTCGTTCCACGTCCTGCCCCTTTTTCATGAAGCCTGGTCAGCGGGCGCGCAGCGGGCGCACCGGTGGCGCGCCAAAGGCAAGCCCGTCTGCGCCCGCCCGCGGCTGGACGGGGTCAGGGGCACAAACCCCTGCCCAAACGCCTCCTGAGAGCCAGGGCAGAATGGTATATTCTAAGGAACGACTGGAACAACTACGCCTGCCGATAGCATTGAATTGTTTACATGCTATGCAGGCGGATAGGCAACTCCTGTACTGTGCGGCTTGTCAATTTGACCCTAGGGGCGAGGGTAGGCATATGCATGAGAAAGTGTCCATGAATATGATGCAGATTAACTGCCGCTCCCTTAGGAAACACAAGTTAGAAATCTATGACCTCTGTATGGATCTTCAACCTGAGGTGCTCTTCCTTACGGAAATCTGGTTAGACATGGAGTCGGCACCTGATATTCTGGAGGCACTCCCAACTGAATAAGGAATGGTTAGACTGGACCGCAAAAGGCAGCGTGGGGGGGGATCGCTCTGGTACACAAATTAGAGCTCAAATGCACCTTAGAAGTAGCTAAGATTAAAGACTGCGAAGCAGGTTCTTTCTCAATCAAATGGGGACCGAATATGACCATTAATGGCTTTTTGAAATACCGTCCACCTGGTGCGCCCTCGGTTTTTGTAGGGAACCTAATGGAGGTGATCGCTCAGCCGCCGCTGCATTATAGCATGCTCCTCATCTTAGGAGATCTTTAATTTACATTTAGAGGAAGAAGACAATAGGGAGGCTCTAAGTATTTTAACCTCCCTGGAGTTACTCAAGCTTAAACTGCAATCACGCCTGCCGACCCACCAGGCGGGCCACCTTCTAGACCCCATCTTTGCAAATTGGGAGGGGATAGAGGTTCAGTGCCCTAGGCCGGTGACCTGGTCAGACCACCATTTGGTCCATTTTGCAATAGCTGGCCTGCCCAAAAAGTCTACGGTTGACAAACTGAGGTCATATAAACGTAGGCAATGGTGGAAAACTTAAACAAGTCGATCTAGAACTTGCTCTAAGAACAAGTAGTCCACCATTGAGAGACAATTTGGACGAGGCCTGGCAAGACTATGAGAGCTGGCTGATAGGAGCTCTTGATAAAACAGCCCCATGGACAACCAAGGAGCCGCTTAGGGGCGCTAAATCAGCAGTATGGTTCAACGCTGAGTTAAAAGAAACAAAATTTAGGTGCAAAGGCCTAGAACGCGCCTGGTGAAAAAATTATGAGGAAACAGCCAAACAAGCATATAAATATGGTATGAAAGAATATCATCGGCTACTTAGGAAGACCAAAAGGGATTTCCTGAATAATAGAATTATGATCGCAGAGAACTCGACTAAGGAGCTCTTTGGTATCTACAAGGAACTTGCATCCCTGGAGAGGACTTCAGCCCCTGACATTTACTCTAGAGAGACTTGTGAGGTGATTGCGGACTTCTTTGTCCAAAAAGTCGAAACGATTTATAACTCATTCGTAACGGAAGCAAGTGGACCTCCCGTAGAACATAGGAGGGAAGGGAGTCTGACAGGAAAGCCTTGCCTTTGCCAGTTTGAACCTTGCTATACTCCTGAGGCGGAAGCCGGGAGATCACCTATTTTAAAATTGTATCACTTGTGTTCTGAATACTTGTTTTTTAATCTGCACCCACTTGCCTGGCTCCACCAGAACGGGTACTGAAACGCCAAAACAGCGATCTTCGCTGCAACTTACAAATTGGAAAACAAACATTCCCGCCGCCATTCACAGCGAGGAATAGAGGCCACGCCTACCACAGGCCACGCCCACACGCCCATCCCACTATAAAACGCTGCCGACAGCGCCACGAAAACAGAACCTTGCCATACTCCTGAGGCGGAAGCCAGGAGATCACCTATTTTAAAATTGTATCACTTGTGTTCTGAATACTTGTTTTTTAATCTGCACCCACTTGCCTGGCTCCACCAGAACGAGTACTGAAACGCCAAAACAGCGATCTTCGCTGCAACTTACAAATTGGAAAACAAACATTCCCGCCGCCATTCACAGCGAGGAATAGAGGCCACGCCTACCACAGGCCACGCCCACACGCCCCATTTTCCTCCTTCAAAAGATGTGCAATCACCGGACGCGCAGCGGACGGGCGCAGCGGGCGCGCCGTCAGCGTGCCGAAGGCACGCCAAAGGCAAGCCCGTCTGGGCCCGTCCGGGCCCAGGCGGCCTTAGGCCTAGCCACTATGCCCATTTTGCAAAATCGTCTCTCATACCCCAGAGGCTCATTGCTCGCCTGGAACCCGGGAAAACCCTCCCAGTGTAAATACATCCACAAGGAGGACACCCCCTATGTAAGATGCATCCTCTGCAATAAACCCGAGGAAACGGAACGCCACCTAGGACTCCGGCTTGGCCTTCTGAATTGCAGATCATTGGCAAAACATGCTCACGAAATCAACATTCTCGTCCAGGACTCGCTGCTAGATCTATTGTTTCTGACGGAAACTTGGCTGACCCCGCACTGCAACTTCGATGTGGCCAATGCAACTCCCCCAGGCTACCAAATATGTTGCCTAAACAGGCCAATCGGTAGAGGTGGCGGCCTAGCCATACTCTTCAAAGACCACCTCAAATGTAGAATCGAGACCGGATCTGTCAAAGACTGTGAGGACTGCCACTTCACAATCCAGATCTCGCCATCTACCTCCCTTTCGGGACTACTTGTGTACCGACCTCCAGGATCCCTAGGTGATTTTACCAGCACTCTGATGGACCACATCTTACTCAAGTCCATCTCGGTCTCTAATTTCCTCCTCTTAGGGGATTTTAATATGCACTTTCTGGACCCCACGAACAATACTGCAGTAAACCTGCTCGCAGATCTTACTACAGCTGACCTCCATCTGCAAAATCCTAAAGCCACCCACGAGAAGGGTCAACTCCTAGACCCTATCTTCTCTAACATTGGGAACCTGCACGCTCAGGACCCCATTCCCCTGCCTTGGACAGACCATATGCTGATACCCATGCACTGGTCACTCGACATGTCACCAGCGCTCACACAAAAAACAAGGGTACAAACCAGACGATGGCACAAGTTAGTTCCAGAGGAATGGGAGGCCAAATTACGCGATACCATCGCCCCCCTTTCCACGGACCCAAATACCGCGGACAAAGAATTCATGGATTGGCTAGTCCGACCCCTAGACAGCTCCATTCCACTGACTAGCACGCTAAAACAAGTGAAAAGAATCAATCCCTCTCCCTGGTACACACCCGCCCTTACCACCCTTAAAAAACTATGCAAAAAGACAGAACGCTCATGGAGAAGAAATAAGTCAGCAGAAGAGAAAAGCGTCTATCAGTGCTCCATGAAAGCTTACAAACGAGCCCTACATGACGCCAAAAGGACTTACTTCGAGGAAAAGATAAACAACTCCGCCTGCTCATCCAAGGAGACTTTCTCCATTTTCAAAGAACTCCTCCTTGTCCCGGCCCCCCCCCAAAAACCTATGAACCTAAAAGAAGCCGAGGAAAAATGCGTCAAGTTGGCCTCCTTCTTTGACGAAAAAATTAAAAAAATTCTCACCGACCTCCCACCCGCCAACTCCGACGTTTTAGAGAGAGCCAAGGAGCAGACACCTCCCGCCGACAAATCCCTCCTGGAGTCGCTTGGCCCAGTCACAGAGGAAGAAGTAAGAGTCATATTTACCTCAACCAAGAGCGGAGCCCCTAGCGACCCGGTTCCCATACGTTTTGCTAAAAATATCGCGCAGACCATAGTTCCTCAACTAACAGCCCTGATCAATATCTCACTGGAACAAGGAGAGGTTCCTTCTAATTGGAAGGAAGCTGTCGTCAAAGCGCTTCTCAAGAAACCGTCGCTTGACCCCACAGACCTCTCCAACTATAGACCTATCTCACTTCTTCCCTGGATAGGTAAAGTCGCCGAAAAACTAGCAAACAAAAAGCTGTCACACTACCTTGAGTCAAACCATCTTCTCAACGACTCACAGACAGGCTTTAGACCAGGTCAGGGCACAGACACTGCTCTCCTCGTGGCAGTAGAAAGAACCAGGGAAATCATCGACACAGGAGGATCAGTGGCAGTGGTCCTCCTAGACCTTAGTGCGGCCTTTGATACGGTCAGTCACCAGGTCCTAACCCACCGTCTCGGGACTGTTGGGGTTAAGGGCAGAGCTCTGAAGTGGCTTTCGTCCTTTCTCTCCCGTCGCTCCTACCAAGTATGGGAAGGCGAAAGCCGCTCCCCCTCCATCCCCCTCCAGTGCGGCGTGCCTCAGGGCTCCTCCCTGAGCCCTACGTTGTTCAACGTTTACATGGCCCCACTGGAGGAACTTGTCTCACCCTTCGGAGTCACTATCGTCAGCTACGCCGACGATACACAACTGGTGGTAACACTCTCCCACCCTAAGCTCGAGCCCTCCAACCTCCACGACTGCCTCTCCAGCGTATACCAGTGGATGAGCGACTCTGCTTTGAAGCTAAATGGCTCCAAGACAGAGATCCTGCTCCTAGGACAAAAAACCACGAACATCCCCTCTAACATCTGGCCCGCCTGCATGGGTGAACCCCCCACTCCCAAGAAGGAGGTCAAGAGTCTCGGAGTGTGGCTGGAGACTGACCTTACCTTCCGGACCCAGGCCAGAAAGACGGCCGGCACCTGCTACGGTTTACTTAAATCTTGCAGGAAAGTAATTCCACTTCTACCTTTCCAGTCGCGCCTCATGCTGATCCAGGGCTTAATTCTATCTAGGCTGGACTACAGCAATGCCATCTACCTGGGCGCCCCGGAATCCACCCTTCAATCTCTGCAAAAAGCGCAAAACGCCGCCGCTCGACTCCTAACAAACACTCCGGCCACATCATCTGCCAAGCCCGCTCTTAGGAAGCTGCACTGGCTCCCGATTAGGGAAAGGGTCACTTTCAAGGCCCTCTGTCTTGCCCACAAGGTTCTTCACAACACCGGCCCCCCCATACTAAACAACTGGATCACCCCCTACAGACCCACTTGAACGCTCCGCTCGGAGCACGGAAACCTTATCACGATCCCCAAGGTGAAAAAGGCCCGCATAGGTGGCCGTCGCTTCTCGGTAAACACTGGTATTAAGTGGAATGCACTCCCTCTGAACCTCAGAACAGAACCCAACCTCCTCCGGTTCAGAAAAACCCTTAAAACTCTTCTCTTCCCCTAAATTGGCACCTTTCCTGTCCTCTCCCCTTCACGAGTAACAAGGTTTTAGCGCTGGGATACCCACTGGGTGACTACGCGCTCTATAAAACTTAAAATAAATAATAAATAATAAGTTCCAACTAACCCGGAGTTGTTGAAAATAGTCCAGAGTATCAAGACTTGCTCTCCTAACGACGCTGCACAACCTAAGATTTTTAGGTGTCGGGCAGAACTCCTTTTAAACCATATTAGTCATATGATAGGGCTGTCGCTCAAGACCTGTTATGTACCTCAGGATTGGAAGACAGCACAGGTTATTCCCATCAAAAAGAAAGCCAGCCTTGGCATAGAACATCTGAACAATCTCCACTCCATCTCGCTCCTCCCCTTCTGTGTGAAAGTGGTGGAGAAAATTGTAAACGCACAGTTGGGAAAATATCTGGAGGACTTCCAACTCCTCCACCCATCTCAATCGGGTTTTAGAGCTCACCATTTGACGGAATCAGCATTGCTATTCTCGACCGAACTGTTACGCAAGAGAGTGGATGAGGGACGGACAGCGCGCTGTTGTTATTAGATCTCAGCACGGCATTCGATACCGTCTCACACCCCATGCTGCTCTCCCGCCTAAGGGAGGATGGGATTGTAGGGAAGGCCTACAAATGGGTTAATTTTTTTTTTCAATTATAACAAGGGAACCCAATTGATACCTTCGGACCATGGGCAGACAATCTATTCTAGAGAACAAAGGTCCTTAGGATAAACGTAATGACATATACAATGGAATATATAGACTTGAATCAGTACTATATCTGGTAGTTCCAGTACCCAGCCGGGCCTGGAAATTTTTATTCAATATATACAAGAATAGGGAAGACCACGGAGAGGGTCAGATTCAACATTTGATAGGGTACAAGCTTGTACCTATCCGAGAATAGCTAACAAACAATTCCAGAAAAAGAAAGGAGATAGAGAAAGACAAACAATGTCAGGCAAGAAAGACGTGGGAGCCAACTGTCTCTTGCATTTGAATCAATTGTGAAGCAAGTTTGGACATACAATTACTGCAATAAAATAGTCACAATGGGAATACTGCAGAATTGCCTAGACTGTCGACGACGTTTCGATCCCCTGGCTCCTAATGAACCGGGATCCTCATCAGGACTAGATTTTAAGTTGCCTGTTTTGTTATTGAAGCGCCTGTAAAAAATAAGAATAAAGGGAGAAAACAGAAACGAAGATATAAAACTTATTTACAAGTGAAAACAACGTCATTCGTTTGTTAGACCATTATTACAGAGTTTCGCATGCTTCTCCTCATTATTATGTACAACGGTATCCACGAGGCAACTGCACGCATTTAGTCTTAATCTCCAATAGTTGTTTAAAGGGTCATCAATTTTTGGAAGAGTGCACAGACAACACAAGTGATGGTGGGTTCCAGGTTGGTCGAAGTCCTAATGCCGAGTGTGCTATTCTTTAGACGAAAGCATGCTAGCCTAAGGGATTGCTAGTGAAGGCTCCGGTGAACTTAGGGTCTTTATTGGCGAGTGCATATTAAATGAACGTGAACATGCTGGTCTGTGAAATTGCATGTAAGGTAACCGACAAAAATAAGTGCCTGTTGGAGTTTCCGGTAGTGAAACAGTGCCCAATGTGGATGGAGGCTGGCTGAAAAAGCTGTGATGCCGTAGTGGGGAGCGCGAAAGAGGGAGCTGACCTGTCGGAATCCGTTTCATAGCATGGAATCAAGGAATGTGATGTGGGCGCAGCCCGGTTTGGCGATGATTACCTGCAGGAATTAGGATTGCTGGTTAGTGAACCAAGCGTACGCATTTGTGCTGGTGAAGTGCCTAGATCGGGTTTCAATATTTACCTCAGGCTTCGAGTTATTCAAAGAAATTGAAGACCTCGGACATTCAAATGTAGTGTCCTCTGGTTTGGTTTGAAGGAGATCGGTGCTCCAGGTGCAAACGAGTACCAGCGTTGGCTGAAGTTACGAAGCACGCTGAAAGATTTAGATTGTGTCAGGGGCAATACACTAAGTGAATAATGCCGAATAATGCTTTCCAGAGCTCGGGGGCTTACCTTATTTTTGTATTAACCTCATCAATGTTGCTCCAGCGTCGAGCAGTGAACCGGGAGTCGGAGGGCTCAATGGCCAATACACCCGACCACGCCGAGAATCCGGAAGTTGGATGGGAGCCTGAAGTTTTCAGTCGATTTATGAGGCAGGTGAGGGTGAAAGGGACTACTGGTTGCCACGGCGGCCATATTGGAATGGGGTCGTGTTAGAAGACATGTATTAACAACCAGTGAAAAACCGGTGAACGAGTGAGTGACATGGATACAAATTGGTAGATTGTTACAAAAAAGGGTTCAATTATTCTCACAGTTGTGTAAAAATAGGTTAACACCTGGCATTTTAGGAAAAAATAACAAATTCATTTACTAATCATAGTACAGAACTGCAGACAAATTCAGGTTTCGGAAATTACTGTCTTATCCAGAACAAATTTTAAAGAAGTCAAGCCCAATCCTCTGTCCGATTTAGGCCATTCTGAATTGTGTCCAGCAAAATTATGCATTTCAATTCTTCTTTATTAAGTAGTTGGGACATGTTTCCTCCTCTTGGTGGTAGCCTCAACACTTTCAATATGGTCCATCGGAAATCATCTTCCTTATGATTGGCATTGGTGAAATGTTCCACTAATGGGGCATTAGGGGTTTGGCATCGAATGCGGCTTCTATGCTGGCAAATCCGAGTTTTCACTTTCTGCGATGTTTGTCCAACCTACATTTTGCTGCACGGGCACTGGATCATATATATAACATTACTCGTGTTACAGTTTGAAAGGGTGGAACTTTTAAAAGTGACTTTGTTCAACATCATGGATTTACCCTCAATGGTCAAATCACACACGCTACAATTGCCACATTTCACATGTCCAACAATGGGGGACAGACCCCATACAGCCTCAAGTGTGGAAGGGTGAGTGGGGCTTGGAAGGGCTGCCCAAACCAGATGGTCCTTCAAGTTTTTGCTTTTTTTGAAGGCAAATAAGGGTCGTTCAATTTCTACTGTGCCTGCATTAATGATTGGCCAGTGATGGAGTATCATTTTTCTCAGTTTGTTTGATAGTGGGGAAAATGTGGTGACACAAGCCAACCTCTCTTGTTCTTTCTTGGGAGTGGGTGTTAACAGGGTCTCACGGGGTCTATACCAGGCTCGCTTAAGAGCGTTTTTAACAATTCTCCTGGGGTAGCCCCTTACTTTGAGTTTGTTTGCTAGGATGGCACTTTCCTTAAAATAATCCTCCCTACAGGAACAATTTCTTCGGATCCTGAGAAACTCAGAAAATGGGAGTGAGTCACGAAGAGCTCTAGGGTGATTACTTGAATACTCTAGCAGTGTGTTTCGCTCAGTCGGTTTTCTAAACAACCGAGTCAAGACCCTGTTAACACCCACTCCCAAGAAAGAACAAGAGAGGTTGGCTTGTGTCACCACATTTTCCCCACTATCAAACAAACTTAGAAAAATGATACTCAGGATAAAAAGTATTTAATTGTAAATCAGTAGCGCTTCTAACCTGCTCGCAGCGCATATTGCTAGGCATCTTTTAGGCTTTCAAGCTAAATTGGATTTTTTAACTGGTGGGATACTGTGTGTCTCACGGTATACACGGTATACTTTTAGGAACATGCCCGCTTACCTGCACTTTAAATTGTGACCTCACCGCTGTGTTGCGGGTCTCTCGCCACCGCCACCACCATCTTGGGGATAGTGGGGATGTGGTTTAGGTGCCATTTCTGGGCAGCGTTCTAGCTGTCAGGCGGCTAGTGTATGACGTCTATTTTAACCAGGCACATGTCAGAGCGCAGCGATGACGCACAGCGAGCACGCCGTGGGCGCGCCGGAGGCTCGCCAGAGGCAAGCCCATCTACGCCCATCCGCGCCCAACCGGGACCAGGGGCCACAACCCCTGGCCATTTCATTACATATAGTAGATCCGCGCTATTACAATTCAATCGAGCCGATGTAGAACCCTCTCAGGATTGTAAAGCCATACTACGACATGAAGGCCTATTCAAACGTACACAGTGGAAGGAGGGAACAAAGCTTCGAACGGCGGATAGTACCCTGAATTACTGTTTGTTAAACACTCGCTCTTTACAGAGACATAACTTAGAAGTCTTTTCGCTATTGCAGGATGGCGATATTGACATCCTCGGGGTCACAGAGACGTGGCTAGAAGAATCCTCAACACCGGATTTGGTTGCCTCACTCCCCCCAGGTTTTGAGGCTATCTGTCTCAACCGAACAGGTACGAAGAGAGGAGGGGGGTAGCGTTTTTATATAATAATAGCTGGAAATCGGAAAGAATATGTGCAGAAAATTTGGGTGGAGCAGAGACTCTTGGAGTGAAATTTGAGAGGGGCACCATTTGTTGGGTCATCCTTCTGTTATATCGTCCTCCTTGGGCTGAATCAATCTTTCTGGATCACCTATTAGAGGTCGTACACGACCTCAGGTCTCGTTATGACAACCTGATGATCATGGGAGACTTTAACTTCCACTGGGAGCTTTCCCCAAAGGTAGGACAAGCGCTTCTTCTTGAAGAGGCTCTAATGACTCTGGGTATGCGCCTAACAGTGACCGGCCCTACCCATGACAAAGGCCATACTTTAGATCTGGTTTGGAGCATAGACTCCCTGCCAGACCCCATTAGCACTACACCATGTGCTTGGTCAGACCATTATTTAATTACTGGTCAGAAGAAAAATAACCGGGTGGGGAATAAACAAAGAACCACGTGGAAAATGGTAAGAAAATGGAGTAACATCAACCAGGAGGAGTTGGTGGGACACCTATTAAACTCAAAAGAGTCAAATATAGCCAATGAGAATGTCGAGTTTAGTAGTCAAAAACTACTTGAGAAATTGAAGAACGCCATCGATGTTGTTGCCCCTGAAAAAAAGGTGAAACGGGTGGACAGAGGGAGGGGAGCTCCTTGGTTTGATGAAACTCTAAGAGCTAAGAAACAGGTGCTCCGTAAGGTGGAGAGAGCCTGGAGGAGGGATTATAATATCAATACCCAGAACCTTTATATACAGGAGCTTGCACACTATAAAAAGGCCATATTAGCCCGTAAAGCAGATTTTTTTGAGAATAGAATAAGGACAGCTCAAGTGCCACAGTAAGAAATTTTTAAAGCACTCAAGGAATTGCGAAATACCAAAGAGCAGAAACCTGAGTTCTGACAGGAAGACTGCCAGAATTTCCAGGATTTCTTCATAAGGAAAATCGATAATCTCCTGGGTGAAATCTCCCAGACGCAAAGGTTTGAATGCCCATTACTTATCACGCAGGATCCCCCTGTTGTACACTATTCTACAAACACACTGCCCTTGATTACTAAGGAAATGTTGGTCACTTTGACAGAGAGAGTAAACTCGGGTTCACAGGCAGATCCCTGCCCACCCAGTGTCTTTAAACTAGCGATGTCAGGAGTGGAAGAGGATGTGCTTACCCTCTTCAACAGATCCCTAGAGCCGGGACAGGTCCCGGTTTCTTTCAAAGAGGCCAGGCTGATCCCGCTTCTTAAGAAGCCAGGGGCTGATGCCAAAGATCAGAAAAACTATAGGCCCATCTCCCAACTACCTTTTCTGGCTAAAATGATTGAGCAGCATGTTTTGAGTCATCTTTCAAAACATTTGGAGACCAACGCCCTATTAGAGCAAAATCAGGCTGGCTTTCGAAAACATCACAGCACGGAGCTGGTGATGGTATCCATTCTAGACGAACTAAGATGTAGAGCTGACAAAAAGATCCCGGGGGCCCTGTTGCTCTTAGATCTCTCAGCCGCGTTTGATACGGTGAATCACAACCTACTGCTGAGACGCGTGAGAGATCTCGTCGGAGCCGCGTGGAGGGGTAGGAAGCCAGACAGCCCTAGAAGTAACCGTTGCCATACCGGGTAGAACGGACCCCCTCACCACGTTTTGGCTCATGAGGCCATTTGACCTCTTTCCATAAGTGTCTTTAATCGCCAATTGGGCGCAACGGACCTTATAATATTAAACACAGACAGGTACATTTTCACCTAATCTTATTTTTGTAGAGCACACTTTTATATCTACATACATGTGAGTAAGGTGGGGATAAGTAGTGCACATCCTCGTCCTGAAGAAGGAGTTTTTAACTCCGAAACATGTCGACGCACTAACATGGTTGATTTACCCTAATCAGTAGATAACAACCACTCTAGCACTCTTTTAACGATACCAGCCGGAGACTAAATAAAATTTTTTTTTCAGTACTCACGTGCCAGGTATCTTTTAATTTTTCACTTTCACCTCACCACTCACATTATTTACCCACACACACCAAACACATAGTTCACAGATAAGTGCTCCTACGTAGCCGTGAGTCGTAGCACGCCGCATTCCGTAGAGGTTTGCGAAGACCCCGATGATGAAGCATGACACCAAGGGGCCTGTTGGTGTGTGAGGGGTATTTTAACAACACTGGTTGCTCCCCACCATTGTGGTAACAACCGTACTCCACTGAGTGGATTCCATTTTGTTTTATGAATATTGCCAGTGGAGACAGAATCCACTATTCCCTCTCCCTCCCCCCTTTTGTTAATTATTATTTGCGTGAGAGATCTGGGCATCGGGGGGACCGTGCTGGGCTGGTTAACATCATTCCTGCAGGGAAGATCGCAGAGGGTCCAGTTGTCAGATTTGGTCTCTACACCAGCGGCAATTACATGTGGAGTGCCACAGGGATCTGCCCTCTCACCGCTCCTTTTTAACATATACTTACAGCCACTGATTTTTGCTCTAAATCAAATGGAGTGTCAAATTTATAACTACAATTATGAATGAATAGGGATGCACTCGAGTTTAAACGTGTGTCAACAAAGTTTTTCATTATATGCGTGCAGCTTGGTGAAGGTACCTTGCCCAGGTGGCACCTTGTTTAACATGAGAAAAATGGGGGAAGTGAGGCGCAATGTCGCCTCAACCAAACGCACTGTCGAATATGCCTCATTGGCAAAACGTGTATATATATATTTAGTCCAATGTTTGTTATGAGTTATTCAAATTTCATACGGTGTCCATAGTCTTATCGTTTTTACTCCAATATAAATCCCCATCAGGAAGTGAACGCCATTTTTCAAAATCTTCTATTGTTCAAACTGTGCCCCAAATGGCCTCTTGTAGGAACATGACAGAAGCGTAGTTCATCAGTAGCAGTGTTTATTCGGAAAAAACCCAATGCATTTCAGGCATCCCTGTGCCTTTCGTCAGGGGTCACTGCAAATTACAATCAAAAAAGAGTACGTTAAAATTCATCCATATTATGTGGCCCTTAATTTCATCTTGAACATCGTGTACTAACATGTCATCACTTTTTCTAACATCCCGTGTGGTTACTCTAAAGCATACCCATGCTGTCGGAACCTCGCGAACATCCTTAATACCACCCTCTCTATAATCACTCGTTTTAAGGTAGTATAACGTGCCTCACTTTCATAAAGTATATTTTCTAAGGAGTCCAAGAAATTGGCTCTGCATTATATTTTAAATGAATTGTGTAATTCATTCGAGCGTTCCTACCTGCCATAGGTCTTTAAAAACCTCTTCATCATCACATCATTACCGGAAGTCAAAACCTCGTATCGCGGTTACTCCCACTTTTAAATCCCTCGCAACTGGTTGATTTTAATTGAAGGCTTACCCGCCCTCGCGTTAACCTACTCGGAAGTGTCTGCGCACTACAAGACCCATAATGCGCTGTCTCAACAGTTACCACATAGTAATAGTATTTCAGAACCCTTGTCGATATAAAAAACATGTCTATAATTTAGCTGTTTCCCAAATGTTGTTTCTAAACTCTGAATAAACACGAACATTTCAAACGAACATAAATGTTTGTACCCCCCTGATGAGGAAATAATCCTGTTAATCTTTCAGTGTCAACTAAGGTAAATGCTTTTCAAGTGGGTGCTATCCCGTGGGTTGGGCAACAGTGAAATACAATTATGAATGAATAGGGATGCACTCGAGTTTAAACGTGTGTCAACAAAGTTTTTCATTATATGCGTGCAGCTTGGTGAAGGTACCTTGCCCAGGTGGCACCTTGTTTAACATGAGAAAAATGGGGGAAGTGAGGCGCAATGTCGCCTCAACCAAACGCACTGTCGAATATGCCTCATTGGCAAAACGTGTATATATATATTTAGTCCAATGTTTGTTATGAGTTATTCAAATTTCATACGGTGTCCATAGTCTTATCGTTTTTACTCCAATATAAATCCCCATCAGGAAGTGAACGCCATTTTTCAAAATCTTCTATTGTTCAAACTGTGCCCCAAATGGCCTCTTGTAGGAACATGACAGAAGCGTAGTTCATCAGTAGCAGTGTTTATTCGGAAAAAAACCAATGCATTTCAGGCATCCCTGTGCCTTTCGTCAGGGGTCACTACAAATTACAATCAAAAAAGAGTACGTTAAAATTCATCCATATTATGTGGCCCTTAATTTCATCTTGAACATCGTGTACTAACATGTCATCACTTTTTCTAACATCCCGTGTGGTTACTCTAAAGCATACCCATGCTGTCGGAACCTCGCGAACATCCTTAATACCACCCTCTCTATAATCACTCGTTTTAAGGTAGTATAACGTGCCTCACTTTCATAAAGTATATTTTCTAAGGAGTCCAAGAAATTGGCTCTGCATTATATTTTAAATGAATTGTGTAATTCATTCGAGCGTTCCTACCTGCCACAGGTCTTTAAAAACCTCTTCATCATCACATCATTACCGGAAGTCAAAACCTCGTATCGCGGTTACTCCCACTTTTAAATCCCTCGCAACTGGTTGATTTTAATTGAAGGCTTACCCGCCCTCGCGTTAACCTACTCGGAAGTGTCTGCGCACTACAAGACCCATAATGCGCTGTCTCAACAGTTACCACATAGTAATAGTATTTCAGAACCCTTGTCGATATAAAAAACATGTCTATAATTTAGCTGTTTCCCAAATGTTGTTTCTAAACTCTGAATAAACACGAACATTTCAAACGAACATAGATGTTTGTACCCCCCTGATGAGGAAATAATCCTGTTAATCTTTCAGTGTCAACGAAGGTAAATGCTTTTCAAGTGGGTGCTATCCCGTGGGTTGGGCAACAGTGAAATACAATTATGAATGAATAGGGATGCACTCGAGTTTAAACGTGTGTCAACAAAGTTTTTCATTATATGCGTGCAGCTTGGTGAAGGTACCTTGCCCAGGTGGCACCTTGTTTAACATGAGAAAAATGGGGGAAGTGAGGCGCAATGTCGCCTCAACCAAACGCACTGTCGAATATGCCTCATTGGCAAAACGTGTATATATATATTTAGTCCAATGTTTGTTATGAGTTATTCAAATTTCATACGGTGTCCATAGTCTTATCGTTTTTACTCCAATATAAATCCCCATCAGGAAGTGAACGCCATTTTTCAAAATCTTCTATTGTTCAAACTGTGCCCCAAATGGCCTCTTGTAGGAACATGACAGAAGCATAGTTCATCAGTAGCAGTGTTTATTCGGAAAAAACCCAATGCATTTCAGGCATCCCTGTGCCTTTCGTCAGGGGTCACTACAAATTACAATCAAAAAAGAGTACGTTAAAATTCATCCATATTATGTGGCCCTTAATTTCATCTTGAACATCGTGTACTAACATGTCATCACTTTTTCTAACATCCCGTGTGGTTACTCTAAAGCATACCCATGCTGTCGGAACCTCGCGAACATCCTTAATACCACCCTCTCTATAATCACTCGTTTTAAGGTAGTATAACGTGCCTCACTTTCATAAAGTATATTTTCTAAGGAGTCCAAGAAATTGGCTCTGCATTATATTTTAAATGAATTGTGTAATTCATTCAAACGTTCCTACCTGCCACAGGTCTTTAAAAACCTCTTCATCATCACATCATTACCGGAAGTCTCGCAACTGGTTGATTTTAATTGAAGGCTTACCCGCCCTCGCGTTAACCTACTCGGAAGTGTCTGCGCACTACAAGACCCATAATGCGCTGTCTCAACAGTTATCACATAGTAATAGTATTTCAGAACCCTTGTCGATATAAAAAACATGTCTATAATTTAGCTGTTTCCCAAATGTTGTTTCTAAACTCTGAATAAACATGAACATTTCAAACGAACATAGATGTTTGTACCCCCCTATGTGATAACTGTTGAGACAGCGCATTATGGGTCTTGTAGTGCGCAGACACTTCCGAGTAGGTTAACGCGAGGGCGGGTAAGCCTTCAATTAAAATCAACCAGTTGCGAGACTTCCGGTAATGATGTGATGATGAAGAGGTTTTTAAAGACCTGTGGCAGGTAGGAACGTTTGAATGAATTACACAATTCATTTAAAATATAATGCAGAGCCAATTTCTTGGACTCCTTAGAAAATATACTTTATGAAAGTGAGGCACGTTATACTACCTTAAAACGAGTGATTATAGAGAGGGTGGTATTAAGGATGTTCGCGAGGTTCCGACAGCATGGGTATGCTTTAGAGTAACCACACGGGATGTTAGAAAAAGTGATGACATGTTAGTACACGATGTTCAAGATGAAATTAAGGGCCACATAATATGGATGAATTTTAACGTACTCTTTTTTGATTGTAATTTGCAGTGACCCCTGACGAAAGGCACAGGGATGCCTGAAATGCATTGGGTTTTTTCCGAATAAACACTGCTACTGATGAACTACGCTTCTGTCATGTTCCTACAAGAGGCCATTTGGGGCACAGTTTGAACAATAGAAGATTTTGAAAAATGGCGTTCACTTCCTGATGGGGATTTATATTGGAGTAAAAACGATAAGACTATGGACACCGTATGAAATTTGAATAACTCATAACAAACATTGGACTAAATATATATATACACGTTTTGCCAATGAGGCATATTCGACAGTGCGTTTGGTTGAGGCGACATTGCGCCTCACTTCCCCCATTTTTCTCATGTTAAACAAGGTGCCACCTGGGCAAGGTACCTTCACCAAGCTGCACGCATATAATGAAAAACTTTGTTGACACACGTTTAAACTCGAGTGCATCCCTATTCATTCATAATTGTATTTCACTGTTGCCCAACCCACGGGATAGCACCCACTTGAAAAGCATTTACCTTCGTTGACACTGAAAGATTAACAGGATTATTTCCTCATCAGGGGGGTACAAACATCTATGTTCGTTTGAAATGTTCGTGTTTATTCAGAGTTTAGAAACAACATTTGGGAAACAGCTAAATTATAGACATGTTTTTTATATCGACAAGGGTTCTGAAATACTATTACTATGTGGTAACTGTTGAGACAGCGCATTATGGGTCTTGTAGTGCGCAGACACTTCCGAGTAGGTAAGCCTTCAATTAAAATCAACCAGTTGCGAGGGATTTAAAAGTGGGAGTAACCGCGATACGAGGTTTTGACTTCCGGTAATGATGTGATGATGAAGAGGTTTTTAAAGACCTGTGGCAGGTAGGAACGTTTGAATGAATTACACAATTCATTTAAAATATAATGCAGAGCCAATTTCTTGGACTCCTTAGAAAATATACTTTATGAAAGTGAGGCACGTTATACTACCTTAAAACGAGTGATTATAGAGAGGGTGGTATTAACCCCTTCGACGCTCATGACGAGCCCAGCTCGTCATGGACTTTCCATTGATTTCAATGGAAAGTCAATGGAACACCTCGCACACCCCTTAGCAGCCAAGTGGTTAAGGATGTTCGCGAGGTTCCGACAGCATGGGTATGCTTTAGAGTAACCACACGGGATGTTAGAAAAAGTGATGACATGTTAGTACACGATGTTCAAGATGAAATTAAGGGCCACATAATATGGATGAATTTTAACGTACTCTTTTTTGATTGTAATTTGTAGTGACCCCTGACGAAAGGCACAGGGATGCCTGAAATGCATTGGGTTTTTTCCGAATAAACACTGCTACTGATGAACTACGCTTCTGTCATGTTCCTACAAGAGGCCATTTGGGGCACAATTTGAACAATAGAAGATTTTGAAAAATGGCGTTCACTTCCTGATGGGGATTTATATTGGAGTAAAAACGATAAGACTATGGACACCGTATCAAATTTGAATAACTCATAACAAACATTGGACTAAATATATATATATACACGTTTTGCCAATGAGGCATATTCGACAGTGCGTTTGGTTGAGGCGACATTGCGCCTCACGTCCCCCATTTTTCTCAAATTTATAACTACGCCGATGACACACAGATTATCATACAAATTGAGGAGTCATCTAATACCCAGGTCAGGCTACATAACATCTTAAAATACACGACTAACTGGATGTCTTCCAACTCCCTGAAGATTAATCCAGAGAAGACCGAAATATTGCCTATTACCATCTCAAGCAATCCCTGGAACGATCTTCTCTGGCCTCAGGAGTTGGGTAGGTCTCCGATACCTGCAAAAGTGGTGAAAAGCCTGGGTATCCATATGGATGGTAATCTATCCATGAAAAATCAAGTGTCATTGGTGGTTGGCACATGCGTGGGCCTCCTAAGGCAACTCCGGAAAATCTTCCCAATGCTCTCATTCTCCACACGAAGGACGATGGTCTCCGCAATGATCCTAGGACGTCTCGACTATGGGAACGCCCTCTATGTTGGGCTTCCCCAGCAGCAACTTTCGAGACTGCAAATCATGATGAACGGTGCAGCCAGACTGATTTTTGGAAAGCCTAGAAACACTCATGCCTCTCCTCTTTTACGCCAATTACATTGGCTTCCTATTAGGCAGAGGATTTTATTTAAAGGTCTGTGCATCGCTCATAAAGCGGTCTACAGTAATGCACCCAACTACATTAAAGCTAGGTTGGTGCAGTATACCCCTAGAAGAACCTTGCGTTCATCTGAGGACGCTCTTCTGGTAAATCCGCGTTATCGTTTGACCACCTTAGGGGGACGTGCTTTTTCTACCACTCTTCCCGCAGCCTGGAACAAACTACCACCTAGTCTCAGGAAGGAACCAAATTTAATGCCCTTCAGGCGATCCTTAAAAACAGTGCTCTTTCGAGAAGCGTGGGGTATGATATAACTAGGTTGTCTGTTTTCTGAAAGGATCAGTTTCTCAAGTACAAGCGCTTAGAGACCAATCGGTGATAATGCGCTATACAAATATAATAAATAAATAAAATAAATAAATACTCCATCACTGGCCAATCATTAATGCAGGCACAGTAGAAATTGAACAACCCTTATTTGCCTTAAAAAAAAGCAAAAACTTGAAGGACCATCTGGTTTGGGCAGCCCTTCCAAGCCCCACTCACCCTTCCACCCTTGAGGCTGTATGGGGTCTGTCCCCCATTGTTGGACATGTGAAATGTGGCAATTGTAGCGTGTGTGATTTGACCATTGAGGGTAAATCCATGATGTTGAACAAAGTCACTTTTAAAAGTTCCACCCTTTCGAACTGTAACACGAGTAATGTTATATATTGATTGATTGATGCTTTATTTCGATATGCACATATCATAAAAGCAGTACAAAAAAATATAAAAACAGCATGTCGAAATAAGTAAGACTGTACAAATAGAATGGCAATTAAAACACGATGTATCAGAATAAATTATCTAAAAAGAGAATTAAATTGATATGGACAGTCTTCTAAGTCTTATCAACCAAGCCCATTTTAAAAATTTTGCAACAGCACAAACAATAGGAGGGGCTGTATTCGTTAAAAGAATCCGAAGGGCAACAAAGTGCTGACGAGTCCCCAATTCTCTACAAATGGGGCCAAGCCAACGTGATCTGGGGCGACCATAGTCCGGGCATTCAAAAAGGAAGTGTGGCACCGTCTCTGGTTTATCCGGACAAGAGGCACAAAAGCGTGATGTGTGCTGGGCTTTATTCCACCTTGAACAGAGATCCGCCAAGGGCAAGGTTCCTAGCCGAAATTTTATATACAGGGACCTATCTATGGCAACTGTTATAATATCCATATATGGCTCGTACAAGACAACGTCTTTAAACAACAGGAAAGCTGCGGTGGTTTTGCAATGCTGCTGGCTACTAGAGCGCTTCACGTCAACCCACTCCCAGAAAAGTTTTTTTAGAGTCTTCTTTGGTGGAGCGGAGTGACTATGCCAGCAAGAGGCCAAACCCAGTTCCCCTAAAAGATATTTTATGTCCTTCAGCCATTTGATGCTACTCCAGCCATCAGCATGCATCACTTCTGCCAGCCCATTGGCGTAAGACTGTAGCTCCGGGACCCTCCACAAGCGTGCCCAGAGCAGAAGGGGGCGAAGCCGAGCCTGGTCCTTTATGGCTTTACAGCCAGTGTCCAAGAGCATTGGGATGGTCGGGCTGCTCGATGGGATAGCAAGAAGGTCCTTGATAAATTTATTTTCGGCCTTACTCAGTGAATCGACCTTTCCCAAGCCCCACAGTTCCGATCCATAGAGAGAAGCAGGGACTGCACGGGCTTTGTAAATCTCGAGTATGGGAGCAACACAATGTTTTGAGGAGTTATTATACTCCTTAAGAAGGGCGCCCCCCACCCTTTTGTGAGCCAAAGTCATTTTATCGATGTGGGCAGTCCAGCTCATTGCATCATTCAAGCGGATCCCCAGATAATCAAATTCCGCCACTCTTTCTAGGGATATAGAGTTCAGAATTGGAGGGAGACCAAGTTTGCGGGGTGGGTGCATGACTAGGTACTTGGTCTTATCTATGTTTATGACGAGGCCTTTAGTGGTACAGAAATCCTGGAAGCGGTTCAGTAGGGACTGTAGACCTTGGGGGGTTTTGGAGATGAGGAGGGTGTCGTCGGCGAACAACAGAGTTGGAATTTTTACTCCACCCAAGCTAGGAGCGTCTGATGGTTCGCCCAGAAGATAATCTACCACCCCGTTAATGTAGAGGGAGAATAAGGTGGGGGCCAAGACACAGCCCTGTCTTACTCCCCTCTCGACCCTGATTTTATCGGTCTTTTCCCCATTCAACCCCCATCTAACCTGGGCATAGGTGTTAGTATGCAGGTTAATGAGGAGGTTCAATAGGTACGGGGGCATCCCTAAGCCATCAAGCACCCTCCAAAGTTCCTCCTTCGGTACCAGGTCAAAGGCAGTCTTAAGGTCAATAAAGGCCAAATAAAGACTGCCCTTGCCCAGCACCACCACCTTCCAGTGTATCAACAAAAGCCTAAAGGCCTGTTCAATGGTTCCTGTACCTGAACGGAACCCAGCCTGCATGTCGGACAGAATGTGATTGTCGTCCACCCATTGGGTAATTCTCCCCAAGATGGTTTTCCCGGCCAATTTCTGGCTGGAGTCTATTAGGCTTATAGGCCTATAGTTCCCTGGTGAATCCCGACTGCCCTTTTTGAAGATGGGCACCACCTCCGCACCTCTCCAGGAGTCAGGCACAGGCCCTCCCCCCATGATTGCATTGAGGAGTGCAGAGATTAGAGCCCCCCATTCTTCCGGATAGGCACGGAGAATGTCCCCCGGTAGGCCATCCGGGCCAGCAGCTTTCAAAGGGACCAGGGTTTTAATTTGCTTTATTACATCGAGGGGGGAAAACAATTCCTGGTCTCGGTCTAGAGTAAAGGGTGGAATTTTAAAGGGATCATTAAGTGGGCCTTCAATAGCAGAGTAAAGGTTTTGGAAATGGGAAAACCAAGTCTGGGCATTAATCGCACAAGTCCTCCGGGAATCGTCGGGACGATTCCTTTTGCCCACCATGTCCCAAAAACCTTTAGCGTCTTTCCCACGGCTGGCCGCCAGGAGGTCCTGCCAGAATTTGTCCTCCCATTCCATCCTTGCATTTTTCTGGCAGAGTGTGTAGTGTCTCCTGGCCTCTCTAGTCCTAAGCGGTAACTTGGACTTAACTGCCTCAATAAGAAATGTTTTCGCCTCCCTACACTTTTGGTTGTACCAGCCCTGACCCGGACGTAGGTTAGGTTTCCTTCCTCTCGGGTGGGCTGGGACTACAAAGAGGTCACCAATGGCCTGGATTATGGCACAAAACCTAGGTGCCACCTCCATCTGTCCTTCCTCTTGACAGTCGAGATTGGCCAGGGCTGAGGCCAGAAGCTGCCTGATCACAGAGGTTTTCTCCTCCGAAAGAGCCAGCCTCGCCCACTTCAGCCTACGCCCACAGTTCGAGACCACTGACAGGTCTGGAGCGGGGTTACAAGAAGACCCACTCACGGTACTATTGACGCACCTGTGTGACAGGGTGAGGGACAGCAGATTGTGGTCACTCTCCACAGAAGGTAAAACTACCATGTCCTCCACCATGCCCCACAGGTGTGTGTCAAGAAGGAAATAATCAATGCGTGACGTGTGTCCTGGCCTATTGTAGGTGTGCGCCCCTGCCCTGTCGGACCTGGTCCTACCATTGGCAGCTCTAAGCCCGAACTCCATAGCTAGGGAATTGATCTGGAGGGCCACTTCCGTCCACTTTTTAACAGGGCCAAGCTCGAGGGGGGGAATCCCCCACCCATTATCGAGTTCCTCCTGATCTGCTAAAATATCCAGGTCAAGAGGCTCGAAGGTGCAGTTCAGATCACCTGCCAGCAGTGTACAAGACCCGTATGGAGATGATCGGAGTTGCACCTCCAAACAAGCTATGACCGAGGATTCTCTTCCCCCCTTAGTGCCGCGGGCATAGATGTTAAAAATGTTTAAGATAACTCTGCCCTGGGAATTACGAAGCAAAATATTTAGGAGGTCAGGGCAGTTAGTGTCCTTCTCCTCCACCCTACAGTTAAGTTTGGTAGCTACCCAGATTAACAAACCGCCAGAGGGACGGCCCCTACCAGTTGCACTTTCTGCTGCCGGCAAAAAGTGGGTGGAATACCCCGCCTTATGGAGGGGCACCCGGCTCCATGTTTCCTGGAACAGGCATATGGAGTATTGCTCCACACGCTCGTTCCAATCCGGCAATGCCAGCTTCCTCTCGAGGCCCGCAACATTCCAGCTGAAAACCCTAATCGGGGGGTCCGTTACAGCTGCAATGCTACAATCCTCGACAGGGGGTGACAAGTCCGCAAAACCCACAACAGGGGGACCAAGCGTAGAGTTATGGGGAGCCCTGGTCTCCCCCCTCCCCTCTACATACTCGGCCATAGCCAGAGTCTGCAGTGGAGAGGAGGGGCCAATGGTTTTGGAGTATGGTGTTGACTCAGCGACAGAACCCGGGGCCACAACGACCTCCCCCGGATCGTGACCGAGTCAACAGCTCCCAGGTCCCCAATTTAGCAACACTGGGGCTGTACATAGCTGCTGAGAAGGAACTCCCGGGGTCAGAAAGCCGTGGGCATTGTTTTCTACCAAAAATTGGCCCCCCAGGCTGCCAGTGAAGGAGGGATGACCAAGATGGATGGAGGGGGTGGTCATAAGAGGCCGTGGATAAAAGAATGTCAAATCGACTATGTCGATTCCCGAACCAGCCGTGGGTTGACCTTGAGAGCATATAAATTGGGCAACCCTAGCATCTTGAAAATTTACGACCACACAATCCCCTTCAAGCGATTTTTCCCCGTATCCAATCCAACCCACCCTGCGTACACCGAGAACAATTCCATCCACTCCCACAGGCAAGGGCCTGTTGGCTTTCAGCCAGTGGATGACCTTGTTCTTTAGTGCCTGATGGTTTTCACGCTGGGTACTCCCAAGAGGGGGAACTTTCAGGAGGATAACGACATACGGGTGACACTCAGGGGGGAGGTTGACTGGGGGGCACTTGCGTCTGCTGATCTGAGGAGGACCCAAAGGGGGCCGATGTGTAGGTGGGACAGGAATAGATGAAACCTTAGGAGTTGATGCAACCTCACCAGTTGCATCAGATATGGCAACCCCAGGTTGCGAAGTAGGGCCCATCCCTCCCTTCTTGTGTTTCCTTGGTGCCTTGCCAGCCACCGGGGGTATTACTGCTGGGGGAAGGGTAGCATGCACAAGGGCAACACAGGTGGGAGCCTTCGATTTTGTCTGACTGGTACCACCCCTAGGAGCAGCCAAGATCGTATTCCCAGGTGCAGGGTGCTTAGGCGGCTGCGTCAACTGGTCTCCCAGGGGGGGTCTCACTGGGGCCTCTATCCTATTGAGCTCCTCTAACCTATCTGACCTATCTGTCCTATCCTCACAGGGCTTCGGCTGGTGCTTGAGAAGGGTTTTTAGAGCAAAGAAATTGTCCCTAGTAGCCTGCTCAAAGCAGTCAAGCCTTTCCCCCAACCTCTTGACCTGGTCTATAAGTGGCAGCACAAGAGATTTGACCATCTTCTCAAACGCCTCCATAGAGTGACCCACGTTATCCTGAGCAGACGTTGATGGGGCCGACAAGCAAGGTGGCACTATGTCAGTAACAACTGGTGCGCAAGTGGCTGTCCCTGGGGATACCGAGGATACCGATCCTGCAGTGCTCTGGGGGGGAGGACCCCTCAGGAGCGGGTACCTGGGGTGGTTAATAGACTTGAGTGGACAACCCTTTCGAGTGTGGTTTGCCCTTCTCCCCTTCCTTTTAATGGGCTCCTGGATGGGTTGCTTCTTAGACGGGGCTTGTATAGCGAGAGTCAGAACCTCAGGGCAGTGTAGGGACTGGGTGCCAGGTGGGTCTGCTAAGGAAAGCTCATTGCAAGGATCTATAAGCACGGCACATGGGCTGGTACCGTGGACATCAATCAGTGAGTTATCTAACCCCTCTAAACCACCCATTGGAGGTGCAATAAGGGGATCCCCAGGTGAATCTCCAAGCAAGAGTGCAGGGGACGAAGGATTTGAAGGGGACACAACTATTGCTGGCGGAGGGCTTTTAACAGGAGGGAAGTCAAGTGAAAGGCGCCGTTCAGATATAGCAAGTTCATTGTCTATGACAGCCGCCACCCTTGTCAGAAATTTGTCCATCGAGCCAAACATAGCATCTCTGGGGGTACTGGGGGTAATGTTATATATATGATCCAGTGCCCGTGCAGCAAAATGTAGGTTGGACAAACATCGCAGAAAGTGAAAACTCGGATTTGCCAGCATAGAAGCCGCATTCGATGCCAAACCCCTAATGCCCCATTAGTGGAACATTTCACCAATGCCAATCATAAGGAAGATGATTTCCGATGGACCATATTGAAAGTGTTGAGGCTACCACCAAGAGGAGGAAACATGTCCCAACTACTTAATAAAGAAGAATTGAAATGCATAATTTTGCTGGACACAATTCAGAATGGCCTAAATCGGACAGAGGATTGGGCTGGACTTCTTTAAAATTTGTTCTGGATAAGACAGTAATTTCCGAAACCTGAATTTGACTGCAGTTCTGTACTATGATTAGTAAATTAATTTGTTGTTTTTTCCTAAAATGCCAGGTGTTAACCTATTTTTACACAACTGTGAGAATAATTGAACCCTTTTTTGTAACACTGTACCAATTTGTATCCATGTCACTCACTCGTTCACCGGTTTTTCACTGGTTGTTAATACATGTCTTCTAACACAACCCCATTCCAATATGGCCGCCGTGGCAACCAGTAGTCCCTTTTCACCCTCACCTGCCTCATAAATCGACTGAAAACTTCAGGCTCCCATCCAACTTCCGGATTCTCGGCGTGGTCGGGTGTATTGGCCATTGAGCCCTCCGACTCCCGGTTCACTGCTCGACCCTGGAGCAACATTGATGAGGTTAATACAAAAATAAGGTAAGCCCCCGAGCTCTGGAAAGCATTATTCGGCATTATACACTTAGGGCCAGATGTAGGTAGCCAAATACCGCTCGGTAACGGCCGAATTCGGCCGTTACCGACCGGTATTTGGCTACCGAGATGTAGGGGGACTGTACCGATTCTGTAAATATACCGGTCGGTAAATTTACCGACCGGTATATTTACCGACCGGTATATTTACCGACCGGTATATTTACCGATTGGTAAAAATTGACATGTAGGTGGGACTCTTCTGAGTCCCACAAGGCCTACAAAATCGGTATTTTACCATCAAATTGTATTTGATGTTAAAATACCGATTCAGGTGTGCATGCACATGTGTGCATGCACACCTGTGCCATATGACAGGCAGACCTGCCCTTAGGGCAGGTATGCCTGCCATATGGCCCCCGAACCTTTTTGGGGGGTGCTAGAGGGTGTCAAAGTGACACCCCCTGCACCCTTGTCAAAAATCTGTATTTACCGATCGGTAAATACCGACCGGTAATGCCCCATTCATTCCTATGGGCTTCAAAGCCCATAGGAATGAATGGGGCTTTACCGGTCGGTATTTACCGATCGGTAAATACAGATTATTTACCGATCGGTAAGTAGGAACATCTGGATGTTCCTACATACCCCCCCTTCTTATTTACCGATTCTTATTTACCGAATCGGTAAAATTCGGTAAATAAGAGTCGGTAAATAAGTTTTACCTACATCTGGGCCTTAGTGTATTGCCCCTGACACAATCTAAATCTTTCAGCGTGCTTCGTAACTTCAGCCAACGCTGGTACTCGTTTGCACCAGGAGCACCGATCTCCTTCAAACCAAACCAGAGGACCCTACATTTGAATGTCCAAGGTCTTCAATTTCTTTGAATAACTCGAAGCCTGAGGTAAATATTGAAACCCGATCTAGGCACTTCACCAGCACAAATGCGTACGCTTGGTTCACTAACCAGCAATCCTAATTCCTGCAGGTAATCATCGCCAAACCGGGCTGCGCCCACACCACATTCCTTGATTCCATGCTATGAAACGGATTCCGACAGGTCAGCTCCCTCTTTCGCGCTCCCCACTGCGGCATCACAGCTTTTTCAGCCAGCCTCAATCCACATTAGGCACTGTTTCACTACCGGAAACTCCAACAGGCACTTATTTTTTCGGTTACCTTACATGCAATTTCACAGACCAGCATGTTCACGTTCATTTAATACGCACTCGCCAATAGAGACCCTAAGTTCACCGGAGCCTTCACTAGAAATCCCTTAGGCTAGCATGCTTTCGTCTAAATAATAGCACACTCGGCATTAGGACTTCGATCAACCTGGAACCCACCATCACTTGTGTTGTCTGTGCACTCTTCCAAAAATTGTTGACCCTTTAAACAACTATTGGAGATTAAGACTAAATGTGTGCAGGTGCCTCGTGGATACCGTTGTACATAACAATGAGGAGAAGCATGCGAATCTCTGTAATAATGGTCTGACAGACGAATGACGTTGTTTTCACTTGTAAATAAGTTTTATATCTTCGTTTCTGTTTTCTCCCTTTATTCTTATTTTTTACAGGCGCTTCAATAACAAAACAGGCAACTTAAAATCAAGTCCTGATGATGATCCCGGTTCATTAGGAGCCAGGGGATCGAAACGTCGTTGACAGTCTAGGCAATTCTGTAGTATTCCCATTGTGACTATTTTATTGCAGTAATTGTGATGGACTTTGGCCCTTAGGGCAGGTTCACCCCTAGACTTTTTGCTTGAAATGGTGACCTGGAGATGGTGATTTTTGGATTCTGCGCACTTTCACTGTGTCCCAGTGGAAAGTGCGTGCGCACTCTGAGTGCATGTGCTGAGCTAGGCCTGCCCGCCCATAGGAATGCATGGGGAATGTATGTGTCCCTGGTAGTTCCTGATGCGTGGGGTGTACAGGCTTGAGTCTGGTATGTGTGAACTCGTGTGAGTGAATGCTGCGCAACGGTGTATGCAGCATGTATGTGTCTAGTAGGGAAGCGTCATTTCTAGACATGGCTGTACGTGTGCTGTGAGGGTGCTGGCGTGTGATTGGCTGGAGCTGGCTGGCATGCCAGGCTCCAGGAAGTCTGGATGGGTCTGCCCGGTGGTGAGTGGGAGTTTAGCATGAGTGATGTGTGGGAGGAGTATACCTGTGTCCTGGATGGGCTGGGTTTTCCCCACACAATGCTGGCTCCGCCCCCCTGTGGTGTGTCTAATGACCCAAGCCCTGCCAGTGAATAGAGAGGGTGGTTGAGGTAAACAGAGTACTCAAGAACCAGCTGCGACTGGTTCCGCCCCCACTCTACACCCTTGAACAAAGGAATGCACTGTATAAAAATGGGGCTGTGTCCCCACAGAAGTTGTTCTCTTCCAGGATCCTGAGGGGGGCTGTTGCTGCTGCTGCTGGGCCAGAGGACCGCCACTTGGGGTGTCTCCCTGCCTGGAGACCCAGTGAGCTGGCTCTGGGCCCAGCCTTGCCCCCCCCTGCCTTGCTGAAGGACCTTTGCTGGACTTTGTTGTCCTATAGCGCCTGGGGGTGCTGAATTGGATTGATAGCGCTGGGAGCGCTTTCCTTTTCCCTCCTAGCGCTAAGAGCGCTTTATTTTGCATTTAGCGCTGAGGGGCGCTTTACTTTTGGAAGCCGGAGCCCACCCGGCGTTGGCCCCGCTCCGTGACGAGTCTTGAGCCCCCTGGCAGGTGCGCACTCTGCCGGGGACATTGCCGCCTTTCGAGCGCGTGCCCACCGCGCTTTATGGTAATTAAGGCCGGTGCCCACCCGGCATTGCCGCTCGAGAGTCACCGCCGCAGCCCGGAGTGTCTTTAAAACGTTGCCGGGCCGCTGCCAAGTGCGACCCGGAAGTGGTTGGCCGGCCGGCCAATCAGTGAGCAGGCCGACCGGAAGTCCCGCCCCGCAGCCGCGACCTGGAAGTCAGGCAGGCCGGGGGCAGGACAGAGAAACAACCGGACGCAGACGGGAGGCCACCCCGTGCTCCGGTAAAGGGAGAAGCCGGCACCTTTCCTTGACCCCCTAGGCTCCCAAAGCGAGGGAGAGCCCAGGAGGGAAGTGAGAAGTCTGCAGAGAGAGCCCCGGGGAGCGGGAGCTCTCGAGAAGGAGACCGCCGCCTCGAGACAGCCGGTGAGTGGAGCTGACCGGGAGGGGGTGTGAGGCCAAAGTAGAGAAGGGAGGGGCGCCGGGACACGTTGTCGGTGTCCGCCCCCCCCTCCCCCCAGGAGCGCGATCCCGTGCTCATTGTTGTGGAGCCTGGCGAAAGGCTCCAGGGGCAATTTCTGCGTCTCGAGTCCCCCAGAGGGGGGGACTCCAACCAGGCGGCATTTTTGTTCTGAGCCTGCGAGGCTCCAACGACGGGGCATTTCTTTAACCCTGAGTGCCCCATTGCTGTGTTCAAGAGCCCTGAGAGGCTCTAGGGGCATCAGTTATTTTGAGCCGGGAAGGCTCAAGGGGGCATTTTTGAGAGCCCGAGGCCCGTGAGTGCCTGTCTATTTGTGAGCAGAGCCCTGTGAGAGGCTCAAGGTGCCACCTATGTTTTCAGAGCCCAGAGAGGCTCAGAGGAGGCATTTGGTAGCGTGAAGAGCCCAGCGAGGTTCAAAGGCGCATTTTGATTCCAGAACCTGTGAGGCTCCCACGATTGGCTCATCCTCAATTGCGCCAGTTGCCCAGCACTTTGTGGGCAACTGCTACGTTTAGGCCCCTGGACACTGGACACAGGGCGTCCTAGCCCCAGAGAGGCCAGTTGGCCTAGGGACAGTCACAGGTGGTGACTTACGTGGGTTTGGCGCAATTGTACTTTCTGCACCTCTGAATGTGTTTTTATGCGTCATGTGCCTTACACCTCTGAATGTATTGTGATGCATCATGTGTTTTCCTCCTTTACACCTCTGAATGAATGTTATGCATTGCATCATGTGTTTTCCTCTTACACCCCTACAGGTATTGTAATACATAGGTGGTTGTTTTCTCCCTAGTACAGGTGGTGCTAGTGAGGTCCTGGTTACCAGTGATTACTGGTTGTGTGCTATTTTGTGCTATATTCTATGTTCTAAGTGCTATTTCTGAAAAGTGCTACTTCTGATTCCTGACAGTGGTCCAGGTGGCCCTGTCTTGTACATATCCCCTGTAAATTCTGCCCGTGCCTCTGGCACATTGTAAAGTGTGTGTTTTATCTAATGTGTTTTGGTGTAATACAAAGGCTATTTTTTATATAACCTTGTGTGGAGTTTCCTTTGTGGTGGGCCTTTGGGTGTTGTTGCTGGGGTGCGTGCGCAAATACTTACCCTACATCGCCTCCAAGTTTAGCCTTGCTGCTCGCGCCACGTTACCTAGAGGGTGAGTAGGGGTTATCTTGGCGTGTAACTCCCTTGCCCTGACTTGGGGGTGGTGGTCTCTGACTGACTTTGGCGAAAGCCCTGGCCAGCCGGGGATCCCATTTCCAACATTGGCGGCAAGCGGCGGGATAAGGATTTGTGTTTGCGTTGTACCTTAGTAGTAACTGGCCATACCACAAAACTCTGCATTTAGATGACCACATTTTAGGGGATTGTTTTTGAAATTCCATTTTCTCCTGAAGAGTGTCATTTGATTGTGTTCAGTACATTTGTCCCCCGCCCTGCTTCCAGAGTTTGGTACCTGTGTCGCTTTTGGTCAGGTTGAGAAGTCAGGGGTGGTAGAAACTGCCTTACCGATCCGAGGGGAGGGTGTGTGTGGATGAATGGTGTGTTTTCCTGGACGCATGAGTATGAGTTCTCTTTGATAAGGAGATTGTTGAAATTTTGGAATTGTGTACTCTTACTTCAGATTGTTAAGTCCCCTGTGTTGCACGTGTCTGTGAGCATCTTGCCAAGATGGAGTCTGCTTTTAATGTCTGGGGTCTGTTTTTGCATGAACTGAGAGAGTTTTGCGAGGAGAGAGACATTGCAGTGAATGAGTCAGACACCCAGTCCCAACTTAGGGGTAACCTAATCCAATGGCAGAAGGAGGACTGGGAGCGTGAGCACAGTGAGGAGAGGGCCCGGGTCTCACACCATGAGGGTGGAGGGTCAGAGGGGAGCCCTGAAGAGTCTGAGGAGGAGGAAGAAGATGACAGCACAGGGACGCCAGCAGATAGTGAGGACCCCATAGATAGGGAGTCCCTTGCTGGGTCCAGTTTAGGAGGCAGCGCCTCATCCCTTTCCCTGTCCCCAGAGGAGCTGGAAGATAGGAGGAGAGAAAGGGAGCACCAGCTGGCTTTAGAGAGGCTCAGGTTGGAGCATGCCCAGGCTATGGCACAGCTGGGCATTAGAAAGCAACAGCTGGAGGTTAAGAAGCAACAGCTAGAGACCGAGAGGGTCTTAGCGCAGGAAAGGATAGAGGAGGCTGAGAGGGCCTCCACCAGAGGCGAAGTAGCTCTGGAGGGTAGACTATCCCCTGCGCGCAGTGTTGAGTGTCTGGATCCCCCAGGGAGGGTTGGGTCCAGTGGTGGCAGCTATTTAAATCTCAGTCTAGAAAGTCCCAGTTCCCAGAGTATGGTTCCTGTTTCCCCAGAGGAGGAGAATAGGTTGAGGTTTAGGAACCTTAGGAAACCGTCTCATCAGTCTTGGGAAGACTTTGAGGATGACTGTTGTGAAGCCCTGTGTGATTGGGTACGGGAGCCCACGAAATGTGATTGGGACCTATTGTTCGATATGTTTCTCAGAGAGCAGTTGCTCAGTTGTTGTTCACCAGGGTTGCGCCAACACCTGTTAGGGTGTGGATTGTCTGAACCATGTGAGCTGGCAGAGGAAGCAGACCGCTGGGAAGGGACCAGAGGTTCTGTAGAGTCATTGGTGAGTGACTCCAAAAGTAGTGGGTCAGGGATCTTCCAGCCCAGCGTGGTGGAAGAGGCTCAGTGTAGCCCAGCTAGGTCCCTGGTTAGTGAGAAGGGTGTAGGGGCTGACTGCCTGGCTCAGTGGAGCAGGAGTCAGTGGGTGGCTGAGAGCCCCCAGAGGCCCGAAGCCCTGTCTCAGAACCTGGGTGGTTTCTTGAGGGAACACCAGGTTGGGGACCTAGGCTGTCCTGTTAGCCCATTTGAGGAGGATCTCCTAGTGAGTAGAGGACCTGGAGTGTCTGTAACCAGAGCTCCTGTGGTTCTAGAGTCTGGCAGTACCGCTCCGGTAGGGAGGGTACAGGAGTCCAGAGTGAGGAGTGATTGGGGGAGTTCCCCAGTGGAAGGACCAGTGGGTCAGGGACTACCCAGTTGGGCTAGGTTCCCGTGTAGTGACCATGGTAACAACACTTCTGGTCTGGGGGATCGTCACGCACTGTCAGGTGGACAGAGGGTGGGAGATCTGCGCCAGACAGACAATCACACAACAGATGTGTCATTTGTTAGCCTCAGGGGGATTGTGTGTGAGTCCCCAGAAGTCCTGGAGTGCCAGGCAACTGTTCCACCGAAGGTTCTAGACCAGAGGTTGGGAGGCCAGGTTCAGGATCAACCTGACCTGAAGGGTAGGACGACTGTAACCAGTGTCCTGACCGGTTCTTCGTCCAGAGGAACTTCTCCAGATGGGAGAGGGCAGACCTCTGGAAGGGGGTGCAGAGGGTGGGAGAGCCCACCTCTGACCACGGTGCAACCTGAGTGGATAAGTCCTGGGTTGGAATGGCGTTCTAGGGGTACCCCTCGCAGGTGGAGGAGGAACCCTAGAAGAAGAGGTAAGGGGAGGAGAGCCTTCCCTGAGACTCCTGGTCCGCCTGAGGTTGTAGGCCTTAGGCTGGAGAACCAGTGGCAGTCTAGTCCTGTCTTGCAGACAGGAAGAGTGGAGAATGGCTCCTATGTGCCAGGGGTTACTACCCCCCGCTCTGCGAATTGGCATGGACCAGTGGCACCTGGGTGGCCCAGGGCCTGGTCCTGGCCGCGGACAACTTGGGAGTACCAGTGGGGTAGCCCAGTTGGTCCAGACAGTGTGTTTAGAAGGAATCCCCTGGGTTCACCATGGCGTAGAACAGGAGGGTGTCCCTGCAGTTGTGGGCCCGCGTCCGTGTTCTATCGCCCCAAGCAGGGAAGTCCATCACGGTGGTGATTGGTCTCCCCTGCGTTTTGGCTGGAAGGGGGTTATGTTGGACTTTGGCCCTTAGGGCAGGTTCACCCCTAGACTTTTTGCTTGAAATGGTGACCTGGAGATGGTGATTTTTGGATTCTGCGCACTTTCACTGTGTCCCAGTGGAAAGTGCGTGCGCACTCTGAGTGCATGTGCTGAGCTAGGCCTGCCCGCCCATAGGAATGCATGGGGAATGTATGTGTCCCTGGTAGTTCCTGATGCGTGGGGTGTACAGGCTTGAGTCTGGTATGTGTGAACTCGTGTGAGTGAATGCTGCGCAACGGTGTATGCAGCATGTATGTGTCTAGTAGGGAAGCGTCATTTCTAGACATGGCTGTACGTGTGCTGTGAGGGTGCTGGCGTGTGATTGGCTGGAGCTGGCTGGCATGCCAGGCTCCAGGAAGTCTGGATGGGTCTGCCCGGTGGTGAGTGGGAGTTTAGCATGAGTGATGTGTGGGAGGAGTATACCTGTGTCCTGGATGGGCTGGGTTTTCCCCACACAATGCTGGCTCCGCCCCCCTGTGGTGTGTCTAATGACCCAAGCCCTGCCAGTGAATAGAGAGGGTGGTTGAGGTAAACAGAGTACTCAAGAACCAGCTGCGACTGGTTCCGCCCCCACTCTACACCCTTGAACAAAGGAATGCACTGTATAAAAATGGGGCTGTGTCCCCACAGAAGTTGTTCTCTTCCAGGATCCTGAGGGGGGCTGTTGCTGCTGCTGCTGGGCCAGAGGACCGCCACTTGGGGTGTCTCCCTGCCTGGAGACCCAGTGAGCTGGCTCTGGGCCCAGCCTTGCCCCCCCCTGCCTTGCTGAAGGACCTTTGCTGGACTTTGTTGTCCTATAGCGCCTGGGGGTGCTGAATTGGATTGATAGCGCTGGGAGCGCTTTCCTTTTCCCTCCTAGCGCTAAGAGCGCTTTATTTTGCATTTAGCGCTGAGGGGCGCTTTACTTTTGGAAGCCGGAGCCCACCCGGCGTTGGCCCCGCTCCGTGACGAGTCTTGAGCCCCCTGGCAGGTGCGCACTCTGCCGGGGACATTGCCGCCTTTCGAGCGCGTGCCCACCGCGCTTTATGGTAATTAAGGCCGGTGCCCACCCGGCATTGCCCCTCGAGAGTCACCGCCGCAGCCCGGAGTGTCTTTAAAACGTTGCCGGGCCGCTGCCAAGTGCGACCCGGAAGTGGTTGGCCGGCCGGCCAATCAGTGAGCAGGCCGACCGGAAGTCCCGCCCCGCAGCCGCGACCTGGAAGTCAGGCAGGCCGGGGGCAGGACAGAGAAACAACCGGACGCAGACGGGAGGCCACCCCGTGCTCCGGTAAAGGGAGAAGCCGGCACCTTTCCTTGACCCCCCAGGCTCCCAAAGCGAGGGAGAGCCCAGGAGGGAAGTGAGAAGTCTGCAGAGAGAGCCCCGGGGAGCGGGAGCTCTCGAGAAGGAGACCGCCGCCTCGAGACAGCCGGTGAGTGGAGCTGACCGGGAGGGGGTGTGAGGCCAAAGTAGAGAAGGGAGGGGCGCCGGGACACGTTGTCGGTGTCCGCCCCCCCCTCCCCCCAGGAGCGCGATCCCGTGCTCATTGTTGTGGAGCCTGGCGAAAGGCTCCAGGGGCAATTTCTGCGTCTCGAGTCCCCCAGAGGGGGGGACTCCAACCAGGCGGCATTTTTGTTCTGAGCCTGCGAGGCTCCAACGACGGGGCATTTCTTTAACCCTGAGTGCCCCATTGCTGTGTTCAAGAGCCCTGAGAGGCTCTAGGGGCATCAGTTATTTTGAGCCGGGAAGGCTCAAGGGGGCATTTTTGAGAGCCCGAGGCCCGTGAGTGCCTGTCTATTTGTGAGCAGAGCCCTGTGAGAGGCTCAAGGTGCCACCTATGTTTTCAGAGCCCAGAGAGGCTCAGAGGAGGCATTTGGTAGCGTGAAGAGCCCAGCGAGGTTCAAAGGCGCATTTTGATTCCAGAACCTGTGAGGCTCCCACGATTGGCTCATCCTCAATTGCGCCAGTTGCCCAGCACTTTGTGGGCAACTGCTACGTTTAGGCCCCTGGACACTGGACACAGGGCGTCCTAGCCCCAGAGAGGCCAGTTGGCCTAGGGACAGTCACAGGTGGTGACTTACGTGGGTTTGGCGCAATTGTACTTTCTGCACCTCTGAATGTGTTTTTATGCGTCATGTGCCTTACACCTCTGAATGTATTGTGATGCATCATGTGTTTTCCTCCTTTACACCTCTGAATGAATGTTATGCATTGCATCATGTGTTTTCCTCTTACACCCCTACAGGTATTGTAATACATAGGTGGTTGTTTTCTCCCTAGTACAGGTGGTGCTAGTGAGGTCCTGGTTACCAGTGATTACTGGTTGTGTGCTATTTTGTGCTATATTCTATGTTCTAAGTGCTATTTCTGAAAAGTGCTACTTCTGATTCCTGACAGTGGTCCAGGTGGCCCTGTCTTGTACATATCCCCTGTAAATTCTGCCCGTGCCTCTGGCACATTGTAAAGTGTGTGTTTTATCTAATGTGTTTTGGTGTAATACAAAGGCTATTTTTTATATAACCTTGTGTGGAGTTTCCTTTGTGGTGGGCCTTTGGGTGTTGTTGCTGGGGTGCGTGCGCAAATACTTACCCTACATCGCCTCCAAGTTTAGCCTTGCTGCTCGCGCCACGTTACCTAGAGGGTGAGTAGGGGTTATCTTGGCGTGTAACTCCCTTGCCCTGACTTGGGGGTGGTGGTCTCTGACTGACTTTGGCGAAAGCCCTGGCCAGCCGGGGATCCCATTTCCAACAAATTGTATATCCAAACTTGCTTCACAATTGATTCAAATGCAAGGGACAGTTGGCTCCCACGTCTTTCTTGCCTGATATTGTTTGTCTTTCTCTATCTCCTTTCTTTTTCTGGAATTGTTTGTTAGCTATTCTCGGATAGGTACAGGCTTGTACCCTATCAAATGTTGAATCTGACCCTCTCCGTGGTCTTCCCTATTCTTGTATATATTGAATAAAAATTTCCAGGCCCGGCTGGGTACTGGAACTACCAGATATAGTACTGACTCAAGTCTATATATTCCATTGTATATGTCATTACGTTTATCCTAAGGACCTTTGTTCTCTAGAAAAGATTGTCTGCCCATGGTCCGAAGGTATCAATTGGGTTCCCTTGTTATAATTGAAAAGACTTGAGCGCAAACGCTGGTTTGCAGGGGCTCATAACTGTCCAAACCCATTCCGGGTCTGGGTTTCCTGGTACTTCTTTCCTTTCAAATTTTCTTATCTTCTCTATATCACCAAACTGGACTTAGCCCTGCTTTCCTTCTTCTTACTTTAAACGTCACAGCATGTCAGCCTTTGCTCCCCTCTACACAGATGACTATTTGAAACAACTTTGTTCTGGCCCTTCATTACTGTCAGAAAACTCAGAAGTTCCCAGTCAGGCGAATACCACAATTCCCGAACAATTAGAAAAATTAAAGAAAAAACAAGTGCGTTTGGCAACTGATGGTATTGATGCTAACGGACTATTTAAAAGCTGATGTGATTCCTTTGGGGTTACAGGTCCGTAATAAACCCGGGATTTTCACAGATAATCCCAAATATACATCTAATTTCAGCTATATAGGAACAACCTGTTCACGCCACTGGTTGGCATTAGGCATTGACATCGCCACCGAAACACTGAAATCCCTTGAGGTTGAGATCTCCGATATCCTGAAACAAATTCAGGAGTCAGGTACATCCGCAGAAAATAAGAAACTCTTAGAACAGGTGGATAAAACCATCGCGGATTTTCACAGGATTGAACAGAATAAAAAATCTAATAAGATTAAGAAGGACATAAAATCATATAATATCGAAGTGACGTACCCTTATTTGCAAAATGATTTTTACACCAATCGGGTGTATACTAACCCTCAACAGTACAGACCCTGGGGTAGGTACAACAGATGCCAGAATTTGGTGGGATTTTCAGATACCTCAGCGGAATCGTCCGATAACTCAGACGCAGGTGAAGGTGGCAGCACTTCCAGGCATAGGGGAGCACATCAAAACACAAACACAAACACCAATTCTTTTTTACAGAGAGGCCAACAAGGAACACCACAAAGGGGAAGGGTCAAGAAAACCCAAAGATGGTTCAACCCGCCAGGAGAGCGGCGGACCAGGAACAATTATTACCAGCGGGAGAATGTGCCTCTACACAGTTAGAAACCATTCCCATATTTAACCTCTCCAATCACTCTCTAGGAGAAGATGAATTATCTCTACTTAAGAAAGGATTGACTTTTGTGCCCACAATTCCACCCAACTTCATGGAGATTCAAACTGAACTGATGAGGTTCTTTAGACGCATCCGTCTTGACTCCTTTCCGTCCCCCATCCACCTTCCTGCCCTCATCTGGAATGATCCCACCAGAAATAGTTACCTTTGAGAAAATGGTCTTGAAAGACCTTTCTATCCTCCAAAGCAAAAAAAGATTTACTCCTTATAATATTAAATTGAAGGAGAAACAGGCTATAACCACGCTTAGAACGAATAACTCCTTGGTCATTAAAAGTGCGGACAAAGGAGGTGGAATCGTCCTACAAGAACTTGACTCCTACACTGCAGAAATCCAAAGACAGCTAGACAATAGGGAACATTACCTAAGGTTAGCATCTAATCCTACTAAGGAAATTCAGGAACTAATACGTAGGATCACCACTGATGCCATAGCGAAAGATTTTCTGACGAAAAAAGAATTTAATTACCTGAACATCAAAAGCCCTAGGACACCGGTGATATACATGCTCCCGAAGGTCCATAAAAATCTCACTTCACCAGCAGGCCGCCCCATTGTTTCGGCATGTGGCTCGATTCTCGAGCCACTAGGAGCCTTTGTAGATTTTTTTATCAAAGAGTTTGTACCTTCTACCCCATGTTACGTCCGAGACTCCATGTCCATGATTTCGCTGATTGAACACCATCCGTTTGACCCCATAACGGACACTCTATGCACCATGGACGTGGAGTCTCTGTATACTAATATCCACCAGGTTGCAGCGCTAAGGGTAATTCAAAAAACCTTGGACACACGCCCACGTCCCCATGCAATACCAACTTCTTTCATCTTACAACTCCTTGAACTCTGCCTGACCAGAAACTTTTTCACCTTCAATGGTCTCTTTTACCAGCAAATAAAGGGGACCTCTATGGGCGCGATTTTTGCCCCAAACCTGGCCGTATTGTTCATGGATGAGATTGAGAGACAGGTGGTTTTACTACCATCAAACCCCTTTTTCTCTGGCATCATCATGTGGCGTAGATACATTGATGATATCTTCATGTTATGGAGATATGATATCAATGATCTACGCCACTTTTTACATTGGATGAATAACAACTGCTCCAGCCTCAACTTCACACTCACATCCAATAAATCCTCCATAGACTTCTTGGACCTCACTATCTTTCACCAAGAAGGGGTGCTCTTGACTCGGTTGTTTAGAAAACCGACTGAGCGAAACACACTGCTAGAGTATTCAAGTAATCACCCTAGAGCTCTTCGTGACTCACTCCCATTTTCTGAGTTTCTCAGGATCCGAAGAAATTGTTCCTGTAGGGAGGATTATTTTAAGGAAAGTGCCATCCTAGCAAACAAACTCAAAGTAAGGGGCTACCCCAGGAGAATTGTTAAAAACGCTCTTAAGCGAGCCTGGTATAGACCCCGTGAGACCCTGTTAACACCCACTCCCAAGAAAGAACAAGAGAGGTTGGCTTGTGTCACCACATTTTCCCCACTATCAAACAAACTGAGAAAAATGATACTCCATCACTGGCCAATCATTAATGCAGGCACAGTAGAAATTGAACGACCCTTATTTGCCTTCAAAAAAAGCAAAAACTTGAAGGACCATCTGGTTTGGGCAGCCCTTCCAAGCCCCACTCACCCTTCCACACTTGAGGCTGTATGGGGTCTGTCCCCCATTGTTGGACATGTGAAATGTGGCAATTGTAGCGTGTGTGATTTGACCATTGAGGGTAAATCCATGATGTTGAACAAAGTCACTTTTAAAAGTTCCACCCTTTCGAACTGTAACACGAGTAATGTTATATATATGATCCAGTGCCCGTGCAGCAAAATGTAGGTTGGACAAACATCGCAGAAAGTGAAAACTCGGATTTGCCAGCATAGAAGCCGCATTCGATGCCAAACCCCTAATGCCCCATTAGTGGAACATTTCACCAATGCCAATCATAAGGAAGATGATTTCCGATGGACCATATTGAAAGTGTTGAGGCTACCACCAAGAGGAGGAAACATGTCCCAACTAATTAATAAAGAAGAATTGAAATGCATAATTTTGCTGGACACAATTCAGAATGGCCTAAATCGGACAGAGGATTGGGCTTGACTTCTTTAAAATTTGTTCTGGATAAGACAGTAATTTCGAAACCTGAATTTGACTGCAGTTCTGTACTATGATTAGTAAATGAATTTGTTATTTTTTCCTAAAATGCCAGGTGTTAACCTATTTTTACACAACTGTGAGAATAATTGAACCCTTTTTTGTAACAATCTACCAATTTGTATCCATGTCACTCACTCGTTCACCGGTTTTTCACTGGTTGTTAATACATGTCTTCTAACACGACCCCATTCCAATATGGCCGCCGTGGCAACCAGTAGTCCCTTTTCACCCTCACCTGCCTCATAAATCGACTGAAAACTTCAGGCTCCCATCCAACTTCCGGATTCTCGGCGTGGTCGGGTGTATTGGCCATTGAGCCCTCCGACTCCCGGTTCACTGCTCGACGCTGGAGCAACATTGATGAGGTTAATACAAAAATAAGGTAAGCCCCCGAGCTCTGGAAAGCATTATTCGGCATTATACACTTAGTGTATTGCCCCTGACACAATCTAAATCTTTCAGCGTGCTTCGTAACTTCAGCCAACGCTGGTACTCGTTTGCACCTGGAGCACCGATCTCCTTCAAACCAAACCAGAGGACACTACATTTGAATGTCCGAGGTCTTCAATTTCTTTGAATAACTCGAAGCCTGAGGTAAATATTGAAACCCGATCTAGGCACTTCACCAGCACAAATGCGTACGCTTGGTTCACTAACCAGCAATCCTAATTCCTGCAGGTAATCATCGCCAAACCGGGCTGCGCCCACATCACATTCCTTGATTCCATGCTATGAAACGGATTCCGACAGGTCAGCTCCCTCTTTCGCGCTCCCCACTACGGCATCACAGCTTTTTCAGCCAGCCTCCATCCACATTAGGCACTGTTTCACTATCGGAAACTCCAACAGGCACTTATTTTTGTCGGTTACCTTACATGCAATTTCACAGACCAGCATGTTCACGTTCATTTAATATGCACTCGCCAATAAAGACCCTAAGTTCACCGGAGCCTTCACTAGCAATCCTGTAGGCTAGCATGCTTTCGTCTAAATAATAGCACACTCGGCATTAGGACTTCGACCAACCTGGAACCCACCATCACTTGTGTTGTCTGTGCACTCTTCCAAAAATTGATGACCCTTTAAACAACTATTGGAGATTAAGACTAAATGCGTGCAGTTGCCTCGTGGATACCGTTGTACATAATAATGAGGAGAAGAAGGAGCCAGGGGATCGAAACGTCGTCGACAGTCTAGGCAATTCTGCAGTATTCCCATTGTGACTATTTTATTGCAGTAATTGTATGTCCAAACTTGCTTCACAATTGATTCAAATGCAAGAGACAGTTGGCTCCCACGTCTTTCTTGCCTGACATTGTTTGTCTTTCTCTATCTCCTTTCTTTTTCTGGAATTGTTTGTTAGCTATTCTCGGATAGGTACAAGCTTGTACCCTATCAAATGTTGAATCTGACCCTCTCCGTGGTCTTCCCTATTCTTGTATATATTGAATAAAAATTTCCAGGCCCGGCTGGGTACTGGAACTACCAGATATAGTACTGATTCAAGTCTATATATTCCATTGTATATGTCAATACAAATGGGTTAAGGCGTATCTCTCAGACAGAAAATTCCAAGTACACTGCCCACCATATAAATCGGAAGTACGGGCATTAAAACAAGGGGTTCCTCAGGGCTCTATATTGAGCCCAACTTTATTCAATCTGTATATGGAACCCCTGGCCAAGCTAGTAGAAGCGTTCGGGGTGGAAATAGTGTCCTACGTGGATGATACCCAACTGGTGGTGACACTCTCCCAACCCATTGAAGAGGCAGCAGCTAATTTCTCGTCATGTTTGGGTAAACTGGCGTTATGGATGAACAATAACTGCTTACGCCTGAACGCAAACAAAACAGAACTCCTTATGGTGGGAAAATCCCCCTCCATTTGGTCCTCTGCCTGGTGGCCTACGGAATTAGGACCCCCTCCCTGCCCTCTAGAGCAGGTAAAGAACTTGGGGGTCAAACTGGATACTAACCTCTCCTTTGAACACCATACTAGAGGGGTAGCAGGTAAATGCTACGGCATCTTAAAATGCCTGCGCAAAACGCTGGCCCTCCTTCCACCGACCCGTAGAAAAATTCTGATCCATACTTTGGTTACCCCACATCTCGACTACGGCAACTCATTGTATGTGGGCCTGAGCCAAAAGGGGCTTCATCGATTGCAGGGTGTTCAAAATGCGGCTGCTAGACTGGCACTGAATCTGTCAAGAAAGTCTTCTGGGAGCCGAGCTCTGGCTAAACTTCATTGGCTCCCAGTTCGAGAACGCATTAAGTTCAAAACTCTTAGCCTTGCGCACCGCATTGCACAGGGCAAAGGCCCTGCCTATCTTCAAAGCCTGCTATCCTTGTATCAACCAAGGCGTCAGCTAAGATCTCTGGGCTGTATGCTCTTCCAGGTGCCCCGCATCTATCGAGCTAGGATGGGGGGGCGCTCTTTCAGGTACTTGGCCAGTAAGTACTGAAATGCGCTGCCGCTGGAACTCCGGATGGAGCCATCAGAGATGAGATTCAGGCTAAAACTAAAAACCCACCTCTTCCCTAAATAATTTGGGAGTACCGTTGTGCCTTCCGCTACCAGAATCTCTTTGCTATTTTAGGTGAGTCTGTGCCATATGAGTCTACACAGGCGCTTTATAAACTTGGTTATTATTATTATTAAAAGAGGAGAGAAGAGGAAGGTGGGAAAGAGCCAGGGTCACTGGAGGGAAGAGGAGGATTGAAGGGAAAAGATGGGATCAGAAGAGGAGAGAAGAGGACTGAGGGGAAGAGCCAGGGTCACTGGATGGAAGAGGAGGATTGAAGGGAAAAGATGGGATCAGAAGAGGAGAGAAGAGGAAGGAGGGGAAGTGCCAGGGTCACCGGAGGGAAGAGGAGGAATGAAGGGAAAAGATGGGATCAAAAGAGGAGAGAAGAGGAAGGAGGGGAAGAGCCAGGGTCACTGGAGGGAAGAGGAGGATTGAAGGGAAAAGACAGGATCAAAAGAGGAAGGAGGGGAAGAGCCAGGGTCACTGGAAGGAAGAGGAGGATTGAAGGGAACAGATGGGATCAAAAGAGGAGAGAAGAGGAAGGAGGGGAAGAGCCAGGGTCACCGGAGGGAAGAGGAGGATTGAAGGGAAAGATGGGATCAAAAGAGGAGAGAAGAGGAAGGAGGGGAAGAGCCAGGGTCACTGGAGGGAAGAGGAGGATTGAAGGGAACAGATGGGATCAAAAGAGGAGAGAAGAGGAAGGAGGGGAAGAGCCAGGGTCACTGGAGGGAAGAGGAGGATTGAAGGGAACAGATGGGATCAAAAGAGGAGAGAAGAGGAAGGAGGGGAAGAGCCAGGGTCACTGGAGGGAAGAGGAGGATTGAAGGGAAAAGATGGGATCGAAAGAGGAGAGAAGAGGAAGGAGGGGAAGAGCCAGGGTCACTGGAGGGAAGAGGAGGATTGAAGGGAAAAGATGGGATCAAAAGAGGAGAGAAGAGGAAGGAGGGGAAGAGCCAGGGTCACTGGAGGGAAGAGGAGGATTGAAGGGGAAATATGGGATCAAAAGAGGAGAGAAGAGGAAGGAGGGGAAGAGCCAGGGTCACCGGAGGGAAGAGGAGGATTGAAGGGAAAGATGGGATCAAAAGAGGAGAGAAGAGGAAGGAGGGGAAGAGCCAGGGTCACTGGAGGGAAGAGGAGGATTGAAGGGAACAGATGGGATCAAAAGAGGAGAGAAGAGGAAGGAGGGGAAGAGCCAGGGTCACTGGAGGGAAGAGGAGGATTGAAGGGAAAAGATGGGATCGAAAGAGGAGAGAAGAGGAAGGAGGGGAAGAGCCAGGGTCACTGGAGGGAAGAGGAGGATTGAAGGGAAAAGATGGGATCAAAAGAGGAGAGAAGAGGAAGGAGGGGAAGAGCCAGGGTCACTGGAGGGAAGAGGAGGATTGAAGGGAAAAGATGGGATCAAAAGAGGAGAGAAGAGGAAAGAGGGGAAGAGCCAGGGTCACTGGAGGGAAGAGGAGGATTGAAGGGAAAAGATGGGATCAAAAGAGGAGAGAAGAGGAAGGAGGGAAGAGCCAGTGTCACTGGAGGGAAGAGGAGGATTGAAGGGGCACAAAGATGGGATCAAAAGAGAAGAGAAGAGGAAGGAGGGGAAGAGCCAGGGTCACTGGAAGGAAGAGGAGGATTGAAGGGAAAAGATGGGATCAAAAGAGGAGAGAAGAGGAAGGAGGGGAAGAGCCAGGGTCACTGGAGGGAAGAGGAGGATTGAAGGGGAAATATGGGATCAAAAGAGGAGAGAAGAGGAAGGAGGGGAAGAGCCAGGGTCACTGGAGGGAAGAGGGGGATTGAAGGGAAAAGATGGGATCAAAAGAGGAGAGAAGAGGAAGGAGGGGAAGAGCCAGGGTCACTGGAGGGAAGAAGAGGATTGAAGGGAAAGATGGGATCAGAAGAGGAGAGAAGAGGAAGGAGGGGAAGAGCCAGGGTCACTGGAGGGAAGAGGAGGATTGAAGGGGAAATATGGGATCAAAAGAGGAGAGAAGAGGAAGGAGGGAAGAGCCAGGGTCACTGGAGGGAAGAGGAGGATTGAAGGGAACAGATGGGATCAAAAGAGGAGAGAAGAGGAAGGAGGGGAAGAGCCAGGGTCACTGGAGGGAAGAGGAGGATTGAAGGGTAAAGATGGGATCAGAAGAGGAGAGAAGAGGAAGGAGGGGAAGAGCCAGGGTCACTGGAGGGAAGAGGAGGATTGAAGGGAAAAGACAGGATCAAAAGAGGAGAGAAGAGGAAGGAGGGGAAGAGCCAGGGTCACTGGAGGGAAGAGGAGGATTGAAGGGAACAGATGGGATCAAAAGAGGAGAGAAGAGGAAGGAGGGAAGAGCCAGGGTCACTGGAGGGAAGAGGAGGATTGAAGGGAAAAGATGGGATCAAAAGAGGAGAGAAGGAGGGGAAGAGACAGGGTCACTGGAGGGAAGAGGAGGATTGAAGGGAAAAGATGGGATCAAAAGAGGAGAGAAGGAGGGGAAGAGACAGGGTCACTGGAGGAAAGAGGAGAATTGAAGGAGAACGATGTGACCTAAAGATGAGAGAAGAGGAAGGAGGGGAAGAGCCAGGGTCACTGGAGGGAAGAGGAGGATTGAAGGGAAAAGATGGGATCAAAAGAGGAGAGAAGAGGAAGGAGGGGAAGAGCCAGGGTCACCGGAGGGAAGAGGAGGATTGAAGGGAAAGATGGGATCAAAAGAGGAAGGAAGAGGAAGGAGGGGAAGAGCCAGGGTCACTGGAGGGAAGAGGAGGATTGAAGGGAAAAGACAGGATCAAAAGAGGAGAGAAGAGGAAGGAGGGGAAGAGCCAGGGTCACTGGAAGGAAGAGGAGGATTGAAGGGAACAGATGGGATCAAAAGAGGAGAGAAGAGGAAGGAGGGGAAGAGCCAGGGTCACCGGAGGGAAGAGGAGGATTGAAGGGAAAGATGGGATCAAAAGAGGAGAGAAGAGGAAGGAGGGGAAGAGCCAGGGTCACTGGAGGGAAGAGGAGGATTGAAGGGAACAGATGGGATCAAAAGAGGAGAGAAGAGGAAGGAGGGGAAGAGCCAGGGTCACTGGAGGGAAGAGGAGGATTGAAGGGAACAGATGGGATCAAAAGAGGAGAGAAGAGGAAGGAGGGGAAGAGCCAGGGTCACTGGAGGGAAGAGGAGGATTGAAGGGAAAAGATGGGATCGAAAGAGGAGAGAAGAGGAAGGAGGGGAAGAGCCAGGGTCACTGGAGGGAAGAGGAGGATTGAAGGGAAAAGATGGGATCAAAAGAGGAGAGAAGAGGAAGGAGGGAAGAGCCAGGGTCACCGGAGGGAAGAGGAGGATTGAAGGGTAAAGATGGGATCAGAAGAGGAGAGAAGAGGAAGGAGGGGAAGAGCCAGGGTCACTGGAGGGAAGAGGAGGATTGAAGGGAAAAGACAGGATCAAAAAAGGAGAGAAGAGGAAGGAGGGGAAGAGCCAGGGTCACTGGAGGGAAGAGGAGGATTGAAGGGAACAGATGGGATCAAAAGAGGAGAGAAGAGGAAGGAGGGAAGAGCCAGGGTCACTGGAGGGAAGAGGAGGATTGAAGGGAAAAGATGGGATCAAAAGAGGAGAGAAGAGTAAGGAGGGGAAGAGCCAGGGTCACTGGAGAGAAGAGGAGGATTGAAGGGGCACAAATATGGGATCAAAAGAGGAGAGAAGAGGACGGAGGGGAAGAGCCCGGGTCACTGGAGGGAAGAGGAGGATTGAAGGGAAACGATGGGATCAGAAGAGGAGAGAAGAGGAAGGAGGGGAAGAGCCAGGGTCACTGGAGGGAAGAGGAGGATTGAAGGGGCACAAAGATGGGATCAAAAGAGGAGAGAAGAGGAAGGAGGGGAAGAGCCAGGGTCACTGGAGGGAAGAGGAGGATTGAAGGGTAAAGATGGGATCAGAAGAGGAGAGAAGAGGAAGGAGGGGAAGAGCCAGGGTCACTGGAGGGAAGAGGAGGATTGAAGGGAAAAGACAGGATCAAAAGAGGAGAGAAGAGGAAGGAGGGAAGAGCCAGGGTCACTGGAGGGAAGAGGAGGATTGAAGGGAAAAGACAGGATCAAAAGAGGAGAGAAGAGGAAGGAGAGGAAGAGCCAGGGTCACGGGAGGGAAGAGGAAGGAGGGGAAGAGCCAGGGTCACTGGAGGGAGGAGGAGGATTGAAGGGAAAAGATGGGGTCAGAAGAGGAGAGAAGAGGAAGGAGGGGAAGAGCCAGAGTCACTGGAGGGAAGAGGAGGATTGAAGGGAAAAGATGGGATCAGAAGAGGAGAGAAGAGGAAGGAGGGGAAGAGCCAGAGTCACTGGAGGGAAGAGGAGGATTGAAGGGAAAAGATGGGATCAGAAGAGGAGAGAAGAGGAAGGAGGGGAAGAGCCAGAGTCACTGGAGGGAAGAGGAGGATTGAAGGGAAAAGATGGGATCAAAAGAGGAGAGAAGAGGAAGGAGGGAAGAGCCAGGGTCACTGGAGGGAAGAGGAGGATTGAAGGGAAAAGACAGGATCAAAAGAGGAGAGAAGAGGAAGGAGGGGAAGAGCCAGGGTCACTGGAGGGAAGGGGAGGATTGAAGGGAAAAGATGGGATCAGAAGAGGAGAGAAGAGGAAGGAGAGGAAGAGCCAGGGTCACTGGAGGGAGGAGGAGGATTGAAGGGAAAAGATGGGATCAGAAGAGGAGAGAAGAGGAAGGAGGGGAAGAGCCAGAGTCACTGGAGGGAAGAGGAGGATTGAAGGGAAAAGATGGGATCAGAAGAGGAGAGAAGAGGAAGGAGGGGAAGAGCCAGAGTCACTGGAGGGAAGAGGAGGATTGAAGGGAAAAGATGGGATCAAAAGAGGAGAGAAGAGGACGGTGAGGAAGAGCCAGGGTCACTGGAGGGAAGAGGAGGATTGAAGGGAAAAGATGGGATCAAAAGAGGACAGAAGAGGAAGGAGGGGAAGAGCCAGGGTCACTGGAAGGAAGAGGAGGATTGAAGGGAACAGATGGGATCAGAAGAGGAGAGAAGAGGAAGGAGGGGAAGAGCCAGGGTCACTGGAGGGAAGAGGAGGATTGAAGGGAAAAGATGGGATCAAAAGAGGAGAGAAGAGGAAGGAGGGGAAGAGCCAGGCTCACTGGAAGGAAGAGGAGGATTGAAGGGAAAAGATGGGATCAAGAGAGGAGAGAAGAGGAAGGAGGGTAAGAGCCAGGGTCACTGGAGGGAAGAGGAGGATTGAAGGGAACAGATGGGATCAAAAGAGGAGAGAAGAGGAAGGAGGGGAAGAGCCAGGGTCACTGGAGGGAAGAGGAGGATTGAAGGGAACAGATGGGATCAAAAGAGGAGAGAAGAGGAAGGAGGGGAAGAGCCAGGGTCACTGGAGGGAAGAGGAGGATTGAAGGGAACAGATGGGATCAAAAGAGGAGAGAAGAGGAAGGAGGGAAGAGCCAGGGTCACTGGAGGGAAGAGGAGGATTGAAGGGAAAAGATGGGATCAAAAGAGGAGAGAAGAGGAAGGAGGGGAAGAGCCAGGGTCACTGGAGGGAAGAGGAGGATTGAAGGGGCACAAAGATGGGATCAAAAGAGGAGAGAAGAGGAAGGAGGGGAAGAGCCAGGGTCACTGGAGGGAAGAGGAGGATTGAAGGGTAAAGATGGGATCAGAAGAGGAGAGAAGAGGAAGGAGGGGAAGAGCCAGGGTCACTGGAGGGAAGAGGAGGATTGAAGGGAAAAGACAGGATCAAAAGAGGAGAGAAGAGGAAGGAGGGGAAGAGCCAGGGTCACTGGAGGGAAGAGGAGGATTGAAGGGAACAGATGGGATCAAAAGAGGAGAGAAGAGGAAGGAGGGAAGAGCCAGGGTCAGTGGAGGGAAGAGGGGGATTGAAGGGAAAAGATGGGATCGAAAGAGGAGAGAAGAGGAAGGAGGGGAAGAGCCAGGGTCACTGGAGGGAAGAGGAGGAATGAAGGGAAAAGATGGGATCAAAAGAGGAGAGAAGAGGAAGGAGGGGAAGAGCCAGGGTCACTGGAGGGAAGAGGAGGATTGAAGGGAAAAGATGGGATCAAAAGAGGAGAGAAGAGGAAGGAGGGGAAGAGCCAGGGTCACTGGAGGGAAGACGAGGATTGAAGGGGCACAAATATGGGATCAAAAGAGGAGAGAAGAGGACGGAGGGGAAGAGCCCGGGTCACTGGAGGGAAGAGGAGGATTGAAGGGAAACGATGGGATCAGAAGAGGAGAGAAGAGGACGGAGGGGAAGAGCCAGGGTCACTGGAGGGAAGAGGAGGATTGAAAGGGCACAAAGATGGGATCAAAAGAGGAGAGAAGAGGAAGGAGGGGAAGAGCCAGGGTCACCGGAGGGAAGAGGAGGATTGAAGGGAAAAGATGGGATCAAAAGAGGAGAGAAGAGGAAGGAGGGGAAGAGCCAGGGTCACTGGAGGGAAGAGGAGGATTGAAGGGAAAGATGGGATCAGAAGAGGAGAGAAGAGGAAGGAGGGGAAGAGCCAGGGTCACTGGAGGGAAGAAGAGGATTGAAGGGTAAAGATGGGATCACAAGAGGAGAGAAGAGGAAGGAGGGGAAGAGCCAGGGTCACCGGAGGGAAGAGGAGGATTGAAGGGTAAAGATGGGATCAGAAGAGGAGAGAAGAGGAAGGAGGGGAAGAGCCAGGGTCACTGGAGGGAAGAGGAGGATTGAAGGGTAAAGATGGGATCACAAGAGGAGAGAAGAGGAAGGAGGGGAAGAGCCAGGGTCACCGGAGGGAAGAGGAGGATTGAAGGGTAAAGATGGGATCACAAGAGGAGAGAAGAGGAAGGAGGGGAAGAGCCAGGGTCACTGGAGGGAAGAGGAGGATTGAAGGGTAAAGATGGGATCACAAGAGGAGAGAAGAGGAAGGAGGGGAAGAGCCAGGGTCACCGGAGGGAAGAGGAGGATTGAAGGGTAAAGATGGGATCACAAGAGGAGAGAAGAGGAAGGAGGGGAAGAGCCAGGGTCACTGGAGGGAAGAGGAGGATTGAAGGGGCACGCGGATGGTGAACGTTGGGCTGGGAGCGCCTTCGGAAAGGCAGGTTCAGCCGCGCTCGCTGTGTGAGGCAAAAGCAGGGAGATGATTGGGCATGAAGGAGAAGGTGATTGAGGGGATTGAAGAGGATGAGGAAGACTATGATGGTCAAAAGAGACATAAAAGGGAGGAGGAACTGTGCAGGATATTAATGGAAGAGCTTTGAGTTTTGGAGAAGGGACGCATGGAGAGGTCAAGCTGGGAAAACAACAGGAGAATGGGATCAGGGGCCAAGGAAGGGGGCTCAAACAAAAAGGGGCAGGGGGAGGTCAGGGGAGGACCGGCAGCGAGGGACAAGGACGGCAGCTGGTAGACATAAATTAGTGACCATGAAGGAGGCTTTGCTGGTGTTTTGTATCATCCAGGGAAATACAGAGAGAGTTAAGGCCAGCAAAAGAGATGCAACAATGGACAAAAATTGTATGGTAAATGAACAAGATATGGTCATGTTGTGATCCCTTCTAATTTTTGGGGGCACACCCATTTAGACTTCCTAAGCCTTAATCTATCTGTAACACCCCATTGAATGAGCAAGATGGTGTCTGCTTGACCCCCGCACTAGCTGCTCCCTGAGACGCTAGCCCTCAACGCTGAAAGATGGTGAAAGAACTGACCCGTCAGTTAGGACAAGAAGAGGGGGTGATATGGTGGGAGAGACATACCTTTCTGGTTTTGCTCGTTTCTGGTTTCGGATTGGCCTCTCGCTCCAAGGGCCACAAATTGCTGTGGCAGCGGCATTCCATCGGGTTGGATCCGTGGTCCGTGCTTTGTGCAGGAGGCTCCGGCAGCGTCTTCTACAAAAAAATGCCTCTGGAACCCAGCAACGCAGGGAAGCATGCTACTGCTATGGGACGGTCTTCTGTCCAGCCCCGCAAGCAGAGGACGCTGCTGCTCCAGCCCTGAAGGGACTCAAGAACGAGACTGAAAAGAGGCAACGGGCACGGAAAGCAGGCACTAACCTGGGTGGGTCTAAGCAGCCCACAATAGTGGAGGTCTTCTCGTCAGCTGCCACGGTGCCAAGGCCGCACACTGGTGACTCGAAAGCAGAGAGCACTCCCACGGCTCTCAGAAAAGCTTGATTGGCGGGTGGGGAGCAAATCAGCGCTCTCTCTGCGGCAGAGTACAATGAAACAATGTTGAAACCTGGAGAAGGTAAGCCAGCTGGAGCTGGTACAGGTATGCGTGTGCAGAGCAATCCGGTGGGAGAAGGGTACAAGAGAAGTACTCTGGGCTTGAGATCGCTGGAAGAAGGGGAGAACTCAGTCTTTCCAAGCTGTAGCTGTAAACCTTGAACTTTGTGCTCTACCTATATTCCCTGGGACCTGTCTGCTGGAAGCCAATATCAGGAAGGAACTGGGGTCCCCAGAGATTGGGGAATCATTTCCTCTTTAACGGATGAGTCTGAGTTGTTAGTGTCAAGTGTTAGTTGAACTGAAGAGTAGTCTGGAACTGGGGCCTCAGTGGGCAGTCCCGGGGGTAGTCATGGTAAACCTTCTACCCAGAAATGGAGAAAGAAAACCAGGGCAAGCAGAACCGGTCAAGCCACTGACACTAGCACTGCCCGTAAGTTGAAGTGGGGTTACTTTGCCAGAAGGCAGGTCTACAATGATGATGGAGGACAAAGGGCACACTCTATGCCGGGCTCGGCAATATCTCAGGCTCTGCTGATATTCCCTCTATCACGTTCATTTATTCTACACTAAAACAAATGCAAGGGGAAGCATGGCTGGAGAATCGTAGGGCCCATCAGGCCACAAAGAACCTGCTGGTGTCAATTCGGAAAATTAGTAAGGCTTGCTCGAAAATTGAGGAAAGAGTAACCCTCGTGGACGGGCTGGAGTGGTAGAGGCAGAAATTGAAAAACTGCAAAACCACAAGGAGGCACAGGAATCACCAATGATGCATGTGATGTGGAAGCTCAAGGAATTTGAGAATCTCCAGCAGCCCAAGGACACTGAGATGGGGCTTTTCTTCTTCGACTCTGTACTCCTTAAACGAAATCTTTCTATGCTTTACTTTCTCTCTTATGTATTTTACATGTGGGCAGGAGCTCGGGGGCACCTCGGGGAGGAGTGGCAGTGGGTGGCATTACTAGGGTCATGTTTGACCTACTTGCTTGATTGTGGTGGGGCGGTTGGGGGTGGGGGCTGTAGGGTGGGTTGGGGGCAGGGTTGGGGGGTGGGATACACAAGTAGACAGGGAAATTTACGTACAAAGTAGATGTGGTAAGGCAGGTTAAAGTATACCAGGTGGAATACTGGTTTCTTTTCTACACACTAAGGATGAGTAATCTGTGGACTGCAACAATTTACATATGTGGTTTAAATGACCCGATCAAGAAACGTAGGGTGGCCACAGATATACAATATCTCCAAGCAGACCTTATTCGCTTGCAGAAGATGTGCATCGAGTGGTCGAGGAAAAAGGGTCTGGACTCATTGGGATATCAGGTGGTATGCTGCGCTTCACAGGGGCACACACACACGGTGGCAATTTTCGCTTGGAAGGTGGGGGTACTTTCCGTCACATTCGGGAGCATAAGTAAAGCCGATGGGCTATTACGGAGTGCCCAGAGCGGGGATTACGCTTTGTTCAGAATACGGGTCAGTCCCTGATGACCCAATAGTATTTGAGTGGCTAAACTTTGAGCTGGTCTTAAGGCCACTTCCGCTTAAGTGTGGGGATTTCAATATTAATCTGAACTTGGATCTGTTGGACACGGGGATTAAACTGTACACAGGTCGTAAACCCAAGGTTATTAGATCATTATTGTGTGGTAAATAAATAATTAATTACCGGTACTATTTTTCAGGATACTCTATAAAACAGATAGCTCAATAAATAAGAGACAGGATTCGAGGTATCTTGAGTCTTCAGGCTTTAATCAGGCATAAAGGAAGGGACAGGAACGGGATAGCCTGCAATGGATGGACTGGATGGCAGCTGCCGGGGAACGGGACAGACTGACGTATAATAAATAACAGTACATATATATATATAAAAGCATTACAATTACATTCAATACAGTAGGCGTGGCTAGTAGCAGTCGCGAAAGATAAGAGTAAAGGGGCGTGAAAAGAAGGCGTGTACAGAGACATGTGATGAGAACGTCACAAAAGTGTCATGAAATGGGCGGACATATGGAGGGGGCTACCTAGGGAGCTGGAACCTTTAACCTAATGGTGCGCGTAAACGGGCTATGACGTGGTACCTGGGGGAGCTGGGGGCTCTGACTTCTACACTAGAAGAGGAGACTAAAGTCTGGGTTTCAGGACGACATATGCCTATGGCATATCTGATATCTGGTGTTTGGAGAACATGGTGATAGAATCTAAAGGCTATCAGGGCAAAAGTTACTCGACACTAAGACTGGTGCATGCATATATTCTTCGTGTAATGCGTGTGCTATGAATCTTCTATGGATATTAATTCAGTAATTCTCTTGCATGGAGACATAAAGACTAGACTATGACTGAAGATGTTTATACGGTTCGCTAGCTAAGGAATGTGAAGACGAGGAGCTGGACTGATAACTGGAAGCATAACATATTCTTGGCAGGCAGGCAGACTGAGCCAGGCCGAGCCGGGCACTGCGCTGCAGGAAGTAAGCGAAGGGTCAGGAATGCAGGTGGGGGCTGCTTTGCTCGGAGCAGGATTCAGGAGACTTGGAGCTTGAATCTGGTGTCCGGGCCTTCATGAGGCCTAGAAACGGGTGCAACTCAATAACTTTAACATGCACAATATACAGATGGCAACATAGGCATAATTCATGTTGCTTTCAGGGGGGCTGGATAACTGACATACTAACGTTGGACACAACCATAGGTGCGTCTTTATTCGGACATAGGGGGATACATGCATATTAATCATGCACATATAACATAGGATGTGGAACACGTAGGGACACATGACAAGGCAAAATATAATTTTCCACAATTGGACATAAGGTTAGCTCATGCTTTGAGGGAGTTTAAAGGGAGAAATGTCTCTTTGATCCTGGCTTTACATATTTTTCAGCTCCACATCAAGTGCATGCGAGGTTGGATTACTTTCTTATCGCCCAAGAACTGCTACAGCGTAGTTACATTGAGAAATATCCAATGGGCTGTTGGCTCATAATCCGCTGGTTCTGGAAATTCCTTTATCAGATAGTCCGGTCAACTACGTTCCGCGTCTTTTCAACAGGCTCTTTGTTGGATGAGGAATATCTCAGGAGAATGCAGGAGTGGAGTCCCGTTCGAAAATCTGGGCAGCGCTCCCGTTGGGATCATTTGGGACTCTTTCAAGGCAGGGGTTCAGGGGGTATAGCTGAGCCCATTAAAAAAAAGGGAAGCTATGCCTGGGGGATTTGTACAAAAAGCTGTCACTTGCAGAGACTAAGTTAGTAGATGCGGTAGCATGGGGCACAGATATTCTGATGGCACAAATAAAGGTGATCGCTACAAAAGCAGCAATAGTGAGTATTTCGACACAGTAAGCTGCAGATACATTTGTGGCACAGAAACCTCAATTCTACCAATACAGTGAGAGGATGTTTTTTTTTTCTGCAGCTCAGACTAGGCAGCAAACAGTTCAGTCTCAATCAACGGAAATTCGGGATCCCCTGGTAGGATCGGTGTCTGACCGAGTTGGAATAAGGGCTGCCTTCCAGGGATTCTAGCAGTGGTTATACTCTAATGATGTGGGAATGGGGCTTGAGGATATGACATCGTATTTAAACTTGGTCCTAATGGGAATATTATACCCGGAGAGTTTTATAAGATCTTATCCTCCAGCCTCAAAAAGTACTTGTAGGAACTTTTTCTGCAAGAAGGGGAGGAACAACCCGGGCCCTTGGCCTTAGCTATCATCATAGTATTCCCTAAAAAAGGGAAGTCCCCGTTAGAATTAGGCTCTTATCTGACGATTACTCTAATGAATAGCGATTCTATAATTTTGTCGACAAGGCTCTCTGGAATAATTAGTAAAATTGTCTCCCCTTGGCAGCATGGTTTCATTCCAGGATGAGGAACATACAGACTACATTGGGTGGGTTATTACACTTTCTGACGCAACCGCAGTTAGGGGAGACCCCATGGCTTTAATACTCTTGGATGCAGACAAAGCATTCAATAGGCTCTCCTGGTCCTATCTCTAGACCTTGATTAAAAAGACTGGCCTTGGCCCTAAAGGCACTCTATCAGCAGTCCATATCAAGTATCCCTCTGATGGGGGGGCAGTCGGAATTGATAATGATACAATGGGGTACAAGACAGGGATGTCCTGGGCCACCCCTGCTGTTTGCCCTGTATATCGATCCTTTGATAAGGAGGATAGAAAATAACAAATTAATACTGCCTGGTAGAGCTCAAGATTGGAAAACAAAAATCTTGGCTTACGCTGATGACTTAGTGCTAGTTACTCCAGCTCCGGGGATGGCACTAAGAGAAATAGAGGACGGCAAATGTTCAGGTTTCCTGTTAAACCAGGACAAAACTCAAATTATAAAGAATGGAGAGGTGGAGTTGGAGGATAGGCTGGTGGCGGAAAGGGCTATCGACTTGGGGATAAATACAGTACCCAAAAGTAGACAAAATTGTGGAGACAAATCTGGATCCAATAATTTGAAAACTAGAGTGGATTTTGGAAGAATAAATAACCTACGTTTGTCTTTGATAGGAAGAACTAATGTGCTGAAGATGGTTTGTCTCTAGATTTTTGTGCTTGGTCGAGAAGGGGGCTCAAATATTTGACTCTCCGAGATAGCGTGGGGGGCTAGCGGTATCTCATATTGCACTTTACTACTGGGCCACTGCCTTGCAATGGATGGCTTGTTTGTTTGGGATAAAAGGGGAGGTCAATGGAACTGTCCAACTCTGTATGAGCTCCTGGTTGGGGATGAGGTATGGGGGGTCACAGGCCGCAACTTGAGTATGGGTACTATAAAAGAGTCAGATTCGAGACACTCCGCTGATCTTTTCAAATTTGGGCAGTGGTCTGGTAGAAAGTAGGTTATTGGACGGCTTCATGTTTATACCCCGTTACACAAGAACCCTAATCTTCCGGAAATGTTCTGGGACTCTCACATGAATCGATGGGAAGTGGGTAGCCCAAACAAGCTAGGGGGTTTTATTTCAGGAGGGGGGAAACAATCACATGCGAGACCCTACGGCTCGCTTTTAATCTAGGGCATAATGAACTCTTTAAACATATTCAGATTCTGAATTTCTTGCGAAAAAAAGCAGGAGGTCCCGAAGGGTTTATCAGGACTGAGCTGGTCGAAAGGGCCCTGATAATGAAAAACCCTATTGGATGTTTTATCAGCTGTTGAACCTGTTAATGCCAGACGGTATAGATAAGAAGGAAAAGTGATGGCAGGAGACGGTCCAGGCAGGAAAAGATGTCCTCTCTGAGTCTCGGAACCTCGCGTAGTCAATTTTAACCTCAATAAATTTGCAAGTTTAGCACTTTAAAACCAGTTATATGTTATACTACACCCCGGGGAAAATAGCGAAATATGGCAGGACTAAAAATGTGCAGTGTCCTCGATGTCACTTATACTGCGTAGATTTGGGACCCATGTTTGCAAGCTGTCCTGCCTTGGGGAACTGATAGGGGACATCACTGAGTTACTGGAGGGAAGACTGGGTCTAGATATAGAACTAAACCTGCAACTTGTACTACTTGGGGTTAGTCAAGCAGTCCCAAGTCATGCACAGGCATTTGTGTTAATTGCAATGACGGTTTTAAGACTGTGCCTGGCGACGGCTTGGCTAGATCTTTCCATCAATCGAGTCAACAATGGTGTTACGAAAGAGTCCAATATTCAATACATTTTGAAGTAGGTTTATTCTCAGCACAGCAATGTAAGTCCATCCATAAACAGCTCCAGATGCAACTCGGCAACAGACAAGGGGGCATATTAGCAAGGACCTTGTTAAAATGATCGCCGTTTTAGCAGCAGGAAACTGCAGCTGAAACGGCGATAATGGGCTTGCTATTATGCATTATAGAATTCTAACAGAAGCCCAGGTTAGATTGGAATTCTATAATGCATATTAGCAAGCCTATTATCGCCGTTTTAGCAGCAGTTTCCCGCTGCTAAAACTGCGATAATTTTAACGAGGTTCTTGCTAATATTCCCCAAGATTCCAGTATAAAACAAACCATGCAGAATCTGGAATGTGAATGGAAAGTAAACATAGCACATGCCAGGGCTGGCGAGGAACCAGATGATGTAACAAATGAGTAAGGATGGGGAAGGAAGGAAAAAGAAGTGAAGGAAGGATGTAACACATGGCTTGCCCGCCTTATGACCATGTATCACAACGAGATGTCAGTTTATGCACGAAAAGGCAAGGGCGCTAGGCAAAAAGGGCTACGGTGTGAACTCCTTTCTCGGCTGGATCTCTGCAATGGTTGAGGGATAGGAGAGATTTTTCTTTTCTTCTCCAGGATAGGGCAATAGGTGGTAGGGGGGTTATTTTATAGGGCTTCTTTCTTTCTTGTTTTTTCGGTGCACTCTTCATGGGATGAATGTAATTTTGTGTATCTCTAATAAAAGAGAGGGACCCAACAGCCAAAGGGGTAGGGTACCGTAAAGACAAATGTCAAAAAATGAAATACCCTTTCGGCAATTTAAATCACATATATTCAATGCACAGCAAACTCTAAGCAAAGAACCTTAATTCACACAATGTGATGAACAAAGTGGAAATGTAAAAATGATATTAATAATGTATACAGTTTATTCAAACAGATATTAAAAACATTTAAGGCTTATTGGGAGCACATGATCCAAGCCTATCATAGGTACAATATTGTTAAAAACAGTATAAAACACATAGGCACAAAACTAAACAGAATAAAATAAGATAAGATAGAATGGGAACAACACTAAGGAAAAATAGTTCCTATTGCACAAAGGAAAATACAAAAGTCATCCAGAGATCAATTCTGATCAATATTCCAATTCTGCGTCAGAATTATTGTCTCCACAGACTTAGAGTAATTATCTCTTGCTTGAGCATCGATGCGTTTTGGTGGGCAAATTAATAAATAGCCAACACCTTCTTCAGGAAAATATTATATTCATTCCCATTAAAACATTACGTATCTGTAAAGAAAAAAGTAAGAATAAACACATTTTACTAAACACATTCCAAAAACAGATACATCATTAAATTTACATAACCTCTATGTTCAAATTGAATAATTCACATTGTAATGCATAGCCCGCAACAATCAAAACATGATTCAATCTCCAAGTTAACATATACATATAGTTGTAAATACATTATAGACAAAGGGTAGGGCCTCAAGATAGATGCACAAAGCTCCCCCTACTCCCTATATTTTGTGTAACAGGTAAATTTAACTCCGCTATGCTTATTGGATATGAATTGATTGTAAGATGATTTGTCTTCTTGGGTTGGGTGGCATGGCGGGGCTTTAAATACACCCTATCTTTTGAGAAAAGAAGAACAACAGGTGTCTCCCAGTCCTCTCTCAAATGGCAGCGTCAGGAGTCTGAGAACCCCGTCAGAAACCCTCTCATCTACAGTGGGTGTATCCTTGGAGCCCGCCCTGAACCCTGGACACAACGTACACACAATAATTGGTATTTTACAATATACAATGTTTATTATGCTTCATTGTCTACTAATTATGTGTATCAGAATAATGATAATTATTGTGAAAACCTCAACAGTCTTTTTAAAAACTAAAGCAAAACTTAAAATTTCCTGTTGCCATTTTTATTGCACAAACCTACTCTCCTAGCCTGATCTCTATTCATTTAGCATAAAAGCTCTCAGCCTTAAAACTATTCAGTCATGTTTGGTTATTACATTTCCCTAAATTCTATCATGCCAAGACATGCAATTTTCCCCACATACCTCAACAAGCATTGGCATAGCAAATAGGTCTCGGTTTTGGGACCTTATAAATGTTTAGTTATGCAGCATAATACCTTTGGTGCAACCACATCAACTGTTGCATGGATAAACACTTATAAGGGCCCAAATGCGAGACCTATTGGCTATGCCAATGCTTTTTTTGTATGCACTCTATACATTTTTGGCATTAGGACCATGCCGTTAAATACCTGGTAGTGGTATTCCTTTACACGAATGGACCATACCACGACATACACTGCAATGCCATAGGGTTCGCATTTGCAAGAGTTTAAGCTATTGCCTCTGTAAAGGACCATCAGGCACATGGTACCATCAAAGCTTTTTGTGATCGCAAATAGTGCGAATCGCAAAAATCGTGCGTTTGCGATCGCAAAATTAGCTTTTGGGATGCATGACGGGTGAAGGCCCTCGCAATTTGAGAATTCGCAAATATTTGCAAATTCTCAGAATGCGACTGCATTTAAGGAAGCGCATTTTGCGATTCCTTAAATGCAATGCATGAAAGTTTAAAAAATAGCGATTTCGCAATTAGGAGGAGCAAATTAACATGAGGTTGAACCTCATGGTAATTTGCGATTTGCGAATTTGTGCATTTTTCCAAGTTTCATGTTTCATGTTGCCTAAGGGCATGTGTGTGCACAACATATGTGCACAGATTGATTTCAGGGGTGAAACAGGGTGTCCTTTGGACACCCCTGCACCCTTGAAATTGCATTCTCAATTTGCGATTCGCTAATTGCGAATTGCAAACTGAAAATGCCTTCCCATTCATATCATATCATATCATAAAGCTTTATTCGGAACATTAAAAAACATGTCCATAAAAGCACATACAGTTGCAGATACAAACATTTCGTTAAAAGAGAACACATAATACATATATTATCCAGTGGGGGATGGAATAAATATTTAAAACGATTAAAAACACATACTTTTCCTGGCGCTAATTGATTTAAGCAAAAATGTAGCAGTAAAAAAGCAAATGTCCGGGTGATGTAGATTAAAAAGCAGTTTCATTGAATCCGTAATTGTTCTCACTCCAAGGGGCATATTATCAAGCCTGTGCGATAAAAATATCACCGCTTTATTGGCCGAAAACGGCAGATAAAGCAGCGATAATGGGCTTGATAATATGCTCTATGGAATTCCAATCGAAGCCCATGTTAGATGTCTTCACATCTAACATGGGCTTCGATTGGAATTCCATAGAGCATATTATCAAGCCCATTATCGCCGCTTTATCGGCCGTTTTCGGCCGAAAAAGCGGCGATATTTTTATCGCACAGGCTTGATAATATGCGTCCAAATCTTTTCAACATTGGCTTTAGGAGGAGTTTCCGTAGTTCACTATACAGTTTGCATGATAGGAGAAAGTGCTTCGTGCTCTGTTCCGTTTTATTATCACATGCACAGGGACCATTAGGGCGCATTTTAATATTAGGACACGCAACAAGATAATGTACTATCCCCATCCTCATTCTGGTTAGTACAAACTGATGCGAAACTCTGGTTACCTGTGACAAGTACGGATGAAATCCAGTAAAATCACTCATGCTATTATACAGTAAACACGTGGATAGCTTAGAATCCTTCAAAAGTTGCCTTTCGTTGCAGTAATTCAAGAAAGTTATTTTCATATTTAATTTGGAGATATCCAAGATACTGTATGGATCATTGATCACATTAAGCCCAAAAACCTTTTGGGAGCATTCCATAATGTATTTGATCCAAGGGATCTTTAGATACTGGTCTAAGGAAAGGCAATCCTCAATAATAGCTCTGTTCAGTGAGGTGCCATCGCTCAGCCAGATAGAGCGCCACAATAATAGGGGTCTTAACATGATCATATCGCTTAGGGTTTGAATCCCTGTTTCCTTATGAACCAAGGTGTTGGAGATAGACTAAGGTAAACATAGGAGCCTTTTCAGGAAATTGTTCTCCTCCACCTGAAGGCTCCCCGCTGGTGACACACCCCATACACCAGCCCCATAAAGAGCTGCAGAAAGACATCTAGCTTGATACATTTTTAGCATGTCTTTAATTCGTTTATTCCCCAGCTTCTTGGCAGAAACAAAGACCCCATTAGCACTCCTAATCATCTTTGTTTTAACAACTTTGTGTTCAGTATCCCAGCTACCGTTTTTTGAAAAAGTAATTCCCAAATAACAGAAATTTTCAACTGTTTGGACCGGTTCACCATCAATAAAATAATGGGATTTGCCTTTCATTTTAGCTCGTCCAGGCCCACACTCCATCACGTATGTTTTTGATTTATTAATCACCAGTTTCCTATTTTTGATGAACTGCACAAAGCAGTCCATCAGACGTTGAAGACCCAAAGGAGTCCTGGACAGTAACACGGCGTCATCCGCATAGAGTAACACAGGGATGTTTAAATTGTTAACTCTAGGGGCATCCGCCGCGACTGTCTGCAGGACAGAGTCTACCTCATTTATGAAGAGGGTAAAAAGCAGGGGTGCTAAAACACACCCCTGTCTAATTCCCCTCCCAATCCTGAACTTGGTCGTACACTCCCCGTTGGGTCCATAACGGACACTGGTGCGTAGCTTTTCGTACATGCGGGCCAGGAAATATATTATACCTTCAGGAGCCCCCATTCCTAACAGTGTGGTTCACAATATAGCATGGTCTACCAAATCAAAAGCGCTGCTTAAATCAGCAAAACATAAATAAAGCGACCCTTTTTTGGCCTGTGTATATTTCCCTACCAGGAGCTCTAGATTCAGACACTGCTCAATGGTACCACGCCCTTTTCTGAATCCAAACTGGCAGTTAGTTAAGATCTCATTAGTTTCTGCCCATTCCTCTAATCTTACTAATAGGACCTGACTCATAATTTTTACAGATGAGTCCAGTAATGATATTGGTCGGTAATTTTTGGGGTCGCCCCGGTCACCTTTCTTGTAAATAGGGACGATTATTGATTCTTCCCAAGTAGACGGTATTTTACAGCATCATCCTCAGCAGCACGAGGCTCTCTGGAGCACCATCCTCAGCAGCGCGAGGCTCTCTGGAGCACCATCCTCAGCAGGGCGAGGCTCTCTGGAGCACCATCCACAGCAGAGCGAGGCTCTCTGGAGCACCATCCTCAGCAGTGCAAGGCTCTCTGGAGCACCATCCTCAGCAGGGCGAGGCTCTCTGGAGCACCATCCTCAGCAGGGCAAGGCTCTCTGGAGCACCATCCTCAGCAGCGCGAGGCTCTCTGGAGCACCATCCTCAGCAGGGCGAGGCTCTCTGGAGCAGCATCCTCAGCAGGGCGAGGCTCTCTGAAGCCCCATCCTCAGCAGGCAGAGGCTCTCTGGAGCCCCAGCATCTGCAGCGCGAGGCTCTCTGGAGCACCATCCTCAGCAGGGCGAGGCTCTCGGGAGCACCATCCTCTGCAGGGCGAGGCTCTCTGGAGCCCAAGCATGTGTGGGGGCCGCACCACCCTCAGCAGCCTCCGGCGCGGGGGCCACACCACCCTCAGCAGGGGGAGGCTCTCTGGAGCACCACCCTCAGCAGGGGGAGGCTCTCTGGAGCACCATCCTCAGCAGCGTGAGGCTCTCTGGAGCCCCATCCTCAGCAGGGCGAGGCTCTCGGGAGCACCATCCTCAGCAGGGCGAGGCTCTCTGGAGCACCATCCTCAGCAGGGCGAGGCTCTCTGGAGCCCCATCCTCAGCAGCACGAGGCTCTCTGGAGCACCATCCTCAGCACGGCGAGGCTCTCTGGAGCCCCATCCTCAGCAGCGCGAGGCTCTCTGGAGCACCATCCTCAGCAGTGCAAGGCTCTCTGGAGCACCATCCTCAGCAGTGCGAGGCTCTCTGGAGCACCATCCTCAGCAGGGCGAGGCTCTCTGGAGCCCCATCCTCAGCAGCGCGAGGCACTCTGGAGCCCCATCCTCAGCAGGGCGAGGCTCTCTGGAGCACCATCCTCAGCAGTGCCAGGCTCTCTGGAGCACCATCCTCAGCAGTGCCAGGCTCTCTGGAGCACCATCCTCAGCAGCGCAAGGCTCTCTGGAGCACCATCCTCAGCAGCGCGAGGCTCTCTGGAGCCCCATCCTCAGCAGTGCAAGGCTCTCTGGAGCACCATCCTCAGCAGTGCAAGGCTCTCTGGAGCACCATCCTCAGCAGTGCAAGGCTCTCTGGAGCACCATCCTCAGCAGCGCGAGGCTCTCTGGAGCACCATCCTCAGCAGCACGAGGCTCTCTGGAGCACCATCCTCAGCAGGGTGAGGCTCTCTGGAGCCTCATCCTCAGCAGCGCGAGGCTCTCTGGAGCACCATCCTCAGCAGAGCGAGGCTCTCTGGAGCACCATCCTCAGCAGTGCCAGGCTCTCTGGAGCACCATCCTCAGCAACGTGAGGCTCTCTGGAGCCCCATCCTCAGCAGGGCGAGGCTCTCTGGAGCACCATCCTCAGCCATTGCTAGGCTCTCTGGAGCACCATCCTCAGCAGGCCGAGGCTCTCTGGAGGCCTATCCTCAGCAGCGCGAGGCTCTCGGGAGCCCCATCCTAAGCAGAGCGAGGCTCTCTGGAGCACCATCCTCAGCAGCACGAGGCTCTCTAGAGCACCAGCATGTGTGGGGGCTGCACCACACTCAGCAGCCTCCGGCGCGGGGGCCACACCACCCTCAGCAGGGGGAGGCTCTCTGGAGCACCACCCTCAGCAGGGGGAGGCTCTCTGGAGCACCATCCTCAGCAGCGCGAGGCTCTCTGGAGCCCCATCCTCAGCAGGGCGAGGCTCTCGGGAGCACCATCCTCAGCAGCGCGAGGCTCTCTGAAGCTCCATCCTCAGCAGCGCGAGGCTCTTTGGAGCACCATCATCAGCAGGGCGAGGCTCTCTGGCACACCATCCCCAGCAGCGCGAGGCTCTCTGTAGCACCATCCTCAGCAGCGCGAGGCTCTCTGGAGGTCCATCCTCAGCAGGCCGAGGCTCTCTGGAGCACCATCCTCAGCAGTGCCAGGCTCTCTGGAGCCCCATCCTCAACAGGGAGAGGCTCTCTGGAGCACCATCCTCAGCAGGGCGAGGCTCTCTGGAGCACCATCCTTAGCAGGGCGAGGCTCTCTGGAGCTCCATCCTCAGCAGAGCGAGGCTCTCTGGAGCACCATCCTCAGCAGCGCCAGGCTCTCTGGAGCACCATCCTCAGCAGGGTGAGGCTCTCTGGAGCACCATCCTCAGCAGCGCCAGGCTCTCTGGAGCACCATCATCAGCAGTGTGAAGCTCTCTGGAGCACCATCCTCAGCAGCGCCAGGCTCTCTGGAGCACCATCCTCAGCAGTGCGAGGCTCTCTGGAGCACCATCCTCAGCAGTGTGAGGCACTCTGAAGCACCATCCTCAGCAGGGCGAGGCTCTCTGGAGCCCCATCCTCAGCAGGGCGAGGCTCTCTGGAGCCCCATCCTCAGCAGCGCGAGGCTCTCCGGAGCCCCATCCTCAGCAGGGCGAGGCTCTCTGGAGCCCCATTCTCAGCAGGGCGAGGCTCTCTGGAGCCCCATCCTCAGCAGGGCGAGGCTCTCTGGAGCACCATCCTCAGCAGGGTGAGGCTCTCTGGAGCCCCATCCTCAGCAGTGCCAGGCTCTCTGGAGCCCCATCCTCAACAGGGAGAGGCTCTCTGGAGCACCATCCTCAGCAGGGCGAGGCTCTCTGGAGCACCATCCTTAGCAGGGCGAGGCTCTCTGGAGCTCCATCCTCAGCAGAGCGAGGCTCTCTGGAGCACCATCCTCAGCAGCGCCAGGCTCTCTGGAGCACCATCCTCAGCAGGGTGAGGCTCTCTGGAGCACCATCCTCAGCAGCGCCAGGCTCTCTGGAGCACCATCATCAGCAGTGTGAAGCTCTCTGGAGCACCATCCTCAGCAGCGCCAGGCTCTCTGGAGCACCATCCTCAGCAGTGCGAGGCTCTCTGGAGCACCATCCTCAGCAGTGTGAGGCACTCTGAAGCACCATCCTCAGCAGGGCGAGGCTCTCTGGAGCCCCATCCTCAGCAGGGCGAGGCTCTCTGGAGCCCCATCCTCAGCAGCGCGAGGCTCTCCGGAGCCCCATCCTCAGCAGGGCGAGGCTCTCTGGAGCCCCATTCTCAGCAGGGCGAGGCTCTCTGGAGCCCCATCCTCAGCAGGGCGAGGCTCTCTGGAGCACCATCCTCAGCAGGGTGAGGCTCTCTGGAGCCCCATCCTCAGCAGCACGAGGCTCTCTGGAGCAACATCCTCAGCACGGCGAGGCTCTCTGGAGCTCCATCCTCAGCAGCGCGAGGCTCTTTGGAGCACCATCCTCAGCAGGGCGAGGCTCTCTGGCACACCATCCGCAGCGGCGCGAGGCTCTCTGGAGCCCCATCCTCAGCAGGGCGAGGCTCTCTGGAGCACCATCCTCAGCAGCGCGAGGCTCTCTGAAGCACCATCCTCAGCAGGGCGAGGCTCTCTGGAGCACCATCCTCAGCAGGGCGAGGCTCTCTGGAGCCCCATTCTCAGCAGTGCGAGGCTCTCTGGAGCACCATCCTTAGCAGGGCGAGGCTCTCTGGAGCACCATCCTCAGCAGCGCCAGGCTCTCTGGAGCACCATCCTCAGCAGGGCGTGGCTCTCTGGAGCACCATCCCCAGCAGGGCGAGGCTCTCTGGAGCACCATCCTCAGCAGGGTGAGGCTCTCAGGAGCACCATCCTCTGCAGAGCGAGGCTCTCTGGAGCCTCATCCTCAGCAGCGCGAGGATCTCTGGAGCACCATCCTCAGCAGAGCGAGGCTCACTGGAGCACCATCCTCAGCAGTGCCAGGCTCTCTGGAGCACCATCCTCAGCAACGCGAGGCTCTCTGGAGCACCATCCTCAGCAGGGCATGGCTCTCTGGAGCACCATCCTCAGCCGTTGCTAGGCTCTCTGGAGCCCCATCCTCAGCAGTGCCAGGCTCTCTGGAGCACCATCCTCAGCAGCGCGAGGCTCTCTGGAGCCCCATCCTCAGCAGCACGAGGCTCTCTGGAGCACCATCCTCAGCAGTGCCAGGCTCTCTGGAGCACCATCCTCAGCAACGCGAGGCTCTCTGGAGCACCATCCTCAGCAGGGCATGGCTCTCTGGAGCACCATCCTCAGCCGTTGCTAGGCTCTCTGGAGCCCCATCCTCAGCAGTGCCAGGCTCTCTGGAGCACCATCCTCAGCAGCGCGAGGCTCTCTGGAGCCCCATCCTCAGCAGCACGAGGCTCTCTGGAGCACCATCCTCAGCAGAGAAAGGCTCTCTGGAGCGCCATCCTCAGCAGGGCAAGGCTCTCTGGAGCACCATCCTCAGCAGGGTGAGGCTCTCTGGAGCACCATCCTCAGCAGTGCCAGGCTCTCTGGAACACCATCCTAAGCAGGGCGAGGCTCTCTGGAGCACCATCCTCAGCAGCGCGAGGCTCTCTGGAGCCCCATCCTCAGCAGGGCGAGGCTCTCTGGATCACCATCCTCAGCAGGGCGAGGCTCTCTGGAGCACCATCCTCAGCAGGGCGAGGCTCTCTGAAGCACCATCCTTAGCAGGGCGAGGCTCTCTGGAGCTCCATCCTCAGCAGAGCGAGGCTCTCTGGAGCACCATCCTCAGCAGCGCCAGGCTCTCTGGAGCACCATCCTCAGCAGGGTGAGGCTCTCTGGAGCACCATCCTCAGCAGCGCCAGGCTCTCTGGAGCCCCATCATCAGCAGTGTGAGGCTCTCTGGAGCACCATCCTCAGCAGCGCCAGGCTCTCTGGAGCACCATCCTCAGCAGTGCGAGGCTCTCTGGAGCACCATCCTCAGCAGTGTGAGGCTCTCTGAAGCACCATCCTCAGCAGGGCGAGGCTCTCTGGAGCACCATCCTCAGCAGGGCGAGGCTCTCTGGAGCACCATCCTCAGCAGCGCGAGGTGCTCAGGAGCCCTATCCTCAGCAGGGCGAGCCTCTCTGGAGCCACATCCTCAGCAGCGCCTGGCTCTCTGGAGCCCCATCCTCAGCAGCACGAGGCTCTCTGGAGCACCATCCTCAGCACGGAGAGGCTCTCTGGCACACCATCCTCAGCAGCGCGAGGCTCTCTGGAGCACCATCCTCAGCAGCACGAGGCTCTCTGGAGCCCCATCCTCAGCAGGGCGAGGCTCTCTGGAGCACCATCCTCAGCAGTGCGAGGCTCTCTGGAGCACCATCATCAGCAGCGCGAGGCTCTCCGGAGCACCATCCTCAGCAGCGCGAGGCTCTCTGAAGCACCATCCTCAGCAGGGCGAGGCTCTCTGGAGCACCATCCTCAGCAGGGCGAGGCTCTCTGGAGCCCCATCCTCAGCAGTGCGAGGCTCTCTGGAGCACCATCCTTAGCAGGGCGAGGCTCTCTGGAGCACCATCCTCAGCAGCGCCAGGCTCTCTGGAGCACCATCCTCAGCAGGGCGTGGCTCTCTGGAGCACCATCCCCAGCAGGGCGAGGCTCTCTGGAGCACCATCCTCAGCAGGGCGAGGCTCTCTGGAGCACCATCCTCTGCAGAGCGAGGCTCTATGGAGCACCATCCTCAGCAGCGCGAGGCTCTCTGGAGCCTCATCCTCAGCAGCGCGAGGATCTCTGGAGCACCATCCTCAGCAGAGCGAGGCTCTCTGGAGCACCATCCTCAGCAGTGCCAGGCTCTCTGGAGCACCATCCTCAGCAACGCGAGGCTCTCTGGAGCACCATCCTCAGCAGGGCAAGGCTCTCTGGAGCACCATCCTCAGCCGTTGCTAGGCTCTCTGGAGCCCCATCCTCAGCAGTGCCAGGCTCTCTGGAGCACCATCCTCAGCAGCGCGAGGCTCTCTGGAGCCCCATCCTCAGCAGCACGAGGCTCTCTGGAGCACCATCCTCAGCAGGGCAAGGCTCTCTGGAGCACCATCCTCAGCAGGGCAAGGCTCTCTGGAGCACCATCCTCAGCAGGGTGAGGCTCTCTGGAGCACCATCCTCAGCAGTGCCAGGCTCTCTGGAGCACCATCCTAAGCAGGGCGAGGCTCTCTGGAGCACCATCCTCAGCAGCGCAACGCTCTCTGGAGCCCCATCCTCAGCAGGGCGAGGCTCTCTGGATCACCATCCTCAGCAGGGCGAGGCTCTCTGGAGCACCATCCTTAGCAGGGCGAGGCTCTCTGGAGCTCCATCCTCAGCAGAGCGAGGCTCTCTGGAGCACCATCCTCAGCAGCGCCAGGCTCTCTGGAGCACCATCCTCAGCAGGGTGAGGCTCTCTGGAGCACCATCCTCAGCTTGGTGAGGCTCTCTGGAGCACCATCCTCAGCAGCGCCAGGCTCTCTGGAGCCCCATCATCAGCAGTGTGAGGCTCTCTGGAGCACCATCCTCAGCAGGGCCAGGCTCTCTGGAGCACCATCCTCAGCAGTGCGAGGCTCTCTGGAGCACCATCCTCAGCAGTGTGAGGCTCTCTGAAGCACCATCCTCAGCAGGGCGAGGCTCTCTGGAGCCCCATCCTCAGCAGGGCGAGGATCTCTGGAGCCCCATCCTCAGCAGCGCGAGGATCTCTGGAGCCCCATCCTCAGCAGGGCGAGGCTCTCTGGAGCCCCATCCTCAGCAGGGCGAGGCTCTCTGGAGCCCCATCCTCAGCAGGGCGAGGCTCTCTGGAGCACCATCCTCAGCAGGGCGAGGCTCTCTGGAGCCCCATCCTCAGCAGCACGAGGCTCTCTGGAGCACCATCCTCAGCAGCGCGAGGCTCTCTGGAGCCCCATCCTCAGCAGTGCGAGGCTCTCTGGAGCACCATCCTCAGCACTGCCAGGCTCTCTGGAGCACCATCCTCAGCAGTGCAAGACTCTTTGGAGCACCATCCTCAGCAGGGCGAGGTTCTCTGGCACACCATCCTCAGCAGCACGAGGCTCTCTGGAGCACCATCCTCAGCAGCGCGAGGCTCTCTGGAGCCCCATCCTCAGCAGTGCGAGGCTCTCTGGAGCACCATCCTCAGCACTGCCAGGCTCTCTGAAGCTCCATCCTCAGCAGCGCAAGGCTCTTTGGAGCACCATCCTCAGCAGGGCAAGGTTCTCTGGCACACCATCCTCAGCAGCGCGAGGCTCTCTGGAGCACCATCCTCAGCAGCGCGAGGCTCTCTGGAGCCCCATCCTCAGCAGGGCGAGGCTCTCTGGAGCACCATCCTCAGCAGTGCGAGGCTCTCTGGAGCACCATCATCAGCAGCGCGAGGCTCTCTGGAGCACCATCCTCAGCAGCGCGAGGCTCTCTGAAGCACCATCCTCAGCAGCGCCAGGCTCTCTGGAGCACCATCCTCAGCAGGGCGTGGCTCTCTGGAGCACCATCCCCAGCAGGGCGAGGCTCTCTGGAGCACCATCCTCAGCAGGGCGAGGCTCTCTGGAGCCCCATCCTCTGCAGAGCGAGGCTCTATGGAGAACCATCCTCAGCAGCGCGAGGCTCTCTGGAGCCTCATCCTCAGCAGCGCGAGGATCTCTGGAGCACCATCCTCAGCAGAGCGAGGCTCTCTGGAGCACCATCCTCAGCAGTGCCAGGCTCTCTGGAGCACCATCCTCAGCAATGCGAGGCTCTCTGGAGCACCATCCTCAGCAGGGCAAGACTCTCTGGAGCACCATCCTCAGCCGTTGCTAGGCTCTCTGGAGCCCCGTCCTCAGCAGTGCCAGGCTCTCTGGAGCACCATCCTCAGCAGCGCGAGGCTCTCTGGAGCCCCATCCTCAGCAGCACGAGGCTCTCTGGAGCACCATCCTCAGCAGGGCAAGGCTCTCTGGAGCACCATCCTCAGCAGGGCAAGGCTCTCTGGAGCACCATCCTCAGCAGGGTGAGGCTCTCTGGAGCACCATCCTCAGCAGTGCCAGGCTCTCTGGAGCACCATCCTAAGCAGGGCGAGGCTCTCTGGAGCACCATCCTCAGCAGCGCGAGGCTCTCTGGAGCCCCATCCTCAGCAGGGCGAGGCTCTCTGGATCACCATCCTCAGCAGGGCGAGGCTCTCTGGAGCACCATCCTCAGCAGGGCGAGGTTCTCTGGAGCACCATCCTCAGCAGCGCGAGGCTCTCTGGAGCACCATCCTCAGCAGCGCGAGGCTCTCTGGAGCCCCATCCTCAGCAGTGCGAGGCTCTCTGGAGCCCCATCCTCAGCAGGGCGAGGCTCTCTGGATCACCATCCTCAGCAGGACGAGGCTCTCTGGAGCACCATCCTCAGCAGGGCGAGGCTCTCTGGAGCACCATCCCCAGCAGCGCCAGGCTCTCTGCAGCACCATCCTCAGCAGCGCGAGGCTCTCTGGAACACCATCCTCAGCAGCGCGAGGCTCTCTGAAGCTCCATCCTCAGCAGGGCGAGGCTCTCTGGAGCACCGGCATCAGCAGGGCGAGGCTCTCTGGAGCCACATCCTCAGCAGCGCGAGGCTCTCTGGAGCACCATCCGCAGCAGCGCCAGGCTCTCTGGAGCACCATCCTCAGCAGTGCCAGGCTCTCTGGAGCCCCATCCTCAGCAGGGCGAGGCTCTCTGAAACCCTATCCTCAGCAGCGCGAGGCTCTCTGGAGCCCCATCCTCAGCAGGGTGAGGCTCTCTGGAGCACCATCCTCAGCAGCGCGAGGCTCTCTGGAGCCCCATCCTCAGCAGGGCGAGGCTCTCGGGAGCACCATCCTCAGCAGGGCAAGGCTCTCTGGAGCCCCATCCTCTGCAGAGCGAGGCTCTCTGGAGCCCTATCCTCAGCAGCGCGAGGCTCTCTGGAGCCCCATCCTCAGCAGTGCCAGGCTCTCTGGAGCACCATCCTCAGCAGTGCGAGGCTCTCGGGAGCCCCATCCTCAGAAGCAAGAGGCTCTCTGGAGCACCATCCTCAGCAGCGCCAGGCTCTCTGGAGCACCATCCTCAGCAGTGCCAGGCTCTCTGGAGCACCATCCTCAGCAGTGCCAGGCTCTCTGGAGCACCATCCTCAGCAGGGCGAGGCTCTCTGGAGCACCATCCTCAGCAGGGCGAGGCTCTCTGGAGCACCATCCTCAGCAGCGCCAGGCTCTCTGGAGCACCAGCATCAGCAGAGCGAGGCTCTCTGGAGCACCATCCTCAGCAGGGCTAGGCTCTCTGGAGCACCATCCTCAGCAGCGCGAGGCTCTCAGGAGCCCTATCCTCAGCAGGGCGAGCCTCTCTGGAGCCCCATCCTCAGCAACGCCTGGCTCTCTGGAGCACCATCCTCAGCAGGGCGAGGCTCTCTGGAGCCCCATCCTCAGCAGTGCCAGGCTCTCTGGAGCACCATCCTCAGCAGCAAGAGGCTCTCTGGAGCACCATCCTCAGCAGCGTGAGGCTCTTTGGAGCCCCATCCTCAGCAGGGCGAGGCTCCCTGGAGCACTATCCTCAGCAGTGCCAGGCTCTCTGGAGCACCATCCTCAGCAGGGCGAGGCTCTCTGGAGCACCATCCTCAGCAGGGCGAGGCTCTCTGGAGCACCATCCTAAGCAGAGCGAGGCTCTCTGGAGCACCATCCTCAGCAGGGCCAGGCTCTCTGGAGCCCCATCCTCAGCAGGGCCAGGCTCTCTGGAGCCCCATCCTCAGCTGGGCCAGGCTCTCTGGAGCCCCATCCTCAGCAGGGCGAGGCTCCCTGGAGCACCATCCTCAGCAGTGCCAGGCTCTCTGGAGCACCATCCTCAGCAGGGCGAGGCTCTCTGGAGCCCTATCCTCAGCAGCGCGAGGCTCTCGGGAGCACCATCCTAAGCAGAGCGAGGCTCTCTGGAGCACTATCCTCAGCAGCACGAGGCTCTCTAGAGCACCAGCATGTGTGGGGGCTGCACCACCCTCAGCAGCCTCCGGCACGGGGGCCACACCACCCTCAGCAGGGGGAGGCTCTCTGGAGCACCACCCTCAGCAGGGGGAGGCTCTCTGGAGCACCATCCTCAGCAGCGTGAGGCTCTCTGGAGCCCCATCCTCAGCAGCACGAGGCTCTCTGGAGCACCATCCTCAGCAGCGCGAGGCTCTCTGGAGCCCCATCCTCAGCAGTGCGAGGCTCTCTGGAGCACCATCCTCAGCACTGCCAGGCTCTCTGGAGCACCATCCTCAGCAGTGCAAGGCTCTTTGGAGCACCATCCTCAGCAGGGCGAGGTTCTCTGGCACACCATCCTCAGCAGCACGAGGCTCTCTGGAGCACCATCCTCAGCAGCGCGAGGCTCTCTGGAGCCCCATCCTCAGCAGTGCGAGGCTCTCTGGAGCACCATCCTCAGCACTGCCAGGCTCTCTGAAGCTCCATCCTCAGCAGCGCAAGGCTCTTTGGAGCACCATCCTCAGCAGGGCGAGGTTCTCTGGCACACCATCCTCAGCAGCGCGAGGCTCTCTGGAGCACCATCCTCAGCAGCGCAAGGCTCTCTGGAGCCCCATCCTCAGCAGGGCGAGGCTCTCTGGAGCACCATCCTCAGCAGTGCGAGGCTCTCTGGAGCACCATCATCAGCAGCGCGAGGCTCTCTGGAGCACCATCCTCAGCAGCGCGAGGCTCTCTGAAGCACCATCCTCAGCAGGGCGAGGCTCTCTGGAGCACCATCCTGAGCAGGGCGAGGCTCTCTGGAGCCCCATCCTCAGCAGTGCGAGGCTCTCTGGAGCACCATCATTAGCAGGGCGAGGCTCTCTGGAGCATCATCCTCAGCAGCGCCAGGCTCTCTGGAGAACCATCCTCAGCAGCGCGAGGCTCTCTGGAGCCTCATCCCCAGCAGGGCGAGGATCTCTGGAGCACCATCCTCAGCAGAGCGAGGCTCTCTGGAGCACCATCCTCAGCAGTGCCAGGCTCTCTGGAGCACCATCCTCAGCAATGCGAGGCTCTCTGGAGCACCATCCTCAGCAGGGCAAGACTCTCTGGAGCACCATCCTCAGCCGTTGCTAGGCTCTCTGGAGCCCCGTCCTCAGCAGTGCCAGGCTCTCTGGAGCACCATCCTCAGCAGCGCGAGGCTCTCTGGAGCCCCATCCTCAGCAGCACGAGGCTCTCTGGAGCACCATCCTCAGCAGGGCAAGGCTCTCTGGAGCACCATCCTCAGCAGGGCAAGGCTCTCTGGAGCACCATCCTCAGCAGGGTGAGGCTCTCTGGAGCACCATCCTCAGCAGTGCCAGGCTCTCTGGAGCACCATCCTAAGCAGGGCGAGGCTCTCTGGAGCACCATCCTCAGCAGCGCGAGGCTCTCTGGAGCCCCATCCTCAGCAGGGCGAGGCTCTCTGGATCACCATCCTCAGCAGGGCGAGGCTCTCTGGAGCACCATCCTCAGCAGGGCGAGGTTCTCTGGAGCACCATCCTCAGCAGCGCGAGGCTCTCTGGAGCACCATCCTCAGTAGCGCGAGGCTCTCTGGAGCCCCATCCTCAGCAGTGCGAGGCTCTCTGGAGCCCCATCCTCAGCAGGGCAAGGCTCTCTGGATCACCATCCTCAGCAGGGCGAGGCTCTCTGGAGCACCATCCTCAGCAGGGCGAGGCTCTCTGGAGCACCATCCTCAGCAGCGCCAGGCTCTCTGCAGCACCATCCTCAGCAGCGCGAGGCTCTCTGGAGCACCATCCTCAGCAGCGTGAGGCTCTCTGAAGCTCCATCCTCAGCAGGGCGAGGCTCTCTGGAGCACCGGCATCAGCAGGGCGAGGCTCTCTGGAGCCACATCCTCAGCAGCGCGAGGCTCTCTGGAGCACCATCCGCAGCAGCGCCAGGCTCTCTGGAGCACCATCCTCAGCAGTGCCAGGCTCTCTGGAGCCCCATCCTCAGCAGGGCGAGGCTCTCTGAAACCCTATCCTCAGCAGCGCGAGGCTCTCTGGAGCCCCATCCTCAGCAGGGTGAGGCTCTCTGGAGCACCATCCTCAGCAGCGCGAGGCTCTCTGGAACCCCCATCCTCAGCAGGGCGAGGCTCTCGGGAGCACCATCCTCAGCAGGGCAAGGCTCTCTGGAGCCCCATCCTCTGCAGAGCGAGGCTCTCTGGAGCCCTATCCTCAGCAGCGCGAGGCTCTCTGGAGCCCCATCCTCAGCAGGGTGAGGCTCTCTGGAGCACCATCCTCAGCAGCGCGAGGCTCTCTGGAGCCCCATCCTCAGCAGGGCGAGGCTCTCGGGAGCACCATCCTCAGCAGGGCAAGGCTCTTTGGAGCACCATCCTCAGCAGGGCGAGGCTCTCTGGAGCACCATCCTGAGCAGCACGAGGCTCTCTGGAGCCCGTATCCTCAGCAGGGCGAGGCTCTCTGGATCACCATCCTCAGCAGCGCGAGGCTCTCTGGAGCACCATCCTCAGCAGCGCGAGGCTCTCTGGAGCACCATCCTCAGCAGTACCAGGCTCTCTGGAGCACCATCCTCAGCAGCGCCAGGCTCTCTGGAGCCCCATCCTCAGCAGTGCCAGGCTCTCTGGAGCACCATCCTCAGCAGTGCGAGGCTCTCGGGAGCCCCATCCTCAGAAGCAAGAGGCTCTCTGGAGCACCATCCTCAGCAGCGCCAGGCTCTATGGAGCACCATCCTCAGCAGTGCCAGGCTCTCTAGAGCACCATCCTCAGCAGTGCCAGGCTCTCTGGAGCACCATCCTCAGCAGGGCGAGGCTCTCTGGAGCACCATCCTCAGCAGGGCTAGGCTCTCTGGAGCACCATCCTCAGCAGCGCGAGGCTCTCAGGAGCCCTATCCTCAGCAGGGCGAGCCTCTCTGGAGCCCCATCCTCAGCAACGCCTGGCTCTCTGGAGCACCATCCTCATCAGGGCGAGGCTCTCTGGAGCCCCATCCTCAGCAGTGCCAGGCTCTCTGGAGCACCATCCTCAGCAGCAAGAGGCTCTCTGGAGCACCATCCTCAGCAGCGTGAGGCTCTTTGGAGCCCCATCCTCAGCAGGGCGAGGCTCCCTGGAGCACTATCCTCAGCAGTGCCAGGCTCTCTGGAGCACCATCTTCAGCAGGGCGAGGCTCTCTGGAGCACCATCCTCAGCAGGGCGAGGCTCTCTGGAGCACCATCCTAAGCAGAGCGAGGCTCTCTGGAGCACCATCCTCAGCAGGGCCAGGCTCTCTGGAGCCCCATCCTCAGCAGGGCCAGGCTCTCTGGAGCCCCATCCTCAGCAGGGCCAGGCTCTCTGGAGCCCCATCCTCAGCAGGGCGAGGCTCCCTGGAGCACCATCCTCAGCAGTGCCAGGCTCTCTGGAGCACCATCCTCAGCAGGGCGAGGCTCTCTGGAGCCCTATCCTCAGCAGCGCGAGGCTCTCGGGAGCACCATCCTAAGCAGAGCGAGGCTCTCTGGAGCACCATCCTCAGCAGCACGAGGCTCTCTAGAGCACCAGCATGTGTGGGGGCTGCACCACCCTCAGCAGCCTCCGGCGCGGGGGCCACACCACCCTCAGCAGGGGGAGGCTCTCTGGAGCACCACCCTCAGCAGGGGGAGGCTCTCTGGAGCACCATCCTCAGCAGCGCGAGGCTCTCTGGAGCCCCATCCTCAGCAACACGAGGCTCTCTGGAGCACCATCCTCAACAGCGCGAGGCTCTCTGGAGCCCCATCCTCAGCAGGGCGAGCCTCTCTGGAGCCCCATCCTCAGCAACGCCTGGCTCTCTGGAGCACCATCCTCAGCAGGGCGAGGCTCTCTGGAGCCCCATCCTCAGCAGTGCCAGGCTCTCTGGAGCACCATCCTCAGCAGCAAGAGGCTCTCTGGAGCACCATCCTCAGCAGCGTGAGGCTCTTTGGAGCCCCATCCTCAGCAGGGCGAGGCTCCCTGGAGCACTATCCTCAGCAGTGCCAGGCTCTCTGGAGCACCATCTTCAGCAGGGCGAGGCTCTCTGGAGCACCATCCTCAGCAGGGCGAGGCTCTCTGGAGCACCATCCTAAGCAGAGCGAGGCTCTCTGGAGCACCATCCTCAGCAGGGCCAGGCTCTCTGGAGCCCCATCCTCAGCAGGGCCAGGCTCTCTGGAGCCCCATCCTCAGCAGGGCCAGGCTCTCTGGAGCCCCATCCTCAGCAGGGCGAGGCTCCCTGGAGCACCATCCTCAGCAGTGCCAGGCTCTCTGGAGCACCATCCTCAGCAGGGCGAGGCTCTCTGGAGCCCTATCCTCAGCAGCGCGAGGCTCTCGGGAGCACCATCCTAAGCAGAGCGAGGCTCTCTGGAGCACCATCCTCAGCAGCACGAGGCTCTCTAGAGCACCAGCATGTGTGGGGGCTGCACCACCCTCAGCAGCCTCCGGCGCGGGGGCCACACCACCCTCAGCAGGGGGAGGCTCTCTGGAGCACCACCCTCAGCAGGGGGAGGCTCTCTGGAGCACCATCCTCAGCAGCGCGAGGCTCTCTGGAGCCCCATCCTCAGCAACACGAGGCTCTCTGGAGCACCATCCTCAACAGCGCGAGGCTCTCTGGAGCCCCATCCTCAGCAGTGCGAGGCTCTCTGGAGCACCATCCTCAGCACTGCCAGGCTCTCTGGAGCACCATCCTCAGCAGTGCAAGGCTCTTTGGAGCACCATCCTCAGCAGGGCGAGGTTCTCTGGCACACCATCCTCAGCAGCATGAGGCTCTCTGGAGCACCATCCTCAGCAGCGCGAGGCTCTCTGGAGCCCCATCCTCAGCAGTGCGAGGCTCTCTGGAGCACCATCCTCAGCACTGCCAGGCTCTCTGAAGCTCCATCCTCAGCAGCGCAAGGCTCTTTGGAGCACCATCCTCAGCAGGGCGAGGTTCTCTGGCACACCATCCTCAGCAGCGCGAGGCTCTCTGGAGCACCATCCTCAGCAGCGCGAGGCTCTCTGGAGCCCCATCCTCAGCAGGGCGAGGCTCTCTGGAGCACCATCCTCAGCAGTGCGAGGCTCTCTGGAGCACCATCATCAGCAGCGCGAGGCTCTCTGGAGCACCATCCTCAGCAGCGCGAGGCTCTCTGAAGCACCATCCTCAGCAGGGCGAGGCTCTCTGGAGCACCATCCTCAGCAGGGCGAGGCTCTCTGGAGCCCCATCCTCAGCAGTGCGAGGCTCTCTGGATCACCATCATTAGCAGGGCGAGGCTCTCTGGAGCACCATCCTCAGCAGCGCCAGGCTCTCTGGAGCACCATCCTCAGCAGGGCGTGGCTCTCTGGAGCACCATCCCCAGCAGGGCGAGGCTCTCTGGAGCACCATCCTCAGCAGGGCGAGGCTCTCTGGAGCACCATCCTCTGCAGAGCGAGGCTCTATGGAGAACCATCCTCAGCAGCGCGAGGCTCTCTGGAGCCTCATCCTCAGCAGCGCGAGGATCTCTGGAGCACCATCCTCAGCAGAGCGAGGCTCTCTGGAGCACCATCCTCAGCAGTGCCAGGCTCTCTGGAGCACCATCCTCAGCAATGCGAGGCTCTCTGGAGCACCATCCTCAGCAGGGCAAGACTCTCTGGAGCACCATCCTCAGCCGTTGCTAGGCTCTCTGGAGCCCCGTCCTCAGCAGTGCCAGGCTCTCTGGAGCACCATCCTCAGCAGCGCGAGGCTCTCTGGAGCCCCATCCTCAGCAGCACGAGGCTCTCTGGAGCACCATCCTCAGCAGGGCAAGGCTCTCTGGAGCACCATCCTCAGCAGGGCAAGGCTCTCTGGAGCACCATCCTCAGCAGGGTGAGGCTCTCTGGAGCACCATCCTCAGCAGTGCCAGGCTCTCTGGAGCACCATCCTAAGCAGGGCGAGGCTCTCTGGAGCACCATCCTCAGCAGCGCGAGGCTCTCTGGAGCCCCATCCTCAGCAGGGCGAGGCTCTCTGGATCACCATCCTCAGCAGGGCGAGGCTCTCTGGAGCACCATCCTCAGCAGGGCGAGGTTCTCTGGAGCACCATCCTCAGCAGCGCGAGGCTCTCTGGAGCACCATCCTCAGCAGCGCGAGGCTCTCTGGAGCCCCATCCTCAGCAGTGCGAGGCTCTCTGGAGCCCCATCCTCAGCAGGGCGAGGCTCTCTGGATCACCATCCTCAGCAGGGCGAGGCTCTCTGGAGCACCATCCTCAGCAGGGCGAGGCTCTCTGGAGCACCATCCTCAGCAGCGCCAGGCTCTCTGCAGCACCATCCTCAGCAGCGCGAGGCTCTCTGGAGCACCATCCTCAGCAGCGCGAGGCTCTCTGAAGCTCCATCCTCAGCAGGGCGAGGCTCTCTGGAGCACCGGCATCAGCAGGGCGAGGCTCTCTGGAGCCACATCCTCAGCAGCGCGAGGCTCTCTGGAGCACCATCCGCAGCAGCGCCAGGCTCTCTGGAGCACCATCCTCAGCAGTGCCAGGCTCTCTGGAGCCCCATCCTCAGCAGGGCGAGGCTCTCTGAAACCCTATCCTCAGCAGCGCGAGGCTCTCTGGAGCACCATCCTCAGCAGTGCCAGGCTCTCTGGAGCCCCATCCTCAGCAGGGCGAGGCTCTCTGAAACCCTATCCTCAGCAGCGCGAGGCTCTCAGGAGCACCATCCTCAGCAGGGCAAGGCTCTCTGGAGCCCCATCCTCTGCAGAGCGAGGCTCTCTGGAGCCCTATCCTCAGCAGCGCGAGGCTCTCTGGAGCCCCATCCTCAGCAGGGTGAGGCTCTGGAGCACCATCCTCAGCAGCGCGAGGCTCTCTGGAGCCCCATCCTCAGCAGGGCGAGGCTCTCGGGAGCACCATCCTCAGCAGGGCAAGGCTCTTTGGAGCACCATCCTCAGCAGGGCGAGGCTCTCTGGAGCACCATCCTGAGCAGCACGAGGCTCTCTGGAGCCCGTATCCTCAGCAGGGCGAGGCTCTCTGGATCACCATCCTCAGCAGCGCGAGGCTCTCTGGAGCACCATCCTCAGCAGCGCGAGGCTCTCTGGAGCACCATCCTCAGCAGTGCCAGGCTCTCTGGAGCACCATCCTCAGCAGGGCGAGGCTCTCTGGAGCACCATCCTCAGCAGGGCGAGGCTCTCTGGAGCACCATCCTCAGCAGCGCCAGGCTCTCTGGAGCACCAGCATCAGCAGAGCGAGGCTCTCTGGAGCACCATCCTCAGCAGGGCTAGGCTCTCTGGAGCACCATCCTCAGCAGCGCGAGGCTCTCAGGAGCCCTATCCTCAGCAGGGCGAGCCTCTCTGGAGCCCCATCCTCAGCAACGCCTAGCTCTCTGGAGCACCATCCTCAGCAGGGCGAGGCTCTCTGGAGCCCCATCCTCAGCAGTGCCAGGCTCTCTGGAGCACCATCCTCAGCAGCAAGAGGCTCTCTGGAGCACCATCCTCAGCAGCGTGAGGCTCTTTGGAGCCCCATCCTCAGCAGGGCGAGGCTCCCTGGAGCACTATCCTCAGCAGTGCCAGGCTCTCTGGAGCACCATCCTCAGCAGGGCGAGGCTCTCTGGAGCACCATCCTCAGCAGGGCGAGGCTCTCTGGAGCACCATCCTAAGCAGAGCGAGGCTCTCTGGAGCACCATCCTCAGCAGGGCCAGGCTCTCTGGAGCCCCATCCTCAGCAGGGCCAGGCTCTCTGGAGCCCCATCCTCAGCAGGGCCAGGCTCTCTGGAGCCCCATCCTCAGCAGGGCGAGGCTCCCTGGAGCACCATCCTCAGCAGTGCCAGGCTCTCTGGAGCACCATCCTCAGCAGGGCGAGGCTCTCTGGAGCCCTATCCTCAGCAGCGCCAGGCTCTCGGGAGCACCATCCTAAGCAGAGCGAGGCTCTCTGGAGCACTATCCTCAGCAGCACGAGGCTCTCTAGAGCACCAGCATGTGTGGGGGCTGCACCACCCTCAGCAGCCTCCGGCGCGGGGGCCACACCACCCTCAGCAGGGGGAGGCTCTCTGGAGCACCACCCTCAGCAGGGGGAGGCTCTCTGGAGCACCATCCTCAGCAGCGCGAGGCTCTCTGGAGCCCCATCCTCAGCAGGGCGAGGCTCTCGGGAGCACCATCCTCAGCAGGGTGAGGCTCTCTGGAGCACCATCCTCAGCAGGGGGAGGCTCTCTGGAGCCTCATCCTCAGCAGCACGAGGCTCTCTGGAGCACCATCCTCAGCACGGCGAGGCTCTCTGGAGCCCCATCCTCAGCAGCGCGAGGCTCTCTGGAGCACCATCCTCAGCAGTGCGAGGCTCTCTGGAGCACCATCATCAGCAGCGCGAGGCTCTCTGGAGCCCCATCCTCAGCAGTGCAAGGCTTTCTGGAGCACCATCCTCAGCAGTGCCAGGCTCTCTGGAGCACCATCCTCAGCAGTGCGAGGCTCTCTGGAGCACCATCCTCAGCAGCGCGAGGCTCTCTGGAGCCCCATCCTCAGCAGTGCAAGGCTCTCTGGAGCACCATCCTCAGCAGTGCGAGGCTCTCTGGAGCACCATCCTCAGCAGTGCCAGGCTCTCTGGAGCACCATCCTCAGCAGCGCGAGGCTCTCTGGAGCCCCATCCTCAGCAGGCAGAGGCTCTCTGGAGCCCCATCCTCAGCAGCGCGAGGGTCTCTGGAGCACCATCCTCAGCAGCGCGAGGCTCTCTGAAGCTCCATCCTCAGCAGCGCGAGGCTCTTTGGAGCACCATCCTCAGCAGGGCGAGGCTCTCTGACACACCATCCTCAGCAGCGCGAGGCTCTCTGTAGCACCATCCTCAGCAGCGCGAGGCTCTCTGGAGGTCCATCCTCAGCAGGCCGAGGCTCTCTGGAGCACCATCCTCAGCAGGGTGAGGCTCTCTGGAGCACCATCCTCAGCTTGGTGAGGCTCTCTGGAGCACCATCCTCAGCAGCGCCAGGCTCTCTGGAGCCCCATCATCAGCAGTGTGAGGCTCTCTGGAGCACCATCCTCAGCAGGGCCAGGCTCTCTGGAGCACCATCCTCAGCAGTGCGAGGCTCTCTGGAGCACCATCCTCAGCAGTGTGAGGCTCTCTGAAGCACCATCCTCAGCAGGGCGAGGCTCTCTGGAGCCCCATCCTCAGCAGGGCGAGGATCTCTGGAGCCCCATCCTCAGCAGCGCGAGGATCTCTGGAGCCCCATCCTCAGCAGGGCGAGGCTCTCTGGAGCCCCATCCTCAGCAGGGCGAGGCTCTCTGGAGCCCCATCCTCAGCAGGGCGAGGCTCTCTGGAGCACCATCCTCAGCAGGGCGAGGCTCTCTGGAGCCCCATCCTCAGCAGCACGAGGCTCTCTGGAGCACCATCCTCAGCAGCGCGAGGCTCTCTGGAGCCCCATCCTCAGCAGTGCGAGGCTCTCTGGAGCACCATCCTCAGCACTGCCAGGCTCTCTGGAGCACCATCCTCAGCAGTGCAAGACTCTTTGGAGCACCATCCTCAGCAGGGCGAGGTTCTCTGGCACACCATCCTCAGCAGCACGAGGCTCTCTGGAGCACCATCCTCAGCAGCGCGAGGCTCTCTGGAGCCCCATCCTCAGCAGTGCGAGGCTCTCTGGAGCACCATCCTCAGCACTGCCAGGCTCTCTGAAGCTCCATCCTCAGCAGCGCAAGGCTCTTTGGAGCACCATCCTCAGCAGGGCAAGGTTCTCTGGCACACCATCCTCAGCAGCGCGAGGCTCTCTGGAGCACCATCCTCAGCAGCGCGAGGCTCTCTGGAGCCCCATCCTCAGCAGGGCGAGGCTCTCTGGAGCACCATCCTCAGCAGTGCGAGGCTCTCTGGAGCACCATCATCAGCAGCGCGAGGCTCTCTGGAGCACCATCCTCAGCAGCGCGAGGCTCTCTGAAGCACCATCCTCAGCAGCGCCAGGCTCTCTGGAGCACCATCCTCAGCAGGGCGTGGCTCTCTGGAGCACCATCCCCAGCAGGGCGAGGCTCTCTGGAGCACCATCCTCAGCAGGGCGAGGCTCTCTGGAGCCCCATCCTCTGCAGAGCGAGGCTCTATGGAGAACCATCCTCAGCAGCGCGAGGCTCTCTGGAGCCTCATCCTCAGCAGCGCGAGGATCTCTGGAGCACCATCCTCAGCAGAGCGAGGCTCTCTGGAGCACCATCCTCAGCAGTGCCAGGCTCTCTGGAGCACCATCCTCAGCAATGCGAGGCTCTCTGGAGCACCATCCTCAGCAGGGCAAGACTCTCTGGAGCACCATCCTCAGCCGTTGCTAGGCTCTCTGGAGCCCCGTCCTCAGCAGTGCCAGGCTCTCTGGAGCACCATCCTCAGCAGCGCGAGGCTCTCTGGAGCCCCATCCTCAGCAGCACGAGGCTCTCTGGAGCACCATCCTCAGCAGGGCAAGGCTCTCTGGAGCACCATCCTCAGCAGGGCAAGGCTCTCTGGAGCACCATCCTCAGCAGGGTGAGGCTCTCTGGAGCACCATCCTCAGCAGTGCCAGGCTCTCTGGAGCACCATCCTAAGCAGGGCGAGGCTCTCTGGAGCACCATCCTCAGCAGCGCGAGGCTCTCTGGAGCCCCATCCTCAGCAGGGCGAGGCTCTCTGGATCACCATCCTCAGCAGGGCGAGGCTCTCTGGAGCACCATCCTCAGCAGGGCGAGGTTCTCTGGAGCACCATCCTCAGCAGCGCGAGGCTCTCTGGAGCACCATCCTCAGCAGCGCGAGGCTCTCTGGAGCCCCATCCTCAGCAGTGCGAGGCTCTCTGGAGCCCCATCCTCAGCAGGGCGAGGCTCTCTGGATCACCATCCTCAGCAGGACGAGGCTCTCTGGAGCACCATCCTCAGCAGGGCGAGGCTCTCTGGAGCACCATCCCCAGCAGCGCCAGGCTCTCTGCAGCACCATCCTCAGCAGCGCGAGGCTCTCTGGAACACCATCCTCAGCAGCGCGAGGCTCTCTGAAGCTCCATCCTCAGCAGGGCGAGGCTCTCTGGAGCACCGGCATCAGCAGGGCGAGGCTCTCTGGAGCCACATCCTCAGCAGCGCGAGGCTCTCTGGAGCACCATCCGCAGCAGCGCCAGGCTCTCTGGAGCACCATCCTCAGCAGTGCCAGGCTCTCTGGAGCCCCATCCTCAGCAGGGCGAGGCTCTCTGAAACCCTATCCTCAGCAGCGCGAGGCTCTCTGGAGCCCCATCCTCAGCAGGGTGAGGCTCTCTGGAGCACCATCCTCAGCAGCGCGAGGCTCTCTGGAGCCCCATCCTCAGCAGGGCGAGGCTCTCGGGAGCACCATCCTCAGCAGGGCAAGGCTCTCTGGAGCCCCATCCTCTGCAGAGCGAGGCTCTCTGGAGCCCTATCCTCAGCAGCGCGAGGCTCTCTGGAGCCCCATCCTCAGCAGTGCCAGGCTCTCTGGAGCACCATCCTCAGCAGTGCGAGGCTCTCGGGAGCCCCATCCTCAGAAGCAAGAGGCTCTCTGGAGCACCATCCTCAGCAGCGCCAGGCTCTCTGGAGCACCATCCTCAGCAGTGCCAGGCTCTCTGGAGCACCATCCTCAGCAGTGCCAGGCTCTCTGGAGCACCATCCTCAGCAGGGCGAGGCTCTCTGGAGCACCATCCTCAGCAGGGCGAGGCTCTCTGGAGCACCATCCTCAGCAGCGCCAGGCTCTCTGGAGCACCAGCATCAGCAGAGCGAGGCTCTCTGGAGCACCATCCTCAGCAGGGCTAGGCTCTCTGGAGCACCATCCTCAGCAGCGCGAGGCTCTCAGGAGCCCTATCCTCAGCAGGGCGAGCCTCTCTGGAGCCCCATCCTCAGCAACGCCTGGCTCTCTGGAGCACCATCCTCAGCAGGGCGAGGCTCTCTGGAGCCCCATCCTCAGCAGTGCCAGGCTCTCTGGAGCACCATCCTCAGCAGCAAGAGGCTCTCTGGAGCACCATCCTCAGCAGCGTGAGGCTCTTTGGAGCCCCATCCTCAGCAGGGCGAGGCTCCCTGGAGCACTATCCTCAGCAGTGCCAGGCTCTCTGGAGCACCATCCTCAGCAGGGCGAGGCTCTCTGGAGCACCATCCTCAGCAGGGCGAGGCTCTCTGGAGCACCATCCTAAGCAGAGCGAGGCTCTCTGGAGCACCATCCTCAGCAGGGCCAGGCTCTCTGGAGCCCCATCCTCAGCAGGGCCAGGCTCTCTGGAGCCCCATCCTCAGCTGGGCCAGGCTCTCTGGAGCCCCATCCTCAGCAGGGCGAGGCTCCCTGGAGCACCATCCTTAGCAGTGCCAGGCTCTCTGGAGCACCATCCTCAGCAGGGCGAGGCTCTCTGGAGCCCTATCCTCAGCAGCGCGAGGCTCTCGGGAGCACCATCCTAAGCAGAGCGAGGCTCTCTGGAGCACTATCCTCAGCAGCACGAGGCTCTCTAGAGCACCAGCATGTGTGGGGGCTGCACCACCCTCAGCAGCCTCCGGCACGGGGGCCACACCACCCTCAGCAGGGGGAGGCTCTCTGGAGCACCACCCTCAGCAGGGGGAGGCTCTCTGGAGCACCATCCTCAGCAGCGTGAGGCTCTCTGGAGCCCCATCCTCAGCAGCACGAGGCTCTCTGGAGCACCATCCTCAGCAGCGCGAGGCTCTCTGGAGCCCCATCCTCAGCAGTGCGAGGCTCTCTGGAGCACCATCCTCAGCACTGCCAGGCTCTCTGGAGCACCATCCTCAGCAGTGCAAGGCTCTTTGGAGCACCATCCTCAGCAGGGCGAGGTTCTCTGGCACACCATCCTCAGCAGCACGAGGCTCTCTGGAGCACCATCCTCAGCAGCGCGAGGCTCTCTGGAGCCCCATCCTCAGCAGTGCGAGGCTCTCTGGAGCACCATCCTCAGCACTGCCAGGCTCTCTGAAGCTCCATCCTCAGCAGCGCAAGGCTCTTTGGAGCACCATCCTCAGCAGGGCGAGGTTCTCTGGCACACCATCCTCAGCAGCGCGAGGCTCTCTGGAGCACCATCCTCAGCAGCGCAAGGCTCTCTGGAGCCCCATCCTCAGCAGGGCGAGGCTCTCTGGAGCACCATCCTCAGCAGTGCGAGGCTCTCTGGAGCACCATCATCAGCAGCGCGAGGCTCTCTGGAGCACCATCCTCAGCAGCGCGAGGCTCTCTGAAGCACCATCCTCAGCAGGGCGAGGCTCTCTGGAGCACCATCCTGAGCAGGGCGAGGCTCTCTGGAGCCCCATCCTCAGCAGTGCGAGGCTCTCTGGAGCACCATCATTAGCAGGGCGAGGCTCTCTGGAGCATCATCCTCAGCAGCGCCAGGCTCTCTGGAGAACCATCCTCAGCAGCGCGAGGCTCTCTGGAGCCTCATCCCCAGCAGGGCGAGGATCTCTGGAGCACCATCCTCAGCAGAGCGAGGCTCTCTGGAGCACCATCCTCAGCAGTGCCAGGCTCTCTGGAGCACCATCCTCAGCAATGCGAGGCTCTCTGGAGCACCATCCTCAGCAGGGCAAGACTCTCTGGAGCACCATCCTCAGCCGTTGCTAGGCTCTCTGGAGCCCCGTCCTCAGCAGTGCCAGGCTCTCTGGAGCACCATCCTCAGCAGCGCGAGGCTCTCTGGAGCCCCATCCTCAGCAGCACGAGGCTCTCTGGAGCACCATCCTCAGCAGGGCAAGGCTCTCTGGAGCACCATCCTCAGCAGGGCAAGGCTCTCTGGAGCACCATCCTCAGCAGGGTGAGGCTCTCTGGAGCACCATCCTCAGCAGTGCCAGGCTCTCTGGAGCACCATCCTAAGCAGGGCGAGGCTCTCTGGAGCACCATCCTCAGCAGCGCGAGGCTCTCTGGAGCCCCATCCTCAGCAGGGCGAGGCTCTCTGGATCACCATCCTCAGCAGGGCGAGGCTCTCTGGAGCACCATCCTCAGCAGGGCGAGGTTCTCTGGAGCACCATCCTCAGCAGCGCGAGGCTCTCTGGAGCACCATCCTCAGTAGCGCGAGGCTCTCTGGAGCCCCATCCTCAGCAGTGCGAGGCTCTCTGGAGCCCCATCCTCAGCAGGGCAAGGCTCTCTGGATCACCATCCTCAGCAGGGCGAGGCTCTCTGGAGCACCATCCTCAGCAGGGCGAGGCTCTCTGGAGCACCATCCTCAGCAGCGCCAGGCTCTCTGCAGCACCATCCTCAGCAGCGCGAGGCTCTCTGGAGCACCATCCTCAGCAGCGTGAGGCTCTCTGAAGCTCCATCCTCAGCAGGGCGAGGCTCTCTGGAGCACCGGCATCAGCAGGGCGAGGCTCTCTGGAGCCACATCCTCAGCAGCGCGAGGCTCTCTGGAGCACCATCCGCAGCAGCGCCAGGCTCTCTGGAGCACCATCCTCAGCAGTGCCAGGCTCTCTGGAGCCCCATCCTCAGCAGGGCGAGGCTCTCTGAAACCCTATCCTCAGCAGCGCGAGGCTCTCTGGAGCCCCATCCTCAGCAGGGTGAGGCTCTCTGGAGCACCATCCTCAGCAGCGCGAGGCTCTCTGGAGCCCCATCCTCAGCAGGGCGAGGCTCTCGGGAGCACCATCCTCAGCAGGGCAAGGCTCTCTGGAGCCCCATCCTCTGCAGAGCGAGGCTCTCTGGAGCCCTATCCTCAGCAGCGCGAGGCTCTCTGGAGCCCCATCCTCAGCAGGGTGAGGCTCTCTGGAGCACCATCCTCAGCAGCGCGAGGCTCTCTGGAGCCCCATCCTCAGCAGGGCGAGGCTCTCGGGAGCACCATCCTCAGCAGGGCAAGGCTCTTTGGAGCACCATCCTCAGCAGGGCGAGGCTCTCTGGAGCACCATCCTGAGCAGCACGAGGCTCTCTGGAGCCCGTATCCTCAGCAGGGCGAGGCTCTCTGGATCACCATCCTCAGCAGCGCGAGGCTCTCTGGAGCACCATCCTCAGCAGCGCGAGGCTCTCTGGAGCACCATCCTCAGCAGTACCAGGCTCTCTGGAGCACCATCCTCAGCAGCGCCAGGCTCTCTGGAGCCCCATCCTCAGCAGTGCCAGGCTCTCTGGAGCACCATCCTCAGCAGTGCGAGGCTCTCGGGAGCCCCATCCTCAGAAGCAAGAGGCTCTCTGGAGCACCATCCTCAGCAGCGCCAGGCTCTATGGAGCACCATCCTCAGCAGTGCCAGGCTCTCTAGAGCACCATCCTCAGCAGTGCCAGGCTCTCTGGAGCACCATCCTCAGCAGGGCGAGGCTCTCTGGAGCACCATCCTCAGCAGGGCTAGGCTCTCTGGAGCACCATCCTCAGCAGCGCGAGGCTCTCAGGAGCCCTATCCTCAGCAGGGCGAGCCTCTCTGGAGCCCCATCCTCAGCAACGCCTGGCTCTCTGGAGCACCATCCTCAGCAGGGCGAGGCTCTCTGGAGCCCCATCCTCAGCAGTGCCAGGCTCTCTGGAGCACCATCCTCAGCAGCAAGAGGCTCTCTGGAGCACCATCCTCAGCAGCGTGAGGCTCTTTGGAGCCCCATCCTCAGCAGGGCGAGGCTCCCTGGAGCACTATCCTCAGCAGTGCCAGGCTCTCTGGAGCACCATCTTCAGCAGGGCGAGGCTCTCTGGAGCACCATCCTCAGCAGGGCGAGGCTCTCTGGAGCACCATCCTAAGCAGAGCGAGGCTCTCTGGAGCACCATCCTCAGCAGGGCCAGGCTCTCTGGAGCCCCATCCTCAGCAGGGCCAGGCTCTCTGGAGCCCCATCCTCAGCAGGGCCAGGCTCTCTGGAGCCCCATCCTCAGCAGGGCGAGGCTCCCTGGAGCACCATCCTCAGCAGTGCCAGGCTCTCTGGAGCACCATCCTCAGCAGGGCGAGGCTCTCTGGAGCCCTATCCTCAGCAGCGCGAGGCTCTCGGGAGCACCATCCTAAGCAGAGCGAGGCTCTCTGGAGCACCATCCTCAGCAGCACGAGGCTCTCTAGAGCACCAGCATGTGTGGGGGCTGCACCACCCTCAGCAGCCTCCGGCGCGGGGGCCACACCACCCTCAGCAGGGGGAGGCTCTCTGGAGCACCACCCTCAGCAGGGGGAGGCTCTCTGGAGCACCATCCTCAGCAGCGCGAGGCTCTCTGGAGCCCCATCCTCAGCAACACGAGGCTCTCTGGAGCACCATCCTCAACAGCGCGAGGCTCTCTGGAGCCCCATCCTCAGCAGGGCGAGCCTCTCTGGAGCCCCATCCTCAGCAACGCCTGGCTCTCTGGAGCACCATCCTCAGCAGGGCGAGGCTCTCTGGAGCCCCATCCTCAGCAGTGCCAGGCTCTCTGGAGCACCATCCTCAGCAGCAAGAGGCTCTCTGGAGCACCATCCTCAGCAGCGTGAGGCTCTTTGGAGCCCCATCCTCAGCAGGGCGAGGCTCCCTGGAGCACTATCCTCAGCAGTGCCAGGCTCTCTGGAGCACCATCTTCAGCAGGGCGAGGCTCTCTGGAGCACCATCCTCAGCAGGGCGAGGCTCTCTGGAGCACCATCCTAAGCAGAGCGAGGCTCTCTGGAGCACCATCCTCAGCAGGGCCAGGCTCTCTGGAGCCCCATCCTCAGCAGGGCCAGGCTCTCTGGAGCCCCATCCTCAGCAGGGCCAGGCTCTCTGGAGCCCCATCCTCAGCAGGGCGAGGCTCCCTGGAGCACCATCCTCAGCAGTGCCAGGCTCTCTGGAGCACCATCCTCAGCAGGGCGAGGCTCTCTGGAGCCCTATCCTCAGCAGCGCGAGGCTCTCGGGAGCACCATCCTAAGCAGAGCGAGGCTCTCTGGAGCACCATCCTCAGCAGCACGAGGCTCTCTAGAGCACCAGCATGTGTGGGGGCTGCACCACCCTCAGCAGCCTCCGGCGCGGGGGCCACACCACCCTCAGCAGGGGGAGGCTCTCTGGAGCACCACCCTCAGCAGGGGGAGGCTCTCTGGAGCACCATCCTCAGCAGCGCGAGGCTCTCTGGAGCCCCATCCTCAGCAACACGAGGCTCTCTGGAGCACCATCCTCAACAGCGCGAGGCTCTCTGGAGCCCCATCCTCAGCAGTGCGAGGCTCTCTGGAGCACCATCCTCAGCACTGCCAGGCTCTCTGGAGCACCATCCTCAGCAGTGCAAGGCTCTTTGGAGCACCATCCTCAGCAGGGCGAGGTTCTCTGGCACACCATCCTCAGCAGCATGAGGCTCTCTGGAGCACCATCCTCAGCAGCGCGAGGCTCTCTGGAGCCCCATCCTCAGCAGTGCGAGGCTCTCTGGAGCACCATCCTCAGCACTGCCAGGCTCTCTGAAGCTCCATCCTCAGCAGCGCAAGGCTCTTTGGAGCACCATCCTCAGCAGGGCGAGGTTCTCTGGCACACCATCCTCAGCAGCGCGAGGCTCTCTGGAGCACCATCCTCAGCAGCGCGAGGCTCTCTGGAGCCCCATCCTCAGCAGGGCGAGGCTCTCTGGAGCACCATCCTCAGCAGTGCGAGGCTCTCTGGAGCACCATCATCAGCAGCGCGAGGCTCTCTGGAGCACCATCCTCAGCAGCGCGAGGCTCTCTGAAGCACCATCCTCAGCAGGGCGAGGCTCTCTGGAGCACCATCCTCAGCAGGGCGAGCTCTCTGGAGCCCCATCCTCAGCAGTGCGAGGCTCTCTGGATCACCATCATTAGCAGGGCGAGGCTCTCTGGAGCACCATCCTCAGCAGCGCCAGGCTCTCTGGAGCACCATTCTCAGCAGGGCGTGGCTCTCTGGAGCACCATCCCCAGCAGGGCGAGGCTCTCTGGAGCACCATCCTCAGCAGGGCGAGGCTCTCTGGAGCACCATCCTCTGCAGAGCGAGGCTCTATGGAGAACCATCCTCAGCAGCGCGAGGCTCTCTGGAGCCTCATCCTCAGCAGCGCGAGGATCTCTGGAGCACCATCCTCAGCAGAGCGAGGCTCTCTGGAGCACCATCCTCAGCAGTGCCAGGCTCTCTGGAGCACCATCCTCAGCAATGCGAGGCTCTCTGGAGCACCATCCTCAGCAGGGCAAGACTCTCTGGAGCACCATCCTCAGCCGTTGCTAGGCTCTCTGGAGCCCCGTCCTCAGCAGTGCCAGGCTCTCTGGAGCACCATCCTCAGCAGCGCGAGGCTCTCTGGAGCCCCATCCTCAGCAGCACGAGGCTCTCTGGAGCACCATCCTCAGCAGGGCAAGGCTCTCTGGAGCACCATCCTCAGCAGGGCAAGGCTCTCTGGAGCACCATCCTCAGCAGGGTGAGGCTCTCTGGAGCACCATCCTCAGCAGTGCCAGGCTCTCTGGAGCACCATCCTAAGCAGGGCGAGGCTCTCTGGAGCACCATCCTCAGCAGCGCGAGGCTCTCTGGAGCCCCATCCTCAGCAGGGCGAGGCTCTCTGGATCACCATCCTCAGCAGGGCGAGGCTCTCTGGAGCACCATCCTCAGCAGGGCGAGGTTCTCTGGAGCACCATCCTCAGCAGCGCGAGGCTCTCTGGAGCACCATCCTCAGCAGCGCGAGGCTCTCTGGAGCCCCATCCTCAGCAGTGCGAGGCTCTCTGGAGCCCCATCCTCAGCAGGGCGAGGCTCTCTGGATCACCATCCTCAGCAGGGCGAGGCTCTCTGGAGCACCATCCTCAGCAGGGCGAGGCTCTCTGGAGCACCATCCTCAGCAGCGCCAGGCTCTCTGCAGCACCATCCTCAGCAGCGCGAGGCTCTCTGGAGCACCATCCTCAGCAGCGCGAGGCTCTCTGAAGCTCCATCCTCAGCAGGGCGAGGCTCTCTGGAGCACCGGCATCAGCAGGGCGAGGCTCTCTGGAGCCACATCCTCAGCAGCGCGAGGCTCTCTGGAGCACCATCCGCAGCAGCGCCAGGCTCTCTGGAGCACCATCCTCAGCAGTGCCAGGCTCTCTGGAGCCCCATCCTCAGCAGGGCGAGGCTCTCTGAAACCCTATCCTCAGCAGCGCGAGGCTCTCTGGAGCACCATCCTCAGCAGTGCCAGGCTCTCTGGAGCCCCATCCTCAGCAGGGCGAGGCTCTCTGAAACCCTATCCTCAGCAGCGCGAGGCTCTCAGGAGCACCATCCTCAGCAGGGCAAGGCTCTCTGGAGCCCCATCCTCTGCAGAGCGAGGCTCTCTGGAGCCCTATCCTCAGCAGCGCGAGGCTCTCTGGAGCCCCATCCTCAGCAGGGTGAGGCTCTGGAGCACCATCCTCAGCAGCGCGAGGCTCTCTGGAGCCCCATCCTCAGCAGGGCGAGGCTCTCGGGAGCACCATCCTCAGCAGGGCAAGGCTCTTTGGAGCACCATCCTCAGCAGGGCGAGGCTCTCTGGAGCACCATCCTGAGCAGCACGAGGCTCTCTGGAGCCCGTATCCTCAGCAGGGCGAGGCTCTCTGGATCACCATCCTCAGCAGCGCGAGGCTCTCTGGAGCACCATCCTCAGCAGCGCGAGGCTCTCTGGAGCACCATCCTCAGCAGTGCCAGGCTCTCTGGAGCACCATCCTCAGCAGGGCGAGGCTCTCTGGAGCACCATCCTCAGCAGGGCGAGGCTCTCTGGAGCACCATCCTCAGCAGCGCCAGGCTCTCTGGAGCACCAGCATCAGCAGAGCGAGGCTCTCTGGAGCACCATCCTCAGCAGGGCTAGGCTCTCTGGAGCACCATCCTCAGCAGCGCGAGGCTCTCAGGAGCCCTATCCTCAGCAGGGCGAGCCTCTCTGGAGCCCCATCCTCAGCAACGCCTAGCTCTCTGGAGCACCATCCTCAGCAGGGCGAGGCTCTCTGGAGCCCCATCCTCAGCAGTGCCAGGCTCTCTGGAGCACCATCCTCAGCAGCAAGAGGCTCTCTGGAGCACCATCCTCAGCAGCGTGAGGCTCTTTGGAGCCCCATCCTCAGCAGGGCGAGGCTCCCTGGAGCACTATCCTCAGCAGTGTCAGGCTCTCTGGAGCACCATCCTCAGCAGGGCGAGGCTCTCTGGAGCACCATCCTCAGCAGGGCGAGGCTCTCTGGAGCACCATCCTAAGCAGAGCGAGGCTCTCTGGAGCACCATCCTCAGCAGGGCCAGGCTCTCTGGAGCCCCATCCTCAGCAGGGCCAGGCTCTCTGGAGCCCCATCCTCAGCAGGGCGAGGCTCCCTGGAGCACCATCCTCAGCAGTGCCAGGCTCTCTGGAGCACCATCCTCAGCAGGGCGAGGCTCTCTGGAGCCCTATCCTCAGCAGCGCCAGGCTCTCGGGAGCACCATCCTAAGCAGAGCGAGGCTCTCTGGAGCACTATCCTCAGCAGCACGAGGCTCTCTAGAGCACCAGCATGTGTGGGGGCTGCACCACCCTCAGCAGCCTCCGGCGCGGGGGCCACACCACCCTCAGCAGGGGGAGGCTCTCTGGAGCACCACCCTCAGCAGGGGGAGGCTCTCTGGAGCACCATCCTCAGCAGCGCGAGGCTCTCTGGAGCCCCATCCTCAGCAGGGCGAGGCTCTCGGGAGCACCATCCTCAGCAGGGTGAGGCTCTCTGGAGCACCATCCTCAGCAGGGGGAGGCTCTCTGGAGCCTCATCCTCAGCAGCACGAGGCTCTCTGGAGCACCATCCTCAGCACGGCGAGGCTCTCTGGAGCCCCATCCTCAGCAGCGCGAGGCTCTCTGGAGCACCATCCTCAGCAGTGCGAGGCTCTCTGGAGCACCATCATCAGCAGCGCGAGGCTCTCTGGAGCCCCATCCTCAGCAGTGCAAGGCTTTCTGGAGCACCATCCTCAGCAGTGCCAGGCTCTCTGGAGCACCATCCTCAGCAGTGCGAGGCTCTCTGGAGCACCATCCTCAGCAGCGCGAGGCTCTCTGGAGCCCCATCCTCAGCAGTGCAAGGCTCTCTGGAGCACCATCCTCAGCAGTGCGAGGCTCTCTGGAGCACCATCCTCAGCAGTGCCAGGCTCTCTGGAGCACCATCCTCAGCAGCGCGAGGCTCTCTGGAGCCCCATCCTCAGCAGGCAGAGGCTCTCTGGAGCCCCATCCTCAGCAGCGCGAGGGTCTCTGGAGCACCATCCTCAGCAGCGCGAGGCTCTCTGAAGCTCCATCCTCAGCAGCGCGAGGCTCTTTGGAGCACCATCCTCAGCAGGGCGAGGCTCTCTGACACACCATCCTCAGCAGCGCGAGGCTCTCTGTAGCACCATCCTCAGCAGCGCGAGGCTCTCTGGAGGTCCATCCTCAGCAGGCCGAGGCTCTCTGGAGCACCATCCTCAGCAGTGCCAGGCTCTCTGGAGCCCCATCCTCAACAGGGAGAGGCTCTCTGGAGCACCATCCTCAGCAGGGCGAGGCTCTCTGGAGCACCATCCTTAGCAGGGCGAGGCTCTCTGGAGCTCCATCCTCAGCAGAGCGAGGCTCTCTGGAGCACCATCCTCAGCAGCGCGAGGCTCTCTGGAGGTCAATCCTCAGCAGGCCGAGGCTCTCTGGAGCACCATCCTCAGCAGTGCCAGGCTCTCTGGAGCCCCATCCTCAACAGGGAGAGGCTCTCTGGAGCACCATCCTCAGCAGGGCGAGGCTCTCTCGAGCACCATCCTTAGCAGGGCGAGGCTCTCTGGAGCTCCATCCTCAGCAGAGCGAGGCTCTCTGGAGCACCATCCTCAGCAGCGCCACGCTCTCTGGAGCACCATCCTCAGCAGGGTGAGGCTCTCTGGAGCACCATCCTCAGCAGCGCGAGGCTCTCTGAAGCTCCATCCTCAGCAGCGCGAGGCTCTTTGGAGCACCATCCTCAGCAGGGCGAGGCTCTCTGGAGCACCATCCTCAGCAGCGCCAGGCTCTCTGTAGCACCATCCTCAGCAGCGCAAGGCTCTCTGGAGCACCATCCTCAGCAGCGCGAGGCTCTCTGAAGCTCCATCCTCAGCAGGGCGAGGCTCTCTGGAGCACCGGCATCAGCAGGGCGAGGCTCTCTGGAGCCGCATCCTCAGCAGCGCGAAGCTCTCTGGCGCACCATCCGCAGCAGCGCCAGGCTCTCTGGAGCACCATCCTCAGCAGTGCCAGGCTCTCTGGAGCCCCATCCTCAGCAGGGCGAGGCTCTCTGGAGCCCTATCCTCAGCAGCGCGAGGCTCTCTGGAGCCCCATCCTCAGCAGGGTGAGGCTCTGGAGCACCATCCTCAGCAGCGCGAGGCTCTCTGGAGCCCCATCCTCAGCAGGGCGAGGCTCTCGGGAGCACCATCCTCAGCAGGGCAAGGCTCTTTGGAGCACCATCCTCAGCAGGGCGAGGCTCTCTGGAGCACCATCCTGAGCAGCACGAGGCTCTCTGGAGCCCGTATCCTCAGCAGGGCGAGGCTCTCTGGATCACCATCCTCAGCAGCGCGAGGCTCTCTGGAGCACCATCCTCAGCAGCGCGAGGCTCTCTGGAGCACCATCCTCAGCAGTGCCAGGCTCTCTGGAGCACCATCCTCAGCAGGGCGAGGCTCTCTGGAGCACCATCCTCAGCAGGGCGAGGCTCTCTGGAGCACCATCCTCAGCAGCGCCAGGCTCTCTGGAGCACCAGCATCAGCAGAGCGAGGCTCTCTGGAGCACCATCCTCAGCAGGGCTAGGCTCTCTGGAGCACCATCCTCAGCAGCGCGAGGCTCTCAGGAGCCCTATCCTCAGCAGGGCGAGCCTCTCTGGAGCCCCATCCTCAGCAACGCCTAGCTCTCTGGAGCACCATCCTCAGCAGGGCGAGGCTCTCTGGAGCCCCATCCTCAGCAGTGCCAGGCTCTCTGGAGCACCATCCTCAGCAGCAAGAGGCTCTCTGGAGCACCATCCTCAGCAGCGTGAGGCTCTTTGGAGCCCCATCCTCAGCAGGGCGAGGCTCCCTGGAGCACTATCCTCAGCAGTGCCAGGCTCTCTGGAGCACCATCCTCAGCAGGGCGAGGCTCTCTGGAGCACCATCCTCAGCAGGGCGAGGCTCTCTGGAGCACCATCCTAAGCAGAGCGAGGCTCTCTGGAGCACCATCCTCAGCAGGGCCAGGCTCTCTGGAGCCCCATCCTCAGCAGGGCCAGGCTCTCTGGAGCCCCATCCTCAGCAGGGCCAGGCTCTCTGGAGCCCCATCCTCAGCAGGGCGAGGCTCCCTGGAGCACCATCCTCAGCAGTGCCAGGCTCTCTGGAGCACCATCCTCAGCAGTGCGAGGCTCTCTGGAGCCCCATCCTCAGCAGCGCGAGGCTCTCTGGAGCCCCATCCTCAGCAGGGCGAGGCTCTCGGGAGCACCATCCTCAGCAGGGTGAGGCTCTCTGGAGCACCATCCTCAGCAGGGGGAGGCTCTCTGGAGCCCCATCCTCAGCAGCACGAGGCTCTCTGGAGCACCATCCTCAGCACGGCGAGGCTCTCTGGAGCCCCATCCTCAGCAGCGCGAGGCTCTCTGGAGCACCATCCTCAGCAGTGCGAGGCTCTCTGGAGCACCATCATCAGCAGCGCGAGGCTCTCTGGAGCCCCATCCTCAGCAGTGCAAGGCTTTCTGGAGCACCATCCTCAGCAGTGCCAGGCTCTCTGGAGCACCATCCTCAGCAGTGCGAGGCTCTCTGGAGCACCATCCTCAGCAGCGCGAGGCTCTCTGGAGCCCCATCCTCAGCAGTGCAAGGCTCTCTGGAGCACCATCCTCAGCAGTGCGAGGCTCTCTGGAGCACCATCCTCAGCAGTGCCAGGCTCTCTGGAGCACCATCCTCAGCAGCGCGAGGCTCTCTGGAGCCCCATCCTCAGCAGGCAGAGGCTCTCTGGAGCCCCATCCTCAGCAGCGCGAGGGTCTCTGGAGCACCATCCTCAGCAGCGCGAGGCTCTCTGAAGCTCCATCCTCAGCAGCGCGAGGCTCTTTGGAGCACCATCCTCAGCAGGGCGAGGCTCTCTGACACACCATCCTCAGCAGCGCGAGGCTCTCTGTAGCACCATCCTCAGCAGCGCGAGGCTCTCTGGAGGTCCATCCTCAGCAGGCCGAGGCTCTCTGGAGCACCATCCTCAGCAGTGCCAGGCTCTCTGGAGCCCCATCCTCAACAGGGAGAGGCTCTCTGGAGCACCATCCTCAGCAGGGTGAGGCTCTCTGGAGCACCATCCTTAGCAGGGCGAGGCTCTCTGGAGCTCCATCCTCAGCAGAGCGAGGCTCTCTGGAGCACCATCCTCAGCAGCGCGAGGCTCTCTGGAGGTCAATCCTCAGCAGGCCGAGGCTCTCTGGAGCACCATCCTCAGCAGTGCCAGGCTCTCTGGAGCCCCATCCTCAACAGGGAGAGGCTCTCTGGAGCACCATCCTCAGCAGGGCGAGGCTCTCTCGAGCACCATCCTTAGCAGGGCGAGGCTCTCTGGAGCTCCATCCTCAGCAGAGCGAGGCTCTCTGGAGCACCATCCTCAGCAGCGCCACGCTCTCTGGAGCACCATCCTCAGCAGGGTGAGGCTCTCTGGAGAACCATCCTCAGCAGCGCGAGGCTCTCTGAAGCTCCATCCTCAGCAGCGCGAGGCTCTTTGGAGCACCATCCTCAGCAGGGCGAGGCTCTCTGGAGCACCATCCTCAGCAGCGCCAGGCTCTCTGTAGCACCATCCTCAGCAGCGCAAGGCTCTCTGGAGCACCATCCTCAGCAGCGCGAGGCTCTCTGAAGCTCCATCCTCAGCAGGGCGAGGCTCTCTGGAGCACCGGCATCAGCAGGGCGAGGCTCTCTGGAGCCGCATCCTCAGCAGCGCGAAGCTCTCTGGCGCACCATCCGCAGCAGCGCCAGGCTCTCTGGAGCACCATCCTCAGCAGTGCCAGGCTCTCTGGAGCCCCATCCTCAGCAGGGCGAGGCTCTCTGGAGCCCTATCCTCAGCAGCGCGAGGCTCTCTGGAGCCCCATCCTCAGCAGGGTGAGGCTCTCTGGAGCACCATCCTCAGCAGCGCGAGGCTCTCTGGAGCCCCATCCTCAGCAGGGCGAGGCTCTCGGGAGCAGCATCCTCAGCAGGGCAAGGCTCTCTGGAGCCCCATCCTCTGCAGAGCGAGGCTCTCTGGAGCCCCATCCTCAGCAGCACGAGGCTCTCTGGAGCACCATCCTCAGCAGGGCGAGGCTCTCTGGAGCACCATCCTGAGCAGCACGAGGCTCTCTGGAGCCCGTATCCTCAGCAGGGCGAGGCTCTCTGGATCACCATCCTCAGCAGCGCGAGGCTCTCTGGAGCACCATCCTCAGCAGCGCGAGGCTCTCTGGAGCACCATCCTCAGCAGTACCAGGCTCTCTGGAGCACCATCCTCAGCAGCGCCAGGCTCTCTGGAGCCCCATCCTCAGCAGTGCCAAGCTCTCTGGAGCACCATCCTCAGCAGTGCGAGGCTCTCGGGAGCCCCATCCTCAGAAGCAAGAGGCTCTCTGGAGCACCATCCTCAGCAGCGCCAGGCTCTCTGGAGCACCATCCTCAGCAGTGCCAGGCTCTCTGGAGCACCATCCTCAGCAGTGCAAGGCTCTCTGGAGCACCATCCTCAGCAGGGCGAGGCTCTCTGGAGCACCATCCTCAGCAGGGCGAGGCTCTCTGGAGCACCATCCTCAGCAGCGCCAGGCTCTCTGGAGCACCAGCATGAGCAGAGCGAGGCTCTCTGGAGCACCATCCTCAGCAGGGCGAGGCTCTCTGGAGCACCATCCTCAGCAGCGCGAGGCTCTCAGGAGCCCTATCCTCAGCAGGGCGAGCCTCTCTGGAGCCCCATCCTCAGCAGCGCCTGGCTCTCTGGAGCACCATCCTCAGCAGGGCGAGGCTCTCTGGAGCCCCATCCTCAGCAGTGCCAGGCTCTCTGGAGCACCATCCTCAGCAGCAAGAGGCTCTCTGGAGCACCATCCTCAGCAGCGTGAGGCTCTCTGGAGCCCCATCCTCAGCAGGGCGAGGCTCCCTGGAGCACTATCCTCAGCAGTGCCAGGCTCTCTGGAGCACCATCCTCAGCAGGGCGAGGCTCTCTGGAGCACCATCCTCAGCAGGGCGAGGCTCTCTGGAGCACCATCCTAAACAGAGCGAGGCTCTCTGGAGCACCATCCTCAGCAGGGCCAGGCTCTCTGGAGCCCCATCCTCAGCAGGGCCAGGCTCTCTGGAGCCCCATCCTCAGCAGGGCCAGGCTCTCTGGAGCCCCATCCTCAGCAGGGCGAGGCTCCCTGGAGCACCATCCTCAGCAGTGCCAGGCTCTCTGGAGCACCATCCTCAGCAGGGCGAGGCTCTCTGGAGCCCTATCCTCAGCAGCGCGAGGCTCTCGGGAGCACCATCCTAAGCAGAGCGAGGCTCTCTGGAGCACCATCCTCAGCAGCACGAGGCTCTCTAGAGCACCAGCATGTGTGAGGGGTGCACCAACCTCAGCAGCCTCCGGCGCGGGGGCCACACCACCCTCAGCAGGGGGAGGCTCTCTGGAGCACCACCCTCAGCAGGGGGAGGCTCTCTGGAGCACCATCCTCAGCAGCGCGAGGCTCTCTGGAGCCCCATCCTCAGCAGGGCGAGGCTCTCGGGAGCACCATCCTCAGCAGGGCGAGGCTCTCTGGAGCACCATCCTCAGCAGGGGGAGGCTCTCTGGAGCCCCATCCTCAGCAGCACGAGGCTCTCTGGAGCACCATCCTCAGCACGGCGAGGCTCTCTGGAGCCCCATCCTCAGCAGCGCGAGGCTCTCTGGAGCACCATCCTCAGCAGTGCGAGGCTCTCTGGAGCACCATCATCAGCAGCGCGAGGCTCTCTGGAGCCCCATCCTCAGCAGCGCAAGGCTTTCTGGAGCACCATCCTCAGCAGTGCCAGGCTCTCTGGAGCACCATCCTCAGCAGTGCGAGGCTCTCTGGAGCACCATCCTCAGCAGAGCGAGGCTCTCTGGAGCACCATCCTCAGCAGCGCCAGGCTCTCTGGAGCACCAGCATCAGCAGAGCGAGGCTCTCTGGAGCACCATCCTCAGCAGGGCGAGGCTCTCTGGAGCACCATCCTCAGCAGCGCGAGGCTCTCAGGAGCCCTATCCTCAGCAGGGCGAGGCTCTCTGGAGCACCATCCTCAGCAGCACGAGGCTCTCTGGAGCACCATCCTCAGCAGTGCCAGGCTCTCTGGAGCACCATCCTCAGCAGCAAGAGGCTCTCTGGAGCCCCATCCTCAGCAGCGCCTGGCTCTCTGGAGCACCATCCTCAGCAGGGCGAGGTTCTCTGGAGCCCCATCCTCAGCAGTGCCAGGCTCTCTGGAGCACCATCCTCAGCAGCAAGAGGCTCTCTGGAGCACCATCCTCAGCAGCGTGAGGCTCTCTGGAGCCCCATCCTCAGCAGGGCGAGGCTCCCTGGAGCACTATCCTCAGCAGTGCCAGGCTCTCTGGAGCACCATCCTCAGCAGGGCGAGGCTCTCTGGAGCACCATCCTCAGCAGGGCGAGGCTCTCTGGAGCACCATCCTAAGCAGAGCGAGGCTCTCTGGAGCACCATCCTCAGCAGGGCCAGGCTCTCTGGAGCCCCATCCTCAGCAGGGCCAGGCTCTCTGGAGCCCCATCCTCAGCAGGGCCAGGCTCTCTGGAGCCCCATCCTCAGCAGGGCGAGGCTCCCTGGAGCACCATCCTCAGCAGTGCCAGGCTCTCTGGAGCACAATCCTCAGCAGGGCGAGGCTCTCTGGAGCCCTATCCTCAGCAGCACGAGGCTCTCGGGAGCACCATCCTAAGCAGAGCGAGGCTCTCTGGAGCACCATCCTCAGCAGCACGAGGCTCTCTAGAGCACCAGCATGTGTGGGGGCTGCACCACCCTCAGCAGCCTCCGGCGCGGGGGCCACACCACCCTCAGCAGGGGGAGGCTCTCTGGAGCACCACCCTCAGCAGGGGGAGGCTCTCTGGAGCACCATCCTCAGCAGCGCGAGGCTCTCTGGAGCCCCATCCTTAGCAGGGCGAGGCTCTCGGGAGCACCATCCTCAGCAGGGCGAGGCTCTCTGGAGCACCATCCTCAGCAGGGGGAGGCTCTCTGGAGCCCCATCCTCAGCAGCACGAGGCTCTCTGGAGCACCATCCTCAGCACGGCGAGGCTCTCTGGAGCCCCATCCTCAGCAGCGCGAGGCTCTCTGGAGCACCATCCTCAGCAGTGCGAGGCTCTCTGGAGCACCATCATCAGCAGCGCGAGGCTCTCTGGAGCCCCATCCTCAGCAGTGCAAGGCTTTCTGGAGCACCATCCTCAGCAGTGCCAGGCTCTCTGGAGCACCATCCTCAGCAGTGCGAGGCTCTCTGGAGCACCATCCTCAGCAGCGCGAGGCTCTCTGGAGCCCCATCCTCAGCAGTGCAAGGCTATCTGGAGCACCATCCTCAGCAGTGCGAGGCTCTCTGGAGCACCATCCTCAGCAGTGCCAGGCTCTCTGGAGCACCATCCTCAGCAGCGCGAGGCTCTCTGGAGTCCCATCCTCAGCAGGCAGAGGCTCTCTGGAACCCCATCCTCAGCAGCGCGAGGGTCTCTGGAGCACCATCCTCAGCAGCGCGAGGCTCTCTGAAGCTCCATCCTCAGCAGCGCGAGGCTCTTTGGAGCACCATCCTCAGCAGGGCGAGGCTCTCTGGCACACCATCCTCAGCAGCGCGAGGCTCTCTGTAGCACCATCCTCAGCAGCGCGAGGCTCTCTGGAGGTCCATCCTCAGCAGGCCGAGGCTCTCTGGAGCACCATCCTCAGCAGTGCCAGGCTCTCTGGAGCCCCATCCTCAACAGGGAGAGGCTCTCTGGAGCACCATCCTTAGCAGGGCGAGGCTCTCTGGAGCTCCATCCTCAGCAGAGCGAGGCTCTCTGGAGCACCATCCTCAGCAGCGCGAGGCTCTCTGGAGGTCCATCCTCAGCAGGCCGAGGCTCTCTGGAGCACCATCCTCAGCAGTGCCAGGCTCTCTGGAGCCCCATCCTCAACAGTGAGAGGCTCTCTGGAGCACCATCCTCAGCAGGTCGAGGCTCTCTGGAGCACCATCCTTAGCAGGGCGAGGCTCTCTGGAGCTCCATCCTCAGCAGAGCGAGGCTCTCTGGAGCACCATCCTCAGCAGCGCCAGGCTCTCTGGAGCACCATCCTCAGCAGGGTGAGGCTCTCTGGAGCACCATCCTCAGCAGCGCGAGGCTCTCTGAAGCTCCATCCTCAGCAGCGCGAGGCTCTTTGGAGCACCATCCTCAGCAGGGCGAGGCTCTCTGGAGCACCATCCTCAGCAGCGCCAGGCTCTCTGCAGCACCATCCTCAGCAGCGCGAGGCTCTCTGGAGCACCATCCTCAGCAGCGCGAGGCTCTCTGAAGCTCCATCCTCAGCAGGGCGAGGCTCTCTGGAGCACCGGCATCAGCAGGGCGAGGCTCTCTGGAGCCGCATCCTCATCAGCGCGAGGCTCTCTGGAGCACCATCCGCAGCAGCGCCAGTGTTGGACTTGGGCCCTTAGGGCAGGTTCACCCCTAGACTTTTTGCTTGAAATGGTGACCTGGAGATGGTGATTTTTGGATTCTGCGCACTTTCACTGTGTCCCAGTGGAAAGTGCGTGCGCACTCTGAGTGCATGTGCTGAGCTAGGCCTGCCCGCCCATAGGAATGCATGGGGAATGTATGTGTCCCTGGTAGTTCCTGATGCGTGGGGTGTACAGGCTTGAGTCTGGTATGTGTGAACTCGTGAGAGTGAATGCTGCGAGATGGTGTATGCAGCATGTATGTGTCTAGTAGAGAAGCGCCATTTCTAGACATGGCTGTACGTGTGCTGTGAGGGTGCTGGCGTGTGATTGGCTGGAGCTGGCTGGCATGCCAGGCTCCAGGAAGTCTGGATGGGTCTGCCCGGTGGTGAGTGGGAGATCTGCCTGAGTAATGTGTGGGAGGAGTGTACCTGTGTCCTGGATGGGCTGGGTTTTCCCCACACAATGCTGGCTCCGCCCCCCTGTGGTGTGTCTAATGACCCAAGCCCTGCCAGTGAATCGAGAGGGTGGTTGAGGTAAACAGAGTACTCAAGAACCAGCTGCGACTGGTTCCGCCCCCACTCTGCACCCTTGAACAAAGGGAAATACTGTATAAAAATGGGGCTGTGTCCCCACTGAAGTTGTTCTCTTCCAGGATCCTGAGGGGGCTGTTGCTGCTGTCGCTGGGCCAGAGGACCGCCACTTGGGGTGTCTCCCTGCCTGGAGACCCAGTGTGCTGGCTCTGGGCCCAGCCTTGCCCCCTGCCTGCCCTGAAGGACTTTGCTCTAACTCTGCCCTGCTGAGGGCATCTGGGAGCGCTGTGCTTGTGCTCCCAGAACCTGGGAGCGCTTTTGGACTTTCCCTGGAGCCTGGAAGCGCTTTATTTGTCTTTAGCGCTTAAGAGCGCTTTATTTTGCTTTTAGCGCAGGGAGCGCTCTAAATTGCCTTTCAGCGCTAGGAGCGCTTTACTTGTGGAAGCCGGAGCCCACCCGGCGTTTTGCCCCGCTTCGTGCCGATTTTCGAGTCCTCTGGCAGGTGCCCACCCTGCCAGGGACATTGCCGCCCAAGCGAGTGCCCACCTCGCTGTATATTTAAATTTAATCGGGAGCCAACCCCGAGAGTGTCCCCGTCGCCGCCCGGCCGAACCGGAAGTCAGGCAGGCCGGGGGCGGGACGACCGAGACAACAGGAAGTGACCTTGCTTTCCCCGGGACTCCCAGGAGAAGGGAGAGCCTCGGAGGAGAGGAGCGGAGCCCCGCCCGAAGAGGAAGCCGGAAGCTGCCTGCCGGGGCTCCCATCTGAAGGGAGAGCCCCGGGGAGAGAAGAAGAAGCAGAGCCGCCGCCCGACCCGGTGAGTGGGGCAGAGGAGAGGGGAGGGGCGCCGGGACACATTGTAGGTGTCTCCCCCCCCCCCCTTGTAGTGCGATCTCGCGCTCATTGTGATTGTGAAGCCACGAGGGCTTCAGGGTAATTGCGGCATCTAGAGTCCCCCAGAGGGGGGGGACTCCCAACAGAGGCGCCCCACGTATTCTCGGGTCCCCCGTGAGGGGCCCCACCGCCACAGAAAGCCGCACCTTTGTCTGTTGAGCCCGAGAGGCTCCAAAGTGCCCACTATTATTTTAAGAGCCCCAGAGAGGCTCTAGGTGCCCCAATTTTGCTTCGAGTCCCCAGGAGGGGGACTCCAACGGCGGCCATTATTGATTTCGAGCCTAGAGAGGCTCAGGGGGCCATTCTGTTTGTTTAGAGCCACGAGGCTCTTGGGGGACACAAGTGCTTTGTCCAGAGCCTGAGAGGCTCCAACGTTGTCCCCACCAGCATTGCACCAGTTGCCCAGCACTTTGTGGGCAACTGCCACGTTTAGGCCCCCTGACATTGGGACAGTTCTGGTGTTCCTGCCTATGGACAGTCACAGGTGGTGACTTGTGAGTTTGGCACCATTGTTATTGTTATGCACCTCTGAATGTATTGTTTATGCGTCATGTGCCTTTTACACCTCTGAATGAATGTTATGCATTGCATCATGTGTTATGTTCTTACACCCCTACAGGTATTGTGATACATAGGTGGTTGTTTTCTCCCTAGTGCAGGTGGTGCTAGTGAGGTCCTGTTACCAGTAGATACTGGTTGTGTGCTATTTTGTGCTAAAGTACATTTATATTTTACCTTCTAAGTGCTGTTTCTGAAAGTGCTACTTCTGATCCCTGACAGTGGTCCAGGTGGCCCTGTCTTGTAAATATCCCCTTGTAAATTCTGCCCGTGCCTCTGGCACATTGTAAAGTGTGTGTTTTATCTAATGTGTTTTGGTGTAATACAAAGGCTATTTTTATATAACCTTGTGTGGAGTTTCCTTTGTGGTGGGCCTTTGGTTGTTGTTGCTGGGGTGCGTGCGCAAATACTTAGCCTACATCGCCTCCAAGTTTAGCCTTGCTGCTCGCGCCACGTTACCTAGAGGGTGAGTAGGGGTTATCTTGGTGTGTAACTCCCTTGCCCTGACTTGGGTGTGGTGGTCTCTGACTGACTTTGACGAAAGCCCTGGCCGGCCGGGGATCTCATTTCCAACATTGGCGGCAAGCGGCGGGATAAGGATTTGTGTTTGCGCTGTACCTTGGTAGCAGCTGGCTGCACCACAAAACTCTGCATTTTAGATGACCACATTTTAGGGGATTGTTGTTTTTGGAAGTCTCATATTTTCTTCTCCTGAAGGTATCATTGTGCAATTGTGTCAGTACATTTGTCCCCTACCCTGCGCCCAGAGTCGGTACCTGTGTCACTTGTGGTCAGGTTGAGGAATCAGGGGTGGTAGAAACTGCCTTACCAGTCCGAGGGGAGGGTTGTGTGTGGATGAATGGTGGGTGGCACTAGGCAAGTGAGTGTGAGTTCTCTGGGGTAGAGAGCTTGCTGATACCTTGTGAATTGTGTACTCCTGTATTAGCTCAGACCCCTAGGTTCCCTGTGTGATCTTGTCTCCAGAACATCTGCCAGAATGGAGCTGGTTTTTGATTTCAATGATCTAGCCACATACGGTGTGTGGGAGTTGAGAAAGTTCTGTGAAGAGAGAGGCATAGGGGCGGATCAGTCAGGATGGTATGCACTTAGGAGATGCATGGTCAAATGGCAAGAGGATCAATGGGATCTTGAGCGCAGTGAGGAAAGGGCCCGGGCTTCACACCAGGAGGGTGGTGGGTCTGTGGGGAGCCCTGAAGATTCAGAAGAGGAGGAAGAAGATGACAGCACCTGGATGCCAGTAGAGAGTGAGGACCCCATAGATAGGGAGTCCCTTGCTGGGTCCAGTGTAGGAGGCAGCGCCTGATCCCTTTCCCTGTCCCCAGAGGAGCTGGAAGATAGGAGGAGAGAAAGGGAGCACCAGCTGGCTTTAGAAAAGCTCAGGTTGGAGCATGCCCAGGCTATGGCGCAGCTGGAGCTTAGGAAGCAACAGCTAGAGACCGAGATGGTCTTAGCGCAGGAAAGGATAGAGGAGGCTGAGAGGGCCTCCACCAGAGGCAAAGTAGCTCTGGAGGATAGACTATCCCCTGCGCGCAGTTTTAATTTTCTGGATTCCCCAGGGAGGGCTGAGTCCAGTGGTGGCAGCTATTTAGACTTCAGTACAGACAGTCCCCTACCCCGTGCCCAACGTATGGTCCCTTGTTCCCAAGAGGAGGAGTTAAGGTTAAAGTTCAGGGGCAGTAGGAAACCGCCTCAACAGAAGTGGTTTTTTTTTGTGGATGACTGTTCTGATGCAATGTGGGATTGGCTGGCGGCTAGCTCGGATGATGAGAAAGACGGAGTACTGAATATGTTTCTCAAGGAGCAGTTGCTCAGTGTTGTTTGTCCAGAGTTGCGCCAGCACCTGTTGAAGTCTGAATCCCTTAGTCCTTGGGCGCTTGCTGAGGAAGCAGAGCGCTGGGAGAGTGATAAAGGTTCTCTAGGGTCATTAGGGAGTGACTCCAAAAGAAGTGGTTCAGGTATCTTCCAGCCCATCGTGGTGGAAGAGGCTCAGTGTAGCCCAGCTAGGTCCCAGGATAGCGAGGAGGGTGTAGGGGCTCACTGCCTGGCTCAGTGGAGCAGGAGTGAGGGGGAGACCGAGGTTCCCCGGACGCCCGAAGCCCTGCCTCAGGACTTGGATGGTTTCTGTAGGGAACACCAGGTTGGCGACCTAGGCTGTCCTGTTAGTCCATTTGAGGAAGATCTCCTAGTGAGTAGAGGACCTGGAGCGTCTGTAACCAGAGCTCCTGTGGTTCTAGAGTCTGGCAGTACCGCCCCGGTAGGGTGGGTACAGGAGTCCAGAGTGAGGAGTGATTGGGGGAGTTCCCCAGTGGAAGGACCAGTGGGTCAGGGACTACCCAGTTGGGCTAGGTTCCCGTGTAGTGACCATGGTAACACCACTTCTGGTCTGGGGGATCGTCACGCACTGTCAGGTGGACAGAGGGCGGGAGCTCTGCGCCAGACAGACAGTCACACAACATATGTCTCATTTGTTAGCCTCAGGGGGATTGAGTGTAAGTCCCCAGAAGTCCTGGAGTGCCAGGCAATTGTTCCACCGAAGGTTTTAGACCAGAGGTTGGAAGGCCAGGTTCAGGATCAGCCTGACCTGAAGGGTAGGATGACTGTAACCAGTGTCCTGACCGGTTCTTCTTCCAGAGGAACTTCTCCAGGTGGGAGAGGGCAGACCTCTGGAAGGGGGTGCAGAGGGTGGGAGAGCCCCCCTCTGACCCCGGTGCAACCTGAGTGGATAAGCCCTGGGTTGGAATGGCGTTCTAGGTGTACCCCTCGCCGGAGGAGGAGGAACCCTAGGAGAAGAGGTAAGGGGAGGAGAGCCTTCCCTGAGACTCCTGGTCCGCCTGAGGTTGTAGGCCTTAGGCTGGAGAACCAGTGGCAGTCTAGTCCTGTCTTGCAGACAGGAAGAGTGGAAAATGGCTCCTATGTGCCAGGGGTTACTACCCCCCGCTCTGCGAATTGGCATGGACCAGTGGCACCTGGGTGGCCCCGGGCCTGGTCCTGGCCGCGGACAACATGGGAGTACCAGTGGGATAGCCCAGTTGGTCCAGACAGTGTGTTTAGAGGGAATCCCATGGGTTCACTGTGGCGTAGAACAGGAGGGTGTCCCTGCAGTTGCGGGCCCGCGTCCGTGTTCTATCGCCCCAAGCAGGGAAGTCCATCACGGTGGTGATTGGTCTCCCCTGCGTTTTGGCTGGAAGGGGGTTGTGTTGGACTTGGGCCCTTAGGGCAGGTTCACCCCTAGACTTTTTGCTTGAAATGGTGACCTGGAGATGGTGATTTTTGGATTCTGCGCACTTTCACTGTGTCCCAGTGGAAAGTGCGTGCGCACTCTGAGTGCATGTGCTGAGCTAGGCCTGCCCGCCCATAGGAATGCATGGGGAATGTATGTGTCCCTGGTAGTTCCTGATGCGTGGGGTGTACAGGCTTGAGTCTGGTATGTGTGAACTCGTGAGAGTGAATGCTGCGAGATGGTGTATGCAGCATGTATGTGTCTAGTAGAGAAGCGCCATTTCTAGACATGGCTGTACGTGTGCTGTGAGGGTGCTGGCGTGTGATTGGCTGGAGCTGGCTGGCATGCCAGGCTCCAGGAAGTCTGGATGGGTCTGCCCGGTGGTGAGTGGGAGATCTGCCTGAGTAATGTGTGGGAGGAGTGTACCTGTGTCCTGGATGGGCTGGGTTTTCCCCACACAATGCTGGCTCCGCCCCCCTGTGGTGTGTCTAATGACCCAAGCCCTGCCAGTGAATCGAGAGGGTGGTTGAGGTAAACAGAGTACTCAAGAACCAGCTGCGACTGGTTCCGCCCCCACTCTGCACCCTTGAACAAAGGGAAATACTGTATAAAAATGGGGCTGTGTCCCCACTGAAGTTGTTCTCTTCCAGGATCCTGAGGGGGCTGTTGCTGCTGTCGCTGGGCCAGAGGACCGCCACTTGGGGTGTCTCCCTGCCTGGAGACCCAGTGTGCTGGCTCTGGGCCCAGCCTTGCCCCCTGCCTGCCCTGAAGGACTTTGCTGGAACTCTGCCCTGCTGAGGGCATCTGGGAGCGCTGTGCTTGTGCTCCCAGAACCTGGGAGCGCTTTTGGACTTTCCCTGGAGCCTGGAAGCGCTTTATTTGTCTTTAGCGCTTAAGAGCGCTTTATTTTGCTTTTAGCGCAGGGAGCGCTCTAAATTGCCTTTCAGCGCTAGGAGCGCTTTACTTGTGGAAGCCGGAGCCCACCCGGCGTTTTGCCCCGCTCCGTGCCGATTTTCGAGTCCTCTGGCAGGTGCCCACCCTGCCAGGGACATTGCCGCCCAAGCGAGTGCCCACCTCGCTGTATATTTAAATTTAATCGGGAGCCAACCCCGAGAGTGTCCCCGTCGCCGCCCGGCCGAACCGGAAGTCAGGCAGGCCGGGGGCGGGACGACCGAGACAACAGGAAGTGACCTTGCTTTCCCCGGGACTCCCAGGAGAAGGGAGAGCCTCGGAGGAGAGGAGCGGAGCCCCGCCCGAAGAGGAAGCCGGAAGCTGCCTGCCGGGGCTCCCATCTGAAGGGAGAGCCCCGGGGAGAGAAGAAGAAGCAGAGCCGCCGCCCGACCCGGTGAGTGGGGCAGAGGAGAGGGGAGGGGCGCCGGGACACATTGTAGGTGTCCGCCCCCCCCCCCTTGTAGTGCGATCTCGCGCTCATTGTGATTGTGAAGCCACGAGGGCTTCAGGGTAATTGCGGCATCTAGAGTCCCCCAGAGGGGGGGGACTCCCAACAGAGGCGCCCCACGTATTCTCGGGTCCCCCGTGAGGGGCCCCACCGCCACAGAAAGCCGCACCTTTGTCTGTTGAGCCCGAGAGGCTCCAAAGTGCCCACTATTATTTTAAGAGCCCCAGAGAGGCTCTAGGTGCCCCAATTTTGCTTCGAGTCCCCAGGAGGGGGACTCCAACGGCGGCCATTATTGATTTCGAGCCTAGAGAGGCTCAGGGGGCCATTCTGTTTGTTTAGAGCCACGAGGCTCTTGGGGGACACAAGTGCTTTGTCCAGAGCCTGAGAGGCTCCAACGTTGTCCCCACCAGCATTGCACCAGTTGCCCAGCACTTTGTGGGCAACTGCCACGTTTAGGCCCCCTGACATTGGGACAGTTCTGGTGTTCCTGCCTATGGACAGTCACAGGTGGTGACTTGTGAGTTTGGCGCCATTGTTATTGTTATGCACCTCTGAATGTATTGTTTATGCGTCATGTGCCTTTTACACCTCTGAATGAATGTTATGCATTGCATCATGTGTTATGTTCTTACACCCCTACAGGTATTGTGATACATAGGTGGTTGTTTTCTCCCTAGTGCAGGTGGTGCTAGTGAGGTCCTGTTACCAGTAGATACTGGTTGTGTGCTATTTTGTGCTAAAGTACATTTATATTTTACCTTCTAAGTGCTGTTTCTGAAAGTGCTACTTCTGATCCCTGACAGTGGTCCAGGTGGCCCTGTCTTGTAAATATCCCCTTGTAAATTCTGCCCGTGCCTCTGGCACATTGTAAAGTGTGTGTTTTATCTAATGTGTTTTGGTGTAATACAAAGGCTATTTTTATATAACCTTGTGTGGAGTTTCCTTTGTGGTGGGCCTTTGGTTGTTGTTGCTGGGGTGCGTGCGCAAATACTTAGCCTACATCGCCTCCAAGTTTAGCCTTGCTGCTCGCGCCACGTTACCTAGAGGGTGAGTAGGGGTTATCTTGGTGTGTAACTCCCTTGCCCTGACTTGGGTTTGGTGGTCTCTGACTGACTTTGGCGAAAGCCCTGGCCGGCCGGGGATCCCATTTCCAACAGCCAGGCTCTCTGGAGCACCATCCTCAGCAGTGCCAGGCTCTCTGGAGCCCGATCCTCAGCAGGGCGAGGCTCTCTGGAGCCCTATCCTCAGCAGCGCGAGGCTCTCTGGAGCCCCATCCTCAGCAGGGTGAGGCTCTCTGGAGCACCATCCTCAGCAGCGCGAGGCTCTCTGGAGCCCCATCCTCAGCAGGGCGAGGCTCTCGGGAGCACCATCCTCAGCAGGGCAAGGCTCTCTGGAGCCCCATCCTCTGCAGAAGGAAAGGCTCTCTGGAGCCCCATCCTCAGCAGCACGAGGCTCTCTGGAGCACCATCCTCAGCAGGGCGAGGCTCTCTGGAGCACCATCCTGAGCAGCACGAGGCTCTCTGGAGCCCGTATCCTCAGCAGGGCGAGGCTCTCTGGATCACCATCCTCAGCAGCGCAAGGCTCTCTGGAGCACCATCCTCAGCATCGCGAGGCTCTCTGGAGCACCATCCTCAGCAGTACCAGGCTCTCTGGAGCACCATCCTCAGCAGCGCCAGGCTCTCTGGAGCCCCATCCTCAGCAGTGCCAGGCTCTCTGGAGCACCATCTTCAGCAGTGCGAGGCTCTCGGGAGCCCCATCCTCAGAAGCAAGAGGCTCTCTGGAGCACCATCCTCAGCAGCGCCAGGCTCTCTGGAGCACCATCCTCAGCAGTGCCAGGCTCTCTGGAGCACCATCCTCAGCAGTGCCAGGCTCTCTGGAGCACCATCCTCAGCAGGGCGAGGCTCTCTGGAGCACCATCCTCAGCAGGGCGAGGCTCTCTGGAGCACCATCCTCAGCAGCGCCAGGCTCTCTGGAGCACCAGCATCAGCAGAGCGAGGCTCTCTGGAGCACCATCCTCAGCAGGGCGAGGCTCTCTGGAGCACCATCCTCAGCAGCGCGAGGCTCTCAGGAGCCCTATCCTCAGCAGGGCGAGCCTCTCTGGAGCCCCATCCTCAGCAGCGCCTGGCTCTCTGGAGCACCATCCTCAGCAGGGCGAGGCTCTCTGGAGCCCCATCCTCAGCAGTGCCAGGCTCTCTGGAGCACCATCCTCAGCAGCAAGAGGCTCTCTGGAGCACCATCCTCAGCAGCGTGAGGCTCTCTGGAGCCCCATCCTCAGCAGGGCGAGGCTCCCTGGAGCACTATCCTCAGCAGTGCCAGGCTCTCTGGAGCACCATCCTGAGCAGGGCGAGGCTCTCTGGAGCACCATCCTCAGCAGGGCGAGGCTCTCTGGAGCACCATCCTAAGCAGAGCGAGGCTCTCTGGAGCCCCATCCTAAGCAGGGCCGGGCTCTCTGGAGCCCCATCCTCAGCAGGGCGAGGCTCCCTGGAGCACCATCCTCAGCAGTGCCAGGCTCTCTGGAGCACCATCCTCAACAGGGCGAGGCTCTCTGGAGCCCTATCCTCAGCAGCGCGAGGCTCTCGGGAGCACCATCCTAAGCAGAGCGAGGCTCTCTGGAGCACCATCCTCAGCAGTGCCAGGCTCTCTGGAGCACCATCCTCAGCAGCGCGAGGCTCTCTGGAGCCCCATCCTCAGCAGGCAGAGGCTCTCTGGAGCCCCATCCTCAGCAGCGCGAGGGTCTCTGGAGCACCATCCTCAGCAGCGCGAGGCTCTTTGGAGCACCATCCTCAGCAGGGCGAGGCTCTCTGGCACACCATCCTCAGCAGCGCGAGGCTCTCTGTAGCACCATCCTCAGCAGCGCGAGGCTCTCTGGAGGTCCATCCTCAGCAGGCCGAGGCTCTCTGGAGCACCATCCTTAGCAGGGCGAGGCTCTCTGGAGCTCCATCCTCAGCAGAGCGAGGCTCTCTGGAGCACCATCCTCAGCAGCGCGAGGCTCTCTGGAGGTCCATCCTCAGCAGGCCGAGGCTCTCTGGAGCACCATCCTCAGCAGTGCCAGGCTCTCTGGAGCCCCATCCTCAACAGGGAGAGGCTCTCTGGAGCACCATCCTCAGCAGGGCGAGGCTCTCTGGAGCACCATCCTTAGCAGGGCGAGGCTCTCTGGAGCTCCATCCTCAGCAGAGCGAGTCTCTCTGGAGCACCATCCTCAGCAGCGCCAGGCTCTCTGGAGCACCATCCTCAGCAGGGTGAGGCTCTCTGGAGAACCATCCTCAGCAGCGCGAGGCTCTCTGAAGCTCCATCCTCAGCAGCGCGAGGCTCTTTGGAGCACCATCCTCAGCAGGGCGAGGCTCTCTGGCACACCATCCTCAGCAGCGCGAGGCTCTCTGTAGCACCATCCTCAGCAGCGCGAGGCTCTCTGGAGGTCCATCCTCAGCAGGCCGAGGCTCTCTGGAGCACCATCCTCAGCAGGGCGAGGCTCTCGGGAGCACCATCCTCAGCAGGGCAAGGCTCTCTGGAGCCCCATCCTCTGCAGAGCGAGGCTTCTCTGGAGCCCCATCCTCAGCAGCACGAGGCTCTCTGGAGCACCATCCTCAGCAGGGCGAGGCTCTCTGGAGCACCATCCTGAGCAGCACGAGGCTCTCTGGAGCCCGTATCCTCAGCAGGGCGAGGCTCTCTGGAGCACCATCCTCAGCAGCGCGAGGCTCTCTGGAGCACCATCCTCAGCAGTACCAGGCTCTCTGGAGCACCATCCTCAGCAGCGCCAGGCTCTCTGGAGCCCCATCCTCAGCAGTGCCAGGCTCTCTGGAGCACCATCCTCAGCAGTGCGAGGCTCTCGGGAGCCCCATCCTCAGAAGCAAGAGGCTCTCTGGAGCACCATCCTCAGCAGCGCCAGGCTCTCTGGAGCACCATCCTCAGCAGTGCCAGGCTCTCTGGAGCACCATCCTCAGCAGTGCCAGGCTCTCTGGAGCACCATCCTCAGCAGGGCGAGGCTCTCTGGAGCACCATCCTCAGCAGCGCCAGGCTCTCTGGAGCACCATCCTCAGCAGCGCCAGGCTCTCTGGAGCACCAGCATCAGCAGAGCGAGGCTCTCTGGAGCACCATCCTCAGCAGGGCGAGGCTCTCTGAAGCACCATCCTCAGCAGGGCGAGGCTCTCAGGAGCCCTATCCTCAGCAGGGCGAGCCTCTCTGGAGCCCCATCCTCAGCAGCGCCTGGCTCTCTGGAGCACAATCCTCAGCAGGGCGAGGCTCTCTGGAGCCCCATCCTCAGCAGTGCCAGGCTCTCTGGAGCACCATCCTCAGCAGCAAGAGGCTCTCTGGAGCACCATCCTCAGCAGCGTGAGGCTCTCTGGAGCCCCATCCTCAGCAGGGTGAGGCTCCCTGGAGCACTATCCTCAGCAGTGCCAGGCTCTCTGGAGCACCATCCTAAGCAGAGCGAGGCTCTCTGGAGCACCATCCTCAGCAGGGCCAGGCTCTCTGGAGCCCCATCCTCAGCAGGGCCAGGCTCTCTGGAGCCCCATCCTCAGCAGGGCCAGGCTCTCTGGAGCCCCATCCTCAGCAGGGCGAGGCTCCCTGGAGCACCATCCTCAGCAGTGCCAGGCTCTCTGGAGCACCATCCTCAGCAGGGCGAGGCTCTCTGGAGCCCTATCCTCAGCAGCGCGAGGCTCTCGGGAGCACCATCCTAAGCAGAGCAAGGCTCTCTGGAGCACCATCCTCAGCAGCACGAGGCTCTCTAGAGCACCAGCATGTGTGGGGGCTGCACCACCCTCAGCAGCCTCCGGCGCGGGGGCCACACAACCCTCAGCAGGGGGAGGCTCTCTGGAGCACCACCCTCAGCAGGGGGAGGCTCTCTGGAGCACCATCCTCAGCAGCGCGAGGCTCTCAGGAGCCCCATCCTCAGCAGGGCGAGGCTCTCGGGAGCACCATCCTCAGCAGGGCGAGGCTCTCTGGAGCACCATCCTCAGCAGGGGGAGGCTCTCTGGAGCCCCATCCTCAGCAGCACGAGGCTCTCTGGAGCACCATCCTCAGCACGGCGAGGCTCTCTGGAGCCCCATCCTCAGCAGCGCGAGGCTCTCTGGAGCACCATCCTCAGCAGTGCGAGGCTCTCTGGAGCACCATCATCAGCAGCGCGAGGCTCTCTGGAGCCCCATCCTCAGCAGTGCAAGGCTCTCTGGAGCACCATCCTCAGCAGTGCCAGGCTCTCTGGAGCACCATCCTCAGCAGTGCGAGGCTCTCTGGAGCACCATCCTCAGCAGTGCAAGGCTCTCTGGAGCACCATCCTCAGCAGTGCGAGGCTCTCTGGAGCACCATCCTCAGCAGTGCCAGGCTCTCTGGAGCACCATCCTCAGCAGCGCGAGGCTCTCTGGAGCCCCATCCTCAGCAGGCAGAGGCTCTCTGGAGCCCCATCCTCAGCAGCGCGAGGGTCTCTGGAGCACCATCCTCAGCAGAGCGAGGCTCTCTGAAGCTCCATCCTTAGCGGCGCAAGGCTCTTTGGAGCACCATCCTCAGCAGGGCGAGGCTCTCTGGCACACCATCCTCAGCAGCGCGAGGCTCTCTGTAGCACCATCCTCAGCAGCGCGAGGCTCTCTAGAGGTCCATCCTCAGCAGGCCGAGGCTCTCTGGAGCACCATCCTCAGCAGTGCCAGGCTCTCTGGAGCCCCATCCTCAACAGGGAGAGGCTCTCTGGAGCACCATCCTCAGCAAGGCGAGGCTCTCTGGAGCACCATCCTTAGCAGGGCGAGGCTCTCTGGAGCACCATCCTCAGCAGCGCCAGGCTCTCTGCAGCACCATCCTCAGCAGCGCGAGGCTCTCTGGAGCACCATCCTCAGCAGTACCAGGCTCTCTGGAGCACCATCCTCAGCAGCGCCAGGCTCTCTGGAGCCCCATCCTCAGCAGTGCCAGGCTCTCTGGAGCACCATCTTCAGCAGTGCGAGGCTCTAGGGAGCCCCATCCTCAGAAGCAAGAGGCTCTCTGGAGCACCATCCTCAGCAGCGCCAGGCTCTCTGGAGCACCATCCTCAGCAGTGCCAGGCTCTCTGGAGCACCATCCTCAGCAGTGCCAGGCTCTCTGGAGCACCATCCTCAGCAGGGCGAGGCTCTCTGGAGCACCATCCTCAGCAGGGCGAGGCTCTCTGGAGCACCATCCTCAGCAGCGCCAGGCTCTCTGGAGCACCAGCATCAGCAGAGCGAGGCTCTCTGGAGCACCATCCTCAGCAGGGCGAGGCTCTCTGGAGCACCATCCTCAGCAGCGCGAGGCTCTCGGGAGCCCTATCCTCAGCAGGGCGAGCCTCTCTGGAGCCCCATCCTCAGCAGTGCCTGGCTCTCTGGAGCACCATCCTCAGCAGGGCGAGGCTCTCTGGAGCCCCATCCTCAGCAGTGCCAGGCTCTCTGGAGCACCATCCTCAGCAGCAAGAGGCTCTCTGGAGCACCATCCTCAGCAGCGTGAGGCTCTCTGGAGCCCCATCCTCAGCAGGGCGAGGCTCCCTGGAGCACTATCCTCAGCAGTGCCAGGCTCTCTGGAGCACCATCCTGAGCAGGGCGAGGCTCTCTGGAGCACCATCCTCAGCAGGGCGAGGCTCTCTGGAGCACCATCCTAAGCAGAGCGAGGCTCTCTGGAGCCCCATCCTCAGCAGGGCCAGGCTCTCTGGAGCCCCATCCTCAGCAGGGCGAGGCTCCCTGGAGCACCATCCTCAGCAGTGCCAGGCTCTCTGGAGCACCATCCTCAGCAGGGCGAGGCTCTCTGTAGCCCTATCCTCAGCAGCGCGAGGCTCTCGGGAGCACCATCCTAAGCAGAGCGAGGCTCTCTGGAGCACCATCCTCAGCAGTGCCAGGCTCTCTGGAGCACCATCCTCAGCAGCGCGAGGCTCTCTGGAGCCCCATCCTCAGCAGGCAGAGGCTCTCTGGAGCCCCATCCTCAGCAGCGCGAGGGTCTCTGGAGCACCATCCTCAGCAGCGCGAGGCTCTTTGGAGCACCATCCTCAGCAGGGCGAGGCTCTCTGGCACACCATCCTCAGCAGCGCGAGGCTCTCTGTAGCACCATCCTCAGCAGCGCGAGGCTCTCTGGAGGTCCATCCTCAGCAGGCCGAGGCTCTCTGGAGCACCATCCTTAGCAGGGCGAGGCTCTCTGGAGCTCCATCCTCAGCAGAGCGAGGCTCTCTGGAGCACCATCCTCAGCAGCGCGAGGCTCTCTGGAGGTCCATCCTCAGCAGGCCGAGGCTCTCTGGAGCACCATCCTCAGCAGTGCCAGGCTCTCTGGAGCCCCATCCTCAACAGGGAGAGGCTCTCTGGAGCACCATCCTCAGCAGGGCGAGGCTCTCTGGAGCACCATCCTTAGCAGGGCGAGGCTCTCTGGAGCTCCATCCTCAGCAGAGCGAGTCTCTCTGGAGCACCATCTTCAGCAGCGCCAGGCTCTCTGGAGCACCATCCTCAGCAGGGTGAGGCTCTCTGGAGCACCATCCTCAGCAGCGCGAGGCTCTCTGAAGCTCCATCCTCAGCAGCGCGAGGCTCTTTGGAGCACCATCCTCAGCAGGGCGAGGCTCTCTGGCACACCATCCTCAGCAGCGCGAGGCTCTCTGTAGCACCATCCTCAGCAGCGCGAGGCTCTCTGGAGGTCCATCCTCAGCAGGCCGAGGCTCTCTGGAGCACCATCCTCAGCAGGGCGAGGCTCTCGGGAGCACCATCCTCAGCAGGGCAAGGCTCTCTAGAGCCCCATCCTCTGCAGAGCGAGGCTTCTCTGGAGCCCCATCCTCAGCAGCACGAGGCTCTCTGGAGCACCATCCTCAGCAGGGCGAGGCTCTCTGGATCACCATCCTCAGCAGCGCGAGGCTCTCTGGAGCACCATCCTCAGCAGCGCGAGGCTCTCTGGAGCACCATCCTCAGCAGTACCAGGCTCTCTGGAGCCCCATCCTCAGCAGTGCCAGGCTCTCTGGAGCACCATCCTCAGCAGTGCGAGGCTCTCGGGAGCCCCATCCTCAGAAGCAAGAGGCTCTCTGGAGCACCATCCTCAGCAGCGCCAGGCTCTCTGGAGCACCATCCTCAGCAGTGCCAGGCTCTCTGGAGCACCATCCTCAGCAGTGCCAGGCGTTCTGGAGCACCATCCTCAGCAGGGCGAGGCTCTCTGGAGCACCATCCTCAGCAGGGCGAGGCTCTCTGGAGCACCATCCTCAGCAGCGCCAGGCTCTCTGGAGCACCAGCATCAGCAGAGCGAGGCTCTCTGGAGCACCATCCTCAGCAGGGCGAGGCTCTCTGGAGCACCATCCTCAGCAGGGCGAGGCTCTCAGGAGCCCTATCCTCAGCAGGGCGAGCCTCTCTGGAGCCCCATCCTCAGCAGCGCCTGGCTCTCTGGAGCACCATCCTCAGCAGGGCGAGGCTCTCTGGAGCCCCATCCTCAGCAGTGCCAGGCTCTCTGGAGCACCATCCTCAGCAGCAAGAGGCTCTCTGGAGCACCATCCTCAGCAGCGTGAGGCTCTCTGGAGCCCCATCCTCAGCAGGGTGAGGCTCCCTGGAGCACTATCCTCAGCAGTGCCAGGCTCTCTGGAGCACCATCCTAAGCAGAGCGAGGCTCTCTGGAGCACCATCCTCAGCAGGGCCAGGCTCTCTGGACCACCATCCTCAGCAGTGCCAGGCTCTCTGGAGCACCATCCTCAGCAGCGCGAGGCTCTCTGGAGCCCCATCCTCAGCAGGCAGAGGCTCTCTGGAGCCCCATCCTCAGCAGCGCGAGGGTCTCTGGAGCACCATCCTCAGCAGCGCGAGGCTCTCTGAAGCTCCATCCTTAGCGGCGCGAGGCTCTTTGGAGCACCATCCTCAGCAGGGCGAGGCTCTCTGGCACACCATCCTCAGCAGCGCGAGGCTCTCTGTAGCACCATCCTCAGCAGCGCGAGGCTCTCTGGAGGTCCATCCTCAGCAGGCCGAGGCTCTCTGGAGCACCATCCTCAGCAGTGCCAGGCTATCTGGAGCCCCATCCTCAACAGGGAGAGGCTCTCTGGAGCACCATCCTCAGCAAGGCGAGGCTCTCTGGAGCACCATCCTTAGCAGGGCGAGGCTCTCTGGAGCTCCATCCTCAGCAGAGCGAGGCTCTCTGGAGCACCATCCTCAGCAGCGCGAGGCTCTCTGGAGGTCCATCCTCAGCAGGCCGAGGCTCTCTGGAGCACCATCCTCAGCAGTGCCAGGCTCTCTGGAGCCCCATCCTCAACAGGGAGAGGCTCTCTGGAGCACCATCCTCAGCAGGGCGAGGCTCTCTGGAGCACCATCCTTAGCAGGGCGAGGCTCTCTGGAGCTCCATCCTCAGCAGAGCGAGGCTCTCTGGAGCACCATCCTCAGCAGCGCCAGGCTCTCTGGAGCACCATCCTCAGCAGGGTGAGGCTCTCTGGAGCACCATCCTCAGCAGCGCGAGGCTCTCTGAAGCTCCATCCTCAGCAGCGCGAGGCTCTTTGGAGCATCATCCTCAGCAGGGCGAGGCTCTCTGGCACACCATCCTCAGCAGCGCGAGGCTCTCTGTAGCACCATCCTCAGCAGCGCGAGGCTCTCTGGAGGTCCATCCTCAGCAGGCCGAGGCTCTCTGGAGCACCATCCTCAGCAGTGCCAGGCTCTCTGGAGCCCCATCCTCAACAGGGAGAGGCTCTCTGGAGCACCATCCTCAGCAGGGCGAGGCTCTCTGGAGCACCATCCTTAGCAGGGCGAGGCTCTCTGGAGCACCATCCTCAGCAGGGCGAGGCTCTCTGGAGCACCATCCTTAGCAGGGCGAGGCTCTCTGGAGCTCCATCCTCAGCAGAGCGAGGCTCTCTGGAGCACCATCCTCAGCAGCGCCAGGCTCTCTGGAGCACCATCCTCAGCAGGGTGAGGCTCTCTGGAGCACCATCCTCAGCAGCGCCAGGCTCTCTGGAGCCCCATCATCAGCAGTGTGAGGCTCTCTGGAGCACCATCCTCAGCAGCGCCAGGCTCTCTGGAGCACCATCCTCAGCAGTGCGAGGCTCTCTGGAGCACCATCCTCAGCAGTGTGAGGCTCTCTGAAGCACCATCCTCAGCAGGGCGAGGCTCTCTGGAGCCCCATCCTCAGCAGGGCGAGGCTCTCTGGAGCCCCATCCTCAGCAGCGCGAGGCTCTCTGGAGCCCCATCCTCAGCAGGGCGAGGATCTCTGGAGCCCCATCCTCAGCAGGGCGAGGCTCTCTGGAGCCCCATCCTCAGCAGTGCCAGGCTCTCTGGAGCACCATCCTCAGCAGGGCGAGGCTCTCTGGAGCACCATCCTCAGCAGCGCGAGGCTCTCTGAAGCCCCATCCTCAGCAGGGCGAGGCTCTCTGGAGCACCATCCTCAGCAGGGCGAGGCTCTCTGGAGCACCATCCTCAGCAGGGCGAGGCTCTCTGGAGCACCATCCTTAGCAGGGCGAGGCTCTCTGGAGCTCCATCCTCAGCAGAGCGAGGCTCTCTGGAGCACCCTCCTCAGCAGCGCCAGGCTCTCTGGAGCACCATCCTCAGCAGGGTGAGGCTCTCTGGAGCACCATCCTCAGCAGCGCCAGGCTCTCTGGAGCCCCATCATCAGCAGTGTGAGGCTCTCTGGACCACCATCCTCAGCAGCGCCAGGCTCTCTGGAGCACCATCCTCAGCAGTGCCAGTCTCTCTGAAGATCCATCCTCAGCAGCGCGAGGCTCTTTGGAGCCCCATCCTCAACAGGGAGAGGCTCTCTGGAGCACCATCCTCAGCAGGGCGAGGCTCTCTGGAGCACCATCCTTAGCAGGGCGAGGCTCTCTGGAGCTCCATCCTCAGCAGAGCGAGGCTCTCTGGAGCACCATCCTCAGCAGCGCCAGGCTCTCTGGAGCACCATCCTCAGCAGGGTGAGGCTCTCTGGAGCACCATCCTCAGCAGCGCCAGGCTCTCTGGAGCCCCATCCTCAGCAGCACGAGGCTCTCTGGAGCACCATCCTCAGCACGGCGAGGCTCTCTGGAGCACCATCCTCAGCAGCGCGAGGCTCTCTGGAGCCCCATCCTCAGCAGTGCGAGGCTCTCTGGAGCACCATCCTCAGCACTGCCAGGCTCTCTGGAGCACCATCCTCAGCAGTGCCAGTCTCTCTGAAGATCCATCCTCAGCAGAGCGAGGCTCTTTGGAGCACCATCCTCAGCAGGGCGAGGCTCTCTGGCACACCATCCTCAGCAGCGCGAGGCTCTCTGGAGCACCATCCTCAGCAGCACGAGGCTCTCTGGACCCCCAATCTCAGTAGGGCAAGGCGCTCTGGAGCACCATCCTCAGCAGTGCGAGGCTCTCTGGAGCACCATCATCAGCAGCGCGAGGCTCTCTGGAGCACCATCCTCAGCAGCGCGAGGCTCTCTGAAGCACCATCCTCAGCAGGGCGAGGCTCTCTGGAGCACCATCCTCAGCAGGGCAAGGCTCTCTGGAGCCCCATCCTCAGCAGTGCGAGGCTCTCTGGAGCACCATCCTTAGCAGGGCGAGGCTCTCTGGAGCACCATCCTCAGCAGCGCCAGGCTCTCTGGAGCACCATCCTCAGCAGGGCAAGGCTCTCTGGAGCACCATCCCCAGCAGGGCGAGGCTCTCTGGAGCACCATCCTCAGCAGGGCGAGGCTCTCTGGAGCACCATCCTTAGCAGGGCGAGGCTCTCTGGAGCACCATCCTCAGCAGCGCCAGGCTCTCTGGAGCACCATCCTCAGCAGGGCGTGGCTCTCTGGAGCACCATCCCCAGCAGGGCGAGGCTCTCTGGAGCACCATCCTCAGCAGGGCGAGGCTCTCTGGAGCACCATCCTCTGCAGAGCGAGGCTCTATGGAGCACCATCCTCAGCAGCGCGAGGCTCTCTGGAGTCTCATCCTCAGCAGCGCGAGGATCTCTGGAGCACCATCCTCAGCAGAGCGAGGCTCTCTGGAGCACCATCCTCAGCAGTGCCAGGCTCTCTGGAGCACCATCCTCAGCAACGCGAGGCTCTCTGGAGCACCATCCTCAGCAGGGCAAGGCTCTCTGGAGCACCATCCTCAGCCGTTGCTAGGCTCTCTGGAGACCCATCCTCAGCAGTGCCAGGCTCTCTGGAGCACCATCCTCAGCAGCGCGAGGCTCTCTGGAGCCCCATCCTCAGCAGTGCCAGGCTCTCTGGAGCACCATCCTCAGCAGGGCGAGGCTCTCTGGAGCACCATCCTCAGCAGGGCGAGGCTCTCTGGAGGACCATCCTCAGCAGGGTGAGGCTCTCTGGAGCACCATCCTCAGCAGGGCCAGGCTCTCTGGAGCCCCATCATCAGCAGGGCGAGGCTGTCTGGAGCACCATCCTCAGCAGTGCCAGGCTATCTGGAGCACCATCCTCAGCAGTGTGAGGCTCTCTGGAGCCCCATCCTCAGCAGTGCCAGGCTCTCTGGAGCACCATCCTCAGCAGCGCGAGGCTCTCTGGAGCACCATCCTCAGCAGTGCCAGGATCTCTGGAGCCCCATCCTCAGCAGCGCCAGGCTCTCTGGAGCCCAATCCTCAGCAGGGCGAGGCTCTCTGGATCACCATCCTCAGCAGTGCCAGGCTCTCTGGAGCCCCATCCTCAGCAGGGCGAGGCTCTCTGGAGCACCATCCTCAGCAGCGCGAGGCTCTCAGGAGCACCATCCTCAGCAGTGTGAGGCTCTCTGGAGCACCATCCTCAGCAGTGCGAGGCTCTCTGGAGCACCATCCTCAGCAGTGTGAGGCTCTCTGGAGCACCATCCTCAGCAGTGCGAGGCTCTCTGGAGCCCCATCCTCAGTAGTGCGAGGCTTTCTGGAGCACCATCTTCAGCAGCACGAGGCTCTCTGGAGCCCCATCCTCAGCAGGGCAAGGCTCTCTGGAGCACCCTCCTCAGCAGGGCCAGGCTCTCTGGAGCACCATCCTCAGCAGGGCGAGGCTCTCTGGAGCCCCATCCTCAGCAGCGCGAGGGTCTCTGGAGCACCATCCTCAGCAGCGCGAGGCTCTCTGAAGCTCCATCCTCAGCAGCGCGAGGCTCTTTGGAGCACCATCCTCAGCAGGGCGAGGCTCTCTGGCACACCATCCTCAGCAGCGCGAGGCTCTCTGTAGCACCATCCTCAGCAGTGCCAGGCTCTCTGGAGCACCATCCTCAGCAGTGCCAGGCACTCTGGAGCCCCATCCTCAGCAGTGCCAGGCTCTCTGGAGCACCATCCTCAGCAGCGCGAGGCTCTCTGGAGCCCCATCCTCAGCAGGGCGAGGCTCTCATGATCAGCATCCCCTGCAGGGCGAGTCTCTCTGGAGCCCTATCCTCAGCAGTGGGAGGCTCTCTGGAACCCCATCCACAGCAGCGCGAGGCTCTCTGGAGCCCCATCCTCAGCAGCACGAGGCTCTCTGGAGCACCATCCTCAGCAGCACGAGGCTCTCTGGATCACCATCCCCCGCAGGGCGAGTCTCTCTGGAGCACCATCCTCAGCAGCACGAGGCTCTCTGGAGCCCCATCCTCAGCAGCGCGAGGCTCTCTGGAGCACCATCCTCAGCAGGGCGAGGCTCTCTGGAGCTCCATCCTCAGCAGGGCGAGGCTCTCTGGAGCACCATCCTCAGCAGAGCGAGGCTCTCTGGAGCACCATCCTCAGCAGCGCAAGGCTCTCAGGAGCACCATCCTCAGCAGGGCGAGGCTCTCTGGAGCACCATCCTCAGCAGCGCCAGGATCTCTGGAGCACCATCCAGAGCAGTGCAAGGCTCTCTGGAGCCCCATCCTCAGCAGCGCGAGGCTCTCTGGAGCACCATCCTCAGCAGAGCGAGGCTCTCTGGAGCACCATCCTCAGCAGCGCAAGGCTCTCCGGAGCACCATCCTCAGCAGCGCGAGGCTCTCTGAAGCACCATCCTCAGCAGTGCCAGGCTCTCTGGAGCACCATCCTCATCAGTGCCAGGCTCTCTGGAGCCCCATCCTCAGCAGGGCGAGGCTCTCTGGAGCACCATCCCCAGCAGGGCGAGGCTCTCTGGAGCACCATCCTCAGCAGGGCAAGGCTCTCTGGAGCACCATCCTCAGCAGCGCAAGGCTCTCCGGAGCACCATCCTAAGCAGTGCGAGGCTCTCTGGAGCCCCATCCTCAGCAGGGCGAGGCTCTCTGGAGCCCCATCCTCAGCAGCGCGAGGCTCTCTGAAGCACCATTGTCAGCAGTGCCAGGCTCTCTGGAGCACCATCCTCATCAGTGCCAGGCTCTCTGGAGCACCATCCTCATCAGTGCCAGGCTCTCTGGAGCACCATCCTCAGCAGGGCGAGGCTCTCTGGAGCACCATCCTCAGCAGGGCGAGGCTCTCTGGAGCCCCAGCATCTGCAGCGCGAGGCTCTCTGGAGCACCATCCTCAGCAGCGCAAGGCTCTCTGGAGCACCATCCTCATCAGCCCGAGGCTCTCTGGAGCACCATCCTCAACAGGGCGAGGCTCTCTGGAGCCCCATCCTGAGCAGGGCGAGGCTCTCTGGAGCACCATCCTCAGCAGCGCGAGGCTCTCTGGAGCCCCATCCTCAGCAGCGCGAGGCTCTCTGGAGCACCATCCTCAGCAGGGTGAGGCTCTCTGGAGCCCCATCCTCAGCAGCGCAAGGCTCTCTAGAGCACGATCCTCAGCAGCGCAAGGCTCTCTGGAGCACCATCCTCATCAGCCCGAGGCTCTCTGGAGCACCATCCTCAGCAGGGCGAGGCTCTCTGGAGCCCCATCCTCAGCAGCGTGAATCTCTCTGGAGCACCATCCTCAGCAGCGCGAGGCTCTCTGGAGCCCCATCCTCAGCAGGGCGAGGCTCTCTGGAGCACCATCCTCAGCAGGGCGAGGCTCTCTGGAGCACCATCCTCAGCAGGGCGAGGCTCTCTGGAGCCCCATCCTCAGCAGCGCGAGGCTCTCTGGAGCCCCATCCTCAGCAGCGTGAGGCTCTCTGGAGCACCATCCTCAGCAGTTCTAGGCTCTCTGGAGCACCATCCTCAGCAGTGTGAGGCTCTATGGAGCACCATCCTCAGCAGCGCGAGGCTCACTGGAGCACCATCCTCAGCAGTGTGAGGCTCTCTGGAGCACCATCCTCATCAGTGCCAGGCTCTTTGGAGCACCATCCTCAGCAGCACAAGGCTCTCTGGAGCACCAGCATCAGCAGGGCGAGGCTCTCTGGAGCACCATCCTCAGCAGCGCCAGGCTCTCTGGAGCACCATCCTCAGCAGCGCGAGTCTCTCTGGAGCACCATCCTGAGCAGGGCGAGGCTCTCTGGAGCCCAATCCTCAGCAGCGCAAGGCTCTTTGGAATACCATCCTCAGCAGCAAGGGGCTCTCTGGAGCACCATCCTCAGCAGGGTGAGGCTCTCTGGAGCACCATCCTCCGCAGGGCGAAGCTCTCTGGAGCACCATCCTCAGCAGTGCGAGGCTCTCTGGAGCCCAATCCTCAGCAGCGCAAGGCTCTTTGGAATACCATCCTCAGCAGGGCGAGGCTCTCTGGAGCACCATCTTCAGCAGCGCGAGGCTCTCTGGAGCACCATCCTCAGCAGGGCGAGGCTCTCTGGAGCACCATCCTCAGCAGGGCGAGGCTCTCTGGAGCCCCATCCTCAGCAGCGCGAGGCTCTCTGGAGCACCATCCTCAGCAGGGGGGGCTCTCTGAAGCTCCATCCTCAGCAGCGCGAGGCTCTTTGGAGCACCATCCTCAGCAGGGCGAGGCTCTCTGGCACACCATCCTCAGCAGCGCGAGGCTCTCTGTAGCACCATCCTCAGCAGTGCCAGGCTCTCTGGAGCACCATCCTCAGCAGTGCCAGGCACTCTGGAGCCCCATCCTCAGCAGTGCCAGGCTCTCTGGAGCACCATCCTCAGCAGCGCGAGGCTCTCTGGAGCCCCATCCTCAGCAGGGCGAGGCTCTCATGATCAGCATCCCCCGCAGGGCGAGTCTCTCTGGAGCCCTATCCTCAGCAGTGCGAGGCTCTCTGGAGCCCCATCCACAGCAGCGCGAGGCTCTCTGGAGCCCCATCCTCAGCAGCACGAGGCTCTCTGGAGCACCATCCTCAGCAGCACGAGGCTCTCTGGATCACCATCCCCCGCAGGGCGAGTCTCTCTGGAGCACCATCCTCAGCAGCACGAGGCTCTCTGGAGCCCCATCCTCAGCAGCGCGAGGCTCTCTGGAGCACCATCCTCAGCAGGGCGAGGCTCTCTGGAGCTCCATCCTCAGCAGGGCGAGGCTCTCTGGAGCACCATCCTCAGCAGAGCGAGGCTCTCTGGAGCACCATCCTCAGCAGCGCAAGGCTCTCCGGAGCACCATCCTCAGCAGGGCGAGGCTCTCTGGAGCACCATCCTCAGCAGCGCCAGGATCTCTGGAGCACCATCCAGAGCAGTGCAAGGCTCTCTGGAGCCCCATCCTCAGCAGCGCGAGGCTCTCTGGAGCACCATCCTCAGCAGAGCGAGGCTCTCTGGAGCACCATCCTCAGCAGCGCAAGGCTCTCCGGAGCACCATCCTCAGCAGCGCGAGGCTCTCTGAAGCACCATCCTCAGCAGTGCCAGGCTCTCTGGAGCACCATCCTCATCAGTGCCAGGCTCTCTGGAGCCCCATCCTCAGCAGGGCGAGGCTCTCTGGAGCACCATCCCCAGCAGGGCGAGGCTCTCTGGAGCACCATCCTCAGCAGGGCGAGGCTCTCTGGAGCACCATCCTCAGCAGCGCAAGGCTCTCCGGAGCACCATCCTAAGCAGTGCGAGGCTCTCTGGAGCCCCATCCTCAGCAGGGCGAGGCTCTCTGGAGCCCCATCCTCAGCAGCGCGAGGCTCTCTGAAGCACCATTCTCAGCAGTGCCAGGCTCTCTGGAGCACCATCCTCATCAGTGCCAGGCTCTCTGGAGCACCATCCTCAGCAGGGCGAGGCTCTCTGGAGCACCATCCTCAGCAGGGCGAGGCTCTCTGGAGCCCCAGCATCTGCAGCGCGAGGCTCTCTGGAGCACAATCCTCAGCAGCGCAAGGCTCTCTGGAGCACCATCCTCAGCAGCGCGAGGCTCTCTGGAGCACCATCCTCAGCAGGGTGAGGCTCTCTGGAGCCCCATCCTCAGCAGCGCAAGGCTCTCTAGAGCACGATCCTCAGCAGCGCAAGGCTCTCTGGAGCACCATCCTCATCAGCCCGAGGCTCTCTGGAGCACCATCCTCAGCAGGGCGAGGCTCTCTGGAGCCCCATCCTCAGCAGCGTGAATCTCTCTGGAGCACCATCCTCAGCAGCGCGAGGCTCTCTGGAGCCCCATCCTCAGCAGGGCGAGGCTCTCTGGAGCACCATCCTCAGCAGGGCGAGGCTCTCTGGAGCACCATCCTCAGCAGGGCGAGGCTCTCTGGAGCCCCATCCTCAGCAGCGCGAGGCTCTCTGGAGCCCCATCCTCAGCAGCACGAGGCTCTCTGGAGCACCATCCTCAGCCGTTCTAGGCTCTCTGGAGCACCATCCTCAGCAGTGTGAGGCTCTATGGAGCACCATCCTCAGCAGCGCGAGGCTCACTGGAGCACCATCCTCAGCAGTGTGAGGCTCTCTGGAGCACCATCCTCATCAGTGCCAGGCTCTTTGGAGCACCATCCTCAGCAGCACAAGGCTCTCTGGAGCACCAGCATCAGCAGGGCGAGGCTCTCTGGAGCACCATCCTCAGCAGCGCCAGGCTCTCTGGAGCACCATCCTCAGCAGCGCGAGTCTCTCTGGAGCACCATCCTGAGCAGGGCGAGGCTCTCTGGAGCCCAATCCTCAGCAGCGCAAGGCTCTTTGGAATACCATCCTCAGCAGCAAGGGGCTCTCTGGAGCACCATCCTCAGCAGGGTGAGGCTCTCTGGAGCACCATCCTCCGCAGGGCGAAGCTCTCTGGAGCACCATCCTCAGCAGTGCGGGGCTCTCTGGAGCCCAATCCTCAGCAGCGCAAGGCTCTTTGGAATACCATCCTCAGCAGGGCGAGGCTCTCTGGAGCACCATCTTCAGCAGCGCGAGGCTCTCTGGAGCACCATCCTCAGCAGGGCGAGGCTCTCTGGAGCACCATCCTCAGCAGGGCGAGGCTCTCTGGAGCCCCATCCTCAGCAGCGCGAGGCTCTCTGGAGCACCATCCTCAGCAGGGGGGGCTCTCTGGAGCTCCATCCTCAGCAGGGCGAGGCTCTCTGGAGCACCATCCTCAGCAGAGCGAGGCTCTCTGGAGCACCATCCTCAGCAGCGCAAGGCTCTCCGGAGCACCATCCTCAGCAGGGCGAGGCTCTCTGGAGCACCATCCTCAGCAGCGCCAGGATCTCTGGAACACCATCCTCAGCAGCGCAAGGCTCTCTGGAGCCCCATCCTCAGCAGCGCGAGGCTCTCTGGAGCACCATCCTCAGCAGCGCCAGGATCTCTGGAGCACCATCCTCAGCAGTGCAAGGCTCTCTGGAGCCCCATCCTCAGCAGCGCAAGGCTCTCCGGAGCACCATCCTCAGCAGCGCGAGGCTCTCTGAAGCACCATCCTCAGCAGTGCCAGGCTCTCTGGAGCACCATCCTCATCAGTGCCAGGCTCTCTGGAGCCCCATCCTCAGCAGGGCGAGGCTCTCTGGAGCACCATCCCCAGCAGGGCGAGGCTCTCTGGAGCACCATCCTCAGCAGGGCGAGGCTCTCTGGAGCACCATCCTCAGCAGCGCAAGGCTCTCCGGAGCACCATCCTAAGCAGTGCGAGGCTCTCTGGAGCCCCATCCTCAGCAGGGCGAGGCTCTCTGGAGCCCCATCCTCAGCAGCGTGAGGCTCTCTGAAGCACCATCCTCAGCAGTGCCTGGCTCTATGGAGCACCATCCTCATCAGTGCCAGGCTCTCTGGAGCACCATCCTCAGCAGGGCGAGGCTCTCTGGAGCACCATCCTCAGCAGGGCGAGGCTCTCTGGAGCCCCAGCATCTGCAGCGCGAGGCTCTCTGGAGCACCATCCTCAGCAGCACGAGGTTCTCTGGAGCACCATCCTCAGCAGGCCGAGGCTCTCTGGAGCCCCATCCTCAGCAGCGCGAGGCTCGCTGGAGCACCATCCTCAGCAGGGCGAGGCTCTCTGGAGCACCATCCTCAGCAGAGCGAGGCTCTCTGGAGCCCCATCCTGAGCAGGGCGACGCTTTCTGGAGCACCATCCTCAGCAGCACAAGGCTCTCTGGAGCACCAGCATCAGCAGGGCGAGGCTCTCTGGAGCACCATCCTCAGCAGCGCCAGGCTCTCTGGAGCACCATCCTCAGCAGCGCGAGTCTCTCTGGAGCACCATCCTGAGCAGGGCGAGGCTCTCTGGATCCCAATCCTCAGCAGCGCAAGGCTCTTTGGAATACCATCCTCAGCAGCAAGGGGCTCTCTGGAGCACCATCCTCAGCAGCACGAGGTTCTCTGGAGCACCATCCTCAGCAGGCCGAGGCTCTCTGGAGCCCCATCCTCAGCAGCGCGAGGCTCGCTGGAGCACCATCCTCAGCAGGGCGAGGCTCTCTGGAGCACCATCCTCAGCAGTGCGAGGCTCTCTGGAGCCCAATCCTCAGCAGCGCAAGGCTCTTTGGAATACCATCCTCAGCAGGGCTAGGCTCTCTGGAGCACCATCTTCAGCAGCGCGAGGCTCTTTGGAGCACCATCCTCAGCAGGGCGAGGCTCTCTGGAGCACCATCCTCAGCAGGGCGAGGCTCTCTGGAGCCCCATCCTCAGCAGCGCGAGGCTCTCTGGAGCACCATCCTCAGCAGGGCGAGGCTCTCTGGAGCTCCATCCTCAGCAGGGCGAGGCTCTCTGGAGCACCATCCTCAGCAGAGCGAGGCTCTCTGGAGCACCATCCTCAGCAGCGCAAGGCTCTCCGGAGCACCATCCTCAGCAGGGCGAGGCTCTCTGGAGCACCATCCTCAGCAGCGCCAGGATCTCTGGAGAACCATCCTCAGCAGTGCAAGGCTCTCTGGAGCCCCATCCTCAGCAGCGCGAGGCTCTCTGGAGCACCATCCTCAGCAGCGCCAGGATCTCTGGAGCACCATCCTCAGCAGTGCAAGGCTCTCTGGAGCCCCATCCTCAGCAGCGCAAGGCTCTCCGGAGCACCATCCTCAGCAGCGCGAGGCTCTCTGAAGCACCATCCTCAGCAGTGCCAGGCTCTCTTGAGCACCATCCTCATCAGTGCCAGGCTCTCTGGAGCCCCATCCTCAGCAGGGCGAGGCTCTCTGGAGCACCATCCCCAGCAGGGCGAGGCTCTCTGGAGCACCATCCTCAGCAGGGCGAGGCTCTCTGGAGCACCATCCTCAGCAGCGCAAGGCTCTCCGGAGCACCATCCTAAGCAGTGCGAGGCTCTCTGGAGCCCCATCCTCAGCAGGGCGAGGCTCTCTGGAGCCCCATCCTCAGCAGCGCGAGGCTCTCTGAAGCACCATCCTCAGCAGTGCCAGGCTCTCTGGAGCACCATCCTCATCAGTGCCAGGCTCTCTGGAGCACCATCCTCAGCAGGGCGAGGCTCTCTGGAGCACCATCCTCAGCAGGGCGAGGCTCTCTGGAGCCCCAGCATCTGCAGCGCGAGGCTCTCTGGAGCACCATCCTCAGCAGCACGAGGCTCTCTGGAGCACCATCCTCAGCAGGCCGAGGCTCTCTGGAGCCCCATCCTCAGCAGCGCGAGGCTCGCTGGAGCACCATCCTCAGCAGGGCGAGGCTCTCTGGAGCACCATCCTCAGCAGGGCGAGGCTCTCTGGAGCCCCATCCTGAGCAGGGCGACGCTCTCTGGAGCACCATCCTCAGCAGCGCGAGGCTCTCTGGAGCCTCATCCTCAGCAGCGCGAGGCTCTCTGGAGCACCATCCTCAGCAGGGTGAGGCTCTCTGGAGCCCCATCCTCAGCAGCGCAAGGCTCTCTAGAGCACGATCCTCAGCAGCGCAAGGCTCTCTGGAGCACCATCCTCATCAGCCCGAGGCTCTCTGGAGCACCATCCTCAGCAGGGCGAGGCTCTCTGGAGCCCCATCCTCAGCAGCGTGAATCTCTCTGGAGCACCATCCTCAGCAGCGCGAGGCTCTCTGGAGCCCCATCCTCAGCAGGGCGAGGCTCTCTGGAGCACCATCCTCAGCAGGGCGAGGCTGTCTGGAGCACCATCCTCAGCAGGGTGAGGCTCTCTGGAGCCCCATCCTCAGCAGCGCGAGGGCTCTCTGGAGCCCCATCCACAGCAGCGTGAGGCTCTCTGGAGCACCATCCTCAGCAGTTCTATGCTCTCTGGAGCACCATCCTCAGCAGTGTGAGGCTCTATGGAGCACCATCCTCAGCAGCGCGAGGCTCTCTGGAGCACCATCCTCAGCAGTGTGAGGCTCTCTGGAGCACCATCCTCATCAGTGCCAGGCTCTTTGGAGCACCATCCTCAGCAGCACAAGGCTCTCTGGAGCACCAGCATCAGCAGGGCGAGGCTCTCTGGAGCACCATCCTCAGCAGCGCCAGGCTCTCTGGAGCACCATCCTCAGCAGCGCGAGTCTCTCTGGAGCACCATCCTGAGCAGGGCGAGGCTCTCTGGAGCCCAATCCTCAGCAGCGCAAGGCTCTTTGGAATACCATCCTCAGCAGCAAGGGGCTCTCTGGAGCACCATCCTCAGCAGGGCGAGGCTCTCTGGAGCACCATCCTCCGCAGGGCGAGGCTCTCTGGAGCACCATCCTCAGCAGTGCGAGGCTCTCTGGAGCCCAATCCTCAGCAGCGCAAGGCTCTTTGGAATACCATCCTCAGCAGGGCGAGGCTCTCTGGAGCACCATCTTCAGCAGCGCGAGGCTCTCTGGAGCACCATCCTAAGCAGTGCGAGGCTCTCTGGAGCCCCATCCTCAGCAGCGCGAGGCTCTCTGGAGCACCATCCTCAGCAGGGTGAGGCTCTCTGGAGCCCCATCCTCAGCAGTGCCAGGCTCTTTGGAGCACCATCCTCTGCAGGGCGAGGCTCCCTGGAGCCCCATCCTCAGCAGCGCCAGGCTCTCTGGAGCCCCATCCTCAGCAGCGCCAGGCTCTCTGGAGCACCATCCTCAGCAGTGCCAGGCTCTCTGGAGCCCCATCCTCAGCAGCGCGAGGCTCTCTGGAGCACCATCCTCAGCAGGGCGAGGCTCTCTGGAGCCCCATCCTCAGCAGGGTGAGGCTCTCTGGAGCACCATCCTCAGCAGGGGGAGGCTCTCTGGAGCACCATCCTCAGCAGGGTGAGGCTCTCTGGAGCCCCATCCTCAGCAGTGCCAGGCTCTCTGGAGCCCCATCCTCAGCAGTGCGAGGCTCTCTGGAGCCCCATCCTCAGCAGCGCAAGGCTCTCTGGAGCCCCATCCTCAGCAGGGCAAGGCTCTCTGGAGCCCCATCCTCAGCAGAGCGAGGCTCTCTGGAGCACCATCCTCAGCAGGTCGAGGCTCTCTGGAGCACCATCCTCAGCAGGGCGAGGCTCTCTGGAGCACCATCGTCAGCAGCGCGAGGCTCTCTGGAGCACCATCCTCAGCAGCGCGAGGCTCTCTGGAGCACCATCCTCAGCAGGGCGAGGCTCCCTGGAGCCCCACCCTCAGCAGCACAAGGCTCTCTGGAGCACCATCCTCAGCAGGGGGAGGCTCTCTGGAGCCCCATCCTCAGCAGTGCGAGGCTCTCTGGAGCCCCATCCTCAGCAGCGCAAGGCTCTCTGGAGCCCCATCCTCAGCAGGGCAAGGCTCTCTGGAGCCCCATCCTCAGCAGAGCGAGGCTCTCTGGAGCACCATCCTCAGCCGGGCGAGGCTCTCTGGAGCACCATCCTCAGCCGGGCGAGGCTCTCTGGAGCACCATCCTCAGCAGGGTGAGGCTCTCTGGAGCACCATCGTCAGCAGCGCGAGGCTCTCTGGAGCACCATCCTCAGCAGCGCGAGGCTCTCTGGAGCACCATCCTCAGCAGGGCGAGGCTCTCTGGAGCACCATCCTCAGCAGCACAAGGCTCTCTGGAGCCCCATCCTCAGCAGCTCGAGGCTCTCTGGAGCCCCATCCTCAGCAGGGCAAGGCTCTCTGGAGCACCATCCTCAGCAGTGCCAGGCTCTCTGGAGCCCCTTCCTCAGCAGTGCCAGACTCTCGGGAGCACCATCCTCAGCAGCGCCAGGCTCTCTGGAGCACCATCCTCAGCAGCGCGAGGCTCTCTGGAGCCCCATCCTCAGCAGGGCAAGGCTCTCTGGAGCACCATCCTTAGCAGGGCGAGGCTCTCTGGAGCCCCATCCTCAGCATCACAAGGCTCTCTTGAGCACCATCCTCAGCAGCACGAGGCTCTCTGGAGCACCATCCTCATCAGCACGAGGCTCTCTGGAGCACCATCTTCAGCAGCGCGAGGCTCTCTGGAGCACCATCCTCAGCAGCACAAGGCTCTTTGGAGCACCATCCTCAGCAGTGCCAGGCTCTCTGGAGCACCATCCTCAGCAGTGCCAGGCTCTCTGGAGCACCATCCTCAGCAGCGCGAGGCTCTCTGGAGCACCATCCTCAGCCGGGCGACGCTCTCTGGAGCACCATCCTCAGCAGCGCGAGGCTCTCTGGAGCCCCGTCCTCAGCAGCGCGAGGCTCTCTGGATCACCATCCTCAGCAGGGCGAGGCTCTCTGGAGCACCATCCTCAGCAGGGCGAGGCTCTCTGGAGCACCATCCTCAGCAGCGCCAGGCTCTCTGCAGCACCATCCTCAGCAGTGCCAGGCTCTCTGGAGCACCTTCCTCAGCAGAGCGAGGCTCTCTGGAGCCCCATCCTCAGCAGCACGCGGCTCTGTGGAGCACCATCCTCAGCAGGGCGAGGCTCTCTGGAGCACCATCCTCAGCTGCACAAGGCTCTCTGGAGCACCATCCTCATCAGTGCCAGGCTCTTTGGAGCACCATCCTCAGCAGCGCGAGGCTCTCTGGAGCCCCATCCTCAGCAGGGTGAGGCTCTATGGAGCACCATCCTCAGCAGCGCGAGGCTCTCTGGAGCACAATCCTCATCAGCGCGAGGCTCTCTGGAGCCCCATCCTCATCAGGGAGAGGCTCTCTGGAGCCCCATCCTCAGCAGCGCGAGGCTCTCTGGAGCACCATCCTCAGCAGGGCGAGGCTCTCTGGAGCACCATCCTCAGCAGCACAAGGCTCTCTGGAGCACCATCCTCAGCAGGGCGAGACTCTCTGGAGCCCCATCCTCAGCAGGGTGAGTCTCTCTGGAGCACCATCCTCAGCAGTGCCAGGCTCTCTGGAGCACCATCCTCAGCAGCGCGAGGCTCTCTGGAGCCCCATCCTCAGCAGCGCCAGGCTCTCTGGAGCACCATCCTCAGCAGCTCCAGGCTCTCTGGAGCACCATCCTCAGCAGGGCGAGGCTCCCTGGAGCCCCACCCTCAGCAGCACAAGGCTCTCTGGAGCACCATCCTCAGCAGGGCGAGGCTCTCTGGAGCACCATCCTCAGCAGCACAAGGCTCTCTGGAGCCCCATCCTCAGCAGCTCGAGGCTCTCTGGAGCCCCATCCTCAGCAGGGGGAGGCTCTCTGGAGCCCCATCCTCAGCAGTGCGAGGCTCTCTGGAGCCCCATCCTCAGCAGCGCAAGGCTCTCTGGAGCCCCATCCTCAGCAGGGCAAGGCTCTCTGGAGCCCCATCCTCAGCAGAGCGAGGCTCTCTGGAGCACCATCCTCAGCCGGGCGAGGCTCTCTGGAGCCCCATCCTCAGCCGGGCGAGGCTCTCTGGAGCACCATCCTCAGCAGGGTGAGGCTCTCTGGAGCACCATCGTCAGCAGCGCGAGGCTCTCTGGAGCACCATCCTCAGCAGCGCGAGGCTCTCTGGAGCACCATCCTCAGCAGGGCGAGGCTCTCTGGAGCACCATCCTCAGCAGCACAAGGCTCTCTGGAGCCCCATCCTCAGCAGCTCGAGGCTCTCTGGAGCCCCATCCTCAGCAGGGCAAGGCTCTCTGGAGCACCATCCTCAGCAGTGCCAGGCTCTCTGGAGCCCCTTCCTCAGCAGTGCCAGGCTCTCTGGAGCACCATCCTCAGCAGCGCCAGGCTCTCTGGAGCACCATCCTCAGCAGCGCGAGGCTCTCTGGAGCCCCATCCTCAGCAGGGCAAGGCTCTCTGGAGCACCATCCTCAGCAGTGCCAGGCTCTCTGGAGCACCTTCCTCAGCAGCGCCAGGCTCTCTGGAGCACCATCCTCAGCAGCGCCAGGCTCTTTGGAGCACCATCCTCAGCAGGGCGAGGCTCTCTGGAGCACCATCCTCAGCAGGGCGAGGCTCTCTGGAGCACCATCCTCAGCAGGGCGAGGCTCTCTGGAGCACCATCCTCAGCAGCGCCAGGCTCTCTGCAGCACCATCCTCAGCAGTGCCAGGCTCTCTGGAGCATCTTCCTCAGCAGTGCGAGGCTCTCTGGAGCCCCATCCTCAGCAGCACGAGGCTCTCTGGAGCACCATCCTCAGCAGGGCGAGGCTCTCTGGAGCACCATCCTCAGCAGCACAAGGCTCTCTGGAGCACCATCCTCATCAGTGCCAGGCTCTTTGGAGCACCATCCTCAGCAGCGCGAGGCTCTCTGGAGCCCCATCCTCAGCAGGGTGAGGCTCTCTGGGGCACCATCCTCAGCAGCGCGAGGCTCTCTGGAGCACCATCCTCATCAGCGCGAGGCTCTCTGGAGGTTCATCCTCATCAGGGAGAAGCTCTCTGGAGCCCCATCCTCAGCAGCGCGAGGCTCTCTGGAGCACCATCCTCAGCAGGGCGAGGCTCTCTGGAGCACCATCCTCAGCAGCACGAGGCTCTCTGGAGCACCATCCTCAGCAGCACGAGGCTCTCTGGAGCACCATCCTCAGCAGGGCGAGGCTCTCTGGAGCACCATCCTCAGCAGGGCGAGGCTCTCTGGAGCCCCATCCTCAGCAGTGCCAGGCTCTCTGGAGCACCATCCTCAGCAGTGCCAGGCTCTCTGGAGCACCATCCTCAGCAGGGCCAGGCTCTCTGGAGCACCATCCTCAGCAGCGCCAGGCTCTTTGGAGCACCATCCTCAGCAGTGCCAGGCTCTCTGGAGCACCATCCTCAGCAGTGCCAGGCTCTCTGGAGCACCATCCTCAGCAGCGCCAGGCTCTCTGGAGCACCATCCTCAGCAGCGCCAGGCTCTCTGGAGCACCATCCTCAGCAGGGCGAGGCTCTCTGGAGCACCATCCTCAGCAGCACGAGGCTCTCTGGAGCACCATCCTCAGCAGCACGAGGCTCTCTGGAGCACCATCCTCAGCAGGGCGAGGCTCTCTGGAGCTTCATCCTCAGCAGGGCGAGGCTCTCTGGAGCCCCATCCTCAGCAGTGCCAGGCTCTCTGGAGCACCATCCTCAGCAGTGCCAGGCTCTCTGGAGCAACATCCTCAGCAGCGCCAGGCTCTCTGGAGCACCATCCTCAGCAGCGCCAGGCTCTTTGGAGCACCATCCTCAGCAGGGCGAGGCTCTCTGGAGCACCATCCTCAGCAGGGCGAGGCTCTCTGGAGCACCATCCTCAGCAGGGCGAGGCTCTCTGGAGCACCATCCTCAGCAGCGCCAGGCTCTCTGCAGCACCATCCTCAGCAGTGCCAGGCTCTCTGGAGCACCTTCCTCAGCAGAGCGAGGCTCTCTGGAGCCCCATCCTCAGCAGCACGAGGCTCTCTGGAGCACCATCCTCAGCAGGGCGAGGCTCTCTGGAGCACCATCCTCAGCAGCACAAGGCTCTCTGGAGCACCATCCTCATCAGTGCCAGGCTCTTTGGAGCACCATCCTCAGCAGCGCGAGGCTCTCTGGAGCCCCATCCTCAGCAGGGTGAGGCTCTCTGGAGCACCATCCTCAGCAGTGCCAGGCTTTCTGGAGCACCATCCTCAGCAGCGCGAGGCTCTCTGGAGCCCCATCCTCAGCAGCGCCAGGCTCTCTGGAGCACCATCCTCAGCAGCGCCAGGCTCTCTGGAGCACCATTCTCAGCAGGGCGAGGCTCTCTGGAGCACCATCCTCAGCAGCACGAGGCTCTCTGGAGCACCATCCTCAGCAGCACGAGGCTCTCTGGAGCACCATCCTCAGCAGGGCGAGGCTCTCTGGAGCACCATCCTCAGCAGGGCGAGGCTCTCTGGAGCCCCATCCTCAGCAGTGCCAGGCTTTCTGGAGCACCATCCTCAGCAGTGCCAGGCTCTCTGGAGCACCATCCTCAGCAGCGCCAGGCTCTCTGGAGCACCATCCTCAGCAGCGCCAGGCTCTTTGGAGCACCATCCTCAGCAGTGCCAGGCTCTCTGGAGCACCATCCTCAGCAGTGCCAGGCTCTCTGGAGCACCATCCTCAGCAGCTCCAGGCTCTCTGGAGCACCATCCTCAGCAGCGCCAGGCTCTTTGGAGCACCATCCTCAGCAGGGCGAGGCTCTCTGGAGCACCATCCTCAGCAGCGCGAGGCTCTCTGGAGCACCATCCTCAGCAGCGCGAGGCTCTCTGGAGCACCATCCTCAGCAGCACGAGGCTCTCTGGAGCACCACCCTCAGCAGGGCGAGGCTCTCTGGATTCACATCCTCAGCAGGTCGAGGCTCTCTGGAGCACCATCCTCAGCAGGGCGAGGCTCTCTGGAGCACCATCCTCAGCAGGGTGAGGCTCTCTGGAGCACCATCCTCAGCAGTGCCAGGCTCTCTGGAGCACCATCCTCAGCAGGGCGAGGCTCTCTGGAGCACCATCCTCAGCAGCGCCAGGCTCTCTGGAGCACCATCCTCAGCAGCGCGAGGCTCCTGGAGCACCATCCTCAGCAGCGCCAGGCTCTCTGGAGCACCATCCTCAGCAGCGCCAGGCTCTCTGGAGCCCCATCCTGAGCAGCGCCAGGCTCTCTGGAGCACCATCCTCAGCAGCACCAGGCTCTCTGGAGCCCCATCCTCAGCAGGGCGAGGCTCTCTGGAGCCCCATCCTCAGCACTGCCAGGCTCTCTGGAGCACCATCCTCAGAACTGCGAGGCTCTCTTGAGCCCCATCCTCAGCAGAGCGAGGCTCTCTGGAGCCCCATCCTCAGCAGGGCGAGGCTCTCTGGAGCACCATCCTCAGCAGTGCGAGGCTCTCTGGAGCCCCATCCTCAGCAGAGCGAGGCTCTCTGGAGCACCATCCTCAGCAGCGCGAGGCTCTCTGGAGCACCATCCTCAGCAGCGCGAGGCTCTCTGGAGCACCATCCTCAGCAGGGCGAGGCTCTCTGGAGCACCATACTCAGCAGCGCGAGGCTCTCTGGAGCCCCATCCTCAGCAGCGCCAGGCTCTCTGGAGCCCCATCCTCAGCAGTGCGAGGCTCTCTGGAGCACCATCCTCAGCAGGGTGAGGCTCTCTGGAGCACCATCCTCAGCAGTGCGAGGCTCTCTGGAGCCCCATCCTCAGCAGAGCGAGGCTCTCTGGAGCACCATCCTCAGCAGCGCGAGGCTCTATGGAGCCCCATCCTCAGCAGTGCCAGGCTCTCTGGAGCCCCAGCCTCAGCAGGGCGAGGCTCTCTGGAGCCCCATCCTCAGCAGGGCGAGGCTCTCTGGAGCCCCATCCTCAGCAGGGCAGGGCTCTCTGGAGCCCCATCCTCAGCAGCGCGAGGCTCTCTGGAGCACCATCCTCAGCAGGGCGAGGCTCTCTGGAGCACCATCCTCAGCAGCGCGAGGCTCTCTGGAGCACCATCCTCAGCAGGGCGAGGCTCTCTGGAGCCCCATCCTCAGCAGCGCCAGGCTCTCTGGAGCACCATCCTCAGCAGCACCAGGCTCTCTGGAGCCCCATCCTCAGCAGCGCGAGGCTCTCTGGAACACCATCCTCAGCAGCGCGAGGCTCTCTGGAGCACCATCCTCAGCAGTGCGAGGCTCTCTGGAGCACCATCCTCAGCAGCGCGAGGCTCTCTGGAGCACCATCCTCAGCAGTGCGAGGCTCTCTGGAACACCATCCTCAGCAGCGCGAGGCTCTCTGGAGCACCATCCTCAGCAGGGTGAGGCTCTCTGGAGAACCATCCTCAGCAGTGCCAGGCTCTCTGGAGCACCATCCTCAGCAGGGCGAGGCTCTCTGGAGCACCATCCTCAGCAGTGCCAGGCTCTCTGGAGCCCCATCCTCAGCAGGGCGAGGCTCTCTGGAGCACCATCCTCAGCAGTGCCAGGCTCTCTGGAGCACCATCCTCAGCAGGGCGAGGCTCTCTAGAGCCCCGTCCTCAGCAGCGCCAGGCTCTCTGGAGCACCATCCTCAGCAGCACCAGGCTCTCTGGAGCCCCATCCTCAGCAGCGCGAGGCTCTCTGGAGCCCCATCCTCAGCAGGGCGAGGCTCTCTGGAGCACCATCCTGAGCAGTGCCAGGCTCTCTGGAGCACCATCCTCAGCACTGCGAGGCTCTCTGGAGCCCCATCCTCAGCAGAGCAAGGCTCTCTGGAGCCCCATCCTCAGCAGGGCGAGGCTCTCTGGAGCCCCATCCTCAGCAGAGCGAGGCTCTCTGGAGCACCATCCTCAGCAGCGCGAGGCTCTCTGGAGCACCATCCTCAGCAGCGCGAGGCTCTCTGGAGCCCCATCCTCAGCAGCGCCAGGCTCTCTGGAGCCCCATCCTCAGCAGTGCGAGGCTCTCTGGAGCACCATCCTCAGCAGGGCGAGGCTCTCTGGAGCACCATCCTCAGCAGTGCGAGGCTCTCTGGAGCCCCATCCTCAGCAGAGCGAGGCTCTCTGGAGCACCGTCCTCAGCAGCGTGAGGCTCTCTGGAGCACCATCCTCAGCAGCGCGAGGCTCTATGGAGCACCATCCTCAGCAGGGTGAGGCTCTCTGGAGAACCATCCTCAGCAGTGCCAGGCTCTCTGGAGCACCATCCTCAGCAGGGCGAGGCTCTCTGGAGCACCATCCTCAGCAGTGCCAGGCTCTCTGGAGCCCCATCCTCAGCAGGGCGAGGCTCTCTGGAGCACCATCCTCAGCAGTGCCAGGCTCTCTGGAGCACCATCCTCAGCAGGGCGAGGCTCTCTGGAGCCCCATCCTCAGCAGAGCGAGGCTCTCTGGAGCCCCATCCTCAGCAGGGCGAGGCTCTCTGGAGCCCCATCCTCAGCAGAGCGAGGCTCTCTGGAGCACCATCCTCAGCAGCGCGAGGCTCTCTGGAGCACCATTCTCAGCAGTGCCAGGCTCTCTGGAGCACCATCCTCAGCAGCGCGAGGCTCTCAGGAGCACCATCCTCAGCAGCGCGAGGCTCTCTGGAGCACCATCCTCAGCAGGGTGAGGCTCTCTGGAGCACCATCCTCAGCAGGGTGAGGCTCTCTGGAGCACCATCCTCAGCAGGGAGAGGGAGCCCCATCCTCTGCAGCGCGAGGCTCCCTGGAGCCCCATCCTCAGCAGGGTGAGGCTCTCTGGAGCACCATCCTCAGCAGGGCGAGGCTCTCTGGAGCCCCATCCTCAGCAGTGCGAGGCTCTCTGAAGCACCATCCTCAGCAGGGCGAGGGAGCCCCATCCTCAGCAGCGCGAGGCTCTCTGGAGCACCATCCTCAGCAGCGCAAGGCTCTCTGGAGCACCATCCTCAGCAGGGCGAGGCTCTCTAGAGCACCATCCTCAGCAGCGTGAGTCTCTCTGGAGCAGCATCCTCAGCAGGGCGAGGCTCTCTGGAGCACCATCCTCTGCAGGGCGAGGCTCTCTGGAGCCCCATCCTCAGCAGAGCGAGGCTCTCTGGAGCCCCATCCTCAGCAGAGCGAGGCTCTCTGGAGCCCCATCCTCAGCAGAGCGAGGCTATCTGGAGCCCCATCCTCAGCAGAGCGAGGCTATCTGGAGCCCCATCCTCAGCAGCGTGTGGCTCTCTAGAGCCCCATCCTCTGCAGGGCGAGGCTCTCTGGAGCACCATCCTCAGCAGCGTGAGGCTCTCTGGAGCACCATCCTCATCAGCGCGAGGCTCTCTGGAGCACCATCCTCAGCAGGGCGAGGCTCCATGGAGCCCCATCCTCAGCAGCACAAGGCTCTCTGGAGCACCATCCTCAGCAGGGCGAGGCTCTCTGGAGCACCATCCTCAGCAGCACAAGACTCTCTGGAGCCCCATCCTCAGCAGCTCGAGGCTCTCTGGAGCCCCATCCTCAGCAGGGCGAGGCTCTCTGGAGCACCATCCTCAGCAGTGCCAGGCTCTCTGGAGCACCTTCCTCAGCAGTGCCAGGCTCTCTGGAGCACCATCCTCAGCAGCGCCAGGCTCTCTGGAGCACCATCCTCAGCAGCGCGAGGCTCTCTGGAGCCCCATCCTCAGCAGGGCAAGGCTCTCTGGAGCACCATCCTTAGCAGGGCGAGGCTCTCTGGAGCCCCATCCTCAGCATCACAAGGCTCTCTTGAGCACCATCCTCAGCAGCACAAGGCTCTCTGGAGCACCATCCTCATCAGCACGAGGCTCTCTGGAGCACCATCTTCAGCAGCGCGAGGCTCTCTGGAGCACCATCCTCAGCAGCACAAGGCTCTTTGGAGCACCATCCCCAGCAGTGCCAGGCTCTCTGGAGCACCATCCTCAGCAGTGCCAGGCTCTCTGGAGCACCATCCTCATCAGTGCCAGGCTCTTTGGACCACCATCCTCTGCAGGGCGAGGCTCTCTGGAGCACCATCCTCAGCAGTGCGAGGCTCTCTGGAGCACCATCCTCAGCAGTGCGAGGCTCTCTGGAGCACCATCCTCAGCAGCGCGAGGCTCTCTGGAGCACCATCCTCAGCAGGGCGAGGCTCTCTGGAGCACCATCCTCAGCAGCGCCAGGCTCTCTGCAGCACCATTCTCAGCAGGGTGAGGCTCTCTGGAGCACCATCCTCAGCAGTGCCAGGCTCTCTTGAGCACCATCCTCAGCAGCGCGAGGCTCTCTGGAGCCCCATCCTCAGCAGCGCCAGGCTCTCTGGAGCACCATCCTCAGCAGCGCCAGGCTCTCTGGAGCACCATCCTCAGCAGGGCGAGGCTCTCTGGAGCACCATCCTCAGCAGCACGAGGCTCTCTGGAGCACCATCCTCAGCAGGGCGAGGCTCTCTGGAGCACCATCCTCAGCAGGGCGAGGCTCTCTGGAGCACCATCCTCAGCAGGGCGAGGCTCTCTGGAGCCCCATCCTCAGCAGCGCCAGGCTCTCTGGAGCACCATCCTCTGCAGCGCGAGGCTCCTGGAGCACCATCCTCAGCAGCGCCAGGCTCTCTGGAGCACCATCCTCAGCAGCGCGAGGCTCTCTGGATCCCCATCCTCAGCAGCGCCAGGCTCTCTGGAGCACCATCCTCAGCAGCACCAGGCTCTCTGGAGCCCCATCCTCAGCAGCGCGAGGCTCTCTGGAGCCCCATCCTCAGCAGGGTGAGGCTCTCTGGAGCCCCATCCTCAGCAGTGCCAGGCTCTCTGGTCTCCCATCCTCAGCACTGCGAGGCTCTCTGGAGCCCCATCCTCAGCAGAGCGAGGCTCTCTGGAGCCCAATCCTCAGCAGGGCGAGGCTCTCTGGAGCACCATCCTCAGCAGGGCGAGGCTCTCTGGAGCCCCATCCTCAGCAGAGCGAGGCTCTCTGGAGCACCATCCTCAGCAGCGCGAGGCTCTCTGGAGCACCATCCTCAGCAGCGCGAGGCTCTCTGGAGCACCATCCTCAGCAGGGCGAGGCTCTCTGGAGCACCATCCTCAGCAGCGCGAGGCTCTCTGGAGCCCCATCCTCAGCAGCGCCAGGCTCTCTGGAGCCCCATCCTCAGCAGTGCGAGGCTCTCTAGAGCACCATCCTCGGCAGCGCGAGGCTCTCTGGAGCACCATCCTCAGCAGCGCGAGGCTCTCTGGAGCACCATCCTCAGCAGTGCGAGGCTCTCTGGAGCACCATCCTCAGCAGGGTGAGGCTCTCTGGAGCACCATCCTCAGCAGGGTGAGGCTCTCTGGAGCACCATCCTCAGCAGGGAGAGGGAGCCCCATCCTCTGCAACGCGAGGCTCCCTGGAGCCCCATCCTCAGCAGGGTGAGGCTCTCTGGAGCACCATCCTCAGCAGGGCGAGGCTCTCTGGAGCCCCATCCTCAGCAGTGCGAGGCTCTCTGGAGCACCATCCTCAGCAGGGCGAGGGAGCCCCATCCTCAGCAGCGCGAGGCTCTCTGGAGCACCATCCTCAGCAGCGCAAGGCTCTCTGGAGCACCATCCTCAGCAGGGCGAGGCTCTCTAGAGCACCATCCTCAGCAGCGTGAGTCTCTCTGGAGCAGCATCCTCAGCAGGGCGAGGCTCTCTGGAGCACCATCCTCTGCAGGGCGAGGCTCTCTGGAGCCCCATCCTCAGCAGAGCGAGGCTCTCTGGAGCCCCATCCTCAGCAGAGCGAGGCTATCTGGAGCCCCATCCTCAGCAGAGCGAGGCTATCTGGAGCCCCATCCTCAGCAGCGTGTGGCTCTCTAGAGCCCCATCCTCTGCAGGGCGAGGCTCTCTGGAGCACCATCCTCAGCAGCGTGAGGCTCTCTGGAGCACCATCCTCATCAGCGCGAGGCTCTCTGGAGCATCATCCTCAGCAGGGCGAGGCTCCATGGAGCCCCATCCTCAGCAGCACAAGGCTCTCTGGAGCACCATCCTCAACAGGGCGAGGCTCCCTGGAGCACCATCCTCAGCAGCACAAGACTCTCTGGAGCCCCATCCTCAGCAGCTCGAGGCTCTCTGGAGCCCCATCCTCAGCAGGGCGAGGCTCTCTGGAGCACCATCCTCAGCAGTGCCAGGCTCTCTGGAGCACCTTCCTCAGCAGTGCCAGGCTCTCTGGAGCACCATCCTCAGCAGCGCCAGGCTCTCTGGAGCACCATCCTCAGCAGCGCGAGGCTCTCTGGAGCCCCATCCTCAGCAGGGCAAGGCTCTCTGGAGCACCATCCTTAGCAGGGCGAGGCTCTCTGGAGCCCCATCCTCAGCATCACAAGGCTCTCTTGAGCACCATCCTCAGCAGCACAAGGCTCTCTGGAGCACCATCCTCATCAGCACGAGGCTCTCTGGAGCACCATCTTCAGCAGCGCGAGGCTCTCTGGAGCACCATCCTCAGCAGCACAAGGCTCTTTGGAGCACCATCCCCAGCAGTGCCAGGCTCTCTGGAGCACCATCCTCAGCAGTGCCAGGCTCTCTGGAGCACCATCCTCATCAGTGCCAGGCTCTTTGGACCACCATCCTCTGCAGGGCGAGGCTCTCTGGAGCACCATCCTCAGCAGTGCGAGGCTCTCTGGAGCACCATCCTCAGCAGTGCGAGGCTCTCTGGAGCACCATCCTCAGCAGCGCGAGGCTCTCTGGAGCACCATCCTCAGCAGGGCGAGGCTCTCTGGAGCACCATCCTCAGCAGCGCCAGGCTCTCTGCAGCACCATTCTCAGCAGGGTGAGGCTCTCTGGAGCACCATCCTCAGCAGTGCCAGGCTCTCTTGAGCACCATCCTCAGCAGCGCGAGGCTCTCTGGAGCCCCATCCTCAGCAGCGCCAGGCTCTCTGGAGCACCATCCTCAGCAGCGCCAGGCTCTCTGGAGCACCATCCTCAGCAGGGCGAGGCTCTCTGGAGCACCATCCTCAGCAGAGCGAGGCTATCTGGAGCCCCATCCTCAGCAGCGTGTGGCTCTCTAGAGCCCCATCCTCTGCAGGGCGAGGCTCTCTGGAGCACCATCCTCAGCAGCGTGAGGCTCTCTGGAGCACCATCCTCATCAGCGCGAGGCTCTCTGGAGCATCATCCTCAGCAGGGCGAGGCTCCATGGAGCCCCATCCTCAGCAGCACAAGGCTCTCTGGAGCACCATCCTCAACAGGGCGAGGCTCCCTGGAGCACCATCCTCAGCAGCACAAGACTCTCTGGAGCCCCATCCTCAGCAGCTCGAGGCTCTCTGGAGCCCCATCCTCAGCAGGGCGAGGCTCTCTGGAGCACCATCCTCAGCAGTGCCAGGCTCTCTGGAGCACCTTCCTCAGCAGTGCCAGGCTCTCTGGAGCACCATCCTCAGCAGCGCCAGGCTCTCTGGAGCACCATCCTCAGCAGCGCGAGGCTCTCTGGAGCCCCATCCTCAGCAGGGCAAGGCTCTCTGGAGCACCATCCTTAGCAGGGCGAGGCTCTCTGGAGCCCCATCCTCAGCATCACAAGGCTCTCTTGAGCACCATCCTCAGCAGCACAAGGCTCTCTGGAGCACCATCCTCATCAGCACGAGGCTCTCTGGAGCACCATCTTCAGCAGCGCGAGGCTCTCTGGAGCACCATCCTCAGCAGCACAAGGCTCTTTGGAGCACCATCCCCAGCAGTGCCAGGCTCTCTGGAGCACCATCCTCAGCAGTGCCAGGCTCTCTGGAGCACCATCCTCATCAGTGCCAGGCTCTTTGGACCACCATCCTCTGCAGGGCGAGGCTCTCTGGAGCACCATCCTCAGCAGTGCGAGGCTCTCTGGAGCACCATCCTCAGCAGTGCGAGGCTCTCTGGAGCACCATCCTCAGCAGCGCGAGGCTCTCTGGAGCACCATCCTCAGCAGGGCGAGGCTCTCTGGAGCACCATCCTCAGCAGCGCCAGGCTCTCTGCAGCACCATTCTCAGCAGGGTGAGGCTCTCTGGAGCACCATCCTCAGCAGTGCCAGGCTCTCTTGAGCACCATCCTCAGCAGCGCGAGGCTCTCTGGAGCCCCATCCTCAGCAGCGCCAGGCTCTCTGGAGCACCATCCTCAGCAGCGCCAGGCTCTCTGGAGCACCATCCTCAGCAGGGCGAGGCTCTCTGGAGCACCATCCTCAGCAGCACGAGGCTCTCTGGAGCACCATCCTCAGCAGGGCGAGGCTCTCTGGAGCACCATCCTCAGCAGGGCGAGGCTCTCTGGAGCACCATCCTCTGCAGCGCGAGGCTCCTGGAGCACCATCCTCAGCAGCGCCAGGCTCTCTGGAGCACCATCCTCTGCAGCGCGAGGCTCCTGGAGCACCATCCTCAGCAGCGCCAGGCTCTCTGGAGCACCATCCTCAGCAGCGCGAGGCTCTCTGGAGCCCCATCCTCAGCAGCGCCAGGCTCTCTGGAGCACCATCCTCAGCAGCACCAGGCTCTATGGAGCCCCATCCTCAGCAGCGCGAGGCTCTCTGGAGCCCCATCCTCAGCAGGGCGAGGCTCTCTGGAGCCCCATCCTCAGCAGTGCCAGGCTCTCTGGTCTCCCATCCTCAGCACTGCGAGGCTCTCTGGAGCCCCATCCTCAGCAGAGCGAGGCTCTCTGGAGCCCAATCCTCAGCAGGGCGAGGCTCTCTGGAGCACCATCCTCAGCAGGGCGAGGCTCTCTGGAGCCCCATCCTCAGCAGAGCGAGGCTCTCTGGAGCACCATCCTCAGCAGCGCGAGGCTCTCTGGAGCACCATCCTCAGCAGCGCGAGGCTCTCTGGAGCACCATCCTCAGCAGGGCGAGGCTCTCTGGAGCACCATCCTCAGCAGCGCGAGGCTCTCTGGAGCCCCATCCTCAGCAGCGCCAGGCTCTCTGGAGCCCCATCCTCAGCAGTGCGAGGCTCTCTGGAGCACCATCCTCAGCAGCGCGAGGCTCTCTGGAGCACCATCCTCAGCAGCGCGAGGCTCTCTGGAGCACCATCCTCAGCAGTGCGAGGCTCTCTGGAGCACCATCCTCGGCAGCGTGAGGGAGCCCCATCCTCAGCAGCGCAAGGCTCTCTGGAGCACCATCCTCAGCAGGGTGAGGCTCTCTGGAGAACCATCCTCAGCAGTGCCAGGCTCTCTGGAGCACCATCCTCAGCAGGGCGAGGCTCTCTGAAGCACCATCCTCAGCAGTGCCAGGCTCTCTGGAGCCCCATCCTCAGCAGGGCGAGGCTCTCTGGAGCACCATCCTCAGCAGTGCCAGGCTCTCTGGAGCACCATCCTCAGCAGGGCGAGGCTCTCTGGCGCCCCATCCTCAGCAGCGCCAGGCTCTCTGGAGCACCATCCTCAGCAGCACCAGGCTCTCTGGAGCCCCATCCTCAGCAGCGCGAGGCTCTCTGGAGCCCCATCCTCAGCAGGGCGAGGCTCTCTGGAGCACCATCCTCAGCAGTGCCAGGCTCTCTGGAGCACCATCCTCAGCACTGCGAGGCTCTCTGGAGCCCCATCCTCAGCAGAGCGAGGCTCTCTGGAGCCCCATCCTCAGCAGGGCGATGCTCTCTGGAGCACCATCCTCAGCAGTGCGAGGCTCTCTGGAGCCCCATCCTCAGCAGAGCGAGGCTCTCTGGAGCACCATCCTCAGCAGCGCGAGGCTCTCTGGAGCACCATCCTCAGCAGTGCCAGGCTCTCTGGAGCACCATCCTCAGCAGCGCGAGGCTCTCTGGAGCACCATCCTCAGCAGCGCGAGGCTCTCTGGAGCACCATCCTCAGCAGGGTAAGGCTCTCTGGAGCACCATCCTCAGCAGCACCAGGCTCTCTGGAGCCCCATCCTCAGCAGCGCGAGGCTCTCTGGAGCCCCATCCTCAGCAGGGCGAGGCTCTCTGGAGCCCCATCCTCAGCAGTGCCAGGCTCTCTGGAGCCCCATCCTCAGCACTGCGAGGCTCTCTGGAGCCCCATCCTCAGCAGGGCGAGGCTCTCTGGAGCACCATCCTCAGCAGGGCGAGGATCTCTGGAGCACCATCCTCAGCAGGGCGAGGCTCTCTGGAGCCCCATCCTCAGCAGAGCGAGGCTCTCTGGAGCACCATCCTCAGCAGTGCGAGGCTCTCTGGAGCCCCATCCTCAGCAGAGCGAGGCTCTCTGGAGCACCGTCCTGAGCAGCGCGAGGCTCTCTGGAGCACCATCCTCAGCAGCGCGAGGCTCTATGGAGCCCCATCCTCAGCTTTGCCAGGCTCTCTGGAGCCCCAGCCTCAGCAGGGCGAGGCTCTCTGGAGCCCCATCCTCAGCAGGGCGAGGCTCTCTGGAGCCCCATCCTCAGCAGGGCAGGGCTCTCTGGAGCCCCATCCTCAGCAGCGCGAGGCTCTCTGGAGCACCATCCTCAGCAGGGCAAGGCTCTCTGGAGCACCATCCTCAGCAGCGCGAGGCTCTCTGGAGCACCATCCTCAGCAGGGCGAGGCTCTCTGGAGCCCCATCCTCAGCAGCGCCAGGCTCTCTGGAGCACCATCCTCAGCAGCACCAGGCTCTCTGGAGCCCCATCCTCAGCAGCGCGCGGCTCTCTGGAACACCATCCTCAGCAGCGCGAGGCTCTCTGGAGCACCATCCTCAGCAGTGAGAGGCTCTCTGGAGCACCATCCTCGGCAGCGCGAGGGAGCCCCATCCTCAGCAGCGCAAGGCTCTCTGGAGCACCATCCTCAGCAGGGTGAGGCTCTCTGGAGAACCATCCTCAGCAGTGCCAGGCTCTCTGGAGCACCATCCTCAGCAGGGCGAGGCTCTCTGGAGCACCATCCTCAGCAGTGCCAGGCTCTCTGGAGCCCCATCCTCAGCAGGGCGAGGCTCTCTGGAGCACCATCCTCAGCAGTGCCAGGCTCTCTGGAGCACCATCCTCAGCAGGGCGAGGCTCTCTGGAGCCCCATCCTCAGCAGCGCCAGGCTCTCTGGAGCCCCATCCTCAGCAGGGCGAGGCTCTCTGGAGCCCCATCCTCAGCAGTGCCAGGCTCTCTGGAGCCCCATCCTCAGCAGTGCCAGGCTCTCTGGAGCCCCATCCTCAGCAGAGCGAGGCTCTCTGGAGCCCAATCCTCAGCAGGGCGAGGCTCTCTGGAGCACCATCCTCAGCAGGGCGAGGCTCTCTGGAGCCCCATCCTCAGCAGAGCGAGGCTCTCTGGAGCACCATCCTCAGCAGCGCGAGGCTCTCTGGAGCACCATCCTCAGCAGCGCGAGGCTCTCTGGAGCACCATCCTCAGCAGGGCGAGGCTCTCTGGAGCACCATCCTCAGCAGCGCGAGGCTCTCTGGAGCCCCATCCTCAGCAGCGCCAGGCTCTCTGGAGCCCCATCCTCAGCAGTGCGAGGCTCTCTGCAGCACCATCCTCAGCAGGGTGAGGCTCCCTGGAGCACCATCCTCAGCAGCGCGAGGCTCTCTGTAGCCCCATCCTCAGCAGCGCCAACCTCTCTGGCGCACCATCCTCAGCAGCGCGAGGCTCTCTGGAGCCCCATGCTCAGCAGTGCGAGGCTCTCTGGAGCACCATCCTCAGCAGCGCGAGGCTCTCTGGAGCCCCATCCTCAGCAGTGCGAGGCTCTCTGGAGCCCCATCCTCAGCAGCGCAAGGCTCTCTGGAGCCGCATCCTCAGCAGCGCTAAGCTCTCTGGAGCACCATCCTCAGCAGGGTGAGGCTCTCTGGAGCACCATCCTCAGCAGGGAGAGGGAGCCCCATCCTCTGCAGCGCGAGGCTCCCTGGAGCCTCATCCTCAGCAGGGTGAGGCTCTCTGGAGCACCATCCTCAGCAGGGCGAGGCTCTCTGGAGCCCCATCCTCAGCAGTGCAAGGCTCTCTGGAGCACCATCCTCAGCAGGGCGAGGGAGCCCCATCCTCAGCAGGGCGAGGCTCTCTGGAGCACCATCCTCAGCAGGGAGAGGGAGCCCCATCCTCAGCAGGGCGAGGCTCTCTGGAACACCATCCTCAGCAGGGCGAGGCTCTCGGGATCACCATCCTCAGCAGTGCCAGGCTCTCTGGAGCACCATCCTCAGCAGCGCCAGGCTCTCTGGAGCCCCAGCATCTGCAGCACGAGGCTCTCTGGAGCACCATCCTCAGCAGCACCAGGCTCTCTGGAGCACCATCCTCAGCAGCGCGAGGCTCTTTGGAGCACCATCCTCAGCAGCGTGAGCATCTCTGGAGCACCATCCTCAGCAGGGCGAGGCTCTCTGGAGCACCATCCTCAGCAGCGCGAGGCTCTCTGGAGCACCATCCTCAGCAGGGCGAGGCTCTCTGGAGCCCCATCCTCAGCAGCGCCAGGCTCTCTGGAGCACCATCCTCAGCAGCACCAGGCTCTCTGGAGCCCCATCCTCAGCAGCGCGAGGCTCTCTGGAACACCATCCTCAGCAGCTCGAGGCTCTCTGGAGCACCATCCTCAGCAGTGGGAGGCTCTCTGGAGCACCATCCTCGGCAGCGCGAGGGAGCCCCATCCTCAGCAGCGCAAGGCTCTCTGGAGCACCATCCTCAGCAGGGTGAGGCTCTCTGGAGAACCATCCTCAGCAGTGCCAGGCTCTGTGGAGCACCATCCTCAGCAGGGCGAGGCTTTCTGGAGCACCATCCTCAGCAGTGCCAGGCTCTCTGGAGCCCCATCCTCAGCAGTGCGAGGCTCTCTGGAGCACCATCCTCAGCAGCGCGAGGCTCTCTGGAGCACCATCCTCAGCAGGGCGAGGCTCTCTGGAGCACCATCCTCAGCAGTGCCAGGCTCTCTGGAGCACCATCCTCAGCAGGGCGAGGCTCTCTGGAGCCCCATCCTCAGCAGCGCCAGGCTCTCTGGAGCACCATCCTCAGCAGCACCAGGCTCTCTGGAGCCACATCCTCAGCAGCGCGAGGCTCTCTGGAGCCCCATCCTCAGCAGGGCGAGGCTCTCTGGAGCACCATCCTCAGCAGTGCCAGGCTCTCTGGAGCACCATCCTCAGCACTGCGAGGCTCTCTGGAGCCCCATCCTCAGCAGAGCGAGGCTCTATGGAGCCCCATCCTTAGCAGGGCGAGGCTCTCTGGAGCACCATCCTCAGCAGTGCGAGGCTCTCTGGAGCCCCATCCTCAGCAGAGCGAGGCTCTCTGGAGCACCATCCTCAGCAGCGCGAGGCTCTCTGGAGCACCATCCTCAGCAGTGCCAGGCTCTCTGGAGCACCATCCTCAGCAGCGCGAGGCTCTCTGGAGCACCATCCTCAGCAGCGCGGGGCTCTCTGGAGCACCATCCTCAGCAGGGTGAGGCTCTCTGGAGCACCATCCTCAGCAGGGCGAGGCTCTCTGGAGCACCATCCTCAGCAGAGCGAGGCTCTCTGGAGCCCCATCCTCAGCAGAGCGCGGCTCTCTGGAGCACCATCCTCAGCAGCGCGAGGCTCTCTGGAGCACCATCCTCAGCAGCGCGAGGCTCTCTGGAGCACCATCTTCAGCAGGGCGAGGCTCTCTGGAGCACCATCCTCAGCAGCGCGAGGCTCTCTGGAGCCCCATCCTCAGCAGCGCCAGGCTCTCTGGAGCCCCATCCTCAGCAGTGCGAGGCTCTCTGGAGCACCATCCTCAGCAGGGCGAGGCTCTCTGGAGCACCATCCTCAGCAGTGCGAGGCTCTCTGGAGCCCCATCCTCAGCAGAGCGAGGCTCTCTGGAGCACCGTCCTCAGCAGCGCGAGGCTCTCTGGAGCACCATCCTCAGCAGCGCGAGGCTCTATGGAGCCCCATCCTCAGCAGTGCCAGGCTCTCTGGAGCCCCAGCCTCAGCAGGGCGAGGCTCTCTGGAGCCCCATCCTCAGCAGGGCGAGGCTCTCTGGAGCCCCATCCTCAGCAGGGCAGGGCTCTCTGGAGCCCCATCCTCAGCAGCGCGAGGCTCTCTGGAGCACCATCCTCAGCAGGGCGAGGCTCTCTGGAGCACCATCCTCAGCAGCGCGAGGCTCTCTGGAGCACCATCCTCAGCAGGGCGAGGCTCTCTGGAGCCCCATCCTCAGCAGCGCCAGGCTCTCTGGAGCACCATCCTCAGCAGCACCAGGCTCTCTGGAGCCCCATCCTCAGCAGCGCGAGGCTCTCTGGAACACCATCCTCAGCAGCGCGAGGCTCTCTGGAGCACCATCCTCAGCAGTGCGAGGCTCTCTGGAGCACCATCCTCGGCAGCACGAGGGAGCCCCATCCTCAGCAGCGCAAGGCTCTCTGGAGCACCATCCTCAGCAGGGTGAGGCTCTCTGGAGAACCATCCTCAGCAGTGCCAGGCTCTCTGGAGCACCATCCTCAGCAGGGCGAGGCTCTCTGGAGCACCATCCTCAGCAGTGCCAGGCTCTCTGGAGCCCCATCCTCAGCAGGGCAAGGCTCTCTGGAGCACCATCCTCAGCAGTGCCAGGCTCTCTGGAGCACCATCCTCAGCAGGGCGAGGCTCTCTGGAGCCCCATCCTCAGCAGCGCCAGGCTCTCTGGAGCCCCATCCTCAGCAGGGCGAGGCTCTCTGGAGCCCCATCCTCAGCAGCGCCAGCCTCTCTGGAGCACCATCCTCAGCAGGGCGAGGCTCTCTGGAGCACCATCCTCAGCAGTGCCAGGCTCTCTGGAGCACCATCCTCAGCACTGCGAGGCTCTCTGGAGCCCCATCCTCAGCAGAGCGAGGCTCTCTGGAGCCCCATCCTCAGCAGGGCGAGGCTCTCTGGAGCACCATCCTCAGCAGTGCGAGGCTCTCTGGAGCCCCATCCTCAGCAGAGCGAGGCTCTCTGGAGCACCATCCTCAGCAGCGCGAGGCTCTCTGGAGCACCATCCTCAGCAGTGCCAGGCTCTCTGGAGCACCATCCTCAGCAGCGCGAGGCTCTCTGGAGCACCATCCTCAGCAGCGCGAGGCTCTCTGGAGCACCATCCTAGCAGGGGGAGGCTCTCTGGAGCACCATCCTCAGCAGCGCGAGGCTCTCTGTAGCCCCATCCTCAGCAGCGCCAGGCTCTCTGGCGCACCATCCTCAGCAGCGCGAGGCTCTCTGGAGCCCCATGCTCAGCAGTGCGAGGCTCTCTGGAGCACCATCCTCAGCAGCGCGAGGCTCTCTGGAGCCCCATCCTCAGCAGTGCGAGGCTCTCTGGAGCCCCATCCTCAGCAGCGCACGGCTCTCTGGAGCCGCATCCTCAGCAGCGCGAAGCTCTCTGGAGCACCATCCTCAGCAGGGTGAGGCTCTCTGGAGCACCATCCTCAGCAGGGAGAGGGAGCCCCATCCTCTGCAGCGCGAGGCTCCCTGGAGCCCCATCCTCAGCAGGGTGAGGCTCTCTGGAGCACCATCCTCAGCAGGGCGAGGCTCTCTGGAGCCCCATCCTCAGCAGTGCGAGGCTCTCTGGAGCACCATCCTCAGCAGGGCGAGGGAGCCCCATCCTCAGCAGGGCGAGGCTCTCTGGAGCACCATCCTCAGCAGGGAGAGGGAGCCCCATCCTCAGCAGGGCGAGGCTCTCTGGAGCACCATCCTCAGCAGGGCGAGGCTCTCTGGAGCCCCATCCTCAGCAGTGCGAGGCTCTCTGGAGCACCATCCTCAGCACCGCCAGGCTCTCTGGAGCACCATCCTCAGCAGTGTGAGGCTCTCTGGAGCCCCATCCTCCACAGGGCGAGGCTCTCTGGAGCCCCATCCTCAGCAGGGTGAGGCTCTCTGGAGCACCATCCTCAGCAGCGTGAGGCTCTCTGGAGCACCATCCTCAGCAGGGTGAGGCTCTCTGGAGCCCCATCCTCCACAGGGCGAGGTTTTCTGGAGCCCCATCCTCAGCAGGGCGAGGCTCTCTGAAACACCATCCTCAGCAGCGCGAGGCTCTCTGGAGCACCATCCTCGGCAGCGCGAGGGAGCCCCATTCTCAGCAGCGCAAGGCTCTCTGGAGCACCATCCTCAGCAGCGCGAGGCTCTCTGGAGCACCATCCTCAGCAGTGCCAGGCTCTCTGGAACACCATCCTCAGCAGGGCGAGGCTCTCGGGAGCACCATCCTCAGCAGTGCCAGGCTCTCTGGAGCACCATCCTCAGCAGCGCCAGGCTCTCTGGAGCCCCAGCATCTGCAGCACGAGGCTCTCTGGAGCACCATCCTCAGCAGCACCAGGCTCTCTGGAGCACCATCCTCAGCAGCGCGAGGCTCTTTGGAGCACCATCCTCAGCAGCGTGAGCATCTCTGGAGCACCATCCTCAGCAGCGCGAGGCTCTCTGGAGCACCATCCTCAGCAGCGCGAGGCTCTCTGGAGCCCCATCCTCAGCAGGGCGAGGCTCTCTGGAGCACCATCCTCAGCAGTGCGAGGCTCTCTGGAGCCCCAGCATCTGCAGCGTGAGGCTCTCTGGAGCACCATCCTCAGCAGCGCGAGGCTCTCTGGAGCCCCATCCTCAGCAGGGCGAGGCTCTCCGGAGCACCATCCTCAGCAGTGCGAGGCTCTCTGGAGCCCCAGCATCAGCAGCGCGAGGCTCTCTGGAGCACCATCCTCAGCAGCGCGAGGCTCTCTGGAGCCCCATCCTCAGCAGGGCGAGGCTCTCTGGAGCACCATCCTCAGCAGCGCCACACTCTCTGGAGCCCCATCCTCAGCAGCGCCAGGCTCTCTGGAGCACCATCCTCAGCAGCGCCAGGCTCTCTGGAGCCCCATCCTCAGCAGGGCGATGCTCTCTGGAGCACCATCCTCAGCAGTGCGAGGCTCTCTGGAGCCCCAGCATCAGCAGCGCGAGGCTCTCTGGAGCACCATCCTCAGCAGCGCGAGGCTCTCTGGAGCCCCATCCTCAGCAGGGCGAGGCTCTCTGGAGCCCCATCCTCAGCAGCGCCAGGCTCTCTGGAGCACCATCCTCAGCAGGGCTGTCGTGTTTTGGCAGCTCCTGAGTTAGCGTTTAGCACAGCTACACGGTCTTTTCTGTTAACTTGACCAAAACGAACGGGGGCCATTTTGACTCCCTCTGACTTCCGTTTTCTATGAACACGCTGCCTCGTGATCAGTGTGCCCTTTTGTCCTTTCTTGATACCCATGGTCCCTATTCTGCTCGGCAACAGGCTATTTTTAGTACTGGTCAAGCGCACATGCGCATCATGCATTTACTGGTCACTCTTTAGGAATGTTAGTACTAACTGACCAGTGCTATTGAACTCCTCCCCCATGCTGGCTGTGTTCCAAAAATGACCTTATATGTACCTAAAATGTGTAACTTGTAACCGCCTATCTTTTTATTGTTATTAAACTGTATAAAAGAGGTCGCGCACCGATGTTCGGTGTGCTACTTCTTACATTGCCGAAGGGTGCTGTAGGAATGTACCACCACCCCATGGGGTCCTAATAAACTTGTCTTTTACCCTTTCCAGTGTCCGTGCCAACTTCTATACTAAGGAGTTCGAGAGTTTAGCAGAGTATGTAGGCCTGATATGAAACCAATACAACAATTGGCGACCACGAAGGGACTCATCGGCGACTCGGATGCCCGAAGGAGAGGTCGCGACGAAGGTCAGGAAACTCGCCATGGACGCGTACGCTGCCACTGAGTGACCCGAGTCTTGGCACCCACGGTGTGTTTTTCCTTCCTTCCGATCCGACCTTCCAGGTGGTGCCGGTCTTCGACTGAGATTCTGATCTTGGATTGTCGTGATGTGCCGTTTTGGCTGATTTGACCACAGAACTTGGCAGTTGGACTTTGGACGTTTGAAAAATACTTGGTAAGCTTTTGCTTGGTGAGGTAGTCTACTGACACTTACTGTGGCTTTTTGAATTTTGAATTTGAATTTGAATTTGTTAGCTAACGTTTGAATCTTTGAATTTGAATTTGAATATGTGAAGTGCACCTCACATAGACAGGCATGTAGGGATATTTTCCTGATTTATTTGATCTGAACGGTACACCGCGTTAGGTGTCATTTTTGTAGTCTCACACCTCGTGGTACTTTTTGAAACATGCCTGTTTTTAGCACACTCCGAAGGATGTGCTGTTCTGAAAATGGTACCAATTATCGATTAAGTAAAAAACAGCCGTCTCCCCCAGAGGGGACTCCAAATCGTGAAATGTATGTCAAATTCGGTATTCCACCAATAATGTATAGCACATTATGGCATAAGTATACTAAAACTGATTGTGAATTACGGTGGCCACTATATGGGTCGTTTGACCTTCGAAAGGTACAATATGTAGAGCAGTGTCTGTTTCAGCGAAGGTCTAGACAAGATATGTTTGATTGTGTGCGTATGTGGGAGAAAGAGGTGCGTGAACGAGCGAAGCGTGAGGAAGCCTTGGCGGAGAAAGTGCAGCGGAAGGCTGCACATGACAAAGCTTTACAGCTACAGGAGAGGGAATTACAGGACAAGGAAGAGAGGGAGAGACGAGAACGTAATTTACAGGTTAATGGTCAATTCCCTATCAGGCGTCCTCTTTATCCAGTCCTTACTAATGAAACAGATGATTTTTCATTACTAGATCGTTGTCCGCCTCCGTACGTCGCACCTACGGCTCCGAACGAGGAATCAGACGAGGATAGTGATCGAACACAGCGTACCAGGTTACATGCAGAACGAACTGCGGAATTACGTTCGTTTGCACGAAAACTAAATATTAATACTGTTACTGTTTCTGACATTACTGCAAAAATGGAACAGTGGTCTGATCAGGAGCGACTGTATTTTTTAGATCATTTTGGAGATGAAGTTGTTGAGCGGTACAGAAAATATTCTCTCGAGTTAGAACCAAAGGAGATATCCGAGGGTCGTGAGAATTTTCGTAAAGGTCTTTTTGTTCTTTCAGATGCGGACGGCTTCTTCAAGCGTTTGATTCAACTGCGAAATGAGGCGACACGACTACGGGAGTTGGCAAAGTCGAAGAATTCGTCTGCGTCCGGAGCGACGGGGATATCCAAAGAATGCCCTATCTTTGAAACAGATAAGATCGCTGCGATTAATGTTAGACCTATGCGAGAAGCTGCGCCTTTATATGTCCCTCATAAAGGGGATGGCACAGATGATGATAAAAGATCCAAAGATGCGAAAGGGTATTTTGTATATAATTGGGTTTACACGCCTTGGAATAGAGCAGATGTTATGGCACTTAAGAATGCTTTACCTGATCCCCGTAAAAATCCTGCGGCTTTTTATGAAAATGTTGAAAGTGCAATTTCTTCGTGTATCATGACGTTAGTTGATATTGAACTATTTTTCGGGTTGATATTGCCCCCTGATATGTGGAGAGCGATTCGTAGGTTTGATGACCACACGACTCTCGGGGCCACTTGGAAAGATCTTGTTCAGGCTGACTTGGATAGGGAACCAGCATGTAAGCCGTGTCAATTAATATTAGACCTTCCACAGGCCATACTAACAAAATTAAAGACTCTTGCTCCCGCTAAAAAGATTGATTGGACTATATTAGCCTCTTGTAAGCAGAAGGCGGATGAATCGGTTTCTGATTTTTTCTCTCGCTTCGAGGAAGCGTTCCATGATTACAGTGGTCAATCATTGACAGAAGATACAGGCAGGCACTTATTCGTTGATAAGTATGTGACTAATCTCCTACCGGAGATTGCGAAACGATTAAAAACGAGTGAAAGTTCATGGACCACAGCAACCCCTGCTTCTTTATTGACTATGGCTCAATATTATGAACGACAGGAATTGGAGGCAAAAGAAAGTAGTGAAAAGAAGGCGAAGGATTTGAAGACGAAGGTAATGTTAGCTCAGGTTCAGGCTACGAGAGGAAACAATAGAGGAGGGCGAGGATCATACAGTAATGCTCCTCCCCCTCGTTCTGACATTTCTGTGAATCAATGTGCATACTGCAAACAGTTTGGACATTGGATTGCAGACTGTCCGGTGTTTCGAGAGCAGCGTAATTTGAGGGGACGTGGAAGTGGGAGGTCTAGAAATAATTATGAGGGGTCAAGAGGAGGTTATGGCATGAATGATCGCGGAGGATATGGAGCAAGGGGTCGTGGTCAGGCAGATTATAATACGTTTGATAATCGCAATCAATATCAGATAAATGAGGGTGGTTCTGCTGAACCACGGGATGAGCATTATGCATAGGATTGCGTAGGATGGGGTGTGGAATCGGTTGAGGTACCAGTTGATCAAAGGGGTCCATATATAGAAGCACATGTTCTGGGTTCTACTGATCAATTTCTGGTCGATACAGGAGCTACTCGTAGCGCTTTGTCCAAATACTTGGTTCCAAGGGCTCCCCTGTCTGGCGAGGTAATTACAGCGATAGGGTTCGATGGAACACCTACTTCTAGCCCATTGTCTCAACCAGTTGCATTTCATGTTGATAAATTTGCTGCCCCTTGTCCCTTCTTGTTGTCCCCGAACACACCAGATAATATTATGGGACTCGATATGTTAAAACACTTTTGAGCTACTATTCGCTGTGCCCCAGAAGGAGTGCGAGTTGTGTTGAACGAGAATTACCCAGAATTAGAGCGAGTGTGTTTTCTCCATGAATCTGAAGTATTGGCCTCCTTACCACAAACGTTGTGGGCCACTTCTGATACTGATGTAGGGCAGATGGTAATTCCTCCAGTACGTATTACTGTGAAGGAGGGAGTATCTTTACCACGTGTCCCACAATATAAGATTTCCAGAGAAGGCGAACATGCTTTGATATACATTGTGAACGATTTGATTTTGGCAGGAGTAGTTGAGGAAGTCCCCTACAATGTTTGCAATAGCCCAATTTTACCGATCCTTAAACGAGACACAGATGCTAAGGTCTACCGATTCATTATTGATTTGAGGGAAATAAATAAGATAGTAGTGCCTCAGTACCCGGTGGTGTCTGACATCACCACGTTGCTTACGTTGGTTCCATCAACGGCAACTACTTTTACAGTCATCGATTTGAAGAATGCCTTCTTTTCGATCCCTGTACATCCCGACAGTCGATATCTATTCGGCTTTACATTAAATAATAAATCGTACAGATTTTGTCGAGTTCCTCAAGGCTATACTGAAAGTCCTAGCATTTATAGTCAGGCATTAAAAAGACAGCTTGATTCCTTTGAATTACAAGATGGAGTGGTTCTCATTCAATATGTAGATGATATCTTACTTGCTGCAGACACACCAGAACAATGTGAGAAGAGTACCTTTTCCTTGCTTTCCTTCCTAGCCAAACATAATCATAAGGTTTCGAAGAAAAAGCTGCAATATTGTAGACCCAAGGTGACCTACCTCGGTCATCTTTTGTCTAAGGAGGGCCGTGCATTGACACCAGATCGAATTCAAGCAGTTTTAGACACACCAGTTCCTCGCACTCAGAAGGATGTTCGTGCCTTTATAGGTTTGACGTCTTTTTGTAGGCAATGGATATTGGGCTTTTCACATATCGTTAAACCATTGTTAGCATTGTTGTCTAAAGATGCGCCGATCCCCATTGAGTGGACGGATGAATGTCAGAATGCTTTTGAACAATTGAGACAAGCTCTTTGTTCTGCACCAGTGTTGGGTACACCTGATTACACGAAGATCTTTACATTATATGTACACGAGAAGGATGGGTGCGCATTGTCAGTGTTAGTGCAGACGCACGGAGACAAACAGAGGCCTTGTGCATACTTCTCGGCGGTACTCGACCCTGTGGCTCGAGGATTGCCTGGATGTTTTCGAGCAGTTGCAGCAACAGCAGTTGCGATACGACAAAGTGAGGGAATAGTTTTGTCACACAAATTGCTGGTGTTAGTTCCCCATGCGGTAGATGCGTTATTGAATCAAACGAAAACACAGCATCTAACCAGCGCCCGTTTGACGGGATATGAGCTAACGTTGTTGTCGCCGCACATCACACTAAAACGATGTGCGACACTGAATCCTGCTACTTTACTGCCGGATCCTGTTGCTGAGACCCAGAAGGAAGAACAACATGATTGTGTTTTTCTGACTGAGGAACAGACAAAGGGTCGTATCGATTTACAGGATACACCGTTTCCAGATGTAGATGGGGAACTGTGGGTTGATGGATCGTGCGTGAAGTTACCAGATGGTACGACTTCTGCAGCTTATGCGATCACGACACTTAAGACAGTGGTAGAAGCAGCACGAATACCCCAGAAATCGGCTCAAGCAGCTGAATTGATAGCCTTAACGAAAGCATGTGAGTTAAGTGCTGGACTATGTGTGAACATTTACACGGATAGTCGTTACGCTTTTGGAGTAGTGCATGATTTTGGCCTACTCTGGAAGGAACGAGGATTTTTGACTTCACACGGAATACACATCATGCATGGAGAATTGGTACGCGATCTCCTGAATGCACTGTTATGCCCAAAGAAAGTTGCAATAGTCAAGTGCAGCGCACACAAAAAGGTGACGGACAAAATAGGGCAAGGCAATGCTTTCGCAGATCGCATTGCGAAAGAGACCGCTATGCTGCAAAATAATTTCCCCATATATGTGGTGAAGTCACAAGCCGAGCGGTGGCATGATGCTAGAGAAGAAATACTAGATATACAGAAGTCAGCATCTGAGGCGGAACTTATGAAATGGGCCACTGAAGGAATGCTGGATGATGAGGGTTGCTGGCGTAGTAAAGATATGGAGAGATGGAAACTACCCATGGCCTACTTACAAACAATGGTGCACATGACACATGGGCTGGCACACATTGGAGCTCTCGCAATTACTAAATTGCTTACACGAGTCTGGGACAATGCTGACATTGCTAGCACGGCTAAGAGAGTAGTACAGACTTGTCTGATATGTTTACAGCACAATCCTGGACAAGGGACTCATACTCCTAAAGGAGGGTTTGTTCCACCTACTGCACCATTCGAAGTACTACAAATGGATTACATCCAGCTGGAGCGCTGTAATAATCTCAAGTATGTCCTAGTGGTGGTGTGTGCCTTCAGCAAATGGATTGAGGCTTACCCTACGAAAGACAATACAGCATTGACAACAGCTAAGGTGTTACTCAAAGAGTACTTCCCGCGCTATGGTGTTTGTAAACTTATGTGGAGTGATAATGGCCCTCATTTCATTGGGAAAGTAGTGGAGTAAGTCCTGAAAGGATTGGGAATCAAGCAACAATTCCACGCTGTTTTTCATCCGCAGTCAGCAGGTTTGGTAGAAAGATACAATGCGACTCTGAAGCTGAAGCTAGCAAAGATAGTGGCATCCACATCTCTGAAATGGCCGGATGCTTTGCCTCTGGCATTGCTGTCCATTCGATCGGTGCCACATTCACGATCTGGCCTCACACCCTATGAAGTGGTGTTCGGAAGGCCGATGAATATTTGGGGAGTTCCAAAACCTCGTTTGATACATGATATGCCTTGTATAATGATGAACGATTATTTGGCACGATTAACAAATGATTTGCTTTCTATTCATCAACAGGTTCGAGAGGCGCTCCCTGATAACTCCACTGGTGAGGCTCACGATCTCCGCCCTGGGGATCACGTGATGGTCAAAGTATTTGAGCGATCCAGCAGTTTGGAACCGAGATGGCATGGCCCTGAGCAAGTGCTGCTGGCTACGCAAACTGCTGTGAGAGTCCCCAACAAGAAGCGGTGGATACATTCAGCGCACTGCCGACGTGTCTCTCCGGATCTGGTGAGCCCTGTGGTGCTATCCGACTACAGAAAGATTTTGGATACAGAAAAGAGCCCAGCTGTCACGCCTGATGAATTGGAGGGAGCCTTCCCGGACCACGTTGTTTCTGATAAAGTGAAGTACAATCTACGTCCCAGGAAATAAGATTCCTTTTGTGTTTTTGAAACTGGTTGGTAACTGCTCCGAGGTTTGTGAAACGGAAGCCGGGAATATCAAGGGGGGGGGGGATCAGTTCTGCCTAGTGTAGCGACACCCGTCTTGAATCCCGGAGAACAAATCAACGGCAGCCTCGGTCCAGAACCATCGTTTTATTTTTCCGCTTAGTGTTGCTTTTGAAGAGTATTGTTTTGTGAACTATGGCATCTCCTTCGACACGAAAAGGGAGAATTCTTGGTGCTGTTTTGTTTGTCTTGACCGTAGTGGTGATTGCAGTATTAGCTTGGACTATAGAACTATTGTTTCCCGTACGAGAACATTTGCTGTCCACCACTCCAAGTCCATCTGAACATTTTCATTTTACTTTGCCTTTTCACGAAGAAAGACATAGACAGACTTATTTGAATAACAGCTTTATTCAGATTTTGCATCATACTCATAACATGACCAACACGTCCAATTGTTGGGTATGTGGAATGTTGCCCGGACATCAGAAGAAGGGAGGAACACCACTCATTCCTCTCCCGTTTTCTCATAATGGTTCTTGTCATGCTTGGTACACTCTTCTTTTTACTCTGCGATGGCCAACGAAAGGTGGACTACTTTTTCGGTTGAATAAAATCTGCTATAACGACAAAGATGGCTATCCACACGCTGAAGGAACTAAATTTGAATGGGAAGAGTATCGTCCGGACAATGTTTCTACACCTCGTGTATATACGAATCAAAGACTTATAAATGTAACGAGCTCGCATATGATAACAGTCATTGAGACAAAGGCAGATTTGTGTATTAGAAATAAAGGTACAATCCCTGTAGGCCGCAGTGAATGTAATATTACACTTACCTTTGATACACCAACTGGAATTGCATTTGTAGCTTCACGTAACACATATTTCATTTGTGGAAGTAAGGGATACCATCGTCTACCATTGGGATGGTTAGGAACATGCTATATAGCTTTTGTATTACCACCTGTATTTATTGCTCCTCCCATGTACCACAATGATTACGTTCTGTACCATGATTTCATACTGAACAGAGTTAAACGAACAGTAGATCTTGATGAAATAGACCAGACTGATACCACTTTACAACAATATGTAGATTTCAATTTGGGGTTATTTTCGTTCGTAGGAGCTGCACTGAATAGCAGGAAGATAAGGCGGCTTACACGTGTGGTGGAAGCTGTCGCTAATGAAACTGCCTCTGCTTTAGGGAATATTACTGAGGAATTGCAAATTACCAGAATTGTGGCGCTCCAGAACCGAATGGTTCTAGATGTGATATTAGCTGATAGGGGCGGAGCATGCCGCGTCATCGGAAGTAGTTGTTGCGTGTACGTACCAGATAACTCACCTTCCGTATATGATTCGATTACAAAATTACATAAGATAGCTGCTGAGATCCACCCAGAAAATGGAACATGGACCTTTTCTGGTTGGTTCTGGACCCTGCTTAGTACTTGGGGTTGGAAATTATTAACGATTCTCTGTGTTTTTATTGGAGTACTATTTTCCCTTTGTCTATGTGTTCAATGTGGCCCTACAGTATGTTCCGTATGTATCACAACCTGTATTCCGTCTAAACGAGCTATTTTTAAGCAAGAGAAACTGACCAATGATGAAGTATTGAAAATAATGGCTATTAACATTGAGGATGAACATTCTGACTACGTTCACTATGAGGTAGCTTTTGCTAAACGCTAAAAGGGCCGTCTGTCGTGTTTTGGCAGCTCCTGAGTTAGCGTTTAGCACAGCTACACGGTCTTTTCTGTTAACTTGACCAAAACGAACGGGGGCCATTTTGACTCCCTCTGACTTCCGTTTTCTATGAACACGCTGCCTCGTGATCAGTGTGCCCTTTTGTCCTTTCTTGATACCCATGGTCCCTATTCTGCTCGGCAACAGGCTATTTTTAGTACTGGTCAAGCGCACATGCGCATCATGCATTTGCTGGTCACTCTTTAGGAATGTTAGTACTAACTGACCAGTGCTATTGAACTCCTCCCCCATGCTGGCTGTGTTCCAAAAATGACCTTATATGTACCTAAAATGTGTAACTTGTAACCGCCTATCTTTTTATTGTTATTAAACTGTATAAAAGAGGTCGCGCACCGATGTTCGGTGTGCTACTTCTTACATTGCCGAAGGGTGCTGTAGGAATGTACCACCACCCCATGGGGTCCTAATAAACTTGTCTTTTACCCTTTCCAGTGTCCGTGCCAACTTCTATACTAAGGAGTTCGAGAGTTTAGCAGAGTATGTAGGCCTGATATGAAACCAATACAACAGGGCGAGGCTCTCTGGAGCACCATCCTCAGCAGCGCGAGGCTCTCTGGAGCACCATCCTCAGCAGTGCCAGGCTCTCTGGAGCACCATCCTCAGCAGAGCGAGGCTCTCTGGAGCACCATACTCAGCAGTGCGAGGCTCTCTGGAGCACCATCCTCAGCAGGGCGAGGCTCTCTGGAGCACCATCCTCAGCAGCACAAGGCTCTCTGGAGCACCATCCTCAGCAGCGCGAGGCTCGTTGGAGCACCATCCTCAGCAGCGCGAGGCTCACGGGAGCACCATCCTCAGCAGCGCGAGGCTCTCTGGAGCACCATCCTCAGCAGCGCGAGGCTCTCTGGAGCCCCATCCTCAGCAGGGCGAGGCTCTCTGGAGCACCATCCTCAGCAGCGCCAGGCTCTCTGGAGCACCATCCTCAGCAGGGCAAGGCTCTCTGGAGCACCATCCTCAGCAGTGCCAGGCTCTCTGGAGCCCCAGCATCTGCAGCACGAGGCTCTCTGGAGCACCATCCTCAGCAGCGCGAGGCTCTCTGGAGCCCCATCCTCAGCAGGGTGAGGCTCTCTGGAGCCCCATCCTCAGCAGCGCCAGGCTCTCTGGAGCCCCATCCTCAGCAGGGCGAGGCTCTCTGAAGCACCATCCTCAGCAGCGCCAGGCTCTCTGGAGCCCCATCCTCAGCAGGGCGAGGCTCTCTGGAGCACCGTCCTCAGCAGGGCGAGGCTCTCTGGAGCACCATCCTCAGCAGGGCGAGGCTCTCTGGAGCACCATCCTCAGCAGTGCCAGGCTCTCTGGAGCACCATCCTCAGCAGTGCGAGGCTCTCTGGAGCCCCATCCTCAGCAGCGCCAGGCTCTCTGGAGCACCATCCTCAGCAGAGCGAGGCTCTCTGGAGCCCCATCCTCAGCAGCGCGAGGCTCTCTGGAGCACCATCCTCAGCAGTGCGAGGCTCTCTGGAGCACCATCCTCAGCAGCGCGAGGGTCTCTGGAGCACCATCCTCAGCAGCGCGAGGCTCTCTGAAGCCCCATCCTCAGCAGGGCGAGGCTCTCTGGAGCACCATCCTCAGCAGTGCCAGGCTCTCTGGAGCACCATCCTCAGCAGTGCGAGGCTCTCTGGGGCCCCATCCTCAGCAGCACCAGGCTCTCTGGAGCACCATCCTCAGCAGAGCGAGGCTCTCTGGAGCCCCATCCTCAGCAGCGCGAGGCTCTCTGGAGCGCCATCCTCAGCAGTGCGAGGCTCTCTGGACCCCATCCTCAGCAGTGCCAGGCTCTCTGGAGCCCCATCCTCAGCGGAGCGAGGCTCTCTGGAGCACCATCCTCAGCAGGGCGAGGCTCTCTGGAGCCCCATCCTCAGCAGGGCGAGGCTCTCTGGAGCACCATCCTCAGCAGGGCGAGGCTCTCTGGAGCCCAAGCATCTGCAGGGCGAGGCTCTCTGGAGCACCATCCTCAGCAGGGCGAGGCTCTCTGGAGCCCCATCCTCAGCAGCGCGAGACTCTCTGGAGCACCATCCTCAGCAGCGCCAGGCTCTCTGGAGCCCCATTCTCAGCAGCGCGAGGCTCTCTGGAGCCCCATCCTCAGCAGTGCCAGGCTCTCTGGAGCCCCATCCTCAGCAGTGCAAGGCTCTCTGGAGCACCATCCTCAGCAGGGCGAGGCTATCTGGAGCCCCATCCTCAGCAGTGCCATGGCTCTCTGGAGCACCATCCTCAGCAGGGCGAGGCTCTCTGGAGCACCATCCTCAGCAGCGCGAGGCTCCCTGGAGCACCATCCTCAGCAGCGCCAGGCTCTCTGGAGCACCATCCTCAGCAGTGCGAGGCTCTCTGGAGCACCATCCTCAGCAGCGCGAGGCTCTCTGGAGCACCATCCTCTGCAGCGCGAGGCTCTCTGGAGCACCATCCTCAGCAGCGCGAGGCTCCCTGGAGCCTCATCCTCAGAAGGGCGAGGCTCTCTGGAGCACCATCCTCAGCAGCGCCAGGCTCTCTGGAGCACCATCCTCAGCAGTGCGAGGCTCTCTGGAGCACCATCCTCAGCAGTGCGAGGCTCTCTGGAGCCCCATCCTCAGCAGGCAGAGGCTCTCTGGAGCCCCATCCTCAGCAGCGCGAGGCTCTCTTGAGCACCATCCTCAGCAGCGCCAGGCTCTCTGGAGCACCATCCTCAGCAGCGCCAGGCTCTATGGACAGACTCCTCTCTACGGACAGACTCCTCTCTATGGACAGACTCCTCTCTATGGACAGACTCCTCTCTATGGACAGACTCCTCTCTACGGACAGACTCCTCTCTATGGACAGACTCCTCTATGGACAGACTCCTCTCTATGGACAGACTCCTCTCTATGGACAGACTCCTCTCTATGAACAGACTCCTCTCTATGGACAGACTGCTCTCTAAGGACAGACCCCTCTCTATGGACAGACTCCTCTATGGACAGACTCCTCTCTACGGATAGACTCCTCTCTCTGGACAGACTCCTCTCTACGGACAGACTCCTCTCTATGGACAGACTCCTCTATGGGCAGACTCCTCTCTACGGACAGACTCCTCTCTACGGACAGACTCCTCTCTACGGACAGACTCCTCTCTATGGACAGACTCCTCTCTACGGACAGACTCCTCTCTACGGACAGACTCCTCTCTGTGGACAGACTCCTCTCTATGGACAGACTCCTCTCTATGGACAGACCCCTTTCTATGGACAGACTCCTCTCTATGTACAGACCCTTCTCTAAGGACAGACTCCTCTCTATGGACAGACTCCTCTCTATGGACAGACTCCTCTCTAAGGACAGACTGCTCTCTAAGGACAGACCCCTCTCTACGGACAGACTCCTCTCTATGGACAGACTCCTCTCTACGGACAGACTCCTCTCTGTGGACAGACTCCTCTCTATGGACAGACTCCTCTCTATGGACAGACCCCTCTCTATGGACAGACTCCTCTCTATGTACAGACCCTTCTCTAAGGACAGACTCCTCTCTATGGACAGACTCCTCTCTATGGACAGACTCCTCTCTAAGGACAGACTCCTCTCTATGGACAGACTCCTCTCTATGGACAGACTCCTCACTAAGGACAGACCCCTCTCTATGGACAGACTCCTCTCTACGGACAGACACCTCTCTGTGGACAGACTCCTCTCTATGGACAGACTCCTCTCTGTGGACAGACTCCTCTCTATGGACAGATTCCTCTCTGTGGACAGACTCCTCTCGGTGGACAGACTGCTCTCTATGGACAGACTCCTCTCTATGGACAGACTCCTCTATGGACAGACTCCTCTCTATGGACAGACTCCTCTCTATGGACAGACTCCTCTCTATGGACAGACTCCTCTCTGTGGACAGACTCCTCTCTACGGACAGACTGCTCTCTAAGGACAGACTCCTCTCTATGGACAGACTCCTCTCTATGGACAGACTCCTCTCTATGGACAGACTCCTCTCTGTGGACAGACTCCTCTCTACGGACAGACTGCTCTCTAAGGACAGACTCCTCTCTATGGACAGACTCCTCTCTATGGACTGACTCCTCTCTATGGACAGACTCCTCTCTATGAACAGACTCCTCTCTATGGACAGACTGCTCTCTAAGGACAGACCCCTCTCTATGGACAGACTCCTCTTTGGACAGACTCCTCTCTACGGACAGACTCCTCTCTCTGGACAGACTCCTCTCTATGGACAGACTCCTCACTAAGGACAGACCCCTCTCTATGGACAGACTCCTCTCTACGGACAGACTCCTCTCTGTGGACAGACTCCTCTCTATGGACAGACTCCTCTCTGTGGACAGACTCCTCTCTATGGACAGATTCCTCTCTGTGGACAGACTCCTCTCAGTGGACAGACTCCTCTCTATGGACAGACTCCTCTCTATGGACAGACTCCTCTCTATGGACAGACTCCTCTCTATGGACAGACTCCTCTCTACAGACAGACTCCTCCCTATGGACAGACTCCTTTCTATGAACAGACTGCTCTCTGCCGACAGAATGCACAGTTTTGAACACAAGCTACTCACAATCTCTGTAATTTAATATATGATAGTGTAATCTTAAAACATTTATTTTGAGTTGTGAGTAGAACATATGAATTCCTTTATTGTTGAATTTCCTCTGGGTCTGACGTGAACTGTAAACTCATGAGAACCATAGACCCCTCTCCCTGGACAGACTCAGGAATCTCACCTTGGAGTTCAGTTGTAGAGACCTCAGTCGCTGAAGCTTCTCAGTAGAGCTCCCCCGGTGACAGCTTCTCCAGGAGAGCTTCTCCCAGGTCTGCAGAGCACTCATGGGAGAGTTGAACACCCCCCAGGCTGTGGAACAAAAGCAGGTGCATCAGTCAGACCCGGGGTAACTCACCCACAGGGATTTCATACAAACTCTAAGCCCCGCCCTCCCCGAGGGCCGCCTCTGGCACACACCCTGCAGAGGAGCCCCTGTGTCCGTCTGTCATGTCCAGACCCCACCCAGGACGCGCCGCCCAATCAAACCCATGTCTGGAGCAGCACGGGAGTCTATGAAACCACACGCAGGAGCCTTGGTGCAGCGCACACCCTGGACTGATGCGCTTCAAGGAGCTCTTAGATGATTAAAGAAAAGGAGGCTCAGTGCAGTAAAAGCGTCGCTTAGGATCGCACCCCACAAAAAAGAGAGCGTTACCCCAGCTAAGCCAAAAGGGACCGGGCGGTTATAACTCACAAAGAACAAGATTCCCTTTGGTGCCACTGACCTCAAGTAGGATCCACTGAACCAGGTCACACGACCCAATGCTCAACGTCTAACAAGGCTATTTGTGTTGAAATTGTTTATTAAGAAAATTTCAAATAAGTCACAAATGCAGACACATATGCATAGGAAGTAATGAATCACAGTATAAATGAGGAAATCATTCATAAAATATAACAAAGGAGGTATAAAACAACACATCCTCTAGTATTCATAAGGCGAAATTCAGGGTAAAAAAGGAAAGAAAAGAAAGAGAAGAGAAAGAAAGGAAAAAAGGAAAAAGAAAGAAAAAGAAAAAGAAAGAGAAAGGAAGCCCCAGAGTAACAAACTAGTTGTGAAAAGAGATGGAAACAAGAAAAACGATAGGAAGCAGAAAAGAGAGAAGGAAGAGAAAGTAAGCATGTTACAAGGAAGGTGAATTTAAGAAGGAAGAGTAGTCGTAGAAGAAGAAGAAGTAGAGACAGAGTTATCATCCACTGTGGTCTCCAGGAATGGGGACCACACTTGCAGAAAAATGGAAGCTTGGTCCTGTAGACTGTAAATTATACGTTCATAAGAGGCAGTTTGTATCATTGCCACCAGCCATTCCTCCTGAGAAGGAGGTAAGGGAGATTTCCAGTGACGCAATATACAAATTTTTGCCGTGGCTAAAGCAGTATGGAGGAGACGGGTCTGTGGTTTAGTAAACTTGGAAAGGCCACGAAAGTCATGTAGAATTATGTTTGCAGAGGTAAAGGGTAAGAGCAATGACATAGAATGAGCCAAGGTGTTGCGTACAAAAAGCCAAAATGATCTGGTACGAGGGCACTCACATATAATGTGCGTTATGTCACAGCCGGAAGCAGAACACCTCCAACACAAAGAATGCGAAAGTAACTTAGCATGATGTAATTTGACCGGAGACCAGTGCCACTCATGAAGAATTTTAAAAATACAAAATTTAAGGCGAGCTTCACGAACACCCTTATGTAATCCTTCCAAAATGAGATCCCATTGAGTATCTGAGCATGTCACCGAGAGGCGTGTTTGCCATTTCAATTGAAGAGCTTTCGAAAGGGGATGCGAAAATAAAGGGTGCAAAAAAGTCTTATAGAGACCAGAAGTAACACCCTTAAAAGTTCCCCATGAATTCAAGTAAGATAAAATAGGAGAAGTGGACAATAGTTCAGGTGGGCAACTTAGATGTTTTGTGATAGCTTGCTGAAGATGAGAATATTTACAGGATTGAGTGGGCGGTAAATGAAATTCCTCATTTAGTTGGGAAAAGGATTTAAAATCGTCACCATGGAACAGTTGTTCCAGTGAATGAATACCAGCGTCCTGCCATAAAGGCCAGGATACAGTGCGACCTCGAACTCGAATAGCCGAATTAGACCATATAGGAGCATGAAAGTGAAGCCGCGAATTAGATTTAAGGAGACGGTGACTTCTTTGCCAAGACTTAAACATGGCGGATAGAATAGGATTTTTGGGGTCAAGAGAACTGGAACCCTTGCCATATAAAAGGGATAAACCAGGGCCAGAAGCCAATAAATGGCGTTCAAGTGGCACCCATTGAGGGATGTCCTTAGACTTAGGTAAAAAGAAAGAAAGATGAGAAAGATGAAGGGCAAGGGAATAGTGCTCGATAGAGGGAAGACCCAAACCTCCCTGCAATTGGTGGGATTTTAATTTTGCTAAGGTGAGACGCGGTTTAACTGTACCCCATAAAAAAATTTTTATTTTGGAATCAATGGACCGAAGAGTAGCCAAAGGAATAGTCAAAGGAAGCATACCCAGAACATAAAGAAAACGCGGTAAGGTGACCATCTTAATCGCCTGGACCCGTCCCCAAAGGGATAAACCCAGGGCTTTCCATTTCTCGAAGTCCCTTTGCATTTGCGCAATCAAGGGAGTTAAATTGTCCGTGACAATGTTATCCAATCCCCTATTGAGGAGTATTCCTAAATACTTAAGCCGAGAAGGTTGCCAGTGAAATGGAAAACCAGAGATTGCATTTGGTGCCGCGCTACTGACCCCATGTAGGATACACTGAACCAAGTCACGCGACCCAATGCTCGATGTCTAACAAGGCTATTTGAACAAAATCATTTTCATTGCATACATCTAAAAGCAATGGATAAAATACAATGAATTTTTTAAAAGAATTCTCTGTAAACATAGACTCTATTGGTTCAGTGCTCACTCTCACATCAGGATACATTGATTAATATTCAGTGAGGCCAAGGTTCATAATCAATTAGAAAACCTAAGTCACTATATTTCTGCTTTTAATCAGAAAGTAAAATGTAAAAAGTCTGTGGAGACCAGGTGGAAAGTCACTTAGAGACCCTTGGTCTATATATTTAGTTTTAGTTCAATCTAAAGAAAGTGAAACATATGGAGTCTCACCAAAATGTCTTTTAACAGAGAAATTCCAGGTGTGCAGACATATTTTTAATCGCTTTGCACCTTTTTAAAGATATGCTTTCTTCAATTAATCTCCTATGTAGTATCCTAAAGATAATGAACCCATTGTTAGTGTCACCTCACTAATGGTGCATTTACAGTATTGCTCAGGATCACACAATCTGCTCACGCAGGAAAGCTGGGAGTGAACGTTATATGTTTGTATTCCGTCTCAAAAGCCAACAGACATTCTGTCTCACATATCTGTCTGCTTTCTGTCTAACAGACCTACTTACATTCTGACTCACAGATCTACACACTGACTGTCAGGGGCTCGCTGCACCAGCTGGCAAATTAATGGCTCAACCGCTGCGCTTGCTGCCTACATGCCACCCGCTCACAGACACAGAAGCACACACAGGTACACACAGACGCACAGACGCACACACTAGGGGGTATCTCACACTTCCAGCGACGAGCAGCTGTCATTGGGCTGTCAAGAGGATGAGACCGGACTTTAAGGAACCATTAAGGGTCTTCCCCCGCCTCACACCCCCTTCAAGTTACGCCCCTGACCATATACTACTTATGGGCAGATCTGCGCCGTTGTTGACATTTTACTCCAAATACCTGAAAAACAAGCTTTAAAGTCTGCCCTTCTGCACCATTAGAGGGGCTTGTTCCAAACTCACTTCTCGGACTTGGGTCCCCCCCTTCACAACCCTCACTTATTGCACACCTTGTATTGTCATGGAACGGATGTGCGTTTTTCACATTATAAAATATATATGTATGAGCCCCACCTACGATGTATATTTAGAAATCAGTGACGTGATAAGAACTGCTCAGCTCTGTACCTCAGGGTCTGTAGTTTGCAGTTTGGGTGTTTGAGGCCTTCACACAACTTCTTCACTCCAGTGTCTCGCAGCTCTTCATTGTTGCCCAGGTCGAGCTCTGTGAGAGATGAGTTTGTTTCCAGGACAGAGGCGAGGTCTCCGCAGCATGAATCGGTGAGGGAGCAGCTCTCCAACCTGCAGGAGAGAAGAGACATGGAGAGGAGTAAAGCACAGCACAGACAGGGGCGTCACAGCTTCAGTTTCATCTTCATTTCCTTCCTGTCCTTGACTTACTCTCCTCTAGGGATACACCTAGGAGCGGTTTCTTTATTAGCGCGTCAGGGCTCAATAGAAATAACAGCCATCACGTTACCACAAAGTAGTAAGGAATGTATATTTATTGCCACATAAATCTTCATATGTAGAAACTAGAGCGAAGCTCCGTAAGAGAAACGCCATTTGTGTATTGAGAAATCTCCTCCTCCTGTGATGCGCCGTGCACGGCGTCACGCGTGCATAAAGGACATTATTAGTCCCGTGCTTGCAGGTGTGAGTTTCATTAATGGGGAACTACTGCTCAGGACCCACAACACAGTCAGTACCCTTGTTATACTCCTGGCCAGGGCCCACAACACAGTCAGTACCCTTGTTATACTACTGGCCAGGACCCACAACACAGTCAGTACCCTTGTTATACTACTGGCCAGGACCCACAACACAGTCAGTACCCTTGTTATACTCCTGGCCAGGGCCCACAACACAGTCAGTACCCTTGTTATACTACTGGCCAGGGCCCACAGCACAGTCAGTACCCTTGCTATACTACTGGCCAGGGCCCACAACACAGTCAGTACCCTTGTTATACTACTGGCCAGGACCCACAACACAGTCAGTACCCTTGTTATACTCCTGGCCAGGGCCCACAACACAGTCAGTACCCTTGTTATACTGCTGCCCAGGACCCACGACACAGTCAGTACCCTTGTTATACTCCTGGCCAGGGCCCACAACACAGTCAGTACCCTTGTTATACTACTGGCCAGGGCCCACAATACAGTCAGTACCCTTGTTATACTACAGGCCAGGACCCACAACACAGTCAGTACCCTTGTTATACTACAGGCCAGGACCCACAACACAGTCAGTACCCTTGTTATACTACAGGCCAGGACCCACAACACAGTCAGTACCCTTGTTATACTCCTGGCCAGGGCCCACAACACAGTCAGTACCCTTGTTATACTACTGGCCAGGGCCCACAACACAGTCAGTACCCTTGTTATACTACAGGCCAGGGCCCACAACACAGTCAGTACCCTTGTTATACTACAGGCCAGGGCCCATAACACAGTCAGTACCCTTGTTATACTACTGGCCAGGACCCACAACACAGTCAGTACCCTTGCTATACTACTGGCCAGGGCCCACAACACAGTCAGTACCCTTGTTATACTACTGCCCAGGACCACAACACAGTCAGTACCCTTGTTATACTACTGCCCAGGACCCACAACACAGTCAGTACCCTTGCTATACTCCTGGCCAGGGCCCACAACAACAGTCAGTACCCTTGTTATACTACTGGCCAGGGCCCACAATACAGTCAGTACCCTTTTTATACTACAGCCCAGGGCCCACAACACAGTCAGTACCCTTGTTATACTACTGACCAGGGCCCACAACACAGTCAGTACCCTTGTTATACTCCTGGCCAGGGCCCACAACACAGTCAGTACCCTTGTTATACTACTGCCCAGGACCACAACACAGTCAGTACCCTTGTTATACTACTGGCCAGGGCCCACAACACAGTCAGTACCCTTGTTATACTACTGCCCAGGACCCACAACACAGTCAGTACCCTTGTTATACTACTGCCCAGGACCACAACACAGTCAGTACCCTTGTTATACTACTGGCCAGGGCCCACAACACAGTCAGTACCCTTGTTATACTACTGCCCAGGACCCACAACACAGTCAGTACCCTTGTTATACTACTGCCCAGGACCCACAACACAGTCAGTACCCTTGTTATACTACTGGCCAGGGCCCACAATACAGTCAGTACCCTTGTTATACTCCTGGCCAGGGCCCACAACACAGTCAGTACCCTTGTTATACTCCTGGCCAGGGCCCACAACACAGTCAGTACCCTTGTTATACTACTGCCCAGGACCACAACACAGTCAGTACCCTTGTTATACTACTGCCCAGGACCACAACACAGTCAGTACCCTTGTTATACTACTGGCCAGGGCCCACAACACAGTCAGTACCCTTGTTATAATACAGGCCAGGGCCCACAACACAGTCAGTACCCTTGTTATACTCCTGGCCAGGGCCCACAACACAGTCAGTACCCTTGTTATACTACTGTCCAGGGCCCACAGAACAGTCAGTAACCTTGTTATACTACTGGCCAGGGCCCACAGTACAGTCAGTACCCTTGTTATACTACTGGCCAGGGCCCACAGCACAGTCAGTACCCTTGATATACTACTGGCCAGGACCCACAACACAGTCAGTACCCTTGCTATACTACTGCCCAGGGCCCACAACACAGTCAGTACCCTTGTTATACTACTGGCCAGGGCCCACAACACAGTCAGTACCCTTGTTATACTACTGCCCAGGACCCACGACACAGTCAGTACCCTTGTTATACTACTGGCCAGGGCCCACAGCACAGTCAGTACCCTTGCTATACTACTGGCCAGGGCCCATAACACAGTCAGTACCCTTGTTATACTATTGGCCAGGACCCACGACACAGTCAGTACACTTGTTATACTACTGGCCAGGGCCCACAACACAGTCAGTACACTTGTTACACTACTGGCCAGGGCCCACAACACGGTCAGTACCCTTGTTATACTACTGGCCAGGGCCCACAACACAGTCAGTACCCTTGTTATACTCCTGGCCAGGGCCCACAACACAGTCAGTACCCTTTTTATACTACAGCCCAGGGCCCACAACACAGTCAGTACCCTTGTTATACTACTGACCAGGGCCCACAACACAGTCAGTACCCTTGTTATACTCCTGGCCAGGGCCCACAACACAGTCAGTACCCTTGTTATACTACTGCCCAGGACCACAACACAGTCAGTACCCTTGTTATACTACTGGCCAGGGCCCACAACACAGTCAGTACCCTTGTTATACTCCTGGCCAGGGCCCACAACACAGTCAGTACCCTTGTTATACTACTGCCCAGGACCACAACACAGTCAGTACCCTTGTTATACTACTGGCCAGGGCCCACAACACAGTCAGTACCCTTGTTATACTACAGGCCAGGGCCCACAACACAGTCAGTACCCTCGTTATACTCCTGGCCAGGGCCCACAACACAGTCAGTACCCTTGTTATACTACTGGCCAGGGCCCACAGCACAGTCAGTACCCTTGATATACTACTGGCCAGGGCCCACAGCACAGTCAGTACCCTTGCTATACTACTGGCCAGGGCCCACAACACAGTCAGTACCCTTGTTATACTGCTGCCCAGGACCACAACACAGTCAGTACCCTTGTTATACTACTGGCCAGGGCCCACAGCACAGTCAGTACCCTTGCTATACTACTGGCCAGGGCCCATAACACAGTCAGTACCCTTGTTATACTATTGGCCAGGACCCACGACACAGTCAGTACACTTGTTATACTACTGGCCAGGGCCCACAACACAGTCAGTTCCCTTGTTATACTACTGGCCAGGACCCACGACACAGTCAGTACACTTGTTATACTACTGGCCAGGGCCCACAGCACAGTCAGTACCCTTGCTATACTACTGGCCACGGCCCACGACACAGTCAGTACCCTTGTTATACTACTGGCCAGGGCCCACAACACAGTCAGTACCCTTGTTATACTACTGGCCAGGACCCACGACACAGTCAGTACACTTGTTATACTTCTGGCCAGGACCCACGACACAGTCAGTACACTTGTTATACTACTGGCCAGGGCCCACAACACAGTCAGTACCCTTGTTATACTACTGGCCAGGACCCACGACACAGTCAGTACACTTGTTATACTACTGGCCAGGACCCACGACACAGTCAGTACACTTGTTATACTACTGGCCAGGGCCCACAACAAAGTCAGTACCCTTGTTATACTACTGGCCAGGACCCACGACACAGTCAGCACCCTTGTTATACTACTGGCCAGGGCCCACAGCACAGTCAGTACCCTTGCTATACTACTCTCCAGGGCCCACAACACAGTCAGTACCCTTGTTATACTATTGGCCAGGACCCACGACACAGTCAGTACACTTGTTATACTACTGGCCAGGACCCACAACACAGTCAGTACACTTGTTATACTAAAGGCCAGGGCCCACAACACAGTCAGTACACTTGTTATACTACTGGCCAGGGCCCACAACACAGTCAGTACCCTTGTTATGCTACTGGCCAGGACCCACGACACAGTCAGTACACTTGTTATACTACTGGCCAGGGCCCACAACACAGTCAGTACCCTTGTTATACTACTGGCCAGGACCCACGACACAGTCAGTACCCTTGATATACTACTGGCCAGGACCCACGACACAGTCAGTACACTTGTTATACTACTGGCCAGGACCCACGACACAGTCAGTACCCCTGCTATACTACTGGCCAGGGCCCACAACACAGTCAGTACCCTTGTTATACTATTGGCCAGGACCCACGACACAGTCAGTACCCTTGTTATACTCTTGGTCAGGGCCCACAACACAGTCAGTACACTTGTTATACTACTGGCCAGGACCCACGACACAGTCAGTACACTTGTTATACTACTGACCAGGGCCCACAACACAGTCAGTACCCTTGTTATACTACGGCCCCTGACCCACAACACAGCCAGTACCCTTGTTATACTACTGGCCAGGGCCCACAACACAGTCAGTACCCTTGTTATACTGATAGAGCAAGAATTCGCATCGCGACTTGCTCGAGTCAAGAACCTCGAATCTTTTATAATCCTATAATCCAATTTGTTCGTTTTACTAATTTTACGTATTTTTGAATATGCGTGTGTATCGTAGTGATGCTTGCCATGTGTTTCATTAATATGAATAACCCTTGTATATAATAATGGCCGCTGCTTGAATTTTGCTTCTGCGCATGCGTTAGACACACTCACGTGATGTGACGTAGTTGCAGTTCTGGAGGGAAAGGGTGCGCATGCGTAATAGCCATAAAATGGCTGTCATTGTAATAACGTGGTGAAGCTTGCACCGCTGCTCTTGTGTTATTGTCTGTTGCACTTACCCTTAATTGCATAGTATATTTTTATAAGTAAGAAATATAAAGTAGTTATTCATGATATATGGTACATTCATTCATTTCTATGTTTTAATTTGTTTTCGCTTACTTTTCATGTATCGCGGCAAATGGGGGTCTGAATGTACCAAGAGCCATCTTGAAGGTCCCTTCCACGCATGCTCACGCAGCCCGGGAGAGATGTAGCCTTGAGCAGTGGAACTCAGCCAGCTGGCAGCCACAGTCAAGATGCTCCTGAGAAAAGGACCTGCGACCCAGCAGGACGGAGTTGGCTGTACCCAAGTTGAAACATTTGTTAATATTTCATTGTATTCCAAAGATTTGTCTCATGAGAACCCCAATCTTGTTAGGCGGTACCCTAGAATGTAAATTAGGTCTTAGAAAAGTCTGTTCTGATTGGTGTGTTAACCCATCCTACCTTAGAACCAATCGAAATTGGGGATTCTGACACTTTGCAACATTGGGGGGTGGTGCACTGACCCGAAAACAGTATAACTAGCCTAGGTTCACCTAGGGAATTTGTCCGACTTGTCTGAATTAGCTGACCTGTCACTGACCCAACGCACTCAATAGGTGACCAAATTTACAGAGCGCTGCGGAGCACTCTGTCCGAATTTGACCATAGACTCAAAGGTTTTACTAAACCTTAAGTGCTGGCGGAGCACTTTGCTGGAAAGTTCGCTAACCCAATCGGGGTTCTGACCGGTAGCTGCAGAGAGGGTGGAGCGCAGGCGTTGCTTCTGAACTGCGGGTGCTGGTCGTGTCCTGGTGGTCCTGTCCTGATCCTAATCTGGTTTTCCTGTCCTGTCCTGTGGTGTCCATTCTGCACCTGCTGTCCCATTGATGACTATCCTTCCTTGGGGTATTTCCTGTCCTTAACTGACCCGTGGCCAGGGTTGGTCTTCACACCAGTCTAGGTAAATATCTCACTGAAACTCTAAACTGCACCTTTCTATTTTTCTGTCTTTGCTTCAATAAAGACATACCTTTGCATACGATAATTTTCCATGCTTTCCGCAACCATTGCATATCATAAAGTCAGTTGCATTTAATTTCATAGCGTGTTCCTATGTTACCCTACCTTTTAGAAATCATTTTCTCCATTGCAGTTTGCAATCTTCTGATGTGGTCTATAATTTTCTCTTATAAAACTGACTAAAGTAATTTTCTAGATTTATAGCGTGTTCCCTTTATCATTCCTTCCTATCAATGTATAGGATCACTGAGTTTATTCCAACTTTAAGTATTTCCCAATAGTGTAACTCTAGTACTTGCATAAGTTTGCCCATTTATAGATGTCCATTCTTGAATTACATTTTTTTACTCTACTTAGCATGTTCCCTGTTCACTATTATTTAGAAAAACCCAAATGGTTGCCCTTACATTGTTCCTTTATGGTTATATGATTTTTGTTATCTTGATTATCGACTGCCTTTTAACTGTAAGCCTAATGCTCTTAGAAGACGAATTCTAGATAAAAATCTTAAAACTTCCCAGTTGTCCGTGGTCATTTTATGAAATATCAAGGTTTATAAAGTTGGGTTTGTATTTTGCCTGCCTTTCTTTACAGCTAGCTCCCTGATTCATCGTGTCATTAGGTACCCGTAACGGTGGATGGTAAGTCGGGTACACTTGAAACAATCGAAAGGACTCATGGTTATTGGTAGTAGATTGTAAGGTCACCTGATTAATGTAGATGGAGAATTAAAGTATATGGGCCCGAAACCAAGTGGTGAAATTATTGGTTGGGTGACCTGCGATCTCTATCAATACTACTGGCCAGGACCCACAGCACAGTCAGTACCCTTGTGGGACGAGGTGTTTATTCACAAAATAAAATAGTATATTGAAAAATAAACGAACATCTCATATTGGGTACTTTTCAGGTGTTCATATTTTGGAGTGCGGACATAAGATAAGGGATAGACGGCACAAGTGTGAATTTGCCAGGATGGGTGAGTAATCCCTCTTTATATAAGTAATTAGATTACAAAAGCACTCCTCATTGTCAATGTTTAACTCGTAATGTTGGCTCCTGGGTAAGTATTCATTTATCTCCACTAGGTCTCACCCTATAGTGGTGCTTTCCGTAGATCGGCTGTGCTGATAAACTTCTGACCCAAAATAGCGAATTTGGGGTCAAGGGCTTACTGCTGTTCACCTGCAGGTGGGTTCTGTTTTCTTACAATCACCCGACCTCGGGATTGTTATGGAATTACTATGAAATGTTGTTTTGTTGGAAGTTAACATTTTTCACCAAAGTTCCTGTCACGGATATTGTTTCTCTTGCCTGTCTTGATGCTTGTACACGTCACTTGAGACGCTGATATTTGGTAATAAACACAGTATTTGTCTTTTTAATGTGTATTCCTGCCCGATCTACACGCAGGCATCTGTGGGGCTGTCAGAGAAGTGTGTTCATCCAGGGTGGAGACAGACACGTCTCCACCGCGGTCAAGCTATGGTCGGCCTGCTTTCAAATTCAGCGTTCAGCCATAATGTTGGCGGTAAGAACTCCTCGTCACAACAGAGTATGCTCATCGCCAACATTTAAATCAGGCCTAAGTCTATGAGTCTGACTCAGATAATCCGTTTCTGGGTTTGTGATTCATTCAGCAAAGGGTGAACTTATCTCCAGAGACAAAAAGTTCAGATTATAAAGAAAGATCTGATCAGTTTTGAGAAACAACAAATTCTCTCTTCAAATGTTACCCATGATAGTGGGTTTGTTGCCTCCATCTATTTAGGCCATGTTTCCTGCCCCTCTTCACTCCCATCTGTTCAGCGTTTCAAGGCGCTACATTTGAGACAGACCCTCTCGTTCTCAGCTTTAATTTCAGTGTCGGAAGATGCGAGCGAGGTTTGTTCTACCGAATGGAGGCTTCTAATGGAAGACGTATCATTGGCCCGGTTCCTTATATCTCGTTACAGTTAAATACAAGTGAGTGAGGCTGGGAGGCTCGAGGGGGACAGGTCGTAACGAGAGGAAGTTGTTCTTGAGAAGAGACTCGACGCAAATGACCCTGTCAGAGCTTTCAGCAGGTTCCTTCGACACAAAAATAATATCCCTCCTCCTTTGACTGTGATCCTCAGAATGTAAGTGCGACCCTGGCTCGTGGTCACCTGTGTCCGGGTCTGGTGGCGCAGTGGACTGAAGCATCCACTGCAGGGGCCTGGGTTCGACCTCATGGTCACAGGTTCTAATCACAGAGGGTACACTCAACCTTTCATCCGTCTGAGGTCGATAAAATGAGTACCATTGAGGTGGGTAACAATATACATCTGTTTTTCAGCGCCTTGAGACCCTTGGGTGATACGTGTGCTTTACAAATAACCATGTTATGTGATGTTATGACCCTTCAGGAGGTGCGGGTGCAAACTGTTCCCACCTGCTGCTGAGATTCAAGTGCAACATTCAGGATGGAAACCATGTGAGGTAGCTCAGTCGGTAATGCACATGTCCGAGTTCTTTGGGTAACCTGCAGCCATTCATTTCAACTCTGTGTGTTTTCAGTGGCCCTGCAGCCATGGGAGGGGCCCAACAGGCAGAGGAGTGTGGACACAGAATTATTCCCAGCGCTTCCTCTGATGCCTGGGTGCTCTTGCGCACATCTGTCCCCCTACGGGCTCTGTGATGCACTTCTACAGAAAAGAAGCATCAGCTTCTCAGCAGCGATGAGGGGCCACGAGCAGCCGAGAGTCCAGGGAGGGGGTCTCCCCGTCACCCTGCACCCTCCATCAGAGATGCACAGAACTGCCTGAGGGGGGGGGTGTTAGTTTACAGTGCAGTGGGCAGGGTGCAGTGTGACTGCCGTGTGAAGTGGGGCAAGGAGGCTTCTGGAATGAGGATGGAGGGCAGGAGAGCAGTGCGGGGGCAGTGCTGCAGATGCAGGGGGGAGGGGTGGCAGACAGCAGGAGTTGTAGTGTTCAGGGGGTGTCCTCTGATGTAGGTCAGCTGTGCTGACAGGGTGCTGAGAGAGACTGCGGATGCAGTGTTGGCGGGAGGACAGTGGTGGATCTGTGCTGTGGGTGCAGTGTTGGTGGGACAACAGTGGTGGACCTGTGCTGCGGATGCAGTGTTGGCGGGAGGACAGTGGTGGCGCTGTGCTGTGGGTGCAGTGTTGGCGGGAGGACAGTGGTGGCACTGTGCTGCGGATGCAGTGTTGGCGGGAGGACAGTGGTGGCGCTGTGCTGTGGGTGCAGTGTTGGCGGGAGGACAGTGGTGGCACTGTGCTGTAGATGCAGTGTTGGAAGGAGGACAGTGGTGGCGCTGTGCTGCGGATGCAGTGTTGGCGGGAGGACAGTGCTGGACCTGTGCTGCGGATGCAGTGCTGGCAGGACAGGAGGACAGTGCTGGTGGTGTACTGTGGATACAGTGTTGGCAGGAGGACAGTGGTGGCGCTGAGCTGCGGATGCAGTGCTGGTAGGACAGGAGGACAGTGGTGGTGCTGTGCTATGGATGCAGTGTTGGCAGGAGGACAGTGGTGGACCTGTGCTGCGGATGAAGTGCTGGCAGGAGAACAGTGGTGGCGCTGTACTGCGGATGCAGTGCTGGCAGGACAGGAGGACAGTGCTGGTGGTGTACTGTGGATGCAGTGTTGGCAGGAGGACAGTGGTGGACCTGTGCTGAGGATGCAGTGTTGGCAGGAGGACAGTGGTGGCGCTGTGCTGCTGATGCAGGGGGCAGGAGGACAGTGGTGGCGCTGTGCTGCGGATGCAGTGCTGGTAGGACAGGAGGAAAGTGGTGGTGCTGTGCTATGGATGCAGTGTTGGCAGGAGGACAGTGGTGGACCTGTGCTGCGGATGCAGTGCTGGCAGGAGAACAGTGGTGGCGCTGTGCTGCGGATGCAGTGCTGGCAGGACAGGAGGAAAGTGGTGGTGCTGTGCTATGGATGCAGTGTTGGCAGGAGGACAGTGGTGGACCTGTGCTGCGGATGCAGTGCTGACAGGAGAACAGTGGTGGCGCTGTGCTGCGGATGCAGTGTTGGCAGGAGGACAGTGGTGGCGCTGTGCTGCGGATGCAGGGGGCAGGAGGACAGTGGTGGACCTGTGCTGCGGATGCAGTGTTGGCAGGAGGACAGTGGTGGCGCTGTGCTGCGGATGCAGGGGGCAGGAGGACAGTGGTGGACCTGTGCTGCGGATGCAGGGGGCAGGAGGACAGTGGTGGCGCTGTGCTGTGGATACAGTGTTGGCAGGAGGACAGTGGTGGACCTGTGCTGCAGATGCAGTGTTGGCAGGAGGACAGTGGTGGCGCTGTGCTGCGGATGCAGGGGGCAGGAGGACAGTGGTGGCGCTGTGCTGCGGATGCAGGGAGCAGTGGCTCACATGGGGGGGCATTGCTGGCTGCCCGGTGAACGGTAGCATGAACTTATCGCGCCTCTGTAGGACATCTTGCTCTCCAAGGAAGAGGTGTGGCGCAGCGGCTAGGGTGCCTGACTCCGGACTACAGGGTTCATGGTTTGATCCCCGGCGCCGGCTGCAGGTCAGCCCAGCACCGTGTGACTCTGGGCAATAGCTCGCTTAATCTTCCCGAGGGCCCCCAGCGCGGTACACCTCTCCAGAGGTAGCTGTGCGCTTTACAAATACTGGTATTTCAGTTCATTTCATTTCCCAGGAGCTGTGAAATGGCGCAGGGTGTGACCGTGGACAGATATCGCGCTCGTTTGGTGAAAGTTTGCACAGTGTCCCATCCCCCCGCATGCACAGGTGTCTCCTAAGAGATAAAAAATATCTGTTAGTGATATATGCCATGTCCATGAAATACAAGCAACACACTGGCGTTCCATCGCTGACCAGATATCGCCTCTGGAAATATCGTGATACAAAAATATTGAATGGAATATTGATATATAAAATATTGTGACATGAATATCGATGTAAACAATATCCTATACTTATAATGGTGAATACAAAAATATCAGGAACAAATATTGTTGGCATTTATATCACTGTATACAATATCCTCTACGGACAGACTCCTCACTATGGACAGACTCCCACCTACAGACAGACCCTCGTTATGGACAGACTCCTCTCTACGGACAGACCCCTTTCTATGCTGAGACTCCTCTCTATGGACGAACCACTCTCTATGGAAGGACTGAAGACTCTGTCCGTAGACAGCAGTCTGTCCATAGTGTATATGGTGTCGACGATGTTTCGATCCCTATGCTAAGATGAGGGGATCATCCTCAGGACATTGTAATTCATACCTGTGTTAAATTTCCTTATCTACTTCAAGCCCATGTGGAAAAGTAAATTTTGCCATGTTCTGTGTCCCTACGTGTCCTCCATCCCATGCTGTATGTGCATGATTAATATGCATATGTATTCCCCATGATCGATTAAAGACGCAATTACAGTTGTGTCCATCTCTAGTATGCCAGTTTCCAGTTCTCGTGAAAGCTACGAGTATTAGGCCTATGTAAAGCTACGTTGCCACGTTTCTCAGTGTGCACGTTATTTCATTGTAAAAAATCCCCGTTTCTAGGCCTCAAAAGGGCCCGGACTCAGATTCAGCTCCTGTCTCCTGAACCCTCGCTGAGGAGCGATACAGCCCCCACCTGTATCCCTGACCCTTCACTTACTTCCTGCCTCACAGTGCCCGGCTCGGCCTGGCTCTGCCTCCAGTCTGCCAAGAGTATGTTATGATTCTAGTTATCAGTCCAGCCCTCCTTCTCTGCATTCCTAAGCTACTGAATCGCATCAATAGTTTCAGTCATCGTCTAGCCTTTACGTCTCCATGTAAGAGAAATACTGTATTTATGGTCATTTAATATTCCTCAACACGCACTACATGTAGAATAATGCATGCACCAGTCTTAGTGTCTGTTAGCCTTTACCCCGATAACTTTTGGATTCTATCAACATGTTCTCTAAAACATCAGATACTAGATAGTGTTTAGGTACATGTCGCTCTGACTCTCCAGACTTTCGTCTCTCCTTCTAGCGCAGAAGTCATAGCCCCCAGCTTCTCCCTGGTAACACGTCATTGTCAGTTTGCGCGCACCACTAGGTTAGAGGTCCCGGCTCCTTAGGTAGCCCCCTCCATGTTTCCGCCCCATTTATGACATATTCTGTTACGTCTACATCACATGTCTATGTATACGCCTCCTGTTACACCCACTTTCATCCTTATCTTTCGCGACTGTTGCTAACTCCACCCACTGTCACACCTACTGTATGTACTGTAATGCAATTGTTTTAGTATATATACTTGTGTATTGTTATTAAAAGCCAGCGCGCTCATTCCAGATCCTGCCCGACAGCTGTCGGGCCCCCCTGTTGGCTAGCCATCCCAGATCTAGCCCGTGCAGGTTGTCCTGTTCCTGTCCTTTATGCTGTATTAAAACCTGCAAACTCCTACTACCTCGAATCTTGACTCTTATTTATTGAGCTATCTGTTATTGTTATATCTAGTCAAAAAATAGAGGTATTATTTATTTATTTACCACATAATGGCGCCCGAATAGGGACTTGCCCTTTCCCCACGCGCCGGTGAAGCCACGCAAGCCCCCTGATCCTCTGCAGCCGTGACGGAACCATACCGTGCACGTGCAGATATTTCTGCTTCAAGTATCCCTCAGGCCCACGGAGGAGACGGAGGTTGCGGTCCAGCATCCAGACGAGGCGGTGGAGGAACGCGGCGAGTCCCGACCAGAGCCCAAGCCGAGAGTCCAAGGTCCGAGGTATCCGGAGGCCCACCCGTAACAGAAGTCCGAAGTTTGTCCGTCCGTCGTCGTAGCAGTCCAGTCCAGTCCGAGGCCTTCCGTTCTTGCTGCCCGGTGAGTACCGTTGCTGGGGTAGTATCTAGACAGGGTCAATTGCATTGTCTCTGGTCCGTGGGTTTGGGGTACACAGATCCAACACGAAGTGTCCACTTAGGTGGATGCGGGTCCTGACGTGTCTCTTTATGGAGCCGGTAAGTTTCGTACTGTTTTAGCAGTGCATCTAGTTTCTGTTCTAGTCCGTTCTGTTCTCGAGAAATTCATGTATTCTGTTTTCAGTATTCCAGGTAGTATTTTGTCCGAACTGTTATTTTAAATGTCATTCATGTATTTCAATGTCGTGGCATGAAAGTGGTGTAATTATCGTGTTCATTGTGTATTGTATTGTGTCTAGACTACAGTTCAGTCATGCCGCTGTTTTCCAAATTACGTCAGTTAAAAACTAGGAAAGGTCTGTTAGAAGAAGCAGTTCCTGTCCCGCCTAGGGACAGTCCAGGTCATTTTATGTATCAAAAGCATGGCATAAGTGCCATAGTGTATCTAGATTTGTGGGTGGAGTACACCAAACAGTTAGAAGAAAAGTATAGATGGCCCGTATCAGGTACGTGGGATGCCGAGTGCATCATGCGAGTAGAAGAAGTATTATGGAAAAAGAAAGCCAGACAGTCACAGAAAGATGCCATCGAGTTATGGCGCAAAGAATCTCATAAAAGAACCGAAAAAGAAATCAGAAAGTCAGAATTAAGTAGAGAATCCTTAGAAAGAGCCCAAGAAAGGGAATTAGTCGAAATAGGTGAACGAGTTAAAACCGAACAGTCAGACAGACAGAGGAATGCCCTCATTAAGGGTATGTATCCTCTTCTTGCCGAGGGCTTGCCAAAAGCAACCCCGGAGGCATCCAGAAATTTTCCGCCACCCTTAGTCCCGACCAAGCTACGTCACAAACCGACCGCAGCTGATATTTTCATCTCGTCCTATTTGGACGACACAGTCCCAGAATATGCAAATCCTGTTCCGCCAGTTCCTGTAAATCATGTAATTCCTGCTCCTCCAGACACCGGGGCACCTTTTGCAGTACCTGCTACGGTACCCCCGGTCCAGCCCGTAGTACAACTTCCCGCCACATCAGTCACTCTGCCAGCACGAAGAGTATCAGTCGACGATTCCAGTATAGGGGCCGCGGGAGGAGGTCCTCCTGGTACCCCGCCGCCAAGTAGGCGTTTAGGAGCAGTCGAGTTACATGAACGTGCGTTACAACGTACGCCCAAATATAAGACTATTGCAGAAATCAGGCGACTTCTTACTGAATGCTGTTATGATCCAGTCCCAGGCGAGGATAGTATGGTTATATATTCCGTACGTATAAGGCAGGTGTCCGAGTATTTGGTCACCCTACCGAATATGAAAGAAGATCTAGACAGAATGTATCGTTTCATTCGTACAGGACAAGATCCAGAAAGTATTGGTGAAGTCATGTCTCTCAGGAAAGCTGAGATCCAGTTCATGTTATTAAAGTTTCTGATCAATTGTTTAATACGGGAACAAGATTCCCCGACTAAAGATCCGGTCGAAATGAAAGTTCTGACAAAGTGGAGTGATAATATAGCCGAGGGTAAGCACAAGACACTCAATAGTATAGAGAGTATGTACAAGAAAATACGTAAAGAAATAATAAGGTTACACGAACAACGCAAAGAAGCACAATTAAGCGAGAAAGAAAATGACTCTTCTACTGAAGAGGTAGACGACGAGAATACCGCCAGAATAGCGTATGTAGGTAAATCTAGACTTCCAGACCGACATTTACGCCTAGAACACAAGAAAGTCTTTCATCTTCCAGCACCAGAACAAGGTTCTCTAGAACAAGTATTTCAAGCTACCGATCAAATTCTGAAATCACGAATCGGTTATAGTGAATTAAGAACTATGCATGAACAAGAACTAGCCCGATCAGCAGTCCGATGGATTACTGATTCTACCACTTTTCCAGACGAAATAGTGGCACAAATGTTTCTGAAACTGCCCCCAGCCGAGCAACGACTGGTGGGTATGTATATGATCCAGCACCTCATTACACTGTATGAGGGTCAACATTCTGATCCAGGTCCGTTACATGATGTCCTGAACGAGTTACTCCAGTATAGATGGAAAGGTTTAGGTACCGATTTAATTAGTGTCATTCTAGAACAACGCCATAAATACAGAACGTTTTTGAACCCGCATTTTGTTCATGTCTCACCTCCAGAAAGTAAACCGTTTTACATAGACAGGCAGTATCCGTTACGAGAAGTACACCCAGTTAGGACACCGGGTGGTGAAATGCAACGAGTATTTGTTTACACCCCAGTTACCAAGATGGAACTCTTAGAGATGAAGAAATTAATTCCCTGTCACGACAAAGATCCAGCAGGGTTCCACCGAGAATTAAAAGACATGCTCCGTATGGGAGAATACACGTATCCAGATATTATTAAAATGTTAAAAGTCCTGTTGCAAGCAGGGGTATACGAGAAACTCAAGGAAAAAGATTGGGAGGTGGGAGAGAAAAAGATCGATTGGACAGCTCTAGAAGCTGAAGATAAGATACGAGTACCAGGTACCGGTCTTGGAGACAAATGTAAAGAATTACCAGAACTATTAATACAAGTTTTGCCTAGATTATTAGCCACTAAAAAGGAAGACTGGGATGCAATCTCAGCCTGTAAACAGAAACAAGACGAAGACACTAGTGATTTTTATTCTAGATTTGAGAAATGTTTCATAATAAACAGTGGTTTGAAGACGAGTAGTGAGTCATACCCTCATCTTTTTGTTACTAAATTAGTCGAGAATTCAAGTCCACAAGTTAAGAATAGAGTTTTGAAAGTCGAAAGTACTTGGCAAGCTAGTACCCCGTCCCAGATGTTACAGATGCTCCAGTATCACCAGAATAGAATCAGAGAAGAGCAAGAACACGAGAGAAGACGTATGAAAGACACGAAAATGAAAGTACTAGTTGCACAATCTGTTCCGCAGGACAGTCAGAAGAGGGGTCCGACTCAAGCCAGTCATCCTGCAGCTCCCGTTAAAGGGACATGCAATTATTGTAAACAGCCAGGTCATTTTATAAACGAGTGTGCAGTTCTGAAACACAATATAGCCACTGGTAAAACTAAAGAAAGACCACGTCCGCCTAGACAAGAACAAGTTTCACAGACTTCTCAGCCACAGAATGCACAACAGACAGTTACAGCACCGCAGCCTATTGCTGCAACACAGCATGTTACACAGCAGATGTACCAGTATGCACAGACAGAGTATCCAGAGTATCAAGCGTATTCATGAAACAGCCTAGAGAGGGAGGTAGGCTTGCCTCTCATCGAGATTCCTGTAGATCAAGAAGGTCCCTATGTTCACAGTCAAGTATTAGGGAAAGACAGAAAGTTTCTGATCGATACAGGGGCAAGTAGGACGACTATAAGTCACGACGAGGTTCCAGGGGCTCCGCTCTCAGGCTCTAGAAATGTTTCCCTTGGATTTTCAGGAAAGCCAATTGTTAACGAGATTTCCAAACCAGTTACTCTAGAAGTAGGTCCATTGTCCCGAACTACTGATCTATTGCTTACGAAGTCCTGTCCAGAAAATTTGTTAGGTATTAAGACACTGAAAGAATTAGGTGCAGTTATTTGCTGTTCCCCAGAGGGAATACGTTTGTTTTTACGTGACTTCAAGGGTCACTATGTTTTACGAGATTTTGATCCGAGATTGTCAAATGTCCCGCAGCATCTATGGGCGCAAGGTCCAACTGATGTTGGTTTTATGCAAATCACACCCCATCGTGTGACTCTCAAGCAAGGTATAGTCTTGCCACGAATCAGACAGTACAGATTGCCACCTGAGGCTGTAGCAGCCTTATCCAAAATTATTGACGAGCTCATGGCTCAAGGAGTAGTTGTAGAAACTGACTCCAATGTATGTAATTCTCCTATCATTCCAGTCATGAAACGTACTGATCCAAATGCACCCCCAGTATATCGATTAGTGATTGACCTTCGAGAACTCAATAAATGTATCATTCCCCAGTACCCAGTTGTTCCAGATATCTCATCTCTATTGACAGCCATTGATTCTGAGGCTACATTTTTCACAGTCATAGACCTCAAAAACGCATTTTTCAGTGTCCCCATTCATCCAGACAGCCAGTACCTTTTCGGATTCTGTTTAAATGGAAGGAGCTATAAATTCACACGAGCTCCTCAAGGTTTCACAGAAAGTCCTAGCATCTACAGTCAAGCACTTAAGAGACAACTAGACAACATTCACATGCCAACTGACACTGCCCTGCTCCGGTATGTCGATGATCTACTGATCACAGCCCGTTCTGAACGTGCTTGCGAGCGAGCATCACTTACAGTTCTGTATTTCCTAGCCGAGATGGGGCACAAGGTGTCTCCTTCGAAGCTTCAATTCTGTGTCCAGCAAGTGATCTACTTAGGCCACTTACTGTCCAAATGGGGTAGGCAGTTGACACCTGACCGTATCCAGTTAATAGCGAGTCTTCCACAGCCCAAGACACAGAAGGAGGTACGTGCTTTTATTGGCCTTACTTCTTATTGCAGACAATGGATTCCTCAGTATGCATTTCTAGCCAAGCCACTGATACAGTTAACGACACAGGAGGCAGCCGTATCGAATGTCCTCCCTTGGACATCTGAACATACACTTAGTTTTAATGAGTTAAAGAAAGCTTTATGCCAAGCACCCGTTCTAGCTACACCGAACTACAGTAAGCCTTTCACACTTTTTGTCACAGAACGTGATGGTACAGCATTATCTGTTCTCACACAAGATCAAGCAGGACAATACAAGCCCTGTGCTTATTTTTCGAGCACATTAGATCCAGTAGCCCAGGCTCTGCCTGCGTGCCTCAAGTCAGTTGCAGCCACAGCACTAGCTATCAGACAAAGTGATTCCATAGTATTAGGACATTCCTTGACAGTACAAGTTCCACACTCCGTGGAAGTTCTTTTAAACCGAACACAGACTCAGCACTTGACAATTGCACGTTTAACAGGTTATGAACTGACACTGTTCCAGCCACACATAGAAATCAGACGCTGCAACGTTCTAAATCCTGCTACACTGTTACCGTCAGTTACTTCAAATCCTGCCACACATGACTGTGTGGAAGTTGTTAACACTATGACTAAGCCAAGACAAGATCTGACAGATATTCCATTACCAGATCCCGACCTGACACTTTATGTGGATGGTTCATGTATGAGAACAAGTACAGGAGAACTAGTAGCCGCGTATGCAGTGACCACTGACACTGAAGTTATTGAAACACACCGTATTGACACCCTGTCTGCTCAAGCAGCAGAGCTAGTTGCTCTGACACAAGCCTGCATACGTGCCAAGAACCTGAAAGTTAATATTTACACAGATTCACGCTACGCATTCGGAGTCGGACACGACTTCGGAGTGCTATGGCAGGAGAGAGGTTTCATGACTTCTCATGGAACCAAGATTCAGCATGGTTTCCTTATTCAAGCTCTGTGAGATGCAATACATTTACCGACATCTATCGCTATCATGAAGTGCAAAGCACATACGAAAGTTACAGACATTATTTCCCAAGGTAATGATCTAGCAGACCGAACAGCCAAGCTTACAGCTCAGACTCCAGACATACCAGTTAACAAGACACCGACATCCACTCTAGAACAGACTACTTGTATGACAGTTAAGGACCCTACTCAAGATGTCATAGATATCCAGTTACATGCTACCCCCGAGGAAATTAAGAAATGGTCCGAACAAGGAGGGGTCCAGACAGATCAGGGATGGTTGACGAAGGGTAGAGCCACATGGTTTCTCCCCGACTCAATGGTTCAAGTCATTATTAATACCGCACATAGTCCTGCACATTTAGGAGAAAAAGCCATGATAGACAGTATCCAGAACCTTTGGTTCAACAAGCATTTACGAGCTGCAGCCAAGCAGAAAGTCCGTACCTGTATGATATGTTGCCAGTTCAATCCAGGTAAAAGTGTCCCGGTGGAACAAGGTGGATTCCAGCCTCCTGACCACCCTTTTGAAGTCCTCCAGATGGATTATATTCAGATGGAGCGATGTCGAGGTTTCAAGTATGTCCTTGTAGTTGTATGCGCTTTGTCCAGGTGGACAGAAGCATATCCAGTCCCAGATTACACAGCCGCGACCACTGCCAAGCAGTTGGTTCGTGAATTCTTCCCCCGTTATGGACTCCCTAGGGTCGTGTATTCTGATAACGGTCAGCCATTCTCATCTGAACTCATGAAGCACGTTTCCCTTTTACTAGGGTACCAGTGGAAGTTCCATTGTGTACGCCATCCAGAAGCAGCCGGTCTCGTAGAGAGACATAATCAAACCTTGAAAATCCGCATTGCCAAAATCTGTCAAGAAAAAGGTGTAGACTGGTTAGTTGCCCTGCCAATCGCTCTGTTCTATATGCGCATGGTCGCACATTCCAGATCAGGTCTGTCCCCTTATGAGGTCGTATTCGGCCGCCCCCCAAACGTGTGGGGTACACCTAGACCCCGAAGTATTACAGATGTTTCCAGTAATATGCTGACAGATTACCTAGCTTCCTTGATGTCTGCCCTACACTCTTGTCGTTCACAGGTTGCCGCCGCATTTCCAGACAATACCGAGGTGAAACCGCATGAAATCGTTCCTGGAAGCTTGGTTCTCGTCAGGAATTTTGATCGTTCAAGTCCGCTGGAGCCTCCCTGGAAGGAGCCGAAGTTAGTCCTTTTGGCCACCCGTACTGCCGTCAAGTTGGAAGGCAGGAAGGGGTGGGTGCACCTGTCTCACGTCAAGAAATTTCATGGACTAAGACCTAAACAGCTCAAAGACACTTCTATAGACACTTTCAAGTCTGAACATTTAACTATTCTTAAGGACTGTCCCGCAAATGACATTGATATCAAGCCCTCCCTGTTAGAGAAAACTCCGCAGCAGGAGTATAAAAGTAAGCTCCGGTCTAGTAAAATAAAGTCAGCCAGTTTAATTGTCTAAGTCCTCCCCTAGGTGAAACGGTTAGACAGGTATCTGACATGTATGATATAGACCCCCATAGTGAGAGAGTTAGTCAAAACTCAATCCGATATATCATTTTTCTAAGTTTTATATTGTTTCTCAGCCTGATGGTTACCTGCACGAGTTATGCATTTCATTTATGTTTTCCAATTTCTCATGTAAATAAGTTTTCTAATGCTACAGTAGAGTACACGTTTAGTGATCTACCTCCTCACGAACTATCCTATCGTCTTGCTATGCGCAACAATACATTTATCCGTATGTTACATTATTCACACCAGACCAGCAATGCCACTAATTGTTGGGTGTGTGGTCGACTCCCCCCTTTCCAGACACCGAAGGGAGTTCTGCCACTGTTTCCTTATCCGTTCTCACATAATGGCTCATGTGGAGCATGGTCCATGTTAACGTCATCCTCAAATGATATGTCCTTTCTGAACAGTACATGTTTTCCAGACAAGCAAGGTCTTCCCCACAGAACAGGGTTAGATCTAGAAAATGAAGTTTATAATTTGGGTAATTATTCTTCGAATTTCATGGTCCTGAATGTTCAGTCTGATCCTACTCCAGACTTACCTGCTATTTCAGTATTACCAGTCAAAGGCGAATTATGTGTCAGAAATAATGGTTCCGTACATGTAGGACATAGTGATTGTACTACTATTGTCAAGTATAGTGACAGTGGGAAATCTATTTTTAAAGCTTCACGTCATTCTTATTTTGTTTGTGGTCAGACCGCATATGTTCGTCTGCCCCTCGATTGGGAGGGAACCTGTTACATTGCCTTCCTACTGCCACCAGTTTTTCTAGCCCCATCTGATTATCATAGAAACACACATCTAGTACACATTAGACATAGAAGGGAGATTGAGTCCCCGATTGTCGATCAAACTGAAACTGCTCTAGAACAGTATACAGATTTCAATAGAGGATTCTTTTTCTTTATAGGACCTATCCAGAATAGTAAGTTAATCCGTAGGTTAACAAGAACTCTTGAAGCAGTAGTGAATGAGACTGCCTCTGCCCTAGGTAACTTAACCAAAGAGCAATCTGCTATGAGATTTGTCGTGCTCCAAAATCGTCTCGTTCTTGACGTCATACTGGCCGATAGAGGAGGAGCATGTAGAGTCATCGGATCTAGTTGCTGCATTTTCATTCCAAATAACGCGCCGTCTGTTTATTCAGCTATAACCAGACTTCATAAAATTGCCCATCAGTTACACCAGGATCCAGGCACCTGGACATGGTCCGGTTGGTTTTGGAGTATAATTTCTGCCTGGGAATGGAAAATATTGTCATTTCTAGGTATTGCAGTAGCGATCATATTCAGTTGCTGCCTCTGTATACAATGTGGCCCTGCGATTTGCGGCATTTGTGCTACCTCTTGTATTCCTAGTCCCAAGTCCCGTCCTAAATCCCGTTCCAAGACAATTCGAGACGAGCAAATGATACTGTATGAAATGATAGATGGTATCATGAATATTGATGTTTCCTGATGGAAACGTAGTGACAAGGAGGGAATGTGGAAAAGTAAATTTTGCCATGTTCTGTGTCCCTACGTGTCCTCCATCCCATGCTGTATGTGCATGATTAATATACATATGTATTCCCCATGATCGATTAAAGACGCAATTACAGTTGTGTCCATCTCTAGTATGCCAGTTTCCAGTTCTCGTGAAAGCTATGAGTATTAGGCCTATGTAAAGCTACGTTGCCACGTTTCTCAGTGTGCACGTTATTTCATTGTAAAAAATCCCCGTTTCTAGGCCTCAAAAGGGCCCGGACTCAGATTCAGCTCCTGTCTCCTGAACCCTCGCTGAGGAGCGATACAGCCCCCACCTGTATCCCTGACCCTTCACTTACTTCCTGCCTCACAGTGCCCGGCTCGGCCTGGCTCTGCCTCCAGTCTGCCAAGAGTATGTTATGATTCTAGTTATCAGTCCAGCCCTCCTTCTCTGCATTGCTAAGCTACTGAATCGCATCAATAGTTTCAGTCATCGTCTAGCCTTTACGTCTCCATGTAAGAGAAATACTGTATTTATGGTCATTTAATATTCCTCAACACGCACTACATGTAGAATAATGCATGCACCAGTCTTAGTGTCTGTTAGCCTTTACCCCGATAACTTTTGGATTCTATCAACATGTTCTCTAAAACATCAGATACTAGATAGTGTTTAGGTACATGTCGCTCTGACTCTCCAGACTTTCGTCTCTCCTTCTAGCGCAGAAGTCATAGCCCCCAGCTTCTCCCTGGTAACACGTCATTGTCAGTTTGCGCGCACCACTAGGTTAGAGGTCCCGGCTCCTTAGGTAGCCCCCTCCATGTTTCCGCCCCATTTATGACATATTCTGTTACGTCTACATCACATGTCTATGTATACGCCTCCTGTTACACCCACTTTCATCCTTATCTTTCGCGACTGTTGCTAACTCCACCCACTGTCACACCTACTGTATGTACTGTAATGCAATTGTTTTAGTATATATACTTGTGTATTGTTATTAAAAGCCAGCGCGCTCATTCCAGATCCTGCCCGACAGCTGTCGGGGCCCCCCTGTTGGCTAGCCATCCCAGATCTTGCCCGTGCAGGTTGTCCTGTTCCTGTCCTTTATGCTGTATTAAAACCTGCAAACTCCTACTACCTCGAATCTTGACTCTTATTTATTGAGCTATCTGTTATTGTTATATCTAGTCAAAAAATAGAGGTATTATTTATTTATTTACCACACCCAGATAGAAATTTAAAACATATCACATAGACAATACATCAACATGGATTGACAATTGGGGAAAAAGGGGGAAGAAAAATGGGGAGAAAAGAGGTATAAAAATTATATAAACATAATGTACATAATTAAGACAGGCACGTGTGACCAGTGAGTATCATAATACCAATCCATGTGACAGGGTGCCCTAATATCAACATTTTTTACAATACATGTGGAATAAATTACATTACAAGAGGGTTGGACGAATTTCTCCGTGGAGAAACGATATGGTATGAGGGACATTTCAGCAGGTGTGGGAAGGCCCGTTTAAATAGATTCACACATGGCACGCACCTGAGAAGAATGCCCGTTGGTACCACCGGACCTGCGCTGCTATGATGCGATAAATCGTAGCCAAGGCCAGTACCTTAGGAATTATACATGGCCGAAGAACTGTGAAAAATCTAAAAAGTGCGGGCGCGGGTGAAATTAACAATGCCGAAAAGTATCAAGGAGTGCGGTGCAACAAGGCGAATCATGGCGCTTACCTACGAAAATGCCGGAGTGACAATAGTCGTATGTGGAGATAGCCGGTTAAGTTTAAAAAAAAACATTTATTCTGCAAGTGAAAGAGGCATATAGGGGCAGATTTACAAGCCCCTTGCGCCTCTTTAACGCTGCCGTTGCGTCACTTTTGTGACATAACAGCGGCGCAAAAGATGCACCATGGTGCGGGGTATTTACAACGTGACGCATCCGGGAGATGCGTCACGTTGTAAAGCAGGGGGGGTGTTCCGGAGCAGGAACACCTCCTAAAAGTGGCTGAGTGAAATCTACAAGATTTCACTCAGTCACTTTGGGGCCCATGCTGCGTCAAAACCCTGCGCCTGCTTGAAGCAGGCGTAAGGATTGACGCAGCATTAACAAGATAGGGCACCCTAGAGCATTGTTGGAGCTGCGTCGCGCTTGCGATGCAACTCCAGCAATACGTCACTTTTCGGCACAGTTGCGTGACGCATCTGTGACAGTTTTGCCCCATGGTGCCCCGCATAGTAAATGCGGCGCATCCATGGTGGTGGAGGCGTGGTGCACAATAAGTGGCGCATCCCTGCTGATATGCAGGGATGCGACACTTATTGTAAATATGCCCCATAGTGATTAAGACGCTACATGGAACATCGTGCAAGCAGCAGTGGCTGGTGGTGTCCTTACCGTCATACAACGGCGCGCTGCGTTCTCGATGCAGGTTTGCGATGAGAATCCGGTAGCTGGGGAGGGGGAATTAGAGTTAGGGAATGGAATGGAATGGAATGGAATGGGACCGTACTGAGGCATGCATTTTGGTGTCCTACGTGCCGCTTACCTTAGAATCTGTAAACTCTTGTTAAAGTGGCAGAATTTAGCCTAAGGAGAGAGAAACAAGGGGGAATGAGGAGCCGGTATGGCCGTCATAATTCATAAACTAGGGCAGATGGAAACAACCAGTACTCTTACCGTGTGGTTGATGAGCAGTGGTACTAGAATGGGGTCCAAGCCGACAGTCGAGACGATGCTCAGAGTGACTGTACGCGGCTTGGAACTGAAACTCCATTAAGTTTGGGCCGATCATGTGACAGTGACCATGTGACCGGGTGAAGGTCACTAGCTTTTAGGCTAGGAGAAGTGAGCTAATGAGTCCGCCATTTTAGAAGGGTGCGAAGTGAAGGTCTCATGCTTCTGCATAGGGAGAGGTAAACTAATGCGGCGGCCATTTTGGAAGGTGTTGTTTAAGGCATGAATAAGTCCAACAAATTAGTGACTCATCCAACCACTACCAATAAAACAATTAAATTACATACATATAGAGTTATACAGGACTATGATGGTGTAGCAGTGTCATATTCAATTAATTCAGAAGAAATTGCATGGTCATTGCAAAGAAGTCCAACCTTCGAGACGGTCGAGACCATTGTGGTTGCTTTTAGTCTTAAGTATCCATTTGAGCTCTTCCTTGTTCATGAGTCGGTTGAGATCTCCGCCCCTTGGTGGGACTTCTATTGCGTCAATGATTGTCCATTGTAGATCCATTTTGGTATGATCTTTTCGATGAAACGGTCCACAAGAGGCGCATTCGGTGTTTTACATCGAATCCTGCCGGAGTGCCTGACGCGGGGTGGGACTTCCGTTTTTGGAGGGAAGTCCAACCCGCCGCCGAGCTGGGATTGGCTAAGGGTCCTGCTCTGGCCGGAGGAAGAAGCAGCCTGCCGAGAGATGGCCTCTTGCGGCCCGGGGCTCCGGTGAGTTATGGAGAGCCCCGGGGCTGCCACCACGGAAGAGAGAAGCGCTGCCGCTCCTGGAGGGAGCAAGATGCCAGGTCCGAGTGGCCCCGTCTGGCAGTGGGCCGCTCCAACGTTCGTTCCCCATAGTTTTAGAGCCGCGAAGGCTCCACCGATGGCCCCTGTGTTCCTTTGGGCATCGGGGCACATTGCCGGTGCCCTCCCCCCCCCAGTGGTGCTAGCTTAATTTCGGGGTGTCTAAGAGGGTAGAGCGGCCCCAGGTTGCAGCGGGCCGCTCCCACCTCCCCCCCCCCCAGCGGGCAGCATTGTTTCTCAAGCCCAAGAGGCTCAAAGGGGGCAGTATATTTCTAGAGCCCACGAGGCTCCACGCACACGGGGGCATTTGTTTTCGCTCCCACGTTGTCCCACAGTCATTTTTGTATGTAGAGCCTGAGAGGCTCCAAGGGACACAGTTGTTCATTTCTTTCAAGCCCACGGGGCTGCAACAGTTGGCGCAGTTTTGCCCCAGGGCCCCTATTTGTTTTTAGAGGCTTCCAAACCTGTGGAGCAGGTCACAGTTTGCTTCACAGCGGCCCAGCAAGTAGTGGGCTGCTGCACCGTTTAGGTTTTCTTTCTAGGGACATGTACTTTGGACTCAGGAGTGAGTCGCACTCCTTCGCCCCTACTTTTGCCTTCCACAGCTGCACAGCACTTAGTGCCAGCTGCAGCGTTTAGGCCCTGTTCTTGTACCTCAGCTGCCCAGCAAGTAGTGGGCAGCCGCTACGTTTAGGTGCAGTGGTGGAACATGGACCCTATTATGATTCATGTGCTAATGCTTTCGGTGTTAGGAAATGTACTGTGTGTAGTATGTTTTGTGCACCCTGTGTTCTGATACCTCTAGATATGGTTTATGCCTAAGGTGGTTAGGATTGCGTAGGAGGTACTTACCTTTTACCAGTGGTTGCTAGTTGTGTGCTACATTTGCTATTTGGTGCTACAAGTATTATATGTTCTAAGTGCTAGTTCTACCAAGTGCTTATTCCTGACAGTGGCCAATGTCGCCCTGTCCTATGTACATAATCCCCTGTAAATTCTGCCCATGCCAGTGGCACAGTGTAAATTATGAACTGAGTGCAATACACACCTGTGATCCTCTGCACCTGAGGAGATCTGTCCAACAGCAGAAGAGAGAAGATGGACTGAAGACAAGAACTGAGTGCAATACACACCTGTGATCCTCTGCACCTGAGGAGATCTGTCCAACAGCAGAAGAGAGAAGATGCACTGAAGACTAGAAATGAGTGCAATACACACCTGTGATCCTCTGCACATGAGGAGATCTGTCCAACAGCAGAGAGAGAAGATGTACTGAAGACAAGAACTGAGTGCAATACACACCTGTGATCCTCTGCACCTGAGGAGATCTGTCCAACAGCAGAGTGAGAAGATGTACTGAAGACAAGAACTGAGTGCAATACACACCTGTGATCCTCTGCACCTGGTGAGATCTGCCCGACAGCAGAGAGAGAAGATGTACTGAAGACAAGAACTGAGTGCAATACACACCTGTGATCCTCTGCACCTGAGATCTGTCCAACAGCAGAGAGAGAAGGTGCACGGAAGACAAGAACTGAGTGCAATACACACCTGTGATCCTCGGCATCTGAGGAGATCTGTCCAACAACAGAAGAGAGAAGATGCACTGAAGACTAGAACTGAGTTCAATACACACCAGTGATCCTCTGCACCCGAGGAGATCTGTCCAACAGCAGAAGAGAGAAGATGCACTGAAGACTAGAACTGAGTGCAATACACACCTGTGATCCTCTGCACCCAAGGAGATCTGTCCAACAGCAGAAGAGAGAAGATGCACTGAAGACTAGAACCGAGTGCAATACACACCTGTGATCCTCTGCACCTGAGGAGATCTGTCCAACAGCAGAGAGAAGATGCACTGAAGACAAGAACTGAGTGCAATACACACCTGTGGTCCTCTGCACTTGAGGAGATCTGTCCAACAGCAGAGAGAAGATGCATTGAAGACTAGAACTGACTGCAATACACACCTGTGATCCTCTGCACCCGAGGAGATCTGTCCAACAGCAGAGAGAAGATGCATTGAAGACAAGAACTGAGTGCAATACACACCTGTGATCCTCTGCAACGAGGAGATCTGTCCAACAGCAGAAGAGAGAAGATGCACTGAAGACAAGAACTGAGTGCAATACACACCTGTGATCCTCTGCACCTGAGGAGATCTGTCCAACAGCAGAAGAGGGAAGATGAACTGAACAAATGAACTGAGTGCTATACACACCTGTGATCCTCTGCACCCGAGGAGATCTGTCCAACAGCAGAGTGAGAGAAGATGCACCGAAGACAAGAACTGAGTGCAATACACACCTGTGATCCTCTGCACCTGAGGAGATCTGTCCAACAGCCGAAGAGAGAAGATGCACTGAAGACTAGAACTGAGTGCAATACACACCTGTGATCCTCTGCACCTGAGGAGATCTGTCCGACAGCAGAGTGAGAGAATATGCACTGAAGACTAGAACTGAGAGCAATACACACCTGTGATCCTCTGCACCCGAGGAGATCTGTCCAACAGCAGAAGAGAAGATGCACTGAAGACAAGAACTGAGTGCAATACACACGTGTGATCCTCTGCACCCGAGGAGATCTGTCCAACAGCCGAAGAGAGAAGATGCACTGAAGACAAGAACTGAGTGCAATACACACCTGTGATCCTCTGCACCTGAGGAGATCTGTCCAACAGCAGAAGAGAGAAGATGCACCGAAGACTAGAACTGAGTGCAATACACACCTGTGATCCTCTGCACCTGAGGAGATCTGTCCAACAGCCGAAGAGAGAAGATGCACTGAAGACTAGAACTGAGTGCAATACACACCTGTGATCCTCTCCACCTGAAGAGATCTGTCTAACAGCAGAGAGAGAAGATGCACTGAAGACAAGAACTGAGTGCAATACACACCTGTGATCCTCTGCACCTGAGGAGATCTGTCCAACAGCAGAAGAGAGAAGATGCACCGAAGACTAGAACTGAGTGCAATACACACCTGTGATCCTCTGCACCTGAGGAGATCTGTCCAACAACAGAAGAGAGAAGATCCACTGAAGACTAGAACTGAGTGCAATACACACCTGTGTGATCCTGTGCACCCAAGGAGATCTGTCCAACAGCAGAAGAGAGAAGATGAACTGAAGACAAGAACTGAGTGCAATACACACCTGTGATCCTCTGCACCCGAGGAGATCTGTCCAACAGCAGAAGAGAGAAGATGCACTGAAGACAAGAACTGAGTGCAATACACACCTGTGATCCTCTGCACCCGAGGAGATCTGTCCAACAGCAGAGTGAGAGAAGATGCACCGAAGACAAGAACTGAGTGCAATACACACCTGTGATCCTCTGCACCTGAGGAGATCTGTCCAACAGCAGAAGAGAGAAGATGCACTGAAGACAAGAACTGAGTGCAATACACACCTGTGATCCTCTGCACCTGAGGAGATCTGTCCAACAGCAGAAGAGAGAAGATGCACTGAAGACAAGAACTGAGTGCAATACACACCTGTGATCCTCTGCACCCAAGGAGATCTGTCCAACAGCAGAGAGAGTGAAGATGCACTGAAGACAAGAACTGAGTACAATAAACACCTGTGATCCTCTGCACCTGAGGAGATCTGTCCGACAGCAGAGTGAGAGAATATGCACTGAAGACTAGAACTGAGAGCAATACACACCTGTGATCCTCTGCACCCGAGGAGATCTGTCCAACAGCAGAAGAGAAGATGCACTGAAGACAAGAACTGAGTGCAATACACACGTGTGATCCTCTGCACCTGAGGAGATCTGTCCAACAGCAGAAGAGAGAAGATGCACTGAAGACAAGAACTGAGTACAATACACAACTGTGATCCTCTGCACCTGAGGAGATCTGTCCAACAGCAGAGAGAGAAGATGCACTGAAGACAAGAACTGAGTGTAATACACACGTGTGATCATCTGCACCCGAGGAGATCTGTCCAACAGCAGAAGAGAGAAGATGCACTGAAGACAAGAACTGAGTACAATACACACCTGTGATCCTCTGCACCCGAGGAGATCTGTCCAACAGCAGAAGAGAGAAGATGCACTGAAGACAAGAACTGAGTGCAATACACACCTGTGATCCTCTGCACCTGAGGAGATCTGTCCAACAGCAGAGAGAGAAGATGAACTGAAGACAAGAACTGAGTGCAATACACACGTGTGATCCTCTGCACCTGAGGAGATCTGTCCAACAGCAGAAGAGAGAAGATGCACTGAAGACTAGAACTGAGAGCAATACACACCTGTGATCCTCTGCACCTGAGGAGATCTGTCCAACAGCAGAGAGAGAAGATCCACTGAAGACTAGGCCAATACACACCTGTGATCCTCTGCACCCGAGGAGATCTGTCCAACAGCAGAAGAGAGAAGATGCACTGAAGACAAGAACTGAGTGCAATACACACCTGTGATCCTCTGCACCTGAGGAGATCTGTCCAACAGCAGTGAGAGAAGATGCACTGAAGACAAGAACTGAGTGTAATACACACCTGTGATCCTCTGCACCTGAGGAGATCTGTCCAACAGCAGAGTGAGAGAAGATGCATGGAAGACTAGAACTGAGTGCAATACACACCTGTGATCCTCTGCACCCGAGGAGATCTGTCCAACAGCATTGAGAGAAGATGCACTGAAGACAAGAACTGAGTGCAATGCACACCTGTGATCCTCTGCAGCTGAGGAGATCTGTCCAACAGCAGAAGAGAGAAGATGCACTGAAGACTAGAACTGAGTGTAATACACACCTGTGATCCTCAGCACCTGAGGAGATCTGTCCAACAGCATTGAGGGAAGATGCACTGAAGACTAGAACTGAGTGCAATACACACCTGTGCTCCTCTGCACCTGAGGAGATCTGTCCAACAGCAGAAGAGAGAAGATGCACAGAAGACAAGAACTGAGTGCAATACACACCTGTGATCCTCTGCACCTGAGGAGATCTGTCCAACAGCAGAGTGAGAGAAGATGCATGGAAGACTAGAACTGAGTGCAATACACACCTGTGATCCTCTGCACCCGAGGAGATCTGTCCAACAGCATTGAGAGAAGATGCACTGAAGACAAGAACTGAGTGCAATACACACCTGTGATCCTCTGCACCTGAGGAGATCTATCCAACAGCAGAGTGGGAGAAGATGGACTGAAGATTAGAACTGAGTGCAATACAAACCTGTGATCCTCTGCACACGAGGAGATCTGTCCAACAGCAGAGTGAGAGAAGATGCACTGAAGACAAGAACTGAGTGGAATACACACCTGTGATCCTCTGCACCTGAGGAGATGTGTCCAACAGCAGAAGAGAGAAGATGGACTGAAGACTAGAACTGAGTGCAATACACACCTGTGATCCTCTGCACCCAAGGAGATCTGTCCAACAGCAGAAGAGAGAAGATGCACTGAAGACAAGAACTGAGTTCAATACACACCTGTGGTCCTCTGCACCCGAGGAGATCTGTCCAACAGCAGAAGAGAGAAGATGCACTGAAGACAAGAACTGAGTGCAATACACACCTGTGATCCTCTGCACCTGAGGAGATCTGTCCAACAGCAGTGAGAGAAGATGCACTGAAGATTAGAACTGAGTGCAATACACACCTGTGATCCTCTGCACCTGAGGAGATCTGTCCAACAGCAGTGAGAGAAGATGCACTGAAGATTAGAACTGAGTGCAATACACACCTGTGATCCTCTGCACCTGAGGATATGTGTCCAACAGCAGAAGAGAGAAGATGCACTGAAGACAAAAACTGAGTGCAATACACACCTGTGATCCTCTGCACCTTAGGAGATCTGTCCAACAGCAGAAGAGAGAAGATGCACTGAAGATTAGAACTGAGTGCAATAGACACCTGTGATCCTCTGCACCTGAGGAGATCTGTCCAACAGCAGAAGAGAGAAGATGCACTGAAGACTAGAACTGAGTGTAATACACACCTGTGATCCTCTGCACCTCAGGAGATCTGTCCAACAGCAGAAGAGAGAAGATGCACTGAAGATTAGAACTGAGTGCAATAGACACCTGTGATCCTCTGCACCTGAGGAGATCTGTCCGACAGCAGTGAGAGAAGATGCACTGAAGACTAGAACTGAGTGTAATACACACCTGTGATCCTCTGCACCTGAGGAGATCTGCCCAACAGCAGAAGAGAGAAGATGCACTAAGGACAAGAACTGAGTGCAATACACACCTGTGATCCTCTGCACCCGAGGAGATCTGTCCAACAGCAGAAAAGAGAAGATGCACTGAAGACAAGAACTGAGTGCAATACACACCTGTGATTCTCTGCACCTGGGGAGATCTGTCCAACAGAAGAGAGAAGATGCACTGAAGACAAGAACTGAGTGCAATACACACCTGTGATCCTCTGCACCTGAGGAGATCTATCCAACAGCAGAAGAGAAGATGCACTGAAGACAAGAACTGAGTGCAATACACACCTGTGGTCCTCTGCACCCGAGGAGATCTGTCCAATAGCAGAAGAGATAAAATGCACTGAAGACTAGAACTGAGTGCAATACACGCCTGTGATCCTCTGCACCTGAGCAGATCTGTCCAACAGAAGAGCTAGAGAAGATGCACTGAAGACAAGAACTGAGTGCAATACACGCCTGTGATCCTCTGCACCTGAGCATATCTGTCCAACAGAAGAGCTAGAGAAGATGCACTGAAGACAAGAACTGAGTGCAATACACACCTGTGGTCCTCTGCACCTGAGGAGATCTGTCCAATAGCAGAAGAGATAAGATGCACTGAAGACTAGAACTGAGTGCAATACACACCTGTGGTACTGTGCACCCGAGGAGATCTGTCCAATAGCAGAAGAGATAAGATGCACTGAAGACTAGAACTGAGTGCAATACACACCTGTGATCCTCTGCACCTTAGATCTGTCCAACAGCAGAAGAGAGAAGATGCACTGAAGACTAGAACTGAGTGCAATACACACCTGTGATCCTCTGCACCCGAGGAGATCTGTCCAACAGCAGAAGAGAGAAGATGCACTGAAGACTAGAACTGAGGGCAATACAAACCTGTGATCCTCTGCACCTGAGGAGATCTGTCCAACAGCAGAGAGAGAAGATGCACTGAAGACTAGAACTGGGTGCAATACACACCTGTGATCGTCTGCACCTGAGGAGATCTGTCCAACAGCAGTGAGAGAAGATGCACTGAAGACAAGAACTGAGTGCAATACACACCTGTGATCCTCTGCCCCCGAGGAGATCTGTCCAACAGCAGAGTGAGAGAAGATGCACTGAAGACTAGAAATGAGTGCAATACACACCTGTGATCTTCTGCACATGAGGAGATCTGTCCAACAGCAGAGAGAGAAGATGCACTGAAGACAAGAACTGAGAGCAATACACACCTGTGATCCTCTGCACCTGGTGAGATCTGCCCGACAGCAGAGAGAGAAGATGTACTGAAGACAAGAACTGAGTGCAATACACACCTGTGATCCTCTGCACCTGAGATCTGTCCAACAGCAGAGAGAGAAGGTGCACGGAAGACAAGAACTGAGTGCAATACACACCTGTGATCCTCGGCATCTGAGGAGATCTGTCCAACAACAGAAGAGAGAAGATGCACTGAAGACTAGAACTGAGTTCAATACACACCAGTGATCCTCTGCTCCCGAGGAGATCTGTCCAACAGCAGAAGAGAGAAGATGCACTGAAGACTAGAACTGAGTGCAATACACACCTGTGATCCTCTGCACCCGAGGAGAGCTGTCCAACAGCAGAAGAGAGTAGATGGACTGAAGACTAGAACTGAGTGCAATACACACCTGTGATCCTCTGCACCTGAGATCTGTCCAACAGCAGAGAGAGAAGGTGCACTGAAGACTAGAACTGAGAGCAATACACACCTGTGATCCTCTGCACCCGAGGAGATCTGTCCAACAGCATTGAGAGAAGATGCACTGAAGACAAGAACTGAGAGCAATACACACCTGTGATCCTCTGCACCTGAGGAGATCTGTCCAACAGCAGAAGAGAGAAGATGCACTGAAGACTAGAACTGAGTGCAATACACACCTGTGATCCTCTGCACCCGAGGAGATCTGTCCAACAGCAGAAGAGAGAAGATGCACTGAAGACAAGAACTGAGTACAATACACACCTGTGATCCTCTGCACCTGGGGAGATCTGTCCAACAGCAGATGAGAGAAGATGCACTGAAGACTAGAACAGAGTGCAATACACACCTGTGATCCTCTGCACCTGAGGAGATCAACCCAACAGCAGAAGAGAAGATGCACTGAAGACAAGAACTCAGTGCAATACACACCTGTGATGCTCTGCACCTGAGGAGATCTGTCCAACAGCAGAGAGAGAAGATGCACTGAAGACTAGAACTGAGTGCAATACACACCTGTGCTCCTCTGCACCTGAGATCTGTCCAACAGCAGAAGAGAAAAGATGCACTGAAGACAAGAACTGAGTGCAAAACACACCTGTGATCCTCTGCACCTGAGGAGATCTGTCCAACAGCAGTGAGAGAAGATGCACTGAAGACTAGAACTGAGTGCAATACAGACCTGTGATCCTCTGCACCTGAGGAGATCTGTCCAGCAGCAGAAGAGAGAAGATGCACTGAAGACAAGAACTGAGTGCAAAACACACCTGTGATCCTCTGCACCTGAGGAGATCTGTCCAACAGAAGAGAGAAGATGCACTGAAGACAAGAACTGAGTGCAAAACACACCTGTGATCCTCTGCACCTGAGGAGATCTGTTCAACAACAGAAGAGAGAAGATGCACCGAAGACAAGAACTGAGTGCAATACACACCTGTGATCCTTTGCACCTGAGGAGATCTGTTCAACAGCAGAGTGAGAGAAGATACACTAAAGACAAGAACTGAGTGCAATACACACCTGTGATCCTCTGCACCGAGGAGATCTGTCCAACAGCCGAAGAGAGAAGATGTACTGAAGACAAGAACTGAGTGCAATACACACCTGTGATCCTCTGCACCTGAGGAGATCAGTCCAACAGCAGTGAGAGAAGATGCACTAAAGACAAGAACTCAGTGCAATGCACACCTGTGATGCTCTGCACCTGAGGAGATCTGTCCAATAGCAGAAGAGAGAAGATGTACTGAAGACTAGAACTGAGTGCAATACACACCTGTGATCCTCTGCACCCGAGGAGATCTGTCCAACAGCAGAAGAGAGAAGATGCACTGAAGACAAGAACTGAGTGCAATACACACCTGTGATCCTCTGCACCGAGGAGATCTGTCCAACAGCAGAGTGAGAGGAGATGCACTGAAGACAAGAACTGAGTGCAATACACACCTGTGATCCTCTGCACCCAAGGACATCTGTCCAACAGCAGAAGAGAGAAGATGCACTGAAGACAAGAACTGAGTGCAATACACACCTGTGATCCTCTGCACCTGAGGAGATCTATTCAACAGCAGAAGAGAGAGATGGAGCACTGAAGACTAGAACTGAGTGCAATACACATCTTTGATCCTCTGCACCTGAGGAGATCTGTCCAACAGCAGAAGAGAAGATGCACTGAAGACAAGAACTGGGTGCAATACACACCTGTGATCCTCTGCACCTGAGGAGATCTGTCCAACAGCAGAAGAGAGAAGATGCACTGAAGACAAGAACTGGGTGCAATACACACCTGTGATCCTCTGAACCTGAGGAGATCTAGCCAACAGCAGAGAGAGAGAAGATGCACTGAAGACAAGAACTGAGTGCAATACACACCTGTGATGCTCTGCACCTGAGGAGATCTGTCCAACAGCAGAAGAGTGAAGATGCACTGAAGACTAGAACTGAGTCCAATACACACCTGTGATCCTCTGCACCTGAGGAGATCTGTCCAACAGCAGAAGAGAGAAGATGCACTGAAGACAAGAACTGAGTGCAATACACACCTGTGATGCTCTGCACCTGAGGAGATCTATCCAACAGCAGAGTGGGAGAAGATGCACTGAAGACTATAACTGAGTGCAATACACACCTGTGATCCTCTGCACCTGAGAAGATCTGTCCAACAGCAGAAGAGAGAAGATGAACTGAAGACAAGAACTGAGTGCAATACACACCTGTGATCCTCTGCACCAAGGAGATCTGTCCAACAGCAGTGAGAGAAGATGCACTGAAGACAAGAACTGAGTGCAATACACACCTGTGATCCTCTGCACCTGAGGAGATCTGTCCAACAGCATTGAGAGAAGATGCACTGAAGACAAGAACTGAGTGCAATGCACACCTGTGATCCTCTGCACCTGAGGAGATCTGTCCAACAGCAGAAGAGAAGATGCACTGAAGACTAGAACTGAGTCCAATACACACCTGTGATCCTCTGCACCCAAGGAGATCTGTCCAACAGCAGAGTGAGAGAAGATGCACTGAAGACAAGAACTGTGTACAATACACACCTGTGATCCTCTGCACCCGAGGAGATCTGTCCAACAGCAGAGAGAGAAGATGCACTGAAGGCAAGAACTGAGTGCAATACACGGCTGTGATCCTCTGCACCCGAGGAGATCTGTCCAACAGCAGAGAGAGAAGATGCACTGAAAAAAATGTGTACGTGTCCCTTCACTATGATGCGTTCCCCCCAGACCACCCCCAGAGAATGAAGAGGGCCTCGGCGCCCCCCGCAGAGAATGAAGGGGGCCTCGGAGCCCCCCAGAGAATGAAGAGGGCCTCAGAGCCCCCTCCCCCGGGGAATGAAGAGGGCCCGGAGCCCCTCACAGAGAAGGAAGAGGGCCACCGAGCCCCCCCAGAGAATGAAGAGGGCCTCGGAGCCCCCCCGACAGAGACTGAAGAGATGAGATGGCGATGTAATCTTGTCTCATTCACCAATAATATTGAAATTCATGACATAAATTAAATGGTTATGTGACGTTACCCCGCAAGCCGTTACAACGCCAAACATTACCCCGAGTTGCTGTCGGGGGAGCACGGAAGTTGGAATAGATTAATTTTCTATTCCAACTCCAGTGTGTGCAACAGTAGGGAAGGTGTTGGAGTTAAATCTAACACCTTCTCCCCACTGCTATACAACTTTTTCATTGCAATAGAATGCGGGGTAGAGGCATGCGTTGTAACGGTTGCGGTGTGAACTCTGTTTCCCAAAATAAATGCCTGCTATTTAAAAAACATCATTAGTAAAACAGCTACATCTCTGAATGATTTAAAAAATAAATAAATGTAATGTCAAATTATGGCAAAAGAAAGTTACTATTGCAATGCCAGCCGAGGCCAGACCTATCGACCCTGCCTGTGCCTTTTCATTTTCTTTTAAGCCTTGCATGGGAGGGCAAATATTTCCAATTATTCCTATTTTTGATGAGGTCCGAGTCTAGTCCTGATACATTAAACTCCAAGCATGATATGACGCCGTGCCAGGACGTGGTTGAGTGGTCCTTCTTCTGTGTTTATCTTTGTCGCCTCCAGGTGAAGAGAAGCATTGGCAGGGGTGCTTCTTCCTCTTTAAAGGAATTACATTGAGTGTTCATAGGTCACCTAACGCGAGAATTTACAAAGATGCCTCTTGTTATATGTGCTAATCTCAGCAGCGCTGCTGTCTAAGCACATTATGAACCTCAGCAGCTCTGCTGTCTAAGCACACACCATGAACCTCAGCAGCTCTGCTGTCTAAGCACACCATGACCCTCAGCAGCTCTGCTGTCTAAGCACAGAGTGAACCTCAGCAGCTCTGGTGTGTAAGCACAGCTGGACCTCAGCAGCTCTTCTGTCTAAGCACACCATGAACCTCAGCAGCTCTGGTGTGTAAGCACAGCTGGACCTCAGCAGCTCTTCTGTCTAAGCACACCATGAACCTCAGCAGCTCTGCTGTCTAAGCACACTGTGAACCTCAGCAGCTCTGCTGTCTAAGCATACTGTGAACCTCAGCAGCTCTGCTGTCTAAGCACACCGTGAACCTCAGCAGCTCTGCTGTCTAAGCACAGAGTGAACCTCAGCAGCTCTGCTGTCTAAGCACAGAGTGAACCTCAGCAGCTCTGCTGTCTAAGCACAGCTGAACCTCAGCAGCTCTGCTGTCTAAGCACATAGTGAACCTCAGCAGCTCTGCTGTCTAAGCACAGCTGAACCTCAGCAGCTCTGCTGTCTAAGCACACCGTGAACCTCAGCAGCTCTTCTGTCTAGGCAGAGTCAACCTCAGCAGCTCTGCTGTGTACGTACACTGTGAACCTCAGCAGCTCTGCTGTCTGAGCACACTGTGAACCTCAGCAGCTCTTCTGTCTAAGCACACCATGAACCTCAGCAGCTCTGCTGTCTAAGCACAGCTGAACCTCAGCAGCTCTGCAGTCTAAGCACACCATGAACCTCAGCAGCTCTGCTGTCTAAGCACACCGTGAACCTCAGCAGCTCTGCTATGTAAGCACACCATGAACCTCAGCAGCGCTGCTGTCTAAGCTCACCATAAACCTCAGCAGCTCTGCTGTCTAAGCACAGAGTGAACCTCAGCAGCTCTGCTGTCTAAGCACAGAGTGAACCTCAGCAGCTCTGCTGTCTAAGCACACCGTGAACCTCAGCAGCTCTGCTGTCTAAGCACACCGTGAACCTCAGCAGCTCTGCTGTCTAAGCACACCATGAACCTCAGCAGCTCTGCTGTCTAAGCACACCATGAATCTCAGCATCTCTCCTGGCTAAGCACACCATGAACCTCAGGAGTTCTGCTGTCTAAGCACACCATGAACCTCAGCAGCTCTGCTGTCTAAGCACACCGTGAACCTCAGCAGCTCTACACTCTAAGCGCACCGTAAACCTCAGCAGCTCTGCTGTCTAAGCACACCGTGAACCTCAGCAGCTCTGCTGTCTAAGCACACCATAAACCTCAGCAGCTCTGCTGTCTAAGCACAGAGTGAACCTCAGCAGCTCTACTGTCTAAGCACAGAGTGAACCTCAGCAGCACTGTTGTCTAAGCACACCATGAACCTCAGCAGCTCTACTGTCTAAGCACACCGTGAACCTCAGCAGCTCTGCTGCCTAAGCAAACCATGAACCTCAGCAGCTCTGCTGTCTAAGCAAACCATGAACCTCAGCAGCTCTGCTGTCTGAGCACACCATGAACCTCAGCAGCTCTACACTCTAAGCACACCGTGAACCTCAGCAGCTCTGCTGTCTAAGCACAGAGTGAACCTCAGCAGCTCTGCTGTCTAAGCACACCGTGAACCTCAGCAGCCCTGCTGTCTAAGCACACCGTGAACCTCAGCAGCTCTGCTGTCTAAGCACACCATGAACCTCAGCAGCTCTGCTGTCTAAGCACACCATGAATCTCAGCATCTCTCCTGGCTAAGCACACCATGAACCTCAGGAGTTCTGCTGTCTAAGCACAGAGTGAACCTCAGCAGCACTGTTGTCTAAGCACACCATGAACCTCAGCAGCTCTGCTGTCTAAGCACACTATGAACCTCAGCAGCTCTGCTGTCTAAGCACACCGTGAACCTCAGCAGCTCTGCTGTCTAAGCACACTATGAACCTCAGCAGCTCTGCTGTCTAAGCACAGAGTGAACCTCAGCAGCTCTGCAGCCTAAGCACAGAGTGAACCTCAGCAGCACTGCTGTCTAAGCACAGAGTGAACCTCAGCAGCTCTGCTGTCTACGCACACCGTGAAGCTCAGCAGCTCTGCTGTCTAAGCACAGCTGAACATCAGCAGCTCTGCTGTCTAAGCACACACCATGAACCTCAGCAGCTCTGCTGTCTAAGCACACTATGAACCTCAGCAGCTCTGCTGTCTAAGCACACCGTGAACCTCAGCAGCTCTGCTGTCTAAGCACACTATGAACCTCAGCAGCTCTGCTGTCTAAGCACACCGTGAACCTCAGCAGCTCTGCTGTCTGAGCACACTGTGAACCTCAGCAGCTCTGCTGTCTAAGCACACCATGAACCTCAGCAGCCCTGCTGTCTAAGCATACCGTAAACCTCAGCAGCTCTGCTGTCTAAGCACAGAGTGAACCTCAGCAGCTCTGCTGTCTAAGCACAGAGTGAACCTCAGCAGCTCTGCTGTCTAAGCACACAGTGAACCTCAGCAGCTCTGCTGTCTAAGCACACAGTGAACCTCAGCAGCTCTGCTGTCTAAGCACACAGTGAACCTCAGCAGCTCTGCTGTCTAAGCACACAGTGAACCTCAAGCAGCTCTGCTGTCTAAGCACACAGTGAACCTCAGCAGCTCTGCTGTCTAAGCACACTGTGATACTCAGTAGCATTACTGTCTAAGCACACTATGAACCTCAGCAGCTCTGCTGTCTAAGCACAACATAAACCTAAGCAGCACTGCTGTCTAAGCACACCATGAACCTCAGCAGCTCTGCTGTCTAAGCACAACATGAACCTCAGCAGCTCTGCTGTCTAAGCACACCATGAACCTCAGCAGCTCTGCTGTCTAAGCACACAGTGAACCTCAGCAGCTCTGCTGTCTAAGCACACAGTGAACCTCAAGCAGCTCTGCTGTCTAAGCACACACCATGAACCTCAGCAGCTCTGCTGTCTAAGCACACACCATGAACCTCAGCAGCTCTGCTGTCTAAGTACACTGTGAACCTCAGCAGCGCTGCCGTCTAAGCACACCATCAACCTCAGCAGCTCTGCAGTCTAAGCACACCATCAACCTCAGCAGCACTGCTGTCTAAGCACAGAGTGAACCCCAGTAGCTCTGCTGTCTAAGCTCACCGTGAACCTCAGCAGCTCTGCTGTCTAAGCACACTGTGAACCTCAGCAGCTCTGCTGTCTAAGCACAGAGTGAACCTCAGCAGCACTGTTGTCTAAGCACACCATGAACCTCAGCAGCTCTGCTGTTCAAGCACACCGTGAACCTCAGCAGCTCTGCTGTCTAAGCACACCATAAACCTCAGCAGCTCTACTGTCTAAGCACACCATGAACCTCAGCAGCTCTGCTGTCTAAGCAGACCGTGAACCTCAGCAGCTCTGCTGTCTAAGCAGACCGTGAACCTCAGCAGCTCTGCTGGCTAAGCACACCATGAACCTCAGCAGCTCTGCTGACAAAGCATTCCATGAACCTCAGCAGCTCTGCTGGCTAAGCACAACGTGAACCTCAGCAGCTCTGCTGTCTAAGCACACTGTGAACCTCAGCATCTCTGCAGTCTTAGCACACAGTGAACCTCAGGAGCTCTGCTGTCTAAGCACACTGTGAACCTCAGCAGCTCTGCTGTCTAAGCACACTGTGAACCTCAGCAGCTCTTCTGTCTAAGCACTCCGTGAACCTCAGCAGAGCTGCTGTCTAAGCACTCCGTGAACCTCAGCAGAGCTGCTGTCTAAGCACACCATGAACCTCAGCAGCTCTGCTGTCTAAGCACACCATGAACCTCAGCAGCTCTGCTGTCTAAGCACACCATGAACCTCAGCAGCTCTGCTGTCTAAGCACAGAGTGAACCTCAGCAGCTCTGCTGTCTAAGCACACTGTGAACCTCAGCAGCTCTACACTCTAAGCGCACCGTAAACCTCAGCAGCTCTGCTGTCTAAGCACAGAGTGAACCTCAGCAGCTCTACACTCTAAGCGCACTGTAAACCTCAGCAGCTCCGCTGTCTAAGCACACCATGAACCTCAGCAGCTCTGCTGTCTAAGCACCCAATGGACCTCAGCAGCTCTGCTGTCTAAGCACACCATGAACCTCAGCAGCTCTGCTGTCTAAGCACAGAGTGAACCTCAGCAGCTCTGCTGTCTAAGCACAGAGTGAACCTCAGCAGCACTGATGTCTAAGCACACCTTGAACCTCAGCAGCTCTGCTGTCTAAGCACACCATGAACATCAGTAGCTCTGCTGTCTAAGCACAGAGTGAACCTCAGCAGCTCCGCTGTCTTAGCACACCGTGAACCTCAGCAGCTCTGCTGTCCGAGCACAGAGTGAACCTCAGCAGCTCTGGAGTCTAAGCTCACCATGAATCTCAGCAGCTCTGCTGTCTAAGCACACCATGAACCTCAGCAGCTCTGCTGTCTAAGCACACCATGAAACTCAGCAGCTCTGCTGTCTAAGCACACCATGAACCTCAGCAGCTCTGCTGTCTAAGCACACCGTGAACCTCACCAGCTCTGCTGGCTAGGCATACTGTGAACCACTTTCTGCAGCCTGCTACGTCTTTCATCTCAGAGATAATCCTCTCCGCAGCCTGTTCTACCATTCATCTTATAGCTGCCTCTCTCTGCAGCCTGCTCTACTCTTCATTTTACAGCTGCCCCTGCATGCAGCCTGCTCTACCTTTCATCTTACAGTTACCTTCTCTGTAGCCTGCTCTACCTTTCATCTTACAGTTACCTTCTCTGTAGCCTGCTCTACCTTTCATCTCACAGTTTCCCCTCTCTTCAGCCCGCTCTACCTTTCATTTTACAGCTGCACCTCTCTGCAGTCTGTTCCTCCTTTCATTGTACAGCTCCACCTCTCTGCAGCCCGCTCTACCTTTCATTTTAAAGCTGTTGTTCTCTGCAGTCTGTTTCTTCTTTCATCTTACAGCCGCCTTCTTTGTAGTCTGCTCTACCTTTCATCTTACAGCTGCCCTTCACAGCAGCCTGCTCTACATTTCATCTTACAGCTGCCTTTGTTGTAGCCTGCTCTACCTTTCATCTTACAACAGCCCTCTCCGCAGTCTGTTTCTTCTTTCATCTTACAGCTGCCTTCTTTGTAGTCTACTCTACCTTTCATCTTACAGCTGCCCTTCACAGCAGCCTGCTCTACATTTCATCTTACAGCTGCCTTTGTTGTAGACTGCTCTACCTTTCATCTTACAGTTGTCCCTCCCGGTAGCCTGCTCTGCATTTCATCTTACAGCTGCCCTTCACAGCAGCCTGATCTACATTTCATCTTACAGCTGCCTTCTCTGTAGCCTGCTCTACTTTTCATCTTACACTAGCCCCTCTCTGTAGCCCACTCTACCTTTCATCTTACAGTTGCCCCATTGTGCAACCTGCTCTGCCTTTTATCTTGTAGCTGCAATTCCTTGGCCTCGTATCCAGCAGCAGGTCTGTTAACAGCAGGGAGACTGGTGGGTAGGCGCCCTCACTGGAAGGAACAGACCTGCCCTCTGGTTAAGGCCTCTTTCATTTTATCCCAAATACCCGAGAAACAGACTTTAAAAAGTGCCCCTCGGCACCATCTTTGGGGTTTGGGTGCCCCCACTTCACAAACCTGACTTAGTTCACAAATGTTATTAATGGGAGCTTTTCTCACAACATTAACAGAAAAGAGGCAATCATGTAAACATTTCAAGGCATTTTTAAAATATAAGTGTGAGCCCCACCTACGATGTATATTTAGAAATCAATGACGTGATAAGAACTGCACAGCTCTGTACCTCAGTGTCTGTAGTTTGCAGTTTGGATGTTTGAGGCCTTCACACAACTTCTTCACTCCAGCGTCTCGCAGCTCATTCCAGCTCAGGTCGAGCTCTGTGAGAGATGAGTTTGTTTCCAGGACAGAGGTGAGGTCTTCGCAGCATGAACTGGTGAGGGAGCACCAATCCAACCTGCAGGAGAGAAGAGACAGGGAGAGGAGTAAAGCAGAGCACAGACAGGGGCGTCACAACTTCAGTTTATCTTCATTTCCTTCCCGTCCTTGACTTACCCCCCTCTAGTGACACATCCCCACCTCACACATCCGACCACGCCCTGTTCATAGGAATCTCATGGGGGAGTTCTCAGACTGGAAGAGGCGGAGCTAAATGGACATATTAATAAATATATTCATACATGTTTCATGCTGGAGACCCTCTGCCGTGGTGTGATGGGTCAACTTACAACTTTAGCAGTTATTGCAGCCATTAGTATATTTACACAGGGTGTGATGCACACAGAGAGATGTTTTCATCAGAGGTCCCTGTGGGACGAGGTGTTTATTCAGAAAATAAAATAGTATATTGAGAAATAGACCAACATCACATATTGGGTACTTTTCAGGTGTTCATATTTTGGAGTGCGGGCATAAGATAAGGGATACACAGAACAAGTGTGAATTTGCCAGGATGGGTGAGTAATCCCTCTTTAGATATGTAATTAGATTACAAAAGCACTCCTCATTGTCAATGTTTAACTCGTAATGTTAGCTCCTGGGTAAGTATTCATTTACCTCCACTAGGTCTGACCCTATAGAGGTGCTTTCCGTAGCTCGGCAGGGCTGATAAACTTCTGACCCAAAGTAGCGGATTTGAGGTCGAGGGTCATTGCTCTTCACCTGCAGGTGGGTTCTGTTTTCATACAATCACCCGACCTCGGGACTGTTATGGAATTACTATGAAATGTTGTTTTGTTGGAATGTAAAATTTTTCACCAAAGTTCCTGTCCCGGATATTGTTTCTCATTCCTGTCTTGATGCTTGTACATGTCACTTGAGACGCTGATATTTGGTAATAAACACAGTATTTGTCTTTTTAATGTGCATGCCTGCCCGAGCTGTCTGTCCACAGAGGAGACAGACAAGTCTGCACCGCGGTTAAACTAGGGTCGACCCGCTTTATAATTCATCGTTCAGCCGTAATGTCGGCGGTGAGAACACCTCGTCACAACAGAGAATGCTCATCACCAACATTTAAATCAGGCCTAAGTCTTTGAGTCTGACTCAGATAATTCAGTTTCTAGGTTTGTGATTCATTCAGAAAAGGGCGAACTTATCTCCAGAGACAAAAGGTTCAGATTATAAAGAAAGATCTGATCAGTTTTGAGAAACAACAAATTCTCTCTTCAAATGTTACCCATGATAGTGCGTTTGCTGCCTCCATCTATTTAGGTCATGTTTCCTGCCCCTCTACACTACCAGCTGTTCAGCGTTTCAAGGCGCTACATTTGAGACAGACCCTCTCGTACTTCGCTTTAATGTCCCGATCGAAGATGCGCGCGAGGTTTGTTCCACCGAGTGGAGGCTTGTGATGGAAGACGTATTATTAGCCCAATTCCTGATATCTCGCTACAGTTAAATACAAGCGAGTGAGGCCGGAGGCTCGAGGGCGAGAGGTCATAACAGGAGGAAGTTGTTCTTTTAAGTGCCTCGACGCATATAACCCCGTCAGAGCTTTCAGCAGGTTCATTTGACATGAAAAATATTACCCCTCCTCCTTGTGCAGTGCTCCTCAGAATGTAAGTGCGACCCTGGCTCGTGGGCCCCAGTCACACTTCCAGGAAGTGCGGGTGCAAACTGTTCCCTGCCTGCTGCTGAGATCCAAGTGCAGCATTCAGGATGGAAACCATGGGAGGTAGCTCAGTCGGTTAATGCACATGTCCGTGTTCTTTGGGTAACCTGCAGCCATTCATTTCAACGCTGCATGCATTCAATGGCCCTGCAGCCGTGGGAGGGGCTGAAAAGGCAGAGGAGTGTTAACACGGAATTATTCCCAGCAGAGGCGCAACTAGACCCAAATTTCGGGGGGGGGGGGGGGGGAATAAGAAAACATTTCGGAGGGGGGCTGAACCTTTGATCAGTAGGCAGAGTGGAGCTGCAGGGCCTCCAACAAGGGGTGAAACAACAGCAAGGCCTAATTAGCATTCAAATGGTCTTTTAAAGACCTGTGAAACGTTTGGGTGTGGCTGTGTGTGTGCCCGGGATCTGTCTCATAACGGGGTGCCACACACGACGGGGGGGGCTGAAGCCCGGTGAGTCCAATGGGTGTTGCGCGACTGACTCCCAGCGCTTCCCCCGACGGGTGGGTGCTCTTGTGCTCATCCGTCTGTCCCTCCTACGGGCTCTGTGATGCTCTCCGACATAAAAGAAGCATCAGCTCCTCAGCAGTAATGGAGGCAGACAGCAGAGGTTGTAGTGTGAGGGGGCACCACAGATGTAGGGCAGCTGTGCTCACAGGGTGCTGGGGGAGACTGCGATGCTCTTACAGAACAGAAGCATCAGCTCCTCGGCAGTGACGAGGGGCCACAACAGTGTGCTGTGGAAGTAGGGGGGTTGGCAGACAGCATGAGTTGTAGTGTTCAGGGGGGGCGCCCGCAGATGTAGGGCAGCTGTACGACAGGGTGCTGAGAGAGACTGCGGATGCAGTGCTGGCGGGAGGACAGTGGTGGCGCTGTGCTGTGGATGCAGTGTTGGCAGGAGGACAGTGGTGGCGCTGTGCTACGGATGCAGTGTTGGCAGGAGGACAGTGGTAGCGCTGTGCTGCGGATGCAGTGTTGTCAGGAGGACAGTGGTAGCGCTGTGCTGCGGATGCAGTGTTGGCGGGAGGACAGTGGTGGCGCTGTGCTGCAGATGCAGGGAGCAGTGGCTCACGTGGGGGGTGTCATTGGTGGATGCCCGGTGACAGTAGCATGAACTAGTAGTGCCTCTGTAGGACCTCTTGCTCTCCAAGGAAGAGGTGTGGCACAGAGGCCTGGGTTCCTGACTCCAGACCACGGGTTTCACAGTTCGATTCCCAGGTACCGGCCGCAGGTCAGGCCAGCGCTATGTGACTCTGGGCAATAGCTTGCTTAATCTTCGGGACATCCCCCAGCACCGGGACACCCCTTCGGAGGTAGCTGTGCGCTTTACAAATACTGGTATTTCATTTCCAAGGAGCTGTGAAATGGCGTAGGATGTGACAGCGGGCAGATATCGTTCTCGATCGGTGAAAGTTTGCACAGTATCCCACCCCCCCTGCATGCACAGGTGTCTCCTAAGAGCTAACAAATATCTGTTAGTGATATATGCCGCGTCCATCCAATACAAGCAACACGCTCGTGTTCTATCGCTGACCAAATATCGCCTCTGGAAATATCGTGATACAAAAATATTGAATATTGAAATATAAAATATTGAGACATAAATATCGATGTCAAAGATATCCTACACTTATAATGGTGAGTACAAAAATATCAGGAACAAATATTGTTGTCACTTATATCACTGTATAAAATATCCTCTACAGACAGACTCCGCACTACGAACAGACTCCCAACTATAGACAGACCCTCTTTATGGACAGACTTCTCCCAACGGACAAACCCCTTTCTATGTTGAGACTCATCTCTATGGACAGACTCCTGTCTATGGACGAACCACTTTCTATCGAAAGACTGAGGACTCTGTCGGTAGAGAGGAGGCTGCCCTTAGAGAGGGGTCTATCCATAGAAAAGAGTCTGTCCATAGCGAGAAGTCTGTCCATAGAGCAGAGTCTGTTCATACAGAGGACTTTGTCCATAGAGAGGAGTCTGTCCAAAGAAAGGAGTCTGTCCATAGAGAGGAGTCTGTCCATAGAGAGGAGTCTGTCCATAGAGAGCAGTCTGTCCATAGAGAGGAGTCTGTCCATAGAGAGGGGTCTGTTGTTAGAGAGGAGTCTGTTCGTAGAGAGGAGTCTATTCTATAGAGAGGAGTCTGTCCGGAGAGGAGTCTGTCCATTGAGAGGACAGACTCCTCTCTATGGACAGACTCCTCTCTATAGAATAGACCCATCTCGATGGAATGGACTCCTTTCTAGGGACAGACTCCTAACTATGAACAGACCCCTTTCTTTGGACAGACTTCTCACTATGGGCAATCTCTTCTCTATGCACAGACAACTTTACAATCAGACACCTCTCCATGGACCGACCCCTCTCTACGGACAAACTCCTTCTTATTGACAGACTCCTCTCTATGGAAAGACTTTCTTTTTGACACTCTCCTCTCAGACCCCTTTCTATGGATAGACACCTCCCTATTGACAGACTCCGCTCTATGGACAGACTTCTGTTTATAAACACACTCCCATCTAAGAACAGACGCTTCTCGATGGACAGACCCCTTTCCATAGATAGACACCTCCCTATGGGCCAACCCCTCTCTATCGACAGACTCCTCTCTATGGACAGACTCCTCTCTATGGACAGACCCCTCTCTATCGACAGACTCCTCTCTACGGACAGACTCCTCTCTATGGACAGATTTTTCTGTGTGGTCAGACCCCTCTAATGGACATGCTCCTCTCTATGGACAGACTCCTCTCTTTAGGACAGCCCCACTTGCAGATGAACAGGCTGTGCTGAACCGTCACACAAATGACTTATCACCTCCACATTGTCATTGCAACCTCTTGGACCCAGGGCAGGGGAGTCAGAAAGTTCAATGCACTTCTAAACAACTCTCTAAAAGCTTCAACCACCTTCCAGAGGAAGGGAACCAGGTATAAAAATTAGGGCCCTCAGCCCCACTCTTCTCTCTCAGAGGACTGCCTGCTGCTGTGACCTGCTGCATACTCTGCAAGACTGCCTCGCTGCACCTGGAAGGACCCTCAGAGGACTGCCTGCAGCTGTGACCTGCTGCAAGCTCTGCTAGACTGCCTCGCTGTACCTAGAAGGACTCTCAGAGGACTGCCTGCTGCTGTGACCTGCTGCATGCTCTGCAGACTGCCTCGCTGTATCTAGAAGGACTCTCAGAGGACTGCCTGCTGCTGTGACCTGCTGCATACTCTGCAAGACTGCCTCGCTGCACCTGGAAGGACTGCTTTGCTGCCTGGAGCTGCCTTGAGCCCTCAGAGGACTGCCTGCTGCTGTGACCTGCTGCATACTCTGCCAAACTGCCTCGCTGTACCTCGAAGGACTGGTTTGCTACCTGGAGCCTGCCTTGAGCCCTCAGAGGCCAGCCCTGCTGTTAATCCACAGCCGTGTCACCTGCACCCAGGACTACCAGAGTGACACTAAAGGTAGACTGAAGGCCTCCTGCTCAGAGCCACAGAGACACCAAAGGCTTCCTCCATCTTGAATCCACACATGAACCCCGCCTGAGTGAGTCCTGTACTCCCAAGTCGTGTCCCATCAGTCCTGGACCCTTAGTTGAGATGAGAAAGGTGCCCTGATGCCCAAAAACTAAAACTGCAATTCTCTGATCCATTCTCCCTGACTCCCAGTGTCACTGACTGCTGCGTCCATGACGTGGACACTGGAGACAGTTTGTTATGGATCATTTTAGGACCATAGTACAATTTTCCCGATTCATGCCTTAATATAGGTATAATTCACCATATCCTTACATAGGCATAGAAATCATAACCATATTTAAACTGAGCCTTGCAGCCCAAATACGGCAGGGCTACTTCCACTAGTTCAGAAAATCCACAACGATTTCTTGGAAAAACCCACCTTCAGCAGCTAGGGACTTCCCCCTGCTTGAATTTTGATTTATACAAGAACTCATGGAGTTTTCAGAGAATTGAGTCTCTAATGACGTTACTATGTCAAACCTTACGACAAACTCGGCGCACCTTCAAGGTATAAGTATGCCCACACTTGCCTAGGCAAAGACACAGTGGTTTGGAGCAGATCGACTATCTACTTGCCTTACGCGCCCTGCAGCAGCAAGCGCGGGAGGAAACCGACCCTCCAGCTGACGCACTGAGAGACAATGTGTTTTCTCCTGCCGAGAAATCCAGCTCAAGTGTTTCCAGGCTACCCTTGCGGGTTGCCGGGAAAGCGAGTCCTGAGAGAGAGATACCAGACCTCCTTCATTCTAAAACCAAGGTACGGAGCTGATTAGACCCTTAGAGAATTCTTGGATTAGATTCTTGGCAAAGAATACTAAACTTAAGCTACACCTCACTTACTTCTTCCCTTTTACTAGACCTAGGTTAGGTACACTGGTGTAGGCGTATTTTAGAAGCACCAGTTGAGTACTTTTAGTAATTATTTATTATTGTATGTATTTTATCTATTTTATGGCTTAGAAACCATACCCTGCTTTTACAGTATTATTTTATAATATTCTTCGTACTGTACGCACTGTACTTTGCATCCAGTATTTCGATTGTAGCAGTTCATTTCCTCTGCATGAGAAAGAAAACTGGTCAATAAATACTTTTATTGAAAATGCCCGTCTCTCTATTTCTCGGCAACTCTGGTGAAACGAAGCATGCACGATTGACTGAGTGAAATAACTATCTATTGTTTCCACGACTCTGAAGATACGTTTTATCTTGGGGAAACAAAGTTGTCATGTTTATGCGGTTGTCAGAAACTAATCCCTTCTTGTGAATTCGAGAAAGTTTCTAGTGACCTCTGAGCTAGCTGGCACTCACAATTAAGTTTAGTATACTCAGTAGAGACCTAGTCGACTTCAATGCTACGTCGAAACTACAGGATATATTATTCCAATGCGCAAAGCCTATTGGGAATATAGGAACTACACTACAAGTTCTCTTGTTAATCACAAAACGTACAGGGTGACTGACAGGCTGAGAGCTTGCATTAAGGAGGAGGTCTCCAAGATCTTTGCATTAGGGGGGATTGAGTCCTGGTCCCAAAGGCTTTGTCCCAAAGGCTGCCGCACCTGGTGCCACACCCAAACTTCGGTTCTGTGTGGACTACCAAGAACTCAATTCAGTGACTAGGACTGAGGCGCACCCCATCCCCAGAGCTGATGAGCTCATTGATTGGTTAGGGGCTGCCGGTTCCTCAGCACGTTTGATTTGATGTCTGGGTACTGGCAGATCGCCTTGACTGATGGGGCCAAAGAGAGGTCAGCATTCTCCACAGTAGATGGGCATTTCCAGTTCTGTGTTATGCCCTTAGGGATGAAGAATGCCCCTGCCACCTTTCAGAGGTTGGTCAACCAGGAGTTGGCTGGACTGGAAGAGTTCAGTGCTGCCTACCTGGATGAGATTGCAGCGTTCAGCGCCATTTGGGAAGAACATCTGCGCCACCTCCGGGAAGTGTTGATGGCTCTGCAGAGAGCAGGCCTCACGATCAAGGGTGGGTAAGTGCCAGATCGGGCAGGGTTCTGTGGTGTACTTGGGACACCAGGTTGGGAGCTGCCAGGTTAGCCCCTACAGTCCAAGATTGAGACCATCCTGGATTGGGAGCCCCCCAAGACCCAGACAGAGGTGAGAGCCTTTCTAGGACTCATGAGGTACTACAGGAGGTTTGTCAAGGGGTATGGCAGCATCGTTGCACCCTTGACAGAGCTGACATCCAGGAAGCAGCCCAAGAAAGTGAACTGGACTGACACCGGTCAGAAAGCTTTGGATGCCCTGATGACTGCCATGTGCACTGTGCCCGTGTTTCAGGCGCCCAACATCTCTAAAGAGTTTATTGTTCAGACAGACGCTTCAGAGCATGGTGTGAGGGCTGTTTTGTCACAGATGAATGAGAAGGGCCTAGACCAACCTGTAGCCTTCATCAGTAGGAGGTTACTTCCACAAAAACTGGGGTGGAGTGAAATTGAGCGAGAGGTATTTGCTGTGGTCTGGGCACTGAAGAAGGTGAGGCCATACTTGTTTGGGACTCCCTTCCGGGTTCAGACAGACCACAGGCCCCTCAGATGGTTGATGCAGATGAGGGTTGAGAATCCAAAGCTGTTGAGGTGGTCCATTTTCCTACGGGGGTGGACTTCACGGTGGAAGACCGCCTTGGTATTGAACATCTTATCTCAGATATCAGCTAGAAACGCTACCTGTGAAGCGCTGAGCACGCTACTTTTATTCACGAGCTGTGCGAGTAAATCTGCTAGTTTTTATCGTAATTTTAAAAACTGTTTATTTCCACTCTGTATTGCATACAGCATACTCTTAGGCCACTTGCACGCATTATCGGCACTTTGTCACGGCTCTAGCTGCCGTTAGGGCTTCAGACCGGGGTCAGGGATTTCCTCCCACGGCGGCCATCTTGAGTGTGGGCTAGAGCGGTGTGAGCGCTCTAGTGTCCCACATAAAAGGAGCCCCGGGACAGCGTTCGCAAGATCTTATCTCAGATATCAATTAGAAACGCTACCTGTGAAGCGCTGAGCACGCTACTTTTATTCACGAGCTGTGCGAGTAATTCTGCTAGTTTTTATCGTAATTTTAAAAACTGTTTATTTCCACTCTGTATTGCATACAGCATACTCTTAGGCCACTTGCACGCATTATCACCACTTTGTCACGGCTCTAGCTGCCATTAGGGCTTCAGACCGGGGTCAGGGATTTCCTCCCACGGCGGCCATCTTGAGTGTGGGCTAGAGCGGTGTGAGCGCTCTAGTGTCCCACATAAAAGGAGCCCCGGGACAGCGTTCGCGAGATCTTATCTCAGATATCAGCTAGAAACGCTACCTGTGAAGCGCTGAGCACGCTACTTTTTATTCACGAGCTGTGCGAGTAATTTTGCTAGTTTTTATCGTAATTTTAAAAACTGTTTATTTCCACTCTGTATTGCATACAGCATACTCTTAGGCCACTTGCACGCATTATCGGCACTTTGTCACGGCTCTAGCTGCCGTTAGGGCTTCAGACCGGGGTCAGGGATTTCCTCCCACGGCGGCCATCTTGAGTGTGGGCTAGAGCGGTGTGAGCGCTCTAGTGTCCCACATAAAAGGAGCCCCGGGACAGCGTTCGCGAGATCTTATCTCAGATATCAGCTAGAAACGCTACCTGTGAAGCGCTGAGCACGCTACTTTTATTCACGAGCTGTGCGAGTAATTCTGCTAGTTTTTATCGTAATTTTAAAAACTGTTTATTTCCACTCTGTATTGCATACAGCATACTCTTAGGCCACTTGCACGCATTATCGCCACTTTGTCACGGCTCTAGCTGCCATTAGGGCTTCAGACCGGGGTCAGGGATTTCCTCCCACGGCGGCCATCTTGAGTGTGGGCTAGAGCGGTGTGAGCGCTCTAGTGTCCCACATAAAAGGAGCCCCGGGACAGCGTTCGCGAGATCTTATCTCAGATATCAGCTAGAAACGCTACCTGTGAAGCGCTGAGCACGCTACTTTTATTCACGAGCTGTGCGAGTAATTTTGCTAGTTTTTATCGTAATTTTAAAAACTGTTTATTTCCACTCTGTATTGCATACAGCATACTCTTAGGCCACTTGCACGCATTATCGCCACTTTGTCACGGCTCTAGCTGCCGTTAGGGCTTCAGACCGGGGTCAGGGATTTCCTCCCACGGCGGCCATCTTGAGTGTGGGCTAGAGCGGTGTGAGCGCTCTAGTGTCCCACATAAAAGGAGCCCAGGGACAGCGTTCGCGAGATCTTATCTCAGATATCAGCTAGAAACGCTACCTGTGAAGCGCTGAGCACGCTACTTTTATTCACGAGCTGTGCGAGTAATTCTGCTCGTTTTTATCGTAATTTTAAAAACTGTTTATTTCCACTCTGTATTGCATACAGCATACTCTTAGGCCACTTGCACGCATTATCACCACTTTGTCACGGCTCTAGCTGCCGTTAGGGCTTCAGACCGGGGTCAGGGATTTCCTCCCACGGCGGCCATCTTGAGTGTGGGCTAGAGCGGTGTGAGCGCTCTAGTGTCCCACATAAAAGGAGCCCAGGGACAGCGTTCGCGAGATCTTATCTCAGATATCAGCTAGAAACGCTACCTGTGAAGTGCTGAGCATGCTACTTTTATTCACGAGCTGTGCGAGTAATTCTGCTCGTTTTTATCGTATTTTAAAAACTGTTTATTTCCACTCTGTATTGCATACAGCATACTCTTAGGCCACTTGCACGCATTATCGCCACTTTGTCACGGCTCTAGCTGCCGTTAGGGCTTCAGACCGGGGTCAGGGATTTCCTCCCACGGCGGCCATCTTGAGTGTGGGCTAGAGCGGTGTGAGCGCTCTAGGGTCCCACATAAAAGGAAACGGTTGTCTCCCGCCCTAGCGGTCGCGTTTGCGAGAGCGCCGTCCCTGTGCCGGAGTCTCGCCTGAGTCAGCCCGTCTGCGCCCGTCAGCGTCCTGGAGGCGCTCGGGGCGCGAGCCAGGCGGGTCTCATTTAGCACTTAGCAGGATGTACACTAAAGAGGAACTTTTGACCTATAATACACATACTGCTCCATGTCAGCGAGTCATCCCCTATTCCGCAGGGGCTATTACTAAATGTTTCATGTGCGGGTGGATTCCTGGTTTTACCGAAACCCCTCCGTGCAAGCTCCCCCCTTTAGGCAGCAAATGTGCATTATTAAACACCAGGTCCCTTCCCCAACATGCTCTTGACATCCATAATCTTCTAACACACGATGAAACGGATTGTCTCTTTCTCACGGAGACATGGCTCGGTGAGGGATCGGAACCTGATCTGGCCATCGCCATCCCTCCTACGCATGCTGTTTTCCATCGAGACAGAAGTAAGGGCAGGGGAGGTGGAGTGGCGCTCATTATTAAGAGGCACATTCCATGTACTATCCTGCCTGTGGATGACCTACCAGGCTGTGAGACCCTAGCCTTCTCCTTGGCCCTCTCCTCCCATCAATCCTGCTTTGGGCTCTTGCTTTATAGACCTCCTGGCCCTCTCTGCTCTTTCACCGAGGATTTGTTCTCGATTATTTCCACACTCAGTCTTAGGGCAAAACACTGCCTAATCCTAGGGGATTTTAACATCCACATGGATAAGGTTGAGGATCCTGAAGTGCAAAAATTCCTGGATATGACATCTTCGGTGGGATTTCATATGTACTTGCAGGCACCTACACACGAGACAGGGCACATTTTAGATCAAATATTCTCGACCGTTCCGGTGTCCCTCTCCTCCCTTGCCCCAGTCCTCTGGTCGGACCATTTCCTAGCGGACTTTGTGATAGTACATCATTTAGCGTCCGCTCGCAATGTGCAGCGGCAAATAGCACGTATGCCTAGAGCCTTCCACAAAGTCACCCCAGCCATGCTTACTCGGGCCTTAGAAACCTATCCTTGTGTTTTCACAGGCAGGTTGGAGGACGATGTAGTGTGTTTTCAGAACTGGCTCACTGCACGTTTGGAAGCCTTGGCACCACCCCGCCAGGTCAGATCAGAACTGGCAAGAGCGTCGGCCCCGTGGTTTTCTGCTGCCTTGGCTGGTAAGAGAAGGCACTGCAAGAGGCTGGAGAGAATTTGGCGGAGGCAGTATGATACATCTGCTAAGCAGTCTTATAGAGAAGCAGTGAGGGAATATCATCGGGAGATCACAGCAGAGAAAAAATCATTTTTAGCTAAAAGGATTGTGGAAGCAGATAACTCCTGCAAAGAGATCTTTAAGATTGTTAAAGAGTTTATCTCTCCTTCCTGCTGTACTCCCACGTCTGTCTTCTCGGAACCATGGATTACGGAGCTTGCAGCATTTTTCACTAATAAAATTCGTACCATCCAGTCGGCCTTGCAAGGAGCTCATAACATCTCGGATTCCGGCTCTGTGGCCGACGGCTCTCTTAATCCCTGGTTACACTCATCTGCATTGGGCACGGATACTTCGGGTCCTACTCTTGACTGCTTTCCTGTTTTAGAGCTTCATGCCTCGCTTGACCTCTTGTCCAACTTGAAATCTGGCTCTCCACTTGACCCTTGCCCCTCCAAGTGTCTTGCGACCTTGGCTCCTGCTCTTAACTCTATCATCAACCCTATTATTAACTCATCTCTGAGTTCGGGCAAAGTCCCCTCATCTTGGAAGCAGGCCCTAGTCCTTCCACTTATTAAAAAGCCGAATGCAGATGCCAAATTGCATTCCAACTACAGGCCAATCTCGTTGCTGCCCGCTTTGGCCAAAATAGCGGAAAAGCATTTACACACCACCCTAGCCAACTTTCTAGAGGTCAATTCCTTGTTACATCAGTCACAGTCCGGGTTTAGATCTAACCTGAGTACAGAAACCGCTCTACTCGAGGTGACCGAGGCTGTGAAGGAAACTTTGGACAGGGGTGGAAAGGCCTTGCTCATCATGCTTGATCTGTCGGCGGCCTTCGACACTGTTCCCCACGACCTTCTCCTGACAAGACTCTGGGAGATTGGCCTGGGGGGAACGGTGTTCGAATGGTTTCAATCTTTCTTGTCCGACCGCAGACAAACGATCTGGGCTCCCCCTTCTCCGCCCCTATGCCGCAGCTTGAGGTGGGGGTCCCGCAGGGCTCCATACTCAGCCCCTCTCTTTTTAACATCTTTATGACACCTTTAGCGGCGCGAGTAGAGGAGCTAGGGGCTCAGATCGTCTCCTATGCGGATGATACACAGCTTCTGTTCACTTGTGACAGGGGCTGTGACTTCGACGGAGCGGCCATCCGGAAGTGTCTGGAGTTTGTGTTTGATTGGTTCGGGAAAAGCGGCCTCAAATGCAACTCAGAAAAATCCGAGATATTGTTTTTTGGTTGTCCCGCCGACCCGAGATGGAAGCACTGGTGGCCTTCGGCCATGTTCCCCCCTGCCAGCGATTCTGTTACAGCTAAGAATCTGGGCATGCTGGTTGATAACACCCTCTCCTTCAAGGCCCAGGTAGCTGGCCTGACGGGGAAGTGCTTCGCCATCCTAAGGATGTTGAGAAAGTTTCTGCCGTACCTATCTTTGGAGCACAAGAGGATAACGGTGCAGGCCTTGATAGGCTCACGCCTGGACTATGCCAACATCCTTTATTTGGGTCTTTCTGAATATCTGCTGACCCGCCTTCAGGTAGTCCAAAATTCGGCAGCCAGGGCAATCTTTGGTCTTACCAGATGAGCCAGGGCTAGCAACCTCCTTGTTACTCTGCATTGGCTGCCGATTCGAAAGCGCATCTCTTTTAAGACCTTAACCACAGCTTTTAAGGCGCTACACAATTTCGGCGCTGGCTATCTGCAGCGAAGGGTCAACTTCTATCTTCCATCTAGACCCTTGAGGTCGGCTTCCCAGGCCAATGCAATCGTGCCGGCAGTGAGACGTATTCGTTGTGGAGGTCGCTCTTTTAGTTACCTGGCCCCCGTCTTTGGAACACTCTGCCCCTGATGTTGCGAACGTGCTCCAATTTGTCTACCTTTAGAAAGGGACTTAAAACTCATCTTTTTGCCCTGTAAGTTGTTCTTGTGGATTTTTTGTGCCGCTTTGGCTGTCTTGTTAGTTGCTGGTATTTGTGTAATGATCTACAGCGTCGGGACGCTCTTCGGAGCAGCTGAGCGCTTTACAAAACCCACAGTAACATAACATAACATGCCAATGCTGATGGTCTGTCCAGATTTATCAGCCTTAGTGAAGAGAACTCCCAAGGGGAGAGTAGTTCTCCCTATATTTCAGCTGGAGGGGACACGTGTTATACCTGGCACCTTTGGCGTGGGTCTCCCTTCCATTTTTTGCTGTTGCCTCCTGTATTTTTGCAATGTTCTTTGCTAGTCTAGATGATTTGGGCACTTTGCCACTGCTATTCGGTGCCAAAGTGAAAGTGCTCCCTTTGGTAAATTGTTGTATTGGATTAGTAACTCCATGATTGGCTTATTAGATTTACTTATCAGACCCCAGTACAGTGCACCATGTTTGTCCAGGGCCTGTTAATCAAATGCTGCCGGTGGGCTTGCAGCACTGGTTGTGCCACCCACAGAAGCAGATTGTAAAGTATGACTCTGGCCTGCCATTCCAAGGCCTGTGTGCAGGCTGTGACTTCCATGTCAACTTGGCAAGTGCACCCACTTGCCAGTCCCTAAACCTTCCCTTTTCTACATATTAGTCACTCCTAAGATAGGCCCTAAGGAAGGGTGCATTGTATGTATAAGGTAGGACATGCCCTGATGTGCCTGGCATGTCTGTTAAATATTGCAGGGATCCCTGTTAGCATGAGCTGAAAGCCATTTTGTACTTGTCAGCCATTTAGTTAGCCAGAGCCTTGCACATGCTCAGAAAGGACTAGCTTATAGATGCACCTGCTCCTAGTATAGAACTGTCAGGCTATTCTTGCTGATGTAAGGAGAAATGTCTCTCCTCCCACTTTGTTGAGCAAGCACATTTTGTATACCCATATTAGTCATTTTGCATGCTGGTATGTGCCAGGACCTCCCTTTGGTTTTATGCTGACTATGTAACCTATGCATACCCAAGGCCCCTGCTCTCTGTACTCCTTAGAATGCCTCCTACAGTGACCTGAGGGTACTGTGTGACGCAATCTCCCTCATCTGAGATAAATAAACATGTTATTTTTATATTCTCCAGTTTGGTATCAACGGTGGTAGCCACTGTGGCTCCGTGTAGTCCAGCCAGGCTGGCGAGGGAGTCACCATCCAAGCCATTGTTTAACCCTACTCTTAAAACTTTGAAGCATGACTGTAAGGTTCTCGAGCGGAGGAATGGTTATTGCTCAGCTGACAAGCAGAAACTCAGAACCCAGCAGAAAATATATTATGCAGCGGTTACGCTTGCCAAAGGGCAATTCTTCTCTGCCCGCATTGATTCAGCTAGTAACAGCTCTAAAGTAATCTTTGCGATTGTCCAGAGCTTCACGCCTCCGATGGCTCAGGCAAGTGTGCCGTTATCCTCACCTTCCTGGTGTAACACCCTCTCCTGCTATTTTAGGGAAAAGATTTGGGCAATTCAAGCAACATTTATTCCCTGCATTAGCAGTATGGACATCCCTTTGGAACGTCACTCTGTGGTACAGCCCCCTCCTGGTCCGCTTTTAGGATGGTGGACCCTTTGGAGTGTTACAAAATCCTGAAGGGACTGAAGTCAAGCTCACCCTTGGACCCTTGTCCAGCAAGGACACTGGCAGCAGTTGCCGAGGATATCAACACGGAGGTAACCACCATTATAAATCTGTCTCTCCAGAAAGGGGTGGTTCCACGGGCTTGGAAAGAGGCCAAGATCCTCCCTCTTCTAAAAAATCCATCACTGGATCCCCTCTGCCCAGGGAATTACAGTCCTCTCTCCCTCCTTCCTGCCATGGCGAAAATGTGTGAGAAGGTGGTCAATAAGCAGTTGACCGACTTTGTGGAAAGGGAGATGCTCCTGCACCCTACGCAATCAGGGTTCAGGGCATCACATAGCACAGAAACGGTGCTGGTGGAGGTGGCGGAAGCCATTCAGGAGTGTCTGGACACCGGCGGGAGAGCAGTTTTATTTAGCTTGACCTCTTGGCGACGTTCGACACGGTACCACACGCACTTCTTCTTTCCCGTTTGGTTTAGATTGGTCTGGCAGATGTCGTGTAGGATTGGTTTCGATCATTTCTGGATGAGCTTGTCGAGCAGATCTGGATTTCTCCTTCCTCCTCCGCCCCTCAATCGGCATCTATGGGTGTCCCTCAGGGTCCCTCCCTTAGCCCCCTTCTCTTTAACATATATGTTACACCGCTGATCTATCTGGCGGAGGAGTTGGGGGCTAAGGTGATGGCATATGCAGATGATAAGATACAACAAAAGGGGGGAGAGAGAGGGAAGTGGATTCAGTCTCCCTAGGCATTATGAATAAACAAAATAGAATCCACTCAGAGGGTGGCAGTGATCCCTAAGGTGATGGGGAACACACAGTGTTGTTTAAATGCCCCTCACACACCAACAGGCCCCTTGGTGTCATGCTTCATCATTGGGGCCTTCGCATCCCTCTACGGGATGCGGCGTACTACGACTCACGGCTACGTAGGAGCACTAAGTAGTGAACTATGTGAGGGTGTGTGTATACTGGGGGAAGAGTGTGAGTGAGGTGAGGTGAAAAAAGTGAGTAAAAAATACCTGGCACGTAGGAAAACAATTATTTATTATGTCCTCGGCTGGTATTAATAAAAGGTGCAGAATCTGGTTGATAATATACGTACTAGGGTATATCAACCATCAGGGTGTCAACATGTTTCGGAGCGCAAGGCTCCTTCTTCAGGACGAGGATATGCACTCTATCCTCACCTTACTCACATGAGAATGTGAAAGTGTTTGAAAATTAACAAAAAATAAATGTGTAATGTACCTATCAGTGTTTATAAATAGGTATGTTCGTTGCGCCCAATTGGCGTTTGAAAAAACCTGTGAAAAAAAAGACATAATAAATATACTAGTCGGATGTCCAGGAACATAGAGAACATAATAGTCGGATGTCCAGGAACTGAAGAAGAAATTTCTCTCCTAATTAGATAAGGGTAAACAACAGAACATAAATGGGGGTCTGGTACCCTGAAAAAGAAGACACTTGAGAAGGACATGTAAACATAAACACATAGACATACATCATAAATGTAATCTCCCTTGGTGGGTGGAGGGAGTGTGTGGTAAGGGTAAAGGCTTACTTATTTTCAAAATTCAGATGGCTTCATGAGCCTATACGTGGTATTGGGGGTATCTTCCCTCGTTGCCTGGTAAACAACCTAAAAGATAGTAAAGGCTGCATTGTAGGTGGTGGATAGAAGGGATAAACAGAAAAATATATATAAGGCTGCTGATGCACAATGCGCCTCTTCGTTTTTCACAACCCCACTCACGGTTACTGCATGGTTCAATCGCCTGCCTTCCCCTCAACGCGGCTCCGATGAAGTGAGCAGTAGGCGAGAAGACTGGCTATTTATACTCTTCGTTGTGGTAATTAGTGAAGGCAAATTGGGTAATGAATCTCGGAAGTATGCCCAAATACGGCAGCAAACGCCCTGCCGTTTCCGGTGTTGATGCGATCCATGAAGGATTGCACTCGACGTTACTGCGCCTGTCTGAGGGGATAGCGCATCGTCAGATGCGCACGCGTGAACCCGGGACTGACGGCGCATGCGCGAGAGTGCCACACTGAGCTCTCGAGCATGGGCAGTCCCGATTGACGGATCTTTTTTTCGGTGCATTGTGTGAATGAGTATCAGAGGAAAGGCAAGCAATCCTTGATAAAATATACTGATAACGAGGGTGAAAAGTCGCCTCACTGCTCTTGGGGAATATTAAGTTGGCAAAAGGAAATCTTAGAAATGGTCAGAAAATTTATATAGCGGGAAATAACGCCAAAGTTGATTTTGGGGCGTTCAATGTACAGAACCCACACTGGTGACCCTGTCTTCGGACATAGTCTTATATATTGGATCATAGATATAAGGTCTGTATGGGTAATCTGATAGATAAAGAATGGGTGCCAATATACTCAAGGAGGTCACACCTTGTTGTATTACACTCTTCATAACCTGAATACAGATTCTGGAGTTAGCGTAATTGGCTCCAAGGAATCGAGTCATTGAGCCCTGAGGTGTCTGTGCCAAGACGAAACACCCAACGTTGCTCTTTTTCCAATAACCCTATCTCTGAAGGTAGCTGTTCGATCACTGTCCAGTGCAACTCATTGACACAGTGTTGAAGTTCAAGGAAGTGGGCTGACATTTTTGTTGTTGACTTCTTGCACCTAATGTTGCTTTTGTGCTCATTAATCCTTACATTGACTTGTCTCGTGGTCATTCCCACATACTCCTTTTTGCAGGGACATGTGATCAGGTAGACCACATTTCTACTATTGCAGTTCGTAAAGGTACGTTGTTCCCAACTAGTGCCATTAGTAAAGTTGAGAGTCTGGCTCTTCTTGGTAAGGTGACAGCTGTTGCAATTGCCACACGGATGGTGCCCTTTTACCCCTTGTAGTCTTGTCCCAACCCTGTCATCCAGAAGGCTATGAAGAGAGCTAGGAATAATAACCGTGATGCTCTCCTTGAAGACAAGCCCACAAACGATGATCAGATGAGTAGAACAGTCTGTGTCACTACCTATAGCCCAGTAACCAACCAAGTGGCGAAACTGGTGAATAGACATTGGCGCATACTCACGAGTGGCACACTATCCCTTGAGAAACCACTGTTCGCCCACAGGCGTGGTAGGAATCTTAAAGACATGCTTGTCCATACAAGACCCCCTCCACACAGAGTGGAACAAAGAAGACTACAAGGGGTAAAAGGGCACCATCCGTGTGGCAATTGCAACAGCTGTCACCTTACCAAGAAGAGCCAGACTCTCAACTTTACTAATGGCACTAGTTGGGAACAACGTACCTTTACGACCTGCAATAGTAGAAATGTGGTCTACCTGATCACATGTCCCTGCAAAAAGGAGTATGTGGGAATGACCACGAGACAAGTCAAAGTAAGGATTAATGAGCACAAAAGCAACATTAGGTGCAAGAAGTCAACAACAAAAATGTCAGCCCACTTCCTTGAACTTTAACACTGTGTCAATGAGTTGCACTGGACAGTGATCGAACAGCTACCTTCAGAGATAGGGTTATTGGAAAAAGAGCAACGTTGGGTGTTTCGTCTTGGCACAGACACCTCAGGGCTCAATGACTCGATTCCTTGGAGCCAACTACGCTAACTCCAGAATCTGTATTCAGGTTATGAAGAGTGTAATACAACAAGGTGTGACCTCCTTGAGTATATTGGCACCCATTCTTTATCTATCAGATTACCCATACAGACCTTATATCTATGATCCAATATATAAGACTATGTCCGAAGACAGGGTCACCAGTGTGGGTTCTGTACATTGAACGTCCCAAAATCAACTTTGGCGTTATTTCCCACTATATAAATTTTCTGACCATTTCTAAGATTTCCTTTTGCCAACTTAATATTCCCCAAGAGCAGTGAGGCGACTTTTCACCCTCGTTATCAGTATATTTTATCAAGGATTGCTTGCCTTTCCTCTGATACTCATTCACACAATGCACCGAAAAAAAGGTCCGTCAATCGGGACTGCCCATGCGCGAGAGCTCAGTGTGGCACTCTCGCGCATGCGCCGTCAGTCCCGGGTTCACGCGTGCGCATCTGACGATGCGCTATCCCCTCAGACAGGCGCAGTAACGTCCAGCGCAATCCTTCATGGATCGCGTCAACACCAGAAACGGCAGGGCGTTTGCTGCCGTATTTGGGCATACTTCCGAGATTCATTACCCAATTTGCCTTCACTAATTACCACAACGAAGAGTATAAATAGCCAGTCTTCTCGCCTACTGCTCACTTCATCGGAGCCGCGTTGAGGGGAAGGCAGGCGATTGAACCATGCAGTAACCGTGAGTGGGGTTGTGAAAAACGAAGAGGCGCATTGTGCATCAGCAGCCTTATATATATTTTTCTGTTTATCCCTTCTATCCACCACCTACAATGCAGCCTTTACTATCTTTTAGGTTGTTTACCAGGCAACGAGGGAAGATACCCCCAATACCACGTATAGGCTCATGAAGCCATCTGAATTTTGAAAATAAGTAAGCCTTTACCCTTACCACATTCTCCCTCCACCCACCAAGGGAGATTACATTTATGATGTATGTCTATGTGTTTATGTTTACATGTCCTTCTCAAGTGTCTTCTTTTTCAGGGTACCAGACCCCCATTTATGTTCTGTTGTTTACCCTTATCTAATTAGGAGAGAAATTTCTTCTTCAGTTCCTGGACATCCGACTATTATGTTCTCTATGTTCCTGGACATCCGACTAGTATATTTATTATGTCTTTTTTTTCACAGGTTTTTTCAAACGCCAATTGGGCGCAACGAACATACCTATTTATAAACACTGATAGGTACATTACACATTTATTTTTTATTAATTTTCAAACACTTTCACATTCTCATGTGAGTAAGGTGAGGATAGAGTGCATATCCTCGTCCTGAAGAAGGAGCCTTGCGCTCCGAAACATGTTGACACCCTGATGGTTGATATACCCTAGTACGTATATTATCAACCAGATTCTGCACCTTTTATTAATACCAGCCGAGGACATAATAAATAATTGTTTTCCTACGTGCCAGGTATTTTTTTACTCACTTTTTTCACCTCACCTCACTCACACTCTTCCCCCAGTATACACACACCGTCACATAGTTTACTACTTAGTGCTCCTACGTAGCCGTGAGTCGTAGCACGCCGCATCCCGTAGAGGGATGCGAAGGCCCCAATGATGAAGCATGACACCAAGGGGCCTGTTGGTGTGTGAGGGGCATTTAAACAACACTGTGTGTTCCCCATCACCTTAGGGATCACTGCCACCCTCTGAGTGGATTCTATTTTGTTTATTCATAATGCCTAGGGAGACTGAATCCACTTCCCTCTCTCTCCCCCCTTTTGTTGTATCTTAGTTCTAGACAGCGCGCAGCTGTGGGAGCCCCTTCCCGTTCAATAGAAGACACTTTGGACATACATTAACACATTTTCTAACACATATTTGAACCATCCTGGACCTCCCCTCCCTCCGGATACTATCATGGAGGATGAACATGGACTGACCTTCAGTGAGGACGACATCGACAGAATTCTTGCTGATGTTAATCCTTTTGAAGGCCTTACCAGTAGTGACCCGAGCCCAGCAGTAGCAGACTGGGATGAGTTAATGAACACTAGAAAAATCCAAATAAGAGCAGCCCTACATGGTTTACTGATGAGGGAATACCTAAGAAACAAAATAGCCCCGCAGGGTCTGCTGGTCAAGAATGAACCTTTTATTTTCCAGGACGACCTTGTTTTTAAAAAGCATGGTCACTCATTTCATGGCATTGCACTAGAGACTGGCTGGTCTTGATAGTGCACACTGCAACAAGAAAATCCCTGGAACTTAAAACCGAGATCACCAGACTGGAAGTACAGTTAAAAGCCTTCATTTCACCGGCTGATCTGAAGAAAGGGTTAGAAGAACTTAACCAACAAATGATGGATTTTGAGACCACTCTGAAACAGAGTAAATTCAATAAACTGAAGAAAGATAAAGATGGCTTCACCCCTGAGAGGGCGTATCCTTACACAAAGGCAGACTATGTGATGAAAGATAATGGCAGTGATACAGATAATGTAAGTTCTGACGGGAGTACTACTAGCACGAGTTCAGGTGGCTTCCAGAAAAAACAGAGGGGTGGTTATCGACAGCAGAGATCTCAATTCCCCCGCCAGAGAGGATGGCGAGGTTTCCAGGGACCTCAGTTCAACCCCTATCAGAACCACTTCCAGTTCCCACCATATCAATTTGTCCCACCACCAATGGGACAAATGTATCCACAATGGGTCCCGGAACAAACTAATGTACCCCAAAATACCCAGCCTTTTTTATCCTGGGGCCAGGGATCGAACAGAGGGAGGAACAGGAAGGGCAACAATGTGAACTGGCAACCCGGAGACGGAACAGACCCCAGAGTCCTAACCAGGAGTATGACAGCGAACCGAGCGTCTTTGAGCAAGAGGGGGACCTAGTTATCAAGATAACCCCTTGGCCTCTCTCGGAGATACAAAAAAGGTACTCAACAAAGGCTTAGGGTACGTCCCAACTAATAAACCAGACATTTTCTTGCTACATAAAGAAATGCAGGATTTCATAAGAACTATAAAATTGATGGCTTTCTTCAAGGAAAAAGAACCATCTGTAGAGTTGTCAGATACTGGGTTAAAACCTAAATCTAACTTCACACCAATGGACAACCAACTCCCTGTGGAAGTCTTGGCTTTTGAAAAAGCTATCATGCAGGAACTAAAAAATTTGGACACCAAGCAAAGAGTGTTCCAGAATATCAGTAAACTGGAAAATGAAGCAATAAGGGAACTCAGACTCAACAAAGACCTAACCATCAAACCTGCTGACAAGGGGGGAGCAGTGGTTATTCAAACCACCACCGCCTATGACAAGGAATGCAGAAGACTCCTGTCTGACAACAGGAACTATCAAGTCTTGGTTGAAGACCCCACCGAGTCCCTGCGAGTACAAATTGAAGGAATGATTGAGGAGGCCCTTGCACACGATTGGCTCTCCAAAAAAGAATCTGAGTTTCTGGTTCAAAAAAACCCGCGCACGCCCTACTTCTACACCATACCAAAAGTGCATAAGAACCTTGAGAATCCACCGGGACGCCCGATCGTATCCGGCATCTCATCCATCCTGGAACCACTATCAAAGTTTGCAGATGCCTTTTTGAGGCCCCTGGTGCAGGCAACCGATACGTACCTAAGAGATACAAAGGCAGTGCTCCAACTATTGCGGGACTACCCTTTTGATCCCGAGTCACAAATGCTTCTGAGCTTAGATGTGGAGAGTCTTTATACAAGTCTCCCACATGATGAAACTCTTCTGATTATTGAAGAAGTACTCCACTCCACACACTGGAAATACCAAACCCCTCGTGGTGTTGTCATGGAGTGTATCTCCTTAGCTCTCACAAAAAACGTTTTTGAATACCAGGGGACCCTGTTTTGGCAGAGCCATGGGACCAGCATGGGAAGCACTTTTGCCCCTAGTCTGGCGGGACTTTATGTCCATCACTTGGAGTCCTCCAAAATCCTCCACCCTAGTAACCCTTTTAGGGGGAAGATCAATTCGTGGCGACGTTACATTGACGACATCCTGGTGATTTGGGACGGAGATGAAAGTTCAATCTCAGAATTTATGCAATGGCTCAATGATCAGAACACTTTCCTCAAATTCACTCACCAAATGTCAAACAGCACTATGGTTTTTCTAGACCTCAACATCTACCATGAGGCAGGTTTTCTCAAAACTGAGACCCACTTTAAACCGACGGCCAGGAACTGCCTACTCAGGTTTGACAGCTTCCATCCACGTCACCTGAGGGAAAATTTTCCGTACGGGCAGTTCCTTTGCCTACGCCGCAACTGCAGTGACCTGGCGAAGTACAAAAATCAAGCAAAAGATCTCTGCACCAAACTAAGACAAAGAAAATATCCCAACCCTGTCATCCAGAAGGCTATGAAGAGAGCTAGGAATAATAACCGTGATGCTCTCCTTGAAGACAAACCCACAAAAGATGATCAGATGAGTAGAACAGTCTGTGTCACTACCTATAGCCCAGTAACCAACCAAGTGGCGAAACTGGTGAATAGACATTGGCGCATACTCACGAGTGGCACACTATCCCTTGAGAAACCACTGTTCGCCCACAGGCGTGGTAGGAATCTTAAAGACATGCTTGTCTATACAAGACCCCCTCCACACAGAGTGGAACAAACAAGACTACAAGGGGTAAAAGGGCACCATCCGTGTGGCAATTGCAACAGCTGTCACCTTACCAAGAAGAGCCAGACTCTCAACTTTACTAATGGCACTAGTTGGGAACAACGTACCTTTACGAACTGCAATAGTAGAAATGTGGTCTACCTGATCACATGTCCCTGCAAAAAGGAGTATGTGGGAATGACCACGAGACAAGTCAAAGTAAGGATTAATGAGCACAAAAGCAACATCAGGTGCAAGAAGTCAACAACAAAAATGTCAGCCCACTTCCTTGAACTTCAACACTGTGTCAATGAGTTGCACTGGACAGTGATCGAACAGCTACCTTCAGAGATAGGGTTATTGGAAAAAGAGCAACGTTGGGTGTTTCGTCTTGGCACAGACACCTCAGGGCTCAATGACTCGATTCCTTGGAGCCAACTACGCTAACTCCAGAATCTGTATTCAGGTTATGAAGAGTGTAATACAACATGGTGTGACCTCCTTGAGTATATTGGCACCCATTCTTTATCTATCAGATTACCCATACAGACCTTATATCTATGATCCAATATATAAGACTATGTCCGAAGACAGGGTCACCAGTGTGGGTTCTGTACATTGAACGCCCCAAAATCAACTTTGGCGTTATTTCCCACTATATAAATTTTCTGACCATTTCTAAGATTTCCTTTTGCCAACTTAATATTCCCCCAGAGCAGTGAGGCGACTTTTCACCCTCGTTATCAGTATATTTTATCAAGGATTGCTTGCCTTTCCTCTGATACTCATTCACACAATGCACCAAAAAAAAGATCCGTCAATCGGGACTGCCCATGCGCGAGAGCTCAGTGTGGCACTCTCGCGCATGCGCCGTCAGTCCCGGGTTCACGCGTGCGCATCTGACGATGCGCTATCCCCTCAGACAGGCGCAGTATTGTCCAGCGCAATCCTTCATAGATCGCGTCAACACCGGAAACGGCAGGGCGTTTGCTGCCGTATTTGGGCATACTTCCGAGATTCATTACCCAATTTGCCTTCACTAATTACCACAACGAAGAGTATAAATAGCCAGTCTTCTCGCCTACTGCTCACTTCATCGGAGCCGGGTTGAGGGGAAGGCAGGCGATGGAACCATGCAGTAACCGTGAGTGGGGTTGTGAAAAACGAAGAGGCGCATTGTGCATCAGCAGCCTTATATATATTTTTCTGTTTATCCCTTCTATCCACCACCTACAATGCAGCCTTTACTATCTTTTAGGTTGTTTACCAGGCAACGAGGGAAGATACCCCCAATACCACGTATAGGCTCATGAAGCCATCTGAATTTTGAAAATAAGTAAGCCTTTACCCTTACCACATTCTCCCTCCACCCACCAAGGGAGATTACATTTATGATGTATGTCTATGTGTTTATGTTTACATGTCCTTCTCAAGTGTCTTCTTTTTCAGGGTACCAGACCCCCATTTATGTTCTGTTGTTTACCCTTATCTAATTAGGAGAGAAATTTCTTCTTCAGTTCCTGGACATCCGACTATTATGTTCTCTATGTTCCTGGACATCCGACTAGTATATTTATTATGTCTTTTTTTTCACAGGTTTTTTCAAACGCCAATTGGGCGCAACGAACATACCTATTTATAAACACTGATAGGTACATTACACATTTATTTTGTATTAATTTTCAAACACTTTCACATTCTCATTTGAGTAAGGTGAGGATAGAGTGCATATCCTCGTCCTGAAGAAGGAGCCTTGCGCTCCGAAACATGTTGACACCCTGATGGTTGATATACCCTAGTACGTATATTATCAACCAGATTCTGCACCTTTTATTAATACCAGCCGAGGACATAATAAATAATTGTTTTCCTACGTGCCAGGTATTTTTTACTCACTTTTTTCACCTCACCTCACTCACACTCTTCCCCCAGTATACACACACCCTCACATAGTTCACTACTTAGTGCTCCTACGTAGCCGTGAGTCGTAGCACGCCGCATCCCGTAGAGGGATGCAAAGGCCCCAATGATGAAGCATGACACCAAGGGGCCTGTTGGTGTGTGAGGGGCATTTAAACAACACTGTGTGTTCCCCATCACCTTAGGGATCACTGCCACCCTCTGAGTGGATTCTATTTTGTTTATTCATATGCAGATGATACCCAGATATAGACATGGTACTACTGGTACATTTCTGCCTGTCCTCCATTTTGAAATGGTTGGCTGAGGCACAGCTGAAATGGAATAAAGAAAAATCGGAGGTTCTGCTCTTTGGCAAATTCCCCCCCAATTTTAGAGAGGACCTTTGGCATCCTGGGTTTCCTTCTCCGACCCCATCAGGAAATGCAGTAAAATACCTGGGGGTATGGTTTGATGAACGTCTCTCTTTTTTGACTCACATCAACAAGCTGGCTGTATGTTGTTTTGGCCAACTTAAAACCCTCTGAAGATTCTTCCCCCTCCTCCCTCTAGCAGCGAGGAAAACTGTTACCTGCGCGCTGATCCTGTCTAGGCTGGATTATGCCAATGCCCTTTATGCTGGTGTTCCTGGGTACCTGTTGAAAAAACTGCAGGTGGTTTAGAAAACAGCAGCCAGACTTTTGTTGGCCATTCCAGCTGGTAACAGTGTCCGGCAGGAGCTACGCTCTCTTCACTGGCTCCCTTTGAGGGAGAAAGTGAAATTTAAATCCTTGACTTTGGCCCTGCACGATTGTGGTCCTCTCTATCTACAGAGGCGCTTTTCCTTTGATGTCCCTGCACGTGCTTTGCGGTCCTCGTCCCTCTGCTATGCTCTGATCCCCCGTTTTAAGTTTCAGAGACTAGGGGGCAGCTCCTTTAAAGTGAGGACGGCGGCGGCCTGGAACACTTTTCCCCTCGCTTTACGCACTTTCCAGGATCCAGTTGTGTTCAGGAGGGAGTTGAAAATGTGTCTATTCTCCGGCTAGCATTTCACCCTCCCTCCCTCCCCACTAGGCTCCGCGCCAGGATACTCATGAGTAGCTGTGCACGTTACAAATTTATGTGAAATAACATTACAGCTTCTGTGCCAATTTCTTCTTTGTTGGTTAAAAGGACTAGGTGAATCAGTGAACACCTATAGGAGGTTTATATTTCTTCAAATGGCGCCTGACGTGGACCTCTTCAGAGAAGCGGTTATCCAAGGGAGTGGTCTTGACAGGAGGCAGGAATCTACTGAGGAGGACAGGCCGGACATTACTAAGGAGATACCCTGTCCACAGAGATTCTGGAGATTCTCTGTCTTGCAGCCCAGTATATTTCTGGTCTTCCTGATTTGATCCTCCAAATATTTACCACTCCTGACTGAGAACTAGGGGAGGAATTTGCGTAGTTGTGCAACGCAAAGCTCCGCAAAACGGCATAAAACCTCCATGAGTACGCAAAAGTTCTGCAAACACACGGAATTGCTTTTTCCGCGTGTTCGCGATGCTTTTTTCCAGTTTGCTTTTTTCCAGTTTGCGAACGCTGTTTGCGTGCTCAGGGAGAAATATCTTGCGAACACGCATTTTGAAAGCGCAAACAAGCAAAAATTCTGTGAAGCCGCGGATCGCAGAATTTTGGCAACTACGCGTTCTCTGCGGAAAGCGAAATCACCCAAATTCCGCAAGCGAAACCGAATTTACCGCCCAGGCACACTGAGAACCCTTTTGGCGTGAGTATTCTAAACGATACTTAGGTCATTCAGAACTTGGCAGTGAGAGGTTGGAGATTTGTGCTTAGAAAGGTCATTTGTTGCAACACTTTTTGGTTTTAGAATTGTATGGAAATTGGCAAATATTTGGAATTTGGATATATATGAATTGCAATTTATATAGACAGGTAATGAGAAGATTTTTCTCTACTTTTTATAAAACTTGAACGGCACACATTGAGGTAAGTGCTACTTTGCGCATAATAGTGAATATTCTGCAATATTTTTTGCATGCCTGTTCTTAGCACACATCGTAAAATGTGTTGATTTTTTGGAGGTACCATTATGGAACTAGAATGGAATCAGCCGGCTCCCCTAGAGGGGATACTTAAATAGGTTTAGATATAAAAACGTATTTCTTCCTTGGTGACTACATACCCCATGGAATTAAATATGTACATAAAAAAGGATCCTGATTTGTGCACTTTAAACTTTTATAAGTGGAGATATGCAAAGCGATTTTTGAGTGTTCTACCAGCTAAAACTAGCAAATTTGGTGTATTTTGGCTTCTTAAACATGGAACCGTTTTTGGGCTGTTTTTTTGTGCAGCCTTTTGGACTACTTTTGAGAAGCTTTTCTTGTAAATATGACTTACAATTAGTATTTACAAATTGTTTGGTTTAAGTACAGATTGTGGGCTGTCTTTTGTTTGTGTCCTAAGTGTTGATTTGTGGGTTAATCGTGTGTTTAAATGTCTATGTGGTTTGTGGTTTGACATCGGTGGTAATTGTGTGAGTAAATATCGATTGCACTCTTTATGTAAGGATTGCTAGCCTTAAGCGCATTGTATTGTGTGTTCTGAGGTGTATGGCCCCCTTCTGTAAATGTCTGGAATGAACTCAATGTGTTTTTTTTTTTGTCATCATTCTGTTATACAAAATGTTATTTAACCCCTTGCATGCTCATGACGGAACGGTTCCGTCATCAGCGTCGGTGCTCCGGTGCTGATGACGGAACATTTCCGTCATGAGTCAATTTGATTTATGACCCTTCAGCACTGCAGCGAAATTCGCGCAGCACTGAAGGGGTTAATTAGTTACATATTAAATAAATATCCAGAAATTAATTATGTAACATATGCTAAATAGCTGCACGCTATCATTAAAATTGACAAAGTAAGCCACTATAGATATGTGCAAATTGCAACAATGCTACAGATAAAATAGAATTCACATTCAACAGGATTAAAATAGGCCTCCTTGAAAGGAAGGGAAAAAACTAAATTGTTTGATTTGCAATAATTAGGACTAAAATGCAAAAGTTACAGAATTTTCCTTAGATACATTGAATTAGATATTAAAAGGCATTCACATCATCTGAATGAATTGGTTGTTGCTGAAATAAACACAGCATTACAGAATGATAGATTTGTGCTGACTTGAAAGGCGTGAGAATTTGACACCTGCTGGTCACAGCAACAGCTGCGTCAATAGCACATGGCTATTCCTGACCGCAAGCCACAAGGAAACTGCTGAGTGAACTAGACTTTAAGTTAGTATAAACCTGGTATAAAAGCCTGTATTACAGAATAATTTTAAAAGTTACAAAAAACAGTTTCTTTATTTAGGATAACAGACACAAATTTTAAAGTAGGGATTTTCCTTTCTTAATGCCAATGTAATTAAGCACATCCGTGGTTTTGATGTTAAATAATAACTGTCCTTAAACACGTGGCGTAGAATTTTCATGTTTCCAGAAAGGGTTCTGTGCTTAGGGTTATGAATGAATACATTGTGAAGAGAAGTGGGAATGAAGATTGCTTTTCATATGTGCAACCATCAACAGGGTTGGTGTTAATAAAGAAAAAAAATTATGAAAAAGGGGAATTTTGATTATATGAAAAAATTTTCATTAAAAATAAGTGCTCTAAATTTGTTTTTTAATCTCTATAAAGCCTAATAATTATCATACTGTAAACTCCTAGCATCAAAGTTTAATTTAAGAATCGTTTTACCGTAATGGGGGAAACTAAAATGGAAAAAGTCACTTCACCCAGGCGTACAAAACTAATTTTTAGGTCTCGATGAGTCAGCGCGCATGCGTTGCTCGGAGAGACATTTAGTAGAGGCTTTGGGAAGTGCTCCCGAAGGGGCGACCAGCTTGATAGAACGTGCGCTTGCGCGCGCATCACTTGCATGTTGTAGCCCGCCATCGCGATCACTTTCCCCTTCACAGCGATCGTGATCGCGATGACTTTCGTGGCCAATGCTGCAGAGTGTTACAGTGTCCTCCTCCATGTGCCCTGTGTCTGTTCATTTATGCTTTTTTGTTTTTTTATTGCCGTGCGGCATTGCAGTGTCCACCTGCATGCGCCGTGTGTCTGTTTATTTATGCACTGTGCTGGAGCTTAGTGTTTCTCCCATGTTGAAGCGGCTCCTAGTGCTTTGTCCTCCTGCACATGCACCCATGTCGCTCTCACACTGTCAGCAACTGAGTAGTGCGGGAGGAGGGAGACAAGAGCGTGCGTCAAAGTCTTCTTCTAAAACACATTTTTAATTCCACTCTTCTCTTCCCCACCACAAGCCTATCACGTGAATACCCCAAAAGGAAAAGAAGCACTGTCATTCTGTACGCACAGGCACATGATCAATGTCCAGCAAGAAGGCAATAGCGCTAGGCAGACAAGGCTTGTTTTCTGATGCTGTTTGTAGGGCTACCATAGACAGTCAACCGGCAGGGGGTGGAGCACTAAAACTGCTATCTGCCCCGTATTCTCAATTGCTTCTCACACCGCACATACTGTGGGGTACGTTCATGTGTTAACAAAGGTCGCGGTTAATTTAAAATTTCTTCTCCCTATCACCTCCAGCTGTGCATGCCATCACATTGAATTACCGCTGGCAAACACTTTATGGCCCAGAAACATGAATTTGCTGCTCCCTTTAGAATGGGTGATGTTTGTGGTCTGTAAAACAAAGCTATTGCCCTGTGTGTCTGTTTTCTTTACCTCACTTTTTTGTACGTCATCCTGGATTTAAATAGCAGTGGGTTTAGTTGGTAAGATCTGCCATACCATTGTATATATTCTTTTTTTCTGTGATTTTTCGCTGCAACAAAACACTAAGAGTTTTATCCAAAAATGTGACTACAAATATTAAAATGGAATGCAAAGATTAGGCATTCTTGTTTTCCAGACAGTTAAATTCCTTGTGTTGGTACTCCCATTGCCCATTACTTGCAATTATCTCACATCACTATGCCCTTTTTTCCTTATGTTTTGAAGGGGGTTTTTCTGCAACCTTCTTGAGCAGTGCGCGGGACTAGTGGAATGATCACAACCTTGTTTGGGGATATAGCATTCATTGTAGATTACATGAGACTAGGATATCTAATCTGTCTCAGTGTGAGCGTTGGTGTATTTGCTTCTTGCATTAGACCAAAAATGTCTTGTTTTGTTTTTATATTAAGAGTTCTGTACTTTAATAAAGTACTGGTTTAATGCAGGTTCAAGAAGAAGGCTAGTCTGCGGTCTTAGTTAGATTTTTTTCCTTTCTTTTTAAGCATCACAAGCCTGCCCATCTTCCGGAGTTATGCTTGTTTGAAGTGGACTACTTTATATTGCCTCACCTATTTATCCTGGTTTACTGTAGGCCATAAACTTTCATTGAGGGGTTTACAAACTGTGGCTTGGGAGCAAGATGTTGCTTAGCTCCGGCCACTCCTGGCCTGCATTTTCCCTGACAGCGTGATGTCCATAACTACACCAAATGGCACATGACGTCTGAGAAGAGAGCGAGCAAGGAATGGTCGCAGCCTCTGACCTGCAGACTGTTCCTAACCTTTTTACCTCCGATTCTGTGCCTTTGACAGTCCAGCTGACTGCCTGTCTCTCCACCCTTCCCCATCTCAATCTAGCAAAGGGTGCCCTTCCTCAAAAATTTTAGACATCTATTGTTCCTTCCTTTCCATATCCATCATTCCTTCTCTTCATCCATCCATCCATTCATCCATCTCTATCCAACCAACAATCCATCAATCCATAGACCCACACACCTATCAATTCTTCCATCATCCTTCCATCCTTCTCTTCATACATTCATCCTTCGCTCCATCCTTCTTTCCATTCATATTTTCATTCATGATAGATTGTTTCATTTGTTCTATTTTCTCACTGCTTCATCATATAAATGACCTTGCAGAAGTATTAAGGAACTACTTTTTAGAGACTAGTATCTCCATCAAAAGTGAGACAAAATGCATTTTAAAAGTAGTATTTTACACCCAGTGAAACACCCCTTCTCCCCATCATGCTGCTAATGTGTGAGGTTCATAGGGCTCCTGTGTGGGGGTCCCACTCCTTCTAAAACAGTCTTTTGCTGATAATCTGTGCTTTCAGACCAAAGTCACCTTTTATACTGCACATTCACATGCTGCAGAACCTGGGCTTCTATAGAAATTCACAAGGGCATATTATCAAGCCTCTTATCGCCGCTTTAGCTGCTGTTTCCTGCCACTAAAGCAGTTCTTGATAATATGGCCCAATGTTACTTGCTGTATTATATATCTGAATGCATTATTAGAAAATGCAAAATACCAGTCAGGAGGCTTACTATGCTAAGCACAAGTTTTTAGCTTAGGTGTTTTTAAGTCACAACCTTAATTATATAGGCCATAACCCCTTGAGAAACCCCCAAGTTTTTCATCCCTTTTAAAGCCCTAAATTAATTTATCTATGCGCTATTACTGTAGGGAAACCTAGAACAAGACTGCAAGACCCAGTATGTAGTATTTGTATTGCTATCAAATCCCTGGTGGCATTGCACCCACGATTATATGCTGCATGGCTAAACACTTATTAGGTCCCAAAGGCGAGACCTATTGGCTATGCCAATGCTTGTTATAAGAGTGTACCTTATACATTTCTGATCCCCCATCTCTGGGATATGTAGAGGACACTCTGGGAATGACTAATATTCCAAAACATTGTAGGTTATTCCTTTTTAAGTGCCCCTAACACCAAAGTCAAAATGGGGCAAAATTCACGGTCTAATAGCCACTCAGAGCAGGTTTCAAGCTGATCTCAGGCTTCAGTAAATGCACACATGTAGGTATAGAATGAACCGCTGACCTCTATACTGCTGAAAAAGCACACCGCACAATGCACACAAATGAAACTAAATATAGAAACCAGCAGAAGTTATTAAGCGTACCTCTAAATTACTGGCAAACAGGCATGAACAGGACTGCCTTTCAGCTGTGATTCTTCATAGTTGCTTTGAATTGGAAAACCGCATGGAAAGCCTTGCACAAAATAGGACAGCTGGTAAGGGTTAAAGGTCGAGTTCTGCATTTAGCAGCCTAGCAGGGCTCAGAGCAAGGTTTTCTTTGGCACTTTGACCTCGGAAACTTTTTGAAAGACGAGATGGCAGTGCAGGGAGAGAAAGAGAAGTTTTGCTTACTATTTTTGACAAAAACAAGCTTTTGTGCACTCATATGAACAGAAGGAAATATAATGTTATATGAGGGCTCTGATTAAGAGCATAGCTCTGCCATGTATATACAAATAATGTTTTTAGTTTAAAGATTACTGTGCAAGGGCTGAGATAAGGAGGCCATGGGATTTGTTTTGAATTTATTCACCCTCATTTTACAACTACTACAGTTGCTAAAGGAATTGGTAGCTGGTTATTAATGTTTTCTAGCTAGCTAAATGTGCTATTTACCTCCTGCAAGTGTATTGGTGCCGAGCTGCCACAAATAGAAGTAGATAGTGTCGACAGAAGTGAAACCTGTTTAAGGTTTTCCTACTGTCGGAATGGGGGAAGGAGGCTAGCTCCTCTACAAATTAAGGGTAGGCAAATGTATGTTTTCTCTCTCTTTTTCTCAATCTCTTTTGAGCCTGTCTAAGCGGTCTATGAAATAGTAATGAGACATTTAATTGGCTATTCAGTAATACTGTTTTAAAACTTGTTGAAAGTAATAAAATCAATAAATAAATATAGTATGTTACTGGCCTTCCTGTCTGATGTTTTTATGAAAGGATGAGTAGTCTAGATTGCTGTTCCCTTATTTGATCTTTAAGGGGAACTAGATGTGGGTGGTTTTTGTTCTAAAATTCCCAGGTGATAACATTATTATTAGCTAGTCAGTGCAAATAAACTGACAGTCCTTATTCGAGCTGATGTTGCATAGTTTGGATCATGAAAAGTAGAATGCAGGAAAGACGCCCAAGTGATCCTCAGTAAAAAAAATTGAAGAAAATATTGTTTTATAGGACTTTGTCACAACATGTTCTGCCGGAGAAATGTATGCACCCACTAAGTTGAAGTTTTTAGTTCTTTATGTAATAAGAATCCCTGTTAATTTAGCAGTTTTAGATTTTCCTGCTGCACCTATAACATGAGAGCATGGTCCTAAGCATACAATGTAGGTGTTTTTATGGAAGAAAATTGATTTTAGAATTGTCTGCAGTCCAGTACAAGTAATGCAAAGTCTATGAGTAAAAGTGTAGAACATTTCCTTTTTTCTTGAGGTTCTTCAGATGAATAATGTAGGAATACACAAATGTAAGGATTCAGAGTGTGTCTGTATTGATTTTCTCTTTTCCTCCGATTTTAGTCAATGAACACAGACTTCCATAGCTGCTTCAAATAGTGTAATAGGTCCAGGTTTTATTTTACTCTCAGATAGATGAAGTAGTTCTTAGATGCCTTGCTAATGTATGGGGTGCCCCCAAGACTAGGAAGTATTCTGAGGCTTTCCTCTGTGTTGATAGATTGATCCTGTGCCTTGTCTAAAGACATTTTGTTTTGTCCACCAATAGATATTTGCTGCCCTACAACCATTTCCAGAGGGGCCCGGGCATCAGATCCAGCCTGGGGAGTCATCACCAGTCCAGCTTGAAGTCAAGGTGAAGGTAACCAACACAGGTGTTGCTGGCAACTAGGAACTCAGTGAAGGCAGAAGCCCTGGGATGGTAATTCTGTACCCCTGCCACTGTCTTGGGTGAAAGACGGGGTCACAAATCAGAAAGGAGAAATCGTGCATCAAGTTTTTGATGCCCAGCTGAGAGTCACAGACCAACCAGAATGGCGAGGAAGCTTTGCTTGAGGTGACCCCTTTTGGAACAAGGGTTACTTCAGAGATCCCAGCATCAGGCCTCTGAATCCTGGTCCCAAAGTGAATGCAAGTTTGCACCTTTGTTTGTTGATCAAGAGATACCTGGGCACACTGGATACAATTTGTGGCCCCAACAAAAGAGCAGTGCACCAGCAGAGCATTACAGGAGTTAAGGAAGGACTTGAGTTTAGGGTACAGGTGCTGTGTCTCTGGTGCCTGTTATTTTGAAGTGAAGAAAACTGGCGAACTGCCTGAGACACTGGACCGGATAGTTTAGGGCATTTTCCCAGGGGATGGGGGGTGGGGGGGTGATTGCTCTATCCTGAAATAAAAACTTATTTTCCTTCTTAAACTGGGCTGTGATTCCTGATTTGCAGTTGTGCAGCTCCACCGTGGGAACTACAAGAGCCTGCCTGTGAGGCTCAAACGGACACAGGGAGAAGACTCCCCTCTGGCTTGGTTGTACAGTGGCTTCAATTTCCCAAGGACTTCTTTTTGTTAGCAATGTTACTTTGCCCTCCTCCTAAAAGTACATTAATTGATATTCTAGCCCTCATAAAAGGAACACTGGTGACGGTTGTTATTAGATATGTGCTGTTGGCTATTCTGAAATTGCAATGGATGGTCACTGAAATGCATAGGAGCCCTGAACATGTTTTTTACATAGAATTGGACTAGATGGTTCGAGGATTTGCTTAGGGCTGGAAAATATTGATAATTCTGTTTGTGTTAATAGTCATTACTCTCTCCTGCTATCTGTATGTTAATTATGACCCAATGCTCTGTTCCCTTTGTACTCCTGTTTACACCTTATATATACCCACTTAATGAAATGTTTAGAATGAAAAATGCCCACCTAAGTAATTAATTAGGATATTCATAAATTGATGAGAATAAATGTGCAAAACACTTTCTATGTTCCTACTAGATCATAGGAATGTCTTTTGCTCATGCTAAAAGGACCATCTGTTGAAGATTGCAGGAATCTGTTAGCATGAGCTGAAAGCCATTTTGTACTTGGCAGCCATCTTAGTTAGCCATGTTCTTGCCATGTGCTTTCTACCTCTTCCAGAGCCTTGCACATGCTCAGAAAGGCCTAGCTTATAGAATGCACCTGCTCCTAGTATAGAACTGTCAGGCTATTCTTGCTGATGTAAGGAGAAATGTATCTTCTCACACTTTGTTGAGCAAGCAAATTTTGTACACCCATATTAGTCATTGTGCATGCTGGTATGTGCCAGGACGTCCCCTTAGTTTTATGCTGCCTAGGTAACCTATACATATATAAGGCTCCTGCTCTATAGTTGTCAAATCAAAAAGGAAGAGCTAATCGTGACTTAACTTATTTTTTGCATTGTAATGTATCCACCATCGAGTGTATTTACTGTGTTGTGAGTAGGGTCTAGTCTCCTACCTGCCTGCAAACAACTAAATCCATTGTGAAGTCCGTTACAAGGTCCTAGGACCCTGTCCGTTTAGTTTAGTCTACGGAGGAATGTTGTTGAATAACTCGTAAATGTGCAATCTACTATGACACAACATAGCTATTTGTACAAGGAATGGTGCTTATACAGATGCAGAAACAACTTTAAGTCATTAACGTAACACACAGTATTGCTTTTTTGACACCACATGTCCGATGATTCTCAGACCTTCTCAGACCTGTGGGGGTCCTTGACTCACAGGTGGCATAGCTTTACATGTCCCTTAGAACCAGGATTGGTAGTACAGTTTAAACAAGAAACGTTCAGAAAGAACATCAAGTCATTAATTCCAAAGGTTCCAAGCTATTATTCACGTATGCCACATGCCAAAGCTTCAAGTTATTGACTGTACTAGGGCACGCCTGTTGAAATAGGGTTTGTATGGTTGAAGTCACTCACACAAAATGTGATTTGCAGCATGCGTTTGCATGCATGCATGCATTGGGTACCTTTACGTGTAGTTTTTGTTTCGTTTTTCAGATTTTCAGGAAGGTCGAGCAGTGAATATGACAGATGTCGTGCAAGGGGTTGATGCAGGTTCAGAAGGCCAAGTAGTGATTATAGCGATTTTCTTCCAGATCACAATGTGGGTCTTCAGGAGGGCCTGAGCAGCCACTCTGCTGTTCCTGGGTGATGACAGGCAAATGTAGAGCTTTCGGTGCTCCCTCAACATGGGGGTGTTGCCTCTCTGGAACTCTGAAGGCAAAGAGGTTTCTGGCTATTCTAGTGTGGTTCATGTAGGAAAACTACATCCAAGATGGCCACCGAGAGCACCCACGGGGTCACCGGATATCAGCACTTCTGCGGGTGTTCAAGCACCCATTACAGGCATGCAGTGTTGGGTGCAAAAATACGCCTAGCAAGTAACCATTACAGGCACGCAGTGCCGGGGGTAAATAGTAGAGTTTTCTGACACACAGTGCAATAGCAAAGACAAGAAGTAAACAGACAAAAGTGTAAAACAATAGAAAGTATGCATTATAAAAACAAGCGTGTTCCCTGCACAGCACAACTTCACACATATAAAATACAGGTGCTGGGGCGCTGGTCAAAGGGAGGGCGTTTTATGCATAGGAGCCCATCATGCCATAAAACTGGGGCCAACCACGCAGTCTAACTGTGTATCATGACATTTACAAGATTGGCCAATGTCTGTTTCGTGAAACAAAAAATTGACAATGTACCACCGTCACCGCGCTTGAATTTCACCAGGTGGATTGCATGTATTGCACGCACCAAAGTATGATATATATTATGAGTGATTGTTGCTTGTGAGTGTGTTGAGATGATTCACGTAGTGGCAGGCAGTGACACTCGGTCTTTGTTCTACTATAACTATTTAACTTAGTTGTGTATGATATGATTTACAGTGTTGGTGGCTAATGACGGGGGATCATTTTGTTTGTGAAGGTGATTTTTTCCATTCCCTTCCAATACTTAGCAACATTTGTTTGCTGAGTCCACACTGCCTTGCTTTCTGCTTCTCAATCTTCAAAGACCCAACCAGTCCCTTTAGCTAACAAATACAAATCTAGGCTACACAAAGAATGCGTTGATTTTACTTGATTTGGATATGCGATGTTGCTGTGTGTGTACAGGCTGGCTCAAATTTGAAACTATGAGGTGGTTGGGTGGGGGCCTGTTGTGGGTAACTGGAGACAGACATATGATGATTGTTGGACCTGGCCCTTCTGGCAGGTTCACCCCTGAACTTTTTTTGCTTTTTGTATGTGACCTGGGGATGGCGATTTTTGGTTTCTGCACACTTTTACTATGTCCCAGTGGAAAGTGCGTGCGCACTCCGAGTGCCTGTGATGAGATAGGCTTGCCCTCCCATAGGAATGCATGGGGAATGTATGTGTCCCTGGTAGTTCCTGATGCGTGGGGTGTGCAGGCTCGAGTCTGGTATGCGCAGACTCGTGTGATTGAATGCTGCGCAATGATGTGTGCAGCGTGTTTGTGTCTAATATGGAAGTGCCCCTTCTAGAAGTGTGCCTGTCTGTGCAGTGAATGTGCTGGCTTGTGATTGGCTGGAGCTGGCTGGTATGCCAGGCTCCATGAGTTATGATGGGTCTGCCCCGGTGGTGAGTGTGAGATTAGCATGTGTGATGTGAGGGAGTGGTGCACCTGGGACCTGAATAGGGCTGGGCTTTCCCCACACAATGCTGGCTCCACCCCCTGTGGTGCGACTGATGACCCTAGCCTGCCTGGTGAATGGAAAGGGTGGCTGAGGAAAACAAGGTGCTCCAAAACCAGCTGCAACTGGTTCTTCCCCCACCCTGCACACAGACAAAGGATTTTACTGTATAAAAAGAGGCTGTGTCCCCATACAAAATATTCTCTTCTTGAATCCATTCCAGAGGGGGGCTGCTGTTTCTGGGCACCAGGAGGACCACCACTGGGGATTGCCTCCCTGCCTAGGAGGACCCTGTGAGCTGGCTCTGGGCCCAGCCTTGCTCCCCCACCTCCTGAAAGACTCTTGCTGGACTTTGGGGGCCTGAACTTTGCTGGAGCCTTACAGCGCCTGGGAGCGCTGGATTTGCCCCCTAGCAGCCGGTGCAGTACTCCTTCCACCCTCGAGGGATTCCCCGGCGTGGGGATCCCCCATTTTTGTGAATCTTGCAGTGCGGGAGCCACCCCGCTTATTTGCCGCTTTTCGCCGATATTTTAAGTCCCCTGGCAGGGGCCCACCCCCCCAGGGACCTGGCCGCTATTTCTTTCATGGCCCTAAATGTGGTGCGTGCCCCGCTGTAGGGGTTAATTCGCAGGTGCCCACCCTGCACTGGTGAAGGAAAATAACCGCCGCAGGCCGAGAATCCTCTGAGGCGCTATCCCGCCTCCACAACCCAGGGCTGTGCTGCCATTGGCTGCAGCCGCGACCCTGAAGTGCTTGCCCAGACCCGGAAGTGGACGGGAGCCGACCCCGCGCTCCTGGGTGAAGAAGGAAGTGGCCGGTGAGAGGGAGCACGGGAGCCTACCCCGCCTCCCAGGACGTCCTGACAAGTGCCGCAGCGCCGGCAGAAGCAGAGAGCCCCGCGACGTCCGCCTGACACCGTCGGAAGGACTACGAGAGGCAGGGCTCCGGCAGCTGCGGTGCGAGCCCTGTGTGACCCAGAGGAGTCCTCGCAAACCGATAAGTGGGGCCCGGTGTTGTTGTAGCAGAGGGGGGCGTCGGGGCACATTGCCAGTGCCCACCCCCCCAGTATGCTCTCTCCGTGTAAGGGCTCCGGGGGCATTCCGCAGCAAGAGCCAGTGAGGCTCCACCTTTAAGGGGGCAGTTTCCTTTCGCTTTGAGCGGCCCCGGTTGTGTAATGTGTTCAAGTCTACTATACCCCTAAATGTATTGTGATACAAAGGTGATGTTCCTAATTCCCTGGATAATATTCTCCTAAGGTGGCTAGGGTTGCGTAGGTGGTACTTACTTGTTACCAGTAGTTACTGGTTGTGTGCTCTATTTTCTATTTGGTGCTAAAGTAATTATTCTATGTTCTACAAGTGCTATTTCCAAACCTAAAAGTGCATATTCCTGACAGTGGTCCATGTGGCCCTGTCCTGTACTTATATCCCCTGTAAATTCTGCCCGTGCCTGTTGGCACATTGTAAAGTGTGTGTTTTTATCTAATGTGTGTTTTGGTGTAATACAAAGGCTATTTTTATACATAACCTTCTGTGGAGTTTCCTTTGTGGTGGGCCTTGGATGTTGTTGCTGGGGGTGCGTGCATAAAAAGGTTAACGCTTAACTCACATCGCCTCCGGGTTTAGCCTTACTGCTCGTGTCACGTTACCAAGGGGGTGAGCAGGGGTTATCTTGATGTGTAACTCCCTTGCCCTGACTTAGAGTGGTGGTCTCTGACTGGTTTTGGCGTGAGCCTTGGCCAGCCGAGGATCCCATTTCTAACAGTGATCATCACATAATAGACGTGATATTTTGTTGCATATTAATATTATAATGATGAATTTGTGATCAGAATATTGCAAGTTTGATCAGTCTGATACATGCGGCCACTTGTCTGTGATTGTTGTGAAATTGCTCTCACCTAATTGATCGCACGTGTACAGCAACCTCCAGCTTCTTCAACTGACTGTCTTCCCAGAATCTCTCAATGATGTCTGGAAAATCAAACTTGGTCAAAACTCCAACGTAATGTTTAAAAGTGTTGGAGTATGGGTGCAGGGCAGTGTATATCACTTTCTTCGGTATCAGGCTTTAGTTTTGCACCCTTGTTGTTTCAGGATAATTGTCCTTCTTCAGTAGAGAGCAACACTTTTTTGGGGAGGGCTGGAGATGCTGCTCAAAGTCTTTTTGGGTCTCAGTACCACTCGCTGGGCGCAGGTGCATCAACCAGAGCTCATCAGCTCATTAGCTCAAGGGAGATTTTTCAAATAGGAGGGGGGTGGACACTCACTTCCTCACACTCCAGCATTCAGTTTGCCCCGATGCATCATAATAAATGCAGTGCATGATAACACTTTCTTCGGTATAAGGCATTAGTTTTTCACCCTTGTTGGTGCAGCCAGTGCTGTGTATCTCTAGACACGTGTTTCAGGATAATTGTCCTTCTTCAGTAAAACTCCAGCTAATTTTGAAGTAAGTAAGTTTGAACTGTGTACTTCATTTACAAGGATGCAAAGGGGTGAACCGTGCTGGGACTATGAGGCAGTGTGCTCCCAATCCACTTTCTGTTTAAAAGGCTCCCTTGAGCCAGCAAGCTGACGAGCTTTGGAGATGCACCTGTGTGCCTGTGAGCGGTACTGTGACCTGAGAGGAACTTGGCAGCATTTCCAGCAACCCTAGATGATTTTTCTTTGCTCTCTAAAACTGCTGCTCTCTATTGATGAAGGGCTCAACCCAGAAACAGGTGTCTAGAGATATACAGCCATGTCTGCACCAACTTTGGTGAAAAACTCCAGCTATTTTTGAAGTAAGTTTGAACTGTGTACTGCATTTACCAGGATGCAAAGGGGCGAACTGTGCTGGGACTGTGAGGCACTGTGCTCCCAACCCCCATTCAGACCTGTGGTGTCAGTTTGGACGGCAAACGAGGGGTGGCACAATACATGCTGCAGCCCCTGGTAGGCCTAGGGTGCACCGATGCCCTGGGTACCTGGGTACACTATAAAGGGGCTCACAAGGATGACCCAGTAACCGATCTGGTAAGCACCTAAAGTGCATGGTATCAATTTGGAGAGAGAACAGCTGGGCTGTGGGTCTGATTAGCAGGCCCGCAGCCACATTAAAGTTGAAAAACCAGAGAATCACAGCAAAAAGTGGGGGTGACCATAGGAAGCAGACCCTACTCTCCTACACCTGTCCCCAACCATTGTCCAACAAAAATCAAAAATCAACAATGTCCATTGTACGTGAAAATGTCTGTAGGGAAGTAGGATCAGCTTCCATGGTTATTGCCTGGTGTCAGTATGCTTTTGACCTAGAACAGAGAGGTGCAGAGCTCCGAGAGCAGAGCGATCTCTCAGCCTACGGAGAACAGAGAGGTGCAGAGCTCTGACAGCAGAGATATCTCTCAGCCTACGCAGAACAGAGAGGTGCAGAGCTCTGAGAGCAAAGCTATCTCTCAGCTTACGTAGAATGGAGAGGTGCAGAGCTCTGACAGCAGAGCTATCTCTCAGCCTACGTAGAACGGATAGGTGCAGAGCTCCGCAGCCTATGCTTCGTTTCTTCTTACAAATGCCCCTCTCTGCAGCCTGCTCTACCTTTCATGGCCTCCTCCTGATCTTCAGCCACTGTACAACAAGCCTTGTGAAAGGCAGAGAGTAAATAGTTGGCAGATTGTTTTGAAACACATTTGTTAACTGCACCTGGGGAGATTTATCCAACACACACACAGTGAGAAGAAGCACTGAATAAGAACTGAGTGCAATACACACCTGTGATCCTCTGCATCTGAGGAGATCTGTCCACCAGCAGAGCTAAAGGAGATGCACTGAAGACTAGAAGTGAGTGGAATAAGCACAAGTGAGTGTGTCCTCAGCACCAGGAATGCTGATACGAGAGGAAGAAGCTGATGCATAGGAGCGGCTGTGGTTGCGTGAGGGAGGCACAACAAGGAGAAATATCTTAATTTCTCTTAATGTTTCCTTTTTGTATGTGTGCAGCATTCTGTGGTACACAAAAAAAAGAGTAAAAAGCCTCTTGTGATTGATTTTGTGCCTGGCTTGGCGCACGGCAGCCCATTGTGTGCAAGTGCTGGAAAAAAGGGCAGGAATGCTCCGTATCTGATACATACAACGCATTCCTCCCCTTTTCTTTTGCCGTAGGGCAGGAAGGCCTGCAGCGCTGCCCTACGGCAAAAACTCATCAATGAGGCCCTGAGGGCAGACGGCGAGGAAACACTTAGCAAGAGACAAGCAAATGGGGAGATCATTAAGGGGAGAGCGTGAAAAACAAATGTCCGCTCCTTTATATTGTAACTAGCAGCCCGTCCCGACGTTGTCCGGGTATGAATTGCTGCCGGCCAGTAGTATATTGTTTTGTAGGATTTCGTTTTGATAGCATTTCTTATCTGTGACAGGCCTGTGAAACGCTCCGATTCGCAGTGCACTGCGGATGCACTTAATAGTGCGCGTTCAGTAGTGTGTGAACTCGAATTTCCCTATTTTATTTTTCCTTGCAATATTATATAGCGCGAACTCGACAACATGGCATGAGCACAATTTACATTACAGAAGAACACATTCATTTGTGGTAGGCACGGGGAGACAAAGCGATTTGCCTGGAATCACAGGATGTTGAGCTGATGCCGAGATTCGAACGTAGCTCCCCAGCTCTAAAGTTCGCAATTCTAGAACTTGTGGCGGGAGGTGTGTCTAAAAGTGTATGTCGGTGCTGGCCATCAATGAGAGAGACCTGTGCATTTTTCAAATCGGTGGTGAAAAAATATGAGTATGTTGCTGGAGATGTGGGCCGCCGTGCCACCAATGTACTTACCGGGGGAGGGTAAACACCCATTATTCCGCAACTTTCTTTCCGCATACTTTCATTACAAAAGTACCATGACTCTGCAATGCCATTATAACGCATGGCATTACATTTTATATGCTTTTACCATGCCTACATTTACAAAGATATTCGTTGTAAATGAATGAATGGTAAAAGCATTTTTTTTTAAATGTTTGGATAAGGTAAGTATGGGTATAGGGATATATGTTTTGGGGTACTGATGTATATGTTTTGGGGTGTTTGGGTATTTTAAGGGTTCAGTTATAGTTATGGGTAATGGGGTACAGCGGTAGTTTTAGGGTTTAGGGATAGGTATGGGTTTTGGGGTACAGGGGTATTTTTAGGGTTCAGGGCTAGGTTTGGATTTTGGGGTATAGGGGTATTTTTAGGGTTCAGGGCTAGGCTTGGGTTTTGGGGTACAGGGGTATCTTTAGGGTTCAGGGCTAGGTTTGGGTTTTGGGGTACAGGGGTATTTTAGGGTTCAGGGGTAGGTGTGGGTTTTGGGGTACAGGGTTATTTTTAGGGTTCAGGGCTAGGTTTGGGTTTTGGGGTACAGGGGTATTTTAAGGGTTCAGGGCTAGGTTTGGGTTTTGGTGTACAGGGATATTTTAGGGTTCATGGGTAGGTTTGGGTTTTGAGGTACAGGGGTATTTATAGGGTTCAGGGCTAGGTTTGGGTTTTGGGGTACAAAGGTATTTTTAGGGTTTAGGGATAGGTTTGAGTTTTGGGGTACAGGGTATATTTATAGGGTTAAGATCGGTTAGTGTTTAAGGGTGTTGGGGTATTTTAAGGAGTAAGGGTGGGTTATGATTATGGGGTGCAGGGGTATTTAAAGGGAGCAGGGTGGGACTAGCACACAATATGAGACATGACATGAAGGGTGGAACGTACCACACGCCCCCAGCATTTGTCACGCACCCAGCCCACGCCCACAGCACAACACAGACACACCCACAAGGGACTACTTTGCTGGCACAGTTCTTTTACCTTTTAAATGTATATGGTGGGCGTCTGCATAGCCTATGTCCTTCTGCTGCAACTGCCCTTTCCAACGCTGTATTGGGTGTTGTGATTGGTGTTGTGGTTCCTGAGATTACCCGCCTCAAAGGTTTGGGCTCTCTCTTTATTATATTAGTATGAATTTCTAAGGGTCAAGAGCTCGCCTAACAATGCTCTCGCGGCTGCTGGCTTGAATCACGCCCTGCGTAATCTCTAGGTGTCCCTTCAGTGGCTTAAGACACAATGATGTGTCCCTCCCCCTGCAGAGAATGAAGAGGGCCTCGGAGCCCCCCAGAGAATGAAGAGGGCCTAAGACCCCCCCCACAGAGAATGAAGAGGGCCTCAGAGCCCCCCCACAGAGAATGAAGAAGGCCTCGGAGCCCCCCCATGGATAAGGAAGAGGGCCTCAGAGCCCCCGCAGACAATGAAGAGGGCCTCGGAGCCCCCCCAGAGAATGAAGAGGGCCTCGGAGCCCCCCCAGAGAATGAAGAGGGCCTCGGAGCCCCCCGCAGAGAATGAAGAGGGCCCAGAGCCCCCCGCAGAGAATGAAGAGGGCCTCGGAGGCCCCCGCAGAGGATGAAGAGCACCCCAGAGCCCCCTGTATCTCACTGACATTCCTCGGCCTCGTATCCAGCAGCCGGTCTGGTAACAGCAGGGACACTGGTGAGCGAGGCGCCCTCACTGGAAGGAACTGACCTGCCCTCTAGTTACGACCTATTCCACTTTATCTCAAATACCTGAGAAACCGGCTTTAAAAGTGCCCCTCTGCACCATGACAGGGGCTTCTTTCATGGCCATGGATTGGGGCTCGGGTACCCCCACTTCACAAACCTGACTTAATTCACAAATGTTATTAATGGGTGCCTTTATCACGACATTAACAGAAAAGAGGCAATCATGTAAACATTTAAATACATTTTTATAATATTTGTGTGAGCCCCATCTATGATGTATATTTTGAAATCAATGACGTGATAAGACCTGCACAGCTCTGTACCTCAGTGTCTTTAGTTTGCAGTTTGGATGTTTGAGGCCTTCACACAACTTCTTTACTCCAGCGTCTCTCAGCTTATAATTGCTGCTCAGGTCGAGCTCTGTGAGAGATGTGTTTATTTTCAGGACAGAGGCGAGGTCTCCACACCATAAACCGGTGAGGGAGCAGCTCCTCAACCTGCAGGACAGAAGTGATATGGAGAGGAGTAAAGCAGAGCACAGACAGGGGCGTCACAACTTCAGTTTTATCTTAATTTCCTTCCTGCCCAGGGGCGTAACAAACGTGGTGCGGGGGAGCCCACTCTCTTCAGTAAATGAACGGGGCCCAGGCCCCCCTCAGCTCTTCGGTGAGAGCTGTGAGAGAGAGGCTTGCGCTGAAGCAAGCCTCTCTCCCTCTAAAGAAGGTGCAGGCTGTCTGCAGCCCCCTCTGAGCCCCTCCCGCTGACTGAAGAGAAAAAAAGTATCAATAGACATTGTTTCTCTCCAGTCAGAGCAAGAGCCAGACCCGGAACAAGGGTGGGGGCCCCAGAGACAGCATTCCCCACAGGAATCTGCTCCTCTGAGATGTATCAGCCTCTCCCACTCTGCCACAAGTGCCTGCCACTCATTCTGCCACCAGTGCCTGCCTCTCACTCTGCCACCAGTGCCTGCCGCTCATTCTGCCACCAGTGCCAGCGTCCCACTCTGCCACCAGTGCCTGCTGTTCATTCTGCCACCAGTGCCTGCCACTCATTCTGCCACCAGGGCCTGCCGCTCATTCTGCCACCAGTGCCAGCCTCCCACTCTGCCACCAGTGCCTGCTGCTCATTCTGCCACCAGTGCCTGCCGCTCATTCTGCCACCAGTGCCAGCCTCCCACTCTGCCACCAGTGCCAGCCTCCCACTCTGCCACCAGTGCCTGCCGCTCATTCTGCCACCAGTGCCAGCCTCCCACTCTGCCACCAGTGCCTGCTGCTCATTCTGCCACCAGTGCCAGCCTCCCACTCTGCCACCAGTGCCAGCCTCCCACTCTGCCACCAGTGCCTGCCACTCATTCTGCCACCAGTGCCAGCATCTTACTCTGCCACCAGTGCCAGCCTCTCACTCTGCCACCAGTGCCAGCCTCCCACTCTGCCACCAGTGCCAGCCACTCAGTCTGCCACCAGTGCCAGCCTCTTACTCTGCCACCAGTGCCAGCCTCCCACTCTGCCACCAGTGCCAGCCTCCCACTCTGCCACCAGTGCCAGCCTCTCACTCTGCCACCAGTGCCAGCCTCCCACTTTGCCACCAGTGCCTGCCGCTCATTCTGCCACCAGTGCCAGCTTCTCACTCTGCCACCAGTGCCAGCCTCTTACTCTGCCACCAGTGCCAGCCGCTCATTCTGCCACCAGTGCCAGCCTCCCACTCTGCCCCCAGTGCCTGCCACTCATTCTGCCACCAGTGCCAGCATCTTACTCTGCCACCAGTGCCTGCTGCTCATTCTGCCACCAGTGCCTGCCGCTCATTCTGCCACCAGTGCCTGCCACTTACTCTGCCACCAGTGCCAGCCGCTCATTCTGCCACCAGTGCCAGCCTCCCACTCTGCCCCCAGTGCCTGCCACTCATTCTGCCACCAGTGCCAGCATCTTACTCTGTCACCAGTGCCTGCCACTCATTCTGCCACCAGTGCCAGCCTCTTACTCTGCCACCAGTGCCAGCCTCCCACTCTGCCACAAGGGCCTGCCACTCATTCTGCCACCAGTGCCAGCCTCTTACTCTGCCACCAGTGCCAGCCTCCCACTCTGCCACCAGTGCCAGCCTCCCACTCTGCCACCAGTACCAGCCTCTCACTCTGCCACCAGTGCCTGCCACTCATTCTGCCACCAGTGCCAGCCTCCCACTCTGCCACCAGTGCCAGCCTCCCACTCTGCCACCAGTGCCAGCCTCTCACTCTGCCACCAGTGCCAGCCTCTTACTCTGCCACCAGTGCCTGTCGCTCATTCTGCCACCAGTGCCAGCCTCCCACTCTGACACCAGTGCCAGCCTCCCACTCTGCCACCAGTGCCTGCCACTCATTCTGCCACCAGTGCCAGCCTCCCACTCTGCCACCAGTGCCAGCCTCCCACTCTGCCACCAGTGCCAGCCTCTCACTCTGCCACCAGTGCCAGCCTCTTACTCTGCCACCAGTGCCTGCCGCTCATTCTGCCACCAGTGCCAGCCTCTCACTCTGCCACCAGTGCCAGCCTCCCACTCTGACACCAGTGCCAGCCTCCCACTCTGCCACCAGTGCCAGCCTACGTTTTCACATGAAATCCCCTTAACTCCGTGCCCAGAATGCATTTGAAAAGGTACAGTCAAAGCGCTATAACTTAAGATGCCTACTTCATTCCATAAACTTCTCACTACACAAAAGCCAAAGCAATTATCTCCATTAAGTAGGAACAATTAGGCACACAGCTGTAAAATTCATTGGGGCCTCTTCGCAAAGGTAAGTTTACACATGTACATTTACTCAGGGCACAAATCCTAAAAAAAGAAGTGGGGGGTGCTGTCGTCACGACAGGAAGTGACATCACGAAAGGTGGCTTGCACCATCAGATTGATTACCTCCTCTTGCTCACCCCTTAGATGCGATTGCATCAGAGAAGCCAGCGCGTGAGCAGCGTTCTGAATGAGCTCTGATCTCGCCCCAGAGAGGCCCAAAAGTGAATGTGTGGCTCCATTTGCTCCAGTTGTCGAAATCCCGGTAAAATAAGTAGGGGGACGCTGCCCACCCACGTGGTACCCCGACTCGAGACCTGCATTTACTCCTGTAAACCCCTGCACCCAGGTGTAAATCTAAACCTTTTTGCCGTCCAGCATTTCCTACTGTAGATTTACACCTAAGTGTAAACTTACATGTTTCCACCCACTGGTGGACTTTCCTTCAATAGGATTTATGAGTCTAAAATTACTACTAGTAACTTTTCACTCGTAGGTAGTGATTTCCACCACTGCCATTGTAGTGGAGATCTCCCTATGAGGAAGTATAGGGAAATTATTAAAGCTTATTTTTAATTTTTTTTAAATGAAAATATTGAAATATAAAATATAAATGTAAATTAATTTAGGATATTTATAATAAATCTAGATGTAATAAAATAACATGTTGCAGCTGGAGAGAGAGTTGAGAGAGAGAGAGTGGAGAGAGAGTGGAGAGAGTGGAGTGAGAGAGAGTGGAGAGAGAGAGTGGAGAGAGAGAGAGAGAGAGAGAGAGAGAGAGAGGAGAGCGAGAAAGTGGAGAGAGAGTTGAGAGAGAGAGAGTGGAGAGAGAGTGGAGAGAGTGGAGTGAGAGAGAGTGGAGGGAGACAGTGGAGAGAGAGTGGAGAGAGACAGTGGAGAGAGAGTGGAGAGAGTGGAGTGAGAGAGAGTGGAGAGAGAGAGAGTGGAGGGAGACAGTGGAGAGAGAGTGGAGCGAGAGAGTGGAGAGAGTGGGGAGAGAGAGACAGTAGAGAGAGAATAGAGAGAGTGGAGGGAGACAGTGGAGAGAGAGTGGAGAGAGAGAGAGTGGAGAGAGTGGAGAGAGTGGGGAGAGAGAGAGAAAGAGAGTGGCGAGAGAGAGAGTGGCGAGAGAGAGAGAGGAGAGAGAGAGTGGAGAGAGAGTGGAGGGAGACAGAGGAGAGAGAGAGAGTGGAGAGAGAGAGAGAGGAGAGAGAGAGTAGGGAGAGAGAGAGTGGAGAGAGAGTGGAGGGAGACAGAGGAGAGAGAGAGAGTGGAGAGAGAGAGAGAGGAGAGAGAGAGTAGGGAGAGTAGGGAGAGAGAAAGTGGAGAGAGAGAGAGTGAAGAGAGAGTGGAGGGAGACAGAGGAGAGAGAGTGGAGAGAGAGAGAGGAGAGAGAGAGTAGGGAGAGAGAGAGAGAGGAGAGAGAGAGTGGAGAGAAAGAGTGGAGCGAGTGAGAGAGTGGAGAGAGACAGTGGAAAGAGACATTGGAGAGAGAGACAGTGGTGAGAGAGAACGTGGAGAGAGAGTAGAGAGAGAGAGTGGAGATAGACAGTGGAGAGAGAGAGAGTGGAGACAGCATGGAGAGAGAGAGAGTGGAGAGAGTGGAGGGAGACAGTGAAGAGAGAGAGAGAGGAGAGAGAGAGAGAGGAGAGAGAGAGTAGGGAGAGAGAGAGTGGAGAGAGAGAGAGTGGAGAGAGAGTGGAGGGAGACAGAGGAGAGAGAGAGAGAGGAGAGAGAGAGACAGTAGAGAGAGAGTAGAGAGAGTGTAGGGAGACAGTGGAGAGAGAGTAGGGAGAGAGAGAGTGGAGAGAGAGAGAGTGGAGAGAGAGTGGGGGGAGACAGAGGAGAGAGAGTGGAGAGAGAGAGAGAGGAGAGAGAGAGTAGGGAGAGAGAGAGAGAGGAGAGAGAGAGTGGAGAGAAAGAGTGGAGAGAGAGTGGAGCGAGTGAGAGAGTGGAGAGAGACAGTGGAAAGAGACATTGGAGAGAGAGACAGTGGCGAGAGAGAAAGTGGAGAGAGAGTGGAGATAGACAGTGGAGAGAGAGAGAGTGGAGAGAGCATGGAGCGACAGTGAAGAGAGTGAGCGAGAGAGAGTGGAGAGAGAGACAGAGGAGAGAGAGAGAGAGAGAGCGGCGAAAGAGAGAGTGGCGAGAGAGAGTGGAGAGAGATTGGAGAGAGAGAGAGTGGAGAGAGTGGAGGGAGACAGTGAAGAGAGAGAGTGGAGAGAGTGTGGAGAGAGTGTGGAGATAGAGTAGAGAGAGAGTGGAGCGAGTGAGAGAGTGGATAGAGACAGTGGAGAGAGACATTGGAAAGAGAGACAGTGGAGAGAGAGAAAGTGGAGAGAGAGTAGAGAGAGGGAGAGTGAAAATAGACAGTGGAGAGAGTGAGCGAGAGAGAGTGGAGAGAGAGAGAGCAGAGAGAGAGAGTGGAGAGAGAGAGTGGAGAGAGAGTGGAGAGAGAGTGGAGGGATACAGTGGAGAGAGAGAGTGGAGAGAGAGAGACAGTGGAGAGAGAGTAGAGAGAGAGAGTGGAGAGAGTGTGGAGAGAGTGTGGAGATAGAGAGTGGAGAGAGAGTGTGGAGAGAGAGTGGAGAGAGAGAGTAGAGAGAAAGTGGAGAGAAAGAGTGGAGAGAGAGTGGAGCGAGTGAGAGAGTGGAGAGACACAGTGGAGAGAGACATTGGAGAGAGAGACAGTGGAGAGAGAGAAAGTGGAGAGAGAGTAGAGAGAGAGTGGAGATAGACAGTGGAGAGAGAGAGTGGAGAGAGCATGGAGAGACAGTGAAGAGAGTGAGCGAGAGAGAGTGGAGAGAGAGTGGAGAGAGAGTGGAGAGAGTGAGTGGAGAGAGTGGGGAGAGAGAGACAGTAGAGAGAGAGTAGAGAGAGTGGAGGGAGACAGTGGAGAGAGAGAGAGTGGAGAGAGACATTGGAGAGAGAGTAGAGAGAGTGGCGAGAGAGAGAGTGGCGAGAGAGTGTGGAGAGAGAGTGGAGAGAGAGAGAGTGGAGGGAGACAGTGGAGAGAGAGTGGAGAGAGAGAGAGTGGAGGGAGACAGTGGAGAGAGAGTGGAGAGAGAGTGGAGAGAGAGAGTGGAGAGAGAGAGACAGTGGAGAGAGAGTGGAGAGAGAGTGGAGAGAGAAAGTGGAGAGAGTGGGGAGAGAGAGACAGTAGAGAGAGAGTAGAGAGAGTGGAGGGAGACAGTGGAGAGAGAGTGGAGAGAGAGAGAGTGGAGAGAGAGAGAGTGGCGAGAGAGTGGAGGGAGACAGAGGAGAGAGAGTGGAGAGAGAGAGAGAGGAGAGAGAGAGTAGGGAGAGAGAGAGAGAGGAGAGAGAGAGTAGGGAGAGATTGTAGAGAGAGAGTGGAGAGAAAGAGTGGAGAGAGAGTGGAGTGAGTGAGAGAGTGGAGAGAGACAGTGGAAAGAGACATTGGAGAGAGAGACAGTGGCGAGAGAGAAAGTGGAGAGAGAGTAGAGAGAGAGCATGGAGAGACAGTGAAGAGAGTGAGCGAGAGAGAGTGGAGAGAGAGAGAGAGGAGAGAGAGAGAGAGAGAGCGGCGAGAGAGAGAGTGGCGAGAGAGAGTGGAGAGAGAGTGGAGAGAGAGAGAGAGGAGAGAGAGAGTGGAGAGAGATTGGAGAGAGAGAGAGTGGAGAGAGTGGAAAGAGAGAGACAGTGGAGAGAGAGTAGAGAGAGTGGAGAGAGAGAGAGAGAGAGCGGCGAGAGAGAGAGTGGCGAGAGAGAGTGGAGAGAGAGTGGAGAGAGAGAGAGAGAGGAGAGAGAGAGTGGAGAGAGATTGGAGAGAGAGAGAGTGGAGAGAGAGTGGAGAGAGTGGAAAGAGAGAGACAGTGAAGAGAGAGAGTAGAGAGAGAGAGTGGAGAGAGTGTGGAGATAGAGTAGAGAGAGAGTGGAGCGAGTGAGAGAGTGGATAGAGACAGTGGAGAGAGACATTGGAAAGAGAGACAGTGGAGAGAGAGAAAGTGGAGAGAGAGTAGAGAGAGGGAGAGTGGAAATAGACAGTGGAGAGAGAGAGTGGAGAGAGCGTGGAGAGACAGTGAAGAGAGAGAGTGGAGAGAGAGAGAGCAGAGAGAGAGAGTGGAGAGAGAGAGTGGAGAGAGAGTGGAGAGAGAGTGGAGGGATACAGTGGAGAGAGAGAGTGGAGAGAGAGAGACAGTGGAGAGAGAGTAGAGAGAGAGAGTGGAGAGAGTGTGGAGAGAGTGTGGAGAGAGAGAGTGGAGAGAGAGTGTGGAGAGAGAGTGGAGCGAGTGAGAGAGTGGAGAGAGACAGTGGAGAGAGACATTGGAGAGAGAGACAGTGGAGAGAGAGAAAGTGGAGAGAGAGTAGAGAGAGAGAGTGGAGATAGACAGTGGAGAGAGAGAGTGGAGAGAGCATGGAGAGACAGTGAAGAGAGTGAGCGAGAGAGAGTGGAGAGAGAGGAGAGAGAGAGAGAGTGGCGAGAGAGTGTGGAGAGAGAGTGGAGAGAGAGTGGAGGGAGACAGTGGAGAGAGAGAGTGGAGAGAGATTGGAGAGAGAGAGAGAGTGGAGATAGAGAGAGTGGAGAGTGAGTGGAGAGAGAGAGTGGAGAGAGAGAGAGTGGAGAGAGAGAGAGTGGAGAGAGAGTGGAGAGAGAGAGTGGAGAGAGAGTAGAGAGAGAGAAGGGAGAGAGGGTGTAGAGAGAGAGTAAAGAGAGAGTGGAGAGAGTGGAGGGGACAGTGGAGGGAGACAGTGGAGAGAGAGTGGTGAGTGAGAGAAAGAGTGAGAGAGTAGAGAGAGAGAAAGTGGCGAGAGAGACAGTGGAGAGAGAGTGGAGAGAGACAGTGGAGATGGAGTAGACAGAGTTGAGAGAGAATGGAGAGAGCGAGAGAGAGCGAGAGTGGAGAGAGAGTAGAGACTGACTAACTGACTCAGAGACTGAATACTGACTGACCGAGAGACTGACTGGCTGAGAAACTGACAGAGAGAGAGACTGGCTGACTGAGAGAGTGACTTACTGACTGACACAGAGAGAGACTGATTGAGAGTGAGACTGACTGACAGAGAGAGACTGACTGACTGACAGAGACTGACTGACTGAGGTAGAGATATACTGACTGACACAGAGAGAGAGACTGACTGACAGAGAGAGAGACTAAGAGAGAGAGGCAGAGATTGACTGTGAGAGAGACTGACTGACTGGGCGAGAAACTGACTGAGCGAGAGACTGACTGAGAGAGAGAGACTGACAGAGAGAGAGACTGACAGAGAGAGAGAGAAAGAGACTGATTGATGTAGAGAGAGAATGTCTGACTGACTGAGAGAGACTGACTGACTGACTGGGAGAGACTGACTGACTGGGAGAGAGAGAGACTGACTCGGAGAGAGAGAGACTGACTAGGAGAGAGAGAGACTAAGAGAGAGAGAGAGACTAACTGGCTGAGGGAGAGACTGACAGAGGGAGAGACTGACGGAGAGAGAGAGAGAGAGACTGACAGAGAGAGACTGACTGACAGAGAGAGAGACTGAGAGACAGAGAGAAGGAGAGGGAAAGAGAGAGAGAGACTGGCCGACAGAGAGAGAGACTGACTGACAGAGACAGACAGACTGAGTGAGAGGGAGACTCACAGAGAGAGACTGACTGACAGAGAGAGAGACTGACTGACAGAGAGCGAGACTGACTGAGAGAGACTGGCTGACTGCAAGAGACAGACAGAGAGAGAGAGAGACTGTCTGGAAGACTGACTGACAGAGAGAGAGACTGATAGAGAGAGGCTGAGAGAGAGACTGGCAGAGAGACTGACATAGAGGGACTGACAGAGAGAGAGACTGACTAAGAGAGAGACTAAGAGAGAGACTAAGAGAGAGACTGACTGACAGAGTGACTGATTGAGAGAGAGAGAGAGAGACTGACTGACAGAGAGAGAGAGAGAGAGAGAGAGAGGGAGACTAGCTGACTGAGAGAGAGAAACTGGCTGGCAGAGAGAGAGATCGGCTGACTGAGAGAGAGAGACTGACTTACTGACTGAAACTGACAGAGAGAGACTGTGAGAGACTGACTGACAGAAAGGGAGAGACTGACTGATAGAGATACTGACTGACTAAGAGAGAATGACAGAAAGAGAGAGATAAAGAGACTAACAGATAGAGAGAGAGAGAGAGACTGACAGACAGAGGGACTGACAGGGAGAAAGACTGACAGAGACAGAGACTGACAGAGAGAGGGACTGACAGATAAAATGACAGAGAGAGAGACCGGCTGCCTGAGTGTTAGAAATGGGATTCCTGGCTGACTGAGGTTGGCACCAAAGCCAGACAGAAATCACCACTCTACTCAGGGCAAGGGAACAACTCCTTAGAATGACCCCTGCTCACCCTTTTAGGTAGTGTGGCACGAGCAGACAAGGCTAAACTTCGGGGCGCTAGTTAAGCATTCATGACCTTTCACAGTAAAACACACTGATTCCCCCACAAATGGACACCAGGCTTAGGTTATGTAAAAATATATATATATGCAGCAATGACTTATCACAAGACCAACTCAACACAGTATTAGGCCACAAGGTCTAGAAAAAATAGGCAAATGTTCTTTTTGGTCCTTAGTATCTTGCAACAGTTCCAGTTACTCTACCAGAAATGATGATGCCACAGTTCTTTGAGTGGGGGACCACAGGGTGTAAAAAAATAGGCAATATTCTCTTGTAGTCCTTAGTTCACTTTAGGCTGCTTCTTCTTTAGATTTTGGGTATCTAGGCCAGTCTGAGGCCAGCTGGACACTTCGTAGCGCTTCTGTGCACTTTAACAGGGATAAATCGTTAGCCCCTACCAAATACTCACGCTTCTCGCGTGAGTCGCGTACACCGAGGCCCTACCAATACTCACGCATCTAGCGTGAGCATGCGTACGAGGCGTACAGCTTCGCAATGAGGATCGAAGCGTACGGGCTCCAAGGTACCGATATGAAGCGTACCGGTCTTTTCAAAGGGGGGGAAAGCGTACCAGCCAAAAATAATGCGCCCAGTTTAAAATGCGCTCAGATTAAAATGCGCTCAGATTCAAATGCGCTTCGATAGAGGTACGCGACGTACCGTTTGCTTGGGCAGTCTTGAAGGATCCTCTAGGGTACAGGCTTGGTACGCGGAGTACCGGGCTGGTGGGGAAAGCAAAACGGTGCGGGCCCGAGCCCGTTGTAGAATCATGTGAAGGCGTACCTTTGGTTCTTCTTTAGGGGAAGAGTTGTACACGCGGCTCGACCAGGCGATGCGAGGCGCACTCCTCTACTCTGCACGGTTGAAATCGTTAGCCCCTACCAAATACTCACGCTTCTCGCGTGAGTCGCGTACACCGAGGCCCTACCAATACTCACGCATCTAGCGTGAGCATGCGTACGAGGCGTACAGCTTCGCAATGAGGATCGAAGCGTACGGGCTCCAAGGTACCGATATGAAGCGTACCGGTCTTTTCAAAGGGGGGGAAAGCGTACCAGCCAAAAATAATGCGCCCAGTTTAAAATGCGCTCAGATTAAAATGCGCTCAGATTCAAATGCGCTTCGATAGAGGTACGCGACGTACCGTTTGCTTGGGCAGTCTTGAAGGATCCTCTAGGGTACAGGCTTGGTACGCGGAGTACCGGGCTGGTGGGGAAAGCAGAACGGTGCGGGCCCGAGCCCGTTGTAGAATCATGTGAAGGCGTACCTTTGGTTCTTCTTTAGGGGAAGAGTTGTACACGCGGCTCGACCAGGCGATGCGAGGCGCACTCCTCTACTCTGCACGGTTGAAATGAGGAAAGAAAACATTGCGGGCCCCAAGCCCGGTGAGAGTCAAAGACTCGTTGTGCAGAGAGGGTCGGTGCGCTGGGAACGGGTACGCTTGGCTCAGGGAGGTGCACCTAGTGATCCTCAGTGCACCTAAGGGGAGAGGCAGGTGTACTTCTTTGCGTTCGTCGTCCCTCGTGCAGGGGGACGGCTCGTAGGAGTCTGGTGCACCTGGGGGCACTAGTGTGCTTTCGGACCTTTACTACAGCGGGTGTGTGCGCACAGGCAGGCGCAGTCCACGGCCTCAGTACCGACTGTACTGGGGTCTCCTGTAGAGTGGCCGGCGCGGCCTGTAAAGTCTCAAACGGGGGGGTGAAGCTGGGCAGCAGGGCACGTTCCTACGTGCGGGCGGCTGTCCCAGCGACGATCACCAGCCTCGGAGGAATACCAGTGGGAGGGGCGAGAGAGCGCTGCAGCGTGCTCCTAATGGCAGGCGGGGCCAGAGGAGCAGGAAGCCTGACCCGGGGGCAGAGAGCGACTCCAACAGAGCGAGGCTCTCACGGGTAAAGGGTAGGCAAGCTCCCGAGTGCCACAGCCCTAGGAGGGGGCGATGGGGGGCGCAGACTCAGCTCCAGTAAGAGGCACACACGGCTCAAAGTACAAGGCGAGCGAAGGCACAAGGAACCCACTGGTCCTGGGGTTCCGTTCAGGGGGCAAGCTCAATCAAGCCCTTGGAGAAAGTTTCAGCACAAGTCAGCAAAGTCCTCTTTAGGCCTCTTCCTCTCCTTCCTCAGCAAGGCAGACAGCAGATCTCTCCTTCAGCTTCTTCTTTCTAGTTGGGCAGAGGTTCGTTGTGAGAAACAGGATCTAGTTCCTATACTTCTAATCAGTTTCTTTTGTTCCTTCGGGCCAGGGGGACCTTTGCATAGCCTATTTCAGTTTTGAAGCACTCTGTTGTGCTGTTCCTGGCCTTTGCTTTCAGTGTGAGGGGCAGGCACTTCAGACTCTCCGCAGGAGGTGTAGCCAGCATTGTGATGACAGGGGCAGCCAGGAGTACTCTGTTGACAGTCCTCCCTCTTCCTGGGCCAGGTGCCGGCTGAGTCATCAGTCGCTCCCCAGGAGGTGGAGCCAGCATTGTGGTGGCAGTGCACAGCAAAAGGCAGTAAAAAGCAGGCGACTCGCCTTACCAACCATTTTTTGGAGGTGGGACACAAACTAATTGATTTCACCTGGACCGTGTTGGAGCAACCACAGATCCCTCCTCATGTCACAGACATCACTAAACATCTATTTAAATTGGAGCAGAAATGGGTGTATCGTTTGAATACTGATAAAAACGGCCTAAACGAAGACATTCCATGGATGGCGTTATAATATTGCAAGTGAACTGAATTACAGGGCTGACCTCCAGTACAGTGTGTCTCCTTGCACGATCAGTCGGTGGGCCTTCTCCGTTCCTCAGAGTATACATTTGATACAACTCTTTATGGAATGTATCTTATTACTGTCTGTAAATACCCAAATAATTTTGGGCTCACACTGTTTGATGGGCAACTTACTATTATTGTTAACATTCTTCAGAATATCGCCTCATCATTCTTAGAATAGATGATATGAGCACATAGCGAAAATATAATGAGCATGGTTTTACAAATAGTAACATTGCATAAACCATTGATAATCATTTGATTGCCCATCAGCTAGTGATACACTATCATGATGTGGGCGAATGCGGCATATGAAGCTCTAACCCGAACTTCAAACAACCGAACTGACGCTTTACTATGGCATCTAAATAATAGCCAAAAAATGACACAGATGTGCACGGCATAAACTACATTTTCTGACAGTAGGTAACATACTAACTACATTTACCTAACAACTGAATTGACGCTTCACTACAACATCTAAGTAATAGCCAAAAGGTTATATAGACATGCACGGCATAAACTAAATTTTTTTCGATTGAATATGACACACAGGTGTTTACGAACTCGTCATACAGTATTCTATTTACCAAACTACGTTTCCCAAGTAGTCTAGCTGACGCGTGCCGATGACATCCGATAGGTGGCCAATGGACGCACAGTATACTCTTCCGCATTTTTGCACATGCTCGGTGAGTTGTAAAACTGACGAGGGACCCAACGGGTTTGAATACTCTTTAAAAGCGGCGCGAGATGGCACCGCGGCACCTCCCCGAACAGCGCAGATGCCTGTCTGGTGTACCGACGGACAGGTAGGCACAATAAGAGACTTATTAATTTGGCGTTATCATGGAATACAATACAGATCTTCACTCTTCTGAAGAGTCATGTTGACATACAATGAGGTACTGGGTTTTTCAGAACCGGTACTGAGCCGGTAACCCAGCGGTGCCAGGGACAACACCCAAAGACCTCGAGTACTTTCCTGATTCAGACACAGAAACTCAGAGTCTTCTAGATGAAGTCAAAGATCGAATTTATTGGCTGCAACCAAGTAACAGGCGTCCTAGAAGTACAACAACACGGTGTGTATATTCTCAGGAGACTGCTCAATCTTACAAAGCCAGGCTTCTCTTTTTATACAAAATATTACGCTTTAGGCAAACATTCTTAGATTTACAGTAGACTATTCACATATTTTCACTACAAAGAAAAAGCAGAGTCATGATGACAAGCCCACATTTCAGTTCGTCCAGCCCACAACAAATTACCCGGCAAGGCCCAACATTTTCATCAGATATCGGTGGACCCCCAATAAAAACGGGCACCTCCTCATCATAAAACAAGTAAGAGTGAAAAGAGCAGGGACAGGTGTGAGCATGATTAGGCAGGGTGTGTGAGCGATGAAAAGGGTTTATGGCCTGTTGTGCCTTGATGCTATCTTGTTCGGCCACTGGGAGAGGAACTGACCAAACAGGTTTGGCCTGGGGCAATGGTTCCAGCTTTCCCAGGTCACAGAGAAGTCAATTAAGGTGTACGTGTCCTTTGATATCGAATTTGGCTGTAGTTATAAGCCTATGTGAGGGCAACTCACAAAATGGCTGCCGTACACAAAATGGAGGCCAAGGGTTCAGGACGAAAATGACGATTTCAAGGTGAAATCGTCACTCGAATATGACGAAAATGCTTGTACATAGTGTACTAGCCATTCTCGGTCTTTTGATATAAAAATCGTCATGCTACGACAAAGTTTATTACACGAGTCCAGAATTTAAAGAACCAAAAACCCTCCTTTTGCCCTTACATAGGCAATTAACCTATCCTCATGCTAATCTGAGTCCAGGTCTATATTTCTAAAGTCATTGAGATGTTGCTGTAACATCATCCTATTACTTAGTTCGTCTTTTGATACAGGTTTCCTTACACATGATGTAGCACAGAGGCCACATATTGCAGGAGCACACTGCACGCACAGACAGAACAGGAAAAGAATGGCTAAGACCATCCCAATGACCATCAGAATTTTCCATTCCCAGGCGGATATAAGTTCCCAGAACCATCCCATTAACGACCAATCTCCTTTATCCACATGAATAGATTCGGAAATCTTATGTAGTTTGGAGATAGCCTGGTACACTGTTGGAGCGTTATCTGGAATGAAAACACAGCAACTCGATTGGATCAATTTACATACCCCACCTCGGTCTGCAAGGATGACGTCTAATGCGACCCTGTTCTGAAGGGTCATAAGACGATCCGACTGGAGCTCAGCAGTCAAGTTACTAAGGGCACCAGCAGTTTCAATTACGGTGGACTCAACCACCCTTGTCAATTGCCTTATGTTCCTGCTGTTAACCATTGGTCCCCAGAACGGCAGAAAACCCTTTGCGAAGTCCCCAAATTCTTGTCCTGCAGTGTCTTCTTTACTCAAGACACCTCTAACTATCCTTGTGTTGTGGTAATTTGCCGCTGCTGTGTAGGTGGGAGGTAACAGGAACGAAACAAAACATGAGCCCGAAAAGTCAGGGGGCAACCATGTATAGGCTCTATCATGGCAGATGAAATAGGTACCCTTAGCTGCTAAAAACGAAGGGGAAGTCTGAGATGCAAAAACATACGTTTCAGTACAGACACTCTTCCCTAACTGAGCTCTGGGATTCTTGCCAGTACCTTGCAGACACAGGTGACCCTGATGGGGTACAATCCAAATCGGGGAAGATCTCTTAGCTTGTTGTTTCTCACTCAGAGTAGCTCCATATCCGGTCACGTTCCATCCTATGTATACTAGTGTCTCATCTCTCGGGATAGTCTCGTAGGAAATATCTTCCTTAATAATGTCTACTATACCCTTAACTAGAGCGCTATTTTTAGGATTGTCTGTTACAGAGCGTAGGGGGTAGACTTCATGTGCATATATGAACATTGTTCTGTATGCCCACACAGAACCATTATGGCTGAAAGGCAGGACCAGATAAGGGATACCTTTATCCGTTGTGTGAGGAATAAGACCACACACCCAACAGTTAGTCGTGTTCATTACAAGTTGGTGTTGATGCAAGAGCTGAACAAAGGAGTTATTAATAAACTCTAATCTCCTAGCTGATTTGTGTTCAGGAAGGGGTTGAAAAGAATGTGAGGAAACAGTGGAAGGAGGAGGTATAGGCGATGTAGTGGGTGCAAATGTTACTCGAAAAGAGAATAAAACATATCCTATAAAAAATATCATTACACTGAATAACATGAAAATGCACAATATCAAAAAGCTTTTCTTTGTCATCATTTTACATATTCTGCTTTTAAAGTTCGTTTCCTTGGCAGATCTCTCCATCTCGAAAAACTCCATCCTCTATACAATGCTGCCCGCGATGGTTGGTTGTTTCTGCTAAGGAATGCTTCTGTCAGTCTAGGGCAACTCCCTTAGACCAACCAGAACCGTCGACCTAACGTCGTCAGCTGCACCCTAAAGACTTTGGGCAATCGCGGCCCTAGCAGCGGAACCCGGATGGCGGTTCGAAAAGCAAAAATAAGCAAGTTTCTCAGATGGGAGAGCTGCACTTTCAAAAATAGCAATGAAAAAGAAAGTTTTTTTTTATTTGTCCATAGTTCTCGACCTCAGATTGTATCTTTGCTTTCCAGGTATGGTATGATCTCGGAAAAGGAGTTCAGGTTCTGTAGTGTCCAATCGAACTGACGGTGATACAGCTGGTTACAAAATGTTGTCACTCTCCTGTTCAGTAAGTGTTCCTTTTACACGTGCATCACTGAAAGGCAGAAAACGTGGCACAGTTTCAGTCTCTGAGTCGGCGACACCCTCCTGGACCCATCGGTCGTACGGCAGAGGCAAAGGCACCCTCTTACAGTGTACACCGTGGATCCAGTGCTTTTTCCCTTCTACTCGAACAGCTGATCTCGTAGAAAGAAGGACGAGGTGTGGGCCGGTCCACCTGGGCTGGTCGTTCTTGGTTCACTGGAAGTTCTTGACCAGCACCCAGGATCCAGGATCGATCTAATGTCCTGGAGCTTCAGAGACCTGAGGCAGAGTGTCATGGACCTGTTGGTGTAAAACACGCAATTTAGCCATCAATTCGTACAAATAGTCAAGCAAAACAGGGTGTTCGATTTCACTGAACTTTGTGGGCCTTGGCACTCCCCATATATTGGCCGGGCGGCCAAAAACAATTTCATATGGACTAAGTCCCACTCGCGAATGCACAGTCATTCTGGTGGATAGGAGTGCTAAGGGTAGAGCATCAGGCCATTTAAGACCAGTGCTCGGTTGAATTTTGGCCAATTTTAACTTCAGCGTGCCATTGTAGCATTCCACTAGTCCAGCTGATTGGGGGTGATTTGCAGCGTGGAACTTTTGCTGAATGCCTAGCCCTTCACATACTTTCTTCATCCCTCGACCCACAAATTCACTCCCATTGTCACTCCAGACAATTCTAGGCATTCCAAATCTGGGGAAGAACTCTTTCACAAGGGCTTTCGCTGTGGACAAGGCAGTATTGTCCTTTAGGGGATATGCTTCTACCCATCTTGAGAAGGCGCAAACAACAACGAGTACGTATTTTAAGTTGTTGCACCTCTACATGTGGATGAAATCTAGCTGTAAAACCTCGAACGGATACGTAGGAGGCGCAAAATGACCAGCTGGAGTTGGGGTTCCCCTACCAGGATTGTGTTTCAGACACACCATGCAATTCTTGACCACATTCTCTGCACACTTAGGAATTCCTGCATTTTGCCATACTGGAGCCAACAACTTACAAATCCCTTTCACACTGATGTGAGCCATTCCATGGGCCATTGTAACCACTGCAAGCATGTACGCATCGGGTAACAACCATCTCTGATGCTCTGACAATTCAATCCAGCAACCATTGGCATCCATTTTACCCATACTTTCTCTACACACACTCAACTCCTTCTCTGTAGCTTCAGCTTGAATAGACTTCACACTCTCTATCATGTCTTCACACATTCCAACATCACCAACCCATCTTGCAGGGCCTGCAACATACATTCGGCTCATCACATTCCTTGCTGTTTCTTTTGCAATTTCGTTAGCAAATGCATTTCCACGACCAACATCATCAGTCACTTTCTTGTGAGCACTGCATTTTACAATTGCAACTTGCAACGGCAAAGTCAGTGACTCAAGAAGCTCATTCACCAACTGACCATGCTGAATCTTAGCTCCATGCGAAGTCAGGAACCCACGTTCTTTCCACAATCGTCCAAAACTGTGAGCCACTCCAAATGCATACTGACTGTCGGTATAGATAGTCACTTTCATTCCTTTCGACAACACACATGCTCTCGTGAGTGCAATCAATTCTGCTGCTTGAGCTGAATTATGTGGAATACGTGCAGCTTCAACAGTTGTATGCAAAGTCGTGACAGCATATGCTGCAGTCGTATCACCATTCGGAAGCTTGAAGCTTGAAGCATGAACCATCCACCCATAAGGTACCATCACACTTTACAAGAGGAGTGTCCCTAAGATCTATTCTCCCTTTCGTTTCTTCTTCTGTTCTAAGGAAACAATCATGCTGTTCTGAAGCATCTAATTCCTCTACACTCGGCAACAACGTAGCTGGGTTAAGAGTGTTGCATCTTTTTATGTGCACATGACTCGCTAACAATGTCAACTCGTAACCTGACAATCGAGCACTAGTTAAGTGCTGTGTCTTGGTTCTGTTTAACAAAGTGTCCACTGCATGTGGAACCATCACAATTAACGTGTTATTCATCACTAGACCAGCAGACTGTCGAATAGAAAAAGCTGCTGCCGCTGTTGCTCTTGAACAACTCGGCAATGCTTTAGCTACCGGATCCAAAGTCGACGAAAATATGCACATGGACGCTGCTTGTCTCCAAACAACTGTGTCAACACTGATAATGCACAACCTTCTTTCGCATGGACATATAATGTAAAGGGCTTACTGTAGTCAGGGGTACCCAACACAGGAGCCGAACATAATGCACTGCGCAATTCAGAAAAACTTTTCTGACACTCTTCAGACCATGGAACGGGATTCGTGTATCTTTACAAGTTAATGCCTCCAAAGGTTTGGCCATCAACGAAAAATTTGGTATCCATTGTCTGCAATATGATGTAATGCCCAAGAAAGCACGCACTTCTCTCTGTGTTCTTGGCACACTCAATTTTGCTATTGCCTGAATTCTTTCTGGGGTCAGTTTCCTTCCCTCCTTCGATAAGAGATGACCTAAGTATGTCACTTCTTGTCGACAATATTGCAATTTTGAGAGAGATACTTTGTGATGCAAATCACACAAATGACGCAATAAAGACAACGTGGCTTCTTTACAGATTTCCTCAGTATCTGCAGCAACAAGCAAATCATCAACATACTGAATGAGGGTTGCGCCATCAGGTAAAACAATCGTATCAAGCTGTGTTTTTAGAGCTTGACTATATATTGATGGACTTTCACAGTAGCCCTGGGGAGCGCGTTTAAAGCGGAAGCTTCGACCTCCTAAACTGAAGCCAAAAATATCCCTACTCTCCTCAGCAATCGGGATGCTGAAGAAAACATTCTTCAAGTCAATCACCGAAAACCAGGTGGCAGAAGCCTGAATCATAGTTAATAGGGCAGTAATGTCAGGAACAACTGGAAATTGTGGCACAACTATTTTATTCACCTCTCTAAGATCAATCACAAATCTGTAAACAGGTGGCTGGGAAGGGTCAGTTCGTTTCAAAACAGGCAGAACAGGACTATTGCAAACGTTGCCTCTTGTCTCTTCAATCACATCTTTTTCAATCAAATCATAAATGATCGCTAGTAAAGCTTTTTCACCTTCACTAGAGATTTTGTATTGGGGAATGCGTGGCATTTTAACATTGGCTTTCAATGTTACAACATATGGTGGTATTTCCAAAAGACCCACATCATTAGGACCAGTAGCCCAAAGAATATCAGGAAGAAACGACAATTCTGTCGGAAGTTTATCCCTTGACAAATACATTGGAGAAACCACGTTCATACCCAGTGTAAGTTGTACTCCCGAAGGAGAACAGTACCAAGTCGCATACAATCTTTTTAACAGATCTAATCCCAACAAGTTTTCACCACAACCTGTCATCAGAATAAGGGGTGCTTCGAATTCACAAGGACCAACAGAAAGGGACATAGGACTAAAAATCGGGTTCCTAACCGGGGCGCCAGAAAAACCTACAGAAACATTCATTTTGCCAGACAAAGGTGCGCCAGGGAGTTTTGAGTGCATAATAGAACTCTTTGTAGCCCCAGTATCCAACAGAAAAGGTTCCGACACACCTGATGTAACCCCCTCGACGTATGGTCCACTCTGATCTACTGGAACTGAAACAACTCCCTCTCTTTGTCTATGGCTGTCCTAGCAATCATTACCTTCCATATGCTCATCTTCTGCATAGTAATCATCAGCATAGTACTGAGCCGTCCTACCAGACGCGTTATTCTGCTGGTCAAAACTATTCATTGAATTTTGAGGCGGAAGGGAACGAACGTTCTGGGGGAAATTTCCACGTCCTCTACCTCTAGGTGCTTGTTGAACACCTCGACCTCTTAAGCCAGAAACACCATTTGCGCGCTGTAACAAGATAGGGCAACTATACTTGAAATGACCCTCTTCCTTACAATATGAACACTGATTGGGACCTACAGGGACACGTGGTTGAGTATACTCGACTCTTTGCGAGTTCCTCTGAAACTGTTGAGGCTGCTGATAATTATTCTGATAGTTACTCTGAGCACCACTATTTTGACCACCACGTGGCGGATATGCTTGCTGTAACAAAACCTTCGTTTTTAACTCTTTAGTTTTCTTCTCTGCTCTATCTTTCTCATCTTTGTCTCGATTTTCGTAATATTGTGCAGTCGCCAATATATGTGCTGAAGAGGAAACTGCCCAAGAACTCTCTGAGTCTTTTAACTTTTTACACAACTCGGGAAGTAAATTGTGCACGAACTTATCGACGAATAACCGTTGACCACCTTCTGTACTCATATCCTGACCACTGTGGTCAACAAACGTCTCTTCAAACCTGGTGAAGAAATCATACACCGTTTCATCTTTCTTCTGCTTACACGCAGACAATTTATCCCAATTCACACGCATCGCGGGCATTATAGTCTTCATGTAATCAATGATCTTACCAGGAAGTTCTGCTACTAAAGGTTCAGGTTTAGCACCACCAACTTTTCGGGCATCTGCAGCAGCAATATTAGCCCATGAGTCACCTAACTCCTGATCATGATCCGCATAGCGAATCTTTCCCCATAAAGGCTGTGGAACAACATTCCCAAACAACATGTCTATGTCAGCTAAATTCATAATGCAAGAACCTGCAGTCTGTGACAATTCCTTGTAATACCCTGTAGGATTCTTACTGGGATCAGGCAATGTCTGCTTAAGGGCCAAAACTTCAGCTCGCTTCCATGGAACATGTACCCATACACGCTGAAAGTGTGGCAGAATAACCGGATTAGCATTCGGGTCACCATCTCTCCAAACTGGGGGAACTTCTCTCATGGGATATTGTCTTCCCTTCTTTTTGACAGAAGAGTCAGACTCAAACAACGAACGAGAAACACCTTCAGTCCTTAACGACAACGTCGCAACTGCTTTCTTAACATCCGAACCCACAATTGCGCCTTTTGCAAACTCAAACCGTACATGGCTCAACTCGGGCGGATTAGAGTCCAAATCATTGTCCTCTAAATCTTCACAAAGAAAAGCACACATTTTCTCAAAAACGTATCTCTGCTTTGATGCTTCCCACTGATGGAAGACATCCATAACAGATTCTAGATCATATTTCATCGGGTCAGTCACCCATCTATGTGCCAAATGATTCAACGTTTCCTTCTCCCTAGAATCAGGCAGTTGGCTACGCAACTGTGTGCGCTCAGAGATAGGAGCCGGACTTGCGCTCCAAAGAAAGGATATAGAATACTAGTAACAGTACTAGCCACTCTCTGACGGAGAAGTCGATGAAAAGACAAGCGGGAAAGCAGGGTGAGGCAAGGCAGATGCAGAGGCAGTGTCAGAAGGAATACCAGAAGTGGGAGTCGATATAGTAGTTAAAGTTGTAGGAAGTAAAGGCAGAGCAGATGTCAAAGGCGGTGGCCCATGAGGAGGCTGCACCGGAGGAGCAGGAGCCAACTGGAGAACAGCTGGTGGGTGCTGTGGGGGAGCAGGAGGCAATGCAATCACGGTTGCGGAGGTGCCGTAGTATTTTGCGCATAAGGGGGTGGCGAACTTAACAAATGCGACATTAGGGGATCTTTTTCAAATTCTTTTGCTGCATCTTGCTGAAGAGGCGGCAAAACTGGATAGCATTTATCTATTACCATTTTACATTGCCTGTGCAACTGCTCACTCATCTGTTCCTCTTCGTTATCTTTAAACTGCATGGCAGCTTGCATTATCGAAATACCCCTTTCTCTCTTATTTTTCTTCGCTAATTTAATTTCTTTCTGTTTGGCTTCCTTACGCCATAGGCGGAAAGAGTCAAACATCGCCAGCCGGGCTTTCTTCTTGAAAAGTTTAACTTCGAGATTGTCTAAGATTTCCGTGTCAAACTACCATATTGGGGCCATTTTAAAACACCATCTTTTCTGGTGTATTTGATCCATACTTCATTATATGTGATGGGGCCTACTCCATGTTTCACATATAATTCATAGGTTTGAGTTCCAATCGGAGGAACCGGACACGAGTCCTCCAATCGGGAATCCCTATTACTACCACAACAAAACAAACTTCAAAGTCTGCTAAGACCAGGCATCTTTGCTCTCTAGTCTAGCTTCAAATTTCAAAGGATTATCGATTACGATATTCTCGTGAATACACGAGTCCTTCGGCTTTGGTACTTGCAAGTTCCAAATCAAAGATCCCGAAGGGATACCCAAAACTAAGAACCAACTAAGGACTGGGAGACGCTCCCCTTATACTTAACTGAGATATCGATGACGTCACCAGAAGACTCGTCTATCGTTTCGCTCTACCAAACATCAAGGGTCCAAATCAGGGCGATAGCCAGGGCAGCAGTACTTTGTTGCCGTCGGGAAGCGGGGAACCTCGCAGCAAAGACTTTCGGACCACATCGACATGCAGGGGTCTATGAAGTGGCGGCCTTCCTCCAGAATTTTCACACGAAGCTCCTCACGAACCTCTGGCTTGGACCGGTACCGTTGGTATCGCCCCACGTTGGGCGCCAGCTGAGGTACTGGGTTTTTCAGAACCGGTACTGAGCCGGTAACCCAGCGGTGCCAGGGACAACACCCAAAGACCTCGAGTACTTTCCTGATTCAGACACAGAAACTCAGAGTCTTCTAGATGAAGTCAAAGATCGAATTTATTGGCTGCAACCAAGTAACAGTCGTCCTAGAAGTACAACAACACGGTGTGTATATTCTCAGGAGACTGCTCAATCTTACAAAGCCAGGCTTCTCTTTTTATACAAAATATTAAGCTCCAGGCAAACATTCTTAGATTTGCAGTAGACTATTCACATATTTTCACTACAAAGAAAAAGCAGAGTCATGATGACAAGCCCACATTTCAGTTCGTCCAGCCCACAACAAATTACCCGGCAAGGCCCAACATTTTCATCAGATATCGGTGGACCCCCAATAAAAACGGGCACCTCCTCATCATAAAGCAAGTGAGACAGAAAATAGCAGGGACAGGTGTGAGCAAGATTAGGCAGGGTGTGTGTGTGATGAAAAGGGTTTATGGCATGTTGTGCCTTGATGCTATCTTGTTCGGCCACTGGGAGAGGAACTGACCAAACAGGTTTGGCCTGGGGCAATGGTTCCAGCTTGCCCAGGTCACAGAGAAGTCATTAAAGATGTACGTGTCCTTTGATATCGAATTTGGCTGTAGTTATAAGCCTATGTGAGGGCAACTCACAAAATGGCTGCCGTACACAAAATGAAAGCCAAGGGTTCAGGACGAAAATGAAGATTTCGAGGTGAAATCGTCACTCGAATATGACGAAATTGCTTGTACATAGTGTACTAGCCATTCTCGGTCTTTTGATATAAAAATCGTCATGCTACGACGAAGTTTATTACACGAGTCCAGAATTTTCAGAACCACAACAATCTCCGAGTATTTGCCTTCTCTGTTATAAGACACGTTGATATACCATCTCTGAGTAATTGCCTTCTCTGTTAAAAGTATCCTTCTTTGAGAAGCGTTTGCTAAGAAAGGCAATTTTTTTGTAAATGAGTGGAGCTTTTAACTCCTAGGAGAGATACTAATTGCTTAACTAATCAATTTTCACACGCGTGTGTGAGTGCTTCTCCTTCAATATTTTCTAATAACATCTGAGCATGCTCGAGACACACTGACACAATAAGTATTGCTCAGTATGAAATTAGTAGGAGTTTTTAGCCTTACCAACATAAGACTGGATAATAAGAACAGAAGTAACAGTATAGGCAGAATTTGTATTTGACGGTGGTCATGAGAGCATCTCACTATCGACTTTATGGTTTCCTATTAGAGCGGTGCCCCATTTTTCTGAGCTGTAGCCAGGTGAGGAGCGGCGCCTGCCTCTCTCATTCAAGGTGAGTGAGAGGGAATCCCAATAAAATTGGTTTGGGTTAAGTTATGTTTTTCAAACATACTAGGTTGGGTTATAATGCTAAAAATAAAGCTCGGTGTGAGATAACTAACTTCTTTATTAAATCGTTATCTCACTGTCTCTGTTTTATTTTTTATTTTTTCTTGTGTCTTCTCTGCATGGTATCTCTTGTGTGCGGATATCTGTTTCACCCCAAAAGAGAAGTGAGAGGACTGAATCAGGTGATATCTATGATAATTTTTTATTTATTATGCACGCACCCGTTTTGAAGCAGGTGATACCGTTATGATCTATAACTGCAGAAACATGTCGACCTTACCATACATGCAGTAGATATTTGTTATGAACTACTGTTACTTTGTACTTTATGTTTTTAATCTTCGAAGTGGTTTGCTCTCTAATAAAATTGTGTGTGCACCCACTATCCAATTTTAATATTAGCACTTTCACTCAAATTTTTTGTTTAGCACTGCTTCCAGTTACCACTCTTTAGAATACCTATGTCTACAGTGTGGACACACCACTTTGTGAAGTGGCCCAAATGATGACAAAAGGGCGCTTCAGAGTGTGTAACTGATGGGTATATAATCACATCAGTCCTAATGTATCTCACTAATTGCACATGAGTACAGGTTGCGGAATAGACACAGATTGAATACAGAGTAAATAATCATTCTAGACCCACAGTTATTTCTTGTTAGTATAGTGCACAGCCCTATTCAGAGTCCAGGGGCACTCCCACCTCCCACCAAGGTGTAATCCTTGCATTCACCACCGGTCATCCCCCAGCCCTGTCACTCACACAACCCAGACACATCCTAGCAGAGGCGGGCTGAAATGGTTAGGCAAGCAAATGCTAAATTTCTAAAAGTAGCATTTGCAAACACAGGATATTAAAGTAAACTTTACTAAAAGAAGTATTTTATTATTCTGAGTTCAGGCATACTAAACTTATTTTTCTACCGTGTTCCCTGAGTCTGCTGGGATTATAGGGTGTAATAATTCCAGCTGCCCATCTTGGCCTAAGAGAACAGGTAGCCTTACAATAGTGAAAAACGAAATTGGCTGTAATTCACTATTAGGACATGCCACACAAATCAGAGCATCTCCTACCTTACACTTACAATGCACCCTGCCCTCGGGCCTACCATAGGGGTGACTCATATGAAGTAAAGGGAAGGTTTAGGGGGTGGCAAGTGTGTGCACTCGCCCAGCCAGCATGACAGTACCAGACTGCACACAGGCTCTGCAATGGCAGACCCTAGACACATCGTAAAAGGCTGCTTCTGTGGGTGGCGCAACCAGCGCTGCAGGCCCACTAGCAGTATTGGCATTTACAAGCCCTGGCACTCCTGGTGCACTTTACTGGGGACTGACAGTAAATCCAATGAACCAATCAGGAATATTAATCACAGTTACACTTTACATAGGGAGAGCATATGCAGTTTTAGCACTGGTCAGCAGTGGTAAAGTGCCCAGAGTCATTAAACCCACAAAAACAGGTCAGAGAGAATATTGGAGGAAGCCAAAAAGTTCAGGGATGACCCTGCAGAAAGGGCCAAGTCCAACACAGAGAGAGAGAGAGACTGTGAGAGACTGACTGACAGAAAGGGAGAGACTGACTGACAGAAAGAGAGAGACTGACTGAGAGAGAGACTGACTGACTAAGAGAGACTGACAGAGAGAGAGAGACTGAGAGAGAGACTGACAAACAGAGGGACTGACAGGGAGAAAGACTGACAGAGAGAGGGACTGACAGATAAAATGACAGAGAGAGAGAGACCGACTGACTGACTGACAGAGAGAGAGAGAGAGACTGACTGACTGACTGGGAGAGACTGACTGACAGAGAGAGACCGGATGACAGAGAGAACTAGACTGACAGAGAGAGAGACTGACTGACTAAGAGAGAGACTGACTGACTAAGAGAGAGACTGACAGAGAGAGAGAGAGAGAGAGACTTACAGAGAGAGAGAGACTGACTGACTGACAGACTGTTTCAAATAAACTTAAACCATTGTTCCCTATGGGAGCTTGTGTTATGTCCGAGAGCTGGCCGTAACACAGGCTCCTATGGGGAAATGGATTGTATGTGAAAAACCCTGCACCCTCTTGCAGACATCCTACAGTGCCTTCCACACAGTGCGTGGGTTCACTGGGTGTACCTTAGGTACCCCCTCGGCCATCAACTGTAGGCCATAGAGGGCCAGGGGCCCCCAAATTTATTTCCAACAGCCTTTTCTTGTCGGACAGGCCGACATGGAAAGGCTGTTGGAAATCAAAATTGTAGTCCCGAGGGCAGAAACGCTGTCCATAGGAGTGAATGATGTGGTTCCGACCGACAGAAATCAGCCCAAAAGAGCCCCCATCCACCCTGCATCCCTAACCACCAACTATCCACCAAACTTGCAGTAGAAGAAAAAGGAAAAAGAAAAAAAAGATTAGGCGGAGACCAAGTCAGAGTGAAAGAAAAGACATACTATTTCAGCTTATCACGTAACACCTTTACAAACCAGCAGAGCTAAGCAGCACCTAGAATGGAAATAAAGGGGAACCAAAATAAAAAGAATGTAATTATTTTATCATATGTAATTAAGTGTAATTATTTGCTCCCCTCAGTCAAGCCAGAGCCTGTGCAGCACCTTGCTCAGACAATCACCTCTGAGACCGCCCATCCTTAATAAATTTGAAAGAAGCAGGGTCACGCAGGACAGCTTGTCCACTGTGGCCTTCGAAGAGGCGATAAATTGTTGCTGCTTCCATCTCCAGTCTATTGTGAATCTACATTGATCTGAGCATGTGACAATGGACAGGTTGTCAATTAAGACCGGGAAGGTTGGTCAGGCTGTAAGAGAAACAGCCTGTAACAAAAGGAAGTTCCCAATATATATTATCATAGACCGGGGCTGTGTCTCATTGGTGTTGGAGGCATTGCGATTGACGGGAAGCTGATAAGCACGTTGTATTTGCAAGTCACAATCACAGTCACTCAAATCTGAAAAAAAGCCAGAGTCACGTACAGTTACTTCTGACTGAGGTATGTGGAAAGTCTGAAGAAAATCTCCCTTGTGGCCAAGGAGTGACCACCCTGTGAATACAGGCACCACCCAGCGATCTACGACTTGCTTTGCCGCCGCCTCCCGCCGGAGCAGGAGCCCAGAGCCTGACAAGAACCAGACTCCAAGAAATCCCGGAGCCCGATCCACAGTCCCTGCAAAGATGAGAGCCGTGGAGGCAACGAGAGATGTCAGACCGGCCATCTTGGAAAGTCCACGAGAAGCTAACAGTGCAGCAACCCAGGCCTCCTCGAAGCTGTGCATTGGGGTTTGGCAAGCCCCAGCCCCGAGCAGCATTTGCACCAAAGATCAGCCCCGCATCATCCACGAGTTCTGCGTGGGGCCCTTTTTCATTTTGCCACTCGATGTGTCATCCTGTTTACTGGCCCGTTGGCTAGTGGTCATCTTGGTGACCCATCTTTGAATTTCCACCACTGGTCCGGCTGCTCCAGACTGGCCCTTGCTTCTGTGAAAGGAAGCAGCCCCTCAGACCTTGCTGGTCTGAGTAAGAAGCTGACATCGTTTCCTGCTTGGTTTGTGATTGCCAAGGCTTGTTTGCTCCAATCCTGAAGCCGTCTCCACCGACAGCTAGAGCCTTCGTGGGACAGCTTGTGCCTGACTCCTGGTCATCGTCGACATCTTCGTGTCCACGTGGCTGAAGAGACAATCTTCTAATCCTCACTTGTTTGCAACGCGACATCGCCTGGTTCCTTCCTGGTTCCACCCCGGTCACTGGCTAGTGATTTGAACACTGTCCCCTCTGCTTACAGGTCTTCGCCAACTCCGATCCACTCTTGGATCCACCGGAACTCTCCTCGTCTGGTCGCCTGCAGCATCTTCATCTCCTGGCTCCATTGAACATCACAAAGAAACCCGACAAACTTTGGCACCACTACACCCGCTTCCTGTGGGTGAGGTAATGCTGGCACTCTGGTGCTTCCATGTAGGTTGACACTCCTAGTGTCCTAGTTTTAAGTGACTAAGTTCTAGACCATCCAGAAGACTTCCATTCTTTAATTCTTTAAATTTTACGCACCCATTGTTTCCAATGAGTGCATGCGTGTGACTTTGAACACTGCAACCAGATCCCGTGGGCCTCCTAGTTCTTAACTACTGTCATCACAGCGGAGCCCCAGCGATTCCCAAGGCCCTAAGCCTTACAACTGTTTGATTCGTGGTTCTTATACCACTTATTTAATATATGGTTTAGCGGACCACCTGGCCTATCCATAACTGTGCAACTTTTGTATATTTAATCAAGTATCTTGTTTAACGTGTGTGCTTCTGTGCTCATAAAGAGTTCAGGGGATTCTATAGAAATAAAATACATATATATTTTCAATATATATCCTGTGTGGTGTTGTTTCACTTGGTGTTAAAGGGGTTGCATATGGTAAAACAGCGGGCTTCACATGCCAAAAGAGTTTAGCCTAAGACTGCTCTGTCCATGACACCATTAGGATAGCTGGTCTATAAGGTTGACTTACAACCAATCACCATGAGGGTTGTTTGGACTGATACAAGGTGGTCACTAGAACTAGTGAACATCATATATCAGGCCAGCTTCTCACATTGGTGAGCAGCAGTTGGGATTTGAGCTTGCTGCTGTTTTACCATTGTAACCTTCGCAATATCGTTTGAAAGATCATACAGGTACCTATAGGTACATATAAAACAAGGATAGTATACTTAAGTTCTACTGAACTTAGCTGTTGTAGAGGATAGGGCTTAGCACACCCTGACTACAACTACTAGAGAAGGTTTTGTGGGAAAACAACTAGTGTAGGTAGTTGCATCACATCCACCTCACTAGAGCAATGTCGGGCACAGAGGGGTCCAGTGGACTTCCACCTGTGGAGAATGACCCTCCCAGGGCACCATCCAAATTTGCTTTCATCAGTTTTAAGGAACTGAGACACTTGTGTACCACAAGAAAGCTGAAACAAGGGTCTAACCCTACCATTCAGCAACTCCTAGAGCTCCTAGATGAAGCAGAAGCTCTAAAAACATCTGACCCGGACCCTACAGGGGATGCAGATGAGGTCCTGTCCCCAACAGATGATGCCAGGGATCCCACAGTCATTGATGATGATGATGACGATGAAGAATCAGATGGGGTTAGGAAAGACTCTGATGGGGAGGGAAACAGCCAGGTCTTAGTCAGGAGACTTAGTCAGGCTAACCTAAACCTACATGGGGCTGGAAATGGGACAGTCCCATACCAACCCCCAATCAGGTTTAACAATGGGCATAGAAGGAGAAGGGCTCACTCTGGAGACTCTCACCATTCCAATGCTCTTAATGGCTCTAATGCCTCTGCTCAGAGGAGAATGACTTCCCCTCAGAGGAGAGAACATCAGGCAAAAATGAGAGAGTCTCAACTTAGGATTGAGAGGCAGGAAATTGAAGTTGCCTTGGCCAAAGAGAAGCTTGCTCGTGCCAGAGAGCATAGAGAGAGTGGAGTAGGCTCCACTGGTGGCAGCAATATCCCTAAGGATAAAGACAGGTCCTATGACAATAGACACCTGAGTAAGATTGTGCCCCCCTACAAAGAAGGGGATGACATCCACGAGTGGATAACTGCTTTGGAGAGGGCCTGCAAAGTACAGCAGTTACCCCAAAGTCAGTGGGCAGCAATCTTGTGGCTCTCCTTTTCAGAAAAAGGGAGAGATAAGCTCCTCACAGTTAGTGATGAGGATGCTAATAACTACACAGCCCTGAAGAGTGCTCTGATTGATGGGTTTGGCTTAACCACTGAACAATATAGGTTGATGTTCAGGGATACCCAGAAGACACAGACTCAGGACTGGGCTGATTTTGTAGATTGTGCTACTAAGGCTCTGGAGGGCTGGTTGTTGGGCAGTAAAGTTAAGGACTATACAGGATTGTATAATTTGATGATGAGAGAGCAAATACTTAATAACTGTCAAAACCAGCTTCTACACCAGCACCTGGTGGACTCAGATCTGACCTCTCCACAAGAATTGGGTAAGAGGGCAGACAAATGGGTCAGAACCAGGATTAGGCCTAGAAATCAGGGTGGTGACCAGAAGAAAGATTCTACCAAGCCTCAAGAGAAAGGTGGGTATAAATCTAAAGACAAGACTTCCCCAGGGCCCCAAAATTACAATGATGGGGGTGGGTCCCAAAACACTTCCTCTACCCAAAAGAAACCTTATTGCCATGACTGTAAAAAGCGTGGCCACTGGAAGAATGACAGCATTTGCCCAAAGGCCAACAATAAGGAGAACATACCCCCAAGTAATACTCTCAAACCTCCTGTTACTATTAGTAGTAATCCCCCAGGTGGTGGGAGGACCCCCAAGAATTTGGCTGGGTTTACTTTGGGAGTGCATGGGGACTCTGGCCTAACCAGGTCCCCTAACTCAGCTACTCTTGTCATTGAAAATGGCATGGGGTTTGCCAACTTCACCACTTGTCCCAACACTTTGGGAAAGTACAGACAGGAGCCCCTCATCAATGGCCAGAAAGTTGAAGCCTACAGAGACACAGGGGCTAGCATCACTATGGTGACTAACAGTCTAGTCCCCTCAGGATAACTTTTACCTGGGTTCATCTATCAGGTGATCAACATTGAAGGAGTGAAGGTAGATCATCCCATGGCAGTTGTGAATCTCAGCTGGGAAGGTGTCACTGGCCCCAAGAGAGTGGCAGTGTCTACAAACTTGCCTGTAGATTGCCTACTGGGGAATGATCTAGAGATCTCAGCCTGGGCTGAGGTAGAACAAGAAACACATTCCAGAATGATAGGCCTTCCCAAAGAGGTTATTGGGGCTGTGATAGCCACAGCCCCAGCCGAAGCAGAATTCCTTCCTGAAAAGGTTGGAAGGGCTGTGATAGTCACAGTCCACACTCAGAGTTCCTTCCAGAAAAGGTTGGCAGGGCTGTGATGGTCACAGCCCAAACCCAAACAGATGTTAGTGTTGTGAAGCCTGAAACTATGGATCACTCCACTCAGACAAGGAGCATTGGGGAGGAAGAAAAGTCTCCCTCCCACCAGACATTGGGTGAGAGTCAGCCTCCTCAGAGAACTGACCCTACCCCTTGTGAAGAAACTGCCCCAGAGGTAGTCAGGCCTAGCCTGGCAGAACCCCTGATGTCAGTGGACCCTTCCAAGGTGGGACCCAGTCTGGAGCAGGTAACCTGCCCCTCTCTACCCTGCCTCAGTCAGCCCAGGGCTGTAGAGGTCAGGGAGGCCAGTGGACCCCAAAGGGCCCCCTGTCCACAGGAACCCCCCATCAGCAGATTAGGGGCACCAAAGCTAGCAGCCCTAGCAAGGTGACAATTCTAAACACTCCTCAGGGATCTCCCTTACACCTAGTTAGGAACCTCCCCCAGATGGACTCTGTTGGGCACAGCCAAACCTGGGACCTAAGGGCCCTAAACCTGACATGTCCCTCTAGCAATCCAACAGAAGGAACCCAGCCTCCAGCTGTAGGTAGCCAGAGGTTGACCCTGAGAGCACACTGCAACTCAGTCAAGGAAAGAAAGGCATATAGTGGATAGTGATTGGAGGAATCTGAGCCCTACATTAGTGGAGCCTCACTTCAATACTCCATTCCCACACCAGCCTTTTACTTTGCCAAAACACACCACAGGTAGAGATTCCTTATGGTGGAGACCCTCTGATACCCTTAGGGTGAGGAATTGCTTAATGGACCATGAGATAGGGGGTAACCATGCCAGTGCATGCACCTCCTCATATGGCCACCATGGCAATATAGGCTTACCTGGTCAAGGATAGCCTTATCTCCTTTCGTTTGGGGGGGGGGGTGGGTTGTGTAGGAAGCCCCCAACTTTTTGCCTAGTGTTTAGCTGGTTTTTGACTTAGTTGGCCTGGGATCCTGCTAATCAGGATCCAAGGTTATCTGCTCTCTCTATAAAATGGACTCCATGTGCCCTAGGTACATCTCCAATTCAATCAGTCAATCAATCATAACACTTGTATAGCGCACTACTCACCCGGAAGGGTCTCAAGGCGCTTGGGGGAAAGGGTCCGCTACTGCTTGAACAGCCAGGTCTTGAGTTGTCTCCTGAAGGCGAGATGGTCCAGGGTCAGCCGTAGGTGGATGGGGAGGCAGTTCCATGTCTTGGCCGCCAGGTAGGAGAAGGATCTTGCTCCGGCGGTGGCTCTTCAGATGCGTGGTACGGCGGTGAGGGCGAGGCTGGTAGACCGTAGCTGGCGGGTGGGCGTGTAGAAGGTCAGGCGGTCGTTGAGGTACTTGGGGCCCAGGTTGTGGAGAGACTTGTGTGCGTGGGTGAGGAGCCAGAACGTGATCCTCTTGTTGACGGGGATTGGATTGGATACTGGATCCCCTTGTGAGCCCCTGTACAGTATACCCTAGGTACCCAGGGCATAGGTGCATCCAAGGCCTAACAGGGGCTGCAGCGTGTATTATGGCACCCCTGACTGGCCTTTACATTTGACACAACTGGCTGATCACTCAACTGGGGCAAGGTGGTGTAATCACCCCTTGCTTTAGATATAGTATACCTATATCTAACCTCTATCTAGACACTTATATACCTATAAGTCATTCCTATGGCAGGCCTTAACAATACTGGAGGTAGAGTGCTTAGTTGTATGTGAGATGGTGTTCTAGCATGAGCCGAGCCTGTCTGCAGCTTTCAGGACAATGTCCTTATAGCTGTTCTAGGATATTGTCATACCATATACTCTTAAGTGCATTATGAACCTCGCGGTTAAATGCTAACATGGGTTTGGCTTTATCAAAACATGTCGAGTAAGGTGTCATACAAATTGGAATACTACCCCCTTGCCAATTCTGGTGACGGGGGTAGCATTCCACCCTTCTAGAGGGACACGATATGTACCTAACTAAAACCCCGGTTAAAGTTAAACACGAGCCTAAGCATCACAAAATGGATGCTGACACCACAGACACAAGTCCGATCTCCTGCTGCTGGGAGCCCTTCCAGCGAGGGAGGCTTGGACAAAGGGTTTCCTGCCTTGGGAGGTGCTAGCACCACCCCAGACAGGATTTTGTGTAGTGGGTTAGGGAGGGCTGAATAGACTCAGACATGCCTGGGGCACACAAGGTGTCCCCGTGCATAGGCCAGTTCAAACCGGTGCTGGGACACTCCAGCCCCAGCTCTAGCACGAAACTGGACAAAGGAAAGGGGGTGTACCCACCCCCCTTCCTGGTCCCACCCATAGGAGGGACCTAGTAGGTAATCCAGCCCCTTGATTTGGAATAAAGGTAGGAGCTGTGTCCCAAGACTTTAGATTATCCTGAAACTCGACTTTGGAAGAAGAAACTCTGGACTTCGACATTCTGCTGCTCAGAAGACTGAAGAAAATCTCCCTTGTGGCCAAGGAGTGGCCACCCTGTGAATACAGGCACCATCCAGCGATCAACGGCTTGCATTGCCGCCGCCTCCCGCCAGAGTCCGAGCCCAGAGCCCGACAAGAACCAGACTCCCAGACATCCTGCAGCCCAATCCACAGTCCATGCAAAACTGAGACCCATGGAGGCAACGAGAGACGTGGGACCGGCCATCTTGGAAAGTCCACGAGAAGCTAACAGTGCAGCAACCGAGGCCTCCTCGAAGCTGTGCATTAGGGTTTGAGAAGCCCCAGCCCCGAGCAGCATTTGCACCAAAGATCAGCCCCGCATCCCCCACGAGTTCTGCGTGGTGCTCTTTTGCATTTTGCCACTCGACACGTCATCCCGGTTACTGGCCCGTTGGCTAGGGGCCATCTTGGCGACCCATCTTTGAATTTCCACCACTGGTCTGGCTGCTCCAGACTGGCCCTTGCTTCTGTGAAAGGAAGCAGCCCCTCAGACCTTGCTGATCTGAGTAAGAAGCCGACATCGTTTCCTGCTTGGTGTGCAATTGCCAAGGCTTGTTTGCTCCAATCCTGAAGCCGTCTTCACCGACAGCTAGAGCCTTCGTGGGTCAGATTTTGCCTGACTCCTGGTCATCGTCGATGTCTTCGTGTTCACGTGGCTGAAGAGACAATCTTCTAATCCTCACTTGTTTGCAACGTGACATCGCCTGGTTCCCTCCTGGTTCCACGCCGGTCGCTGGCTAGTGACTTGAACACTGTCCCCTCCGCTTACAGGTCTTCACCAACTTCGATCCACCCTTGGATCCACCGGAACTCTCCTCGTCTGGTCGCCTGCAGCATCTTCATCTCCAGCCTCAATTGAACATCACCAAGAAACCCGACACACTTTGGCACCACTACACCCGCTTCCTGTGGGTGAGGTAACGCTGGCACTCCGGTGCTCCCGTGTAGGTTGACACTCCTAGTGTCCTAGTTTTAAGTGACTAAGTTCTAGACCATCCGGAAGACTTCCATTCTTTAATTCTTTAAATTTTACGCACCCATTGTTTCCAATGAGTGCATGCATGTGACTTTGAACACTGCAACCAGATCCCGTGGGCCTCCTAGTTCTTAACTACTGTCATCACAGCGTAGCCCCAGCGATTCCCAAGGCCCTAAGCCTTACAACTGTTTGATTCGTGGTTCTTATACCACTTATTTAATATATGGTTTAGCGGGCCACCTGGCCTATCCATAACTGTGCAACTTTTGTATATTTAATCAAGTATCTTGTTTAACGTGTGTGCTTCTGTGCTCATAAAGAGTTCAGGGGATTCTATAGAAATAAAATACATATATATTTTCAATATATATCCTGTGTGGTGTTGTTTCACTTGGTGTTAAAGGGGTTGCATATGGTAAAACAGCGGGCTTCACATGCCAAAAGAGTTTAGCCTAAGACTGCTCTGTCCATGACACCATTAGGATAGCTGGTCTATAAGGTTGACTTACAACCAATCACCATGAGGGTTGTTTGGACTGATACAAGGTGGTCACTAGAACTAGTGAACATCATATATCAGGCCAGCTTCTCACATTGGTGAGCAGCAGTTGGGATTTGAGCTTGCTGCTGTTTTACCATTGTAACCTTCGCAATATCGTTTGAAAGATCATACAGGTACCTATAGGTACATATAAAACAAGGATAGTATACTTAAGTTCTACTGAACTTAGCTGTTGTAGAGGATAGGGCTTAGCACACCCTGACTACAACTACTAGAGAAGGTTTTGTGGGAAAACAACTAGTGTAGGTAGTTGCATCACATCCACCTCACTAGAGCAATGTCGGGCACAGAGGGGTCCAGTGGACTTCCACCTGTGGAGAATGACCCTCCCAGGGCACCATCCAAATTTGCTTTCATCAGTTTTAAGGAACTGAGACACTTGTGTACCACAAGAAAGCTGAAACAAGGGTCTAACCCTACCATTCAGCAACTCCTAGAGCTCCTAGATGAAGCAGAAGCTCTAAAAACATCTGACCCAGACCCTACAGGGGATGCAGATGAGGTCCTGTCCCCAACAGATGATGCCAGGGATCCCACAGTCATTGATGATGATGATGACGATGAAGAATCAGATGGGGTTAGGAAAGACTCTGATGGGGAGGGAAACAGCCAGGTCTTAGTCAGGAGACTTAGTCAGGCTAACCTAAACCTACATGGGGCTGGAAATGGGACAGTCCCATACCAACCCCCAAGCAGGTTTAACAAGGGGCATAGAGGAGAAGGGCTCACTCTGGAGACTCTCACCATTCCAATGCTCTTAATGGCTCCAATGCCTCTGCTCAGAGGAGAATGACTTCCCCTCAGAGGAGATAACATCAGGCAAAAATGAGAGAGTCTCAACTTAGGATTGAGAGGCAGGAAATTGAAGTTGCCTTGGCCAAAGAGAAGCTTGCTCGTGCCAGAGAGCATAGAGAGAGTGGAGTAGGCTCCACTGGTGGCAGCAATATCCCTAAGGATAAAGACAGGTCCTATGACAATAGACACCTGAGTAAGATTGTGCCCCCCTACAAAGAAGGGGATGACATCCACGAGTGGATAACTGCTTTGGAGAGGGCCTGCAAAGTACAGCAGTTACCCCAAAGTCAGTGGGCAGCAATCTTGTGGCTCTCCTTTTCAGAAAAAGGGAGAGATAAGCTCCTCACAGTTAGTGATGAGGATGCTAATAACTACACAGCCCTGAAGAGTGCTCTGATTGATGGGTTTGGCTTAACCACTGAACAATATAGGTTGATATTCAGGGATACCCAGAAGACACAGACTCAGGACTGGGCTGATTTTGTAGATTGTGCTACTAAGGCTCTGGAGGGCTGGTTGTTGGGCAGTAAAGTTAAGGACTATACAGGATTGTATAATTTGATGATGAGAGAGCAAATACTTAATAACTGTCAAAACCAGCTTCTACACCAGCACCTGGTGGACTCAGATCTGACCTCTCCACAAGAATTGGGTAAGAGGGCAGACAAATGGGTCAGAACCAGGATTAGGCCTAGAAATCAGGGTGGTGACCAGAAGAAAGATTCTACCAAGCCTCAAGAGAAAGGTGGGTATAAATCTAAAGACAAGACTTCCCCAGGGCCCCAAAATTACAATGATGGGGGTGGGTCCCAAAACACTTCCTCTACCCAAAAGAAACCTTATTGCCATGACTGTAAAAAGCGTGGCCACTGGAAGAATGACAGCATTTGCCCAAAGGCCAACAATAAGGAGAACATACCCCCAAGTAATACTCTCAAACCTCCTGTTACTATTAGTAGTAATCCCCCAGGTGGTGGGAGGACCCCCAAGAATTTGGCTGGGTTTACTTTGGGAGTGCATGGGGACTCTGGTCTAACCAGGTCCCCTAACTCAGCTACTCTTGTCAGTGAAAATGGCATGGGGTTTGCCAACTTCACCACTTGTCCCAACACTTTGGGAAAGTACAGACAGGAGCCCCTCATCAATGGCCAGAAAGTTGAAGCCTACAGAGACACAGGGGCTAGCATCACTATGGTGACTAACAGTCTAGTCCCCTCAGGATAACTTTTACCTGGGTTCATCTATCAGGTGATCAACATTGAAGGAGTGAAGGTAGATCATCCCATGGCAGTTGTGAATCTCAGCTGGGAAGGTGTCACTGGCCCCAAGAGAGTGGCAGTGTCTACAAACTTGCCTGTAGATTGCCTACTGGGGAATGATCTAGAGATCTCAGCCTGGGCTGAGGTAGAACAAGAAACACATTCCAGAATGATAGGCCTTCCCAAAGAGGTTATTGGGGCTGTGATAGCCACAGCCCCAGCCGAAGCAGAATTCCTTCCTGAAAAGGTTGGAAGGGCTGTGATAGTCACAGTCCACACTCAGAGTTCCTTCCAGAAAAGGTTGGCAGGGCTGTGATGGTCACAGCCCAAACCCAAACAGATTTTAGTGTTGTGAAGCCTGAAACTATGGATCACTCCACTCAGACAAGGAGCATTGGGGAGGAAGAAAAGTCTCCCTCCCACCAGACATTGGGTGAGAGTCAGCCTCCTCAGAGAACTGACCCTACCCCTTGTGAAGAAACTGCCCCAGAGGTAGTCAGGCCTAGCCTGGCAGAACCCCTGATGTCAGTGGACCCTTCCAAGGTGGGACCCAGTCTGGAGCAGGTAACCTGCCCCTCTCTACCCTGCCTCAGTCAGCCCAGGGCTGTAGAGGTCAGGGAGGCCAGTGGACCCCAAAGGGCCCCCTGTCCACAGGAACCCCCCATCAGCAGATTAGGGGCACCAAAGCTAGCAGCCCTAGCAAGGTGACAATTCTAAACACTCCTCAGGGATCTCCCTTACACCTAGTTAGGAACCTCCCCCAGATGGACTCTGTTGGGCACAGCCAAACCTGGGACCTAAGGGCCCTAAACCTGACATGTCCCTCTAGCAATCCAACAGAAGGAACCCAGCCTCCAGCTGTAGGTAGCCAGAGGTTGACCCTGAGAGCACACTGCAACTCAGTCAAGGAAAGAAAGGCATATAGTGGATAGTGATTGGAGGAATCTGAGCCCTACATTAGTGGAGCCTCACTTCAATACTCCATTCCCACACCAGCCTTTTACTTTGCCAAAACACACCACAGGTAGAGATTCCTTATGGTGGAGACCCTCTGATACCCTTAGGGTGAGGGATTGCTTAATGGACCATGAGATAGGGGGTAACCATGCCAGTGCATGCACCTCCTCATATGGCCACCATGGCAATATAGGCTTACCTGGTCAAGGATAGCCTTATCTCCTTTCGTTTGGGGGGGGGTGGGTTGTGTAGGAAGCCCCCAACTTTTTGCCTAGTGTTTAGCTGGTTTTTGACTTAGTTGGCCTGGGATCCTGCTAATCAGGATCCAAGGTTATCTGCTCTCTCTATAAAATGGACTCCATGTGCCCTAGGTAGATCTCCAATTCAATCAGTCAATCAATCATAACACTTGTATAGCGCACTACTCACCCGGAAGGGTCTCAAGGCGCTTGGGGGAAAGGGTCCGCTACTGCTTGAACAGCCAGGTCTTGAGTTGTCTCCTTAAGGCGAGATGGTCCAGGGTCAGCCGTAGGTGGATGGGGAGGCAGTTCCATGTCTTGGCCGCCAGGTAGGAGAAGGATCTTTCTCCGGCGGTGGCTCTTCAGATGCGTGGTACGGCGGTGAGGGCGAGGCTGGTAGACCGTAGCTGGCGGGTGGGCGTGTAGAAGGTCAGGCGGTCGTTGAGGTACTTGGGGCCCAGGTTGTGGAGAGACTTGTGTGCGTGGGTGAGGAGCCAGAACGTGATCCTCTTGTTGACGGGGATTGGATTGGATACTGGATCACCTTGTGAGCCCCTGTACAGTATACCCTAGGTACCCAGGGCATAGGTGCATCCAAGGCCTAACAGGGGCTGCAGCGTGTATTATGGCACCCCTGACTGGCCTTTACATTTGACACAACTGGCTGATCACTCAACTGGGGCAAGGTGGTGTAATCACCCCTTGCTTTAGATATAGTATACCTATATCTAACCTCTATCTAGACACTTATATACCTATAAGTCATTCCTATGGCAGGCCTTAACAATACTGGAGGTAGAGTGCTTAGTTGTATGTGAGATGGTGTTCTAGCATGAGCCGAGCCTGTCTGCAGCTTTCAGGACAATGTCCTTATAGCTGTTCTAGGATATTGTCATACCATATACTCTTAAGTGCATTATGAACCTCGCGGTTAAATGCTAACATGGGTTTGGCTTTATCAAAACATGTCGAGTAAGGTGTCATACGAATTGGAATACTACCCCCTTGCCAATTCTGGTGATGGGGGTAGCATTCCACCCTTCTAGAGGGACACGATATGTACCTAACTAAAACCCCGGTTAAAGTTAAACACGAGCCTAAGCATCACAAAATGGATGCTGACACCACAGACACAAGTCTGATCTCCTGCTGCTGGGAGCCCTTCCAGCGAGGGAGGCTTGGACAAAGGGTTTCCTGCCTTGGGAGGTGCTAGCACCACCCCAGACAGGATTTTGTGTAGTGGGTTAGGGAGGGCTGAATAGACTCAGACATGCCTGGGGCACACAAGGTGTCCCCGTGCATAGGCCAGTTCAAACCGGTGCTGGGACACTCCAGCCCCAGCTCTAGCACAAAACTGGACAAAGGAAAGGGGGTGTACCCACCCCCCTTCCTGGTCCCACCCATAGGAGGGACCTAGTAGGTAATCCAGCCCCTTGATTTGGAATAAAGGTAGGAGCTGTGTCCCAAGACTTTAGATTATCCTGAAACTCGACTTTGGAAGAAGAAACTCTGGACTTCGACATTCTGCTGCTCAGAAGACTGAAGAAAATCTCCCTTGTGGCCAAGGATTGGCCACCCTGTGAATACAGGCACCATCCAGCGATCAACGGCTTGCTTTGCCGCCGCCTCCCGCCAGAGTCCGAGCCCAGAGCCCGACAAGAACCAGACTCCCAGACATCCTGCAGCCCAATCCACAGTCCATGCAAAACTGAGACCCATGGAGGCAACGAGAGACGTGGGACCGGCCATCTTGGAAAGTCCACGAGAAGCTAACAGTGCAGCAACCGAGGCCTCCTCGAAGCTGTGCATTAGGGTTTGAGAAGCCCCAGCCCCGAGCAGCATTTGCACCAAAGATCAGCCCCGCATCCCCCACGAGTTCTGCGTGGTGCTCTTTTGCATTTTGCCACTCGACACGTCATTCCGGTTACTGGCCCGTTGGCTAGGGGCCATCTTGGCGACCCATCTTTGAATTTCCACCACTGGTCTGGCTGCTCCAGACTGGCCCTTGCTTCTGTGAAAGGAAGCAGCCCCTCAGACCTTGCTGGTCTGAGTAAGAAGCCGACATCGTTTCCTGCTTGGTGTGCAATTGCCAAGGCTTGTTTGCTCCAATCCTGAAGCCGTCTCCACCGACAGCTAGAGCCTTCGTGGGTCAGATTTTGCCTGACTCCTGGTCATCGTCGATGTCTTCGTGTTCACGTGGCTGAAGAGACAATCTTCTAATCCTCACTTGTTTGCAACGTGACATCGCCTGGTTCCCTCCTGGTTCCACGCCGGTCGCTGGCTAGTGACTTGAACACTGTCCCCTCCGCTTACAGGTCTTCACCAACTTCGATCCACCCTTGGATCCACCGGAACTCTCCTCGTCTGGTCGCCTGCAGCATCTTCATCTCCAGCCTCAATTGAACATCACCAAGAAACCCGACACACTTTGGCACCACTACACCCGCTTCCTGTGGGTGAGGTAACGCTGGCACTCCGGTGCTCCCGTGTAGGTTGACACTCCTAGTGTCCTAGTTTTAAGTGACTAAGTTCTAGACCATCCGGAAGACTTCCATTCTTTAATTCTTTAAATTTTACGCACCCATTGTTTCCAATGAGTGCATGCATGTGACTTTGAACACTGCAACCAGATCCCGTGGGCCTCCTAGTTCTTAACTACTGTCATCACAGCGTAGCCCCAGCGATTCCCAAGGCCCTAAGCCTTACAACTGTTTGATTCGTGGTTCTTATACTACTTATTTAATATATGGTTTAGCGGGCCACCTGGCCTATCCATAACTGTGCAACTTTTGTATATTTAATCAAGTATCTTGTTTAACGTGTGTGCTTCTGTGCTCATAAAGAGTTCAGGGGATTCTATAGAAATAAAATACATATATATTTTCAATATATATCCTGTGTGGTGTCGTTTCACTTGGTGTTAAAGGGGTTGCATATGGTAAAACAGCTGGCTTCACATGCCAAAAGAGTTTAGCATAAGACTGCTCTGTCCATGCTACGATTATGATAGCTGGTCTATAAGGTTGACTTACAACCAATCACCATAAGGTTTGTTTGGACTGATACAAGGTGGTCACTAGAACTAGTGAACATCATATATCAGGTTAACTTCTCATAGGGAGTTCTCATACTGGCAGATGCAGAATGAAATGGACATATTTATAAATATATTAAGACATATTTTAACCTGGAGACCCTCTGCCGTGGTGTGAATGCTCAACTTACAACTTTAGCAGTTATTGCAGCCAGTAGTATATTTTCACGGGGTGTGATGCACACAGAGATCTTTTTGTCTGCAGTCCCTGTGGGACGAGGTGTTTAATCAGAAAATAAAATAGACCAACATCACATATTGGGTACTTTTCAGGTGTTCATATTTTGAAGTGCTGACATAAGATAAGGGATACACGGCACAAGTGTGAATTTGCCAGGATGGGGTGAGTAATCCCTCTTTAGATATGCAATTAGATTACAAAAGCACTCCTCGTTGTCAATGTTTAACTCGTAATGGTGGCTTCGGGGTAAGTATTCATTGATCTCCACTAGGTCTCACCCTATAGAGGTGCTTTCCTAGCTCGGCTTTGCTGCTAAACTTCTGACCCAAAATAGCAGATTTGAGGTCAAGGGCTTATTGCTCTTCACCGCAGGTGGGTTCTGTTTTCATACAATCACCCCGACCTCGGGATTGTTATGGAATTACTTTGAAATGTTGTTTTGTACGGAATTTAATATTTTTCCACCAAAGTTCCTGTCACGGATATTGTTTCTCATTCCTGTCTTGATGCTTGCACATGTCACTTGAGACGTTGATATTTGGTAATAAACACAGTATTTGTCTTTTTAATGCGCATGCCTGCCCGAGCTACACGTAGGCATCTCTGAGGCTGTCAGAGAAGTTTGTTTGTCCACAGTTGAGACAGACACGTCTCCACCGCGGTCAAGCTGTGGTCGGCCTTCTTTTAAATTCAGCTTTCAGCCATAATGTTGGCGGTAAGAACTCCTCCTCACAACAGAGAATGCTCATCGCCAACATTTAAATCGGGCCTAAGTCTTTGTGAGTCTGACTCGGATAATTCAATTTCTAAGTTTGTGATTCATTCAGCAAAGGGCGAACTTATCTCCAGAGACAAAAGGTTCAGATTATAAAGAAAGATCTGATCAGTTTTGAGAAACAACAAATTCTCTCTTAAAATGTTACCCATGATAGTGGGTTTGTTGCCTCCATCTATTTAGGCCATGTTTCCTGCCCCTCTTCACTAACATCTGTTCAGCGTTTCAAGGCGCTACATTTGAGATAGACCCTCTCGGACTCAGCTTTAATTTCCCTATCGAAGATGCGCACGAGGTTTTTTCTACCGAGTGGAGGCGTGTAATGGAAGACCTATTATTGGCACGGCTCCTGATATCACGGTACACTTAAATACAAGCGAGTGAGGCCGGGAGGCTCGAGGGGAAAAGGTCGTAACGGGAGGAAGGTGTTCTTGAGAAGTGCCTCGATGCATATGACCCCGTCGGAGCTTTCAGCAGGTTCATTTGACACAAAAATAATATCCCTCCTCCTTGTGCAGTGACCATCAGATTGTAAGTGAGACCCTGGCTCATGGGCCCCTGTGACACCTCCAGGAAGTGCGGGTGCAAACTGTTCCCCACCTGCTGCTGAGATCCAAGTGCGAGGTAAATGCAGTGAGCAACCCAATATACCCTTGGGGCCTTGGGTGAAAGTAATGAATGGGTAAGAATTGCCTCCAAGGGAGTTTATTCAGTAGAAATTTAGATATTATTTTAAAAATCTTATTCAGAAGGACAATTGAATGGTCCCAGACGAGTTTAGTTCAAAACAACTATATTTGATCAATTCAATTGTATATCAATACAAAAATACATTTGACATAGCTAGATAACACAATAACAAACAAGAAGAAAACAAGACAAAATGGTGTATATGCAAAGTGTTGAGTTTTATCAAATCATGAATTGCAAGGGATTTAAAATACAAATATATATATATACAGGTAAACAGGAAGAAATAGGTAGATTTCAATTGGCTGCTCTGTAAAACCTGGACACGCCTATCCAATATATGAGTGTTACTACTTCTTTATAGGATAAGGGTGATGGTCGACGTTTCGGTCTCCTATGAACATATCTTTGAGACCATCTTCAGGACTGATCAAAATAATATTTGTAAAGCCCTAATGTAAAATGAAACAGAAATATTTACAATTACAATTGAGTCCAATCAAAGAAATTCATTGAACATAATACACCTAGAAATAACATAACATACATGACATTAAACAAAACAATAACTTATATGAGACAAAAATACTAGCTAGTCATATTATAAAACTTATATAGTAAACTCAATTATGAAAAAATCCAATATCGATGACCTGGTAATTTCATTATACCATAAATTGAAGGTCAAGGTAATTGTAATTCCTACATTCCAAAATGAGCACTGTGGCGAGATAAACCCAGTTTATGATCCTTCTAGATTTGTATGGTAAACTCGATTGTGACAAAGTTCAATATCAATTGATCTGATAATTTCATTGTGTCATTAATTGAGGGTCAAGACAACTGAAATATCAAAGTTCCGAAATAGACACAGTTTGTGATTCTTATAGGCATTATATCTTTTTCATGCTGATTATCCTAAACACAACTTTTTAAACATTGCAATAATATATCATTCATGAAAAATCATTCATGAAGAGAGGTTGTTAAGTAGATTTGTACCTGGATTTATTAACCACACGGGTTACAAGGGGAGGAGGATGTATGAAGAAGCGGATTCTGGCACAAGTTTTCAGAATAAAAAATTCAGGCAAGGTCTATGTTAGTGACCGAATATAAATTGGATCATCATTTAAAAAAGGGGAAGGAGATCGCATTTTATCATACCTTAATTCCCGTTCTTAGTGACATAGAATAAGGAGGCATGAGCGACGGTGCAGAGCTAGACGAAAACATTACGAAGGGGGATTTTATTAAATACCAAAATTCACTAGATGGATAAATGGCAAATCTTAAAAAATAGGTACTCTGGGACACGTGTTACTTGGTAGCTGCCAATAAAACTTGATCTTTGACTGCGATAGAAGACTCATTGTTTCTGTGGTCTGGAACAAGGGAGAACTCAGAGGTCTTCGGGTGTTATCCCCTGGCACCACCGGGTTCCTAAAAACCCGGCACCTCATCTGGTCCCATCAGTAACTCCTTCATTCTAAGTCCTCTAGGCAGTGCTTCTAGCTGCTTCTCTGGTCCCATCAGTAACTCCTTCATTCTAAGTCCTCTAGGCAGTGCTTCTAGCTGCTTCTCTGGTCCCATCAGTAAATCCTTCATTCTAAGTCCTTTAGGCAGTGCTTCTAGCTGCTTCTCTGTTCCCATCAGTAACTCCTTCATTCTAAGTCCTCTAGGCAGTGCTTCTAGCTGCTTCTCTGGTCCCATCAGTAACTCCTTCATTCTAAGTCCTCTAGGCAGTGCTGCAGCTGCGTCTCTGTTCATACATACACCACACTCCAAGCCAAAACACATCAGGTAGAAGACATTGTTTGTTTTTTTACTGTGGCCATTGTTCAACGCCATATTCTCATGGAAGGGAAGCAACAGCCACATTTTATTGTCACTTGAGGCAGACTTGTGCTGGAGGCCGCCCCCTACTTTCTGAAGCAGAGGCGGCCGGTGTGCAAGTCGCCGTATATCCTGTAAAGGGAGCGCAGGAACTTTTGGTTTGCTGGAGGACTTTGGTACTATTGGGACACATTCCTTTATTTTGAAACTACTTTTATATACTATAGATTTTGTGTGCACAGCATTGTTACGTACTCCCCACAGGCTGAAAACCTACCGACTTCTGTCTCCCGCCGCATTTATAAAAGCTCTACTGAGGACTGGTAAGGCCTTCAGTTTTGTTTCTCGTTTTGTTCAGGGTCGGCCACTGCTCGGTTGCGAGGGTTTCAGTGGGTCACCCGCATCTCCCTCGTAAACAAACCTGTTTACTTTATTTTATTTCTATTTTTATTTGTTCCACTATCAGCGCTGCCCAACAGAGGCCCGTTTATACAGGCCAACGGGGCAAGTTAGTGGTAGCCTTCTGTGCACAGACTCTGTAGACATCAGTCCCTTCTGCCTGTAAACTTGTTCTGTATCTCTGCTCTGCGGGTACCAGCAAACTTTTCGCAGACATGATTACAGCACCAACGAACTTAAGTATACTAAAAAAAAAAAAACTTTATTCGGTTTAAAAGATAGAAAACCATATAAGATTACAAATCTCATAAAAAGACACGGGGCGTATCTAAATCCTAGACGTTCGAAACAACAATCCCATTGTATACATATTAAAATATTTAACTGCCATATATAACCATTATTAAAAGACACAATATTATTATTACAATGTGGGTGGACCATCCAATCAATAGATGAAGATACCAGCATTACAGATGAATTAATTAACCGGTTAAAAAGACTGTATGGCCACAGCACTGTATTACACAGAAAGAAAAAACAGGCGGCATTTAAAAGTTAATTTTTGCATACATTTTCTATACTTCAATGAGCATTTCAAAAAACAAACCACAAAAGAGATGCATTCAGGTTTTAACATTTGTACATAATAAAGGGCGGGGCGCGCTTTGAAAAAATTTAGTTTTTTAAAAGTGATTTTAAAAAGAAACCTCCGGGGAGCATCATAAAAGCTACAGAAGAACATAAAGTGCAGCAAGTCCTGTGGAGACTCCCCGTCGCAGCCACAGGGTGCTAGCTCGTGTCCTCTGTGGCGCCCCAGAGGAACAGCAAGTAAAAAATCCATTCTAAACCTGGTTAATAAAAACCGCTCATAGTTCGACAGTGGCATTAAGAGATAATGCTCAGAGCCCGGAATAGTTTTTAGCATCACAAATTTCCGCACGCTGGTTTTTAAAAATTCTACCCCATGTCTGTATGTTTTTTTGAGCGTGAAAAAAGATTCTTTTACAAACACCACGTCTTTTGTAGTTATAATACCAGGTCTTAAAAACAAGTCTGGGCACCCCAGATCACAAAAACAACCCAAACACCAAAACAACCCTTTATGTATTTAAGCCATGGGATATCAAGCATGTGGTCCAGGCTCATTACTTCCTTCAATATTTCATGATTAAGGCTTTGTTCAGCCAACAGTTGAGCCAAAAGATCAATGGACGTATAGCCAGAGTATCAGAAATAAATGCAGTCCCAGTCTCTTCATGTACTATTAAATTAGCAGTACCTTTGGGAACCCCTAGCAGTTGTTTTAGGAAATTATTCTCAGCCTCCCGAATTCCCTCCGAGGCTACATATCCCCATAGTTCGCTTCCGTAGATGGCAGTTGCTACGCTTTTTGCTTGATACATTTTCAGTAATGCCGCAATTGGGCGCTTTCCCATCTTTGTGGCAAAATTGAGAATAGATGCATTTACTCTTGTCCCTCTTCCATCTCCTAACCCAGTGCACTCCAGTCCAAATGATCATCCATTAGGACGCCCAAGTAAGAGAAGGTTGGGGTTAAGGGCACCTTCTCTGCATTCACCCTAAAGGAATATTGCTTCTTAGGGCATGTTCCAACTTGCATTACAAATTATTTTGAGTTATTCACGGCCAAATCGCGGTCTGCCATGAAGCTGCAAAAGGTATCCAACAAGGTCTGCAGGCCTCTTGGGGTGCGGGCTAGGAGAACCGCGTCATCTGCATAGAGCAGAACGGGCAGATCCCTTCGCCCCACATACAGAAAATCAGCCCCTGTTTCTGTTAAAATCCTATCCAAGTCGTTAATATAAAGGTAAAAAATAAACGGGGCAAGGATGCATCCCTGTCTTACAGCCCTTTCAATACTGAAATCCTGGAGACCCCGAGGTCCTGAGCAAACCTAATATTTGCCCTCGTATCACTATGCAGATCCCTCAGGAAGTCCACCAGATTGTCCTCCACCCCCATGGCCCTCATGGATTGCCACATTCTCCCCAGATTCACACAGTCAAAAGCAGAGGAGAGATCCATGAAGGCCATGTAGATCGTCCCTTCTCGGGCACCCGTGTATTTCCCGAGGATCAGGTAAAGAGTATACTCATCTTAGGCCAGACGCACTAGCTAGCACACATTTGGAAGATGGTAGCTTACACCGGCAATGCGGCCAACTTCTGGGCTTGGAAACCAGGTTGGAGTCGGGCAAGAGGCTCAAACATCCTGTGGTTCTGGGCAATTCGTTCAATCTCCCCATGCCTAAACAAATGAATTAGTCCTTTTGTGATGCAACTGATGACCATATTGCACTATAAAAAAAACTGCAAAAAAATAATAATATTTGGCCAGAGCCACCAACATTATATACATTCTAGTGCACACTCTTGCAAGGGCATCAATATGCTTGTGTGCAGCCCGCACCCTTTCTTACCCACATTTAAGGGCAGTAGCATCCTTATGGGTACACTTGTCTACACCCCACTGCCCCCTGAGAGAACTCGGGAACCCCCTCATCACCAGGGACAGGACACACCAGGAAAGCATATGGTTTCAAAATGAAATACTCCTTTAGTGTTGTGTTCTTACTACTTTAATGAATTTCAGATATTACAGATTTCACGTGTGTGGAGTGCTGTAGACTCACAATGTGAACATTGATGTTTGAACTTTCCGTCATTAAGCTATATGAAAGATTACATCACAAATCATCATTCTAAGATAGTGGTGCAATGGCGGAGGGTAGATCTTTTAGGATAAGGGTTAGGTTCTCCTCTGTCTCCTTTCAGATTCTGAATTGAGGAGCAGCTCCCAGACCCCTGCCCAGCAAACTGTGCCGGATGTCGCAGGCACCTTATATTAGCTTCTCTTGGATGCTACATCTGTGCACTGATTGGTGGCTGGTTCTGGTGTTTCTACTGGATTGGGTTTAGTGTTCTTATTGGTTGATAATTTCAAGGTTATGATTGGTTCCAGGGTCAGTGATTCTATTGGATGTAGGGGTTAAGGTTAGTGATCTGATTGGTGTATAGGTTTAGGGTTTCTGATTGGTTACTGGGGTTGGGGTTTCCATTGGACGTAGGGCTTAGGGTTTTGTGACTGTCTGCTGAAACTAGGGCTGGGGCTAGGGTTTTTATTGGATGTAGGGCTTAGGGTTTCATGTCTGATTGGCTGTTGGGAGTAGGGTTGGGGCTAGGGTTTCTATTGAACCTAGGGTTGAAGGTTTGGTTTCTGGTTTGCTCCTAGGACTAGGGCTGTGATTTTCTGTAAGAGGCTAGTGTCCTCTTTTTTCTAGGGTTTAGGGCTAGTGTTGTGATTGGTTAGGGTTAGAGCTAGGGTTCCCATTGGCCAAGGTTTGAGCCTGTTCAAGGCTGGCCAGGACTACGGCTAGAAATGCTGCCCAAAAACACATACACCAGTACCCACCCTACCCCATCCACAACCAGATTTTCAGACTCAAAGTACATGTACTCTACTCATTTACTACAAACTAACTGTTAGAAATGGGATCTCTGGTTGGCTAAGGCGTGCGCCAAAGCCAGGCAGAGAGTGAGACCACCACTCTAATCAGGGCAAGGGAGTTACATGACAAAGAAAACCCCTGCTGACCCCCTTGGTAACTTGGCATGAGCAGTCAGGCTTATCCGGGAGGTAATGTGTAAAGCATATGCACACGCACACAACAGCATCAACATCCCAGGCACACTACAAAAGGAACTCCACACAAGGTTATATCAAAAATAGCCTTTGTATTCTCAAAACACATTAAAATAGTAAACACATACGATACACTGTGCCAACTGGCACGGGCAATATTTACAAGGGATTATGTACACCTGACAGGGCCACATGGACCACTGTCAGGATCATCACAAAGCGGACTTGGTAAAAGTAAAATAGATCATAAAACGTACAACAAGTAAAAACTGGTAATCACTGTACATTGCATCAATCTGTGACAGAAACTACATTATGCACAGTATCACACCAGTCTAAATACATTCGATCCTAACCATCTAAGTATAACTCACATTAGGGGCGTAAATTACACAGTGAAGTATAATCTCACAAACACAAACCCAAAATAGGCAAACCAACCTCATAATCATAAACCATATTTTAGAGGTATCAAACACAGGGTGCGTAAAACATACTACACACTATACATTTCCTAGCACCAAAGGCATTAGCACATAAATCACATTGGGGCCTGGTGCCCTATGAATGTAACCATCACCCTGGCCAACTGGCCATCTCAGAAAGGAGGCTCAAACGCCCGATATCTCAAAGTCATGGCTGCTGCCTAGGCAGCGAAAGTCAAGGGTGCGCCACTGCGCAAAACCTAAACGTTGCAGCTGCCCACTACTTGCTGGGCAGCTGAGAACAATAACTGTGAGGCCTAAACGATGCAGCTGGCACTAAGGGCTGCACAGCTGTGGAAGGCCTGGCACCTCTGGGCCACTTCTGTCCCTCTCAGGGACTCTCACACGAATTGCGCCTAAACAGTGCAGCTGCCCACTACTTGCTGGGCAGCTGTAAATGATAGGGTGCGGCAGGGGCCCTCACTGGCCCTTTAGAACAAACTGCCCCAAATGTCGGATCCACCTGGGCTCTAGAAATCATGATGCACAACGTTGGAGCAATCTAGACTCTGGAAACAACTATGGCCCAGGGAGCACACTGGCTCCTGAACTAGTTATGCGCCAGATAAAGGGGAGAAGAAATGGCCCCCAAACATGGGAGCCATGGGGCTCAGGAAAACAATTATGTCCCAAGGGCACCGTGGTTATAAAAATAAACTGGCCCCCATGGAGCGCACTGCCTCTGGAAAGAATCAGGCCCATCACGAGGGCCATGCGTCTCTTACTACAAAAGATGCTCCACCGTCGGAGCGGCCCGCAACTGCTTGCCCGCTCACTGACTTGGCACTGCATGCTGTCGTGTGGCCTCCCCCTTCTTGCCGTCTCGACTTAACGGCTCATGGCGGGGGAGGAAGGCTCCTCGTTGTGGATGCGGCAGGGGCAGGCACAGGCAATGTGCCTCGCGCCCCCTCTGCAAGAAACAGACTGTGGTGCTTTGCGGGGCTCTCTCTCCTCATGGGAACCCTGCCTTCTCGATGAGTCAGGCTTCACCCGGTCCCCCGTCTCGGGATCGGGGCTTGTCGGGTGGACCTCGGGCGGTGAGCGGGACTTCCTCCTCGCACGGAAGTCCCACCCCTCTCCAGGCGTCTGGCCGCCTGACTTCCGGTTTTGCTGTGAGCTGCGGCGGTGATTTTCCTTCGTGGGACTAAATGAGGGGTAGGCTCCCTCAGAATCAAGAACACATCGCGGGGTGGGCACCCGCTCTACTTTTAAATAAACACCCGGACAAAGTCACGGTGTGGGCACTCGCGCACTATTAAATCAACCAAGCTGCCATAATGCAGGGTGGGCACCTGCTCTTGAATTACAAGCAATCAGTGGGGTGGGCACCCGCAATGAAAGCAGCACAGGTGGGGGAGTCCCCATGTCAGGAATCCCTCGCAGACTATCGCACCCCAGTGCTGCCAAGCTTCAGGGCTCCTTTTGGAGCCAAATCTCAGCACTCCTAGGGCGCAAAAAGACAGAATCAAATTCTGGGGCCAGAAAAATGAAGCAGAAGGTTCCAGAAGTCCTGGGCATCAGGAGGGGCAATGTAGGGCCCAGGGGGCAGCAAACAGGGCACTCAAGCCAGGAGGCAGTCCCTATGGCGGTCCCTCCAGGGCCCCACCAGCAGAAAGCCCCCTCTGTCAGGATCCAAAAGGAGAAGCCCCCCCCAAGAAGTCCTCCAGGCATTCAGGGGCAGGTCAGGGCCCAGGGGCCAGCAAATAGGGCCCTCCAGCAGGGAGGCAGCCCCCCCCCCCCCCGGCGGTCCCTCCTGGGCCCCACCAGCAGCACGCCCCTGGTAGATTCAAGTAGCAAACAAGAACATTTTACATGGGGTCACTGCCCCTTCTTATACCACAAAGTCCTTTGTTCCCAAAGGTGCTGGCAAGGGGAAAGCCAGATGCGACTGGTTCTGGAGCACTTTGTTTTGCTCAGCTCCCCTCTCTATTCACAGGACAGGCCAGGGACATCAGATGCACCGGAGGGGGTGGAGCCAGCATTGTGGAGGGAAGGCCCAGCCCTATTCAGGTCCCAGGTGCACTCCTCCCTCCCATCTACATGCAGATCTCTCTATTCACCACCAGGCATACCCATCCTGACTCCTGGAGCCAGGCACACCAGCCAGCTCCTGAGAATCACAAGACAGACAGTCAAATTACATTCACTGCACACAGAAATGCCAACTTCTAAAAGTGGACACAATAAATCTGCACACACCATCGCGCAGCATTTAATCGCACGAGTTCGCACATACCAAACTCGCCCCTGCATTCCTCTCACATAAGGAACTACCATGGACACACATATCCCCCATGCATTCCTATGGGAGGGCAGGCCAATCTCACCACAGGCACTCAGAGAGCGCACACACTTTACACTGGGTCAGAGTGCCAAAGTGCACAGAGACCAGAAATCACTACCATTATGTCATATTAAAAGGCATAAAGTTCAGGGGTGAACCTGCCAAAAGGGCCAAGTCCAACACTAACCCTAAACAAAGCTTCAGAAACTAAACCTATACACTCTTCTATCCCAGCCACCGCACATTTGCACCATCACTTACAAACAATACACAACTCTGTCCTATACCACTAACCAATCCACTAATCACTAACACAACCCAAATCCACACCATACTTAACTATGGGCTAGATGTATGACTATTTTTTGCAGTTGTCAACGGGAAATCAGCCCGTTTGCGACTGCAAAATCGGTCTGCCCTATTTACAGACCCTATTTTGTGAGTCGGTAATCTATAGGGTTTGCTAATCACTATTAGGAAGGGGCGTGCCAAGGGCGTTCTTTCCTAATAGCGACTCATTATTTTGTTGCCGCAATAGCGGCTGCAAAACACTCGCAAATTACCACCCATTTGAAATGGGTGGAAAGCCACTCGCAAAACGAGAATGGGTCCCAAGGGGACCCTTTCCCCTTTGTGACTGGAACCGACCACGGACCACTTACTACTCTTAAAAAAAAACCAGTAACGTTTAATTTTTCTTTTTTAAATGTATCCCGTTTTCCCTTAAGGAAAACGGGCTGCATTTAAAAAAAAATATATATATATACTTTATTTAAAAAGAAGTCACAGACATGCAGGCCACCGTCCCTGGGAGTGCTAGCCATTCCCAATGGGGTCGCAAATTGCACTTGCCTCATTAATATTAATGAGGCAGGCAATTTGTGACCACATTAGGTATCGCAAAAACTGTCTGAGACACTGTAGTAAATCGCAATTTGGGAGTCGCAAATTGCGAGTCTCAAAAGAATGCAATTTGAGACTCGCAAATTAGATGGGTCGTACATCTAGCCCTATATCCCATCCAGACACACACTCACTGCTCTAATTACTCCTAACAGACCCCTTTTGTCACTAACAAACCTATACTCAGCCTTCCATCTTTCCCGTCACCAACATCCTCCTCTTCGTTTTCCCACAATACCACAACCACACAACACTTGAATTCTACTGCACCACACATATTACCTCTAGCAGCAATCAAATATAACACAAACATTCTTAACTCTAGTTCACCCCCTCTTACACACAACTTATACTCCACTCACAAACACATCACCACCCCCTTTGCCTTCCAACTTCCACTCACAAACAATACTCTATATGCAGATCCTTCTCAGAAAACATATACATCAGCACCTCCTTTCACTACTCCTCAAAAACAAAATATAACACATGCCCCAGCAGAACAAAATCTCTCATACACACCTCATAATTCTTTCCATCACAAACTACAAACATACACCCACCTTCCAGACTACACAAATGATTCACACCATGGTCAAACTCCAATGCCAAGCTTTCTCTCTTCCCCCACACCTAACACATATACAGCGAGACAGCAACTCTCTTTTAACCGCCTCTCATGCATTGGACAATTTAGAACCTTACTACATGACCCACATGCTGCACCACGACACCTAACTCATACACCTTCCGCCCTAAACAGAAGCAAACAAAATAAGCAACATGCCACTCCTCACAACTTTGCTTCTCCATGTCTACTGTACTACATTACACTAAAAAACACCACAGCTCACCAACTCGCTCTCAACCACCGTCTCTACCACCTACACACGCAGACCCATCAAAATGACTTCTTAGCCCGCTGGACAAGGAACACGATACAGAACAGCTACACGATTGCTATCCTCTTATACCCAATACCAAACTAAGTACACACCTGCTACAAACCACTGCTCACTCTTTTACAAAACAAAGGCACACTATTGCCAAAGCACATTCTCTAAACTCACTACTAATAAATGCTCAATCACTCTCTAAAAACGAACCTCACATCTACGACCTTCTCACTGATGCAAAACCTGACATACTCTGCATAAATGAATCATGGTTGGGAGATGATATGGCTCCAGTCCTGCATTAGGCCGTCCTCTAGGCTATCAATCTATCATGAAATATCGTATAGGCAAAAGAAGAGGTGGCCTAGCTGCTGTGTTCAGGCAAACATTACATATCACTAAAGCTGACGACGTCTCCATACAAGATTGTGAGGCACTTTTCACCAGATGCAATCCTACTCTATCTCCCTCCTAGAACTTCCTGCTCCTTTAGAGTCCTCTACCTAGCAATGCAACATTCACAGAGACACTTTAAGACACAGTTTCAAACATGATAACACTACACTCCAACTTACACATACTGGGTGACCTCAACAACCAAAAACAATCATTGCTGGCCTAGACACACTGAACCTGCATCAGATCACTGACAGACCCACACACATCGCTGACACATCCTAGATGTCTTTTTGCTAATACAGAACTAGTTACCTTGCAAATAATGACTCCAGTCACATGGTAAGACCACCATTTGCCTGATTTCAAACATAAAACAACACAAAGCAACGCCCCTAAAACCACCTTACCTGCATTTACCTATCGACAGTGGAACAAACTCAATATGGAACACTTAGAAACACAACTAACGTCCAGTACAGATCTAGACACAAGACATTCTGTTCCAAAATTATATGAGTGGCCACAGGAAGCTTTTGATAGCCTAATACCACTACAAATGACACAACTGAAGAAAAAAAAAACAGGCACCTCGGAGTAATACTGAGATAAAAGAGATATAGGGCCAGATGAATGTAGCTATCATTTTGCGATCCCTAATTGCAAATCACAAGGATCCCCAATTAGGAAATCGCAAAGTGCAATGTATGAAGGTGTATAGTACACCATTTGCGATTCTTAGGGGGTCGCAAATGACCTACCTCATGAATATTAATGAGGTCGGTTGCAATTTGTGACTCTCTAGGAATCGCAGAAATCAAGGGGGAAGGAGGCCTGGTGAGATCAGCAGACCACCATGTCCATGACTGCTTCTCAATAAAGCTTTTTTTTTGTTTTTGTAAACCAGCCAGTTTTCCTTAAAGGAAAAGGAGATGCTTTACAAAACAAAATATGAAAAGTTTATTTTCATTTTGTAAGAGCAGTTAGTGATCCATGGGACCACTGCCGGCTCTTAAAAACGTTTTTACAAACATTCACAAAGGAGAAGAGGTCCCTTGGGGACTCCTTCCCATTTGTAAATTGGTTATCACCTACTTGAAATAGGTGGTAAAATGTGAATGTTTTGCGACCCCGAAGCAGTCACAAAACATTCATACATACCGATGCGATTCACTATTAGGAAAGTACCTAAATGTAGACATGTACGTGTACACATTCTAGTAAATTTGCACTCGTAAAGGTTGAGTAGCCTAAAGTAGTAATTTTACTACAAAGAATAAGAGTAAAGTTCCATGTGTAGATTTACTCATGTGTAAGCTCACCTTCATTAATAGGCCCCTGAGAGATGGGCAGCGTATGAAAGTGCCCCTTTTGAACATGGTCACCCCATCATTGTGTGCCTGGTATATGATGCAATTTTGACAGAAGTGCACTGAGTTTCCGCCTTGCAGGTCCCCAGTGGCAGATCTCGTTTCCGAAAACTGTGCAATTGTTCCCCAATTGGCAATAAGTTTAGCACCCCTGTAAATCCCCAGTAAATGGTACCCCTGATACCTAGGGCATGGGTACTAAGGAGGGCACCTAAGGCCTGCAGCATGTATTGTGCCACCCTAAGAAGGGACTCCTCACCACCCTCATGCAAAATTGACATGTGTGACAAGGTGCAGACAAAAGTGAAGACACCACATGCCATCCTTCCTGTGTGCCATGTCTGCAGACACTGCATGTAATAGATGTAAGTCACCCCTACAGCAGGCCTTACAGCCCTAAGGCAGGGTGCATTATATTACATGAGAGGACATATATCTGAATGAGCAGATATGCCCCTGTGGTGTCCCAGTCGATTCCTGGACACTGCCGGTGAACAGGGAAGCCATCGTGAGTATATGTACCGGGCACTGGTGATTACAAGCTCCCCAGCTACATGATGGATTCACTGAAACTAAAGATGTTTCGCATCAAACATCTCCTATTAATAAACCCACACTGATTCCAGTGGTGGATTTATTAATACATGCTCCCAGAGGGCACCTTAGAGACGCTCCCTGAAAACCTACAAACCTCTAGTGCGCTGGCTAACTGGTGTGGAACAGAGTCCCACCACAGACAGGTTTCTATTCCCATGCAGGTGAGAGCCTGCGCTCTCTCAGGGCAGAAACTAAGCCAGCTCCGGCAGGATGTGTTGTCGCCTCCTCCAAGGACGATGGCCGAGTGATCAGCATATCAAGGTCGGAGGCTTCAAAGGCCTCTGTTGCCTCTTTGATATGCGACCCATGCTTCTCCCAGACAGGCAAACTGACACCCCCTGCCCAGGGCCCATTTGGCACAAGGACAGGGGGGAAAATTGGCTAGTTAGGTGGACTACCTGAAGTGAACCGCAAACTAGAATTTCACCACCTTTGTTTTTGGTGGTTAGGCTTATGCCAGCTTCCCACAGGAAGTGGTCATATAGGGGGTGCAGTCACCCTAAAGGTAACTAGTCCATTGGCTACCAATTGTCACGCCCTTTAATGTCCCTAAATTGAGTTTTTAGGGGGCACCCCTGATGCCAGGAACTCAGATTCGATGGACCCAGAAGAAGACGACAAAGAAGAGCCGCGAAAACAAGAACTGAAACTTGCTGTGGACTTTTTGATGCCAAACCCTGCCTGCCTGCACCAGCTCAACAATAGTGAAAAAAACAATTCATCCTGCAGATGAGCCGCTACCAAGAACTGGGGGGGGGGGACTGCAGCCCTTTGTAGTTTGCCTGCAATCTTCCTTGGAGTAGAGGAACTATTCCCCTGTAGTCCGCGGGCACAAAAACAGCAGCGTCCGGTTTACCGTGCTGCCGCTCCCTGGTCACCAGGCTCCAGGAGGTCAGATCCGTCTCCCCACAAAGTGAGAAGATGCCAGGAGGATTCAGAGCCGCACGGCACCAATACCCGGAATACCGGACCACTTGCAGCAACCAAAGCCTGTTTGAGTCCAGTCGGGGCTCCAAAACACTGAGACTGAGCAGCCATTGAGGGACAGCAGCACCACGGAGACCAACTTCCAGAGTGGCCCAGCTGTCCTGGTTTTTAATCCACAACTGGCAAAACTGACAATAGCAAGGACCTGGGATGCACCAGACCAGCCGACCTTACCCCTCTGCAGGCGAGCGACCCGGCCCAGGTTCTCTCTTTTTTAAAAAATGTTTTATTTTTTTATTAAAGAACCAGTATCAGCATAAGACAATACACTTAACATAGAGACATTGAATAAAGTATATACATTAGGGATCAGTGAAATAATAATGATAAAACGAGTAACAAAGATAATAGACGAGAATTAGAAAACAGAAAAACAGCCGAACAAAACAAATGTGTTGGAGGGGATTAACAAAGGCTACTGACATGACTCGATAAAGTCTCATTCATCTCAGCCAATTCCTCTAGGAAATAAACCTTCTTTCCAAATAGAAATTGGACGCCAAAGTTCTTCACCACTGAGTTTTGTTTTGAATCCCCTAGTGGCGAATATTGCAGACTCATAATTAAAGACAGCAGGAAAAGGAGCTAACCACATTTGAAAACTAGGGAGAAGATCATCCTTCCAGCGAGCAGATAAAATTAACCTCAGTACAGCTGTGCCTATAAATATTAATCTTTGTTCAGATTTAGCTAAGTTTAACGAGCCATCATATCCCAAAACATATAGGGTGTCAGATTCAGGAAGTTTATGATGGAAAATGTTCTCCCAAAATGAAGCAATCATACTTTTTATGATAAGAAGTTCGGGGCAGCTACTAAACATATGAACTAATGTCGCTGGGCCCTGTGAGCAGCGTGGGCATGCATCGGTCCCCCTTTTACCCCACGCGAATAATTTGGCCGGGGTAAAATATAGATCATATATTGTTTTATACAGTTGTGCCCTTAAATTGCTAGCCATAAACAAATTATTGCTCATATCGAGTACTTTATCTATATCAATATCGGGGTTGTTTAATTTCACCGCCCATTTAGTTTCTGTTTTCTCGATATCATCATTAATATTTGTTAAAAGAATGTCATAGAGTGTGCCTATCCTAGTTTTTGAGGTGGTACATGCTTCAATTAGGTCATTCTTCTGGAGACTAATTACGTCCCTTTTTAGGTCTCGGCATCGAGACCTATTGTCGCCCACTTGCTCCTCAAGGGAGATAGAGCGGTGCACGAGCCGACCAGGGTCTGTGGACGTGCACACACACAGGCACGCACACACACACACGCGCAGACACACACACATGCAGACACAAACACTCTTAAACACGTGCAGACACACACGCGCAGACTCACACACACACGTGCCAAGCCCCCCAAGCCTCACTTACCGCATCAGCCGCCACTCCTGACTTCTGCTGCCACCGCTCCTCTGGGCCATCCACTCCGTGGCGTGGGCGCGGGCTTCTCGCAAAGACAGAAGTCCCGCCCCACGACAGTCGTGAGCGTGCACATCCCGATACCGGAAGTTCGGGAGCGTGCACGCTCACGGCTTATTGGTTGTTGTTGTGAGAACCAGCTCCAATGTTCGGTCTTGTTCTTCTTTTTGCCTTGCAGACCCTCCACCGAGCCTGAAGACGGAGCCACAGGTAGGTGAATGCTGCTGACATTTAGCCTCTATCTACATTTCTCAATGGTCTATGTTCATTTAATTGTGTTCACCTTCTTTACATCTTGTTTTTCATTGCGCCGTGCCGCCATTGACAAAGCCCCTATCCTGGCTGCACACGTTATCCTGCTGCAGCCGGCACATTGTGGTGAACAGCAGCGGACGTGCCCAAGCCCCCACGCTGTTCTTTAATTTATTTTTAGATTATTTTCCTCTGCCTTGTTTTCCCGCCCCCTTCGCTTCCAGGATTGTTGCTTTTTTTCTCTCCACGCGCAGGCCGCAACGAGGCTCCCAAGCAGGAGGTAGGGGAAGTACAGGTGGCAACAAGGCGTTTCTGGCTCTCCAAATGTAGCCACACTGAAAGGGAAAAGAGCGCAAGCAGGCCCGAGATGCAGTGCAGTGAGAAGTTGGTGCTGCTTGTTTCCTCGTGGCTCCCAGTTGACCTCTCCCCGTCCGCAGATTGCATGCAGTGATTGCGGACTCATGACCTGCATACTACTTTGATCTGTGACCTTTTTGTGGTGCAAATCGGGTTCCTGCTATCATTATATCTTGCTCATTAATCATATTTCCTGCCGCCTGTCAGGCTGCAGACGTCCCAAGCCCTGGGTGCGCTGGCAGCGCTCTAGCTGTGCAGCCGCACTTTGGCATCTCGTGGCCAGAGCCCCATCAAGCTGTGAGCGGGCTCTAGTGCTGCAGCTGTCTGTCTGTCTGAAGTGGACCAGCAGCGAGAACAGGTGATGTATAGGGCAGGCCGCGCCACAGCTTGTACAGTACCAGGTCAGGCGCGGGGGTCCACATATTAATGAACTGACATGCTCATGTTACACTGACGCCCTGCCTACTTTATTTCTCTTTTCTACACCATGCAGGGTGCATTTTAATGAAAGGCAATTGCCTAATTGGGAGGCTTTCTTTGCTGGAAGCCTTAAAGATTGCTGGCCGATAATGTTACTGTGTCATGAATGCTGTGTCACACGTGCTCCTAAGCAGTATTTATAATGTATCATTCTGAGCAGATTTAGCTAAGCTTTGAATATGTAAATATATTTTTACATATAAATTAGTTGACTTTTCTACAGCCTTCCACGATAGATCATGTCTTCAGCGCTGCACAAATTACTGAGTTTTGTACAATGAGGTTTATTTGCCCAGAACAGTATGTTTAGGAGCAATAAGCTAGAGAATCGGGCACACCCGATGCCCATAAATGTGTCAAACACTTTACAAAACGGCATAGTTAAACTTGCATACATTGAAGTTCGGTTTATTTGTGGTCAGGCAAAATACCAGCAATAATCCCTTTGAGCCACAACATTGTCGTGTTTCTTCCCTCCCCCTCACAGAACCATTTTGCTTGAAAGTTGCAAGAAGCTTTTAGCTTACCCTCTCCGTCCAGCTATTGCTGAACAGTTTTCACTGAGAAGGATTCTGTATTAAACTGGGCTGTAAAGGGTCTTGTTTGCATTAAAATGTTTCTTGTAAGTGATGGCCACCTTTATCCATAGTTTTGCACCAGTATCAGGTATCGAACATCTGCTTGGGCCTGTTGTATATGCAGCTTGGCTCCCTCCAGGAGTGACACTGGGCTTCATTTTATCGTCTATCGATAGGTGGAAGGATGTGTCTGTATTTCTTTTTATACCGCGTCTCACATAATAAAGCAACCTAGCATTGTTAACACTGTCACATTTGTGTCGGGGGATAACTGATGGACTGCAGTGTAATGTAATGAAATCGTTTTTATGAGAAAATAATTACAGTATAAAAAAAACTAGTTGCTGTTTAAAGAAGCCTTTTTTAATAGAGTCCTGGATGCTGGACATTGAATGGTGAATAGGGATTTAGGAGCCGGCTGTACGGCATAGTCCAATTGACTTCTTGAATGGAGAAAAGAGAATATGCCAAGGGAACACCCAATTCATATAATTTCTCTCTATTATGAGGGATAGTGTTTGCTGGCAACTCCACCAACATCTGTCAGTCTGGATAACCAGCGAAACCTATAACATCATCGCCAGTTGGGCACGCTACCACGTGCTTAGGAACTGCTCATTCTAACGGCATTCACACCCCTACTGCTCTTAATCTCGGTATATTGTGCAAAAGCCCATGTTTGAAATTTACCAGGTCTAAATTAAAAGACCGCCCAAGACATAATGTTTTTGGGCCAGAGTGTTTGATGCATTTTTTTCTCTGATTTTTGTTCTTCCATTAAGCTTTTTTCACTTGGTGAAGTATTTGGGAAAACTTCGTATGGTTTTAATAAAAGTGGTACGAAGTGTTTCTCATCTGGGCTTGTGTGCGTGCCTTGACCTGCGCGCGCGCCTCAGGCACGGGCTCACAATTTAGCACGAAAAACGTGTGGATGACGTGAGGTGGGGTGGGGTAAAAACAATAGGTGATCAGGAAAAGCCCTATTTGCGTGAAATTGTTGGTGAGTAAAATACTCAAAAAACGATTAGTCTTCGAGGTCATCACCTCAGGCACGGGGCTGACACAGTTATTCTTCACACAGCTCTGATGATGCACCTCAGGCATGGGCTGACACAGTTATTCACACAGCTCTGATGATGCACCTCAGGCACGGGCTGACACAGTTATTCTTCACACAGCTCTGATGATGCACCTCAGGCATGGGCTGACACAGTTATTCACACAGCTCTGATGATGCACCTCAGGCAGGTGCTCACAGCTGTTATTATTCACACAGCTCTGATGATGCACCTCACGCACGGGCTCACAGCTGTTATTATTCACACAGCTCTGATGATGCACCTCGCGCACGGGCTGACGCAGTTATTATTCACACAGCTTTGATGATACACCTCACGCACGGGGCTGACGCAGTTATTATTCACACAGCTCTGATGATGCACCTCACGCACGGGCTCACAGCTGTTATTATTCACACAGCTCTGATGATGCACCTCAGGCACGGGCTGACGCAGTTATTATTCACACAGCTCTGATGATGCACCTCAGGCACGGGCTGACACAGTTATTCACACAGTTCTGATGATGCACCTCACGCACGGGCTCACAGCTGTTATTATTCACACAGCTCTGATGATGCACCTCACGCACGGGCTCACAGCTGTTATTATTCACACAGCTCCGATGATGCACCTCAGGCATGGGCTGACACAGTTATTCACACAGCTCTGATGATGCACCTCAGGCACGGGCTGACACAGTTATTCTTCACACAGCTCTGATGATGCACCTCAGGCATGGGCTGACACAGTTATTCACACAGCTCTGATGATGCACCTCAGGCAGGTGCTCACAGCTGTTATTATTCACACAGCTCTGATGATGCACCTCGCGCACGGGCTGACGCAGTTATTATTCACACAGCTTTGATGATACACCTCACGCACGGGGCTGACGCAGTTATTATTCACACAGCTCTGATGATGCACCTCACGCACGGGCTCACAGCTGTTATTATTCACACAGCTCTGATGATGCACCTCAGGCACGGGCTGACGCAGTTATTATTCACACAGCTCTGATGATGCACCTCAGGCACGGGCTGACACAGTTATTCACACAGTTCTGATGATGCACCTCACGCACGGGCTCACAGCTGTTATTATTCACACAGCTCTGATGATGCACCTCACGCACGGGCTCACAGCTGTTATTATTCACACAGCTCCGATGATGCACCTCAGGCACGGGCTGACGCAGTTATTATTCACACAGCTCTGATGATGCACCTCACGCACGGGCTCACAGCTGTTATTATTCACACAGCTCTGATGATGCACCTCACGCACGGGCTCACAGCTGTTATTATTCAAACAGCTCTGATGATGCACCTCACGCACGGGCTCACAGCTGTTATTATTCACACAGTTCTGATGAAGCACCTCACGCACGGGCTCACAGCTGTTATTATTCACACAGCTCCGATGATGCACCTCAGGCACGGGCTGACGCAGTTATTATTCCCACAGCTCTGATGATGCACCTCAGGCAGGTGCTCACAGCTGTTATTATTCACACAGCTCTGATGATGCACCTCGGGCACGGAGCTGCCACAGTTATTATTCACACAGCTCTGATGATGCACTTAAGGCACGGGCTCACAGCTGTTATTATTCACACAGCTCTGATGATGCACCTCAGGCACGGGCTCACAGCTGTTATTACTCACACAGCTCTGATGATGCACCTCAGGCACGGGCTCACAGCTGTTATTAATCACACAACTCTGATGCGCTCTCTAATACTCTTTCCTAATAACTCTCTCCTCCTCACTATCAACTTCTCACTCTACTACTTACTCTGTGCGTGGGTGCTAATGCAATAGGTCTCGCATATGCAAGCGATGAAGCTATTCGCAATGTAATGACAATGTCATTTATTTATTATTAAAAAAAAAAAATCATGAGCAATGCCAATAGCTCTACCTTTAATGCTGCCGAGACCATTGCATTGTAAATGCTTGTTGCTTTTAATTTTGCATGGAGCTGTGCAAATTTGAGAAAGTCCCCTTCCGGAAGGCCAAATTTTATTTTTAGATCTTGAAATGTAGTGTGTGAGCCATTTACCCAAACATCTTTAACTGTTCTTATACCCAATCTTTGCCATTTCTTAGCCGTATGATCAAAATCAAGACCAGAGGTAATAGTGGATTGGAATAGAGGTGTGTACCGGTTAATTTTGCCTATCTGCATATGTTTGAGTACCTGATTCCAAAGTATCCAGGCGCTTTTAATGATTTCACCCTTAAATTGTTTGTAATAGGAATTTTCAGTCTTTCTTAATAAGAGGCCACTGGCTACTCGGCCAAGTACAAGTTCATAAATTGTAGGGATTGTGGTATTAGTTGTTCCAAAGACAGACGATGATTCTAAAATCATTGGTTTTAGATGTTTTAAAAAGGCTGCCCAATGATACAGGATAATATTCGGTGCTGTAAGCCCACCTCTATTGAAAGGAATAGATAAGTAGGATGTTAATACCGCGATGTCATCAGCGTATGCCAAAACTTTAGTTTCGTATTGATTACATAGAATTGGCTTGATATTATTATTTTCTAACAATTTTAGGATAAGGGGATTAATATAGAGGGCGAAGAGTAGGGGTGAACAGGGACACCCTTGTCTTGTACCTCTTTCAATATTAATATAACCAGATTCCAAACCTGACAATGATATTCTTGCTTTAGGTTGACGATACATGGATTTTATAGATTTAAGAAATTTAGGGCCGAAATTAAGACGTGCTATGGCAACCCATAAAAAGTTCCATGAAACACGATCAAAGCCTTTCTCAGCGTCAAGCAGGATCATAGACATTTGGCCCCCCGTGACTGACATGGCATCGAAAAGGGCAATAGCCCGACGAGTATGGTCAGTGGTCCCTTTTCCCGGAACGAAGCCATGCTGCCACAGAGAGACCAGCTGCCCAATGATCCCGCTGAGTCTGAGAGCCATCACCTTGGCATATAATTTGGAGTCCGAATTTATCAAAGAAATTGGGCGATACGAAGTCAACTGCTCTGGTGATTTTCCCTACTTGGGAAATACTATAATACTAGCCTCATCCCAAGAAGATGGGGGAATGCCATTGTACTGAACACCCAAAAATAGATCCAATAGTAGGGGGTTTAGTTGGAAACTAATGGTTTTATATATTTCGATTGGCAATTTATCTGGGCCTGCTGCTTTACCAGAAGATAAGAGTGATAAAGCTGCCTCAACTTCAGCCAATGTGATCTCGGCTTCAAGTTCTTCTCTAGCCGCATCGTCTAATAAACTGGTAGCTGCCGAATTATTAAGAAAGCCAGCCAGGAAGGTATCAATATCTTCTTCCGAATTGGTCACTTCTTCAGAGTATAAGTTTTGGTAATATTGTTGGAATTGTAGAATAATATCTGTCGGCTGGACATAAGTCCGTCCGCCGTCTACAATAGTGGTAATATTATTAGAATTTTTTTTGGGACGGGTTCGTAATGCCAATTGTTTACTTATTTTTTCCCCACTTTCGTAAGCTTTCTTTCTATAGGCTCTATAGGTTTGAGCGGCTTTCTGACTAAGATCAGTATTAAGTTCAGCTTTTAAGACCGCAACCTGAAGCCATTGATTATTTGCTTCTTTGCCCTGTTCAATCAAGGAGGTGTGCTCTAGTTCGGCTTTAGCCAGTTCAGACAGCTTTGTTTCATGATAGTTTCTTGTTTTGGTTCATGCGGCATATTGGAAACTGGAGATCTCTCCTCTGGATCACTGAAAGAATATCGACGGAGAGAATATCGACCTTCAAAAATATCGTTGAGAAAATATCGACAGTCAAAATATCGAGTTTCTATCTACAAACAGGTAAGTACAAAAATATCGAGTTTAAAATATCGTTAACAAAAATATAGTTGTAAAAAATATCGTATTTACTAGAAACAGTGTTAAATTAAATTAATATTAATAATTAATTACTAAAATATACTTAAAATTACTTAAATTAACTTATGATAAATAAATAATTAATGAAAGTTAAATAATAAAAAAAAAATTCATATTTATTAAACATATATATATAGTAATAAAATATAATAAAATAATACCCAAAAACTGAAAACTGACCCTGAACCCTAAAAATACCCCTTTACCCAAAAACTGAAAACTGACCCTGAACCCTAAAAATACCCCTTTACCCAAAAACTGAAAACTGACCCTAAACCCTAAAAATACCCCTTTACCCAAAAACTGAAAACTGACCCTGAACCCTAAAAATACCCCTTTACCCAAAAACTGAAAACTGACCCTGAACCCTAAAAATACCCCTTTACCCAAAAACTGAAAACTGACCCTGAACCCTAAAAATACCCCTTTACCCAAAAACTGAAAACTGACCCTGAACCCTAAAAATACCCCTTTAACCAAAAAACCCAAAACTGACCCTGAACCCTAAAAATACCCCTTTACCCAAAAACCCAAAACTGACCCTGAACCCTAAAAATAAAAATCGATATTACTTCACTTACCTTAAAAACGATATTACTTCACTTACCTTAAAAACGATATTTTGGCTGTCTATATTCTGTCCAGTCGATATTTTCTCCAAACGATATTTTCAACTCGATATTCTGTCCAAACGATATTTTGGAGTCGATATTATGTCTGTGTACCCTCTCCTCTTAAGGCAGATTTATATGAATCCCAAACTACGTTTCTAGACGTACTGAACCGATTTATATTAAAAAACTCTTCTGTCCATTTTTTAATGTGTGATATAAATTCAGTATTGGACAGTAATTTCCTATCAAATGACCAAGATCGTTGTTGAGTAAATAGAGGAGTAATTGTAACGGCAAGGATTAATGCATTATGGTCTGAGATTATTCTTGGAATTTTTTTAATATTCGATTGTGGAATAAGGTCTCCAGTAACAAACATGTAGTCGATTCGAACCTGTTTTTGATGCGGGTGAGAGAAGTAGGTAAATCCTTGATCGTATGAATTGTTGTGTAGCCACATATCAGTTAAGCCAAGATTACCTATAAGCCTCCTAACAGCTTTGTATACTCTGGGTTTACGTCCTCGATATTTTGTTTTGGAGGAAATATTAGATAATGGTGGTATTAATGAAATATTAAAATCCCCACATAGAACTAACGGGCCTTGCCAGGTGGCTAATTCGATCTCTAATTCTTCAAAGATTGAGGGGTCATCTTGGTTTGAGCCATATACAGTGCAAATGGTTATACCACAAGCAAGTTTAGTAATAGCCCATCTGCCATGAGGATCTGAAAGGTGTCGTATCCCTGATCCAAGATTGTTTTTTGCTAGTATTGCAACCCCCCTTATATTCGAGGATTGTGTGGAGACAGCCACTAGATTGTAGCCATTCATATTTAACCACGATTTTTTAGTCCATGGCACATGGGTTTCTTGAAGACAAAGCACATCTACTGGGTTTAATTTAAGCAGCTCAGCCAAGCGCCTTCACTTATCCCCTGTTAATAGCCCTCCAACATTCCAAGTTTGGATGCTTAATCTACCCATTATTTATAGGAAATGGTTGTAGCATCGCCTCAAACATATAAAACTTTATTATACAACAATTATCTAATTCTGTTAGTGTTTTATTGGGTACCCCTTTAAGTGTTTCTTTAGATGAAAAACCTGGTTCTTTTTTTTCGTTTTGTATTTTCACCCCCCGTGGTGACCCTCCCGTGTCCCCCCTTAACAAACTCCCTACCCTTCCCTTGAACCCCCCCATTAAGTAGGCAATCAGACTCACACAGAGTCTGGGTGATGTAGTCACAGCATAGTATCTAAGCTTCCGCTTTATAAGGTAGTTGACTCATAGAATTACGAAAAGAAAAAGTGGAAAGAAGGATAGGAGCGAATAGTTTGGATAATATAAATGATAAGCTAGAAGTGGTAGACAACAGTAATAATGCAAATATTAATACATATGTAACATCATCTAAGGATGTATTAAGCCATTAGTTACATTATAACAGATATTATAACGGACAAGCGGCTCCTTTCATACACTTACTGCATATTACAGAGAATAAGTAAGGTTTCTATTTCTTTACTATTCTGCAAATTTTAAGAAATCTGACCTAGATAAGCATTTGCTTTGATTTCTGATTGAAAAAATTTGGTAAGGCCGCCATGTACAATTTTTAACTTTGCGGGGTTATTGAGATACGCCTGTGCGCCTTTATCTTGAAACGGTTTGATCAAAGATCGAAGCCGCCAGCGTCTTTCCACAGTAACGTGGCAAAAGTCTGGTCTTGAAAAATATGAAAAGTCATTATACTGTACTTTGTGGTCAGGCCTAGCTTTATCGGCAACAATCTGTCGTACCAAAACATTCCCAAAATAAACCAAAATAGCTCTGGGATGTATCCCGGTTTCGTAGGGATATTAAATGGCATCCGGTGGGCTCGTTGAATCTCTGCATTCAAGTTCCAATCTTTGAGGGCTGGAAGGGACTCTTCTAGCAGTTTAACCACAAAGGCTTGGGTATCGCCCCCCTCAAGTTTCTCCGGGACGCCTAAAATACAGAGGTTGTTGCGACCAGGTTCTCAAGGACCAACTGTGCTGCCTTGCTCCTAGGACCCTTGTGAACCGAGGCTCTTATCGGGAGCTCCCGGACTTGACCCTACAGCCTGTCTTTAGGTGCCCCCCTCTCCTTCGGTGTATCGCAAAAGGCTACCAACCTTACCAGCCTCTCTGCACCACGACTTCCCAGGGCAGGAACACTAACTGCTGATAGTACTTTGGACCTGAAGGGGACCCCCGGAAACCTCCTGCAAATACCTGTATATGTCTTTTTCTCCCATAGGAAAGCATTACACGTAAAGATGCATTTAAGAGAACATTTAATTTACTTGTGAAATTCAATATCTCAAAATTAATTATTAGTTTACGTAGCTCTTGGTATCAAATTTTATATAAATATACAACTTATTTTTTTATTTGGTCTCAGATTTATTCATGAGTGTGTGTCTCATTCATTGCCTCTGAGTACAACAACTGCTTACCACCACCCTCTGATAAGTCTAAACTCCTCTCCCACATGACCACAAAAGAGAGAATTGAATGTTACCCTTTTTGCACCTGTATACCAATAAGGGATGCCTGGACTCTACAGAGTGTACTTTGCTTTAGCGCACTATGTAGAGCTTCAGCTTCCTTCAGATAGTGTCACGTGGGAAGCTGGGTTTGACATTCCAAACAGACGATGTGAAGCGGACAAACGTCCGGCCGCCTAACAAGGCTCTACTGATGTATAGAATAAAAAAGCAAGGTCCTGAAACACAAAAGTAACTCACACTTTCGAGTAATTTACACTTTTGAGTAAATGTACTACTTTTCGGCTGTTCACAAAATCCTACTATAACTTGACTTTCATTTCCTTCCACAATCCATTCAACTGTCCTCCCCACCCCTGCTGCGGGCCCCCTACCACTCACATTTAACGCATGCTTAGAGAAAATAGTAAATGTGCACATTATTTCAGACAGAACTGTGTAATTCCAGTCCACACTGTAATTCCCTATTCCATAGGGATTGACTCATGACAGCAGGAATCCCATGAGGAAAAGCCACATGTAATTCCAGTCCGTACTGTAATTCCTGATTCCTTGTGGATTGACTCATGACAGCAGGAATCCCACAAGGGAATGCCTTGTGTATTTCCAGTCCACACTGTAATTCCATGTTCTATGGGGATTCACTCATGATAGCAGGAATCCCATGAGGGAATGCCACTTGTAACTCCAGTCCGCACTGTAATTCCCGATTCCATGTGGATTGTCTCATGATAGCAGGAATCCTACAAGGGAATGCCACCCACTAGCACTAAATCTGGACACAGCAAATTTCTTTATGGAATTACTTTATACTGGTAACAAAACACTTTGTGCCAGATGTAGGTAAATACCATTTACCGTTTTTAAAATACCAAATTTTACTGATTCGGTATTTTAGAATGGGTAAATGGTACGCAGGTAATAATTCGGTAATTTTTACCGAATCTGTAAAATTCGGTAAATTTGGTAAATACCAAATCGGTATTCCCCATTCATTCCTATGGGCCACCAGGCCCATAGGAATGAATGGGTAATACCGATTCGGTAAATACCGAATTGAGGTTCCGTGAGAATCGGAACGACGTTTTCGACTCGTTCGAATATGGACTAGTTTGGTATTATGAACCGCAAATGACGAGTTCAGTGGGTGTACGTATTTTCGCTACACTACTTTGCACCGTTCGTCTTATTCGTGGGTTTCTTCATTTAAACCCACGGGTTCCATTTTAGATACAGCATCCATTTTGTCTCTTGCCCTCAAGTAGTCAGCGAACGGACACTGTTCGCTTCGTGACCCTGGGATTCCCAAGCTCTTGCGGAAGACTCGTGTTCCTTTGAGGGTGACTTTATGACGAGGGGGATGACACAGCAAAGGCAGATGATTCCGCTCGAAGCGCATCTCGCCGGCTGGTCTATTGTTTCAGTCGTGCATGCATATGGCACGAATCCTTTGATCCTGCAATCTTGCTTCCAATACTGCCCCCACACTCTCTTTCAATCTGTTGGACTGTCTTCCTTGCACCTGTTTCTGCCTTTTCTCTTTGCTCATTTACAGCCTAAATGGAATGTACTTAATGATGAGATGATGTGCTTTTACAGTTGGGAACCGGCGATGTTACTGTAATTATGTTCCGGGTTTCCGAAACATGAAAGCGACCCTTTTGTCATTTACTGTGGGAACTGAGTTGTAATCTTTTGTTCACATGTTGTGCAATGTCGGAAAGATGTATAAAAGGAGCGACCCACTTAGTGGAAGTTGAAGCAGTCTCCTAGAACATACACGTGTTGTACTTCTTGTGACTTCTGTATTCCCTGCAGTAAATAAACCTCGATCTTTGACGCCAAAGGAAGTGTCCCGTGTCTCTGTCACTTGTGCGCCAGAACAGGTAACCCACGAAGGTTTCAGGTGTTGTCCCCTGGCACCGCTGGGCCTTAGAATAGCCCAGTCCTTCAGTTGGCGCCCAGCACGTGGGGCGACATCAGTGGTACCGGTCCGAAACCCGACGATCGTGAGGAACTTCGTGTGAAATCTCCGAGGGAAGGTGCACCCCGCTTCATCGATCCTGTTGTCGAAATAAGTGGCCCGAAGACTTTTCCCGCGAAGATTCCCGCCTCCTGATGGCTGCGACGGACTGATGCCCTGACTGTCGACCTGGTTTGGCGCCTGGCGTAGACCTTTGTACAGCGAGACGATAGATGGGCCTTCCTGGTGACGCCATTGTTCTTTCAGTTAAGTATTTGTGGGTCGCTCCCAGTCCTTAGTTGTTGGTTCCTTCTTGGGACATTTGCTTTGTTGTTGAAACTTGGTTGTTTGCATGGTTCCATTGCATTTGTGGTTCTTAGTTGTTGGTTCTTAGTTGTTGGGTTTTATTTGACGATTGCAATTGCCAAAAACCAAGGGTCTTGCATTTTTGCAAGGACATCGTAATTCGATAAACCCTTGAAGTTTGTAAGACGGTTAGTGTGCACGATGCCTGGCCGTAGTTCTTTGTTTGGTTTCTTTACATGCCGCGGTTCGGATTCCCGACTAGAGGACTCATGTCCGATACCTCCGGTTGGAACTCCAATTTATGAGCTCTATAGTCGCCACGGAGTAGGTCCTATCATATATAATGATTTCTGGCTCCGTTACACTAAAAATGATGGTGTCCTTAGTTGGCCACCTCACGGAAGTTTCGAACTTGCAATTTTAGATAATCTTGAAGCCAAATTGTTTAAAAAGAAAGCTAGGCCGGCCATGTTTGATTCCTTTCGGTTATGGCGCAAAGAGGCCAAGCAGAAAGAAATCAAACAGAATAAGAAAAATAAGAGGGAAGGTATCATTACGGTAATGAGAAATGCAGAGCAGTTTCAGCGAGACAAAGAAGAGAAAGAAAAAGAAGTCTTTGCTAGATTGCATCATATGGCGGTGGATAAGTGTTATCCGGTTCTACCGTCAAGTTCTGATGAGAAAGAAGAAGTGGTAGAGGACCCTTTGTTGTCCTATCTAATGAAATCACCACCTCCATATGCACAGGATACTACAGTCCCTGTGGTTCCTCCTGTTCCCCTACCTGTTGTTCCGGCAGCTGCTGGACAGCCTGCCGTAGGTCCTGTTCTTCCGAATCCCCTTGGTCCTCAAATTGTTCTTACTCCCTTATCTGCTCCTATTCCTATTGCTCCCTTACCTGTACCTGCTCAGTCTATTGTTCCTGCTACTTCTGCTGTTTTGACTACTCCTACTGCTCCTACGTTTAGCCCTCATGTTGTTGCTCCTGTACTTCTTTCCTCTTCTCCTTCTGTTCGTAATCGTATACCTAACGCTGTCGCTAACCTTTATTCTCCACTTTTCGGACCGATTCTTGGGTCCGATGTTTCTGATGTCTCTCAGAGACGAAGTCAAATTCCTGGTGGTAGGGAGAGTGAGACGTTAGTAACCATGGCACGCAAATGGATTAGACATCCTGCTAAATATGCTCCGCGTGTAGTTTACGAGACGTTCTCTCAGTTTAATGAGCCCACACAAAGATTTGTGTTTGAAGAAATGTGCAAATCATTGAAGGAGGAGTGCGACGAGGATGAATTAGATAATGTACCGTCCGAAATGACTGAACTTCGGAATCAGTTTTCGAGCGGTATGATTGTAGGTGGTAACGTACGACGTGCATTAGAGCGTTTGTTATCTTTCCGGCCTACAGTACAACCTAGGGCATTGTTTAGCAAAGAAACTGAGGAATAGATGGCAACACCTGGTCAGTATCCCATGCGAGAAGTTCCACCAGTGTGGATGCCAGGTGATGCTACTGTCAATCCTGCTATTTTGCCACACTTCCAGAGAGTTTGGATACACCTCCCATGGAAACGATCAGAGGTTTTGCAGGTGAAGCAATCTTTGCCTGATCCACGAAAGAATCCCGCAGGTTATTATAAGGAGTTATCCCAACTTGTGGATGCTACCATCATGAACCTTGCTGATATTGACATGTTGTTCGGTAACGTAGTTCCGCAACCAATTTGGGCGAAAATTCGTCAAGAAAATCACGCAGCCGAGTTAGGCGGTGATTGGGCTGCTCTTGTGGCGGCTGATGCACTACAAGTTGGTGGGGCTAAGCCTGACCAGTTGATTACGGATCTGCCCCAAAGGATTATTACGCTTATGAAGACGCTTCTGCCAGCAATGAGAGTTAATTGGGATAAATTGTCTGCGTGCAAACAAAAGAAAGACGAGAGTGTCTCTGATTTCTTTACTAGATTTGAAGAGGCATTTATCGATCATAGTGGTCAGGATATGAGTACTGAGGGAGGTCAGCGACTGTTCGTTGATAAATTTGTGTCGAATCTGTTGCCTGAGCTAAGTAACAAGTTGAAAAATTCCGAAAGTTCTTGGTCTGTTTCCACCACTGCTCAAATATTAGCTACGGCTCAATATTATGAAAATAGAGAGAAAGAAGAAAGTGATCGTGTAGATAAGAAAACGAAGGAGCTTAAAACTAAGGTTTTGTTGCAGCAAGCGTATCCTCCGCGCTCAAATCAAAATGACTCGCAACAGCAAAATCGATTGCAACCACAGTCTTCTAGGACGCAGTCGCGTACTGACACCTCTACACCAAGATCTATGCTTGGTTATAATCAATGTGCGTATTGTAGGCTTGATGGCCATTTGAAGTTTAATTGTCATGCTCTACGTGACCAAAATAATGGCGTTTCGGCTCGAGGCGGTCGTGGTGGTCCTCAACAGGCACCACGAGGTAGAGGTCGGGGTACTTTTCAAAATCAGAACGAGCGTTCTACGTCCTCATCGGACTCGAACAATTGCTTTGACCAGCGCGATTCATCGTCTGGTAGATCTGCACAGTACCATGTGGACGACCATTACGTCGAGCATGACATCGATGCAGACGGTCATTACTAGGGCCGCCATAGACAAAGAGAGGGAGTAGTATCAGTTCCGGTTGATCAGAGAGGGCCTTACGTCGCAGTTGCCACATCGGGCGTAGTTGAGCCTTTTCTGTTGGACACTGGTGCGACAAAAAGTTCCATCATGCATTCGAAACTCCCTGGCGCACCTTTGTCTGGCTTAACGAATGTTTCCATTGGATTCTCTGGCGCCCCCGTTAGTAATCCGGTTTCTAGCCCTTTGCCCTTCACAATCGGACCTCGTGAGCTAGAAGCTCCTTTGATTTTGACTACTGGTTGTGGTGAGAATCTTTTGGGTCTGGATTTGTTGAAGCGGTTATATGCGACTTTGTATTGTTCTCCTGCGGGAGTGGAGCTTCCACTGGGTCAGAGAGTGATCTCTCCTATGTACTTGTCAACAGATAAGCTCCCACCGGAATTGAGTTCTCTTCCTGAGTCTTTGTGGGCGACAGGTCCCAATGATGTGGGCCTGTTGGACATATCGCCCTATGTCGTCCAATTGAAATCGAATGTGCGATTACCATGTATTCCCCAGTATCGTATCTCTCTTGATGGTGAACGTGCGCTGTTAGCGATCATTTACGATTTGATTGAAAAGGATGTAATTGAAGAAACTAGAGGAAATGTGTGTAACAGTCCTGTGTTACCCATTTTAAAACAAACTGATCCCTCTAAGCCTCCCGTGTACCGTTTTGTCATCGATTTGAGAGAGGTGAATAAAATTGTGATTCCACAATTTCCTGTGGTGCCTGACATTACGGCTTTACTGACTCTGATTCCAGCCTCTGCTTGTTGGTTCTCGGTAATCGATCTGAAGAATGCTTTCTTTAGTATTCTGATTGCTGAGGAAAGCAGAGATCTATTCGGCTTCTCATTAGGTGGTCGCAGCTTTAGATTTAAACGCGCTCCTCAGGGCTACTGTGAGAGTCCATCGATCTACAGTCAAGCTCTTAAGAGTCAACTTGATGCGTTTGTATTACCGGTTGGTGCGGCCTTGATCCAATATGTCTATGATCTGTTAGTGGCTGCTGACACTAAAGACATTTGCAAAACTGCTACAGTATCGCTGTTACAGCATCTATGTGATTTACATCACAAGGTGTCACCTTCTAAGCTACAATATTGTTGTCAAGAAGTAACCTACCTAGGTCACTTATTGTCAAAGGAGGGAAGAAGGTTGACCCCAGAAAGAATTGCAGCGATCGCTCGAATGACTGTGCCAACACCTCAGAGAGATGTACGTGCCTTTCTAGGTATTACGTCATACTGCAGGCAATGGATTCCAAATTTTTCATTACTAGCTAAGCCATTGGTAGCTCTCACGTGCAAGGATGTCCCGACTCCTTTGCCATGGACTGAAGAGTGTCAGACAAGTTTTTCTGAGTTACGTGATGCGTTGTGTTCGGCTCCTGTGTTAGGTACTCCTGACTACAGTAAGCCGTTTACACTATACGTTCACGAGAGAGAAGGTTGTGCGTTGAGTGTTTTGACGCAACAATTTGGCGGTAAGCAGCGTCCATGTGCATATTTTTCCTTGACCTTGGACCCAGTAGCTAGAGCATTGCCGCGTTGTCTAAGAGCGACAGCGGCAGCTGCGGTGTCCATCCGACAATCTGCAGGACTGGTCATGGATAATATGCTTACGGTAATGGTTCCGCATGCAGTTGACACTCTTTTGAATCGGACAAAAACTCAACATCTGACGAGTGCGAGGTTGTCTGGTTATGAGTTGACGCTTTTGGCAAGTCATATACAGATCAAGCGCTGTAATGTGCTAAACCCTGCAACATTGTTGCCGACTAGTATGGAATCAGATGATGTATCACCACATGATTGTTATTTGAGAACTGAAGAAGAAACGAAAGGTCGTGTTGACCTGAAAAACACTCCATTGACAGATCCCGATGGTACTTTGTATGTTGATGGTTCGTGTTTTAAGTTGCCGAATGGTGATGTGACGACCGCGTATGCTGTGGTGACGTTGAGTACGGTTGTGGAGACTGCGAGATTGAGTCAGAGTTCTGCACAAGCAGCAGAGTTGATTGCGTTAACGAGAGCGTGTGTTTTGTCTAAGGGAAAGCGAGTGAATGTGTTTACGGATAGTCAGTATGCCTTTGGTGTTGCACATAGCTTTGGACGATTGTGGAGAGAAAGAGGATTCATGACATCGCATGGTACCAAGATCCAACACGGACAGCTCGTGAACGATCTTTTAGATGCACTTACGTTGCCTAAGCAGGTGGCAATCATTAAATGTAGTGCGCATCGAAAGGTTACGGATGATATTGGTCGTGGTAATGCGTTTGCGGATGAGATGGCTAAGGACACCGCTAAAAACCTTGCAACCCGAATGTATGTTACGAGTTCAGTAAGGTGGCCTGCGGAGACTGGTATGTGTGGAGACACTGTTGAGAGCGTGAAAGCGATTCAGAATGAGGCCACTGAAACTGAAAAGACTAAGTGGAAAGAAAGCACGGGAAAGTTAGACATACATGGATGTTGGGTTGATTTGTCAGAATGCCAGAGGTGGATGTTACCGGATGCATATGTGCTTGCCGTTGTGACTATGGCTCACGGCATGTCACATATTAGCGCGAAAGGTATATGTAAGTTGTTGTCTCCTGTATGGAAGAATGATGGGATCGCTAAGTGTGCGGAAAGAGTGGTTAAGAACTGCATGGTGTGTCTGATGTATAATCCTGGCAAGGGCACTCCCACTCCACCTGGCCATTTTGCTCCCCCTACATGTCCCTTTGAAGTTATCCAATTGGACTTCATCCATATGGAGAGATGCAATAACCTGAAATACGTTTTAGTTGTGGTTTGCGCATTCTCCAGATGGATTGAGGCCTATCCTTTGAAAGATAATACTGCCCTGTCCACAGCGAAAGTCCTACTGAAGGAATACTTTCCTCGGTATGGAATGCCACGGATTGTATGGTCAGATAACGGAAGTGAGTTTGTGGGGAGCGTGATGAAGAGTGTGTGTAAGGGCCTTGGAATTCGACAAAAATTCCATAGCGCCAATCATCCCCAGTCCGCAGGTTTAGTGGAAGGGTACAATGGCACCCTGAAACTGAAACTTGCTAAGATTCAAGCGGCGACTGGTCTGTCGTGGCCTGATGCCTTGCCTCTAGCTCTCTTGTCGACCAGGGCGACTGTACATTCTCGAGTAGGACTTAGCCCATATGAGATTGTGTTCGGCCGTCCTGCAAACATTTGGGGAGTCCCGAGGCCCAAGAACTTCAGTGGTCTTGAATATCCAATGTTAATTGACTATCTTCATGATCTGACTGCTAAATTGAGGTTAATTCATCAACAAGTCTTTGAAGCTCTACCGGCACAAACAGAGGGTCCTGGACATCGGCTCCAACCGTGTGACTGGGTTGTCACCCGCAATTTCGGAAGGAAACGGAACCTGGAGCCGAGATTCGTTGGCCCCTTCCAAGTCCTCCTGGCCACAAGGACTGCAGTTCGGTTGGAAGGTCGAAAGAATTGGGTGCATGCCACCCACACCAAGAAAGTTCCGATTCCTTTGCCATCAGATTCTTGGGTGAGGACTGGAATTGCTGCAACGGAAACAGAGACCCCAACAAGATTTGTGCCGTTTAGTGATGCTCAACCTGTAGGAGACACTACATTACAGTCAGATATATTTGTTGAACCACCAGCGTTGGAGAATTCAAGGCCTGAACTGTCATCAGAACGATCGAACATTGTTTCACAATCTGAACAATTATTTGAAGAACAAACTCGTCCTGGAAGAAGCAGATATTTCCTTCGTTCTCGTGACAAAGACTAATAAAACATTTTTTTGTTTTGTTTTTCCCTTTGAATTCACATTATCCCTTACAGTTGCCACGAACATTATGAACAATTGAATCCTCTATTGATTTTGAGTCCTTTTTTATGTGTGTTTCTTTTTCCACAGCTAGGAGATTTACATTAAAATTGAATGTTTGTTAAATAAAAACCTTTCATCCGGGTTGACCGTAAGGCCGTGTGGGTACTTCCTTCTGTTTAGCAGGTTCCTGACACTAGGTCGGTTACTTTTGTCGATACCTAGGAACTCCTGGGAATTGATAATCGCTACTCAGAACGAAGTGCGTCAAGAACGTACGGACGGTTTTTAGAGGATGGAGTTTTCTAAGCTGTCGGAAGTAGAGAAGATGTTAGCGTCAAGATCTAAGCTTCATAAGCTTATTCGAACCAAATGCTTTCTGTTTCAGCTATTTTTGCTATTCCTGACTGTTTCTATGCTGTTAGTGGGTGGAGTGTATTTTGGAATACAGTCATTATTGCCTTCTGTTTCACCTACTTCTTCTTCTGTACCGAAATCTACTCCCACTGTTTCTCCATATTCCTTTCATCTCCTACCCCAACATGAACAGGTTAGACGTGCGGAATTCATGAACAACTCTTTTGTCCAGCTCCTACATCAGCATCAGTTGGTGATGAATACTACTAACTGTTGGGTGTGTGGGTTAATGCCACATACCATGGATAGGGGTATTCCGTATTTGATTCTTCCTTATAGCTCCCAGGGGTCAGCTCGAGCATTCCAAACTATGTTTCGTAGCGCACTAGATTCCTACCCCCATCGAGAGCCACGTACTGCAGACCTTGGTCCCGGCCCGTACCACAAGACTTTAGCGAGAGCGATTGCAGATTTAGATAGAGATATTTATGATGCATCACTTATCCCAGAGGAAGAGGTGCGAGCATACAAGGATCTGAGTGAGGCTGAGTATAGCATGTCAGTGGGTGACAGACAGCTTAAAAGCTCGTCTCCGATCTGGATTGTACCCCACCTCGGTAATTTCTGCTTGCAAGGACGTGGTCGAAACCCGCGAGCTCAGCTTGGGGAGAGTGCATGTACTGAGACGTATGTTTTGCCAACGCTCTCTTCCCCCGTTTTCTTGGCTGCCAAGGGTACATACTTCGTATGTTATGATCGCACATATACATGGTTGCCCCGTGACTTCTCAGGCACCTGTTATATTGTGAATCTTTTGCCACCAACTTTTACAGTTGCCTCAGACTATCACAAGATTAGAGTTGTGAGAGGCGTTGTTAGCAAAGAGGACACTGCTGGTCAAGAAGCAGGAGACTTCTTTAAGGGTTTCCTGCTGTTTTGGGGGCCTATGGTTAATAGTAGGAACCTGAGACAGTTGACTCGTGTGGTAGAATCGACTGCTAACATAACTGCGAGCGCTCTTGGTAACCTAACAGCAGAGCTCCAAGCGGATAGACTTATGACGTTGCAGAACCGTATGGTTTTAGACGTCGTTCTTGCAGATAGAGGTGGTGTGTGCAAGGTGATCCATTCGAGTTGCTGTATATTCATTACTGATAACGCTCCAACTGTATATCAAGCCATCTCAAAGTTGCACAAGATCTCCGAATCCATACACGTGGATGTAGGCGATTGGACGCTACTAGGATGGTTTTGGGGCCTAATGTCGACGTGGGGTTGGAAGAGTCTGATGATCATCGGGGTTGTTGTAACGTTCCTATTCACGTGTTGTCTTTGCGTACAATGTGGTCCTGCCTTATGTGGCCTCTGTGCTACAACGTGTATAAGACGGCCATCTGTTACCAAGGAAGCATTGATGGATAGAATAATGTTGCAGCAACATCTAAATGATCTGATGAATATCGAGATCGATTCTGATATCGACTAGTGCTTGCCTACATGAGGGCAAAAGGAGCGTCTGAGGTTCCGTGAGAATCGGAACGACGTTTTCGACTCGTTCGAATATGGACGAGTTTGGTATCTATGAACCGCAAATGACGAGTTCAGTGGGTGTACGTATTTTCGCTACACTACTTTGCACCGTTCGTCTTATTCGTGGGTTTCTTCTTTTGAACCCACAGGTTCCATTTTAGATACGGCATCCATTTTGTCTCTTGCCCTCAAGTAGTCAGCGAACGGACACTGTTCGCTTCGTGACCCTGGGATTCCCAAGCTCTTGCGGAAGACACGTGTTCCTTTGAGGGTGACTTTATGACGAGGGGGATGACACAGCAAAGGCAGATGATTCCGCTCGAAGCGCATCTCGCCGGCTGGTCTATTGTTTCAGTCGTGCATGCATATGGCACGAATCCTTTGATCCTGCAATCTTGCTTCCAATACTGCCCCCACACTCTCTTTCAATCTGTTGGACTGTCTTCCTTGCACCTGTTTCTGCCTTTTCTCTTTGCTCATTTACAGCCTAAATGGAATGTACTTAATGATGAGATGATGTGCTTTTACAGTTGGGAACCGGCGATGTTACTGTAATTATGTTCCGGGTTTCCGAAACATGAAAGCGACCCTTTTGTCATTTACTGTGGGAACTGAGTTGTAATCTATTGTTCACATGTTGTGCAATGTCGGAAAGATGTATTAAAGGAGCGACCCACTTAGTGGAAGTTGAAGCAGTCTCCTAGAACATACACGTGTTGTACTTCTTGTGACTTCTGTATTCCCTGCAGTAAATAAACCTCGATCTTTGACGCCAAAGGAAGTGTCCCGTGTCTCTGTCACTTGTGCGCCAGAACAGGTAACCCACGAAGGTTTCAGGTGTTGTCCCCTGGCACCGCTGGGCCTTAGAATAGCCCAGTCCTTCAGAATCGGTAAGGGGGTAAGACCTACAAGGGTGGCAGGGTGTCACATTGACACCCTGTTGCACCCCTGAATAGTGCATGGGTGCACATGTGGCACACATGCATGCCCTAAGGGCATGTATGTCTGCCGCAAAGCACTGTTAAAAAAGCACATAATTGCTTTTTTAACAGTTTTTGTTATTTATCACTGTAGGAACTGGGGTCACCAGTTCCCCAGGGGGTAGCTTGGCTCGAGCAGGTAGGCACCCGAAAGCTTAGGTGGTAAGTAACCACACAGCACAGGCATCCACTGAGACAATAAAACGCATGCAATGAATGACACCACTCCAGTGAGTTTGATTTAAATCAATAGGCTTTATCTATGATCAAGGTTCAGGGTAATCAAAAATCAGAGAATCTCTATTTCATCAAAGCATTTCATCAGAGGGGATTAAAGGGAGCAGTTCAATAATCAATGTAGCGTCTTGCAATAACCATTTCATTAGGGGTTAGAATTTCATTACTTAGCAATAAACATTTCATCGTGTCAGGAATCAGCATGTTATTAAACAGGAGCAAAACATTTCATGAGGCTGGGGTAAAACAACTCTGTAATCTGAAGCAAACCCTTCAGTAATCACTCTGTGCAGAAATAAACACTTCCTCATGCCAGGGTAAACATCTCCTTAATCAAGAAAGAACATTTCATTGGGAATAACCATTTTGGCAGGAAATCATAACCATTCCATTGCTCAGCATTAAATATTTCATTAGGCACTAACAAGCAAGGCATCAAGCCAAGGTGGTGATTTCCTTAGGCAAGAATGAACATTTCTTTTAACCAGAATGAGCAGGCATTTCTCCCATGGAGCAGGATTCAACATTTCAGTAACCAGAGTAAGCCTATATATAACCTTGTGCCTCAGGACCAGCAAATCGACAGCACGATTTAGCATTCCTTGGGGTCCTGCCTAGGGCAGATTGGAGACACCGGTACCCCAACAGGGGGCTAACTTTCATGGCCCAACGGTCACCAGAGGGCTTTAGTCACGGTCTGGCCCAGTTCTGGGGCCCTCTTCAACCTGGCATTAGGCAGAAGTACAACTTTCTGGAAATCAGGCAATTATAGACATTTCATTGTGCAGTAATGAACCATTCAACAGGCCGGGGTAAAGGTTTCATTAATTCCCAGGCAACATCTCCTTAGGCCAGCGAACTAACATCTCATCAGGAAAAGCCAGCATTTCATTAGATCAGAGTAAAACATGCATAAGGCTAGAAGGAGCATTTCATTAGGCCATGATAAACCCTGTAACAGGCAAAAAGGAACATTTCATTTAACAGGTCTCAATCATGGTTAGGGGCCTCAGGGTAATCGTTAGGACTGGGGCCTAGGCGATCCCCCAGAAGCAGTATCACATTAGCGTTCGCCTTTCCCCTAGTCAAGGGTTACTTTTGGGCTCACCAGTCAGTACAGGGCTCCTCTCCAATTCCAGCAGCCCTGCGGGCACAACTAGGGGCCAACGAGGCCCAACAACAGTCTTCCCCCAGGGGAGGGCAAACTCGGGGCCTCCTTCGGGTCTTCCGCCCTCCTCTCCGGGTTTACCTTGAGCTTCGGCTCTTCGGGGAGCCCTTGCGGAGGTTCCAGATGAGTGGGAGGGCTCCTTCTCTCCTCGGAGTCCTCAGGTAGGGTCAGGCGACAGCAGGAGTTAACAGGGGCCTTCAGTACAGCAGCGGAGGCCCCGCGGTGTTGAGGAACTGTCCCCGGGCTGAGGTTCAGACGGGGCCCGTGTTCCCTCTCCAGGGCCCCCTCATCAATAGAATTGGCTTCCCGAGCTCCGGGCTGGCCCAGAGCCAATCAGGGCCCAGCTTTGGGGAAGGCGCGGCAGCGGCCGCCTATCGACTTGCGGCCTTACCTAATGTAGCCGCGGGAGCCAATACATGTGCGGTGTTGGTGGGGGCGGGCCGATGACGCAGCCGGCGCCCCCGTCACGTGGTGGTGGTGGCGAGGGCTTAAGGGCCTATCGCGGCCCCCTACATTACTACGGCGGCCATCTCCTCACATCGGGGGCCCCCGCGACAAGGCAGGCAATTGCGGGAAGGGCCTCCAGTCGAGCCGGGCGCGCAGCGGTGAATGCCCATTCAGCGCCCCAGCAGGGGCCTTCGGGGATCACAGCGACCCAAGGTACAACACTAGCGGGCGTCTCAGCTCTTTGTGGACAGGTACTTCAGCGCCCTCAGCGCTCAGGCTGCAGCCGGTGTCAAGGGCCCACGCTTTTCAGGAAGGGGGGCAAATCAGCACGATGGAGGGCAGGATGGCGCTGGGTACTTATAGCGCCTCGGGGGTCACAGTGCTCAAATGGGCAGTAGCGCTTCAGCCGGCAGCAGGATGCAGGGATCCAGCGCTTCTCCAGGGCACAGAGGGGAGCGCTGGAGGGGGGCACACTTCAGTTGAGCAGGACAAGCAGTCCAGACGGCTAGGCAGTTATGGAAGCTAGCGCTAGGAAGATTGAGCGCTTAGCATCTCAGTCAGTTTAGCCAGGGGGATGAGGCAGGACAGCGCTGGGGACACAGGTAGAGGCAAGGGGGCGCAGAGATGGCACAGCCCAGTACCTGGTTGATCCCCAGCAGTCCTGTGGTAGTTAAGTTTCTTCTTGGCGCTTGATGGTTCCGGCGCCCTTTGTAGATAGCAGTTTCTTGGTTTCTTGAAGGGGGGGGTTGAGTTGAAGGCTGCTGACAGGATTCCTCAGCAGGTCACTGCAGGTGGTCCCTGGGTTCCCCTCCCGCCGGGCCTGATCAGTGGGCTAGTTCAGTGTTCCTCACACAGCTTGGTGGGCAGCGCCTAAACCCTGTCACCCCCAGTGGTATAGGTTTCTGCTTAGGCCCTACCGCCTAAGTCTCCCGCGTAGGGTCCCCCAGGTCAGTGAAGCCCCAACTGACTGAAACCTTTTCCTCCTTTTCTTTATATAAGCCCCGGTCAGGTGACCAACCTCTAAGGCGGCAAAAACAGACTCCGCCCCTATTCTAGAAGGTTCCAGGAGCTTCCCTAGTCTAGCTATGGGCAGGCAAGGCAGGCTGGTGTTGCAACAATGTTTAGGGGTTCCTGCCAGCTCCTGGCAACCAGAGTGCGCCTAAAAAGACCACGCTGCAGTAGCAGGGGTCAGTGGCAGCCATGTTGGGGGAAGAGAGCACCTGCACCTTAGCATTGATTTTAATATTACACAGGCCATCTCAACCTCACAGGGCCTATACAACTTTGTTACGATGGGGGGGACATCCTGAATTAAGGGAGCGAAAAGCGAAAAATTTCAGGGAAAAGGACCAAATCCAACACAACTCCCCCCCAGGCAAAAGCCAGGGTAGACCAATCATCACCTTGATGGGCTTCCCTGCTTGGGGTGGAAAAAGGTGGATGCAGGCCCGTAACTGCAATGGAATCTGCCAGCTCTTCGCCATTCAAGCCACCCCACTGGTGTTCCCTAGTGGGATGTGGCCAGGACTGGCCTCTAGACAATCCAGAAGCCTCTGGCCCTTGCGCTCTCACAGAGTGGGGGGCAGTAGCCCCAGGCCCGTAGTACCTTTTGACCACTCTCCTTCTCCCCTTGCAGCTCCAAACTGCCACTGGTCCTCCCACCTGGGGTCCGAACCCTCAGGCTGACCAGCCACCAGGGGCGAGGCTCTCCTCCCCCTACCTCTCCTTCTGGGGTTCCGCTCTTTCCTCCAAAGCAGGACACCCTCAGAACACCACTCACTCCCCAACCTAGAGTCTGGACCCTTAGGTTGAACTGGTGACAGGGGCGAGTCCTCCCTTCCCCTGCACCCCCTCCCAGAGTTCTGCACCCTCCTACCGGGAGAAGTACCCATGGAAGCAAAACCGATAGGGACCTTAATTACAGGTACCCCACCCTCCAGGTCAGGCAACTCCTGAACCTGAAACCCCAGTCCAGGATCTACGCCCCGTGGCTGGGCAGGTGCCAGAGGAGAGTCCTTCCTCCCTCCGCACCCGCTCCCAGAGTTCCGCACCCTCCCAGCGGGAGAAGTACCCCTGGAAGTCAAACCCAGGGGTAACTGTTTACAGACGTCCCACCCACCAGTTCAGGCAACCCCTGAACCTGGCACCCCAGTCCAGGATCTAAATCCTGCGACTGGTCAGAACCCCAAACCACGGGTACGCTGCCACCATTAGGACTTCCTGGTGCACTTAATTGCAAGGCTCTCAGCTCCAACTCCTTAAGCTGAAGCTCGTGCGCCAACTACCTCTCCTCCATTGCTAATATCTTTTCTTCCATTGCGAGCTCCTTATCTTCCCTTTCTCACTCCCTCTCATGCTCTAGCTTATCAAGCTCCAATCTCAATCGCCTCTCCTCCCTCCTGTCCTCATACTCCATTGACGACGCACTCCTCCTAGATATACTACTACCTGCCCCGGGACGTCTTCCTGGCAACACATTTTCACTCGCCACAGTGTTCAGTAGGTCTAGCTCTTCCTGGGTGGTAGCTTCCCCTGGTGTGCCCTGCCCCTCCTGTTTCCCATCCCCTCTCCCCTCTGGGTGGGCCCTTACCCATGCCCTCAAGGCAGTACAGAGTTCCTCCTTTGCGGCTCTCCGCCCAACCGGCACCCCCATCCCCTGACAAAATTCCCTTAAGTGCACCACTGTATACTCTTCAAGGTTGGCCAGCTGGAACTCCATTTTGACAGGTGGGGACCCAGATAAATAAGGGAAAGATACTTGGACGTAGGTAACAGGATTAGGTCAAAACAGGTCTCTATACACTCAGGTTTGACAGTGGGGGGTCAATTGATTAGGCTTGCATGTACGATAGGTGTCTAGTCCAATTGCGGCGCACTCTGTCTCACTGGAGGGTGCTGTATAGCCACAGGTCCTGATCCCACCGCTGCCACCAATGTAGGAACTGGGGTCACCAGTTCCCCGGGGGTAGCTTGGCTCGAGCAGGTAGGCACCCGAAAGCTTAGGTGGTAAGTGACCACACAGCACAGGCATCCACTGGGACAATAAAACGCATGCAATGAATGACGCCACTCCAGTGAGTTTGATTTAAATCAATAGGCTTTATCTATGATCAAGGTTCAGGGTAATCAAAAATCAGAGTATCTCTATTTCATCAAAGCATTTCATCAGAGGGGAGTAAAGGGAGCAGTTCAATAATCAATGTAGCGTCTTGCATGAGGGAATGCCACTTGTAACTCCAGTCCGCACTGTAATTCCCGATTCCATGTGGATTGTCTCATGATAGCAGGAATCCCACAAGGGAATGCCACCCACTAGCACTAAATCTGGACACAGCAAATTTCTTTATGGAATTACTTTATACTGGTAACAAATCACTTTGTGCCAGATGTAGGTAAATACCATTTACCGTTTCTAAAATACCAAATTTTACTGATTCGGTATTTTAGAATGAGTAAATGGTACGCAGGTAATAATTCGGTATTTTTTACCGAATCTGTAAAATTCGGTAAATTTGGTAAATACCAAATCGGTATTCCCCATTCATTTCTATGGGCCTCCAGGCCCATAGGAATGAATGGGTAATACCGATTCGGTAAATACCGAATCGGTAAGGGGGTAAGACCTACAAGGGTGGCAGGGCGTCATATTGACACCCTGTTGCATCCCTGAATAGTGCATGGGTGCACATGTGGCACACATGCATGCCCTAAGGGCATGTATGTCTGCAGCAAAGCACTGTTAAAAAAGCACATAATTGCTTTTTTAACGGTTTTTGTTATTTATCACTGTAGGAACTGGGGTCACCAGTTCCCCAGGGGGTAGCTTGGCTCGAGCAGGTAGGCACCCGAAAGCTTAGGTGGTAAGTGACCACACAGCACAGGCATCCACTGAGACAATAAAACGCATGCAATGAATGACGCCACTCCAGTGAGTTTGATTTAAATCAATAGGCTTTATCTATGATCAAGGTTCAGGGTAATCAAAAATCAGAGTATCTCTATTTCATCAAAGCATTTCATCAGAGGGGAGTAAAGGGAGCAGTTCAATAATCAATGTAGCGTCTTGCAATAACCATTTCATTAGGGGTTAGAATTTCATTACTTAGCAATAAACATTTCATCGTGTCAGGAATCAGCATGTTATTAAACAGGAGCAAAACATTTCATGAGGCTGGGGTAAAACAACTCTGTAATCTGAAGCAAACCCTTCAGTAATCACTCAGTGCAGAAATAAACACTTCCTCATGCCAGGGTAAACATCTCCTTAATCAAGAAAGAACATTTCATTGGGAATAACTCTAACCTGCACGCACTTTCACCCTCCTGAGGCGGATGCCGGGAGGTCTCTTGCCTTCTCTGAATTTTAATCCGATTTTTAAAATTTGAAATTGTGTAATTTTGTACTTTGTTGCACCTGATCGCAATAGGTGTTTGTGACACCCCTGTTGACCCCCCTTGCACTCAATAGTGCCTTAGACCCCTGTCACCCCCTCCTTTCTCGATCCGGACCTGCTCTCGGCCGAGTGTTGACGCCGAGAGCAGGGCACCGGTTTTGGCGGCCATCTTGGGTCAGGCTGTAATTTGTGACGCGATTCCAAGCGCCATAAAAGGGACGCGAAGGGAGAGTGCCGGTAACTCTAACCTGCACGCACTTTCACCCTCCTGAGGCGGATGCCGGGAGGTCTCTTGCCTTCTCTGAATTTTAATCCGATTTTTAAAATTTGAAATTGTGTAATTTTGTACTTTGTTGCACCTGATCGCAATAGGTGTTTGTGACCCCCCTGTTGACCCCCCTTGCGCTCAATAGTGCCTTAGACCCCTGTCACCCCCTCCTTTCTCGATCCGGACCTGCTCTCGGCCGAGTGTTGACGCCGAGAGAAGAGCACCGGTTTTGGCGGCCATCTTGGGTCAGGCTGTAATTTGTGACGCGATTCCAAGCGCCATAAAAGGGACGCGAAGGGAGAGTGCCGGTAACTCTAACCTGCACGCACTTTCACCCTCCTGAGGCGGATGCCGGGAGGTCTCTTGCCTTCTCTGAATTTTAATCCGATTTTTACAATTTGAAATTGTGTAATTTTGTACTTTGTTGCACCTGATCGCAATAGGTGTTTGTGACCCCCCTGTTGACCACCCTTGCGCTCAATAGTGCCTTAGACCCCTGTCACCCCCTCCTTTCTCGATCCGGACCTGCTCTCGGCCGAGAGCAGAGCACCGGTTTTGGCGGCCATCTTGGGTCAGGCTGTAATTTGTGACGCGATTCCAAGCGCCATAAAAGGGACGCGAAGGGAGAGTGCCGGTAACTCTAACCTGCACGCACTTTCACCCTCCTGAGGCGGATGCCGGGAGGTCTCTTGCCTTCTCTGAATTTTAATCCGATTTTTAAAATTTGAAATTGTGTAATTTGGTACTTTGTTGCACCTGATCGCAATAGGTGTTTGTGACCCCCCTTGCGCTCAATAGTGCCTTAGACCCCTGTCACCCCCTCCTTTCTCGATCCGGACCTGCTCTCGGCCGAGTGTTGACGCCGAGAGCAGAGCACCGGTTTTGGCGGCCATCTTGGGTCAGGCTGTAATTTGTGACGCGATTCCAATCGCCATAAAAACGGGCAGAGATGACTCCGCGCAGCGGACGCGATCAGCGGGCGCGCCGGATCTGCGCCGGAGTCGTGCCAGAGTCCTGCCCGTCTGCGCCCGTCCGCGCACGACCGGGCACAGGGCTTAGGGACTCTGGTACACGCACCTGCTATTCCTCAGGGGATCTCCTAGTATTGAAATCTGACAGCTATACACTATCTCCCGTTATATGTGCCACTTTAGAGGAATTTAACATCTTGCACATACCTAGCTGTAAGAACTCTAGTTCTCCACCCCCCCTTAAGCTAGCTACCCTTAATACCAGGTCATTGCAGAAACATCACCTGGAAATCTACACCCTTTTACAAGATGAGACTATTGATATCTTGACACTCACCGAAACCTGGTTGAGTGATGCCTCTTCCCCGGATATCATCGCCGCCCTTCCTAGTGGGTATGATATGATCTGGCACAACCGACCAGAGGGGGCCCGAGGTGGGGGTGTAGCAACGATCTTTAAAAGGCAGTTTACGGTAACTAAAATCTTAGCGGAGACCATAAGTACCGTCGACATATTAGGAATAAAAATCACTATGAACAACTCCTGTTTTACTATCCTAACAGTGTATTGCCCACCCCAAAGTACCTCAAAATTCAACGACCTCTTCTTCCCTATATTATCAGACTTATGCACACGTTACAAAAGCATCCTGGTAACTGGCGACTTCAATGTCCACTGGGATAAAAGCGATCATGATCCGCTAGCCCAGAAATTACAGACTACTATGACCTCTCTTGGTCTAGTACAACTTGTGGAAGCTCCAACCCACAAAAAAGGCCATATTCTTGATCTTATCTGGTCTTCCATGCCAAAGGCGGCCATTACAAGTATTACACCCTGTATCTGGTCGGATCACCATCTAATACTGTACGACATACCGCTAATCAATCCCCAGGCTAAACTCCCTTTAAAAACTAAAAAAGTGCGCCAATGGAAAAAAGTGAACTCTGACACCCTGGCCAAAACTCTGCCCAAATACAAACAGAATTCCATAGTCTCCCAAGGTGATTCCGACCTTGACTCAATGTATGATGCGATAACGACTACTCTCAGGAAATCAATCGATGAGCTAGCCCCCGAAAAGGTACAAAGAGTAAAGGGTGCAGAGAAAGGAGCCCCTTGGTTCACCCAAAGTTTACGCGAACATAAAAGAAAACTCCGCTGCCTCGAAAGATGCTGGAGGAAATCCAAAAAGGACACTGATAGGGAACTATATAGAATATCGTTTCAAACATACAAAAAGTTTATCGTCTTAGCTAAGAAGGACTACTACGAGACACGCATAAACAACGCCACAAACATCCAGAGAGAAACCTTTCAAATCCTAAAAGAGCTAAGTGTGAAGGAGGAAAAGATCGACATCTCGATCAACTGTGACACCTTTCAAGGATATTTCCTCGAAAAAGTTGCGATTATCTTGTCTGATATTAAGAAGGATAATCCAGTCTCACACATCGAACAACTGCCTCTCTTAAATCCCTCAACCCCTATCTTTACTAGATTCCCCGAAATTGACCCTACCATCCTGAGACAACTTGTAGCATCCACCAAGTCAGGCTCCCCTGCCGACCCGTGCCCACCCGATATCCTCCGACTAGCAATCCCGATCCTAGAGGATCAGATCTTACACCTCCTAAACACCTCACTAGCTACTGGCGCATTACCAACCTCCTTTAAAGAGGCACGCGTCAGACCCCTGTTAAAAAAGCCTGGGGCAGATCCATCCAGCCTGAAGAACTACAGACCTATCTCCCAGCTGCCATTTCTGTCAAAAGTGTTGGAGCAGCACGTGCTAAAATCTTTGTCATCCCTCCTGGAAACTCACCATCTTCTCCAGGAGCGGCAAGCTGGCTTTCGTACCCACCATAGCACAGAATTGGTAATGCTGTCTGTGCTGGACGAGCTTAGATGCATGGCTGACAGTAAAAAGCCAAGCGCCCTGATATTATTAGACCTTTCAGCGGCGTTTGATACTGTCAGCCATGCATTGCTTCTGGGAAGACTGGCCCGGTTTGGGATAGGAGAGCAAGCCCTTGAATGGCTAACAGCCTTCTTATCTGGGAGGACGCAGAGAATCCAGGTAGCAGATCAGGTCTCCGATGGGGGTGCCTTATCTTGTGGAGTCCCGCAGGGCTCTGCGCTCTCTCCACTCCTATTCAACTTGTACTTACAGCCATTGATAGAGTCCCTGGCAATTATGAACTGTAAAGTTTTCAACTATGCCGATGATACTCAGCTGCTGCTGAGTATCGACAATACACCATCGGCTCAGTCCATGGCCCAAGACATATTACGATTTACAGTGAACTGGATGTCGTCCAATTTACTGAAAATCAACCCAGATAAAACGGAGGTTCTCGTAGTTTCAACCTTGACCTCCCCCTGGGATGATCTGTTTTGGCCACAAGAACTCGGACCCTCTCCAAAACCGTGTCCTAGCGTTAAGAGCCTCGGCATGAAAATCGATCAGGAACTCTCGATGGCTAACCAAGTGTCTGCTGTAGTTGGTTCTTGTACCAATTTAATCAGGAAACTGCGGAAGCTTGTTCCCTTACTCTCACGGAATATGCTTCGAACCATTGTCTCAGCCACAATAGTGTCTAGAATCGATTATGGCAATGCGCTATACCTTGGCCTCCCAAAAAATCTATCCAACCGTCTTCAGGTCACTCTGAATGACGCAGCGCGCCTGATATTTGGAGTGCCAAGGCGGACTCATGCTTCCCCTTTGCTCTATAGGCTTCATTGGTTGCCTATGGTGCAAAGAGTTGAATTTAAGAGCATGTGCATCTGCCACAAAGCAATCCACGGACAGGCGCCAGCTTATATAAAAGAGAGACTTGAAATATACGAACCTAAGCGCGCCCTGCGATCATCCGGTTCTTTCCTGCTGTCCTGCCCACGCTTTAAGCTGGCAACTAAAGGAGGCAGATCCTTTTCAGTTCAGGCTCCGATCATCTGGAATAAGTTACCGGAGGCGCTTTGCAGAGAATCCAACCTTCTCCACTTCAGGAAGTCCTTGAAGACTCTACTCTTCAAAGACGCATTTACTTCCTAGTATCTGGTTATTAGCTCTAGAATCTCTCATATATTCATCTTGTTTCTTGTTGCTGCACTTGGTTAGTAGCGCTTTGAGACCTGTCGGTGAGTTGGCGCGATATAAAACCCAGTACAAATACAAATACAAATAACCATTTTGGCAGGAAATCATAACCATTCCATTGCTCAGCATTAAATATTTCATTAGGCACTAACAAGCAAGGCATCAAGCCAAGGTGGTGATTTCATTAGGCAAGAATGAACATTTCTTTTAACCAGAATGAGCAGGCATTTCTCCCATGAAGCAGGATTCAACATTTCAGTAACCAGAGTAAGCCTATATATAACCGTGTGCCTCAGGACCAGCAAATCGACAGCACGTTTTAGCATTCCTTGGGGTCCTGCCTAGGGCAGATTGGAGACACCGGTACCCCAACAGGGGGCTAACTTTCATGGCCCAACGGTCACCAGAGGGCTTTAGTCACGGTCTGGCCCAGTTCAGGGGCCCTCTTCGACCTGGCATTAGGCAGAAGTACAACTTTCTGGAAATCAGGCAATTATAGACATTTCATTGTGCAGTAATGAACCATTCAACAGGCCGGGGTAAAGGTTTCATTAATTCCCAGGCAACATCTCCTTAGGCCAGCGAACTAACATCTCATCAGGAAAAGCCAGCATTTCATTAGATCAGAGTAAAACATGCATAAGGCTAGAAGGAGCATTTCATTAGGCCATGATACACCCTGTATCAGGCAAAAAGGAACATTTAATTTAACAGGTCTCAATCATGGTTAGGGGCCTCAGGGTAATCGTTAGGACTGGGGCCTAGGCGATCCCCCAGGAGCAGTATCACATTAGCGTTCGCCTTTCCCCTAGTCAAGGGTTACTTTTGGGCTCACCAGTCAGTACAGGGCTCCTCTCCAATTCCAGCAGCCCTGCGGGCACAACTAGGGGCCAACGAGGCCCAACAACAGTCTTCCTCAGGGGAGGGAGAACTCGGGGCCTCCTTTGGGCCTTCCACCCTCCTCCCCGGGTTTACCTTGAGCTTCGGCTCTTCGGGGAGCCCTTGCGGAGGTTCCAGATGAGTGGGAGGGCTCCTTCTCTCCTCGGAGTCCTCCGGTAGGGTCAGGCGACAGCAGGAGTTAACAGGGGCCTTCAGTACAGCAGCGGAGGCCCCGCGGTGTTGAGGAACTGTCCCTGGGCTGAGGATCAGACGGGGCCCGTGTTCCCTCTCCAGGGCCCCCTCATCAATAGAATTGGCCTTCCCGAGCTTCGGGCAGGCCCAGAGCCAATCAGGGCACAGCTTTGGGGAAGGCGCGGCAGCGGCCGCCTATCGGTTTGCGGCCTCACCTAATGTAGCCGCGGGAGGCAATCCGTGTGCGTTGTTGGTGGAGGCGGGCCGATGACGCAGCCGGCGCCCCCGTCACATGGTGGTGGTGGCGAGGGCTTCAGGGCCTATCGCGGCCCCCTACAAAACTACGGCAGCCCTCTCCTCACATCGGGGGCCACCGGGACAAGGCAGGCGATTGCGGGAAGGCCCTCCAGTCGAGCCAGGTCCGGGCGGTGAAAGCCCAGTCAGCGCCCCAGCAGGGGTCTTCGGGGACCACAGCGCCCCAAAGTACAGCACTAGCCGGGCGTCTCAGCTCTTTGTGGACAGGTACGTCAGCGCCCTCAGCGCTCAGGCTGCAGCCGGTGTCAAGGGCCCACGCTTTTCAGGAAGGGGGGCAAATCAGCACGATGGAGGGCAGGATGGCGCTGGGTACTTATAGCGCCTCGGGGGTCACAGCGCTCAAATGGGCAGTAGCGCTTCAGCCAGCAGCAGGATGCAGGGATCCAGCGCTTCTCCAGGGCACAGAGGGGAGCGCTGGAGGGGGGCACACTTCAGTTGAGCAGGACAAGCAGTCCAGACGGCTAGGCAGTTCAGGAGCCTTGCGCTAGGAAGGATGAGCGCTTAGCATCTCAGTCAGTTTAGCCAGGGGGATGAGGCAGGACAGCGCTGGGGACACAGGTAGAGGCAAGGCGGCGCAGAGATGGCACAGCCCAGTACCTGGTTGAACCCCAGCAGTCCTGTGGTAGTTAGGTTTCTTCTTGGCGCTTGATGGTTCCTGCGCTCTTTGTAGATAGCAGTTTCTTGGTTTCCTGAAGGGGGGGTTGAGTTGAAGGCTGCTGACAGGATTCCTCAGCAGGTCACTGCAGGTGGTCCCTGGGTTCCCCTCCCGCCGGGCCTGATCAGTGGGCTAGTTCAGTGTTCCTCACACAGCTTGGTGGGCAGCGCCTAAACCCTGTCACCCCCAGTGGTATAGGTTTCTGACTAGGCCCTACCGCCTAAATCTCCTACGTAGGGTCCCCCAGGTCAGTGAAGCCCCAACTGACTGAAACCTTTCCCTCCTTTTCTTTATATATGCCCAGGTCAGGTGAATACCCTCTAAGGAAGCAAAAACAGACTCCGCCCCTATTCTAGAAGGTTCCAGGAGCTTCCCTAGTCTAGCTATGGGCAGGCAAGGCAGGCTGGTATGGCAACAATATTTAGGGGTTCCAACCAGCTCCTGGCAAGTAGAGTGCTACTATAAAGACCACGCTGCAGTAGCAGGGGTCAGTGGCAGCCATGTTGGGGGAAGAGAGCACCTGCACCTTAGCATTGATTTTAATATTACACAGGGCATCAAAACCTCACAGGGCCTACATAACTTCGTTACGATGGGGGGACATCCTGAATTAGGGGAGCGAAAAGCAAAAAATTTCAGGGAAAAGGACCAAGTCCAACACCCACCAACTTATAGTTGGTGGTAAATAACGAATCCTTACAGGTGAAAAGCACTCACTTGAGTGCTTCCTACATTTCAGATTCGGTAATTTACCGAATCGATATTCAAGAATGCAGTAATTTTCAGAATTCTTAAATACCGATTCGGTAAATTACGAATCTGAATTGTGCCACCTACATCCCAAATGCCTAATACTGGTAGGTAACGGCCGAAATTCGGTAACTTCTGCCGTTACCGACCAGTATTAGGGTTCCTACATCTGGCACTTTGTGAAATATGATGGTTAGCTGTGCCCTTTATGCACAGAAGCACACGGGTGATGACAAAATTACGGGCGCCGGCTCGCGAGGTTATTTGAGAGACATTCAAGTTAGTCTCTGTTTCGGATCAACTTTTTTCCACCACGTGTGGACTGTGGTAACTTTCCACCTTGTCTATGTGACACATAATCTTTGTCTATCACTACACGTTATTTTTTATTTTTTATTTTATACATTTTTTTAGACTGGTTTGCATGTATGAGAGTGTTTATTTTGAAAAGATTTGTCTAGATTGGCCATATTAAAAAATTCAACCTACAGATAATGTCAGAGGAACAAACATTCGCTTACAGCGAAGATCATATTAAAAAACTCCTTAGAGACCCTCCTTCGTTCGGCTCAGCTACATTCAGTAACTCTGCTCAGATAAATAACGAATCAGACAAATGAGTCTGCTTGAAGAAGAAACAAATACGGACAGACTTGCACGGCCACTATTTACTCCAACATCTTAGGTCAGGCACTATACCATCTGGACTGATAGTGAAAAACATACCAGTGATTTTCACTGAGGACAGTGTTTACAAAAAAGGTTTCAGTTTTATAGAGACCAAATGTAGTCGAGACCTTATGGTCTTGACTATAGAAACAGCTCAACGTCTATCAAAAATCCAACTGGAAAAAATTGAAAAACTAGAGACTGAAATTAAATCGAACCCTCTAATCCAGGATTCAAAGATCCTCCTTGAAAAAGTTGAGAAAGATATCCTTGAATTTAAGGATTACACTGTTCAACAAAAAGACAACAACTTCGAGAGAGATAAACGCAATTTTACCTTCGAAAAAGCTTATCCGTATCTTCAACAAGAATTCTATTCTAGACCTGAAGCTAGACGGTTCCTTTCGGATAATCAAGGCAGATCACGTACAAAATATCTCACCTTCTCTGATACTTCATCCTCAGGAGGGAGTGAGCCCGATCAGGGGACCTCACGTCCTCAGTATAACCGAAGAGGAGGTTTCTAAAGAAATTATCAACAACAGTATCAAGCGAATTATCAACCTAATTTCCAAAACCAACAACAACAACCTTTTTTAGGACAGGGCCAGCAAAAAACCCGCGGCAAAACAAGATTCAATCAACCATGGGAGATGTCAACAAGGCGGCAAAACTACAAGAACTAGCACCATATGAAAAGTCTCCAATTTACAATCTCTCGAAAGAAATTTTAACCACAGCAGAAATCAGTGTCCTAGAGAAGGGACTATCATTTGTACCATCGAAATTCACTGATTTCGTTCGGTTGAAATTGGAATTCATAGAATTTTGCCGAAAAATTCGATTGATTACATTTTTTTCTGACAAAGAAATACCTCCTCAACTTGAAACAACTGGGTTCAAGAAAAAATCTTCCTTCTGCCTGCCAGCACATAAAATACCTAAAGAGGTGATCTACTTTGAAAAGACCATCCTTTCGGCACTGGCGGCTCAAGAAAAGAAAAGAAACGGATATACAAAACCAAATTTATCTCAGGAACAAAAATCAGCTCTGCAATCAATCAAACAAAATGAAAACATCATTGTCAAACAAGCCGATAAAGGTGGATCGATTGTGATTTGGGGAACAGACGAATACATCTTAGAAGCAAAAAAACAACTTTCAGACCCTAAATGTTACCGAAAACTCAATATGGATCCCACGTCCGAATTACAACAAGAACTGGGCCTGATACTTCACAATGGACTCGAACAAGGTTTTCTTGGGAAAAATGAATTCAACTTTTTATTGAACAAACACCCACGAATTCCATTGTTTTACGTACTCCCCAAAGTACATAAAAACAAAACAACACCACCAGGCCGTCCTATAATTTCTGGATGTGACTCCTTATTTGAGCCAGTCTCGAAATTTATAGACTTCTTCCTGAAACCATTCACATTGACGGTTAAATCCTTTCTGTTGGACACCACAGACTTCCTAATAAAATTGGACCACCTACCATTCACAGAGAAACACGACCTTTTAGTGAGCATGGACATAGTATCACTCTACACCCAAATCCCTCAAGATCAAGCACTGGAGGTACTAGAGATCTTTTTGAATAAACGTGCGAGTCCATCTAAAATTCCAACAGAGTTTATTCTGAAATTGGCCAAACTAGCTCTGACAAAAAACTATTTCAAGTTTGGAGAAGACTTCTACTACCAGATAAAGGGAGTCGCCATGGGCTGTCCCTTTGCCCCGGAATTGGCGATCCTCTTTATAAGCCAATATGAGGATACTTTCATCCACAACAATAACCCATTCCACCAATGGATTGGTGGATGGGTACGATATATCGATGATGTTTTCTTCACATGGTCAGGGACCTTGGAACAACTAAACCAATTCCACGACTGGATCAATAACAGGACAGAGGATATTAAATTTACACTCCAGACCTCTGAGACAAGAATGTCTTTTTTGGACGTTGAAGTGTACTGTGCTAACGGACAATTGGTGACCACTCTATATAAAAAGAAAACTGACCGCAATAAGGCATTGGACTTTTCAAGTAGCTACCCAAGGAGTCTAAAACAAAATCTGCCAATAGGACAGTTTCTGCGCATCCGCAGAATCTGCACCTTTAAAGATGAATTTATGGACCATGCAAATGTCCTTAAAGAGAAACTCCTAACTCGCGGTTACCCAGCCAAATTACTCAAACAGGCGATCAAAAGAGCTTGGTGGACACCACGCGAAGAACTGCTGGTTAAAAAGCAAAACACCCATCAACAACGCACGGTCTGTGTTTCTACATATTGCCCTTCATCCAACATTCTTAAGAAACTGATCCATCAAAACTGGCATCTACTCAGAGACCTCGACACCCAGCTTAGGAATGTCCCTCTCTTCACATATAAAAAAGACAAAAGCATAGCGAATTACATCGTCAGAGCAGCCATCCCCAAGCCAAAAGTACCCACATTACGTGACTACGTGAACCTTCCACCTATAATTGGCCACCGAAAATGCGGTACATGCCTATGTTGTTCTTCGACCATAGAAGGAAATCTTTTTCAACACGCAGGAATATCATGGAAGCATGATCAGTTCACAAACTGCAAAACAAAGAACGTGGTTTATGGCATACTATGTTCATGCGATAAACTGTATATAGGAAAAACAACTCAGGAAGTAAGACAAAGGATGTCCCAACACAAGTCCAGAATAAAGAAAAAAGTGCTCACAGCCCCATTGGTTCAACATTGGATCGATGAGTCGCATGGAGAACAGGATTTTAAATGGACAATAATATCAAAAATAGACAATGACCCAAGAGGCGGAGATGTAGAGGCCAAGCTACGACAACGAGAGGCAATGCTGATTCTGAAATTTAATACCACTATACAAGGTCTGAACGAAATGTCCGAGCTTTATAACCTGTAATATCTCGTTCTACCCAATAGGCCAAGTTGATTAAACAGAGGATTATCACTACATTCGATATTTAACAGCTACATCGAATTCTAATACTTTGCACAACAGTGATTAGTGCAAAACCCTCAAACCCCTCGCAATGCAATATGTTGCTGTTCAACTCCTTGAAACTTATCTGTATTATGCTCAATGCGTCAACATCAAATAGCTGACTCGATCTCCCTTAAACAATGCATTTCGAAACTTTACGCAATTAAACTTGCCGAGAGCGAACTACATGGAACTACAGATCCCTTGAGTCATACACGGAGACACCCGGAAGTACCATCTATTCTATAGGTTGACCTGGAATGACTATCAGCGCATCTAAATTTGACGCAATTAAAAGTTGCCGGTAGCAATTTATATGTAACTACAGATCACTCGAGATACGCACGGAGACACCCGGAAGTACTACCCCTTTAAATAAGGACGACCCGGAAGCACTAACATCGCAAACACACAGGACTACGACTGAGCGAGGAGGAGATGGACGCCTAATCAGAGGTAATTGTTTTTTATAAACTCGACGTACACCGCCCACTTAATCTTTGCACAGATTAAGTTACGTAGTGTGTCCCATGTAGCGGACACCAACGCTGGACTGCGTTCTTGTTGATTCAAATAGACCACTGCTCATTGTTGGCATGAAGTGTGATACTCGCCATGCTAACCGTCCCCCGTTACTTCATTCCCCAGATTTGAATACGAGGCGCATAAAAATGTAATGACGGATTTGCATCCGGAACCTGCGGATCATTCTCACGGGAATCTTTGCGTGTATATTGGGACACGACAAGACCTGTTACTAGTGAGTATTTCAGCCTCCCCCCTCCAACTAGGGTTTCCTCTCAGCAAATGGGATTCTGATTTTTTGTTTTGCAATTATATTGCAGCTCATCACACCCTCGAGCCCCTTCAAAGCCTTTGACAGGTAACCTACTGATAGTATGCTGTTGACGAATGAAAGTTGAGACCCTCTCTGCTGAGTGGACTGACAGACTGTTTTTATTTATTGTTTTTTACAGACTAAATCTGTTTGGTCCTGAAGAGAATCCTTAGAATTGCCTAGGATTCGAAACGCGTCGACCAAGGTGGTAGTTGACGATTGGTGCCACGTTTGTGGCTTTTGATTTATTTTTGCTTGGACAATCACAAAGCAAAAAAATTGTCTTTCAAACGTTACTTTTTCTGATGTTTTGATCTTATCGATTTCATTACACCATCCTTTAGATTGTAAATAGGATTTGATTTCCACCTTGAATTGTAACCTAGTGACTCTAATTATTTGAGAAAATCATACCACCAACTATCACCGCCCCCTTAGCTATTGATTGGTGATTATTGTTTGTCTCGTGTATACGTGTCTTGTCTATCATTGTGTTCAATGTTGTATAAACCAGTTTTTTCATATATGTCCCCTGTTTATGAATTTGTTTCACTCCTCCGTATTTCCCAATAATGTATATGTTTTATAGTTGAAAATAAAAATAAAAAAATAAAAAAATAAAACGAAAACAAGCTAAATCAGTATAAAAAAATAAAAATAAAAGATTTATAGATTTCTACTCTAAAACTTGACTGAAAGAGTGGTCATTTGGAAACGAGCAATTGGTAGTTCGTTCTTTCATGGTGTTTTGAACTGCTGCACAGTACTGGCAATCTGTTTTGTTTCAGACAAAATTACTAGCAGCCGCAGAAGTACCATGAAACAAAATGCCTAGCAAGGCTCAGTGGTGTAAAATACCAGATAAAGCCAAGCACAGCCCACAAACTCAACGCTCTGCCAAAGTTCAAATGTAATTTTCTGTGTTTTATACTGTGCATCCCTGACAGGAAGTCCCATGCTACCAGTTTTTTTGAATTTTTACTCTAAGACACAGATGTTTTGAAATATACGAAATTGAGAAACTTACCGAAGACTGGGACATTCCATTAAAAGCGGCTTCAGCGCTCGGACTCCCTCGGGCCTCAGTGGAATCCGCTCTAGATGAATGCTCTCGACTCCTGAATGCTGTAAACAGAATGCGAGTGCTCTGAAATCCATGGAAGTCATCTCTCGCTCCATCGTACTTTTTGTTATACTTATGTGTTTCACACATACAGGTTCTGTTGTCACAAACTCTTCATCTTGAGTCTCGTACAAATATTGGAATAAGTCCACCATGTGACTAGTGATCTTGTCTCCTTCTTGGTTTAGTTTTTCTGTTATCCAGGCCTGTAGCACAGGTTTGATTTCTGGTGAAACCTTCCACTGGAGTTTCCTGTTTATCTTCTCCAGTCTCTCTGTATTGAGAAGGCCGAACAGGAAGCGCACGGTCAGCATCAAGTGATTGTTTCCTAGCTCTGTGTATTCCTTTAGTAAGTGGTTCACGGCGCTCTGCGGACTCTCTGTGTTCTCTGCGGCTCCATCCTTTCCTTCGAGTATGTAAAAGAGAGCCGCAAAAAACTCCTGGAAGCTCAAGTGGATGAAGCTGTAGAGGCTGACCTTATCAGTACATTGTTTAAAAATATTATTGTTCAGGAAGAGGGATTGGACGGCCGGTATGTCTACACCATGGTTAACTATGTCCTGTTCTTCAAATAGGATTTTCTGCTGATAGACGCCTTCCTCAGCCAAGGCACACAGACTCTTCATGTTACTGGTAATGTTTTGCTGCACAGGGTCTAAACCCTGCTGCTTCAATAAATTGAAAAGAAAAAGCAAGTAGACGGAAGTAATTGTTCTCAAATCACGCAAAGAATCCTCCTTCTGTTCCATCTGCTCCTTGATGACAGTACAGACAATCCAGCACACAATGGGCACAAAACACATGGTGTAGAGGATTTCATTTTCTTTTACTATTACGATAGCGTCTGCAGCTTGTATTTAATTTCCAAAGAACTTTGTAAAATATTCTTTCCTACCAGCTTCAGAAAATCCAAGTATCTCTGCGAAGCGTTCACCCTTCACACACCTTCCAAGGGCGTCCAAAGCAGTTGGCCTGGTGGTGATTATTTTATATGATTCCTTTAGATACCTTTTCCTTAATAAACTGAAGATTGTTTTACCCTCTTGAGATTTTTTATCAGGATCACCGGACAGCAAACCTTCAGGGATTTTAAGTTCATCGAAGCCGTCGATGATGAAGAGCATCCTTTCGGGGTTGACTTCGATCTCACCCATTGACAGGCGCGGCCCGCCTTCAATGCTGGGGAAGATGAGGTCAGCGAGCGGCCTCTCTGCCCTCAGCTGGTTGTATTCTCTGCAGTGGATGTAAAACACATACTCAAATCTGCCCCGGAAGAGTTTGCCCGATGCCCAGTCGAACATGATCTTTCGGGCCGTCATTGTCTTTCCGATCCCAGCCGCTCCCTGGAGCACCACAGTCCTGGGGACGTGTCCGTCCTTCTCAGGGGAAAATAAATCTTTGATGCTAGAGAATGAATCTGCAGCTCTTTCTTCCATAAGCTCTAGATGTCTCTCTCCACAAGACATTATTTCATGTTCTTTATCTTTCCTTTCACGGTAGTTCTTTAAAATGAGGAGCTTTGTATACCTTCCTTCTAAAGTCACAGTTTCACCGAATCTACTGTCATTATCTTTCATTTCTCTGAATTCATCTTTAATATATTGCTTGTACTTCCTCTTGTGATCTGTTTGAAAATAGAGACAACATATGAAAAATCTACTTAGGAATAAAATGTGAGTTAAGAGTATTACGGTTTAATGTAACTGCACAGTCACAATGAGCATGAAACACTACAGATGTATCTATAGTCGCCGCTACGGTTGGTTCTTGTTTGGTGTTATCAAAGAGAATAAGACATTAAAAAGTGACACGGTAATAACATCGGGGATTCTTTGTGGTCCTGAAATGACAGACTTTGGATTGAAATAAACAGGGCAGGAGCATCAAGGACATGATTCCCAGGAAAGAAGACTATTATAGGAAATGGAGGCTCAATTACAACTACATTTATTTCCTGAAAAGGTCTATCAGCAAAAAAAGAAAAACATCACAGGTTCATCAAACAAGGAGGCCAAAATACTTAAGATAAACAGCAAAGTTATCAGCTCAATGTCTTCCTTCCACAGTTGTCCTCACGCCCACCAGTCCACGTGCAGCCCCCCTTTAAATGCCGCGTCCTTCACTACAATGTCTGTGATGGAATCTGAACCCCTGAAGCAGTCGTGTGGGAGACTCTACATTCATCAAGAGAGTCAACATCGCTGATGGCGAGTGAAGGTCACACAGAGGAGCCGCGGGGGCCACAGTCCAGGAGTGGATCTAACACAATACCAATTTCAAGGTAAATGAAAAACTACAACTGCCCTGGTAATGAGGAAGGTGCCTGCTGATCCCGGGAACTACCGCTACCCCACGCTGAGCCATTCATCAGAAACCGTATAAACCTGCTAATATGAGTTTCCATGTGAAAATGGGGAATTAGGGGGCGTGGCCAAGATGGCGGGGTGAGGAGACGCTTTCTCCCGGAGCTCCCGACCAGGCCCTAACCCAGAGCCGTTGGAATCGCCAGTTCTCCCCCCCCCCGGCACCATACCGGACGGGGAAGGCGTGAAGACCGGCCAGGCTGCTGCGGGACCGGAGATCAGTCTTGCGGAGGACCGGGAGGCGAAGTTTGGAGTGCGGCGCGGATCGCCGCTGAACGGCGTCGGAGCCGGAGCGGAGGTGGGCGGCGCCTGTATCGGAGAGAGGAGTGGGTCTCTGCCCGGCGCCTGAAGGAACCTGCGGTAGCGCTGTGAGGGACAGCTGCGGTACGCTTGGGTGCCGCGAAGGTACAGGGTGACCCAGGACAGCGCCGGAGGCCTGCCGGGACGCCCCTCCCCCTGGGGTCGGCCCTTCTGCGACTCGGGGCCACGGCTGCAGCCTGGATCTCCGGAGGCTTGTGGGCCGGAAGGGCAGAGCCCCTGAAGACTCAGCCCGCGCAGGAGGCGTCGGAGAGGGGCCCGGGAGTTAACGCCGGCCGGAGCGCAGCGTTGGGGGTGCCTCCACGGAGCGGCCCACGACGAGCCCCGAGCGAGACCGGAGTGGAGGCCGGTAACTACCCCGGCACCAAGGGCGGTGACGCAGTTGGTGGAAGTACGCGGAACCGCCGGACCGCCCTGGAGGGAGCGGAGGGGGCCGGCGGACTGCAGACGGACATTGCGCCCCTGGGAGGAATGCTGGAACTGACTGGCCGCCCGAGGAACACGGGGGAGTCCCGCAAGTGAGGAGATAAGGGGAGGTGGCGACCCTGGCAGTGTGAGGCCTGTGCCACGAGGCCGGTGGTCAGGCTCCGGGCCTGACGCTTGCCCGCTACGACCCAGTGGACTGTAGGTGGTATCCGGTTCAAGGAGGGCGCCCCCACGGTCTTGGCGGCCCGGCAGCAGTGCTACTCCAGGGCGGACAAAGAGGGGAGTTATCACCGAGGGGCCCGCTGAGACAGTTCCCCCTGGAGAGTGGGATGTGAGGCGCCACCCGTTGACAATTGGGGCTGGGATACTGAGAACGGCTGGAGGAGACCGGACCCGCAGCTATCGAGGGGTCTGGCCTAGGAGTGAGAGGGTCTCACGAAACCGTTGGACACGAGGGCCTGAATGAACTGCGCAGACGTCTGGCTCATCAGCTATCGCGTAGGGAGTGCCTCTGAAGATCGTAGCCTTTTCGGCCCTGGGTGGACAGCCAGTGGAGGGGGGGGGGGACGGTGGTCAATAGCACGGCCTAAAGAGCGGACGCTGGCGTGGGCCTTCCGGGGTGGCATACCCGGACAGAGAGCAAGTGAATCCCAAACACCCCGTCCAGTGGAGCTGCGTGTGGTCACAGAACGGAGGACTGGCTGGCGGTGAGCAGCGGTGCTGCCCGGCGGAAGGAATGGCGAATCAGAAAGGTGGGAAGAGGAACGAGCGCACACTACCGGAACTGCTTGGTAGGTCCCAGAACAGGGGAGACAGGAATCAGCCATCACCGAACGCGGCGAGTGGCTCACAATCGGCAGGGGGCGGTGAGCCGCCGGTCACCAGGTCCTTTTTGGAGTCACTCTTTGGCACGTTGCGCGATGACTTTCAAGCGCTTAAGCAGGAAGTGGCCAGGGAAGTTCGTGAGATACGGAGGGAGGTGGATGGCCTAGGAGAGAGAGTGGCCGCGACAGAAGGCACTACGCAACGGCAGGACGAGGAAATTGCGCAGCTACAGCAAGAAGTGTTGCTCTTGAGGGACCAGCAGTTAGACCTCCAGGCCCATAATGAGGATTTGGAAAACCGCTCCCGGCGGAATAACATAAGGGTCCGGGGAATTCCATCGGCGGAGGAGGGATCAGATGTAGCGGGATTCCTGCGGGAACTCTTCAGAGACATATTGGGCGAGGCGGCGGATTTTCCAATAAGAATTGATAGGGCTCATAGAGTGGGGCCCCAGAGACGTGCTAATGCCCCACCCCCGGATCTCTTGGCCTTCCTTCCTGATTTCCCACTCACAGAAAGAATCATGGCGGAGGCCCGGAAAACACCCTCACTGGCCTTCCGAGGGCACCCGGTGGCCTTGTACCAGGACTTGGCCGTGACCACCCTACAAAAACGTAAGGCGTTTAAGATCGCGACAGACTTCCCAAAGCAACACGAAACGCCTTACTCATGGGGTCATCCTTTCCACCTTATTTTTAAGTGGAACGGTGAGGTGCATCAGCTGAGGTACCTGCAGGACACATGTGAGGTATTGGGGATCACCGCGGAGGAGGAGGAGTCCGCTACGCCTCGCAGAAGACGCACCTCGGACAACGGATGGCGCAGGGTCTAGAGGCGCAGAACACTGGCGGCGCCTCAACGTCCAAGCTCGCCCATCATCAGGGCCGAAATGGCGAGCGCCATCCAAGCTGCTGCGGGAGACACTACGATGAGTGATGGTGTCGTGCTGACAGCGTGAGATTGCTCCGGGGGGAGAACGACACAGCATTGCAGCTTTCGCAGGCAGGGGATCCTGTGGGGCGGGGAGGGAGCGGAGGGTGGAAGGGTGTGGCTGGACATCCACTTCGATACTTAACCGCGGACTTGTCCGAAAGGACATGGCTGGGACAATTCTTCAGAAGGTGCCGGGGGACCTGGAAGGGGAGGGAGTCGGGGGATGTTGGGGGACCGGGAGGGGTACAGGAGGGGGGAGAGTTGAGAAGTTGGGGACTGGGGGGTTGGGAGTTGGGTACGAGGTGGGGTGGGTGCAGTCCGTTCAGTGATCTGGTTGTTCTCACGTGGACCCAGTGAGGGTCATGTCGCTGCGTAGGCTCACACATCGATCTTCCCTATTTGGGACTTGTTGCGTACATCACTTTGTTCTGAAGTATTATGGCGTCCCTTAAGGTTGTGACTCTCAATGTCAAAGGGCTTAAAAACCCTGTTAAGAGGCGGGCAGTCCTGTCCTTGCTAGAGAACACACAGGCTGACATTTGTCTCCTCCAGGAGACTCACTTGCTCACACGGGATTGCCATAGATTACGATCATGCAAATTCCCCACGCAGTTTTTCTCATCGAACACCACCAAAATGGCAGGGGTAGCGATATTAGTGTCTGCTTCATTCAGGGGGGAGGTATTACACAAATTCGCAGAGCAGAAGGGGAGACTCTTAGCGCACAGGTTTAAACTAGGGACCCTGACATTTACCATCGGGACGATATACTGTCCGAATGAACAACAGGATAGCTTCATGCGCTCAGCACTAGTAGACATAGCGGCATCTCCAGATAGACACATTATTTTGGGCGGTGACCTAAATATGGTGTTTGACTCAGCTACAGACAGGTCAGCCCAGCGGTCCCCACAGTCGGGGGAACTATCACAGCTCACAAAGTCCCAATTAATAGATCTGGATTTTCACGATCTTTGGCGCTACTTGCACCCTGCAGACCGGGACTACTCTTTCTACTCTCACGCGCATAAGACATACGCTAGGCTGGACCACCTACTGGTTACTGGTCCAGTCAGTGCTTTGGCTACGACATCGGAGATGGGGGTCATTTCCTTATCGGATCATGCGCCGGTCTCGGGATCATTTTCTTTGCTAGCTGATCGGGGCTCTTGCGGGGTCTGGCGCCTTAGGGACGCTCTCTTACATAAGAAAACAGTTGTGCAGCGCGTTACAGAGGCAATCAGGGACTTCCAAACACACAATGACAACACTGATACCTCGGTAGCCACACAATGGGCGGCACTCAAGGCGGTGGTCAGAGGGGAATTCATTGCGATCTCCTCGGCAGAGAACAGGGATCGGAGGCAGAAGCGGGACGAGCTCACGCAAAACGTCAAGGAACTTGAGGAGGTGCATCGTCGCACGGGGGCCCCCAGGATCTGGAAGCAGCTGAAGGCAGCGAGGAAACTCCTGTCCTCTTTAGATATGGATAGGGCGGAATATGCGGCGCTGCGGCTTGAAGCATGCTTACTATACAGGGGGGGACAGGTGTGGCCGCCTCCTGGCGAGCAAACTCAGGGTGGCCCATGAACGCCACTGGGTGAAGGAGATCGCGGTTGGAGGTGGCGGGATGGTCTCGGAGGACGCACAGATAGCCGAGACCTTCCGCCGTTTTTATGCCGACTTGTACACAGGGGAGGACCTGCTGGCGCGGGAGACAGAGGATTATCTAGACTCGGTTACCCTCCCGTCCCTGGCACCGTCCCAAACGGAGTTTCTGGAACGAGAGATCCGGATGGAGGAGGTTATCACCGCCATCTCTAAGCTTAAACACGGTAAGGCCCCTGGCCCGGATGGCTATACGGCGCTCTTTTACAGGACGTTTAGTGCCACGCTGGCGCCTATACTGACGAGACTATTTAACTCCTTCGCCGAACCGGGGGCAATCCCGCCGGATCTTTTGCAAGCCACGGTGTCGGTCATACCCAAACCCGGGAAGGACAGGGCCCAGTGCAGCTCGTACCGTCCGATCTCCCTTTTAAACGTTGACCTCAAACTGTACACGGGAATTTTGGCGGCGCGCTTGGCGCTCTATCTGCCGGGTCTGGTGGAACCGGATCAGGCCGGCTTTGTGCCCGGGAGGCAGACGGTGGATAACACCAAGAGAGTGGTACATATCTTGGAAAAGGCAGCTCGGGTTCCCAGAGAAAGGATGCTATTGTCGGTTGACGCTGAAAAAGCGTTCGACCGGGTGCACTGGCCTTATTTAGCTCGAGTGCTGGAGAAGATGGGCATCGACGGGAAATTTCGCTCTTGGGTGTTTAATTGCTACCGGTTCCCGTCGGCGGTGGTGCGGGTGAACGGCTGTAGCTCTCAGAGGTTTAATATTGAGCGAGGCACCAGACAAGGATGCCCGTTGTCCCCACTCCTCTTCGCTCTGTATATGGAGCCTTTTGCCCAGAGAATACGGCAGAATCCGGACGCGATCTGCGTGAAAATGGGGGGATATATACACACGGTCAGCCTCTACGCCGACGATGTGATACTGACCTTAGAGGAGCCGAGGCACGCTTTGCCTGCGTGCGTTGCAGAGCTGGAGGCCTTCTCCCTGGTGGCGGGGTTCAAGATGAACATGGGGAAATCGGCGGCCCTGGATCTTTCCCTTACGCCTGCCACGCGCCGGGAATTGCAAGACCTCTTCCCCATGCAGTGGTCGACCAGTCAGGTCCAGTACCTGGGTATCCTGCTAGCGCCCACGCTGCAGGCAATAGTGACAGCTAATTATGCAACCCTGGGTAGAAAGATTAAAGAGGAACTGGGGAGATGGAGTAAAGGCCTGATATCCTGGCTTGGGAGAGTGGCGGCGGTTAAAATGACGGTCCTCCCCCAGATCTTATATCTGTTTCGGGTGCTGCCGCTGCAACCACCTAAAGGCTGGATTCAGCAGACGCAATCGGCCTTATCCCACTTCGTTTGGCAGGGCCGCAGACCTCGGATGAAGAGGGCACTCTCCGTGTTGGCACCGGAGTCGGGGGGACTGGGAGTCCCAGACTTGCGCAAGTACTTTCAGGTGGCGCAGCTGAGATACCTGGTGGAATGGAGTCGGTGGGAGACGGACAAGCACTGGCTTTTCCAGGACCAGGCGGTGGCTGGCCGTCTGTTGCAGGAAGTGCCCTTTCTGCGTAGAGTACATCGCCCTCCGAACCTCTATGCTTCTTTTGTTACGCGGGTCCCACTGAGAGTGTGGGATGTTACCAATCAGACACACGAGCTCACCACGTTTCCCTCCCCATTCACACCTATTGCGGACAACCCTGACTTCACGCCGGGGACTGCCCCGGGTGTCTTCACACACTGGCGGGCGGCTGGATGCAGGGCTCTTTTCCATCTGTACGGGTCGGAAGGGGTCCTCCCTTTTCAGAGTCTCAAGGAGGAATATTGGTTATTAGAGACGGACAGGATGCGCTACTGGCAGGTACGACATTGGGCTTTACAGCCACAGGTACGAGACTTGGCTGACAGGAAGCTACTGCCGTACGAGAAATGGTTGGCGACGCGTACTTTGGATGCAAAACTAATTACGGATCTTTACAAGATGTTGCAACCCCCCTCCACCCACTTTCATAATCCGGGTAGGGAACGCTGGAACAGGGAGCTGGGTAGGACATTGAGCCACAAGGAGTGGGACCAGATCTCGTATCGTGCGCGACACTCCGCTTATCACGTAGGACTGACTGACACATTCACCAAGGTATCAACATATTGGTACTATACCCCGGAACGGTTGCACAAGATGAATAGGCACATTGATAACGCCTGTTGGCGGGAGTGTGGACAACTAGGCACTCTGACACACGTTCTGTGGGATTGCCCGATATTGCTCCCGTACTGGAAGGAGGTGCTTGATGAGATCGATGCCCATTTTGAGATAGAGTTGCCCCGCTTTCCAGCATATGTCCTTTTGGGATTGCCTAATGGGTTGATGTATCCACTGAAATCACGTAGGGGTAGACAAATTGCAATTGCACTAGGCTTGGCGATTCAAAACATCCTAATACACTGGCGCACTACCACTGTTCCGTCCATTACGGGTTGGCTGCACAGATTGTGGCATGTCCTGGGCATGGAGAAACTGTCACTTATGGTGGCCGGGGAGGTGGAACAATTTGAAGACCTATGGCAGCCCTTCCATGCACTACTGGCCACCGAGTTCAGGGAATTAACCTGTCCAAGATACTTGAGATTATTGAGAATCACACCACCGATTGATTACACTGCTTAGCTGCCATTGGCCCTGGTTAACAGGGAGAGGAGGGTCGCAGGTGGATTCAACTACATTTAGCTGCGCAGGGCACTGTGAGGAAAATTGAATTTTGCCCTGTCATGTGTCCCTACGTGTTCCCCATCATATGTTATATGTGCATGATCGATATGCATATTTACCCCCTTGACCGAATAAAGACGCATTTATAGTTGTGTCCAACGTTAGTATGCCAGTTATCCAGTCCTCCTGAAAGCAACGTGAATTAGGCTTCTAGGCCTATGTTGCCAACGTCTTTACATTATGCACGATAAATCATCGAGTTGCACCCGTTTCTAGGCCTCACAGGGCCCGGACACCAGATTCAAGCCTCAAGTCTCCTGAATCACTCCGAGGAGCGATGCAGCCCCGCCCGCATCCCTGACCCTTCACTTACTCCCTGCCAAGCAGCGCGGTGCCCGGCCTGGCCTGCCTGCCTGTCTGCCAAGAATATGTTATGCCTACAGTTATCAGTTCAGCTCCCCGGTTCCACATTCCTAGCTAACGAACCGCATAAACATCTTCATCTATAGTCTAGTCTTCCTGTCTCCATGCAAGAGAATTACTGAATTAGTATCCATAGAAGATCCATAGCACACGCAATACATGAAGAAATATATGCATGCATTAGCCTTAGTGACAAGTAGCCTTTGCCCTGATGACTTTTAGATTCAAGCAACATGTACTCCAAACACAAGATATCAGATATGCTATAGGTACGGGTCGTTCTGACATCCCAGACTTCAGTCTCCTCTTCTAGTGCTAGAAGTCAGAGCCCCCAGCTCTCCCCAGTTACACGTCATGGCCCTTTTGCGCGCACCAGTATGTTAAAGGTTCCAGCTGCCCAGGTAGCCCCCTTCATGTATCCACGCACTTATGACACTTCTGTGACGTTTACATCACACACCTCCGTGCATGCCCTGTGCACGCCTTCTTTTCACGCCCATATGTTCTTATCTTCCGTTTGTCACTTGTTACGCCTACTGTATTCAATGCAATTGTACTGTTTTACTATATATACTGTATGATGTTAATATGAGGGCGCGCGACTTCCCTTTTTGTCCTGTGTCTGTCCCTTCCTGAACCTTAGCAGGTGATGGAACCCGATGGTCTATTGGCTCGAGCCTTCTAATTAAAGCCCGTATGACTCAGATACCACGGATTCTGCCTCTTATTTATTGAGCTATCCTTTTCAGTTAATGCATAGAAAAATAGTACCGGTATTTATTTACCACATAAATGGCGCCCGAATAAGAACGAGCCCCTTCCCCACGCGCCGGCGATGTAACGCAGGCCCCCTGACCCTTCTACAGCCGTGACGGACCCCTACTGTGCACCTGCAGATATTTCTGCTCAAGTCTACCTCAGGCCCACGGAGGAGATGGAGACTGCGGTCCGGCATCCAGACGAGGCGGTGAGGAAGGCGGATCGTTCCGACCAGAGCCCAAGCCGAGAGAGCAAGGTCCGAGGTATCCGGAGGCCCACCTGTTTCCGAAGCCCGAAGCCCGAGGCGCATGCGTAGTGCGTAGCAGTAACCAGACGTCGTAGCAGTCCAGTCCAGTCCGAGGCCTTCAGTTTTGCTTCCCGGTGAGTACCGTTGCTGGGGAAGTATCTAGACGGGTTCATTAATTTGTCCCCGGTCCGACGGGTTTGGGTACACAGATCCGGTCCGACGTGTTCACTTAGGTGAATACGGTATGACGTGTCTCTTTAGGAGACCGGTATGTTCTGTACTGTTTTAGCAGTGCATCCAGTAATTCTAGTAAGTCTGTTCTCTGGTATAGTTTCTCGAGAAATTCCAGTATTATGTCTCCGATGCATTATGTTTTCGATGTATTAAGTAGTATCTGTTCGAACTGTTTTTCATGTAATTTTGATGTCGTGGTATGAGTGATTTGTCTTGCTATTCATTACTGTGTTCATTGTGTATTGTGTTCAAGTTCAAGTGCGTTCAAATATGCCTCTGTTTTCAAAGTTACGTCAGATAAAAACTAGAAAAGCGTTACTCGAAGAATCAGTTCCTGTCCCTCCTAGGGACAGTCCTGGACATTTCATGTATCATAAACATGGCTTAGATGCCATACTGTATCTAGATTTATGGGTTGACTATACTAAAGATCTCGAAGAGAAATATAGATGGCCTGTTTCAGGAACATGGGATGCCAAGTGCATCATGAGAGTAGAGGAAGCATTATGGAAAAAGAAAGCCAGACAATCCCAGAAAGATGCCATAGAATTGTGGCGTAAAGAATCGCATAAAAGAACCGAAAAAGAATTCAGAAAAGCAGAACTAAGTAGGGAATCCTCAGAAAAAGCCCAAGAAAGGGAATTACTAGAAGAAGGTGAACGAGTTAGAGCAGAACAGTCAGACAGACAAAGAAATGCCCTTATTAGAGGTATGTATCCCCTTCTCGCCGAGGGTTTGCCGAAGGCGACCCCGGAAACACCCTGTAATTTACCGCCACCATTGGTCCCGACTAAGCTACGTCATAAACCGACTGCAGCTGAAATTTTCCTTTCTTCCTATTTAGACGACACTGTCCCAGAATATGCTAATACGAATCCTACCCCGCCAGTTCAACTTCAGCACCCTGTTAATAACGTAATTACTGTGCCTCCAGCCGTTGGTCCCGGGAATCCTGTTAATGTGCCCGTACCCCAGGACCAACCCACATTACGTACGCCTATTTTACCAGTCACATTACCAGCAGCCGCACATTCAGTATTAACTGACGATTCTAGTTCCGGAGGAGCAGGGGGAGGTATTCCTATCACCCCGCCTCAAACAAAACGACTAACGCTGAGAGACGCAGCGTTACAGCGCATGCCAAAAGTGGCTACGTACGAAGCCCTCAAAAGGTACCTTACTGATTGCAGATATGACCCAGTGCTAGGCGAAGATCACATGATAATATACTCCGTACGTTTACGACGAGTTGGAAACTTCTTGATTACCATATCAGATATGAAGGAACATTTAGACAGAATATATCATTTCATCCGAACAGGGGAGAAACCAGAAAGTATTCATGAAGCTATGGTACACAGGAAAGTCGAGATTCAAGGCATGATTTTGCAATTTTTAATAAATTGTTTAATAAGAGAACAGGATCATCCTGATAAAGATCAAGATGAGATGAAAGTCCTGACAAGATGGAGTGACAATATAGCAGATGGAAAACACAAGACACAAAATTGTATAGAAACCATGTACAGAAAGATTCGTAAAGAAATTGTAAGCATACACAAGAGGGAGAAAGCAAGGAGAGTAGCCGAGAAAGAGAATGACTCTTCAAACGAAGATGTAGATACCGAGAATCCCACCAGAATAGCGTATGTAGGTAGGACGAGACCTTTTGACAGAAACACACGCCTAGACTGCAAGAAAGCTTTTCCTCCTCCCGTACCAGAACAGTGTTCTCTTGAACATTTATTCCAGGCTACCGATAAAGTTCTGAAACTACGAATAGGTTACAGTGAGCTTAGTACCATGCATGAACAGGAACTAGCCCGATCAGCAGTTCGATGGACTAGTGATTCTACCACGTATTCAGACGAAGTAGTAGCTCAAATGTTTCTGAAACTGCCCCCAGACGAACAGCGACTGGTGGGTATGTACATGATCCAGCATCTCATTACACTGTACGAGAGTCAGCATTCTGATCCAGGTCCTTTATATAATGTATTGAACGAGTTACTCCTAAACCGATGGAAAGGTCTAGGTACCGATTTAATTAGTGTGTTCCTGACTCCACATTTTGTTCCTGTTTCACCCCCATTCTACATAGACAGACAGAATCCGTTGCGAGAAGTGCATCCTGTTAAGGGAACGGGGGGTGACCTTGAATGAGTATTTGTTTACACCCCTATAACGAAAATAGAACTACTAGAAATGAAAAAGTTAGTGCCCTGTCACGATAAAGATCCAGCAGGGTTCCACCGTGAATTAAAAGACATGCTCCGTATGGGAGAATACACGTATCCTGATATCATCAAAATGTTAAAGGTCCTGTTGCCTGCGGGCATATATGAAAAACTCAAAGAAAAAGAATGGGAGGTGGGAGAGAAAAAGATTGACTGGACCGCGTTAGAGAACGAGGATAACACACGAGTTCCAGGTACTGGTCTCGGGGAAAAAGCCAAAGAATTGCCCGAGTTGTTAATACAGGTCTTGCCAAGATTACTAGCTACGAAAAAGGAAGACTGGGATGCCATCTCAGCCTGTAAACAGAAACAAGACGAAGACACTAGTGATTTCTATTCCAGATTTGAGAAATGTTTCATTATTAATAGCGGTTTGAAAACAAGTAGTGAGTCGTATCCACATCTTTTTGTTACCAAACTAGTTGAGAATTCTTTACCACAAGTTAAAAATCGAGTATTAAAGGTCGAGAGTACCTGGCAAGCTAATACCCCGTCCCAAATGCTACAGATGTTACAGTACCACCAGAATAGAATCAGGGAAGAGCAAGAACATGAAAGAAGACGTATGAAAGACACGAAAATGAAAGTACTGGTTGCACAGTCTGTTCCAGCAGATAGTCAGAAGAGGGGTACGAATCAGACTACTCATTCTGCAGCTCCTGTTAAAGGGACATGCAATTACTGTAAACAGCCAGGTCATTACATAAAGAATGTGCCGTTCTGAAACACAACATAGCTACAGGTAAGACGAAAGAGAGACCGCGTCCTCCTAGACAGGAACAGGTTCCGCAGAATTCGCAACCACCGCAGAACGCACAACAGACAGTTACAGTACCGCAGCCTATAGCTGCCACACAACACGTTACACAGCAGATGTACCAGTATGCACAGTCAGATTATCCAGAATATCAGCAGTATTCATGAAACAGCCTAGAGAGGGAGGTTGGCTTGCCTCTCATCGAGGTTCCTGTAGATCAAGAGGGTCCCTATGTACACAGTCAGGTATTAGGGAAAGACAGAAAGTTTCTGATTGATACAGGGGCAAGTAGGACTACCATCAGTCATGACGAGGTTCCAGGGGCTCCACTCTCAGGCTCAAGAAATGTTTCCCTGGGATTTTCAGGAAAGCCTATTGTTAATGAAATATCGAAACCAGTTTCCCTAGAAGTTGGTCCATTGTACCGAACTACAGACTTGTTACTTACGAAATCATGTCCAGAAAATTTACTTGGTATTAAAACATTGAAAGAGTTAGGTGCTGTAATATGCTGTTCTCCGGAAGGAGTGAGATTGTTTTTACGTGATTTTAAAGGACATTATGTGTTAAGAGATTTTGATCCAAGATTACTGAATGTACCACAGCATTTATGGGCGCAAGGTCCAACTGATGTAGGTTGTATGCACATTACACCATATCGTGTCACTCTGAAACAAGGAGTTGTATTACCCCGAATTCGACAATACAAGTTACCCCCTGAGGCTGTAGCAGCCTTATCGAAAATCATTGACGAGCTCATTGCTCAAGGAGTAGTTGTAGAAACTGACTCCAATGTATGTAATTCTCCTATCATTCCGATTCTTAAACGTACTGACCCAAATGCACCTCCAGTTTATCGATTAGTGATTGACCTTCGAGAACTTAATAAATGTATCATACCCCAGTACCCAGTGGTTCCAGATATCTCTTCCCTATTGACTGCCATTGATTCCGAAGCTACGTTCTTTACTGTTATCGATCTCAAGAACGCATTTTTTAGTGTCCCCATTCATCCAGACAGCCAGTTCCTTTTCGGATTCTGTTTAAATGGAAGAAGCTATAAATTCACACGAGCACCTCAAGGTTTCACAGAAAGTCCTAGTATTTACAGTCAAGCACTTAAACGACAACTAGACAGTATTCACATGCCAACTGACACTGCCCTGCTCCAGTATGTCGATGATCTATTGATCACAGCCCGTACAGAACGTGACTGCGAACGTGCATCACTGACCGTCTTGTATTTTCTGGCAGAGATGGGGCACAAGGTGTCCCCTTCGAAACTGCAATTCTGTGTCCAGCAAGTGGTATACCTTGGACACTTACTGTCCAAGAGGGGTAGACAGTTGACACCTGATCGTATCCAGTTAATTGCACATCTTCCACAGCCCAAGACACAGAAGGAGGTACGAGCTTTTATCGGCCTCACTTCTTACTGCAGACAATGGATCCCTCAGTACGCATATCTAGCCAAACCACTGATACAGTTGACAACACAGGAGGCAGCCACATTGACTGTCCTCCCTTGGACCCAGGAACATACACTTGTTTTTAGTGAATTAAAGAAAGCTTTATGTAATGCACCTGTGTTAGCGACACCAAACTACAGTAAGCCTTTTACACTCTTTGTCACTGAACGTGATGGTACGGCATTATCTGTTCTCACACAAGATCAAGCAGGACAACACAAGCCTTGTGCTTATTTTTCTAGCACATTAGATCCAGTAGCCCAGGCTCTGCCTGCGTGCCTCAAATCAGTTGCAGCCACAGCTCTAGCTATCAGACAAAGTGATTCCATAGTGTTAGGACACTCCCTGACAGTACAAGTTCCACACTCCGTGGAAGTTCTTTTAAACCGAACACAGACTCAGCACTTGACAATTGCACGTTTAACAGGATATGAACTGACATTGTTTCAGCCACACATAGAAATCCGACGCTGCAACATATTAAATCCTGCTACACTGTTACCCTCGATTACATCAAACCCTGCCACACATGACTGTGTGGAAGTTATTACCACCATGACAAAGCCAAGACAAGACTTGACGGACATTGCATTACCTGACCCAGACCTGACACTTTACGTGGATGGTTCATGTATGAGAACAAGTACAGGAGAGTTAGTAGCTGCATATGCAGTGACCACTGAAACTGAAGTCATAGAAACACGCCGTATTGACACCCTGTCTGCTCAAGCAGCAGAGCTCATCGCTCTGACCCAAGCCTGCATACGAGCTAAGAACCTGAAAGTAAACATATATACAGATTCACGTTATGCATTCGGAGTCGTACACGACTTTGGAGTCCTCTGGCAAGAAAGAGGTTTCATGACCTCTCATGGAGCCAAGATTCAGCATGGCCCCCTCATTCAAGCTCTGTTAGAAGCAATACATTTGCCGACAGCCATTGCCATTATGAAGTGCAAAGCACATACGAAAGCCACTGACACCATTTCCCAGGGTAACGATCTAGCAGATCGAACAGCCAAGCTTACAGCTCAGACTCCAGACATTTCAGTTAACACGACAAAGACAGATGTTCCAGACCAGACGACTTGTATGACAGTTAAGGACCCTACACAAGATGTACTAGACATACAGACACATGCTACCCCAGACGAAATCAAGAAATGGTCTGAACAAGGAGGGGTCCAGACAGATCAGGGATGGTTGACGAAGGGAAAAGCCACATGGTTTCTCCCCGACTCTATGGTTCAAGTCATTATTAATACAGCACATAGTCCAGCACATTTAGGAGAAAAAGCCATGTTAGATAGTATTCAGAACCTCTGGTTTAACAAGCATTTACGAGCAGCAGCTAAGCAGAAAGTGCGTACCTGCATGATCTGTTGTCAGTTCAATCCAGGTAAAGGTGTTCCGGTGGAACAAGGTGGATTCCATCCTCCTGACCACCCTTTTGAAGTCCTCCAGATGGATTATATTCAGATGGATCGATGCCGAGGTTTCAAGTATGTCCTCGTAGTTGTATGCGCTTTGTCCAGATGGACAGAAGCATATCCAGTCCCAGATTACACTGCCGCGACCACTGCCAGGCAGTTGGTTCGTGAGTTCTTTCCGCGCTATGGTTTACCGAGGGTCGTGTATTCAGATAACGGACAGCCATTCTCATCCGAACTCATGAAACAAGTATCCCTTTTGTTAGGGTACCAGTGGAAGTTCCACTGCGTACAACATCCCGAGGCAGCTGGCCTCGTCGAGAGACATAATCAAACTCTGAAAATACGTATAGCGAAGGTATGTGCAGAGAAAGGTGTAGATTGGTTGGTAGCCCTGCCGGTTGCCCTTTTTTATATGAGAATGGTCGCTCACTCCCGTTCTGGTCTGTCATCTTTTGAAGTTGTATTTGGTCGTCCCCCGAACATGTGGGGTACACCTATGCCACTTAAAATCACCGATGTTGACAGTAATATGCTGACAGATTACCTAGCTTCCTTGATGTCTGCACTACTCTCTTGTCGTTCACAGGTCGCGGCTGCCTTTCCAGACAACACCCAGGTGAAACCGCACGAGGTCGTTCAAGGCGATTTCGTCCTCGTTAGGAATTTCGATCGTTCAAGCCCGCTGGAACTCCGCTGGAAGGAGCCGAAACTTGTTCTGATGACCACAAGGACCGCCGTGAAACTGGAAGGCAGGAAGGGCTGGCTACACTCCAGCCACATCAAGCGTTTCCATGGACTGCGTCCAAAGACTTTTTTCAAGGACTGCCCCGATACTGACTCTAAACTTCCCCTGTTAGAGAAAACTCCGCAGCAGGAGTATAAACTCAAATTAAGGTCTAGCAAGTCAGACAGTTTAATTGTTTAAGTCCCTCTCGGGTGAAGCGGTTAGACAGGTTCCTGACATGTATGAGATAGACCCACATAGTGAGAGAGTTAGGCGAAACTCCAAGAAAATACGTTATTGTAAGAGTCTGCGAAGCAGATGTGTTATTACGTTATTGTTTATGTTATTTCTGAGTCTTACGATCACATGCATAAGTATTACGCTACATGTATTTTTTCCTCCTCTTGGTTCGCATGTACATTTAACCTCTAATGATACAGTAGAGGACACTTTCAGTGAACTGCCTCCTCACGAGTTATCCTATCGCCTTGCAATGCGCAACAATACTTTTATACGTATTTTACACTATTCACACCAGACCAGCAATGCCACTAATTGTTGGGTGTGTGGTCGACTCCCCCCTTACCAGACACCGAAGGGAGTTTTGCCACTCTTTCCCTATCCGTTTTCACACAATAGTTCATGTGGAGCATGGTTTACGTTAACATCATCCTTAGACGATAAGTCCCTTCTGAATAGAACATGTTTCCCAGACAAGGAAGGTCTTTCCCATAGGACAGGGTTAGATCTAGAAAATGAAGTATATGATCTAGGTAATTTTTTCTCCAATTTCATGGTATTGAATGTTCAGTCCGAGACCACTCCAGACTTACCTTCTATAACAGTTCTACCAGTAAAAGGCGAATTATGGGTTAGAAAGAATGGTTCAGTACATCTAGGACACAGTGATTGTAACACTGTGGTCGAGTATAGTGACAGTGGGAAATCTACTTTCAAGGCCTCATGTCATTCATATTTTATATGTGGTCAGACCGCATATGTACGTTTGGGATGGAACATGTTACATTGCCTTCCTACTGCCACCAGTTTTCCTAGCCCCATCCGATTATCACAGAAATACACATCTAGTACACGTCAGACATAGAAGGGAGATCGAGTCCCCAATTGTCGATCAGACTGAAACTGCATTAGAACAGTATACAGATTTCAATAAAGGTTTCTTTTTCTTCATAGGACCTATCCAGAATAGTAAATTAATACGCAGGTTAACCAGAACCCTTGAAGCAGTAGTGAATGAGACTACTTCCGCTCTAGGTAACTTAACAGAAGAGCAATCTGCTATGAGATTTGTTGTCCTTCAGAACCGCCTTGTTCTTGACGTCATACTGGCCGATAGGGGCGGAGCTTGTAGAGTCATCGGATCTAGTTGTTGCGTTTTCATTCCTAATAACGCACCGTCTGTATATTCAGCAATAACTAGACTTCATAAAATAGCCCATCAGTTACACCAGAATCCAGGCACCTGGACATGGTCCGGTTGGCTCTGGAGTATAATATCTGCCTGGGGATGGAAAGTACTGTAATTCCTGGGTATAGGAGTAATGATCATATTCAGTTGTTGTCTTTGTTTACAATGTGGCCCTGCGATTTGCGGTTTGTGCGCTACATCTTGTATTCCCAGTCCAAAGTCCTATTCCCAAAAGATAAAAGACGAGCAAATGATGCTCTATGAACAGATAGATGGTACCATGAATATTGATGTTTCCTGAAGGAAACGTAGGGAACAAGGAGGGAATGAGGAAAATTGAATTTTGCCCTGTCATGTGTCCCTACGTGTTCCCCATCATATGTTATATGTGCATGATCGATATGCATATTTACCCCCTTGACCGAATAAAGACGCATTTATAGTTGTGTCCACCGTTAGTATGCCAGTTATCCAGTCCTCCTGAAAGCAACGTGAATTAGGCTTCTAGGCCTATGTTGCCAACGTCTTTACATTATGCACGATAAATCATCGAGTTGCACCCGTTTCTAGGCCTCACAGGGCCCGGACACCAGATTCAAGCCTCAAGTCTCCTGAATCACTCCGAGGAGCGATGCAGCCCCGCCCGCATCCCTGACCCTTCACTTACTCCCTGCCAAGCAGCGCGGTGCCCGGCCTGGCCTGCCTGCCTGTCTGCCAAGAATATGTTATGCCTACAGTTATCAGTTTAGCTCCCCGGTTCCACATTCCTAGCTAACGAACCGCATAAACATCTTCATCTATAGTCTAGTCTTCCTGTCTCCATGCAAGAGAATTACTGAATTAGTATCCATAGAAGATCCATAGCACACGCAATACATGAAGAAATATATGCATGCATTAGCCTTAGTGACAAGTAGCCTTTGCCCTGATGACTTTTAGATTCAAGCAACATGTACTCCAAACACAAGATATCAGATATGCTATAGGTACGGGTCGTTCTGACATCCCAGACTTCAGTCTCCTCTTCTAGTGCTAGAAGTCAGAGCCCCCAGCTCTCCCCAGTTACACGTCATGGCCCGTTTGCGCGCACCAGTAGGTTAAAGGTTCCAGCTGCCCAGGTAGCCCCCTCCATGTATCCACGCACTTATGACACTTCTGTGACGTTTACATCACACACCTCCGTGCACACCCTGTGCACGCCTTCTTTTCACGCCCATATGTTCTTATCTTCCGTTTGTCACTTGTTACGCCTACTGTATTCAATGCAATTGTACTGTTTTACTATATATACTGTATGATGTTAATATGAGGGTGCGCGACTTCCCTTTTTGTCCTGTGTCTGTCCCTTCCTGAACCTTAGCAGGTGATGGAACCCGATGGTCTATTGGCTCGAGCCATCTAATTAAAGCCCGTATGACTCAGATACCACGGATTCTGCCTCTTATTTATTGAGCTATCCTTTTCAGTTAATGCATAGAAAAATAGTACCGGTATTTATTTATTTATTTACCACAACTGGACGGAGGGGGCCGGGGAGAAAAGGGAGGGACAGGGTGGGGGGGAGTTGGGGGGAACAGTTTCTAGAAAATTGGGAGTGTACGGAGAGCCTTTTTCTACCTCAGGGTGTTGTTTACTATTATGCACATGGGTGCGGAGCTCACACAGCCTCTACTACGGTTGCAGGGTGTTTGACACTTCTTTAGGGGGGCTCCCAGGGCTGCAGCACGGATGTCATTGCTGGAATGTTTGTTCTATCTGTGTACTCCTTCAATAAAATACTTTAAACCTAAAAATGGGGAATTACATGCAGAATCGCTATTTTCTGCTCCTCTTTTGATGTATGTGGCATTTTTACCACTCATTATTCCCTGAAGACGTCTGACAGGATTATCCATGTGAAATCCGTCAGGAGGAAGTTGCGGGGTGCAGTATTTCCAACAAAAACTGAAATTCCAGTCCATGTTTATGAAGGGATTGGATTGTACCCTTAAACTCATAATGAAAGCCATTGTTGAGGGATTACTCCCAGATTTTCATGCCCACTGCTATATAAGGTTACAGAAATAATCAGTACTTGTCACAAACACATGGCTGGGACCATCACATATAGGCTGCAAGGACCTCCACACCGATTCATACTGCCCCAGAAGTGATGAAGCCGTGCCGCATAAGCCACCCTTTCTGCACCCTCAGAGCTGGAGTATTAAAGAGATACCAGGCCACAAAACGGAGCGGTTGAAAGGCAGGGGGGAATCTGCGGTTAGACAGAGTATGCACCAGAAAGAGGATTACAAAAGGTCAATAACTTGTTCTTTTTTTTTTATAACAAATTTTATTTGGTTATTTTGCCGTATAACGGGCGTTAGCCCTACAATAACACGCATGAGCAGAGGGATTATTTTTGCATCAATAACCATTTTCATGATGATAAACATTATCGGCCAAACATGCAGGTAAAACAATAATACAAACAATATGCAGACAGTGGTCAATCTCTACGATATAGCACATGAGGCCTCAGATTCACATTATACATTCCAACAAGGCAATAAGACAATCAGACGATATAGCATGGGGTGATACGCGTCAGGGATCGGTGAGTGGCACTCATGGGTCTTCCTCGGGTAGGGGTATAGGTTAAATCTGCGAAATGTCACCCATTATGTCCAAATCTTGCGATGTTTACTGGGGCAACCCGGGACTCAAAGACTGCAATCTCAGCTCCCATACATTTATCTAATGTGTTCTTCCATTTGCTCGTAGTCGGGGGAGATGGCGCTTCCACCCCTGTGACACCCAGTCTGACCCTGTGCCTCATGGGAACAGTCCAGCCCAAACTGCCAAGCCATGTCTTCTCCGTCCATCACCACCCCCTTTTGTACCGCTTTTGGCCACCATAAGTGTGGCAGGGTATGCTCAGACGTGAGTCCCTTGCTCACTTTGCCACTGGATTCAAGCAAGCCGGGCTGAAGACGGCTGGAATGCCAGAAACCGGTCCTCGGAAGCTTGTTTCCGGTCCAGGAAAGACATGGCTTGGCATTTTGGGCTGGACTGTTACCATGAGGCACAGGGTCAGACTGATTTGCATATAGCCATGTCTGAACTGGGGTGGCAGAGTGGGCTAAAGAACGGTGATGGATTAAACCCAGATCTTTTGACTGGGTGTGCGTGTTTGATTGATTCAGATGCTCTGTCCATCACCACCCCCTTTTGTACTGCTTTTGGCCGCCATAAGTGTGGCAGGGTATGCTCAGACGTGAGTCCCTTGCTCACTTTGCCACTGGATTCAAGCAAGCCGGGCTGAAGACGGCTGGAATGCCAGAAACCGGTCCTCAGAAGCTTGTTTCCGGTCCAGGAAAGACATGGCTTGGCAGTTTGGGCTGGACTGTTCCCATGAGGCACAGGGTCAGACTGATTTGCATATAGCCATGTCTGAACTGGGGTGGCAGAGTGGGCTAAAGAACGGTGATGGATTAAACCCAGGTCTTTTGACTGGGTGTGAGTGTTTGATTGATTCAGATGCTCCGTCCATCACCACCCCCTTTTGTACCGTATCTGTGAACATGCATGGAGAAACACCAAAGGGACAAAAAATAATCTAATCGAGACTGTGACCCATGGACAGTCGAAAGGTATGTGTAATCCCGCTCTGTAGCGTGGCATTTGCTCCATATGTCAGCCCAGTCCAATGTTGATGCCAGTGTATAAAGTTTAGTCGGGCCCGATGGTTGATGGGAATTTCAGTTGCGCTGTCGGTCTAAAGGCCCCATAGTGTTGTTTCAGTTGCCCCCCATCAGGGTCAAACCCGTTGGAATGGTTCCCCATAACCCCAAAAGTTTTTCAATAAAAGTAGCTCCTAGTGGAGGGGGGAGCATAGATACTGCCAATGGTGATCTGCTCTCCATATATCTTCCCCCTGATGAAGAGGAAGCGGCCCCTGGGATCATCCCTATGTGCTATATATTGAAACTGAACCCTACGATATATAAGGAGAGCCACCCCCCTGGAGCCCCTTGTGAACCCTGCTTGGTAAATGTGATAAATCCAGAAGTTGGCGAGGCATGGGACCTTTGTCCCCAGTAAATGGGTCTCTTGTAAGAGCAGGATATCTGCCCCATACCTCTCCGCCTGTCGTAGGACTGTGCCTCGTTGCACTTTATTCAGTAATCGAACATTCCATGAGACCACTGTTAGGTCCCCGAGGGGGTCTAATTCATTGGGCATTATTAAGTCCCAGGAAGGGGTTGGATGAAGCAAGATCTGCATAGAAGAAAATGTGGAAAATAACCCACTCTCTGCATGTACCTTGAGGAAAAGTGTCCTTCTTGTCAGGACTCCATTGTGTTTGCATTGCCATTTCATGTCAAACACCTCCGCAAGACCCTCCTGGTTGTTTCTGCAGATGTCTGACGAAGTTCTAACTGTCACGACCACCCTGCCCTTCCTGCTCCTTGTGGTTGAGCCAATTTTGAAAAAGGGAACAAAGAATTGGCCTCACCACCCTCGGACCGGACTTCTGCACGCACCCATCCTGTTTTGCAAGACTTGGTTACGCCACCTGTTTCAACATCCTCTTTTCTGAACCAAGACTGGCATGAATAAGCTACGTATTTTTGTGAGGAAAATGTGTGTATAAGGCTTGTACGCTGCAGAGTGAAGCAGCAGGCTCCTCTGTCTTGTCGCTGACGCGCTTGGGACTCTGTTCCATTGCCCGGGCTATACTAAATAAACCTGGATACGGTAGGATATGGTAGACTTGGGCGGTCCCCCTGCCACCGAGACCCCGTAGGTGGGTACCTATGGTTCTACAAATGGTGCCCGAATAGGAACCCCACGAGCACGAAGGTCAGGCCCGGTAGATGTGAGGAGGTGTACGGAGAGACTCCAACGGAGGTACCCTACCCAAGGGATTCTTGCAGTCCGGTAGCCAAACGACTCACCCACTGTTCCTCCCCGCCGGGTCTGGGCCACGTGACCGCGTCCTCGCTGGGGTCCCCTAACTGTGATTCCTATAACAGGACACGGCCCTGCAACTGCAGAAGAGAACTACCCCTGTCAGGTAAGGGTGGGCTGATCACCCACCAAGTCTGTATGGTCCTGCTGTTATTGACTTTTGAAAAAGCCAAGCCAGCGAGGTGAGTTCCCAGACCCATTGTTGTCTTTTATCTGTTTACAAACATGCCGGTCAGTAGTAAGTTTAAGAAATTATGTTGTTGTATGTGTACGCAGGACTCCCAGATGGAGGCAGCTTGTTCGCTTCCTCCAGAAGGGACCCCTGGCCATGCGATGTATGTTAAACATGGTCCTTCTGCCATATTGTTTGCCTCCTTCTAGGTAAAATATACGAAGCAAAGTAACTCAGAATTGCAGTGGCCACCTTATGGCGCCTTTGATTCCCAAGTTCTCGCCAACTTAGGAGAACAATTGCTAAAAAGAAAAACCCGCCCTTCTATGTTCGAATCTGTCCGATTTTGGAGGAAAGAGATAGAGCAGAGAGCTAAAAAGCAGAAGGCTCAGGAGAGAAAACAGGAACGTATGTCTATGGCTGACCATGCTAGGGAACACCTACAGAAAAGGGCAGAAAGATCAGTTGAAATAGCCGATAGGGAGCACAGACTCAGGGCTGTTACCCCGTTAGAGATAAGAAGAGACGAAACCAAATGAACGTGGAGGGGGATTCCTTGCTCAATACTATTTTGGATGGTCCGCCCCCTTATGCCCCTATGTATCCTGCCCTGCAGACTGCCCCAAAGCCTCATCCTCACCCCCCTGCCCCGCCAGCCTTGCCTACTCCTACGGCCTTGCCCGCTCAGCTTTCCCCGGTAACACCCCCACCCCCTATCCTATCCCCCACTCCTCTGTCTTTAGGCCCCCCATCGAGTTCCACTTTTCAGACGGCTCCAACACCCACCCTTCCAAACCCTGTACACCTGACCTTTCCTCCCTTACTCCTATCACACCTGAATCATGTTTTACTTCCGTGGGACGCAACTTACAGACACTCTTTATGACACCAAGGAGAGATTCCCTGCGATCTGCCATATGTTTTGCTGGTCTTGAAGAAACAGACGCACAGAGGAAGCAATGTCAATTCTGGATTAATGATGGGAATATTTACGGGTTTAAAGAGATATGGTCCACCTTTCCTCAGTGGACGACTATGCAACAAACTACCATGGCTGAGTACATGTGCACCTTTGTGATGAAAAGGTATGAGGCCTTGTTCTTGCAAATACCGGCAGGTCTGATTGAACTACGGTTGCAGAAAATGCAAGGACATGTGAATGGCGAGGAAATGTATAATGCCATCTCCACTCTAATTGCGTATCGTGATGCCACAACATTCCCTGACCCCCTTCCCGAAACAGCTATGCCCATGAGAGAGGCGGCTCCAGTCTATTTTCACACGGTCACTGCAGCGCAAAATAATGGTCAGGCAGTTGATGCGCATTGGCGTAGAGTATGGGTCCACGTTCCCTGAAAGAGATCAGAGGTTATGCAATTAAAGGGCCAGCTGCCTGATCCCCGAAAGAACCCAGCCGCCTTATATCAAGAGCTGGGTCAGATATGTTCTACAGGCATTCTTATTCTAGATGCTATGGACTTGCTCTTCGGCACAGTCGTCCCCACTGATGTATGGGATAAGATTCAGTTTTAGAGGCCATGGAAAATGCACGAGTGGGAGGGACAAAGCCAGATGACGCCATTTTGGCCTTACCAGGTAAAATATTGACGCTTATGAAAACAATGTTGCCAGAAAATGTTGTCAACTGGGATAAGATAAATGCCTGTAGGCAGCAAAAAGATGAAAGTGTGGCTGACTTCTTTACCCATTTTGAAACAGAATACAAGGGACATAGTGGCTTGGACCCCCGGATCCCAGGCTCTGGCCCAGTATTTGTCGATAAATTTGTCAGCAACTTGCTTCCTGAGATTTCCGCCAGGCTCAAGAAAGTTGAGAGTACATGGTCTGCCAAGACTAGGACTGGTATCTTGGCTATGGCACAGTATCACAAGAATAGGGAGAATGAAGATAGAGAAAAGGAAAGTAAGAAGGCTAGAGATCTTAAGACTAAGGTACTTCTGCAGCAGACTTATCCTCCCCGAGGTCCCGATGCCAGCGGTAATTTCAGACCACAGCCCCAACCCCCTCCGAGGGCTCGCCAGTCTACCCCCGCCGGCCCTCAATGTACGGGAGCCCTCCAAACAGATCAGTGTGCTTATTGTAAAGGGTACGGCCATTGGATAGATGAGTGTCCCGTGTTAGCTGAAAACATTCGAACAGGGAAGACTCGACCTCGCGCTCCTAGGGAGGGGAGGCCGACTAGGGACCATGGCCCGCCCCATCCACAGGACAAAGAACGTAGGCCCAGGGATGACGCTCCTGTCCAGCAACGCCCGGTCAATAGGTTTGATGAATACGTAGCAACACACACTTATTACAATGATGATTATGATAAAGATGATGAGACAGGGTTCTATCAAGCATAGGACAGCCAGGAAAGGGGTATTACTAGAGTGCAAACTCCAGTGGATCAAAGGGGCCCATATGTTCAAATTTCAGTTGTGGGAAACAGTCAGAATTTTCTTTTGGATACTGGGGCCACCAGGTCTTCTAATGCACGTCTGTCAGTCCTGTATGCACCCCTTTCTGGCAAAATGAATGTCTCCTTGTGTTTTGCAGGAACACCCGTGACCAGCCCTGTCTCTGAACCCCTCCCTCTCGATATTGGCCCCGCACATGTTGATGCTCCCTTGGTCCTTTCTACAGGTTGCAGTGAAAACTTATTAGCCATGGATTTACTGAAAGCTCATGTAGTCCCCAAGGTGTATCCCTAACAATTTCCCTCACCACAGCCTCCTATATGTATCTGTCCAGTCCCCTCCCACCAGAGTTGCAGTCTTTACCTTCCTCCCTCTGGGCATTATCAGACACTGGTGTGGGGTGTCTCAGCATACCCCCTCATGTGGTATGCATTCAGCCAGGTGCAATTCTCCCCCGCCTCCGGCAGTATCGACTACCCACGGGAGGAGAAGTAGCCCTTTTAACAATAATATCTGAATTGATGGACAAGGGCGTAGTGGAGGAGGCACATGGTAATATCTGTAACAGTTAGGTGATTCCTTTTCCGTGGGATGTGCGCACTTTTACTAGGAACTGATTATGTTCCTTATCACTTCTTTCACTGATAATGCCCAGAGGGAGGAAGGTAAAGACTGCAACTCTGGTGGGAGGGGACCGGAGACAGACGGCTGTGCATGCGCTGTCTTGGCCCAGATGTTCGGAGGTCATCATCGGGCATGTGCCTATTTTTTTCAGCTACCGTAGGTCCTGTTGCGAGGGCTCTCCCAGGATGCCTACAGGCGACCGCAGCGGCCGCACTCATGTTCCGTCAGAGTGCGGGGATCGTCATGAACTCCCCCTTGACTCTGATGGTTCCTCATTCTGTGGATACCCTCATTAATAACACCACGACACAGTACCTCACTAGCGCACGACTCACAGGATATGAATTGACACTCTTTTCCAGCCAAATTAACAACAAGAGATGCACCATACTGAATCCCGCCACCTTACTCCCACTGGATACTCATGATGCCCGTTTAGAGCCACATGACTGTATATTGAGGACAGAGGAGGAGACAAAGGGACGGGTTGGCTTACAGGATAATGAGGCAAAAAAAAACATTTTATTAGGATACCGACTCACCCCCTAATTAAAAACAGAACAGTGCAAGGGGCAGTTTAAACAAATAACTGCAAAAAACAGTTATTTGTTTCAACTGCCCCTTGCACTGTTCTGTTTTTTATTAGGGGGTGAGTCGGTATCCTAATAAAATGTCTTTTTTTTGCCTCATCACCCTATTTTAATCACCACTTTTTGTGTTTTGCACTGCATTGAATTCCCTTGTGATCTGATATCTAGTAACACATTCTCTGCCTGAAGTGATTGTGGGTCTGATCCAATACAGTCAATTACCTTTGGAATGGTAGCAAGTCTCTATGATCAAGAGACACACCATCTTGATAGATGGATGACCAAATGAGAAGATTGATCACTGCGATACATTGATGGGAATCCATTCAGTTGCTTTTGGATCTCACTAGCAATCACTTGATTTTTGCTCTCTTTTTCTGGCTTTGTGGGCTTTTATGTGACTTGTGTTCTGACTTACTCTTTGAGGAGTTTAAGCCAGTCGGATATATTGTTGGCTTTTAGACCCCCGGTTCTTTTTGTTCATTACATTGTAGTACAAGTGGATGTAAACCTGGGCAGGTCTTTAAATATCCCTATGACCCTTTCTCTCTCTGTGGTGTTTATGGTTGACTTACAGGATACCCCGATAGCAGACCCAGAAGGTACACTATATGTGGGCGGATCTCAGAGGGCCAGATGGTAACACATCAGCCGCCTAAGCACTCACGACATTGGAGCAAGTAGTAGAAACAGCTCAGATTCCACAGTGCTCTGCTCAAGCTGCAGAATTAGTGGCCCTCACTAGAGCCTGTGAGTTAAGCAAAGGAATAACGGTTAATATCTACACTGAAAGTCAGCATGCTTTTGGGGTGGCTCACAATTTTGGAAGACTGTGGAAAGAAATGAATTTCCTTACTTCACATGGGACAAAGATTCAACATGGCCCCCTAATTCTCCGATTGTTAGACTCCTTGACATACCCCAGAAACATGGCCATTATAAAATGTAAGGCCCCTAAGAAAGTGATAGATGATGTTGGGAAAGTCAATGCCCTGGCTGACCAGAAACCCAGCCAGACAGCTCTTAAGAAAAGGTTAGGGATGTATGTAGCAGGTCCCGCAAGGTGGGTGGCAGAGGGGGGATGGTAGAAGACACAGTCCAAAGTGTGCTTGATATTCAGTCCCATGCTACTCCTGAGGAACTAGGGGTGTAGAAAGAGCATTTGGCGAAAGAGGGAATTGATGGTTGCTGGGTCCGCACTACTATGGAAAGGCAATGGATGTTACCTGACAGTCATATGCTACCAATAGTTACGATGGCCCATGGCCCTGCTCACATTAGTGCAAAAGGGATATGTAAGCTGTTGGAACCTACCTGATATAATTCAAAGATACAAGCATATGCTGAGAGGTTGGTCAAAACATGGATGAGTTGCCTTATGTATAACCCAGGTAAAGGTACAGTAACTCCTGAAGGAGGATTCTCTCCTCCTACCTCTTCTTTTGAAGTCCTCCAGATGGATTACATCCAGATGGACAGATGTAACAATTTGAAATATGTCCTGGTGGTCTGTACCTTCAGCCGATGGGTGGAGGCCTACCCTGTCAAAGACTGCACCGCTATCACTACCGCCAAAATACTATTGAAAGAATGCTTCCCATGATTTGATTTGCCCCGTTGGGTCTGGAGTGAACACGGGACACACTTTACGGCTCAAATAATGGAGTAGGTCTGTTCAGCAATTGGTATAAAACAAAAATTTCATGCAGTTAACCACCCCCACTCAGCAGGTCTAGTGGAGGTGTACAATGACATCCTAAAGACCATAATGGCCAAAATTGTAGCCGAGACGGGTGTCACTTGGGTTGTTGCTCTGCCCCTGGCTCTGCTGTCTGACAGGACAACAGCCCATACCAAGATAGGATTATCCCCCCATGAGATTGTGTTTGGGAGGCCTGCCAATGTGTGGGGTGTCCCGCAGCCTAAGAAACTGTCTGATGTTGAATACCCTGTGTTGACTGATTATCTGTACAGTTTGACTAACAGCTTTCGTACTCTTTATCACCAGGTGCATGAGGCCATACCTGATAAAAGCGAGGTCCCAGGACACATTATCCAACCTGGCGACTGGGTTCTGTTTCGCAACTTTCAACGTACTAAGAGCCTCGAGCCCCACTGGACTCAGCCCCGTCAGGTGTTACTGGCCACCCGCACTGCCTTGAAAGTTGAAGGTCGGAAAAACTGGACACATGCAACACACTGTAAATGAGTGCCTCAGCCTCTCCCCTATGATCAGTGGGTGAGAGAAGGACGAGGAGACTCAGAAACAGAAATAGTGCCAACGTTTGTTCCATTCAGCGATGCCAGATTGCATTTTACATCTACGGAAGCAGAGAGTGACAGTTTACTGAAGGGAAAGGTGGAACACTCCCCTAACTCTGCTCAGCATCAGGAACAATTATTCCCCAACCATACTGATCCTACTTTTACCTGATATAACTTGCGTTCCAGAAGGATTCTTGCCCTTGACTTCGCTCAGGTACCTATGGGCTGTAGAGCTGTGATCTCCCGGCTGAGACCGGTGCTGGTGTGTCAAACTAAGGTACGCCCTAGGGCTCTTGGCACCTGCATCCAGTGAAGCAACCACCAATCTTATACCCCTGCGCTGGTCTAAATGTCACGCTAAGACCCGCAGCCCTTGGTATAATGAGAGTCTTGCCGAGCTTAAAAGAACTTGCTGGCAAGCTGAGAGGGCCTGGAGGAAGTCCTTTGATCCCGTGTTAAAATCGCTGTACTTTACCCAGCTCAAGAACTACCATAGAGCCATCTGTCAAACTCGGGCTGCCTATTATGCAACTGAGTTCTCCAATAGTCCTAATCCTTCCAAACTTATCTTCAAGGTACTTAAAGATCTGATGGGGAAACGGACTACCTCGATAGAAATCTGCACGGACTCACACTGTGAGAGTCTGGCATCCTTCTTCGTGGAGAAGGTGCAGGTAATCTACCGAGGTTTTACATCTTCCGTTCCCGAGGAGGCTCCTAGTGCTGTGAAGACTTTGGTTTTGGAAACTCTGTCCTCCTTGCCGGCTATGTCTATTGAGGTATTTGATACTCTGAGCCTTAAAGTTAAATCCGGCTCTCCCTTAGACCCGCTGAAGCCGGAGCTTTTTACGCTGCTCCCGCCTATGTGTCGTGAGCCCATCCTGGATCTTATCAATCTTCCCCTCACTGAGGGCGTGGTTCCTCCCTCCTGGAAGCAAGCTGTGGTCAGCCCTATTTTGAAGAAACCCAATCTTGACCCCTTGCTCCCGGAAAATTACCGGCCCATCTCCCTCCTGCCTTGGACCGCTAAGGTCATTGAGGCACACGTGAATACCATCCTGTCTACCCATCTCTCTCGTAATAACATTCTTGACGAGAGTCAAAATGGGTTCCGCTCTCAACACAGCACTGAAACAGCTCTGCTCTTTATGACCGAGCATTTGCGGTCAGTGCTGGATGCGGGGCAGACTGCGGCGCTCCTATTGTTAGATCTGAGCGCCGCATTCGACACGGTGTCTCATGACATTTTGTTGCGGCGTCTGGAGGAAGTGGGTATTGGTGGGAAAGCTCTTGAGTGGTTCCGCTCCTTCCTTTCGGACCGTTTTTTTAAAGTAGCCATTCCACCAGGCCAGTCCTCGTTCCACTCTCTGGGAGTCCCTCAGGGCTCCGCTTTAAGCCCTACATTGTTCAACCTGTATGTGAAACCGCTGGCTGCTGTCGTCAGGGAATGTGGCCTTACCATGACATCGTACGCCGACGACACGCAGCTGGCGGTGACACTCAGCGGGGACCCTGAGGTGAATGCCCCCAGATTCCGGGCAGGACTTATAGCTGTGGCTAAGTGGATGCGTAGCAACTGCTTACAGCTTAACGCTAAAAAAACCGAGGTCCTGATCTTAGGGAAGCAGACGGAACTTTGGGGTGACCAGTGGTGGCCTCCCGAATTGGGGGCTTCTCCTACTTCAGCGGCCGAAGTTAAAAATCTGGGGGTCTGGCTGGATTCCCATCTTTCTTTTGCCAGTCACACAAAGAAGACAGCAGCTACCTGTTTCGGTATCCTGCGAGGACTGCGACCTGTCCTTAAGTTCTTCGACCCCCCCACGCGGCAACTGGTGGTTCAGGCCTCCATTTTGTCGCGATTGGACTACGGGAGTGCTTTGCTACTTGGAGTGAACCAGGCTGAGGCTTCTAGGCTTCAGATTGTGCAGAACGCTGCTGCACGCGCCATCGTGGGCCTCCCGAGACGATGTTCTGTCTCCTCTGTCCTGACCTCCCTTCACTGGCTTCCGGTTAGACAGAGAATCAAATTTAAGGCTCTCTGTCTGACATTTAAGATTTTGAAGCTTTCCTCCCCCCCTGCTCTTGCGGGCCTCATTTCTCCGTATTTCCCCACACGGTCCCTCAGGTCTGAATCTCACCATCTGGCGATTAAGCCTAGGTTCAGACTGAGTAGGATGGGAGGGCGCTCTTTTCGTGTTCTGGCGGCTGATTTATGGAACTCCCTCCCTGTACACATCCGTGCCCTGGATAGCCTTACTCTTTTTAGACGCGCCATTAAAACTCACCTGTTCGCTTCTGTTAATTGATCTTTCTTCTTTTCAGCTCTGACCTGTTGTGTTGTGGTATCTGATCAGGCGCCAGGACGCCCCTTCGCTGGGGCAGCTGTGCGCCTGTTAATTGATCTTTCTTCTTTTCAGCTCTGACCTGTTGTGTTGTGGTATCTGATCAGGCGCCAGGACGCCCCTTCGCTGGGGCAGCTGTGCGCCGAATAAAAGTTATTAACATAACATAACATAACAATCATAGACAGCCGCTAGTGGTCCCTGGCTTAGTACAATGGCAGCCGTTCAGTACACCCAAGTCCAGAAACGATATGTCAGTCTCCCACATAGCAAGTGCTTCATGGCCACCGTGGTGATACTGTTTGTCTCCCTCATCTTGCCTATCATCGGTTAGATGTTACTGTTCTACTATCCTGTTACCCCACAAACTCCTACCCTGACTCCTGCGGAGCATCAGTGTTAGACCTGACATCATTGGGGTGAGTCTTCCTTCCATTTTTGACGGATTGCCTCCTCTGTTTTGACCTATCTTTACTGGTTGTATGTTTTGGGCCCTGTGCCACTGCTAATCAGTGCCACAGTGTAAGTGTTAAATTGATATACTGATTGGATTCCATGATTGGCTTATTTGATCTAGTGTCAGCCCCTAGTACAGTGCACAATGTGTGCCCAGGGCTTGTAGAGCAAATGCTGCTGGTGGGCTGGCAGCACTGGTTGTGCCACCCACAGAAGCAGCTTGTAAAGTGTGTCTCAGGCCTGCCATTGCAAGGCCGGTGTGTAGTCTGTGACAACCATGTCGACTTGGCCAAGTGCACCCACTTGCCAGGCCCTAAACTTTCCCTTTGCTTCATATTAGACACCCCTATGGTAGGCCCAAGGGCAGGGTGCATTGTAAGTATAAGGTAGGACATGTTCTGATGTGAATTACAGCCATTTTCGTTTTTCACTATTGAAGGCTACCTGTTCTCATAGATTAGACTGGGCAGTGAAGATTGTTACATCCCTACAATCCTAACTGACTCAGGGAACATGGTAGAAATTCGAGTTTAGTATGCCTGAACTCAGAATAATAAAATACATCTTTTAGTAAAGTTTATTTTAATATTCTATGTTTGCAAATACCACTTTCAGAAAGTAGGTATTTGCTTGCCTAACCATTTGAGCCCGCCTCTGCTGACTTGTGTATTCCTTGTCTGGGTTTGTGTGTGACAGGGCTGGGGAAATTCCAGGAGACAGTCTGAGACAGCCCAGTGGTGAATAGGGAGATTTACCTCCAGATGGGAGGGGGAGAGTGCACCTGGGACCTGAATAGGGCTGGGCCTTCCCTCCACAACGCTGGCTCCAACCCCTGTGGCTTCTCTGATGTCTCTGCCCTGCGCAGTGAAAGGAGAAAGGGAATCCTGTCAACAGAGTACTCCAGAGCTGCATCTTCCCTCCCTTGTGCTGGCTCCACCTCCCGTGGGGCGTCTGATGTTTCTGCCCTGCACAGTGAAAGGAAGAGAAGAGTCATGTAAACACAGTGCTCAGGAACTGGTTTAAACTAGGCAGAGGCCTCTCTGCCTTCAGAGAACAAACGATTTTGGGGTATAAATATTGGAACCCAGTCCCACAGACTTTAGATCATTTCTGAAACAAGAAACCTTTCTGCCAAGGAGAAGAACCAAGGAAGCTGCAGGAGTTTGGACTGCCCCTCTGCCAGTGTGCTGTTTGCTGGGTTGGCCTGCAGTGGTTGCTTCATTGCCAAGGGAAAGGAGAACGAACTTTGTAAGGACTTTCATCTACAGAATATTCTCCAAGGGCTTGAACTGTGCTTGCCTCCTGCTGAAGTCTCAGGGCCAAAAGACTTCACCTCCAGCTCCCTCCTGAATTTTCTTGCTGGGAATTCTGACTCCAGTCACTTGCGTGTCGCTGGGAGCTGGAAACGCGACGCATCGAGAAGAAGCGTGTTGCTGCCGCAGCTGAAATCATCGCAATGCAGGAGAAGCGAGAGTTCGACGCATCTCCCTGGAAGCGTGTGTTCATCGAAGCTGTCTGCTGCCGCATCGCCGGAGAAGCGCGACGCATCGAGAGAGCTGTCATCGCATCACCAGAGAAGCGCATCGCAGGGCCGGTCGCAGCTCCAAAGTACAGAGTCGTCGCAAGACTGCCAGGGCGTCATCGCATCGTCATCGCATCGCCGCATCAAGGACGCCATCTTCTCGCATTGCAACTGGATCATCGCATCGCATCAGTGCGCCATCTTGTGCACCGCAACAGGTCGAGAATCTACGCATCACCTCTGCACCGGCAAGGCTCACGACGAGTTCCCTACTCTGCGCAAGCATTGAGGAAGGACGCAACCGTTCCTCCGGGTCACGGAACCGACGCATCTCCCCTTTTGCAAGCCTTTTGTTCACTTTGCGTGCCGCCTCCCAGAACTTTGTTGAGAACTTTGTCGTATTTACCAACCACTTGAACTAAGAGACTTTTATCATCTTTTAAGTGACCTTTAGTATAGTATTGTGGATTTTTGTCGTTTGTGGTCTTGTGTTTAAGTCTATATAAAGAATACTTATTTTTATAAAACCTGTGTTGTGTCCATCTGTAGTGTTATCACTGTATTGCTGGGTATATTCACAAATGCTTAACACACTGCCTCTGAGATAAGCCTGTCTGCTTGTGCCAAGCTACCAAAGAGGTGAGCAGGGGTTATTAAGGAGAGTAATCCCCTTGTCCTGACTTAGAAGTAAGGGTCCCTATTTGGACAAAGGTGATAACCATTGCCAACTAGAGACCCCCAGATCTAACAATCAGTATTTCACGTTAGCAGCCCACAAATTACCCCGCCGTGCAGAAATTTTTCAATAACACCTTCGTCCAAATGTTGCATCATCATCAGCTGATCATGAATACTTCCAACAGTTGGGTATGTGGGCTCATGCCGCATTCTATGATACACCCTGTCCCATTCTTTCCTTATCCTTTTTACGTCTCTGGGTCCTGTCTTGCATGGTGGATGTTGATGCAGGAGGCCTATACTCTCAATGGTACTGCCAAGTTTGCACCTGGAACATTTCGGGATGACTTCTGGCGAACAGGTCTGGCAATGCCAATGGTCCTTTTTGCCTGACCAGCTCATCAACATTGCCATTATCAATGGATGAACTCGGTAGTCTTCAACTCAACTACTCGACGAACATTTTCTAAATTCCGCGCCTGAAGGATACTGCCTGATGTACGAAACACTAAGGGGCCAATTAGGATGTAGGGTGGATCGCCACGCCCGCTGCAGGCCCCCAGGGGCTCTGGGGGGTGGGGGGTGCACATGGGGGGTACCCTTGGTACCCCCCAGCAGTTCTATGCACAACATGCCTTCCTGGCATTGTGGCGGGCAGTGCTGAGTGCACCGCCCGCCACAATGACAGGAATGCGGGATGTGCCCGCCACTGTGGCGGGCACATCCTAATGGCCCCCACGGGACCCCAGCCCTTATGGTCCCATTTCACGATAGGATGGCGGGCGGAAAAAGTCCGCCCGTCATCCTAATGGGCCCCTAAATGTTATAAATGTGCAGAGCCATGTCTGCATCCATGGCCTGGGAACTAAGAAAGTTGGCACTAGTATTTGTGATATTATTAAAACTTTAAACTCTACGTCTCCTCCGAAGTTGCTGGCGTCCCCCAACACTTACTTTATCTTTTGTACAGCGGCCTACACTTGGCTCCCCCGTAACTGGTCTGGTACATGCTATCTGGCCTTCCTCCTTCCACCAACGTATTCTACCCATGGAGGTTACCACCTGTTGATGAAGGGTGCTTTGCGCCGCTCGCGTAGGGGTGTCATATCGGCTGAGGATACAGTGGGCCAGGAAGTCGTGGACTTCTTTAAGGGTTTCCTTCCATTCTGGGGCCCCATGGCAAACAGTCTTGCTGTGTGAGGACTGACCAGGGTCCTTGAGGCCACCATCACAGAAACAGCTGTTGCCCTCGCCAACATCACTTCAGACCTACAGGCAGACCACCTTGTAACACTTCAAAACCGTATGGTCCTTGACATCATCCTTGCAGATCGTGGTGGTGTGTTTAAATTGATCGGCTCCAGCTGCTGTGTGTATATTCTAGATACCACACCTACAGTTTATGATGCCATCCAACGTCTGCATCGCCTTTCTTCTGAAATTCATCAGGATGAAGGCAACTGGTCAATCACAGGCGGGATCTGGGGCCTCCTTTCCCAATGGGAATAGAGGGTTCACATCTTCCTTGCCTTGGGAGTAGCTGTCCTAGTCTCCTGCTGTTTGTGCATTCAGTGCCTGCCAGTGCTCTGTGCAATGTGTGTTCAGGCTCTCAAGCCCCCAACCTCTAACACTCACAACACCAATATGAAAATGATGCTCCAACAAGAACAATGTTGCCAGAAACTGTTGTCAACTGGGATAAGATAAATGCCTGTAGGCAGCAAAAAGATGAAAGTGTGGCTGACTTCTTTACCCATTTTGAAACAGAATACAAGGGACATAGTGGCTTGGACCCCCGGATCCCAGGCTCTGGCCCAGTATTTGTCGATAAATTTGTCAGCAACTTGCTTCCTGAGATTTCCGCCAGGCTCAAGAAAATTGAGAGTACATGGTCTGCCAAGACTAGGACTGGTATCTTGGCTATGGCACAGTATCACAAGAATAGGGAGAATGAAGATAGAGAAAAGGAAAGTAAGAAGGCTAGAGATCTTAAGACTAAGGTACTTCTGCAGCAGACTTATCCTCCCCGAGGTCCCGATGCCAGCGGTAATTTCAGACCACAGCCCCAACCCCCTCCGAGGGCTCGCCAGTCTACCCCCGCCGGCCCTCAATGTACAGGAGCCCTCCAAACAGATCAGTGTGCCTATTGTAAAGGGTACGGCCATTGGATAGATGAGTGTCCCGTGTTAGCTGAAAACATTCGAACAGGGAAGAATCGACCTCGCGCTCCTAGGGAGGGGAGGCCGACTAGGGACCATGGCCCGCCCCATCCACAGGACAAAGAACGTAGGCCCAGGGATGACGCTCCTGTCCAGCAACGCCCGGTCAATAGGTTTGATGAATACGTAGCAACACACACTTATTACAATGATGATTATGATAAAGATGATGAGACAGGGTTCTATCAAGCATAGGACAGCCAGGAAAGGGGTATTACTAGAGTGCAAACTCCAGTGGATCAAAGGGGCCCATATGTTCAAATTTCAGTTGTGGGAAACAGTCAGAATTTTCTTTTGGATACTGGGGCCACCAGGTCTTCTAATGCACGTCTGTCAGTTCTGTATGCACCCCTTTCTGGCAAAATGAATGTCTCCGTGTGTTTTGCAGGAACACCCGTGACCAGCCCTGTCTCTGAACCCCTCCCTCTCGATATTGGCCACGCACATGTTGATGCTCCCTTGGTCCTTTCTACAGGTTGCAGTGAAAACTTATTAGCCATGGATTTACTGAAAGCTCATGTAGTCCCCAAGGTGTATCCCTAACAATTTCCCTCACCACAGCCTCCTATATGTATCTGTCCGGTCCCCTCCCACCAGAGTTGCAGTCTTTACCTTCCTCCCTCTGGGCATTATCAGACACTGGTGTGGGGTGTCTCAGCATACCCGCTCATGTGGTACGCATTCAGCCAGGTGCAATTCTCCCCCGCCTCCGGCAGTATCGACTACCCACGGGAGGAGAAGTAGCCCTTTTAACAATAATATCTGAATTGATGGACAAGGGCGTAGTGGAGGAGGCACATGGTAATATCTGTAACAGTTAGGTGATTCCTTTTCCGTGGGATGTGCGCACTTTTACTAGGAACTGATTATGTTCCTTATCACTTCTTTCACTGATAATGCCCAGAGGGAGGAAGGTAAAGACTGCAACTCTGGTGGGAGGGGACCGGAGACAGACGGCTGTGCATGCGCTGTCTTGGCCCAGATGTTCGGAGGTCATCATCGGGCATGTGCCTATTTTTTTCAGCTACCGTAGGTCCTGTTGCGAGGGCTCTCCCAGGATGCCTACAGGCGACCGCAGCGGCCGCACTCATGTTCCGTCAGAGTGCGGGGATCGTCATGAACTCCCCCTTGACTCTGATGGTTCCTCATTCTGTGGATACCCTCATTAATAACACCACGACACAGTACCTCACTAGCGCACGACTCACAGGATATGAATTGACACTCTTTTCCAGCCAAATTAACAACAAGAGATGCACCATACTGAATCCCGCCACCTTACTCCCACTGGATACTCATGATGCCCGTTTAGAGCCACATGACTGTATATTGAGGACAGAGGAGGAGACAAAGGGACGGGTTGACTTACAGGATAATGAGGCAAAAAAAAACATTTTATTAGGATACCGACTCACCCCCTAATTAAAAACAGAACAGTGCAAGGGGCAGTTTAAACAAATAACTGCAAAAGACAGTTATTTGTTTCAACTGCCCCTTGCACTGTTCTGTTTTTTATTAGGGGGTGAGTCGGTATCCTAATAAAATGTCTTTTTTTTGCCTCATCACCCTATTTTAATCACCACTTTTTGTGTTTTGCACTGCATTGAATTCCCTTGTGATCTGATATCTAGTAACACATTCTCTGCCTGAAGTGATTGTGGGTCTGATCCAATACAGTCAATTACCTTTGGAATGGTAGCAAGTCTCTATGATCAAGAGACACACCATCTTGATAGATGGATGACCAAATGAGAAGATTGATCACTGCGATACATTGATGGGAATCCATTCAGTTGCTTTTGGATCTCACTAGCAATCACTTGATTTTTGCTCTCTTTTTCTGGCTTTGTGGGCTTTTATGTGACTTGTGTTCTGACTTACTCTTTGAGGAGTTTAAGCCAGTCGGATATATTGTTGGCTTTTAGACCCCCGGTTCTTTTTGTTCATTACATTGTAGTACAAGGGGATGTAAACCTGGGCAGGTCTTTAAATATCCCTATGACCCTTTCTCTCTCTGTGGTGTTTATGGTTGACTTACAGGATACCCCGATAGCAGACCCAGAAGGTACACTATATGTGGGCGGATCTCAGAGGGCCAGATGGTAACACATCAGCCGCCTAAGCACTCACGACATTGGAGCAAGTAGTAGAAACAGCTCAGATTCCACAGTGCTCTGCTCAAGCTGCAGAATTAGTGGCCCTCACTAGAGCCTGTGAGTTAAGCAAAGGAATAACGGTTAATATCTACACTGAAAGTCAGCATGCTTTTGGGGTGGCTCACAATTTTGGAAGACTGTGGAAAGAAATGAATTTCCTTACTTCACATGGGACAAAGATTCAACATGGCCCCCTAATTCTCCGATTGTTAGACTCCTTGACATACCCCAGAAACATGGCCATTATAAAATGTAAGGCCCCTAAGAAAGTGATAGATGATGTTGGGAAAGTCAATGCCCTGGCTGACCAGAAACCCAGCCAGACAGCTCTTAAGAAAAGGTTAGGGATGTATGTAGCAGGTCCCGCAAGGTGGGTGGCAGAGGGGGGATGGTAGAAGACACAGTACAAAGTGTGCTTGATATTCAGTCCCATGCTACTCCTGAGGAACTAGGGGTGTAGAAAGAGCATTTGGCGAAAGAGGGAATTGATGGTTGCTGGGTCCGCACTACTATGGAAAGGCAATGGATGTTACCTGACAGTCATATGCTACCAATAGTTACGATGGCCCATGGCCCTGCTCACATTAGTGCAAAAGGGATATGTAAGCTGTTGGAACCTACCTGATATAATTCAAAGATACAAGCATATGCTGAGAGGTTGGTCAAAACATGGATGAGTTGCCTTATGTATAACCCAGGTAAAGGTACAGTAACTCCTGAAGGAGGATTCTCTCCTCCTACCTCTTCTTTTGAAGTCCTCCAGATGGATTACATCCAGATGGACAGATGTAACAATTTGAAATATGTCCTGGTGGTCTGTACCTTCAGCCGATGGGTGGAGGCCTACCCTGTCAAAGACTGCACCGCTATCACTACCGCCAAAATACTATTGAAAGAATGCTTCCCACGATTTGGTTTGCCCCGTTGGGTCTGGAGTGAACACGGGACACACTTAACGGCTCAAATAATGGAGTAGGTCTGTTCAGCAATTGGTATAAAACAAAAATTTCATGCAGTTAACCACCCCCACTCAGCAGGTCTAGTGGAGGTGTACAATGACATCCTAAAGACCATAATGGCCAAAATTGTAGCCGAGACGGGTGTCACTTGGGTTGTTGCTCTGCCCCTGGCTCTGCTGTCTGACAGGACAACAGCCCATACCAAGATAGGATTATCCCCCCATGAGATTGTGTTTGGGAGGCCTGCCAATGTGTGGGGTGTCCCGCAGCCTAAGAAACTGTCTGATGTTGAATACCCTGTGTTGACTGATTATCTGTACAGTTTGACTAACAGCTTTCGTACTCTTTATCACCAGGTGCATGAGGCCATACCTGATAAAAGCGAGGTCCCAGGACACATTATCCAACCTGGCGACTGGGTTCTGTTTCGCAACTTTCAACGTACTAAGAGCCTCGAGCCCCACTGGACTCAGCCCCGTCAGGTGTTACTGGCCACCCGCACTGCCTTGAAAGTTGAAGGTCGGAAAAACTGGACACATGCAACACACTGTAAATGAGTGCCTCAGCCTCTCCCCTATGATCAGTGGGTGAGAGAAGGACGAGGAGACTCAGAAACAGAAATAGTGCCAACGTTTGTTCCATTCAGCGATGCCAGATTGCATTTTACATCTACGGAAGCAGAGAGTGGCTGTTTACTGAAGGGAAAGGTGGAACACTCCCCTAACTCTGCTCAGCATCAGGAACAATTATTCCCCAACCATACTGATCCTACTTTTACCTGATATAACTTGCGTTCCAGAAGGAAGGCTTGCCCTTGACTTCGCTCAGGTACCTATAGGCTGTAGAGCTGTGATCTACCGGCTGAGACCGGTGCTGGTGTGTCAAACTAAGGTACGCCCTAGGGCTCTTGGCACCTGCATCCAGTGAAGCAACCACCAATCATAGACAGCCGCTAGTGGTCCCTGCCTTAGTACAATGGCAGCCGTTCAGTACACCCAAGTCCAGAAACGATATGTCAGTCTCCCACATAGCAAGTGCTTCATGGCCACCGTGGTGATACTGTTTGTCTCCCTCATCTTGCCTATCATCGGTTAGATGTTACTGTTCTACTATCCTGTTACCCCACAAACTCCTACCCTGACTCCTGCGGAGCATCAGTGTTAGACCTGACATCATTGGGGTGAGTCTTCCTTCCATTTTTGACGGATTGCCTCCTCTGTTTTGACCTATCTTTACTGGTTGTATGTTTTGGGCCTTGTGCCACTGCTAATCAGTGCCACAGTGTAAGTGTTAAATTGATATACTGATTGGATTCCATGATTGGCTTATTTGATCTAGTGTCAGCCCCTAGTACAGTGCACAATGTGTGCCCAGGGCTTGTAGAGCAAATGCTGCTGGTGGGCTGGCAGCACTGGTTGTGCCACCCACAGAAGCAGCTTGTAAAGTGTGTCTCAGGCCTGCCATTGCAAGGCCGGTGTGTAGTCTGTGACAACCATGTCGACTTGGCCAAGTGCACCCACTTGCCAGGCCCTAAACTTTCCCTTTGCTTCATATTAGACACCCCTATGGTAGGCCCAAGGGCAGGGTGCATTGTAAGTATAAGGTAGGACATGTTCTGATGTGAATTACAGCCATTTTCGTTTTTCACTATTGAAGGCTACCTGTTCTCATAGATTAGACTGGGCAGTGAAGATTGTTACATCCCTACAATCCTAACTGACTCAGGGAACATGGTAGAAATTCGAGTTTAGTATGCCTGAATTCAGAATAATAAAATACATCTTTTAGTAAAGTTTATTTTAATATTCTATGTTTGCAAATACCACTTTCAGAAAGTAGGTATTTGCTTGCCTAACCATTTGAGCCCGCCTCTGCTGACTTGTGTATTCCTTGTCTGGGTTTGTGTGTGACAGGGCTGGGGAAATTCCAGGAGACAGTCTGGGACAGCCCAGTGGTGAATAGGGAGATTTACCTCCAGATGGGAGGGGGAGAGTGCACCTGGGACCTGAATAGGGCTGGGCCTTCCCTCCACAACGCTGGCTCCAACCCCTGTGGCTTCTCTGATGTCTCTGCCCTGCGCAGTGAAAGGAGAAAGGGAATCCTGTCAACAGAGTACTCCAGAGCCGCATCTTCCCTCCCCTGTGCTGGCTCCACCTCCCGTGGGGCGTCTGATGTTTCTGCCCTGCACAGTGAAAGGAAGAGAAGAGTCATGTAAACACAGTGCTCAGGAACTGGTTTAAACTAGGCAGAGGCCTCTCTGCCTTCAGAGAACAAACGATTTTGGGGTATAAATATTGGAACCCAGTCCCACAGACTTTAGATCATTTCTGAAACAAGAAACCTTTCTGCCAAGGAGAAGAACCAAGGAAGCTGCAGGAGTTTGGACTGCCCCTCTGCCAGTGTGCTGTTGGCTGGGTTGGCCTGCAGTGGTTGCTTCATTGCCAAGGGAAAGGAGAACGAACTTTGTAAGGACTTTCATCTACAGAATATTCTCCAAGGGCTTGAACTGTGCTTGCCTCCTGCTGAAGTCTCAGGGCCAAAAGACTTCACCTCCAGCTCCCTCCTGAATTTCCTTGCTGGGAATTCTGACTCCAGTCACTTGCGTGTCGCTGGGAGCTGGAAACGCGACGCATCGAGAAGAAGCGTGTTGCTGCCGCAGCTGAAATCATCGCAATGCAGGAGAAGCGAGAGTTCGACGCATCTCCCTGGAAGCGTGTGTTCATCGAAGCTGTCTGCTGTCGCATCGCCGGAGAAGCGCGACGCATCGAGAGAGCTGTCATCGCATCACCAGAGAAGCGCATCGCAGGGCCGGTCGCAGCTCCAAAGTACAGAGTTGTCGCAAGACTGCCAGGGCGTCATCGCATCGTAATCGCATCGCCGCATCAAGGACGCCATCTTCTCGCATTGCAACTGGATCACCGCATCGCATCAGTGCGCCATCTTGTGCACCGCAACAGGTCGAGAATCTACGCATCACCTCTGCACCGGTAAGGCTCACGACGAGTTCCCTACTCTGCGCAAGCATTGAGGAAGGACGCAACCGTTCCTCCGGGTCACGGAACCGACGCATCTCCCCTTTTGCAAGCCTTTTGTTCACTTTGCGTGCCGCCTCCCAGAACTTTGTTGAGAACTTTGTCGTATTTACCAACCACTTGAACTAAGAGACTTTTATCATCTTTTAAGTGACCTTTAGTATAGTATTGTGGATTTTTGTCGTTTGTGGTCTTGTGTTTAAGTCTATATAAAGAATACTTATTTTTATAAAACCTGTGTTGTGTCCATCTGTAGTGTTATCACTGTATTGCTGGGTATATTCACAAATGCTTAACACACTGCCTCTGAGATAAGCCTGTCTGCTTGTGCCAAGCTACCAAAGAGGTGAGCAGGGGTTATTAAGGAGAGTAATCCCCTTGTCCTGACTTAGAAGTAAGGGTCCCTATTTGGACAAAGGTGATAACCATTGCCAACTAGAGACCCCCAGATCTAACAATCAGTATTTCACGTTAGCAGCCCACAAATTACCCCGCCGTGCAGAAATATTTCAATAACACCTTCGTCCAAATGTTGCATCATCATCAGCTGATCATGAATACTTCCAACAGTTAGGTATGTGGGCTCATGCCGCATTCTATGATACACCCTGTCCCATTCTTTCCTTATCCTTTTTACGTCTCTGGGTCCTGTCTTGCATGGTGGATGTTGATGCAGGAGGCCTATACTCTCAATGGTACTGCCAAGTTTGCACTTGGAACATTTCGGGATGACTTCTGGCGAACAGGTCTGGCAATGCCAATGGTCCTTTTGCCCGACCAGCTCATCAACATTGCCATTATCAATGGATGAACTCGGTAGTCTTCAACTCAACTACTCGACAAACATTTTCTAAATTCCGTGCCTGAAGGATACTGCCTGATGTACGAAACACTAAGGGGCCAATTAGGATGTAGGGTGGATCGCCACGCCCGCTGCAGGCCCCCAGGGGCTCTGGGGGGTGGGGGGTGCACATGGGGGGTACCCTTGGTACCCCCCAGCAGTTCTATGCACAACATGCCTTCCTGGCATTGTGGCGGGCAGTGCTGAGTGCACCTCCCGCCACAATGACAGGAATGCGGGATGTGCCCGCCACTGTGGCGGGCACATCCTAATGGCCCCCACGGGACCCCAGCCCTTATGGTGGGCGGTCCCATTTCACGATAGGATGGCGGGCGGAAAAAGTCCGCCCGTCATCCTAATGGGCCCCTAAATGTTATAAATGTGCAGAGCCATGTCTGCATCCATGGCCTGGGAACTAAGAAAGTTGGTACTAGTATTTGTGATATTATTAAAACTTTAAACTCTATGTCTCCTCCGAAGTTGCTGGCGTCCCCCAACACTTACTTTATCTTTTGTACAGCGGCCTACACTTGGCTCCCCCGTAACTGGTCTGGTACATGCTATCTGGCCTTCCTCCTTCCACCAACGTATTCTACCCATGGAGGTTACCACCTGTTGATGAAGGGTGCTATGCGCCGCTCGCGTAGGGGTGTCATATCGGCTGAGGATACAGTGGGCCAGGAAGTCGTGGACTTCTTTAAGGGTTTCCTTCCATTCTGGGGCCCCATGGCAAACAATCTTGCTGTGTGAGGACTGACCAGGGTCCTTGAGGCCACCATCACAGAAACAGCCGTTGCCCTCGCCAACATCACTTCAGACCTACAGGCAGACCACCTTGTAACACTTCAAAACCGTATGGTCCTTGACATCATCCTTGCAGATCGTGGTGGTGTGTTTAAATTGATCGGCTCCAGCTGCTGTGTGTATATTCTAGATACCACACCTACAGTTTATGATGCCATCCAACGTCTGCATCGCCTTTCTTCTGAAATTCATCAGGATGAAGGCAACTGGTCAATCACAGGCGGGATCTGGGGCCTCCTTTCCCAATGGGAATAGAGGGTTCACATCTTCCTTGCCTTGGGAGTAGCTGTCCTAGTCTCCTGCTGTTTGTGCATTCAGTGCCTGCCAGTGCTCTGTGCAATGTGTGTTCAGGCTCTCAAGCCCCCAACCTCTAACACTCACAACACCAATATGAAAATGATGCTCCAACAAGAACAATGTTGCCAGAAACTGTTGTCAACTGGGATAAGATAAATGCCTGCAGGCAGCAAAAAGATGAAAGTGTGGCTGACTTCTTTACCCATTTTGAAACAGAATACAAGGGACATAGTGGCTTGGACCCCCGGATCCCAGGCTCTGGCCCAGTATTTGTCGATAAATTTGTCAGCAACTTGCTTCCTGAGATTTCCGCCAGGCTCAAGAAAGTTGAGAGTACATGGTCTGCCAAGACTAGGACTGGTATCTTGGCTATGGCACAGTATCACAAGAATAGGGAGAATGAAGATAGAGAAAAGGAAAGTAAGAAGGCTAGAGATCTTAAGACTAAGGTACTTCTGCAGCAGACTTATCCTCCCCGAGGTCCCGATGCCAGCGGTAATTTCAGACCACAGCCCCAACCCCCTCCGAGGGCTCGCCAGTCTACCCCCGCCGGCCCTCAATGTACGGGAGCCCTCCAAACAGATCAGTGTGCTTATTGTAAAGGGTACGGCCATTGGATAGATGAGTGTCCCGTGTTAGCTGAAAACATTCGAACAGGGAAGACTCGACCTCGCGCTCCTAGGGAGGGGAGGCCGACTAGGGACCATGGCCCGCCCCATCCACAGGACAAAGAACGTAGGCCCAGGGATGACGCTCCTGTCCAGCAACGCCCGGTCAATAGGTTTGATGAATACGTAGCAACACACACTTATTACAATGATGATTATGATAAAGATGATGAGACAGGGTTCTATCAAGCATAGGACAGCCAGGAAAGGGGTATTACTAGAGTGCAAACTCCAGTGGATCAAAGGGGCCCATATGTTCAAATTTCAGTTGTGGGAAACAGTCAGAATTTTCTTTTGGATACTGGGGCCACCAGGTCTTCTAATGCACGTCTGTCAGTCCTGTATGCACCCCTTTCTGGCAAAATGAATGTCTCCGTGTGTTTTGCAGGAACACCCGTGACCAGCCCTGTCTCTGAACCCCTCCCTCTCGATATTGGCCCCGCACATGTTGATGCTCCCTTGGTCCTTTCTACAGGTTGCAGTGAAAACTTATTAGCCATGGATTTACTGAAAGCTCATGTAGTCCCCAAGGTGTATCCCTAACAATTTCCCTCACCACAGCCTCCTATATGTATCTGTCCGGTCCCCTCCCACCAGAGTTGCAGTCTTTACCTTCCTCCCTCTGGGCATTATCAGACACTGGTGTGGGGTGTCTCAGCATACCCGCTCATGTGGTACGCATTCAGCCAGGTGCAATTCTCCCCCGCCTCCGGCAGTATCGACTACCCACGGGAGGAGAAGTAGCCCTTTTAACAATAATATCTGAATTGATGGACAAGGGCGTAGTGGAGGAGGCACATGGTAATATCTGTAACAGTTAGGTGATTCCTTTTCCGTGGGATGTGCGCACTTTTACTAGGAACTGATTATGTTCCTTATCACTTCTTTCACTGATAATGCCCAGAGGGAGGAAGGTAAAGACTGCAACTGTGGTGGGAGGGGACCGGAGACAGACGGCTGTGCATGCGCTGTCTTGGCCCAGATGTTCGGAGGTCATCATCGGGTATGTGCCTATTTTTTTCAGCTACCGTAGGTCCTGTTGCGAGGGCTCTCCCAGGATGCCTACAGGCGACCGCAGCGGCCGCACTCATGTTCCGTCAGAGTGCGGGGATCGTCATGAACTCCCCCTTGACTCTGATGGTTCCTCATTCTGTGGATACCCTCATTAATAACACCACGACACAGTACCTCACTAGCGCACGACTCACAGGATATGAATTGACACTCTTTTCCAGCCAAATTAACAACAAGAGATGCACCATACTGAATCCCGCCACCTTACTCCCACTGGATACTCATGATGCCCGTTTAGAGCCACATGACTGTATATTGAGGACAGAGGAGGAGACAAAGGGACGGGTTGACTTACAGGATAATGAGGCAAAAAAACCATTTTATTAGGATACCGACTCACCCCCTAATTAAAAACAGAACAGTGCAAGGGGCAGTTTAAACAAATAACTGCAAAAAACAGTTATTTGTTTCAACTGCCCCTTGCACTGTTCTGTTTTTTATTAGGGGGTGAGTCGGTATCCTAATAAAATGTCTTTTTTTTGCCTCATCACCCTATTTTAATCACCACTTTTTGTGTTTTGCACTGCATTGAATTCCCTTGTGATCTGATATCTAGTAACACATTCTCTGCCTGAAGTGATTGTGGGTCTGATCCAATACAGTCAATTACCTTTGGAATGGTAGCAAGTCTCTATGATCAAGAGACACACCATCTTGATAGATGGATGACCAAATGAGAAGATTGATCACTGCGATACATTGATGGGAATCCATTCAGTTGCTTTTGGATCTCACTAGCAATCACTTGATTTTTGCTCTCTTTTTCTGGCTTTGTGGGCTTTTATGTGACTTGTGTTCTGACTTACTCTTTGAGGAGTTTAAGCCAGTCGGATATATTGTTGTCTTTTAGACCCCCGGTTCTTTTTGTTCATTACATTGTAGTACAAGGGGATGTAAACCTGGGCAGGTCTTTAAATATCCCTATGACCCTTTCTCTCTCTGTGGTGTTTATGGTTGACTTACAGGATACCCCGATAGCAGACCCAGAAGGTACACTATATGTGGGCGGATCTCAGAGGATCAGATGGTAACACATCAGCGCCTAAGCACTCACGACATTGGAGCAAGTAGTAGAAACAGCTCAGATTCCACAGTGCTCTGCTCAAGCTGCAGAATTAGTGGCCCTCACTAGAGCCTGTGAGTTAAGCAAAGGAATAACGGTTAATATCTACACTGAAAGTCAGCATGCTTTTAGGGTGGCTCACAATTTTGGAAGACTGTGGAAAGAAATGAATTTCCTTACTTCACATGGGACAAAGATTCAACATGGCCCCCTAATTCTCCGATTGTTAGACTCCTTGACATACCCCAGAAACATGGCCATTATAAAATGTAAGGCCCCTAAGAAAGTGATAGATGATGTTGGGAAAGTCAATGCCCTGGCTGACCAGAAACCCAGCCAGACAGCTCTTAAGAAAAGGTTAGGGATGTATGTAGCAGGTCCCGCAAGGTGGGTGGCAGAGGGGGGATGGTAGAAGACACAGTCCAAAGTGTGCTTGATATTCAGTCCCATGCTACTCCTGAGGAACTAGGGGTGTAGAAAGAGCATTTGGCGAAAGAGGGAATTGATGGTTGCTGGGTCCGCACTACTATGGAAAGGCAATGGATGTTACCTGACAGTCATATGCTACCAATAGTTACGATGGCCCATGGCCCTGCTCACATTAGTGCAAAAGGGATATGTAAGCTGTTGGAACCTACCTGATATAATTCAAAGATACAAGCATATGCTGAGAGGTTGGTCAAAACATGCATGAGTTGCCTTATGTATAACCCAGGTAAAGGTACAGTAACTCCTGAAGGAGGATTCTCTCCTCCTACCTCTTCTTTTGAAGTCCTCCAGATGGATTACATCCAGATGGACAGATGTAATAATTTGAAATATGTCCTGGTGGTCTGTACCTTCAGCCGATGGGTGGAGGCCTACCCTGTCAAAGACTGCACCGCTATCACTACCGCCAAAATACTATTGAAAGAATGCTTCCCACGATTTGGTTTGCCCCGTTGGGTCTGGAGTGAACACGGGACACACTTTACGGCTCAAATAATGGAGTAGGTCTGTTCAGCAATTGGTATAAAACAAAAATTTCATGCAGTTAACCACCCCCACTCAGCAGGTCTAGTGGAGGTGTACAATGACATCCTAAAGACCATAATGGCCAAAATTGTAGCCGAGACGGGTGTCACTTGGGTTGTTGCTCTGCCCCTGGCTCTGCTGTCTGACAGGACAACAGCCCATACCAAGATAGGATTATCCCCCCATGAGATTGTGTTTGGGAGGCCTGCCAATGTGTGGGGTGTCCCGCAGCCTAAGAAACTGTCTGATGTTGAATACCCTGTGTTGACTGATTATCTGTACAGTTTGACTAACAGCTTTCGTACTCTTTATCACCAGGTGCATGAGGCCATACCTGATAAAAGCAAGGTCCCAGGACACATTATCCAATCTGGCGACTGGGTTCTGTTTCGCAACTTTCAACGTACTAAGAGCCTCGAGCCCCACTGGACTCAGCCCCGTCAGGTGTTACTGGCCACCCGCACTGCCTTGAAAGTTGAAGGTCGGAAAAACTGGACACATGCAACACACTGTAAATGAGTGCCTCAACCTCTCCCCTATGATCAGTGGGTGAGAGAAGGACGAGGAGACTCAGAAACAGAAATAGTGCCAACGTTTGTTCCATTCAGCGATGCCAGATTGCATTTTACATCTACGGAAGCAGCTCCAAGTTTGCTATTTTGCTGGGGTGACCCAGACTACATTCACCAGAGCTCCTTGTGTCAAGGGAGCCGGTTCCATGCAACGAGCATGCCAAGAGGTGCATACAACATGGCCAGGGCTCCTGCAGCGTGGGACACCTGTACTCCTGCTCCACCTTTGCTGCTTTGCTGGGATAACCCAGACTACATTCACCAGAGCTCTTCGCGGCACGGCAGCCGCTTCTATGCAACGAGCGCGCCAAGAGGCGCATAAAACCTCGCCACGTCTGCCGCAGCGGGGAATGCCCATACTTCTGTTCCACCTTTGCTGCTTTGCTGGGGTGACCAAGACTACATTCACCAGAGCTCCTCGTGGCAAGGAAGCCGCTTCCATGCAACAAGCACGTCAGGAGATACATAAAACATCGCCAGGGCTCCCACAGCATGGGACGCCTGTACTCCTGCTCCACCTTTGCTGCTTTGCTGGGGTGACCCAGACCTCATTCACCAGAGCTCCTCGCGGTAAGGGAGCCGCTTCCATGCAACGAGCGCAGGACACGCGTGGACAAGCCCCAGCAAAGTTTGGGTCAAAGGGGGGCCCGTCAATGCCAGTCAGAGTCTTGAAGAGGCTAGGCTGGGCCTCCTCTCTTCTATCTGATTTTTCCTTAGGACTCCTACTTCGACTTGTTGGGTGAGTTTGCTTGCTCTCCTTATTGCTGATTAGCCACTGATTGCAGCAGTCTTCAGGGCTGGGGTCATTGAGTACTTTCCCTCTTTTCTAAATCTTGGTAACAAAGTAGACTTATCCTAAGCCCGCACTACGCGCTACTATAGCAGGCTTATAGTCGCAACAGCCTTTGCCAAGCCCAAGGAGAAGCAGGAATGGGCTAGGCCACTTTTCAATGCCAGCTTTTCTCATCAACTTCTCATCTTGTCTGAAGAGTCCATATGTCACAGCTGATTGCTAGGAGACTGTCTCTTTGCCTTTGGCTGGAGCCACGAAAGCCACCTCATTCCCTCCATTAACATTGGGTTTCTGAGAACTTGAGACTTTGATAGCAACATCCACACCTAAGCGATCACCTTGCTTTTATCTGCAGTTACTTGTCCTGATTTTTATTTATTTATTTGTTAAATGTGACTTTCTCTACCAAATTGTGGGTTGATTTGTTGTTCTTCAATCTCTATTCGAGGTCTGAGCACCCTTTATGTTCTGGGAGGGTTTGTTATCTTAAATATTACAATAGTCCATATTCCAAACACGATAAGACACATGACACATTACACTTGACACATATGATATATAGACGTAGCTACTACCATCCCTAAGTCTCAAAAGGCAAGTTGTAGGGTGTCTTTACTACCCCTTTCTAAGCTTCCCTCTGTTTATCCACACATCTTGAAACAGGATTTGGATACTAGCTACATATGTGTGTGGTAGGTGCTGCTGTTAGATTCCTGTAGGTACCTATTGAACATTGACGTGATATACTTCCCATACACACCTCTGTAGATACCATTGATATCCCAATTATTAACTATATTAAAAATTATACTGATCAACATTATGGGGAAAATAAAATTGTCTAATTGTGAGCGAGGGAGCGGGCCCCGTCTGAAAGTGAGCAGAAGTAAGCAGACTCGTAAGACTACAACCAAAACTGTGTCCTGGATCGTATTGATTACCTAATAATGGAATGCCAGGGAATCCTGGCTCTGACACCTGCACGGCTACTATGGCCAACCACAACTTTCTGAAGGGCCCTCTCATCCCATAGTCCCACTCCTAACCCTGCACAACATATTACCACAATGTTGACTAAAACGAGGAGTAGAAAAATGTTGCCTCCCCGTACCACCACTGCTACATATTCTATAGACAGCACTGGTATTTTGGAGGTAGTTTCACTCCCACTTCCCATTGCAGATGTAGAAAAATCCCTGATCAATACTGACATCGACACTTCCACCAACATTGTCTTATCAAACAGGTTTCTACCGCTCCAAGATCAGTCCTGCTCGAAACAGGTGGAAGTGCAGGCGCTAGAGACGGATCCTTCCTTGACAAGGGTGACTACAGAACCTTTAGAGAAAGATTCAAGGGTGCACTGGGCTGGGAGCCTTCCTGTGGAGACAACATCACAGAGCGAGGATACAGCCAGGATTATCTTTGATCTGAGGGGAGAAATAAAATCCCTCAATGTTCAAGATAAACTTTTGATTTATAGAGGCACTTCTGATGAACGCTGCCCAGCGCAGACAAGGGACCTACACAGGAGCCGTCTCACACTTTGACTAGTATAGTCCCTTTAATGTCCATGTCCACCTTTCCCCGACAACTGTGACTGTTAAGAGTAGATCTGACGTAATCCAAAGCAGAGGCTGCACAAATGAAGGTAGTGGTTGCCAACCAAGCTATAGGAACGATCAGGCACAAGGTTGCGCCACGTCCATCTTTATGACAAATATACCTAAAATTGTCCCACATATGAAAAAGGAGGGCAAAGATTCCTTGATAAATAAATCCATACATTGGATACGCAAGGTGAGGGGGTGTATATCTTTGTATGGGCAGAGAGGCTATTGCATCACAACTCCTAATCGATTCTATAGAACTACATCTTAGGGATGCAAACCTAGTCCATAACCTCATAGCCCTAGAGGCAAGATCATGTTCTCCCACCCAAATGGGAATTAGACTAAAATGCAATCGCTTTAGCAACTCATAGCAGTTTACAACCACTAGCCAAGGAATCCCTCTAGGTTCTGATTCACCTTTAGCCACCAATGAGTGACTGGCAAAGCCAAACCAGTCCACTTTACCCATCAGTCCCTTCTACTAGAAAGGTTGAGCACCCAGAAACTAAACTGAGGCACTGTATAGATACAACACTACCACCTCCAGAGCCCAGTACTTTGGGGATGCCTGTTTTTCAATAGCTTATTACCGCTACCCCTAGAGAGGAGGCTCCAACTCGGCCCGATATATCGCTGACCAAGTATCAGCCTACAGACTGAATGAGATCCAATCCTCCCACCCAGCACAAGGGGGAACACCTCCCAACCTTCGTATACTATCAAGGAACGTTGCCGGAGTGAGGTCCAAGCTGGCACTACCACATTGGTCCCAGTATACTGAGCAATTTGATATTTGTTTTCTGCAGGAAACTTGGTCTATTCTTTATAACTGGTTATGTCACTTATTCCTGTCCAGCAGTAGCCAGTATATCAAGGCGACCTGCAGGGGGACTGTTGATCTGGGTAAAAATCAATCTTTCATGTACCGCCCGAGACCTTAAGATCAAAAGCCCTGACATCCTAGACCCTTCCTATCAGGGACAGGAACGACACAGGACTTGACCTCTTCAAGTTCTATGCCCAGGGTGCCGAAGTTGGTTGCAGTTCTCCCACCATTCTGGATCTGGAAAATTGTCTAGAGGAGAGGGACCCACAGTCACCCGTAATGGTGGTAGGGGACTTTAATACCACCTTTGAACCCCAGGACTCCCAAGATGTAACTGACAGTGATAAGGTGGACGAGATGTGGCTCGTTCCCTCTTTACTCTTGCCACCCATTAAAAAATGGCCCCGTACAGCGTTACAGCTACATGCTGTAACCCTCAAGTATGGGCTCAGAGCTGCCAAAGGCCGGACTAAGTCTGATAAGACGGGGCCAACACCTTTAACACAACCACGAATACGAGCCGCATTGACCACATCTGGCTAGATGTCAGATTGTGGCACGGACTGTTGGATGTGGTAGTTGGGACATAGGTAACACAATCCTCTGAGCTTGAAATGTCACCTCTGTGGGATAAAAACTTTGGCCACCTGCATACAAGTCTTTCCACCAAGGAGGTAATCCTGAATAATAATGACAGGCGACTGAAGTGGGCACATGTAGCCATAGACACTTCAAAATTAGAGACCATGAAAGACAAATTTCTAGAGAGTACTGGTGAGCTACTTAGCCTACTGGAGCAGCATGACAGGTTCACAAAGATTACGTCGTGTCACACACGCTTTTTTAAACAGTTAGCTTGATTTTTTAGCATCCCTCTCAGACCTCAGAGCAAACCGAAATCAGTCAGACCACACTCCTGGATTAACCAGGAGTGTAACAAATCAAGATAACAATTGGCCATGGCCATTAGAGCAAAAAATGTGGCAGACGTGAAAGTAGCGAGGATATCCTACAAGAAAGCCCAGGCCAAAGCCAAAAAGGATTCTGAAGAGGACAGATGGCTCCCGATCAAGGATGCCTGCCAAAATAAGGATTCCCAACACTTCTAGTGTTTGGTGACCGGGGGAGACACCGATAGACCGAAGCCTCCCACTAATTGCCACTTCCACCTGGCAGGGACACTTCTCTGCAGTCTACACTGCTACAGAAACACTGGCTATCGAAGGCTTGATTCCCATATCCACTTCTCTCAAGACCCCTGAATGTTTTACTCTAGAGGAAATATCACACAGTATAAACTCGGTGGTCAGGAATAAGGCATCAGGGCCTGATGGCATCCCTGGTTATGTTTTCCTTTCTGACACAAACAAATGGTCCAAGTACATATGTGCACTCGCCAGTGGTGCCAAAATACCACCTTCGTGGAAGGAAGCTGAGGTCATCCCGGTATTTAAAAAAGGCGATCGCTACCTTCCATCCAACTATAGGCCCATTAGCCTGATCGATGGTGCCCAAAAGGTCTTCTCCCGCGCCCTCCTCATGAAGATCACAGAATGGATGGAGGAGACTAACATCCGATCTCCCTTCCAAGCAGGGTTCAGAAAGAAAGTAAGCACCATCGAAGAGGTCTTTTGTTTTTCACTATTGGCCTGGAAAACAGTCACTATAGAAGGGGGTAATCTTTACACAGTATTTATCGACTTGCAGTCGGCCTTTGATCTCATCCCAAGACACAAATTATGGCAAGTCCTGCAGGAGATGGGCCTTTCACCTCAACTCCTCCCGTTGGCCATCGGCCTTCACAAGAATAATTTCGCACGGGTCTGCTAGTGATAGCAAGGGCAGCTGACAGACCCGAAGAGAGTCGATAGCGGGGGTTAGACAAGGTTGCGTGTTGGTGCCTCCCTTGTTTTCGCTCGTTATCAATGGTGTCAACCTCTTAGCGGAAGTCCCAGCTGATGCCCTCTCATTGGGGAAGGTCAAAGTGACAACTCTGCTATTTTCAGATGATACGCTGTTGGTCTCAAAGACCCCCAGTGGTCTCCAACTGCTGTTAGATCGCTTTGATTCCTTCTGTGGGTCGAGAGGCCTGGAGGTCAACACATCGAAAACAAAACTTCTGTTGAAGAACTCCCCCAAATCCTTTAAAGGAAAAATGACTCTCTGGGAGACCACCCCCTCGAAAGAGAGAGTAGATACATTTGACTACCTGTGTGTGACCCTCTCTGAGGAAATGGCCTGGAAGTGCCACGTAGCAAAGCGGATTCTTTAGCAGAAGCAGACCACTGGGGTTCTGTTGAAGGAGCATAGACACTCTCAGTCAAGACCAATAGCAGTGCCACTACAGATCTACAACCACAAAGTAGTGAACTCCACGTTGTACAGGGCTTAATGCTTCTTCCTCTAAAACTTGATATGGTTAGGCAATCTATTGTAAATAAGGCACGACTTTGCTCTTTTGGCAGCGTCTGAAACAAAACCCTGAGCTTTCATATTACGCTGCTGTGGCCGATGAAGTTTGCAAACCTGATTATTTTAACAAAATTGGGAGGTTTACCAAAGTTAGATCCCTATTTGCAGCAAAAGGCTTAGGGAGCTCATGGAACGCCAACGACCCCTGTATTTTACCAAGTAAAAGGCAGCTCAAGTCCCAATATTGGAGCTGCGCGGCTCAGTCTAATGTAACACAAAATCACAATGGTCGCCTCACAACCGAATTTATGGTTTTTAAAACCCAAAGTGCACACGAGCAATATCTGGAGGACATCACGATTCCACAATTCAGAAAGCTTTATATCCAACTTAGACTTGGATCCCTTCCTGTGAATTCCTTTACAGCTGTGTGGCGACGGCCTCCCTCTGTGCAGTTACGTTGTCCTGGTTGCCCCATGTCTGTTGGGCCAATTGCACACATTTTTTTTGTTTGTCCAATGTTCAACTTCTGAGACGCAAATAGTTGGCACCCGTTTGTAGGTTGCTGGGAACACGTTGTCACCAGGAAGCGCTGCGTATCTTAACATCGGATTTAAGACCACTTGTTGCCTGTGCAGTAGTAAGTTTCTTGGAAAAATGTGGATAGTCAGTCGGTGCACATTAAAGAAGTGATATGGTGTGCCTTAAAGCTTCTCTTCTCCACTTTCCCAAACCCACCAAATGAGAACTTGGCAGTAACATTTGTAACATTGCAACATAGCTTGTGGTACGATTCTTTTATTGCAATCAGATAGTGGGATCTCTGATGCACTTCATTAGGGCTTTCCCCTTCGCTAACCATACTTGTTATCTTTTTAAATAAAAGACATTGTCTTTAACAATACTAATAGCTTAAACTCTCGCAAATGCAAGACCTATTGCATTGCAATAAAGGACCTATTTGACCGCTTGTTAGATTGTAAATGTCAGAGGAAGAGACAGGCCTGCGACGTCTTCAAAGTAGTGATACATAGTGCTGTGAATGAGATTTGTAAGTGTTGTAAATTACACAGACACAAACTGTGCCGTGAGAGGTACATACGATCCGAGCTAAAAACACTAACAAAGCACTCCAACACCTTTCGCTTTGTGATTACACTGTCGCGGCACGGAAAGAAGAGTGGGAGAGGGGGTGGCTATTTCCTGCCCTCTCCGTGATTTCAGAGTGGCGTTGCATAATGTCATTGCTATCTTTGGCCTAATACAAAACAGTCCAGGTGTAGTAGGGCCCTGGTTTCACATCATGGTGCAGGGCGGGCTGTGCTTTATGGCAGGCATGGAGGGAGGGAGGGATGGTCTCAGATGCAGCTCTATCCTCGTACAGTGCCCCTGCTATTACTAGTGAGCTGGTATTGGTGGTTCAAGTTCAAGTTAGGAAATTTGTATAGCGCACTACTCACCCAGAGGGTCTCAAGGCGCTTGGGGGAGGGAGGGGGCTTTACTTATTGAATATCCAAGTTTTAAGTTGCTTTCTGAAGGTGAGGTGGTTCTGTACAAGGCGGAGGTGGGTGGGGAGAAAATTCCAGGTTTTGGCCGCTAAGTAGGAGAAGGTTCTTCCCCCCATGGTGGATCTATGGATGCGCGGAATTGCGGCGAGGGCTTGATTGGATGATCGTAGTTGGCGGGTGGGTGTGTAGAAGGACAGTCGCGTGTTGAGGCATTCAGGTCCTAGGTCGTAGAGGGCTTTGTGTGCGTGGGTGAGGAGACGGAAAGTTATTCTTTTGTTGACGGGGAGCCAATGGAGGTCTTTCAGATGACCGGAAATGTGAGCTTGACGGGGGATGTCCAGTATGAGTCTTGCTGAGGCATTTTGGATGCGTTGGAGCGAATTACAGCCATATTCGTTTTTCACTATTGTGAGGTTACCTGCTCTCCATTAGTTAGAATGGGCTGCCAGGATTATTAATGCTATAATCCTAGCTGGCTCGGGGAGCATGGTACAATGTCGAGTTTGGTATCAGTGAACTCGGGGTTTAATAACGCATCCGTCTGTGTGGATGGTTTTCGGACTCTGGGTTTGAAAATAGCACTTTTAGAAAGTGGCTATTTTCTTGTCTAACTATTTCTGGTTTCTGCTGGTTTGGTGTGTGTGTGTGACAGGGGCTGGGTGGCTCCAGAGTTCTGAATGAGTCAGTGTGGGGTGAGTGGTGCATTTGCATTGAGAGTAGGGGAAGAGTAGCTCCTGATAGCCTGCCGTGCCTGTTACAATGCTGGCTCCACCTCCTGCCGGGCGACGGATAGCTCTGCTCCTACCAGTGATAATACTGGCTCCACCTCCTGCTGGACGTCTGAGGACTCTGCCCTGCACAGTGAATAGGCCAGGTGCCTCTGCCTGGCTACACCCACAACAAACCCAGGATGAGGGGAATTCCCCTGCATGGACAAAGGGATCAAAGCCAAAAAGGGGTATAAGAGAAGGACTCCTGAACCAAGAATTTAGATCACTTCTGACAAGGAAACCTGAACCAAGGACAAGAAGCCTGCTGATCCAAGGACTTGCCTACCCCTTCTGCCAGAGTGCTGTTTGCTGGAGGGAATCCTGCAGTGCTTCTTTATTTCTGCCAAGGAACCAGAAGAGAGGAACTGAGTGTGTACTCTCAAACTTTGCTAAAGAAAATCTCCAAGGGCTGGAAGAGTGCCAGCCTCCTGTGAAGTCACAGGGCTAAAGGACTTCATTTATTTGCTAAAAGTGCTTGTTGCTGGAACCTGAAAATACAGCACCTCTGAAAGAATCCAGCAATCTCGATGCCGACGGACGCCGCCGAATCCAGCCCGACATCGTGAGTAACGGCTCCAGTGTCCCGCTTCCTTGACGCTGGCCGCCGGGCCCGATCGATGCCAGTAGCGACGCCAGTGAGTAAGCGAGTTCCGCTCCAGCTCCAAGTGACCCCGTGTCGACGCCGCCGCTGATCGCATCGCCCCCGAGCCCTCTCGACACCGTGAGCGCTGCTTACTCTTGCTCTTGCAACATCATCATCGACATCGACGACGACGCCGTATCCTGCTTCGCCTCAGGATTGCTGCTCCTGCCTGACATCTGTCGACGCCGCTGCAGGTCGCCCCGACTCCGAGGCCCGATCGACGCCGAAGACGCGACGCCGGACATCTCGACGCCGCTGATCATCGTGTGCTTCGCTTTTCCAAGGTACTGTGTTGTGGGGGTCTGCTCGACTCCGGGCTCGACATAGCGCTCCTCGCGGTCGACGCCGAAACTTTGGATTAACTTTGCCTCGACGTCGTGTGACTCCCGTGTGGGTTACATTGATGCCAAGAACTGTGTTTTAAAGAAGAAGAGTTGCTTTTGTTACTAAAGACTTTGTGCTAAGAAGAAACTACACTTGAACTATTATTTTTCCTTCCAAGAGTATTTATTAAGATTGTGGTATATTTTTGTCGTTATTTGGTCTTGTGCTAAGCCTTATATAAAAATCCTTTTTTTATAATACTACTGTGTCGTGTCCATTTGTAGTGTATTCACTTTATTACTGTATGTGGTCATAAATGCTTAACGCACTGCCTCTGAGATAAGCCTGTCTGCTTTGCCAAGCTACCAAGGGGGTGAGCAGGGGTTATCTAAGTGTGTGATCCCCTTGCCCTGACTAGAGGAGGTGAGTCCCTATTTGTCAGAAGTACATACCTCTGCCAACTAGAGACAGCCAAGTCTAACATTGGTGGGTCAGCGGTGAGGATTTGAACATTGCATTTATGACCCATGTGCAGTGATTAGTATGCACTACATAGTGAAAGCAGACCATAGCGCAGCCACAATCTATTTTGGTAGGATTCTATTTTTGTTTTCCGCTTTTCTGAAGCTTGATTTTTTAACACTGCCAGTTTTGACCATGAGTGATGCCGGAAGCACTACCCCTGTTGTTGTGGAGGAATTTGATAGAAGTAAGATCAAAGATTACAGCAGAAAGCAATTGGATCATTATTGTAAGCATTTGAAAGTTCCTACTAAAGGCTGCAAAAACAAAGGGGAAGTTCTCAAATCTTTGGAAGCCTGGTTAGAGTCCAGAGATCCCTCTGATGCGATGGTGGTACCGCCAGTGGAAGGGGAGGAAGAGGTGCCAGTAAATGGGGCCGTGTCTCCTCCCGGTAGCAGTGTTTCCTCTAAAGGTCTTTCCCCTGAAGAAAGAGAAGAAAGGGCGAAGGAGCTTGCATACAACATGGAAATGGCAAAACTTAAGATAAATGGGCAGTTGGAAATAGAAAATGCAAGAGGTAGGAGAGAAGCTGATCTGGAGATCAAAAGGTTGGAGCTTGAAAGAGAAAAGTTAGCTTTGGAGCATGACACAAGGTTGAGGGAGATAGAGCTCAAGGCTAAGAGTTTAGAATTGAATCCCTCTGGTGGCAGCATCCCATCTGTGCCTGCAGAAAGTAGGTTTTATTTTCCCAAAGATGTGATCATAGATTTTCAGAAGAATGAGGATATTGGTCAATGGTTTAAAGCATATGAGTTAGCATTGTTGGCCCACCTGGTCCCTGAGAAGAATTGGGGAGCGGGGTTGTGGGGTCACTTTGTGAATGAGGGGAGAGATACCCTCTTGGACATGCCTGTTGAGGATAGGATGTCTTATGCTCATATGAAAGATGCTTTAATGTTAAGGTATGGCCTAACCCCAGAAAAGTACAGACACACCTTTAGAGAATGTAAGAAGTTGCCTGGTACGACGTGGGTTGAATATGTGTCATTTTTTTGCAGAGCCATGGATGGTTGGGTAAAGGACAGCAAAGTGGAAAGTTATTAAGCTCTTTATGATTTGTTTGCTTGGGAGCATTTGTCTAATAAATGTTTTCCAGAGCTGCGCCAGCACCTTATTGATAGCAAGATATCTAACCCTAGAAAACTTGCTGAGGAGGCGGACCGCTGGGTCAGTACCAGGGTCCACAACGGTCCAGTGGGAGACTCAGCCAAAGGTGGGCAGGGTCCCCAGCAGAAGAGTGGGGGGGACAAGGGTAAACATAGGGAGTTCCAAAAAGGGCCCCAAAGTAATCCCCAAGGGAACCAAGGGAAGGGTTCCCAGCCTCCCCCTGTGAAGAAGCCAGGGGCCTGACAGGAAAACCTGTTCATAGGGGCCCAATGACCTGCTATGTTTGTAAGCAGGTAGGACATCGTTTTTATGATCCCCAGTGTCCCATGAGGGACTCTAGTGCACCACCATGTGCACCCCCCGTCAGTTGGCGAGTGTAGCCCTGAGAGGTGAGGAGATGGTTGCCCCTGGTGGGAGGGGTCCCGCAGAGATGTTCCTGGTCTCGTTAGGAGACATGGAAATGGTCCCTCCACCCCCTCTGCCTAGTAACACTAATAAATATAGGCAGAGGGTGACCATTAATGGCCATAGAGTGGAAGCTCTCAGAGACACCGGAGCGAGTGTGACAGCTGTCAAGTGTCACTTGGTGTCCAGAGAGCAGGTGGTTCCCCACGCATTCTACCCTGTGATAGCTGCTGACAACTCCCAGAAAAAGTGTGAGGTAGCTCAGGTTCCCTTTGAATGGGGGGGAGTTTCAGGTACTCTTCAAGTTGCTGTAAGACCCGCCATATCTGTTGATTGTCTCATGGGCAATGATTTGGAAGACTCCCCTTGGGCTAAGGTGGAGCGAGAGACACATTTGAAAATGTTGGGTGTGCCAGAGTGGGTGTGTGCAACCACTCGATCGATGACAGCAAGTAAGGGTGTTGATGGGGTCCCGGAGCCTGAAAGTATGGCCCAGGACCCAGCTGTGAAGAGATGAGGCAGGAGGCACGGGAAACCGGCCCCCATAGTTCCCGTGGTCCAGGAGGAAGCAGACCCTGAGGGGTATGCCCTGGAGCCCACAGGGGAACAAGTTGCTGAACTGGGAGACCTGCCTGAGCTGACCCACTGGCAGCAAGATGGTGGTCCCTCCAGGGAAGAATTTTGTGCAGAACAGAAAGTGTGCCCTTCTCTTGTGGGTATGAGGCAGCAGGCCTCAGCCCAAACCACAGGTGATTAGTCAGGGACACATTTTGTCTACTGGGAGAACGACCTCCTGTATAGCGAGCCTAAGGCTGCTGAGCCTGGGTCAGTCCGTGTGCTGGTGGTACCCCAGCGCTTCAGAGCCTTCCTACTGGGTTTGGCTCATGACGTTCCGTTAGCTGGACATCTGGGGCAGGACAAGACTTTTGACAGGCTTGTCACTCATTTTTATTGGCCTCAGATGAGAAGGGATGTAGACATCCATTGTAAAACGTGTCACACTTGCCAGGCAAGTGGGAAAAGCGGAAGGAAGCAGAAGGCTCCCCTCCAACCTTTTCCAGTTGTCAGTACCCCCTTTGACCGGGTTGGGATTGACATTGTTGGGCCCCTGGACCACAAGACAGCCCTGGGCAACAGGTTCATCCTGGTCTTGGTGGACCATGCCACACGGTACCCGGAAGCCATCCCTCTCCGAACAGTGACAGCCCCCGTGGTGGGACGGGCGCTGATGGGTGTTTTCTCCCGCATGGGGTTCCCCAGAGAGGTGGTGTCAGACCAGGGCACCAACTTCATTTCCAATTATATGAAGTCTCTGTGGAAGGAGTGTGGGGTAACCTACAAGTTCACCACTCCTTACCACCCTCAAGGTAATGGGCTGGTTGAGAGATTCAACTGGACCCTTAAAGGCATGATCATGGGTCTTGAAGAACCAATGAGGCATAAATGGGACGTCCTCTTGCCATGCCTGCTGTTTGCTTACTGAGAGGTGCCGCAGAAGTCTCTAGGGTTCAGCCCCTTTGAGCTTTTGTACGGGCACCCGGTAAGAGGACCTTTGAGTCTGGTCAAAGAAGGCTGGGAGCAATCTCCCAGGAAACCTCCCCAGGATGTATACAGTTACATGCTGGCCTTCAGGAACCAGACTCGGCGCTTCAGAGATCTTGCTCAGGCAAATCTGAAGGCCAGCCAGGAAGAGATGAAGTGGTGGTACGACCGGGATGCCACTCTGGTCGAACTTCAGCCGGGTCAGGAAGTTTGGGTCATGTCCCCTGTGGAACCTTGTGCGCTCAAGGACAGGTGGACTGGACCGTTTAAGGTTGTGGAGAAGAAGAGCGATGTCACCTACTTGGTGGACTTGAAATCTCCCAGGAACCCCTTGAGGGTCCTGCATGTCAACCGTTTAAAGCCCCACTTAGAAAGGTCCGAAGTGGGCATGCTCCTAGCTACAGATGCTGGAATGGAGGAGGAGAGTGAGCCTCTTCCTGACCTCCTGTATGCAAAAGAGCAAGATGGGTCAGTGGATGGTGTTGTCCTCTCTGACACACTGACCCTTGAGCAGCAGCAAGATTGTCGCCAACTGTTGGGACAATTCCCTGATCTGTTCTCCTTGATTCCTGGTGTCACTCACTGGTGTGTCCATGATGTGGACACCGGGGACATCACTCCTGTGAAGCACAAGGCTTACAGGGTGACTGACAAGGTCAGAGCATACATCAAGGAGGAGGTCTCCAAGATGTTTGCCTTAGGGGTGATTGAGTCCTCTAGCAGTCCTTGGGCCAGCCCAGTGGTCTTGGTCCCGAAGGCTGCAGCGCCTGGTGCTTCACCAGATCTTCGGTTCTGTGTGGATTACCGAAGACTCAATTCAGTCACCAAGACTGACGCGCACCCCATCCCCAGAGCTGATGAGCTCATAGATCGGTTGGGGGCTGCCCAGTACCTTAGTACGTTTGATCTAACGTCTGGGTACTGCCAGATCGCTTTAACTGATGGGGCAAAAGAGAGGTCAGCATTCTCCACACCAGATGGGCTCTACCAGTTCCGGGTTATGCCCTTTGGGATGAAGAATGCCCCTGCCACCTTCCAGAGGTTGGTCAACCAGGTCTTGGCTGGACTAGAGGATTTCAGTGCCGCCTACCTGGACGACATCGCAGTGTTCAGCGCCAGCTGGGAGGAACACTTGCGCCACCTCCAGGAAGTGTTGTTGGCCCTGCGCAGAGCAGGCCTCACAATCAAAGCCAGTAAGTGCCAGATTGGGCAGGGTTCAGTGGTGTACTTGGGGCACCAAGTAGGGAGCGGCAAGGTGGCCCCCCTGCAACCCAAGATTGATTTCATCCTGGCTTGGGCACCGCCCAAAACCCAAACTCAGGTGAGAGCCTTCTTAGGACTCACGGGTTACTAGAGGAGGTTTGTCAAGGATTATGGTAACATTGTGCACCCCTTGACTTCGCTGACTTCCAGGAAGCAGCCACGAAATGTGATCTGGACTGACTCCTGTCAGACGGCCTTTGACACCCTGAAAACTGCAATGTGTACAGCACCCATACTCCAGGCACCCGACTTTTCTAAAGAATTTGTTGTCCAGACGGACGCTTCAGAGCATGGCGTGGGGGCTGTTCTAGCTCAGGTGAATGAAGAGGGCTGAGCCTTACCTGTAGCCTTCATCAGTAGGAGGTTACTTCCCGGGGAACAGAGGTGGAGTGCGATAGAGCGAGAAGCATTTGATGTGGTCTGGGTGCTGAAGAAGCTAAGACCCTACCTGTTTGGGACTCACTTCCGGGTTCAGACAGACCACAGGCCCCTCAGATGGTTGATGCAGATGAGGGGAGAGAATCCAAAGCTGTTGAGGTGGTCCATTTCCCGACAGGGGATGGACTTCACGGTGGAACACCGCCCTGGTACAGATCACGCCAATGCTGATGGTCTGTCCAGATTTTTCCACCTTAGTGATGAGGACTCCATAGGTCAAGGGTAGTTCTCCCCACATTTCAGCTGGAGGGGACACGTGTTAGACCTGACATCATTGGCCTGAGTCTCTCCTCCATTTTATTCTGTTTACGATGTTTTTGCTGGTGTATTGCTTTGGGCACTGTGCCACTGCTGATCAGTCCCACAGTGCAAGTGCTCCCTATGTAAAATTGCTGTATTGATTGAATTCCATGTTTGGCTTATTTGGTTTACTGTCAGTCCCTAGTCTAGTGCACCAGGAGTGCCAGGGCTTTTAAATACAAATGCTGCTCGTGGGCTTGCAGCAACCGTTGTGCCACCCACAAGAGCGGCCTAGTAAAAGTATGTCTCAAGGTCTGCCATTGCTAGACCTACGTGCAGTCTGGTACTGTCACGCAAACTGCGCAAGTACACCTACTTGCCAGTCCCTAAACCTTCCCATAACTGCATGTTAGTCACCCCTATGGTAGGCCCACGGGCAGGGTGCATTGTAAGTATAAGGTAAGACAAGCCTGACCAAGTTGGCATGTCCTAATAGTGAATTACAGCCATATTCGTTTTTCACTATTGTGAGGTTACCTGCTCTCCATTAGTTAGAATGGGCTGCCAGGATTATTAATGCTATAATCCTAGCTGGCTCGGGGAGCATGGTGCAATGTCGAGTTTGGTATCCCTGAACTCGGGGTTTAATAACGCATCCGTCTGTGTGGATGGTTTTTGGACTCTGGGTTTGAAAATAGCACTTTTAGAAAGTGGCTATTTTCTTGTCTAACTATTTCTGGTTTCTGCTGGTTTGGTGTGTGTGTGACAGGGGCTGGGTGCTCCAGAGTTCTGAATGAGTCAGTGTGGGGTGAGTGGTGCATTTGCATTGAGAGTAGGGGAAGAGTAGCTCCTGATAGCCTGCCCTGACTGTTACAATGCTGGCTCCACCTCCTGCCGGGCGACTGATAGCTCTGCTCCTGCCAGTGACAATACTGGCTCCACCTCCTGCTGGGCGTCTGAGGACTCTGCCCTGCACAGTGAATAGGCCAGGTGCCTCTGCCTGGCTACACCCACAACAAACCCAGGATGAGGGGAATTTCCCCGCATGGACAAAGGGATCAAAGCCAAAAAGGGGTATAAGAGAAGGACCCCTGAACCAAGAATTTAGATCACTTCTGACAAGGAAACCTGAACCAAGGACAAGAAGCCTGCTGATCCAAGGACTTGCCTACCCCTTCTGCCAGAGTGCTGTTTGCTGGGGGGAATCCTGCAGTGCTTCTTTATTTCTGCCAAGGAACCAGGAGAGAGGAACTGAGTGTGTACTCTCAAACTTTGCTAAAGAAAATCTCCAAGGGCTGGAAGAGTGCCAGCCTCCTGTTGAAGTCACAGGGCTAAAGGACTTCATTTATTTGCTAAAAGTGCTTGTTGCTGGAACCTGAAAATCTAGCACCTCTGAAAGAATCCAGCAATCTCGACGCCGACGGACGCCGCCGAATCCAGCCCGACATCGTGAGTAACGGCTCCAGTGTCCCGCTTCCTCGACGCCGGCCGCCAGGCCCGATCGACGCCAGTAGCGACGCCAGTGAGTAAGCGAGTTCGGCTCCAGCTCCAAGTGACCCCGTGTCGACGCCGCCGCTGATCGCATCAACCCCGAGCCCTCTTGACGCCGTGAGCGCTGCTCACTCTTGCAACATCATCATCGACATCGACGACGACGCCGTATCCTGCTTCGCCTCGGGAGAGCTGCTCCTGCCTGACATCTGTCGACGCCGCTGCAGGTCGCCCCGACTCCGAGGCCCGATCGACGCCGAAGACGCGACGCCGGACATCTCGATGCCGCTGATCATCGTGTGCTTCGCTTTTCCAAGGTACTGTGTTGTGGGGGTCTGCTCGACTCCAGGCTCGACGTAGCGCTCCTCGCGGTCGACGCCGAACCTTTGGATTAACTTTGCCTCGACATCGTGTGACTCCCGTGTGGGTTACATTGTTGCCAAGAACTGTGTTTTAAAGAAGAAGAGTTGCTTTTGTTACTAAAGTCTTTGTGCTAAGAAGAAACTACACTTGAACTATTATTTTTCCTTCCAAGAGTATTTATTAAGATTGTGGTATATTTTTGTCGTTATTTGGTCTTGTGCTAAGCCTTATATAAAAATCCTTATTTTTATAATACTATTGTGTCGTGTCCATTTGTAGTGTATTCACTTTATTACTGTATGTGGTCATAAATGCTTAACGCACTGCCTCTGAGATAAGCCTGTCTGCTTTGCCAAGCTACCAAGGGGGTGAGCAGGGGTTATCTAAGTGTGTGATACCCTTGCCCTGACTAGAGGAGGTGAGTCCCTATTTGTCAGAAGCACATACCTCTGCCAACTAGAGACAGCCAAGTCAAACAGTGACGGTATTGGTATTGGTGATGATGGTAGTATTGGTGGTGGTATTGGTGATGTTGGTGGTGGTATTGATATTGGTGTTGGTATTGTTGGAGGTAGTATTGGTAGCGTATTGGTGGTGTTGGTGGTATTGGTGGTGGTAGTATTGGTGGTGGCATTGGTATTAGTGGTGGTGTTGGTATTGGTGGCATTGGTAATGGTGGTATTAGTGATGGCAGTGGTGGTATTCATGGTGGTAGTATTGGTGGTGGTGGTATTAATGGTGGGAGTGGTATTGGTGGTGGTGGTATTGGTGCTGGTGGTAATGGTGGTGGTGGCATTGGTGGTGGTATTTGTGCTGATTATATTGGTTGTGGTGGTGGTTTTGGAGGTTGTATTGATGGTGGTTCTGTTAGTGGTATTAGTGGTGGTGGTGGTATTGGAGGTGGTATCGGTGGTGGTATTGGTGGTGATCGTGGTATAGTTGTGGTATTGATGGTGGGGATATTAGTGGTGGTGGTAATGTTATTGGTGGTGGTGGTAGTATTGGTGATAATTGTGGTGGTGGAATTAGTGATGGTGGTATTGGTTGTGGTGTATTGTGGAGGTGGTAGTATTGGTGGTATTTGTGGTGCTAGTGTTCGTGGAATTGGTGGTGTTATTAGTGGTATTGGTAGGGGAGGTGGTATTGCTGGCAGTGGTGGTGGTGGTGGCATTGGTTGTGGTATTGGTGGTGGTGTTGGTGGTATTTGCAATAGTATTTGTCGTGGTATTGGTGGTGGTGGTATTGGTGGTGGTATTGGTGATTGTATTGGTGCTGGTGGCATTGGTATTAATGGTGGTATTGGTGGTTGTTGTATTGGTGGTATCAGTGATAGTGGTCTTGGTGGTGGTGTTATTGGTATTGGTGGTGATGGTATTGCTGATAGTAATGTTGGTATTAGTGGTGGTGGTGGTGGCATTTGTGGTGGTATTGGTGGTGGTATTGGTGGTGGTGGTATTGGTGGAGGTGGTATTTGTGGTGGTATTGGTGGTAGTGTCATTGGTATTGGTGGTGGTGTTCGTGATGGTGTTGGTGGTATTGGTAGTGGCATTGGCATTGACGGTGGTATTGGTGGTGGTATTGGTGGCGTTGTGTTGGTGGTGGTGGTGGTTGTATTGAAGGTGATATTATTGGAGGTGCTGGTGTTGGTTGTTGTGGTATTGGTGGTTGTGGTATTGGTTATGGCATTGGTGGTTTTGGTGATGGTGGTATTGGTGGCATTGATGGCGGTATTGGTATTGGTGGTGGTGGTATTGGTATTGGTGGTGGTATTGGTGATGGTGGTACAGGTGGTGATGGCATTGGTGGTGGTGGTATTGGTGGTGCTGGTATTGGTTGTTGTGGTATTGGTGGTTGTGGTATTGGTCGTGGAATTGGTGGTATTGGTGATGGTTGTATTGGTGGCGGTATTGGTATTGGTGGTGGTGGTATTGGTGATAGTGGTACTGGTATTGGTGGTAATGATATTGGTGGTGCTGGTATTGGTGGTGGTATTGGTATTAGTGGTGGTATGGTGGTATTGCGGTGATGGTATTCTGGTGGTAGTATTGATATTGGTGGTGGTGGTGGTATTGGTGATGGTATTTGTATTGGTGGTGATGGTAGTATTAGTGGTGGTGGTATTGGTGATGTTGGTGGTGGTATTGATTTTGGTGGTATTGGAGGTGGTACGGGTAGTAGTGGTATTGGTGATGGCGATATTGGCGGTAGAGGAATTTGTGGTGGTGGTATTGCTGGTGGTTGTATTAGTGGTGATGGTGGGATTGGTGGTATTGGTGGTGGTACTTGGGCTGATGGTATTGATATTGGTGGTGGTATTGGTGGTGGTATTGGTGCTGGTGGTATTGGTGGTGGTATTGATAGTGGTGGTATTGGTGGTGGTGGTAATGGTGGTGGTGGCAATGGTGGCATAGTTGATGGTATTGGTGGTGGTATTGGTGGTGGTGGCAGTGGTGGTATTGATGGTGGTGGTATTGGTGGTGGTGGTGGTATTGGTGGTGGTATTTGTGGTATTGGTTTGGTATGTGGTGGTATTGTTGGTGGTATTGGTGGTGGTATTGGTGGTATTAGTGGTGGTGGTAGTATTGGTGATGGTGATGGTATTTGTAGTGGTGGTAGTAGTGTTGGTAGTATTGGTGCTGGTGGTATTGGTGGTGGTATTGGTGGTGGTGGAATTGGTGGTGGTGGTATTGGTGGCTGTGATATTGGTGGTGGTATTGTTGGAGGTGGTATTGGTGGCGTTATTGGTGGTGTTGGTGGTATTAGTGGTGGTGGTATTGGTGGTGGTGGTAGTATTGGTGGTGGCATTGGTATTAGTGGTGGTGTTGGTATTGGTGGCATTTGTAGTGGTGGTATTGGTGGTGGTATTGGTGATGGCAGTGGTGGTATTTATGATGGTGGTATTGGTGGTGGTGGTATTAATGGTGGGAGTGGTATTGGTGGTGGTGGTATTGGTGTGGTATGTAGTGGTATTGTTGGTGGTATTGCTGTTGGTGGTATTAGTGGAAATGGTGGTATTGGTGGTGGTATTTGTGCTGGTGGTATTGATATTGGTGGTGGTGGTATTGGTGGTGGTATTGGTGCTGGTGGTATTGGTGGTGGTGGTATTGATAGTGGTGGTATTTGTGGTGGTGGTATTGGTGGTGGTGGTATTTGTGATGGTGATATTGGTGGTGGTGGTGGTTTTGGTGGTGGTGGTGGTGGTGGTGGTGCTGTTAGTGGTATTAGTGTTGGTGGTGGCATTGGAGGTGGTATTGGTGGTGGTGGTGGTATGGTGGTGGTATTGATGGTGGGGATATTGGTGGTGGTGGTAGTATTGGTGATCATTGTGGTGTTGGAATTAGTGGTGGTGGTATTGGTTGTGGTGTATTGGTGGAGGTGGTGGTATTGGTGGTATTTGTGGTGCTATTGGTTGTGGAATTGGTGGTGTTATTAGTGATATTGGTAGTGGTGGTGGTATTGCTGGAAGTGGTAGTTGTGGTGGTGGTAGCATTGGTGGTGGTATTGGTGGTGGTGTTGGTGGTATTTGCAATAGTATTTGTGGTGGTATTGGTGGTGGTGGTATTGTGGTAGTATTGGTGGTGGTGGTATTGGTGGTGGTATTGGTAATTATATTGGTGGTGGTGGCATTGGTATTAATGGTGGTATTGTTGGTGGTGGTTGTATTGGTGGTATTGGTGATGGTGGTCTTGGTTTTGGTGTTATTGGTATTGGTGGTGGAGTTGGTGGTAATGGTATTGGCGGTGGCATTGGTGGTGATGCTATTGCTGATAGTAATTGTTAGAAATGGGATCCCTGGCTGGACAGGGCTTGCGCCAAAGTCAGTCAGAGACCACCACTCCCAAGTCAGGGCAAGGGAGTTACACGCCAAGGTAACCCCTGCTCACCCTCTAGGTAACGTGGCGCGAGCAGCAAGGCTAAACTTGGAGGCGATGTGAGTTAAGTATTTGCGCACGCACCCCAGCAACAACACCCAAGGCCCACTACAAAGGAAACTCCACACAAGGTTATATATAAAAATAGCCTTTGTATTACACCAAAACACATTAGATAAAAACACACACTTTACAATGTGCCAACAGGCACGGGCAGAATTTACAAGGGATATGTACAAGACAGGGCCACTTGGACCACTGTCAGGAATCTGCACTTTTAGAACTTAGAATACAATACTTGTAGGCCTAGAACTTAGAACATAGAGCCTAACGGACAGTAACTCCCGTCCTGGTTGCGGGATAATGCGAGTGATCACCTTAGTAAACTTGAGCGGGCGGCCGGCTAGCTACAAGCGTTTCTCTGGGGGCGACCAATGTGTGCGGCTCAGAAGAGGAGGGGAAGGCAGGATGCGGGCGACCCAGCGAAGCGGCGCGGCTCAGGGGAGAGCGGCGCTGCTCGAGGCTTGGACGGGCTGCCGTGCACGAGCTGCCGAGGGGAATGAGCGAGGCACACTTCAGCGAGGCTCCAGGAGCCCAAGGGAGATCAGACAAGTCCCAGCAATTTGTCAGGGAAGGCACAATAGAGTCCACTGGTCCTGGGACTCTGGTCAGGGGGCGAGCTCAGTATCAAGCCCTTGGAATATCACTTAGAACATAACAGAAAATCACTGTAGCACAAAATAGCACACAATCAGTAACTACTGGTAATCAGGTAAGTACCACCTACGCAATCCTAACCACCCTAGGAACAGGTCACGCAGGGAACCAGGACCTCACTAGCACCACCTGTACTAGCAAGAACAACCAACTAAATATCACCATACATTTAGGGGTATAGACCTGGGGACAAAACACATGATGCATAAACATACATTCAGAGGTGCAGGGAAGGAAAACACATGATGTATCAACAACACATTCAGCGGTGTAAGGAACAAGGCGCATGACGCATAGAAACATTCAGAGGTGCAGCAAAGAACACTTCGCATAAATCACATTAACACAGAACTTACATCAAAAGTCCAGGGTCCAGGTTGCGCCACTGCGCCAAAACCTAAACATAGCAGCTGCCCACAAAGTGCTGGGCAGCTGTAGGCAGGGACAGAACAGGGCCTAAACGCTGCAGCTGGCACTAAGTGCTGCGCAGCTGGGGAAGGCCAAGGTAGGGAAGAAGGAGTGCGCCTCACTCCTAAAGTCCAGAGTACATGTCCCTAAAAGAGAAAGACCTAAACGGTGCAGCTGCCCACTAATTGCTGGGCAGCTGGAAACAAATATCGCCAGGGGCTCTCTCTAGCCCCTCAGGAACACTGCGCCCAAAACGTTGGAGCCCTTCACAGGCTGTGAATCCATAATGTGTGCACGGGAGCACTCTGGCTCCCTAAAGAAATAAATGTCCCCATCGTTGGAGCCACGGGGCTCTGGGAATCAGCTCTGCCCCTGGGAAGAGCTGTGCGGGGAAGCATGGGCCCCTCAAAACAACTGCGCCCCATTGAGCCATGTAGGCTCTGCAAATACTGGGGGGGCTTTGATGGAGCCAACAAGGCTTTAAGACAAATTAATAGCCAGCTGGAGGAGCGGCCCGCTACCAAACGGGGCCGCTCAAATGCTGCCTCTCTTCCCCCCCCCCCGGTCCAGCCCTAACTCACCGGGCTGCTCTGGGGAGGCGTCTCGCCGTTTCCGTCAGACTCCAGGAGGTCTGCCGGGGCTCTCCCTTGCTCAAGGGAGCCTCGGTGGGTGTCAGCAGGGCAGCTGGCGGGGCTCTCTCACCTCATGAGAGCCCCGCTTTCTCGACACACCGGTCTTTACCCGGTCCCCCATCTCGGGACCGGGACATTGAGCAGATGGAGCCTGCGAGGCTCCGGGACTTCTGTTTTTGGGGAAAATGGCCGCACTTCCGCATCCGTCCAGCGGCCCCGCCCACAACCAGACGGGCCGCGGACGCGGCGGCAATTCTATCGCGGCTCGGGCCGCGGCAGTGAATCTTGGGGGTCAAAACGAGGGGTGGGCACCCTCAAAATCAATAATAAAGAAATAAAGCGAGGTAGGCACTCGCTGGGGGTCCAGGAACCCTTCACTGAACGGGGCAAATGCCGGGTGGGCACTGGCTTACATAAACAAAGCGCTCTCATCGCTAGTGGGGAATGAAGTGGTTCGAAGCACTAGAAAGGGCAAAGAATCAGCGCTCCCAAGCGCGAACGGCAGGACACAGGGCTCCACAGCGCTGGAGCAAAGAACAAGCGCTCCCAGGCGCTTAGGGAAGAAATCCAGGGCCCCCAGGCGCAAGAGGAGCCAACAGTCCAGCAAAAGTCCTTCAGGAGTCCAGGGGCTGGGCAGGGCCCAGGGAGGCAAGCCTTCCCCCGGGCCCCAGCAGCAGCATGCCCCTGGTCATATTCAAGTTAAGAAGAAGAACATTTTCATGGGGTCACAGTCCCTCTTTTATACACCTTTTCCCTTTGTCTTTAGGTGCAGGGTGGGGGGAGAACCAGTCGCAGCTGGTTTTGGAGTACCCTTGATGGCTCAACCACACCTTTCATTCACTAGGGAGGCTAGGGTCATCAGTTGCACCACAGGGGGCGGAGCCAGCCTTGTATGGGGAAAACCCAGCCTCATTAAGGACACAGGCGCAGCCCCTCCCTCACATCAGCATGCTAATCTCTCCATTCACCACCAGGGCAGACCCACACAGACTCCTGGAGCCTGGCATCCCAGCCAGCTCCAGCCAATCACACGCCAGGCATATTTTACACTAATATGCCAATTCCTAGAAGTGGCACTTCCGCACAAGACACAGTCATGCCACATACATCGTTGTGAAGCATTCAATCACACGAGTGTGCACATACCAAACACGACCATGCACACCTCACGCATCAGGAACTACCAGGGACACAGACATTCCCCATGCATTCCTAAGGGAGGGCAGGCCCATCTTACACACGCACTTAGGGAGCGCACGCACTTTACACTGCGCCACAGTGTCAAAGTGTGCAAAGACCAGAAGTCACTATCACTGGGTCACAACACAAAGCAAAAAGTTCAGGGGTGAACCTGCCAGAAGGGCCAAGTCCAACAGTAATGTTGGTATTAGTGGTGGTGGTGGTGGCATTGGTGGTCGTATTGGTGGTTGTGGCGGTATTGGTGGTAGTGGTATTTATTGGTGGAGTTGGTATTTGTGATGCTATTGGTCGTAGTGTCATTGGTATTGGTGGTGGTGTTGGTATTGGTGTTGGTGGTATTGGTATTGGCATTGGCATTGATGGTGGTACTGGTTATGGTATCGGCGGTGGTATTGGTGGTATTGATGGTGATATTATTGGTGGTGGTGGTATTGGTTGTTGTATTGGCAATGGTGGCATTAGTGGTGATGGTGGTATTAGTGGTAGTATTGTGGTATTGATGGTGGTACTGAAATTAGTGGTGGTACTGGTATTGGTGGTGGTGGTATTGGTGGTGGTGGTGTTATTGTTGGTGGTGGCATTGTTGGTGGTGGTATTGGTGGTGATAGTATTGGTGGTGGTGGTATTGGTGGTGATGGTGGTGGTGGTAGTGGTGGTATTGGTGGTGGTAATATTGGTGGTGGTGATGGTATTGGTGCTGGTAATATTGGTGGTGGTGATGGTATTGGTGCTGGTTATATTGGTAATGGTGGTGGTAGTATTGGTGGTGGTGGTGGTATTGGTGGTGGCGGTATTGGAGGTAGTATTGGTGGTGGGATTATTGGTGCTGATAATGGTGGGGTATTGGTGCTGATAGTGGTGGTAGTATTGGTGGTGGTGGTATTGGTAGTGGTGTAATTGGCAGTGGTGGTGCTGGTATTGGTGGTGTTTATGATGGTATTTGTGGTATTGGTGGCATTTGTAATGGTATTGGTGGTGGTATTGGTATTGGTGGTGGGATTTGTTGTATTGGTAGTGGTGGTATTGGAGGTATTGGTCGTGGCATTGGTGGTGGTAGTGTTGGTGGTATTGGTGGTGGTGGTATTGGTGGTGGTGGTATTGATGGTTGTAGTGGTGGTGGTGGTGGTGGCATTGGTTGTATTTGTGGTGGTATTTGTGATGGTATCGGTGGTGGTATTGGTTGTGGTATTGGTGGTGGTGGTATTGGTGGTGGTATTCGTGATGTGGTTTTGGTGGTGGTATTGGTGGTGTTGGTATTAGTGGTGGTGGTATTGGTGGTGTTGTTGGTGGTTTTGGTGATGGTGGTATTGTTGGTGGTGGTATTGGCATTGGAGGTATTGTTAGTGGCATTGGTATTGGTGGTCATGGTATTGGTGGTGGTGGTGGTGGTGGCATTACTAGTGGTGGTAATGGTGGTGCTGGTACTGGTGGTGGTATTGGTGGTGGTTGTATTGGTATTGGTGGTGAAATTGGTATTGGTGGTGATGGTGGTGGTGGTATTGGTGGTTGTATTGGTGGTGGTGGTGGAGGTTGTGGTATTGATTGTGGTGGTATTGGTATTGGTGGTGGGTGGTGTTATTGGTGGTGGTTGTCTTGGTGGTAGTGGTGGTATTGGCAGTGGTGGTACAGGTGGTGGTATTGGTTTGGTATGTGGTAGTATTGGTGGTGGTAGTATTGGTGGTGATGGTGGTATTGGTTGTGGTATTGGTGGTATGATTGTGGGGGCATTGGTGCTGGTATTGGTGGTGGTATTAGTATTGGAATTGGTGGTACTGGTTTTGGTATTGGAGGTAGTGGTATTGGTAGTATGTATTGGCACTGGTGGTGGTATTTATGATGGCATTGGTGGTATTTGGGATGGTATTGGTGGTGGGATTGGTAGTATTGGTGGTGGTGGTGGTTTTGGTGGTGGTATTATTGGTGGTATTTAGAGTGGTGGTATTGATGGTGGTATTAATGGTAATGGTATTGATGATATTTGTGATGGTATTGTTGGTGGTATTTGTGGGGGTGGTGTTGGTAATATTGGTGGTGGTGGTATTGGTGGTGGTTCTGGTGATATTATTGATGGTGGAATTGGTGCTGGTATTGGTGGTCGGGGTGGTATTGGTGCTGCTGCTCCTGGTGGTATTGGGGGTGGTAATGGAAGTAGTATTGGTTGTGGTATTCTTGGTGGTATTCATGATATTGATGGTGGGGGTATTGGTGGTGGTATTTGTGGTATGGTGGTGGTATTGGTGGTATTGGTGGTGGTATTGGTTGTTTGTAATGGTGGTATTGGTATTGGTGATATTGGTGCTATTGGTGGTGGTATTGGTTGAACTGGTGGTGGTGGTATTGGAGGTATTTGTGATGGTATTGGTGGTGGTGTTGGTGGTATTGGTGGTGGTATTTGTGGTGGTGGTATTGATGGTGTTAGTGGTATTGGTGGTAGTTTTATTGGTATTGGTGGTGGTGGTATTGGTATTGGTATTGGTGGTGGCATTGGTAGTGATGGTATTGATGATGGTATTGGTGGTGGTGTTATGAGTATTGGTGATGGTGGTGGTGGTATTGGTGGTGGTATTGTGAATGGTATTGGTGGTGGTGGTATTGGTAGTAGTGGTATTGGTATTGGCGGTGATATTGGTATTGGTGGCGGTGGTAGTATTGTTGGTGGTGGTAAAGGTGGTGCAAGTATTGATGGTGGTAGTATTGGTGGTGGCAGTATTGGTGGTGGTATTGGTGGTGTTATTGGTAGTGGTGGTATTGGTGGTGGTTGTATTGTTGGTGGTGGAGGTTGTGGTATTGGTGGTGGTAATGGTGGTGTTGGTGATATTGGTTATGGTGGTATTGGTGGTGGTGATATTGGTGGTGGTATTGGTGGTGGTATTTGTATTGGTAGTGGCATTGGTGTTGGTGGTGGAGGTGATATTGGTGGTGGTATTGGTGGTATACCAAGATGGCGGACTGAGGACGCCGTCGTGCAGTTGCAGCTGTGAGCAGATCCCTACTCCTTGCTAACCAGGCGTTTTATGGATATGGAGTTTCGTGTTTGAGGATGGCTACGGATGCTACGGAACTGCAGAAAGAGCTTACCCAAACTCCTTGCTAACCCGGCATCTAACCCGGCATCTAAGGCATGTTTGCTGACTTGCTGTGCGGACGGACGGACGGAGTGGTAACAGCCTGGCGAGACAGAGGAACTGGATGTGGGCTGGCGGTGCTCGAGGTGTTCGAGGGCTGAATTGCTGACACACCCACGGGAAGTGCTGTATGTTGAATGGTTGTGCAGGCAGGTTAAAGCGTGGAAGCCTCGGATCTTACTCGGCGAGCTTGCTGACACATCGGGAGGCGGACTAGAGAGATAGAAAACCAGACATGGACTAAACGAGGGGATCAGAATCGGAATTGGAATTGAGGTTTTTACATGCATTGGCAGCAGTTGCAGCATATATTTCTGTTTGCCTGGCTCCTGTTTGTTTTTGCGACTCTTGTGACTCTTGTGAGTCTTGTGATTTCCTAACAAAGTAAAGAAAGGGGTGGTTTTGGACACATGCAGCGGTTGTTCCAGATTTACCTCTTGGTCTTACGGCGCCTGATCCAGCGGCTCGTTGGAGGCTTCACACGCGGCTGGTATGGTTTAGATCAGAGACGTTGGTTTGAGACGCCGTCTAACGGAGTTCAGGTGAGCGTGGACCCACCTTGAAGTAAGTGTTTGCAAATGGCTCCTAAAATCTATCGGAGGGACACTAGGGCTAATAAGAATAATGCCTTAGAGGAAGGTGAGGCGACAGTGGTTATAGACACGACTCTGAAGCATAGTACTCTTAAATCCAATGCTGTGACACCAATGTCTAAAGCTGCTAAAACAACTGATGCTTCTATCTCTACTGGTGCCTCCTCTACAACTAAAGAAATACTTAATACCACAGTAACTCCATTGGTCCCGGGTAAACAAGTACTTCGACCCCCCGTCTTGGTTATACCAGCGCTTGGGTCTGCTAACATTTCCTCTGAAGAAGTAACTAAGAACCCAATCAGCATGGATCCTGCGAATGGTGCTAAAAGGGTGAAGGGGTCATAGTCGTCTCTCCGTCTGCTCAGGGGGGGTACCCCCATTGGAAATTGTAGACGAAGAAATATCCGTAGAAGAAGCTAATGGTCCAGGGAAGGCTCCTTCTACCTGCCTAACGGAAGCTCTTTCTCCTGTCGCAGAGACTATTGTAAACTCTCCAGAATTATCTGAACCGACCCCCTTCAGGAAAACTCGTATGTGGATGAGAATGGAGATATAGAGGATGAAGTGTCGAACGAGGAATACGAGGAGCTGAGTGAAACTGACCCTATATTCGGCAATACTGTACACTTTAACGGCAAGGTCAAACCTAAACCTAAATCAAAGAATAAAACGAAGACCAAAAAAAGGGAAAGTACTGGGTCTACAGAATTCATCAGTACCGATTCTATTGCTGGCAGTAAAGAAATCGCTTCTTGCTGAAAAAAGTCCCCTTAAGAAATGGATTCAGGCCAAAGGGTTGGTAAAGAGCATGACACTTCGGCTTTCTGGGGTAAGCTCACCTGAACAAGAGATTACTCCTGTCTCTGCAACACCTATTGAGGATATCTCTATAGTAAAGGATACTTTAAAGCAGCCTGTATCGGATTTGATTACAACAGCATCGCAAAAGACTGTAATATCTAACCATTTGGCTAACGTTTCGAGAGCTTCAGATGCCCCAGAAAATGCTGTCATCCTGTTGGAACTAACTACTAAAATAACTCTCCCTAATAGCTCAACGGTGTTGGAGGACGTAGAAGATATCACCTCTTCAATCAATCAATCAATCATAGCATTTATATAGTGCACTACTCACCCGGAGGGTCTCAAGGCGCTTGGCGAGGGGGGGGGGGGTCCGCTACTGCTCGAACAGCCAGGTCTTGAGCTGCTTCCTGAAGGCGAGGTGGAATTTGGGTCAGGCGGAGGTGGGTCGGGAGGGAGTTCCAAGTCTTGGCGGCCAGGTGGGAAAGGATCTTCCTCCTGTTGTGGCTCTTCGGATGCGGGGGACGGCGGCGAGGGCGTAGCTGGTCGATGGAAGGTGGCGTGTGGGAGCGTAGAAGTTGAGGCGGCTGTTGAGGTAACTCGGGCCTTGGTTGTGCAGGGCTTTGTGTGCGTGGGTGAGGAGGCGGAAGGTGATTCTCTTGTTGACCGGGAGCCAGTGCAGGTCTCTCAGGTGTCTGGAGATGTGGCTTCGCCTGGGGATGTCGAGGATGAGTCTTGCTGAGGCGTTCTGGATTCGCTGGAGTCTCTTCTGGAGCTTGGCGGTGGTTCCGGCGTAGAGGGCGTTGCCATAGTCCAGACGGCTGAAGACGAGGGCCTGGGTGACCGTCTTCCTGGTCTCGGTGGGGATCCACCGGAAGATCTTACGTAGCATGCGCAGGATGTTGAAACAAGACGAGGAGACGGCGTTGACTTGTCTGGTCATGGAGAGGGAGGAGTCCAGGATGAAGCCCAGGTTGCGTGCGTGGTCTGTTGGTTTGGGTGCGGAGCCCAGGGCGGGTGGCCACCAGGAGTCATCCCAGGCGGAGGGCGAGGAGCCCAGGATGAGAACTTCCGTCTTATCTGAGTTCAGTTTCAGGCGGCTGGTCATCATCCATTCGGCTACCTCTTCTGCTGCTACTAGCCCTCTAACCCTACTAGAAGGAGTTGACAATACTAGCAATACTAGTAACACTAGCATCAGTGGGACTTTGAAGGTAGAGATGGGAAACACCAACTCGTCATTTGATACTATTCTACAGATTCTGGCTAGCAATCGGAAGGAGGCGCAGGAACATTTTTTTAAATTAAGGGAGGACAATACCAGATTGCAGAACTCCTTACGGATATTGATGTAAAGATGGGCGGGATGACGCAGGAAATTGGGGATCTACAACAGCGTGTGGTTAGGATAGAGGAAGGAGCGGCAGGAATGAGCACTATGGTTAACCAACATGATGACAAGCTTTTAGCACTGCAGTTAAAAGTTGAGGATCTTGAAAACCGCCAAAGGCGGTCCAAACTTAGGCTTTTTCGTATTCCCGAAGGGGTTGAGGGGGGGGATCCGAGGGCATTTTTTGTTGGGTTATTGCAGAAGGCCATCACAGATCTTTTAGATTGGAATTGGGACTCTCAGTTGCAGAGAGTCTATAGGTTACCAATAACCCAGAGAAATAAACATAACAAATTCCCTCGCCCATTCCTAATCCCCTACGGGAACCATCTGTTAAGGCAGGCTGTTTCCTTAAAAGCAAAGCCTATTCTACCAGTTACGGTAGGAGAACTTTCTTTTTTCGTTAAGTCGGACCTCAGTAAGGCCACAATGGACAGAAGATGGCAATTACGCAAGTTAATTGATCCATTTAAGGCCCTAGGGGGACAAGCATATCTGCAGGAACCGGCTAGGTTAAAAGTAATTAAGGGAGGCCACACTCATTTCTTTATAGATGTAAGGGAAGCTGAGGAGTTTTTAGCCTCATTCTCGTAATTGAGAGAGATACTATCTGAAGTAAAACTCTGTTTATTTTTTTGGGTTTGGCAACGAGTGGGTGAAGCCACAGGCTGATTCTTGGGGTCACTGCCACCACAGCGGCAGAAAGATGTCATTGGGGGGTGCTCTCTCGTCGGAGGAGGGAGGGGGCAGGCGGGTTGGGGCTGAAGGGTGGGAAGGGTAGGTGGAGGGGGGTTTGTCTGAAAAAAGCTTCACAGGAAAATAAAAAACCAGAGCAGCTGGAGAGAAAAGCACTAGGTATTATAAAATTACAGATTGATAGGATTGACAGGACACATGTAATCTTTTTCTATCTTAAATGCCTCAAATAAAATGTCTAGCCTGGAACGTTGCTGGTTTGAATAGTAAGAAGAAAAGACGTTTGGTTCGGGAAGAAATAGCTTTGTATATGCCCAACTTTGTTTTTTTATCCGAGACACATGCTGCCTATGCAGATAGGAACATTTTGGCCCACCTGGGGTATGAGGTAATAATCTGCTCGACATTTAATGCATCAATAAGGGGGGTTGCCATTCTAAAAGATAAACGTTTTAAGGTTGAAGTTGGAAAGAGCAAATGCGATAAGAAAGGGAGGTGGGCTATTGTTCAATTATTGATCGAAAAAAGTAAATATGTTTTTTGTGTAGTTTATGGATCTAATTTTGATGATGCTTATATTTTTGATGAGTTGATTGTAGAACTGTTGCAGTGGGTAGGCAAATTAATTATAATGGGGGACTTCAATTGCATAATGGACTACAAGATTGACACTACGAGGAGAAACGCTCTTTTTCGAATGCGGAGAACTAGGGCAGCCATTTCAGAGTTAGGGCGTATTCACAATATTAAAGATGTTTGGCGATCTATTTTTCCCACTACTCCTGACTACACATATTACTCTGCCCCTCATAGGCTTGGTTCACGTATCGATATGGTTTGGGCATCTGATAGGGTAATCAGCATTAGTACTATTGAACTCTGCCCTAGAATCAATTCCAATCATAATCTCATATTATTAACTTTTAATACAGAAAAGAACCATATAACACCTCATATTTTTTCTTTTCCCAGGCATTTATTTACCAACACATTATTTATTTCACAACTTAAGTTACACATTGTAGACTTCATCATGCTTAACCTTAATTCTACGACATGCCTTATGGTATGGGATTCTTGCAAAGCTAGTATTCGGGGCTTTACCCAACAATTTCTGTATCACCAAAATTCTGAACTTCGTAGAAAAAACAAAGCCTTGGTTAATAATATACTCTCGGCTGAATTACTATTGGCAGAGGCTTTGGGTCGACAGGCCACGAATACAATAGAATTGGAATTACAATTAGGACGCTTGAAGTCTGCCCTAAAAACTACCTTTTGGGACAAGAGTAGTATAAAATTACATAAATTCCAAGTGACACAGTATGAGAGTGGAGATAAAGTTGGAAAACTATTAGCTTATAAAATAGCTGATGATCGAGCTAATACTCTGATAAAAAATTTAAGGGGCCCTAATAATACTATAATTGACCAACCAACGCAAATTCTAGAACACTTTGTTGCATTTTACAAAAAATTATATACCCCAGAAAATTATCCTACAGTAGAGGCAATCCAGAAGTATCTAGATAATTTTCTAGAAAAGCCTGACCTTCCAGAGATGGAACAACTATCTGATTCTATTAGCATATCTGAAATTAAGGAGGCAATCTCCCTCTTGCCATCAGGGAAAGCATCGGGAGAAGATGCGATCCCGTTAGAAATATATAAGTTATGTGCTGATGAGCTTACACCTCTCCTTTATCAGGTCATTAAATTTGTTGGAGAAAGCAAGGAAGCTCCGAGGTCTTGGAATAAGGTTAAATTGGTCTTTCTTTTGAAGAAGGGGAAATCACCTGATGAGTGCGGTTCTTACCGCCCCATCTCGCTAATTAATGCGGATGCTAAAATATTTGCAAAAGTAATAGCTAACCGCTTAGCACCAATTATACCGAAAATAGTTAGCCCAAATCAACACGGTTTCGTAATAGGTAGGGATACCACAGCACATATTAACATGGCTGTGACAGCCTTTGACATTGCAGAAAAGGAATCCACCCCACTCGGTATGATCATGCTTGACGCAGAAAAAGCTTTCGACCGAGTGGGGTGGGATTACTTGTGGCGAGGTATGATTGGCCTGGGTTTTAAGGAAAACTTTTTGAATTGGATACAGTCAATATACGATAACCCCGTGGCCAAAATCAGTTATGATGGTCAACTTTCCACCTCTTTTACCATAGCCTGAGGAACTCGCCAGGGGTGCCCTCTCTCACCTCTTTTATTTGCATTATCAATAGAACCATTTCTGCATGCACTACAATTACAACCTGCCATTTCTCCTTTTAAATCTGGTCCTTATTTACTGAAGTTCACAGCATATGCTGACGATATCACTATTTTCTCAACTGATATTGTTAATGCGATGCAGGGCATTACAGTAGAAGCTAGTAGATTCAGGATCGTCTCTGGCTACAAATTAAATTTAAACAAAACACAAATAATTGCGAATTATAAACCTGGGGGCCTCGTTGGATTCTGTCAATCAGCTACATATCTAGGGGTAAAGCTATCTGCAAATATTAAGGATGTAATTAAAATCAATTATGATGAATTAGTTAAAAACACTATAACTCTGTTAAAAAAAGTGGCACAAACTCCCCTTAAATATTATTGGTAGAATTAATTTGATTCGTATGATAATTTTACCTAAATTTCTTTATCTTTTTCGCTCTATCCCCTTGGTATTATGTAATTCTTTCTTTAAAAAATTGGATGGGGTTTTTAGTAGTTTTATTTGGGGGTATCGTAAAGTTCGTAGATCTATTACTCTGTTAAAAGGGGCCTCAGACTCAGGAGGGCTGAATTTCCTGGATTTTAATCTATATTTTTTGGCAACATTTGTGGGGCGTTTACGATATTTAATTAATTCTGAGGATGTAGATAATCGACCTTATTATCTTACTTGTATGTTTAAGTCTGATGTGAATATGTTTTTGTGGAGGATTATTGATCCCAATTACTACAAAAAGGTGCGCTTTAAGATAGCTAGAGACTTAGTTAAGATCTGGCGTAATAATTGGCTTTATGGGGAAATCCTGGTCTACCGGGTATCTTTAGTGATGGATTAACTAATATATGGTTGACGCATGGAATAAAAAGTCTCGGGGATCTGTATGGCGCACAAGGTTTCATGAGTTTTGAAACACTTAGGACACTCTAGAATATTCCTGACTCTACGAGGTTTAAGTACTTGCAGATATATGACTTCTTTATTCGTAAGATGAAACTAAAGTATATTACTGATTCTAGTATATGGGATTGCTTTTATTCGCAGAAACATAAGTCATTAATTAGTACCTGTTATAAGTGTTTCAATACTTACAAGAATACAGACTGCAGTACTCTTGCAGAGAAGTGGAGTAGGATGTTAGGGAGTAATATTACTCCGGCTTTGATTAACTCATCGCTACACAATTTTAACAATGTGGTTTCTTCGTCAAGTTTAAGATTGCTGCATTTTAAAACAACATGTATGCTTTACCACACTCCAGAAAGAATATCTAAATGGGTTTCTAACAGTATTTATAGTGAACAAACCAAATGCCCTAAATGTGCGTTAGCTGCAGCAGATCCTGTGCACATGCTATACACTTGCCCCAAGATATCAGAATTTTGGGCTTCATTTGAGAACATAATGTCATTGAAATTAGGGGGTCTTATTTTCTTTAGATCCTGCTCTTGTTTTGTTAGATAGTAATGGCAGGAGTACTTCACAAAGATCTTTAGTCACCATTTCGGTGTCATGTGCCAAACTTATAATCGCACGCGCTTGGATCTCCCCTAATTCCCCACATATTATGGAATGGTGGTCATTACTTAATTAAATTCATAGTATGGACCTAGTGTTGGCCAGGCTCAGGGGCACTAAATCTCTAGCTAAATTTGAGAAGATCTGGGGTCTTTCCTATTTTAGGTGAAAATTATTTCTTCATTTAGTTATTTGTTGTTTTTTTTTCTCTCTCTTTTAACCAGCAATGACATTTGTATTTATTTTGCCTGGATATAAACAGAATATGTCAAATGATTCAGTGTCAATTCTGTATATGATGAAACTATTCCTTTTTTTATATTCATTGTCTCTTTCCTCATGCTGCTTGTCTTGATTTGTCTGTTTATTTTTTTGTCTCCTGTGTCGCTAATAAAAGAAATTATTAAAAAGGTATTGGTGGTATTGGTGACGGTATTGGTGGTTGTATTGGTCGTATTGATGTTGGTATTGATGGTGGTGTTATTGGTGGTGGTTTTGGTGGTGGAAGTATTGGTGGTGGTGGTGGTAGTATTAGTAGTGGTAGTATTGGTTTGTTATGTGGTGGTATTGGTGGAGGTGATATTGGCGGTGATGGTGGTATTGTTGGTGGTATTGATGGTGGTACTGGTATTGGTGGTGGTGGTATTGGCATTGGTGGTGCTGGTATTGTTGGTGGTGGTATTGGTGTTGGTAGTATTGGTGGTATTGGTATTGGTGGTGAGGGTATTGGTGGTGATGGTATTGGTGGTGGCGATATTGGTGGTGGTGGTGGTGGTAGTATTAGTGATATTGGCGCTGGTATTGGTGCTGGTGCATTTGGTTCTGGTGGTGGTATTGGTGGTGGGGGTGGTATTGGTGCTGGTGCTCTTGGTAGTATTGGGGGTGGTATTGATGGTATTGAAGGTGAAATTGGTGGTGGTGGTGGTTTTGATGGTATTGATGGTAAGGGTTTTGGTGGTGGTGGTGGTATTGGTGGTATGGTGGTGGTATTAGTGGTGGTGGTATTGGTGGTGGTAGTATTAGTTGTATTGGTATTGGTGGTGGTGTTGGTTGTATTGGTGGTATTGGTGGTGGTGTTGGTATTGGTTGTGTTGGTATTGGTGGTGGTATTGGTGGTATTGTTTGAATTGGTGGTGGTGGTATTGGTAGTATTTGTGATGGTATCGGTGAAATTGGTGGTGGTATTGGTGGTATTGGTCTTGGTTTTGTTGGTATTGTTGGTGGTATTGGTGGTATTGGTGGTGGTATTGCTGGTATTGGTGGTGGTATTAGAGGTTATATTGGTGTTGGTGGTATTGGAGGTGTTGATGGTGGTGGTGATATTGGTGATGGGGGTATTGGTGGTGGTGGTATTGGTATTGGTGGTATTGGCAGCATTGGTATTGTTTTGTTAGATAGTAATGGCAGGAGTACTTCACAAAGATCTTTAGTCACCATTTCGGTGTCATGTGCCAAACTTATAATCGCACGCGCTTGGATCTCCCCTAATTCCCCACATATTATGGAATGGTGGTCATTACTTAATTAAATTCATAGTATGGACCTAGTGTTGGCCAGGCTCAGGGGCACTAAATCTCTAGCTAAATTTGAGAAGATCTGGGGTCTTTCCTATTTTAGGTGAAAATTATTTCTTCATTTAGTTATTTGTTGTTTTTTTTTCTCTCTCTTTTAACCAGCAATGACATTTGTATTTATTTTGCCTGGATATAAACAGAATATGTCAAATGATTCAGTGTCAATTCTGTATATGATGAAACTATTCCTTTTTTTATATTCATTGTCTCTTTCCTCATGCTGCTTGTCTTGATTTGTCTGTTTATTTTTTTGTCTCCTGTGTCGCTAATAAAAGAAATTATTAAAAAGGTATTGGTGGTATTGGTGACGGTATTGGTGGTTGTATTGGTCGTATTGATGTTGGTATTGATGGTGGTGTTATTGGTGGTGGTTTTGGTGGTGGAAGTATTGGTGGTGGTGGTGGTAGTATTAGTAGTGGTAGTATTGGTTTGTTATGTGGTGGTATTGGTGGAGGTGATATTGGCGGTGATGGTGGTATTGTTGGTGGTATTGATGGTGGTACTGGTATTGGTGGTGGTGGTATTGGCATTGGTGGTGCTGGTATTGTTGGTGGTGGTATTGGTGTTGGTAGTATTGGTGGTATTGGTATTGGTGGTGAGGGTATTGGTGGTGATGGTATTGGTGGTGGCGATATTGGTGGTGGTGGTGGTGGTAGTATTAGTGATATTGGCGCTGGTATTGGTGCTGGTGCATTTGGTTCTGGTGGTGGTATTGGTGGTGGGGGTGGTATTGGTGCTGGTGCTCTTGGTAGTATTGGGGGTGGTATTGATGGTATTGAAGGTGAAATTGGTGGTGGTGGTGGTTTTGATGGTATTGATGGTAAGGGTTTTGGTGGTGGTGGTGGTATTGGTGGTATGGTGGTGGTATTAGTGGTGGTGGTATTGGTGGTGGTAGTATTAGTTGTATTGGTATTGGTGGTGGTGTTGGTTGTATTGGTGGTATTGGTGGTGGTGTTGGTATTGGTTGTGTTGGTATTGGTGGTGGTATTGGTGGTATTGTTTGAATTGGTGGTGGTGGTATTGGTAGTATTTGTGATGGTATCGGTGAAATTGGTGGTGGTATTGGTGGTATTGGTCTTGGTTTTGTTGGTATTGTTGGTGGTATTGGTGGTATTGGTGGTGGTATTGCTGGTATTGGTGGTGGTATTAGAGGTTATATTGGTGTTGGTGGTATTGGAGGTGTTGATGGTGGTGGTGATATTGGTGATGGGGGTATTGGTGGTGGTGGTATTGGTATTGGTGGTATTGGCAGCATTGGTATTGATGGTATTGGTGGTGGTGGTATTGGGTGTGGTATTGTGGATGGTATTGGTGGTGGTGGTATTGGTGGTAGTGGTATTGGTATTGGCGGTGATATTGGAATTGGTGCTGGTGGTATTGGTGGTGGTAGTATTGTTGGTAGTGGTATTGGTGTTAGTATTGGTGGTGGCAGTATTGGTGGTGGTGGTATTGGGGGAGTTATTCGTGGTGGTGTTATTGGTGGTGGTTGTATTGGTGGTGGAGGTTGTGGTATTGATGGTGTTGGTGATATTAGTTGTGGTGGTATTGGTGGTGGTATTCGTAATGGCATTGGTATTGGTGATATTGGTGGTGGTATTAATGGTATTGGTGACGATATTGGTGGTGGTGGTGGTATTGGTGCTGGCAGAGGTGGTATTGGCGGTGGTATTGATGGTGGTGTTATTGGTGGTGGTTTTGGTGGTGGTCATATTGGTGGTGGTGGTATTGGCAGTTGTAGTATTGGTACAGGTATTGGCGGTGGTGGTATTGGTTTGGTATGTGGTGGTATTGGTGGTCTTAATGGTGGTACTGGCATTGGTGATATTGATGGTGGTGGTAATGGTGGTGGTAGTATTAATGATATTGGTGGTGGTGGTTGTATTTGTGCTGGTGGAATTGGTGCTGGTATTGGTGGTGGGAGTGGTATTGGTGCTGGTGCTATTGGTGGTATCGGGGGTGGTAAAGGAGGTATTATTGGTTGTGGTATTCTTGGTGGTATTGATGATGGGGTGTTGGTGGTGGTATTGGTGGTATTGTGGTGGTATTTGTGCTGGTGCATTTGGTGCTGGTGGTGGTATTGGTGGTGGGGGTGGTATTGGTGCTGGTGCTCTTGGTAGTATTGGGGGTGGTATTGATGGTATCGAAGGTGGTATTGGTATTGGTGGTATTGGTGGTGGTTTTGATGGTATTTTTGGTGGGGATTGGTGGTGGTGGTGGTATTGTGGTGGTGGTATAGGAGGTGGTGGTAGTATTGGTGGTGGTGGTAGTATTGGTTGTATTGGTATTGGTGGTGGTATTGGTTTTATTTGTTATGGTAATGGTGGTGGTATTGGTTGGTTGTATTGGTGGTGGTGTTGGTATTGGTTGTGTTGGTATTGGTGGTGGTATTGGTGGAATTGTTTGATTTGGTGGTGGTGGTATTTGTGATGATATTGGTGGAATTGGTGGTGGTATATGTGGTATTGGTCTTGGTATTGTTGGTATTGGCGGTGGTATTGCTGGTATTGGTGGTGGTTTTAGAGGTGATATTGGTGGTGGTGGTATTGATGGTGGTGGTGATATTGGTGATGGTGGTATTGGTGGTGGTGTTATTGGTATTGGTGGTATTGGAAGCATTGGTATTGATGGTGATGGTATTGGTGGTGGTATTGTGGATGGTATTGGTGGTGGTGGTATTGGTGGTACTGGTATTGGTGGTAATATTGGTATTGGTGGTGGTGGTATTGGTGGTGGTATTAGCGGTGGCAGTATGGGTGGTACTGGTATTGGTGGTGGTGGTATTGGCATTGGTGGTGCTTGTATTGTTGCTGGTGGCATTGGTGTTGGTAGTATTGGTGGTATTGGTGGTGGTATTGGTAGTGGCGGTATTGGTGGTGGTGGAATTGGTGGTGGTGGTACTGGTGGTGGTAGTATTAGTGATATTGGTGGTGGCATTGGTGCTGGTGCATTTGGTTCTGGTGGTGGTATTGGTGGTGGGGGTGGTATTGGTGCTGGTGCTCTTGGTAGTATTGGGGGTGGTATTGATGGTATTGAAGGTGGTATTGGTATTGGTGGTGGTTTTGATGGTATTGATGGTGGGGGTATTGGTGGTGGTGGTGGTATTGTGGTGGTGGTGGTATAGGAGGTGGTGTTGGTATTGGTGGTGGTGGTAGTATTAGTTGTATTGGTATTGGTGGTGGTATTGGTTGTATTTGTTATGGTATTGGTGGTGGTATTGGATGGTTGTATTGGTGGTGGTGTTGGTATTGGTTGTGTTGGTATTGGTGGTGGTATTGGTGGTATTGTTTGAATTGGTGGTGGTGGTATTGATGGTATTTGTGATGGTATTGGTGGTGGTATTGGTCTTGGTATTGTTGGTGGTATTGGTCTTGGTATTGTTGGTGTTGGTGGCGGTATTGGTGGTGATATTGGTGGTGGTGGTGGTATTGGTGGTATTGATGGTGGTGGTGTTATTGGTATTGGTGGAATCGGTGGTATTGGCGGCATTGGTATTGGTGGTGATGATATTGGTGGTGATTGTATTAGTGGTGGTGGTATTGGTGGTGGCAGTGGTGATATTGCTGGTGGTGATATTGGTGGTGATATTAGTGGTGTGGTTACGGGTGGTGGTGGTATTGGTGGTGGTAGTATTAGTGGTGGTATTATTGATATTGGTGGTGGTGGTATTGGTGGTGGTGGTAGTGGTTATGGTGGTGGTATCAGTGGTGGTGGTGGTATTGGTGATGGTTGTATTGGTGGTAGTGGAGGTTGTGGTATTGATGGTGGTGGTGAAACTGGTGGTATTGGTGGTGGCGGTGGTATTGGTGCTATTGGTAGTGGTACTTGTATTGGCAGTGGCATTGGTAATGTTGGTGGTAGTATTGGTGACAATATTGGTGGTGGTATTGGTGGTGGTATTGATGGTGGTGTTATTGGTGGTGGTTTTGGTGGTGGTAGTATTGGTGGTGGTGGTAGTAATGGCAGTGGTAGTATTGGTAGAGGTATTGGTGGTGGTATTGGTTTGGTATGTGGTGTTATTGGTGGTGGTATTGGTGGTGGTGATGGTGGTATTGGTGGTGATATTGGTGGTCTTAATGGTAGTACTGGTATTGGTGGTGGTGGTATTGGTGGTGGTGGTATTGTTGGTGTTGGTGGTAGTGGCGGTGTTGGTGGTGGTGGAATTGTGGCTGGTATTGGTGGTGGGGGTGGTACTGGTGCTGGTGCTCTTGGTTGTATTGGGATGGTAATGGAGGTATTTGTGATGGTATTATGGTAGCATTGGTTGTTTGTATCGGTGGTATTGGTATTGGAGGTATTGGTGGTGGTGGTATTGGGTGGTATTGGTTGAATGGATGGTGGTGGGATTGGTGGTATTTGTGATGGTATTGGTGGTGGTATTGGTGATATAGGTTGTGGTATTGTTGGTATTGGTGATGGCGGTGTTGGTGGTATTGTTGGTGGTATTTGTGGTGGTGGTATTGATGGTGTTGGTGGTGGTGATATTGGTGGTGGCATTGGTAGTGATGGTATTGGTGGTGGTGGTATTAGAGGTGGTGATATTGGTGGTGGTGATATTGGTGGGGGTATTGGTGGTGTGGGTATTGGTGATGGTGGTGGTATTGTGGATGGCATTGGTGGTGGTGGTATTGGTGGTGGTGGTATTGGTATTGGCGGTGATATTGGTATTGGTGGTGGTGGTATTGGTGGGGGTAGTGTTGTTGGTGGTGGTATTGGTGGTTACAGTATTGGTGTTGGTGGTATTAGTATTGGTGGTGTTATTGGTGGTGATGGTATTGATGGTGGTATTTTTGGTGGTTGTATTGGTGGTGGTGGAGGTCGTGGTATTGTTGGTGATGGTATTGGTGGTGGTGGTGGTGATATTGGTTGTGGTGGTATTGGTGGTGGTGATATTGGCATTGGTGGTATTGGCGGCATTGGTATTGGTGGTGGTATTGATGGAGGTACTGGTATCGGTGGTGGTGATGGTATTGGCATTGGTGATGCTGTATTGTTGGTGGTGGTATTGGTGGTGGTGGTGGTGGTGGTGGTGGTATTGGTGGTGGTATTGGTGGTGGTAGTATTGGTGGTGGTGGTATTGGTGGTGAGGGTATTGGTGGTGATGGTATTAGTGGTGACGGTATTGGTGGTGGTATTGGTAGTGACGGTATTGGTGGTGGTGGTGGTATTAGTGGTGGTGGTATTGGTGGTGGTAGTATTAGTGATATTGGTGGTGGTATTGGTGCTGGCGCAATTGGTGCTGGTGTTTGTGGTGGGGTGGTATTGGTGCTGGTGCTCTTGGTAGTATTGGGGGTGGTATTGATGGTATTGGAGGTGGTATTGGTGGTGGTTTTGATGGTATTGATGGTGGGGGTATTAGTGGTGGTGGTGGTATAGGAGGTGGTGGTGGTATTGGTGGTGGTGGTGGCATTGGTGGTATTTGTGATCGTATTGGTGATGGCATTAGTTGGTTGTATTGGTGGTATTGGGGGTATTGGTGGTGGTGTTGGTATTGATGGTGTTGGTATTGGTGGTATTGTTTGAATTGGTGGTGGTGGTGGTATTTGTGATGGTATTGGTGGTGCTATTGGTCTTGGTATTGGTGGTGGTATTGGTGGTGGTGGTATTAGTGGTGATATTGGTGGTATTGATGGTGTTGGTGGTATTGGTATTATTGGTATTGGTGGTATTGGTGGTATTGGTGGCATTGGTATTGGTGGTGATGGTATTGGTGGTGGTTGTATTAGTGGTGGTGGTAGGGGTGATATTGCTGGTGGTGATATTGGTAGGGGTATAAGTGGTGTGGGTATTGGTGGTGGTGGTGGTATTGGTGTTGGTGGTATTGGTGTTGGTGGTATTGTGGTGGTGGTATTGGTTATGGTGGTGGTATCGGTGGTGGTGGTGGTATTGGTGATGATTGTATTTGTGGTGGTGGAGGTTGTGGTATTGATGGTGGTGGTGATATTGGTGGTATTGGTGGTGGTGGTATTGGTAGTATTGGTGGTGGTGGTATTGTTGTTAATAAAACAGGCTTTTGAAAACAACCTATCAGGTTGCCTTATATAGATGACATGTAACACAGATGTGCTGTTGTCAGCTTCAGCTCATTAGCACAGGATTATGTGCTACCTGGAATTCACATGACTTAATTCTCTAATCATTTCTAAATCCATTTTACTTGGGGGGTTGAAACAGACACGAGATAATGCAGGGTTAAAGTGATTGAAAGCAGGCACCCATGTTATGGCAGAAGCCGTGCTATTTATAAAAACACAAGCGGTTTCAGCTGAAGCAGCGCATGTCCAGCCGGCAGTAAGAGGAACTCAATAAAGTCAACAGTGCTTACAGACTAAATAACTGGTCCTGTGTAACAACTGAAGTAAAGGGGCTAGTCGCCACGGGAGGTTACAAATGAAGACAAGGCCGTACTAAGGAGGGACTAGCAAGCTTATTAACGAATCTGAAAGCAGCATTTACGAAAGACAATGACGCAAGCCAATGAAAAATATGGGCGGAGAGTCGGTGCAGCTTCTCTTTCATACACTACTACAGCAGTCTTGCAGCGCGAGCAGCGCATGTGCGCTGCGGCTAACCTCGATCTAACAAGAACGTCAATGGCTTTGAGCCTACAAACAACATGATCTTGTACAATATAGGACTGCACAAAAGAGTCACCACCAACCCATTATGAAAACATAAAAATGCTATTAAACTTCTAAAATTGAAGAAGCTCAGTATGATTAAAAATAGATATTCAACTTGGCGAAACTATTTCTTGAACCAAAAGCTCTAATTTGGGAAATTCCTCCCTCTCAGGCCCTTTTCAATCAAATTCCAGTTTTTTTTAAAGATAACATCTCCATCATCCAGCAGGGTTTCAGTCCAATTCTAAATACCACTTTAGCAAATGTCTTGCCTGTACCCGTCGGTAACACTGTCCGGAAGGTGGGGCTATCCCACTGTCAGAAGGTCTCCTTAGCACCCACTCGTCAAGCTGTCTTGATGTGCAAAGCAGGATCCCCATTTGACCCCTGTCCTCCATCTATACTTAACGCAGTCATTGATGTGGTAAATACTTTCAGCAACCATATCATGAACACCTCACTAGAAAAAGCAGCAGACCCTGCCGATTGTAAACTGGCAATCGTCAAGTCCTTACAGAGGAACTCTCTTGCAGATTCAACCATCCTGTCTAACTTAGTCCATATTTCCCTCCATCCAATGCTTATCTAGGTCTTGGAAAAAATTGTCAACCAACAATTAATGACTTTTCTTCAGAATTACGGGGTACTCCACAACTGACAATCAGGGTTTAGGCCCAAACATTTCACAGAATCAGCACGCCTTGATGTCTCAGAAATGATTAACATTAACCTAGACTCAGTGAATAATGCGGTGCTGATTCTATCGGACCTACCTGCTGCATTTGATACCATCACCCACACCATTCTAATGCAGTGGATTCAGAACATCGGAATCTCACACACTGCCCTTGCTTGGCTAAACTCATTTCTGACCAAGAGAAGGCAAATGGTCGCCCTTGGACAATTTTGCGTCACCAGAAAAAAAAGTTAGTATGGGAGTACCACTGGGGTCTTTGTTGAGCACAGATCTTCTTAATACCTATATGCCTCCCCAGGTATCCTTAATGTCTTCATATGGGATTGCTACTACATCCTATGTAAACGATACCCAACTGATCCTGTCTTTGGACAAAAACTCTTTCAAGTCAGAATTTTTTTTGGTAACTGCTTGACTGATACCATTCAGTGGATACAAGATAACCACCTCAAATGCAATTCTTTTAAGACGGAAATACTCCTATTCGGAAAATCCAACTGATTTCCCCCATGAAATGGTGGCCAGATTTTGCAACCCCTACTGCCACGACAAAGGGTGCAAAGTGTAGAGTAGTTACTATATACCCAATAGGGTCTGCGCATTGGAATAATACACACTATAGATTTGACATAGGACTGAGGTCAGTATGTCTCTATTGAGTATACTAAACTTAATTGTGAGTGCCAGCTAGCTCAGAGGTCACTAGAAGCTTTCTCGGATAACCAAAAAGGGATTAGTTTATGACAACTGCATAAACATTACAACGTTGTTTCCCCAAGAATCAAAAACGTATCTTCAGAGTCGTGGAAACAATAGATAACTATTTTACTTAGTCAATGGTGCATGCCTCGTTTCTACAGAGTTGCATAGAAAAGAGATAGACTGGTGTTTCAATAAAAAGGGGTTTATTGAACAGTCTTCTTTCTCATGCAAGAGAGGTGAACTGCTACAATCGTTAGGCAGAATGCAAAGTATAATGCGTAGAGCGTAAACAGTAATATAAAGTAATAATGTAATAGCATTGTCTGGTGCCATGACAAATATAAAAATACATACATAAATAACACAGGCTAAAATACTCAATTGGTGCTTCAAAAATACGCCTACCCCAGTGTACCTAACATAGGTCTAGTACGAGGGAAGAAGTAAGTGCTGTTTATCTTAAGTTTAGTTTAGTCAAGAATCTGCCAAAGTTTTCTCTAGGTTCTAATCAGCTCCGTACTTTAGAATGAGAGAGGTTGATATTTCTGTGTCGGGACTCGATTTCCCAACACCCGGCAAGGGGAGTCAAAAACACTGGAGCTGGATTTCTCAGCAAGAGGATGACAGCTTCTGGTCAGTGCGTCAGCTGGAGAGTTGGCTTCCTTCGGCACTTGCTGTAGCGAGCTGCGTCGTGCAAGTGGGTAGTTGAATTGCACCGAACCACACCGTGCTTTGCCATAGCAAGTGAAGGTATATTTATACCTTGAAGGTGTTTAGGAATGCCAGTATTGACGTAAAGTCGGGCATATGAACGTCATGAATGAACCCCTAAGGAATAGATGTTCATGCATAATAATGAGTTCTTGGAGAAACCAATATTCAAGTAAGGGGAAGTCCCTAATGGTTTAAGAGTCTGGTTTTCCAAGAAATCGGTGTGATGTAGATTAATGGATGGAAGTAGCCATGCCTGTATTTGGGTAGCATGGGCTATGCCTAAATAAAGACTGGTTTTCTATGCCTATATAAGGGCAACGCAAATTGTACCTATATAAGGGCATGAATCGGGAATATCATTTGGAATCTAAAATCGAACACAACAAAAGAATCTTGGGCAAAAATTGACACTGATCTATCCTTTCTTCCACAGGAATCGCCCATTCCCGGCATGTGTTTTAATCTAATAAAATCATTGAAATCCTTCTTCAATCTCCTGCCTCTGGCTGCCAGGAAACCTGTTACCATGGCGCTAATCTCATCAAAATTGGACTATTGCAACAGTCTGTATGCCGGCTACACACAACGTATCATTGAATAAACTTCAGATAGTACAGAATTCAGCCCCTGGACTGGGTCTACAACTGCCCAGGAGATGTTCTGCATCAGCTGCACTCAAGAAACTGCACTGGCTCCCAATCCATAAGGGGGCCTTTTTAAATTACTTTTGCTTGTTTTTAGAGCCTTCAATTAGTCAGGCCAAAATACCTCAATGACCGGTTCTGCCACTATGTTCCTCAACAAACCCAAGGATCATCCTCTTAGAAACTTTTGAAACCTCCCTTGTTTCGATTAAAGTCTTGGGCGGAAAGTGTTTTGCAGTTTTAGGCTCTAAAGCTTGGAACCGCCTTCCCAGTAATACGCGAACCATCAGATCTGCTCAGCATTTAAAAAATAACTTAAAACTTGGTGATTTCGGGCTTGCCCCTCCCTCTGCATCTCACTAATCGAACTCTATGCGGCACACTGTCAGAAATCAATAGTACTCCAAGCACAGCGCTAGGATGCTCTATTTTGAGAGACAATTGCTCTTTACAAATAACATTCATCATATGAGCTGTCTATAAGCCACCTCATGAAATAGACCCTAAACTTGCTGTATTGATGTGGAAACTGCCAAAAAGGAATCCACAGCTCCAATGAACAAGCTGTAGGCTTTGAAGTGTTCCAAAGTGTAGTCTGTGTTCTCTCTAGAGTGGAGAATTTGTGATGCGTGTACGACACAGAAAACACTCTGGATGTCATGCAGGCATGCCTCCGAAGAACAACGCTTGTACTAACTGCCCTGGCGAGATGATCCGTAGTGTCTAAACCTATGCAGATAACATATTTTGCTGCATTCAGTCCATCATGTGTAGTCTTGGCAAGAAAGGCTTTAGATACTCCAAGACTGCCAGTATGATCTTCAGGCCGACACCCAAAGGGCATTTGTAACGTGGTCCATTAGAAAAATGTTATTTAAAATCATAACACCAAACAGGAATGCCCGAAAGCATCAATTTGTTTTTTGTTAGAAATTGGGGTCTCTAGTTGGAAACGGTATGCACCCTGTCCAAGTTGGGACCACCACTCTAGTCAGGGTAATTGAAATCCACACCTGTGTTCACCCACTCATACCTTGGCACTGAGCAGTCAGGCTTATCTAAAGAGGCAATGTGTAAAGTATTTGTGCACACACATACACACACACACACGCACGGTTGTATTCCAATACAACACATGCTTTTACCCCGCATGCCATTACAACGCGGGGATTACAACGCAAGTCGTTACAACGACTTGCGTTGGGGCGCTGGATAGCGGAATAGTTTAATTTTCTATTCCAACTCCAGCCCACGTTGACAGTAGGGAAGGTGTTGGATAGAAAATTAAACTATTCCCTATCCAACAGTGCCCTCCAGTGAAAGTTGTTGTAACGACTTTCGTTGTAATCCCCACGTTGTAATGGTAGTGCGGGGTAATAGTTGCGTTGTAAAGGATGTCCCCCCCCCACACACACACACGCACACACACACACACACACACACACACATACAGAGGAACACAATGAAAACACCACAAAAAAGTCCACAAATAGAAAGACAAACATATTATTTTGTGTGAGTAAAACAAGACCACAACTACAAAAATCCAATTAGTAGAACAGGAGTTTTGTATTTTTTAAGTTTCAATCAAAATATAGTGCTTAGAGTCATAGAGCGCCAACCGGGGGCATCTGGTCGCGCTAGACTGCGGCAAATCCAAAGTTCAGGCCAACCGGGATGGAGTGCAGGCCAGCTAGGGGACTCACGCAGGTCCTGCTGAAAAAGTAGCTTAGATGGAGGAAGCTTCAAAAGACCTGATGCAAGTAGCAAAGGAGGCGGTAAATTGTCATTGATCCTTCAGATGGAGCCGGTGATTCAATTCCATTCTCCGCTGTCAGCGCCAAACGCCTTTGCAATGACGGGGATGCATCGTCTTCATGCCATGCAGTCTGTCATTGTTGAACTGCGCAGTCTGTCAAAGTGATGTCGTCGACCAGCAACTGCATCAGTGTTGAATTAGATGTGTCGGTTCCAATTGGCACAAAGTAGCTTAGGAGTAGGTTCTGCTGGGCCAGCACATAAAAAGTCACTTCCAAAGCCCCAAGACTGGATTGGCCCCACTTGGCAAGGCAGGACTCACAGTTGGCAGAGTCCAGGTGCTGTTGCAGTATTTTAGGAAATCTTTGGTGGCTCTGAGTCTTCAGACCGGGGGCAAGCCAGCAAGCACTTGGAGTCACTCTGGGTTCAAGTGAGAGGGGTCCAGCCCTTTCCTCAGCAGGGCAGAGGGTAGCAAGCAGCAGGCAACAGTCAGCACATCAAAGCAGAAAAGCAGTTCTTCCAAAGCCGCAGTCCAGGAGAGAGGCAGTCCTTGTAGCGGCACTACAGTCATCCTTCCTGGCAGAGTTCTTCAGAAGTCAAGTAGTGTACCTCTTTGGTGGGGCCAGACACTCATTAATCATACCCAGCTGTGACTTTAAAGTGGGAGTGCCCTCAAAGAAAGGTCTTTGAAGTGTACAGAGTGTTTCTTCTCAGCCCCAGCTCCAGACTATCGGTACGGGGTGATCAGCCCTTTGTGTGGGGACTACCTGTTCAGTTGCAAGTGTCAGCTATTCCCCCTACCTGCCTAGGGTGGGCCATCAGAATGCAGATACGTTCTCAGACACACATAACCTTCCTGTGTTGGTGGCTTTCTAGAGGGAACACCAAAGTGTAGCTGTCACCCACCCCAGACATGTATTGGAGACATGCTGCAGGCACACAGAGTCTAAAAGTAGCATTTCTAAAACAGTAATGTTAAATCCAAATTAACCAGTACAGAGGATTTATCTTTACCATTCCAAAGATACAAAACATGATACAGCCCCTCCTTTCTATTCAGGAATTACAACTTAAAAGTGTATTAAGAAATTCCTAATGTTAACCTATGGGAGGAGATGGGCAGGCTAGTAAAATAAGAATGTGGGTGTTTGTCACCATAGGACATGCGAACCTTAAAAGTACATGTCCTACCTTTTACTTACACAGCACCCTGCCCTATGGGCTACACAGAACCTACTTTAGGGGTTACTTATATGTAATTAAATGGGAGTTTAAGGCTTGTCAAGGGGTTTTAAAACAACACAAGAAATCCTCGGGTCTGGGTGAACAACTAATGATAGAAAAAGAGATGACAAAAATGATCTCAGGATGCTTCTGTAGGAGTCCCTTAATTAGTATGTAATTAGTACGTAATCCCATCACCCACCGAGGTGGTATGCTTCATCATCTGGGATTCTCCTCTTGACGGGATCCCCTAGCCCCGCCAAGGGCCGCAACCCCCTCACTGTGAGAGAGGAGCTCAGGGTTGTTTTTATTCCTATTCCTATACTGTTTGGATATACTAAATCCTTTGGATGAGAGGACACTTTACTGGTTAGGTAATGGGAGCTGTGCAAAACAGAAATCAGTTGTAATGTGAGGGAAGTGATACAGTCTGAAATAATAACTGCATGTGGTGGACGCAAACAGGTCTACATGTTTCAGCCTAGAGGACACTAGAAGGTGTCACAGCTTTCGTCAGGACCATCAAAAGTTATGCTACGGCTTAGAAAAGTTAACAGTGATAAATAACAAATATCAATACAAAACCAGTAATCCCACAGTTGGTGTTCTATTTACTGGTCGTACCTGTGGAAGACAAAAGCAAAAAAAGGAAATCAAGAATGTGTACAACTCTTGAAGCAAACAATAGGGAACAATCATGACCATGTGAGACGCGGTCCTCATTCTTGGTTTTTTACTTTTAGTAGAATAAGTGGCTTGCCCGTTACTTACGGATAAAGAACCTCACCTCAAGCTGGCCGCAGCTCAGGGGAGAGGCTAGGCTCTGAAAAAAAGGAAGTATGCTGGGTCAATAGAATACATGTCTATAGTAGTCGTTTTGACACATTTCACACGTTATGAGTTCAAAACTGTTCACAGAGTAAATCTGCATAAAGTGTAAGTCTGTTAGCCCACTGGGGGCACTTGGTAAAAACAGAGAGAAGACTCTCTAGTAAGATGTATTGGTAATGCGTCCAAAACTGATGCTTCGTCCTGATGCCAATTGTTGGGTTGTGAGTCTATCAGAAAGACAATGGCACATATGTAGTAGACACATAGGGGCTCTTTTGAGAGTGTATTGGTCAGGGGCGTGAACTTGAAAAGCACAAGGCAGTAGAAGAGAAAGGACTCCTATGTCCGATGTATAGGTATTGTAACTTAATAGTGCGTTTTTACTGCCAATTGTTGGACGGCAGTTGAAAATGGAGCCCCCGGTGATGGTGAGAGAGGTGCTGATGCTCAGGAAGAGCATACATAGGGGGCACCAGGAAGCACACAGCCGCTGTCACACTATTCGAGTGCATCAGTGTCAATCAGGATACTGAGGCACGCGTCCTAGGATCCGTGGGGTGCACTGTGAGAACTAACGTTAGTTTATAATCCTGCTAACAATTCTCTGGGCCAATCTGATCCTAGCACGATAGATATGCAAAGTTTGATCTACTCGTGATATTTAGTTTGCTTCAGTGCAGCTTTTGTAGCAGACTTATACACATACAAACGCCAGTGTGGAGGCTTGGAAATGGCATTTATGTGCACACACCCCTAACAGATGTTATCCGCTGCCCGTCAATACAAAGTGTCACGCCTTTGACATAGATTACGTGACATTGCATGTGCAGTGGGAGAGAGTAAGCGAATGGGCACTAAACACACACGCTCTGGTCCCTCCATCTGCCCAGTGTGGAGGTCTTAGAGCATCATGTCTCACACATGCATGCAGCCTCACCACCAGAGTAACACGTCATCAGTGGTTCAAGGGCCACAAAGAGCTGCTCACCTGTCCGCCGGTACCCCGGGCATCCACGGAGCTGGACCAGGAGGTGCCCGTCCGGCGGGCATGAGTGCCAGGTTTAAATCCTGAGCACGGTGACAGAATCGCGTCATGCTCTCGCTACGATTGCTGGGAGCAATGATGCATGCTGGGGTGTGTAGTCACCGTGGTCCAGCGGTCACTCACATTCGAGAGCGCTGCTCTCCGCCGTCACAAATAGATTTAATAAACCGCGCTGGAATGTATCATTTTACGTGTGACTATTCCTGGAAAATGTGCATTCAATTTAGTACGTCTTCTTCTGCTGTGAAAACTACATTTAACAAATCGTGTTGGAATGTATATTTTAACGTATAGCTATCCTTAAAAATGTACATTCTATTTAGTGCAACTTCTTCTAGGTACCCAGTGGCCGTTACTCGAGCACCATGAGAATATCTCCCTGTGGAGATATCAAATCTGTTCAACTGTTTAGAGCCAGACACGCTGCTCTAGTTATAGTACCAACAACAACGCATTTTTCCCTTGACACACTGATATACAATGCTAACATGTATTAATATATTTATCACACTGAACAGAGAATTAATAAAAAAAATTGATAAAAAAGGACACTTTATTGCCACAAATTCACGATATTAGAGCTCATTATACAAAATCTTAAAAATACATATGCAAAATTAATAAAAATAACAATAAAAACAAAACTTTCAGCACAAAATACAAAGCCTACTTTTTTATATATAGTTCATACAATTTCTTAATGCCCCAAACATGACCAGCATAAAACAGACAACACAACATGTAAGACCTAATTAATTGTCAAATACAATTGCACATCTATTTTCAAGATCTAGATACGTCTAGCACATTGTTTAAATCAGTGTTTGACAATGAACGTATCCGTTATTTGATTGTGCCTTTTTTTTTTTTGCAGAGTATTATATAGCGCACACTAGACCCGAACCGAATCAGGTATCAGAGCGCTTTACATATTTTCCAGTTACGTTACATGAGGACACACTTTTATTTTTGGTACAAAAGGGGGTGGTGATGGACGGAGAATCTGAATCCATCAAACACTCACACCCAGTCAAAAGATCTGGGTTTAATCCATCACCGTTCTTTAGCCCACTCTGTCACCCCAGTTCAGACATGGCTATATGCAAATCAGTCTGACCCTGTGCCTCATGGGAACAGTCCAGCCCAAACTGCCAAGCCATGTCTTCCCTGGACCGGAAACAAGCTTCCGAGGACCGGTTTCTGGCATTCCAGCCGTCTTCAGCCCGGCTTGCTTGAATCCAGTGGCAAAGTGAGCAAGGGACTCATGTCTGAGCATACCCTGCCACGCTTATGGCGGCCAAAAGCGGTACAAAAGGGGGTGGTGATGGACAGAGAATCTGAATCAATCAAAAACTCACACCCAATTAAAAGATCTGGGTTTAATCCATCACCGTTCTTTAGCCCACTCTGCCACCCCAATTCAGACATGGCTATATGCAAATCAGTCTGACCCTGTGCCTCATGGGAACAGTCCAGCGCGAACTGTCAAGCCAAGTCTTCCCTGGACCGGAAACAAGCTTCCGAGGACCGGTTTCTGGCATTCCAGCCGTCTTCAGCCCGGCTTGCTTGAATCCAGTGGCAAAGTGAGCAAGGGACTCACGTCTGAGCATACCCTGCCACGCTTATGGCGGCCAAAAGCGGTACAAAAGGGGGTGGTGATGGACGGAGAATCTGAATCAATCGAACACTCACACCCAGTCAAAAGATCTGGGTTTAATCCATCACCGTTCTTTAGCCCACTCTGCCACCCCAGTTCAGACATGGCTATATGCAAATCAGTCTGACCCTGTGCCTCATGGGAACAGTCCAGCCCGAACTGCCAAGCCATGTCTTCCCTGGAACGGAAACAAGCTTCCGAGGACCGGTTTCTGGCATTCCAGCCGTCTTCAGCCCGGCTTGCTTGAATCCAGTGGCAAAGTGAGCAAGGGACTCACGTATGAGCATACCCTGCCACGCTTATGGCGGCCAAAAGTGGTACAAAAGGGGGTGGTGATGGACGGAGAATCTGAATCAATCAAACACTCACACCCAGTCAAAGGATCGGGGTTTAATCCATCACCGTTCTTTAGCCCACTCTGCCACCCCAGTTCAGACATGGCTATATGCAAATCAGTCTGACCCTGTGCCTCATGGGAACAGTCCAGCCCGAACTGCCAAGCCATGTATTCCCTGGACCGGAAACAAGCTTCCGAGGACCGGTTTCTAGCATTCCAGCCGTCTTCAGCCAGGCTTGCTTGAATCCAGTGGCAAAGTGAGCAAGGGACTCACGTCTGAGCATACCCTGCCACGCTTATGGCGGCCAAAAGCAGTACAAAAGGGGGTGGTGATGGATGGAGAATCTGAATCAATCAAACACTCACACCCAGTCAAAAGATCTGGGTTTAATCCATCACCGTTCTTTAGCCCACTCTGCCACCCCAGTTCAGACATGGCTATATGCAAATCAGTCTGACCGTGTGCCTCATGGGAACAGTCCAGCCCGAACTGCCAAGCCATGTCTTCCCTGGACCGGAAACAAGCTTCCGAGGACCGGTTTCTGGCATTCCAGCGGTCTTCAGACCGGCTTGCTTGAATCCAGTGGCAAAGTGAGCAAGGGACTCACGTCTGAGCATACCCTGCCACGCTTATGGTGGCCAAAAGCGGTACAAAAGGGGGTGGTGATGGACGGAGAATCTGAATCAATCAAACACTCACACCCAGTCAAAAGATGAAAACAAGATACTTACCTGTAACTTTGATTCCCCAGTATTGGTAACTTTCATAGATTCCCATGCTTTGTATCATTCCCCGTCGTCGGACTGGGAGTCTCGGTAATAAAAAATATCATAGTAGTAGGTACAAAAGAGAAAGGAAAGTGTGGTAAATAAATAATTAATTACCGGTACTATTTTTCTATATATTAACTAAAACAGATAGCTCAATAAATAAGAGGCAGGATCCGAGGAATCTGAGTCGAACAGGCTTTAATCAGGCACAAGGGAAGGGACAGGATCGGAACAGCCTGGCATGAAATGGAATGGCAGCTGCCGGGGAAGGGGAGAGAGGGACAGCAGGGGCAGCTTCACATTAACATTACATAGTATATATAGGAAAACATTATAATTGCATTGAATACAGTAGGCGTAACAAGTGACAAAGCGAAAGATAAGAACACATGGGCGTACAAAGAAGGCGTGCACAGGGCGTGCACGAAGACATGTGATGAGAACGTCACAGAGGTGTCATGAAATGGGTGGATACATGGAGGGGGCTACCTGGGCAGCTGGAACCTTTAACCTAGTGGTGCGCGCAAACGGGCCATGACGTGTAACTGGGGAGAGCTGGGGCTCTGACTTCTGTGCTAGAAGAGGAGACTAAAGTCTGGGATGTCAGGACGACATGTACCTATAGCATATCTGATATCTCGTGTTTGGAGTACATGTTGATAGAATCTAAAAGTCATCAGGGGAAAGGCTACTTGACACTAAGGCTGGTGCATGCATATATTTCTGGATGTATTGCGTGTGCTATGAAGCTTCTATGGATATTAATGCAGTAATTCACTTGCATGGAGACAGAAAGACTAGACTATAGCTGAAGATGTTTATGCGGTTCGTTAGCTTAGGAATGTGAAGACGGAGAGCTGGACTGATAACTGTGGGCATAACATAATTTTGGCAGGCAGGCAGAGCCAGGCCGGGCACAGCGCTGCTTGGCAGAAAGTAAGTGAAGGGTCAGGGATGCGGGAGGGGCTGCATCGCTCCTCGGAGTGGTTCAGGAGACTGGAGCTTGATTCTGGTGTCCGGGCCCTCATGAGGCCTAGAAACGGGGACAATTCGATGAATTAACGTGCACAATGTAAAACGTTGGCAACATAGGCCTAATACTTGTTGCTTTCAGGAGGACTGGATAACTGGCATATTAACGTTGGACACAACTATAATTGCGTCTTTATTCAGGCAAGGGAGATAAATATGCATATCGATCATGCACATATAACATATGATGGGGAACACGTAGGGACACACAACAAGGCAAAATTCACTTTTCCACATTCCCTCCTTGTGCCCTACGTTTCCATCAGGAAACATCAATATTCATGATACCATCTATCATTTCATATAGCATCATTTGCTCGTCTCGAATTGTCTTGGAACGGGACTTTGGACTTGGAATACAGGATGTAGCGCACAAGCCGCAAATCGCAGGGCCACATTGTAAACAGAGACAGCAACTGAATATGATCATTACTGCTATACCCAGGAATGAAAATACTTTCCATCCCCAGGCAGATATAATACTCCAGAGCCAACCGGACCATGTCCAGGTGCCTGGATTCTGGTGTAACTGATGGGCAATTTTATGAAGTCTGGTTATAGCTGAATAAACAGACGGCGCGTTATTAGGAATGAAAATGCAGCAACTAGATCCGATGACTCTACAAGCTCCGCCCCTATCGGCCAATATGACGTCAAGGACGAGGCGATTTTGAAGCACGACAAATCTAATAGCAGATTGTTCCTCAGTTAAGTTACCTAGAGCGGAAGTAGTCTCATTCACTACTGCTTCAAGGGTTCTGGTTAGCCTACGTATTAACTTACTATTCTGGACAGGACCTATGAAGAAAAAGAAACCTTTATTGAAGTCTTGATACTGTTCTAAGGCAGTTTCAGTTTGATCGACAATTGGGGACTCGATCTCCCTTCTATGTCTGAAGTGTACTAGATGTGTGTTTCTGTGATAATCGGATGGGGCTAGAAAAACTGGTGGCAGTAGGAAGGCAATGTAACATGTTCCATCCCAATCGAGGGGCAGACGTACATATGCGGTCTGACCGCACACAAAATAAGAATGACGTGAGGCTTTGAAAGTAGATTTCCCACTGTCACTATACTTGACCACAGCAGTACAATCACTGTGTCCTAGATGTACTGAACCCTTCTTTCTGATACATAATTCGCCTTTCACTGGTAGAACTGTAATAGCAGGCAAATCTGGAGTAGTCTCGGACTGAACATTCAAAACCATAAAATTCGAGGAATAATTACCTAGATCATATACTTCATTTTCTAGATCTAACCCTGTTCTATGGGAAAGACCTTCCTTGTCTGGGAAACATGTTCTATTCAGAAGGGACATATCGTTTGAGGATGACGTTAACGTGGACCATGCTCCACACGAACCATTGTGTGAAAACGGATAGGGAAAAAAGTGGCAGAACTCCCTTCGGTGTCTGGAAAGGGGGGAGTCGACCACACACCCAACAATTAGTGGCATTGCTGGTCTGGTGTGAATAGTGTAACATTCGGATAAAAGTATTGTTGCGCATGGCAAGACGGTAGGATAACTCGTGAGGGGGTAGTTCACTAAAAGTGTGCTCTACTGTATCATTAGAGGAAAAATGTACATGTGAAACAGTAGGAGGAAAATATACATATAAAACGTAACTTATGCATGTAACCGTAAGACTCAGAAATAACATACATGATAATGTGACAACGCATCGGCTGCGTAAATTCTTACAATAAAGTATTTTCTTGGAGTTTCGTCTAACTCTCTCACTATGTGGGTCTATCTCATACATGTCAGGAACCTGTCTAACCGCTTCACCCGAGAGGGACTTAAACAATTAAACTGTCTGACTTGCTAGACCTGAGCTTCTGTTTATACTCCTGCTGCGGAGTTTTCTCTAACAGGGGGAGTTTAGAGTCAGTATCTGGGCAGTCCTTGAGAACGGGGCAGTCTTTGAAAAAAGTCTTTGGACTGAGTCCATGAAATCGTTTCACGTGACTGGAATGTAACCAGCCTTTTCTTCCTTCAATCTTGACGGCGGTCTTTGTGGTCATCAGGACAAGTTTTGGTTCCTTCCAGCGGGGCTCCAGCGGACTTGAACGATCGAAATTTCGGATCAAAACAAGATCACCAGGAACGACCTCGTGCGGTTTCACCTGGGTGTTGTCTGGAAAGGCAGCAGCGACCTGTGAACGACAAGAGAGTAGTGCAGACATCAAGGAAGCCAGGTAATCTGTCAGCATATTACTGTCAACATCTGTGATCTTACGTGGCCTAGGTGTACCCCATATGTTCGGGGGACGACCGAAAACTACCTCAAAAGGGGACAGACCTGAACGGGAGTGAGCAACCATTCTCATGTAAAAAAGGGCGACTGGCAGTGCTACCAACCAATCTACGCCTTTCTCGGCACAGACCTTGGCAATGCGGATTTTCAGAGTCTGGTTATGTCTCTCGACGAGGCCAGCTGCCTCGGGATGTCGTACGCAATGGAACTTCCACTGGTACCCTAACAGAAGAGATACTTGTTTCATGAGTTCGGATGAGAATGGCTGGCCGTTGTCTGAATACACGACCATCGGTAAGCCATAGCGGGGGAAGTACTCGCGAACCAACTGCCTGGCAGTGGTCGCGGCAGTGTAGTCTGGGACTGGATATGCTTCTGTCCATCTGGACAAAGCGCATACAACTACGAGGACATACTTGAAACCTCGACATCGCTCCATTTGAATATAATCCATCTGGAGGACTTCAAAAGGGTGGTCAGGAGGATGGAATCCACCTTGTTCCACCGGGACACCTTTACCGGGATTGAACTGACAACAGATCATGCAGGTACGTACTTTCTGTTTGGCTGCTGCTCGTAAATGCTTGTTAAACCAAAGGTTCTGGATACTATCTAACATGGCTTTTTCTCCTAAATGTGCTGGACTGTGTGCTGTATTAATAATGACTTGAACCATAGAGTCGGGGAGAAACCATGTGGCTTTTCCCTTCGTCAACCATCCCTGATCAGTCTGGACCCCTCCTTGTTCAGACCATTTCTTGATTTCATCGGGAGTAGCATGTGACTGGATGTCTAGTACGTCTTGTGTAGGGTCCTTAACTGTCATACAAGTTGTCGGGACTGGAACGTCTGTCTGTGTCGTGTTAACTGGAATGTCTGGAGTCTGAGCTGTAAGCTTGGCTGTTCGATCTGCTAGATCAGTACCTTGGGAAATGACGTCAGTGGCTTTCGTATGTGCTTTGCACTTCATAATGGCAATGGCTTTCGGTAAATGTATTGCTTCTAACAGAGCTTGAATGAGGAGACCATGCTGAATCTTGGTTCCATGAGATGTCATGAAACCTCTTTCTTGCCAGAGTACTCCAAAATCGTGTACGACTCCGAATGCATAACGTGAATCTGTATATATGTTTACTTTCAGGTCCTTGGCTCGTATGCAGGCTTGGGTCAGAGCGATGAGCTCTGCTGCTTGAGCAGACAGGGTGTCAATACGATGTGTTTCTATAACTTCGGTTTCAGTAGTCACTGCATACGCAGCTACTAGTTCTCCTGTACTTGTTCTCATACATGAACCATCCACGTAAAGTGTCAGGTCGGGATCAGGTAATGCAATGTCTGTCAAGTCTTGTCTTGGCTTTGTCATGGTGTTAACAACTTCCACACAATCATGTGTGCCAGGATTTGAAGTAACTGAGGGTAACAGTGTAGCGGGATTTAGAATGTTGCAGCGTCTGATTTCTATGTGTGGCTGAAACAGTGTCAATTCATATCCTGTTAAACGTGCAATTGTCAAGTGCTGAGTCTGTGTTCGGTTTAACCACTTGGCTGCTAAGGCACCTGATGCACTTCCATTGACTTTCCATTGAAATCAATGGAAACTCCATGACGAGTTACCCTTGTCATTAGCACTGAAGGGGTTAAAAGAACTTCCACAGAGTGTGGAACTTGTACTGTCAGGGAGTGTCCTAACACTATGGAATCGCTTTGTCTGATAGCTAGAGCGGTGGCTGCAACTGACTTGAGGCACGCAGGCAGAGCCTGGGCTACTGGATCTAATGTGCTAGAAAAATAAGCACAAGGCTTCTATTGTCCTGCTTGATCTTGTGTAAGAACAGATAATGCTGTACCATCACGTTCAGTAACAAAAAGTGTAAAAGGCTTACTGTAGTTTGGTGTCGCTAACACCGGTGCTTGGCATAAAGCTTTCTTTAACTCATTGAAAACAAGTGTATGTTCTTGGGTCCAAGGGAGGACAGTCAATGTGGCTGCCTCCTGTGTCGTTAACTGTATCAGTGGCTTGGCTAGATATGCGTACTGAGGAATCCATTGTCTGCAGTAAGAAGTGAGGCCGATAAAAGCTCGCACCTCCTTCTGTGTCTTGGGCTGGGGAAGATGTGCTATTAACTGGATACGGTCTGGTGTCAACTGCCTACCCCTCTTGGACAGTAAGTGTCCAAGGTATACCACTTGCTGGACACAAAATTGCAGTTTCGAAGGGGACACCTTGTGCCCCATCTCGGCCAGAAAATACAAGACTGTAAGTGACGCACGTTCGCAGTCACGTTCAGAACGGGCTGTGATTAACAGATCATCGACATACTGGAGCAGGGCAGTGTCAGTTGGCATGTGAATACTGTCTAGTTGTCTCTTAAGTGCTTGACTGTAAATACTAGGACTTTCTGTGAAACCTTGAGGAGCTCGTGTGAATTTATAACTTTTTCCATTTAAACAGAAACCGAAAAGAAACTGGCTGTCTGGATGAATGGGAACACTAAAGAATGCGTTCTTGAGATCAATAACAGTAAAGAACTCTGCTTCAGAATCGATGGCAGTCAATAGGGAAGAGATATCTGGAACCACTGGAATGATACATTTATTAAGTTCTCGAAGATCAATCACTAATCGATATACTGGGGGTGCATTTGGATCAGTACGTTTAAGAATCGGAATGATAGGAGAATTACATACATTGGAGTCGGTTTCTACAACCACTCCTTGAGCAATGAGCTCGTCAATAATTTTTGATAAGGCTGCTACAGCCTCGGGTGGCAATTTGTACTGTCGGATTCGTGGTAACACCACACCTTGTTTCAGAGTGACACGATAGGGTGTAATGTGCATACAACCTACATCAGTTAGACCTTGCGCCCATAAATGCTGTGGTACATTCAATAATCTTGGATCAAAATCACGTAACACATAATGACCTTTAAAATCACGTAAAAACAATCTCACTCCTTCTGGGGAGCAGCATATCACTGCTCCTAATTCTTTCAATGTTTTGATACCTAGTAAGTTTTCAGGACAGGATTTCGTAAGTAACAAGTCTGTAGTTCGGGACAATGGACCAACTTCTAGGGAAACTGGTTTCGATATTTCATTAACAATAGGCTTTCCTGAAAAACCAAGGGAAACATTTCTAGAGCCTGAGAGCGGAGCCCCTGGAACCTCGTCATGACTGATGGTAGTCCTACTTGCCCCTGTATCAATCAGAAACTTTCTGTCTTTCCCTAATACTTGACTGTGTACATAGGGACCCTCTTGATCTACAGGAATCTCGATGAGAGGCAAGCCAACCTCCCTCTCTAGGCTGTTTCATGAATACTGCTGATATTCTGGATAATCTGACTGTGCATACTGGTACATCTGTTGTGTAACGTGTTGTGTGGCAGCTATAGGCTGCGGTACTGTAACTGTCTGTTGTGCGTTCTGCGGTGGCTGGGCATTCTGTGGACCATATTCCTGTCTAGGCGGACGTGGTCTCTCTTTCGTTTTACCTGTGGCTATATTGTGTTTCAGAACTGTACATTCGTTTATGTAATGACCTGGCTGTTTACAGTAATTGCATGTCCCTTTAACAGGAACTGCAGAATGACTGGTTTGATTTGTACCCCTCTTCTGACTGTCTTGTGGGATAGACTGTGCAACTAAAACTTTCATTTTCGTGTCTTTCATACGTCTCCTTTTGTGTTCTTGCTCTTCCCTGATTCTGTTCTGGTGGTACTGTAGCATCTGGAGCATTTGTGACGGAGTATTAGCTTGCCAAGTACTCTCGACTTTCAGTACTCGATTTTTAACTTGTGGTAAAGAATTCTCAACTAGTTTGGTAACAAAAAGATGTGGATATGATTCACTACTTGTTTTCAGGCCGCTATTAATAATGAAACATTTCTCAAATCTGGAATAAAAATCACTAGTGTCTTCGTCTTGTTTCTGTTTACAGGCTGAGATGGCATCCCAGTCTTCCTTTTTCGTGGCTAGTAATCTTGGCAGGACTTGTATTAACAATTCAGGCAATGCTTTAGCTTTTTCCCCAAGACCAGTACCTGGGACTCGTGTGTTATCTTCGGTTTCTAACGCGGTCCAATCTATCTTTTTCTCTCCCACCTCCCATTCTTTTTCTTTCAGTTTTTCATATATGCCCGCAGGCAACAGGACCTTTAACATTTTAATGATATCAGGATACGTGTATTCTCCCATACGGAGCATGTCTTTTAACTCTCGGTGGAACCCTGCTGGATCTTTATCGTGACAGGGTATTAACTTTTTCATTTCTAGAAGTTCTATTTTCGTGATAGGGGTGTAAACAAATACTCGTTCGAGATCACCCCCTGCTCCCTTAACAGGATGCACTTCTCGTAACGGATTCTGTCTGTCCATGTAGAATGGGGATGAGACAGGAACAAAATGCGGACTCAGGAATGTCCTGTATTTGTGACGCTGTTCTAAAATGACACTAATTAAATCGGTACCTAGACCTTTCCATCGGTTTAGGAGTAACTTGTTCAGTACATTATATAAGGGACCTGGATCAGAATGCTGATCCTCATACAGTGTGATGAGGTGCTGGATCATGTACATACCCACCAGACGCTGCTCGGCTGGGGGCAGCTTCAGAAACATTTGAGCCACCATTTCGTCTGGAAACGTGGCGGAATCACTAGTCCATCGGACTGCTGATCGGGCTAGTTCTTGTTCATGCATGGTATTAAGCTCACTGTAACCTATTCGTAGTTTCAGAATTTTATCTGTAGCCTGGAATACTTGTTCCAGAGAACACTGTTCTGGCACGGGCGGAGGAAAAACTTTCTTGTAATCTAGGCGTGTGTGTCTATCGGAAAATCTCGTCTTGCCTACATACGCTATTCTGGTTGGGTTCTCGTTATCTGTCTCGTCGTCTGAAGATTCATTCTCTTTCTCTGCTATTCTACTTGCTTTCTCCCTCTCGTGTATGCCTATGATTTCTTTACGGATCTTCCTGTACATACTTTCTATACCATTATGTGTCTTGTGTTTTCCCTCGGATATATTGTCACTCCACCTTGTCAAGACTTTCATCTCGTCTTTGTCTTTATTAGGTTGATCTTGTTCTCTTATTAAACAGTTAATCAAAAACTGTAAAATCATACTTTGATTCTCGACTTTTCTATGTGCCATAGCTTCGTGAATACTTTCTGAATTCTCCCCTGTACGGATAAAACGATATATTCTGTCTAGATGTTCCTTCATGTCGGGCAGGGTGGCCAAATAGTTGGCAACTCGTCGTAAACCTATGGAATATATTATCATGTGATCTTCGCCTGGAACTGAATCATATATGCAATCAGTAAGGTGTCGCTTGAGGTCTGCGTATGTAGTCACTTTTGGCGTACGCTGTAACGCTGCATCTCTCAGCGTCAGTCGTTTTACTTGAGGCGGGGTGGTAGGAGCACCTCCCCCCGCTCCTCCTGAACTAGAATCGTCGATTAATACTGAATGTACGGGTGGTGGTAACGTGACTGGTAAAATAGGCATACGTAATGTGGGTTGGTCCTGGGGTGCGGGTGCATTAACAGGATTCCCGGGACCAATGGCTGGAGGAACAGTAAGTACATTATTAACAGGGGGCTGGGCTTGAACTGGCGGAGTAGGATCTGTATTAGCGTATTCGGGGACAGTGTCGTCTAAATAGGAAGAAAGGAAAATTTCAGCTGCAGTCGGTTTATGACGTAGCTTAGTCGGGACCAAGGGTGGCGGTAAATTACAGGATGCTTCCGGGGTTGCCTTCGGCAAGCCCTCGGCAAGAAGAGGATACATGCCTTTAATAAGGGCATTCCTCTGTCTGTCGGACTGTTCTGCTCTAACTCGTTCACCTTCTTCTAGGATTTCCCTTTCTTGGGCTTTTTCTGAGGATTCCCTACTTAATTCTGCTTTTCTGAATTATTTCTCTGATCTCCTATGCGATTCTTTACGCCATAATTCTATGGCATCTTTCTGGGATTGTCTGGCTTTCTTTTTCCATAATACTTCTTCTACTCGCATGATGCACTCGGCATCCCATGTACCTGATACAGGCCATCTATATTTCTCTTCAAGATTCTTTGTATAATCCACCCATAAGTCTAGATATAGTATGGCATCTAAGCCATGCTTGTGATACATAAAGTGACCAGGACTGTCCCTAGGAGGGACAGGAACTGCTTCTTCGAGTAACCCTTTTCTAGTCTTTATCTGACGTAACTTAGAAAACAGCGGCATCTTGAACTTGTACTTGGACTTAAACACAATACACAATAAACACAGTAATGAAATGGCAAACAAATCACTCATACCACGACATAAAAATACATGAATAACAGTTTGAACAGAATACTACCTGATACACTGAAAACATAATACTTGAATTTCTCGAGAACAGACTTAATAGAATTACTAGATGCACTGCTAAAACAGTACAGAACATACCGGTCTCATAAAGAGACACGTCATACCGTATCCACCTAGGTGAATACTTCGGACTGGATCTGTGTACCCAAACCCATCGGACCAGGGACAAACTAATGAACCTGTCTAGATACTTCCCCCGCAACGGTACTCACCGGGAAGCAGAAACTGAAGGCCTCGGACTGGACTGGACTGCTACGACGTCTGGCTACTGCTACGCATGCGCTTCGAGCTTCGGGCTTCGGTTACAGGTGGGCCTCCGGATACCTCGGACCTTGCTCTCTCGGCTTGGGCTCTGGTCGGGACGAACCGCCTTCCTCACCGCCTCGTCTGGATGCCGGACCGCAGTCTCCGTCTCCTCCGTGGGCCTGAGGGAGACTTGAGCAGAAATATCTGCAGGTGCGCAGTAGAGTTCCGTCACGCTGTAGAAGGGTCAGGGGGCCTGCGTTACATCGCCGGCGCGTGGGGAAGAGGTAAGTCCCTGTTCGGGCGCCATTATGTGGTAAATAAATAATTAATTACCGGTACTATTTTTCTATATATTAACTAAAACAGATAGCTCAATAAATAAGAGGCAGGATCCGAGGAATCTGAGTCGAACAGGCTTTAATCAGGCACAAGGGAAGGGACAGGATCGGAACAGCCTGGCATGAAATGGAATGGCAGCTGCCGGGGAAGGGGAGAGAGGGACAGCAGGGGCAGCTTCACATTAACATTACATAGTATATATAGGAAAACATTATAATTGCATTGAATACAGTAGGCGTAACAAGTGACAAAGCGAAAGATAAGAACACATGGGCGTACAAAGAAGGCGTGCACAGGGCGTGCACGAAGACATGTGATGAGAACGTCACAGAGGTGTCATGAAATGGGTGGATACATGGAGGGGGCTACCTGGGCAGCTGGAACCTTTAACCTAGTGGTGCGCGCAAACGGGCCATGACGTGTAACTGGGGAGAGCTGGGGCTCTGACTTCTGTGCTAGAAGAGGAGACTAAAGTCTGGGATGTCAGGACGACATGTACCTATAGCATATCTGATATCTCGTGTTTGGAGTACATGTTGATAGAATCTAAAAGTCATCAGGGGAAAGGCTACTTGACACTAAGGCTGGTGCATGCATATATTTCTGGATGTATTGCGTGTGCTATGAAGCTTCTATGGATATTAATGCAGTAATTCACTTGCATGGAGACAGAAAGACTAGACTATAGCTGAAGATGTTTATGCGGTTCGTTAGCTTAGGAATGTGAAGACGGAGAGCTGGACTGATAACTGTGGGCATAACATAATTTTGGCAGGCAGGCAGAGCCAGGCCGGGCACAGCGCTGCTTGGCAGAAAGTAAGTGAAGGGTCAGGGATGCGGGAGGGGCTGCATCGCTCCTCGGAGTGGTTCAGGAGACTGGAGCTTGATTCTGGTGTCCGGGCCCTCATGAGGCCTAGAAACGGGGACAATTCGATGAATTAACGTGCACAATGTAAAACGTTGGCAACATAGGCCTAATACTTGTTGCTTTCAGGAGGACTGGATAACTGGCATATTAACGTTGGACACAACTATAATTGCGTCTTTATTCAGGCAAGGGAGATAAATATGCATATCGATCATGCACATATAACATATGATGGGGAACACGTAGGGACACACAACAAGGCAAAATTCACTTTTCCACATTAGGCCTAGGCCTCATTCCCTTTTGTAACATATCAGCCTCTTTTTGTAAAAGAGACCAAACTCTAGGCGTCAGCCAATCAGAAGAGCCTCACCCTTAGAACCTTCCTGAAGGAACCTCAGAGCCTCAGATTTTCGTAGCCGTAGTGTGCTAGACACCATACTTGCTGAAGGCTGAGCTTTCCCCGGGGAGGTGGGTGGGCGCATGGGAATCTATGAAAGTTACCAATACTGGGGAACCAAAGTTACAGGTAAGTAACTTGTTTTCTTGCCCCAGTATTGGAACTTTCATAGATTCCCATGCTTTCTATCAGAATAGCAAGCAGTAAACACCATAAACCCATTTTGTAAAGCAGTATACCATAACATTAGCCAGAAAATTACAAAATGTGTCACCCATGGAAGGTGGGATAGAAAGGAAAGCTCACCCATCACTTGAAGAGGTTTCTCAGGACAGCCTGGCCCACAGCCGCGTCATCCTGCTGCAATGACTCTAAGCAATAATGCTTAGTGAACGTGTGCACGCTGCTCCAGGTAGCAGCTCTGCAGATGTCCTTGATATGTACCCCCGCAAAGAGGGCCGTAGAAGAAGCCACTGATCTCGTCGAGTGAGCACGGATCTTGCCCACTAGAGGTTTTCCTGCTAACTTGTGGCAATGCAGAATGGCACTTGAAATCCATCTCGAGATCCCCTGTTTAGACAGAGGGAGACCTTTGTTTGGACCGCCGAAAGCAATGAACAATTGTGAAGATTTTCTAAAGTCTTTGGTTCGGTCCATGTAGAACTTTAGACAGCGTTGCAAATCCAGAGTGTGCAATGTCTTTTCTGCTGGAGTGACTGGGTTCGGAAAAAATGTCTTTAGTATGACCGGCTCATTTAGGTGAAAGTCAGTGGGGACCTTGGGAATGAACCTTGGGTTCGTCCTTAAGATGGTAGTGTTCTTTTTGAACTGCAAAAACGGTTCTTGGATAGTTAGGGCTTGCATCTCCCCCACTCGCCTCGCTGATGTGAGGGCCAAGAGTAAAGCTAACTTCCATGATAAGAATTTTAGGTCTGAGCGGTGAATCGGCTCAAAAGGTCCCATCAGTAGTTGAGCCAGGACTAAGTTTAGATGCCATGTTGGAGGAGGAGATCACACTGGCGGATAGACCCTGAACAGGCCTTTGAGGAATTGTTTGACAATTCTTGCAGACCACAACGAAGGACCAGAATCAGATCTTCTGAATCTCGAAATCGCCGCTAAATGAACCTTGATAGTAGAATGGGACAGATTAGACTTAGCTAGCGAGAGTAGGTAAGGTAGGAGCTGATGAGGTTTTGACGTGAAAGGATCAATCTTTTCTTTTTTGCACCAGATACAGAATCTTTTCCACTTCAGTCTGTATGTTTTGTTTGTGGACGGAGCCCTTGCCTGAGAGAGGATGTCTTTGACCTCATTGGAAAGAGGAACATTCATGTATTCTCGCTGGTCAGGAGCCATGCAGTCAGGTGCAACGATCTTGGGTCTGGATGCCAAACTTGTCCTTCGGACATTGCCAGGAGATCCGGAACATCTTCCAGCTTTATCGGAGGTACTAGTGATAGCAGATGGAGCTCGGTGTACCAGAATTGTCTTGGCCATGCCGGGGCTATAAGGATGATCTTGCATGGTTCCGTCCTCATTTTCCTGAGGAGACGAGGAAGCAGGGGAATCGGTGGAAATGCATAGAGGAACCTCCCTGTCCAGGCTATCGATAGGGCATTGCCCAATGAGCCTTGGTGATGGAACCTGCTGGCGTAGGCTAGGCACTTTTTGTTGGTCGGCGTTGCAAAAAGGTCCACCTCTGGTGTGCCCCATTTTTGAAAGAGTAGATCTAGTACTTGTTGTTTCAGCTCCCACTCGTGACTGACTGAGGCGAGCCTGCTCAGCCTGTCGGCGCCCTCGTTGAGCACTCCTGGTAAGTGCTCCGCCTTTAGAGAAATTCCGTGAAGAATTGTCCATTCCAGAATCTGTTGAGCCTCTCGCGACAAGGGGAGTGACCTCGTCCCTCCTTCCTTGTTCACATAATGCATAGCCGTGGTGTTGTCCGTCCTGACTAGCACCTGTGAACCCTGGAGACGCGGAAGAAAGGCTTGAAGGGCTAGCCTGATCGCTCTCAGCTCCAACAGGTTGATGTGTAGCTTTTGGTCGCTTGGAGACCAATGGCCGCTGACCTGCAGGTCCTGCATCACTGCTCCCCATCCCTCCAATGACGCATCCGTCGTCAGTATGTGAGGTGATGGAACGCTTGCGAAGGATAGACCTTGGCATAAGTTCTGTTGATTCGACCACCAAAGCACTGCCTCCTTCATCTCTCGAGTGACCATTACTTTGTCGGCGAACGATCCGTGCACTTGCTGCCACTGGAGGTCCAGTTGCTCCTGCAGGGGGCGCATCCGGAGCCTGCAGTGCGGGATCAGGGGTATACAAGATGACATCACCCCCAACAGCGACTTGTAGCTGCGTACAGAAAGACACTTTTTTCTTTGAAGGCTTCCTGCTAATCTTTGCAGTTTATGTACCCTTTCTCGAGTAGGAAATGCCTTTGAGAGCCGCGAATCCAACATCGCTCCCAGGAACCGCGCTGTCCGTGACGGCAGCAGCGTGGATTTCTCCATGTTCAAGGTGAGACCCAGATTTTGGAACAGAGTGGTGCAAGCCTGCACCGCGTCCTGCGCTAATGCTCTGGTCGGGGCCTTTAGTAACCAATCGTCCAGGTAAGGGAAGACCTGGAAGTGGTTTTTCCGCAGAAATGCTGCTACAGGTGCCAGCACCTTCGTAAAAATCCTTGGAGCAGAGCGAAGGCCGAACGGCAAGACTCTGAACTGAAAATGGCTCTTGGCTACTGTTAAGCGTAGGAACCTTCTGTGCGCTGGGTGAATCGGGATATGGAAGTACGCATCCTCCAGATCGAGTGTGGCCATATAATCCCCCGGGTTGACCATTTTCAAAACGTCCTGTAGGGATACCATCCTGAAGGATAAGGAGATGAGATAGGCATTTAGCTCCCTGAGGTCCAGGATGGGACACCATTTCTCCTGCGTTTTTCTCACCAGGAAGAACCTGGAATAGAAACCGTGGCCCTGTTGATTGGAGGGGACCGGCTCTATCGCTCCTTTGCGGAGCATTTGTTGTACCTCTAGCCGCAGGAGATGCAGATGTTTTGATGGGATGGCTGATGGGGGTCTGGGTGGAGGGACTTCCGTAAACTCCAAAGTATGTCCTCGTCTGATGATGTTGAGCACCCAACGGTCCGATGTAATTTGGGACCAGTTCAGAAGGAATTTTGACACCCTGCCTCCAACTGATGATCTCTCGGAGGAGGGAGCAGTAGGCAGAGCCAGAAGGCCGCTATTGGCGTTTGGACGAGTCTCGTCCACGGGCAGCTTGCTTGCCTTTGTTGTAAGGCCGTGAATAACCAGAGGACTGGCCCTGCCTTTGTTGGTATGACTGGCGATTCGGCTGGTACCCAGAGCTGTTCGAAGAATAGCGCTGTTGTTGGTATGCGCCTCTGTAGGTGCCACCTCTGCCTCTTGTGCCCCTAAAAGGAGTTTTGCGGTACTGGAGTGTTCCCAGCGATCTAGCTGTCTCCGTGTCCTTTTTGATGTCCTGCAGCGTGTCGTCGATCAATTTGCCGAAGAGTGCCTCGCCATCAAAAGGTAGATCAAGGACCTTGTTTTGGATTTCTGGCCGAAACCAAGTCGCTTTTAGCCACCCTTGGCGTCTTAATACTGCCGCTCCTGCCAAAGCCCTAAAGGACGTTGTGGCAATGTCCATGGCACAGTCTATTATCTCCATGGAGACCGCTTCACCTTCTTGCAAGGTTTTCTTGGCTTCCAGCCCGTATTCTGGTGGAAGCTGATCCAAATAGGGAGCTATATCGCACCATAACTGGCGATCATATCGTCCCAATATTGCCAAAGCATTGGCGGCGCGAACCAGAAGGCTAGCAATGGATGAAAATCTCTTGCCTGTGTTATCCAGCCGTCGTCCATCCTTGTCAGGAGGGGCCGTCAAGGGAGCAGAAGGGTTCCGTGACTTCCTTTGCGCCGCTTGTGAGATTACAGAGTCCGGCTTGGGATGACCTGTCAGGGCAGCCGGTCCATCCTCCGGCGCTTTATACTTTTTGTCAAGGCGCGGTAGCACAGGGACCACCGTCGCTGGGTTTTTCATGGTCTTCAAACCCTCCTCCCATAGATGTTCCACAATCGGAATGGGCCTCGTAGTCTTGCGGTGAGTGTCTTTAAAATCGTACAAGAAACAGTCTGTGGTTTGCGCAGGCAATACCAACTTAAATCGGCCGGCTGCACGTTCCATCAGTTGGTGAAAACTGCCGATGTCAGCAGGAGGAGAATCACCTAGGTCCTGGTGGGGCGAAGCTTGATCCGGGATGATGTAGCCATTGTATTCATCCCCTTCCTGATCCGAGTCCTGATTATCACCGGATGACGTATCCGTATCATTATCATGATCCCCATCCGGATCATCCGCTGTTTCAGACGCAGCCTGGGGCACTGGCCGCTGTGGTTGAGGAGGAGTCTGTACTGGGTGTACAGGAGGGACAATTGAAGAGTGGTCCTTTACTGGTGTTGACGGAGTAGACCTCCTCGGCGCTGGTCGCTCGGCCTTGGACTTGTAGTCTTACAACATCTTGTGCAGGTCATGCAGGAAGGACGTCGGGACTGAAACCATGTCTTGTGATTCACAGTCCATTAAGTGGTCTGTTTGTGGGTAGTCACCTCCACCTTGTTCATATGCCTCCTCTGAGTCCGTCTCTTGACTTTTAATGAGAAGCTGAGATGGGCTATTCGCATAATCAAAGCCATCCTGACCGTCTCCCTCAGAGTACTCCTGGTCTAGCAACATCGTTGGGGGTAATGAGGTCACCCTCCTTGGGGATGTCATTTCAGGCGTGATCCTTGTGAGAGGTATTGTTACCCTTCTCTCTGCAGCCAGTATCGTTGGTTGGTCCGTCGACGCCGGTGAAATCCTCGTCGACGAGATAGGAATAGTAGATGTCGTCGTCGACGCCACCGACGACGAGCCCGCCGTCGATGTAGAAATTGTTGTCGTCGTCGAAGCACTCGTCGACGACATGACCGTCGTCGACACCGTCGTCGACGTCGTCGTCGGTACTGCCGTCGTCGACACCGTCGTCGACGATGATGGTTTCTTCGTCGACGATGTCTTCGCCTTCGTCGACGATGTCGTCGGCATACTTCCCGTCGACGCCGCAGTCGTCGAGCTCTTCTTCCACGACGACGAAGCTTTCGTCGTCGACGCTCCCGCCGACGAGCCCGTCGACGGGACCAATTGGATCTTGGGCTTCATTTTCGTCGTCGACGAAGCCACCGTCGACGAAGTCTTCGTCGTAGAGGACTTGGAACTCCTCTCTGAAGAGTGTGAAGAGGGTCTCTTGAAGGCTGGGTCTGTCTTCTCACCCTTAGGAGGCGAAACCAGTTCTGCCTTGCCCGACCCACTGTGGTGGGGGGAACCTCCTGAACCCCGGCCATCAGACTCCCTGGGGGTTTTCTTTGAAGCCTTAGAGGGGCGCCCAATAGAGGAAGATGGGGAACCTCTACTCCTTTTCACTGACCTTCTAAAGGAAGCACAGGATGCCGATTCCTCCTCATCACTGGAAACTCCATGTTTCCTTTCCTTCTGCCTCTGCAACCATGTAAGAAGCCTTCCAGCACGATCTCTCAAGGTCTTGGTGGAGAGAGTGCGGCAAATCTTACAGTCCTCTGCCTTGTGATCTGGATACAGGCAGTAGATGCAATCCTTGTGTTTGTCTTCCACAAACAGCCTTTTCTTCCCACAGGTGGAACAGGGCTTGAAAAGGGCTTCCTTCTTCTCAACCTCAGACATTTTGAAGAAGAAAGAGTTTCCTGAAGAAATCTGAAGAAAATTTTGAAGAAATATCTGTAGAAATGAGTTTTAAAGAGTAGAAATAGAGCAGAGCTCAATGGAGACTCCCTCGCACAACGTGCGGTAGAAAATCTGAGGCTCTGAGGTTCCTTCAGGAAGGTTCTAAGGGTGAGGCTCTTCTGATTGGCTGATGCCTAGAGTTTGGTCTCTTTTACAAAAAGAGGCTGATATGTTACAAAAGGGAATGAGGCCTAGGCCTTTCCTTTCTCTTTTGTACCTACTACTATGATATTTTTTATTACCGAGACTCCCAGTCCGACGACGGGGAATGATACAAAGCATGGGAATCTATGAAAGTTCCAATACTGGGGCAACTGGGTTTAATCCATCACCGTTCTTTAGCCCACTCTGCCACCCCAGTTCAGACATGGCTATATGCAAATCAGTCTGACCCTGTGCCTCATGGGAACAGTCCAGCCCGAACTGCCAAGCCATGTCTTCCCTGGACCGGAAACAAGCTTCCGAGGACCTGTTTCTGGCATTCCAGCCGTCTTCAGCCCGGCTTGCTTGAATCCAGTGGCAAAGTGAGCAAGGGACTCACGTCTGAGCATACCCTGCCACGCTTATGGCGGCCAAAATCGGTACAAAAGGGGGTGGTGATGGACGGCGAATCTGAATCAATCAAACACTCACACCCAGTCAAAAGATCTGGGTTTAATCCATCACCGTTCTTTAGCCCACTCTGTCACCCCAGTTCAGACATGGCTATATGCAAATCAGTCTGACCCTGTGCCTCATGGGAACAGTCCAGCCCGAACTGCCAAGCCATGTCTTCCCTGGACCGGAAACAAGCTTCCGAGGACCGGTTTCTGACATTCCAGCCGTCTTCAGCTCGGCTTGCTTGAATCCAGTGGCAAAGTGAGCAAGGGACTCATGTCTGAGCATACCCTGCCACGCTTATGGCGGCCAAAAGCAGTACAAAAGGGGGTGGTGATGGACAGAGAATCTGAATCAATCAAAAACTCACACCCAGTTAAAAGATCTGGGTTTAATCCATCACCGTTCTTTAGCCCACTCTGCCACCCCAATTCAGACATGGTTATATGCAAATCAGTCTGACCCTGTGCCTCATGGGAACAGTCCAGCCCGAACTGTCAAGCCAAGTCTTCCCTGGACCGGAAACAAGCTTCCGAGGACCGGTTTCTGGCATTCCAGCCGTCTTCAGCCCGGCTTGCTTGAATCCAGTGGCAAAGTGAGCAAGGGACTCACGTTTGAGCATACCCTGCCACGCTTATGGCGGCCAAAAGCGGTACAAAAGGGGGTGGTGATGGACGGAGAATCTGAATCAATCGAACACTCACACCCAGTCAAAAGATCTGGGTTTAATCCATCACCGTTCTTTTAGCCCACTCTGCCACCCCAGTTCAGACATGGCTATATGCAAATCAGTCTGACCCTGTGCCTCATGGGAACAGTCCAGCCCGAACTGCCAAGCCATGTCTTCCCTGGACCGGAAACAAGCTTCCGAGGACCGGTTTATGGCATTCCAGCCGTCTTCAGCCCGGCTTGCTTGAACCAAGTGGCAAAGTGAGCAAGGGACTCACGTCTGAGCATACCCTGCCACGCTTATGGCGGCCAAAAGTGGTACAAAAGGGGGTGGTGATGGACGGAGAATCTGAATCAATCAAACACTCACACCCAGTCAAAAGATCTGGGTTTAATCCATCACCGTTCTTTAGCCCACTCTGCCACCCCAGTTCAGACATGGCTATATGCAAATCAGTCTGACCCTATGCCTCATGGGAACAGTCCAGCCCGAACTGCCAAGCCATGTCTTCCCTGGACCAGAAAAAAGCTTCCGAGGACCAGTTTCTGGCATTCCAGCCGTCTTCAGCCCGGCTTGCTTGAATCCAGTTAGAAAGTGAGCAAGGGACTCACGTCTGAGCATACCCTGCCACGCTTATGGCAGCCAAAAGCGGTACAAAAGGGGGTAGTGATGGATGGAGAATCTGAATCAATCAAACACTCACACCCAGTCAAAAGATCTGGGTTTATTCCATCACCGTTCTTTAGCCCACTCTGCCACCCCAGTTCAGACATGGCTATATGCAAATCAGTCTGACCCTGTGCCTCATGGGAAGAGTCCAGCCCGAACTGCCAAGCCATGTCTTCCCCGGACCGGAAACAAGCTTCCGAGGACCGGTTTCTAGCATTCCAGCGGTCTTCAGCCAGGCTTGCTTGAATCCAGTGGCAAAGTGAGCAAGGGACTCACGTCTGAGCATACCCTGCCACGCTTATGGCGGCCAAAAGCAGTACAAAAGGGGGTGGTGATGGACGGAGAATCTGAATCAATCAAACACTCACACCCAGTCAAAAGATCTGGGTTTAATCCATCACCGTTCTTTAGCCCACTCTGCCACCCCAGTTCAGACATGGCTATATGCAAATCAGTCTGACCCTGTGCCTCATGGGAACAGTCCAGCCCGAACTGCGCCGGGATGCGCCGGGATGCCCCCGGGTAAGCTGAGCGCGTTATAAGTTTCATATTATTATTATTATTATTACTGCCAAGCCATGTCTTCCCTGGACCGGAAACAAGCTTCAGGGGACCGGTTTCTGGCATTCCAGCCGTCTTCAGCCCGGCTTGCTTGAATCCAGTGGCAAAGTGAGCAAGGGACTCACGTCTGAGCATACCCTGCCACGCTTATGGCGGCCAAAAGTGGTACAAAAGGGGGTGGTGATGGACGGAGAATCTGAATCAATCAAACACTCACACCCAGTCAAAAGATCTGGGTTTAATCCATCCCCGTTCTTTAGCCCACTCTGCCACCCCAGTTCAGACATGGCTATATGCAAATCAGTCTGACCCTGTGCCTCATGGGAACAGTCCAGCCCGAACTGCCAAGCCATGTCTTCCCTGGACCGGAAACAAGCTTCCGAGGATTGGTTTCTAGCATTCCAGCTGTCTTCAGCCCGGCTTGCTTGAATCCAGTGGCAAAGTGAGCAAGGGACTCACGTCTGAGCATACCCTGCCACGCTTATGGCGGCCAAAAGCGGTACAAAAGGGGGTGGTGATGGACGGAGAATCTGAATCAATCAAACACTCAAACCCAGTCAAAAGATCTGGGTTTAATTCATCACCGTTCTTTAGCCCACTCTGCCACCCCAGTTCAGACATGGCTATATGCAAATCAGTCTGACCCTGTGCCTCATGGGAACAGTCCAGCCCGAACTGCCAAGCCATGTCTTCCCTGGACCGGAAACAAGCTTCCGAGGACCGGTTTCTGGCATTCCAGCCGTCTTCAGCCCGGCTTGCTTGAATCCAGTGGCAAAGTGAGCAAGGGACTCACGTCTGAGCATACCCTGCCACGCTTATGGCCGCCAAAAGCAGTACAAAAGGGGGTGGTGATGGACGGAGAATCTGAATCAATCAAACACTCACACCCAGTCAAAAGATCTGGGTTTAATCCATCACCGTTCTTTAGCCCACTCTGCCACCCCAGTTCAGACATGGCTATATGCAAATCAGTCTGACCCTGTGCCTCATGGGAACAGTCCAGCCCGAACTGCCAAGCCATGTCTTCCCTGGACCGGAAACAAACTTCCGAGGACTGGTTTCTGGCATTCCAGCCGTCTTCAGCCCGGCTTGCTTGAATCCAGTGGCAAAGTGAGCAAGGGACTCACGTCTGAGCATACGCTGCCACGCTTATGGCGGCCAAAAGCGGTACAAAAGGGGGTGGTGATGGACGGAGAATCTGAATCAATCAAACACTCACACCCAGTCAAAAGATCTGGGTTTAATCCATCACCGTTCTTTAGCCCACTCTGCCACCCCAGTTCAGACATGGCTATATGCAAATCAGTCTGACCCTGTGCCTCATGGGAACAGTCCAGCCCGAACTGCCAAGCCATGTCTTCCCTGGACCGGAAACAAGCTTCCGAGGATTGGTTTCTAGCATTCCAGCTGTCTTCAGCCCGGCTTGCTTGAATCCAGTGGCAAAGTGAGCAAGGGACTCACGTCTGAGCATACCCTGCCACGCTTATGGCGGCCAAAAGCGGTACAAAAGGGGGTGGTGATGGACGGAGAATCTGAATCAATCAAACACTCAAACCCAGTCAAAGGATCTGGGTTTAATTCATCACCGTTCTTTAGCCCACTCTGCCACCCCAGTTCAGACATGGCTATATGCAAATCAGTCTGACCCTGTGCCTCATGGGAACAGTCCAGCCCGAACTGCCAAGCCATGTCTTCCCTGGACCGGAAACAAGCTTCCGAGGACCGGTTTCTGGCATTCCAGCCGTCTTCAGCCCGGCTTGCTTGAATCCAGTGGCAAAGTGAGCAAGGGACTCACGTCTGAGCATACCCTGCCACGCTTATGGCGGCCAAAAGCAGTACAAAAGGGGGTGGTGATGGACGGAGAATCTGAATCAATCAAACACTCACACCCAGTCAAAAGATCTGGGTTTAATCCATCACGGTTCTTTAGCCCACTCTGCCACCCCAGTTCAGACATGGCTATATGCAAATCAGTCTGACCCTGTGCCTCATGGGAACAGTCCAGCCCGAACTGCCAAGCCATGTCTTCCCTGGACCGGAAACAAACTTCCGAGGACTGGTTTCTGGCATTCCAGCCGTCTTCAGCCCGGCTTGCTTGAATCCAGTGGCAAAGTGAGCAAGGGACTCACGTCTGAGCATACGCTGCCACGCTTATGGCGGCCAAAAGCGGTACAAAAGGGGGTGGTGATGGACGGAGAATCTGAATCAATCAAACACTCACACCCAGTCAAAAGATCTGGGTTTAATCCATCACCGTTCTTTAGCCCCATTCTGCCACCCCAGTTCAGACATGGCTATATGCAAATCAGTCTGACCCTGTGCCTCATGGGAACAGTACAGCCCGAACTGCCAAGCCATGTCTTCCCTGGACTGGAAACAAGCTTCCGAAGACCGGTTTCTGGCATTCCAGCCGTCTTCAGCCCGGCTTGCTTGAATCCACTGGTACTGCACTGGAAGATCCCTCAAACATTACCCCGTGCATTCAGCTGGCATCTACCGCCACACACGCTCCTGACTGAATACAGTATTCAGAGAAGAGATCAGAACTGACATTACTCAATGTTTCGACACTAATGAAGGGTTGGTGGACTCAGCCTCAACGCTGCGGGAAGCGTTCAAGGTAGTGATCCAGAGGGCCTGCATATCCAAGCGACCAGGGGTGCTAGGTTCGATTCGGTCTGCTATAGCAAAGCTTGAGCAAGAAATCGAATTTGCCGAGCAACTGTTTTTTCAGACTAGAGAACCCAGACACTTGGCAATCATACAAGTGACAATTTCAGAATTTGAAGATGAGGCAGATAAGGAGACCTGATTCTTGGGGAAACGCAAAAGAACACGCAGCTATGGGGAGGGTGACAGGCCTGGCAAAACCCTTGCTAATGCCCTCAGACAGCGCTCTTCTCCCGCCTTCATAGCCGAGTTATTGGATGAGGACGAATTCCCCATTAGAGGGCAAAAAGCTACGAATGAATATCGTACACAATATTATTCTTCATTATACACAGCAACACCCCACCCAGAACTTAGTGAATATTTAGAATCATTAGAGCTACTATGGTTAAGCGACGCACATAGAGATTACCTGGACGAACCTTTTACAATAGCTGACATCACACAAGTCATTGGCAGTTTACCTGGCGAAAAGGTAAATGAGCTAGATGGTCTGACCACCACATTTTATAAAACTTATGCAGAGGAGCTGGCGCCCCGACTGTTGAATGCCTATCAGGAGTCGTTGAAGATAGAAATCCTCCCACTGACTATGCGGAAAGCAGCAATCATTTCCCTTCTGAAAACAGGCAAGGCATCTAATCTCTGTGACTCATATAGACCCCTGTCGTTGATCAATGTGGATGCTAAGATCCTGGCCAAACTAATTGCTAACAGGCTACAGCCACTTTTACCGCTCATAGCTAGGCCAGACCAATCAGGATTCATTACAGGTAGGTCAATGGCCCACAATCTGTGCACATTCTTCGCCCCGATAAACCAGCTTGACCCCCAACCCCCTGCCATTGCAGTGTTTCTTGACGCAACCAAGGCGTTTGATTTCTTGGAATGGCCTTTCTTGTTCATGATAATACCTAGATTAGGATTCAGTCCCAATTTTATCAAACTAAAAGGCCTGCTTTATACTAAGCTCACAGCCCGACTCAGAGCAAACAATCTAATATCGAAACCATTCTGTATAACTCGTGGTTTCAGGCAGGGATGCCCACTCTCACCGCAGCTCTTCGCAGTGGCAATGGAGCCCTTAGCAGCCAGAATTCGCCAGCACCACACGCTCGTGGACTGGGATTCAAGGACAGAGGTATAATATTATCAATGTATGCAAACGATATAACATTATATATTCGTAAACCAGATGATAACCTTAACCCGTGCTGAGAGAAATCCTTCAGTTTGGGTGAATGTCTGGCATACAGATCAACTGGTCTAAGTTCTTTGTTTTACCTCTGACTGAGGTCCCGCTGGAAACCGACTTGGAGTTCCTACTTAAATGGGCAGGTGGTGCTGTAAAATACCTGGGGGTTTGGCTCAGTAGAGACTTACAGGACATATGGCGAATGAACTTTGGCAAGTTATTGGACTGGTTGGAGCGTAAATCGAAAATCTGGGTTGCTCTATCTTTGTCCCTAGCTGGCAGAATCGCTATCACCAAGATGATAGCCCTTCCTCAATTTTTATACCTATTCATACCACTGACCGAGGCCTTTTTTAACTCCCTTCGTTCTTTGGTGATTGCATTGGTTTGGGCCGGCAAACAACCTTGCGTGAGCTGGGAACTGCTAACACGCCAGCTTTCTGGGGGTGGAATGGGTGCGCCTGACTTTGAACTCCATGCATTATGTGCACAAGCCCAATTCCTTCATTTCTGGACACATCCCACCAGCCACACGTGGCCATTGAAACAAATGTGGCTGACCCTACTCCTCTACACGTGGCTGTGTATAAGCCATATCATAGATCCGCCAATTAAATAAAATACTGTAGAAACATTGCATTGGGCCTGGGAAAATTTAAGAAAACGTGTCGGGACGCCACTGCTCTAAGCTCCCTCCACCCCAGTTGCGCCCATCCATATTTTCCCTTTCTCAATGACAGGGGTTGCATAACACAGGCACATAACATGGGCATTTCCACACTGGGAGACCTGTACCCACTGGACACAATTTTAGAGCAGCCACAACAACGGGAAGACACTCAAATTCCACTTCTGAACCTATTCCTTTATTTTCAACTCCGACCCGCTTGCAAGACAATTCGCTCGACATTCCCAGCCCCCCAGATATAATGAAGCTTCTAGAGCACCTATTAATCACACCTTCACCTCGTAGATTTATTACTAGATGTTAGAATTGGAGGTCTCTGGTTGGCACAGGTATGCACTTGTGACAAGCAGGGACCTTATCCTCGAGTCAGGGCAAGGGAACTACTCCGTGAGAATAACACCTGCTCACCCTCTAGGTTGCGTGGCGCGAGCAGACAAGGCTAATCCTCAGAGCGATAGTTAGTTAAGCATTTATGATCACACACAGTAAACCCACTGACCCACCACAGACGGACACCAGCCGTAAGGTTGTATCAAAAATACGTAGACTTTATGTAAAAGATATACTTCATATGCAGGATTATTACAAGACCATAAAACGTTTAGCGATTGAGGCCACCAGATTTAAATAGGCAATAGTTTTTTAGTGTTCTTGGTCAGCAAGGTACGCTGAGGGTTGATGCGCGCCTCGTGCTGGAGGAGGGACCCGTTGATGAATGACGGACGAGAGGGAAAACAAATGTTGCGGACCCTGCATCTGATGTTAACTCGGGATCGAGTTCAAGTGTACCTTGAGTTGAGTGTCCGAGGTGTTTCAGGTGCGGCCACTGGTCAGGGCGGACCCGGGACGAGGCAGACGTTTCTCCGAAGGATCTATCCGGCTCGAAGCCCCCTCGAGGTGCGAGGCGGGTGAGCGGGATGGTGTGGAGGGTTGCGGCGATCTGGGGTCTGGAGCTGCTCACGGGGCGAGTCGCCATTCAGGCCTGCGGGGCGTACTACTTCTTAGCATGCTGGGTCGTACCTGTGGATCTGTGAGGGGTGTCGCATTCTTGGGCAGACGGTTGCAGCACTGGGCCTCTGGTACCAACGTACGGGAGGCCTTCTTGAGGTGCGGCACGGGCCTTGGTATGCAGGAGGGCAATCGAGACAGTCAGGTACGTAGCGACGTACGGACTGTCCGGGGCTATCAGATGCGCTCCGTGCAGATTCCGGCGGGAGAAGATGAGAGGCGCGCAACGCGCTCCGTAGCAGACGAGGTGACAGGAGAGCGGTCGGCCCGGCACTGGATGCGGGGCGACCATGCTCCGAGCTGTCACGACCTTAGGAGGGGCGAAGGCACCCGACTCACAACCCCGGCGAGGGAAGAGAACGTAAGGGCCCAGCAGCAGACGGGCACAGGCAGAATTGAACCCACTGGTCCTGGGGTTCTTTTCAGGGGGCAAGCTCGAGATCAAGCCCTTGGAGATCGTTTCAGGCACAAGTCTTCAAAGTCTTCTCTGGTTTTTCCTCTCCGTTCTCAGCAAGGCACCACTGCAGGCCAGTCCCTCAGGTCAGGGACAGGTTTCCTTCCTTCAGCTTCTCTTGGTCCTTCTAGTCAGGCAGAGGTTTGTCGTGGTCAAAACAGGATCTGCTTTTTTAGGAGCAGGGCTCCTACTCTTATACACAGTTTCTTTTGTCTTTGCAGGCCAGGGGGCCTGAGCCTGGTTCCACCCGGTTTTGGAGTACTCTGTTGACAGAAAGCCGCCGTCTTCTTTCAGGGCTCAGGGCAGAGACATCAGACGCTCCGCAGGAGGTGGAGCCAGCATTGTGGTGGTGGAGCACAACCCTATTCAGAGTCAAGGACTACTCCGCCCACCCATCCTGGTGTAAGCACCCCATTCACCACCTGGTAACCCCGACTGTCCCCGGGAATCCCCCAGCCCTGTCACTCACACAAACCCAGACAGCAGATACACATCCTGGCAGAGCCGGGCTGAAATAGTCAGGCGAGCAAATGCTAACTTTCTAAAAGTAGCATTTGCAAACACAGGATATTAAAATAAACCTTACTGAAGGAAGTATTTTATTATTCGGAGTTCAGGCCTACTAAACTTGACGTGCCACCGTGTTCCCTGAGCCTGCCGGGACTATAGCGTGTAATAATTCCGGCAGCTCATCTTGCCTAAGAGAACAGGTCGGTAATTCACTATTAGGATATGCCACACATTAGGGCTTGTCCTACCTTATGCTTACAATGCACCCTGCCAGTGGGCCTACCATAGGGGTGACTGATATGAAGTTAAGGGAAGGTTCAGGGACTGGCAAGTGTGTGCACTTGCGCAGTCAGTACCAGACTGTACGCAGGTTCTGCAATGGCAGACCTTAGACACATCTTACGAGGACGCTTCTGTGGGTGGCGCAACCAGAGCTGAAGGCCCACTAACAGCATTTGTATTTACAAGCCCTGGCACTCCTCCTGCACGTTACTGGGGCCTGACAGTAAACCAAATAAGCCAATCATGGAAATCAATTACGGATACACTTTACTTTGGGAGCACTTGCACTGCGGCACGGATTGGCTGTGGCGCAGTGCCCTGAGCAGCGAACACCAGCAAAACATCTGAGGCACATCAGCAAAAAGTGGAAGGGAGACTCACGCCAAGGTGCCAGGTCTATCACTAAGTTATATAACCTCACGCATACTCACCCCATGGGTTGCCCCTAGGGCATTAATACAATGGAGAACTGACCATGAAGAACTGCCTACAGATGAGCAATGGTAATTTTGTTGCTCGCAGCTGAGATATCTAACCCCGAACTATAAGCTGAGACTTATCCATTTCAAATTCATACACAGGGTATATTGCACCCCCATGCAGTTGTACAAACTTGGGTTACGCCCAGATTCCAGCTGCTGGAAATGCAAACGGGAGGCCGCAGCCTTTCTGCATATTGCGTGGAGTTGCCCGCCCATTGCTGAATTTTGGAAACAGGTATATGATACTATACAAGCTGTCACTGGATTGTCACTTAAATGCACCTCACTGGTGGCACTGCTGGGATATATAGGGGACATCCCACTTGAAAGATGTTGTTTGGTGTCCATGATGTTACTACTTGTAAAGCGTAGACTAGTCATACACTGGGATACCCCTAAAGCCGCCCGGGTTGCTGCGTGGGCACGTGACATTGCCTACTGTCTGGAGCAGTTGGCGATATTTTGGGACCTAATGCCAACGGCATCTCGACCAAGGGACATATGGGGTCCTTTCAGTACCTCGCTCAATGGACGAGGTGTGGACCTACCAGATGACTCTAATCAAGTGACTGTTGTTTCCCTGTCAGGGTCGCCCCAAACACTGCCTCACACACACACTATGTGCACACTGCACAACTCTTCAACCTTCGTGTACTGCACTTCATGCAGCACACACAGATCCAGCACAAGCGGTCCTCGTGCACACACTGCACAGCACTACATCTCTCATGTAATGTATTCCTCTCAGGCATACATACACCCGGAAGATGTACTAACCGCACATGCACTGCACAGTATTGCTCCATCCTTGTACTGTACCCTCCCCAGGCACGCTAACAACTAAGTCAGAGTCACTGCTCCTGCACTATGCAGCACTTCACATCTACCTGATGGAGGACTAGAGTGAGCTAAGCACAAAGCAGTGGAACTTTTTCAAAAGGTGGGTGAGTGTGTAGGCCTCACTCCAGTGACTCACAGTACAAACGTCCTGTTCACTATTACTGATCACTACTTGGGGCCTCATTTATGAAAAGTGACGCATCGCTGCGTGAAAACAGCGATGCGTCACTTTTCACTACGCTCTCCAAGCGACACTAACGATGCATCATATTCACAGTATGACGCATCATGTCGCAAGGAGTTACAGATACGTCAGTATTTCTGACGTATCTGTAGGTGCAAAAGTGAAGCATTGCTGGTGTGTCACAAAAGTGACGCAACTCCCGCAATGTGTACTTTCACATGGACATGTTGTTAGGGCCTGAGTCAGTCTTACGCCTGCCGTGAGGCAGGCGTCAGATTTTGACGCATTAGCGTCCAAGAAATGGCACAGTGAAATCTTATAGATTTCACTGCGTCACTTCTATGACTCTTTCTTGCGTCAAAACGCCCCCCTTGCAAACATTATACCTGTCGCAGGTATAATGTGGCGCAGGGGTTTACAAAGTGACGCATCTACCTAGATGCATCACTTTGTAAATATGCTGCAACAAGGCACATTTTTTACGCCACTGGTGCGTCACAAAAAGTGACGCACCAGCGGCGTAAAAGTGACGCACAGCCTCATAAATGAGGCCCTTGGATTCCTGGCATGACCGCGCTAGTACTTCTTATCTCCTGGTGAAGGCAGTAGCCTTCCACCACTTAGAGGGTAGCACTTTGGGCACCCCTCTAGGTCCAACAAGATCACAATCTGTGAGACAGGCCTATGTCATGGGGCACACGCATGATCTGTGTTCGCCCATGCCAAAAAAGGAGAACTAGACAACAGTACTCAGGGCAGGGGTACATGTCTTTTGCCATGCAGAGGGGTTTTCCTTCCCAACGGAAGTTGAGAGGGATTCTGGCTGTTTAGTTCTGATTGATCTGCAGAATTCTGGTGAATATTTTGTTGCTCTCATTATAGAGGGTATTCCCTAGGTTCAGCTTGCTTGTGAAAAGGGCGTGCGTGCCGGTTTAGCATGTGCTGTTTGGAAGCCATTTTAAAATCTTCCTCAGCATCTTTAGGGTATGGAAGCATGAGGTGGGCATGGGGTTGACTTGGGCTGTGATATTGAGTCAGCTGTTGATGACGAACCCGAAGTTCTTGGTGTGGGCGTGACCCTCAGGTGGAGACCCACGGTAAAGCGCTCTTTCAGACAAACATGATTTTGGTCTGTTTTTTTTAGCTTCATCCAGTCAGTGATTTCAGTCATGCAGGCAGTGAACTTGATCCTGGGCTGGGCATCTGGTCAATGAGGGAGAGAATGAGTTGTATCTCTTGATCAACATAGAAGAGTTTGATGGGAATGGGGTGGGATACGTTGCCAATCCCTGCAGAGAGATCCAGGAGGATGAGGACCGATGGTGCTTCTCAGTCCAGAGTCATTCTGATATAATTTGTGGCTGCGATGAGGGCAGTTTGCCTGCTGTGGCTGGGCCTTAAACACGAATACTTGGTGATTGTTGAAGTAATCTGTGAGATGTTGGTTGATGATTTTGTCTAAGACTTTGGCTGGGATTGGTATCAGGGAGATTGGTCTGTAGTAGAAAAGTGTTGAAGGGTCCACTGAGGGTATCTTCTGCAATGGGAGGAAAGTTGCATGCTTCCAAGTTTCCGGGAAGGTCACAATAGAGGTGGAGGCATTTGGAATGGCATGATAATGGTGCTGATGGGTTGAAGTCCTCTGGAGTAGTCCTGGTGGGAGCAGGAGCATGATGGGGCACTTGAGTTGATGGATTTCATGGTGGTTGCTGTTTAATCTATGATGATGACGAGCCATGTGGCAGCATTTGCTCTTTGCATAAGACCGGGATGCATTTGGTGAGGTCTGTCACATCCGGTTGCGGGTTGCATTTGATGTAAAAACTGGTTATTTTGTTGATGTAGAATTAAGAAACATTGCTGCAGAGGTTCTGCCAGGGGGTGATCGATTTGGAGGCAGCCGCTGGTCAGTTGAAAACCTTCACAATGGTGAAAGTTCTTTGTTTCTGTTAATGGCTCATTGATGTTGTCCACCCGTGCAAGGTATGTTTGGTGGGCAAAATCATTCGGTGGTAGCGTCTCAGGACGAATTTGAAAGTGCTCCTGTCTGCATTGTCCTGGTTCATTCTCCAGTTGATTGCAGTGACGTTCCATCCGTCTGAGTTCCTGTGGGTCCCAACTGACCTTTGGTCTATATCTTGTTGTATTATGATATTTATGGTATTTAAGGGGGCCAGGGAGTGGGCACAGGAAGTGATTCAATTTTGAAATTCCTGATGGCTTTTGGGAGGCTGTTCCTGTGTTTTGGTCGCAGGGTGTTTTTAGCGGTTTTCTAGTCCTTGTCGGTGATGCTGTTCCAGTTATGGCTGGGTGTTCTGGCAGTGGTGCATGTGCAGTGAACGGAGATGCTCAATTCGACAAGCGTTTGGTCTGTCCAGGAGACTGGTGAGGACTTGTTGACTCAGATATTGTCGTAAGTGGTGAAAATAGAGTCCAGGAGGTTATCAGCAATATTCATAGGTACCTTACGCATTGAGTGAGGCCCAGGCTTTCAAGGTCTTTGATGAGTGCTTTTGAGTTTGGGTCTGGTGGTCTTCTGGGTGGAAGTGCAGGTTTCTTAGCAGGAAGTAATTGCTCGCAATGAGGGGGTTGGTATGATGAAATCCATGGTGGTGTTGGTGAAGTTTGTGTGAGTGCCGCTTAGGGTGAAGTTGGCTGTGACATGGAGCTTGAACGACAAGTGTTCTATGTTTAGGATGACATGTCCATGGGAGTGGTGAAGCTGATAGAATTCTAGTGGACATTGGTGATTCTGCCTCTGGGCAGGTGAAGTCTAGCTTGTCTGGTGATTTTTTAGCTGGGGGGGGTGGATGTGGTGATGTTTGGTGACTATGAAGGGTTCAGCCAGGTTTCCACAAGGAAAATAGCCCCGGGGCATTGTTGTGCAGCAGGTTCCAGGTGGTGTGTTTGATGAGTGTTGAGGAGCATACAAACAAAGGCAGAGTACTGTATGTTTGGTTACAGGGCTGTGTGAGCGTGAGAGAGTGGGTCAATGTGTACTGTCAGTGTGGGTCCGATAAAGATTGGTTTTGGGTAAACCGGCAATGGGTCGCTATTAAGTAGGTCCAGGGAGGGGGAAAGAATGATGAATTTGCTGTGCAAGTGGATGATGGGAAATCCAGTGATGCCACTTCTTGTGGAGATGGATGATTGAAAATCCAGCAATGTCACTTCCTGTGGAGATGGATGTTGGGATATCCAGTGATGTCACTTCCCATTCTGATGGATAATGGAAATGAATCCTCTTGCTTGGCTTCTTCTTTTAAAGGTTGTTTTGGCAGGAAACCAGCCGCACAAATACCCACAAAAGAGACAAAAAGTGTGCAAACTTTATGCATCTATCTATTAACAGCCATAATGAACAGTGATCAGAGATGGGACAAAAGGCTGATGCCACCTAAATGACTTTTTTCACCCCCAACAAAGCCTCAATCCCACACATAGTTCAGATGCTCCCAGAGGGCTGCTCAATTCTAAGGCAAGATCTACCCGCCACAAAGGGTGGTGGCCTGGCCATTGTTTTTAAGTCACCTTTAAATTGCTCTATCGTAGATCTTCATGTCCTGGAGAGTGAAGGTTTGACCTTTCATTAAAGATAACACCTTACTTCTCCTATTCAGGAGCTCTCCATTGCAGCCCCCGGGCCCAGATCAATAGCTCTCTAGTAATCTGCATGAAGTAATTCCCCTGAAGTCTTAAAATGTGCAATTTCCAGCATTCTAGGTGATCTAAATCTACACTTCAACAACACAAAGTGTTCCTCTGCTATGAACCTTAATACGACCTGGACGGTATTCAGCTTTTAAAATGTGTTAATGCCCCTACCCACAAAGCAGGTTATATTTCATTCCGGGTTAACTAATCTTAAGGTAGACCCCCCACATTCCTCTGATATGTGTGGAAAATTGAATTTTGCCATGTCATGTGTGCCTACGTGTTCCCCATCCTATATTATATGTGCATGATCGATATGCATATATCCCCCTATGATCTATTAAAGACGCAATTATAGTTGTGTCCAACGTTAGTATGCCAGTTTCCAGTTCTCGTGTTAGCAACGAGTATTAGGCCTATGTTGCCAACGTTTTCCATTGTGCACGTTAATTCAGAATAATGTCCCCGTTTCTAGGCCTCATGAGGGCCCGGACACCAGATTCAAGCTCCTGTCCCCTCAACCTGCTCCGAGGAGCGATGCAGCCCCCACCTGCATCCCTGACCCTTCACTTACTTCCTTCCGCGCAGCGCGGTGCCCGGCCCGGCTCTGCCTGCCTGTCTGCCAAGAATATGTTATGCCTCTAGTTATCAGTCCAGCTCTTCGCCTTTGCATTCCTAAGCTACTGAACCGCATAAACATCTTCTGCTATAGTCTAGTCTCTCTGTCTCCATGCAAGAGAAATACTGTATTAATATCCATAGAAGATTCATAGCACACGCAATACATGAAGAATATATGCATGCACCAGCCTTAGTGTCAAGTAGCCTTTCCCCTGATGACTTTTAGATTCTATCAACATGTACCCCAAACACCAGATACCAGATATGCTATAGGTACATGTCGTCCTGACACCGCAGACTTTAGTCTCCTCTTCTAGTGCAGAAGTCAGAGCCCCCAGTTCTCCCCGGTAACACGTCATTGTCCGTTTGCGCGCACCACTAGGTTAAAGGTCCCAGCTGCTCAAGTAGCCCCCTCCATGTATCCACCCATTACATGACACTTCTGCGACGTTCTCATCACATGTCTAAGTGCACGCCTACTTTGCACGCCTACTTTGTTCTTATCTTACGCTTGTCACTTGTTACGCCTACTGTATGTAATGTAATTATGATGTTATAGTATATATAGCTTGTACTGTTGATGAAGCGTTGCAGCTGCCATCCCGTGCCTTCGATGTCACTTTATTTCAGGCTGTCCCGATCCTGTCCCTTCCTTTATGCCTGATTAAAGCCTGATAACCTCAGATTCCTCGGATCTTGCCTCTTATTTATTGAGCTATCTGTTTTATTAATGTATTTCAAAAATAGTACCGGTAATTAATTATTTATTTACCACATAAATGGCGCCCGAATAGGGACTTACCTCTTCCCCACGCGCCGGCGATCCAACGCAGGCCCCCTGACCCTTCTACAGCCGTGACGGAACCCTATGCGCAAGTGCAGATATTTCTGCTTCAAGTCTCCCTCAGGCCCACGGAGGAGACGGAAACTGCGGTCCGGTATCCAGACGAGGCGGTGTGGAAGGCGGTTTGTCCCGACCAGAGCCCAAGCCGAGAGAACAAGGTCCGAGGTATCCGGAGGCCCACCTGTAACCGAAGCCCGAAGTTCAAAGCGCGAGTAACCAGACGTCGTACCAGTCCAGTCCAGTCCGAGGCCTTCAGTTTCTGCTTCCCGGTGAGTACCGTTGCGGGGGAAGTATCTAGACAGGAGCATTAGTTTGTTCCTGGTCCGATGGGTTTGGGTACACAGATCCAGTCTGTACTGTTTTAGCAGTGCATCTAGTTTCTGTACTGTTTCTAGCAGTGCATCCAGTATTCCTAGTAAGTCTGTTCTCGAGAAATTCAAGTATTATGTTTTCAATGTATCAGGTAGTATTTCTGTTCGATCTGTTATTCATGTATTTATATGTCGTGGTATGAGTGATTTGTTTTTCATTTCATTACTGTGTTTATTGTATATTGCGTTAAAGTCCAAGTATAAGTTTAAGATGACTCTATTCTCGAAATTACGTCAGACCAAAACTAGAAAAGGTTTGCTCGAAGAAGCAGTTCCTGTCCCTCCTCGGGACAGTCCTGGTCATTTTATGTATCACAAGCATGGCTTAGATGCCATATAATATCTAGACTTATGGGTGGATTACACCAAACATCTTGAAGAGAAATATAGATGGCCTGTATCAGGTACATGGGATGCCGAGTGCATCATGCGAGTAGAAGAAGCATTATGGAAAAAGAAAGCCAGACAGTCCCAGAAAGATGCCATCGAGTTATGGCGCAAAGAATCTCACAGGAGATCCGAGAAAGAATTCAGAAAAGCAGAATTAAGTAGGGAATCTTCAGAAAAAGCCCAAGAAAGGGAACTTCTAGGAGAAGGTGAACGAGTTAGAGCAGAACAGTCGGACAGACAGAGAAATGCCCTTATTAAAGGTATGTATCCTCTTCTTGCCGAGGGCTTGCCGAAGGCAACCCCGGAAGCATCCTGTAATTTACCGCCACCATTGGTCCCGATTAAGCTACGTCACAAACCGACGGCAGCTGAAATATTTCTTTCGTCCTATTTGGACGATACAGTCCCAGAATATGCAAATCCTATTCCGCCTGCTCAACCCCAGCACCCCGTTAATAATGTAATTCCTGTTCCTCCAGCCACTGGTCCCGGGAACCCTGTCCATGTGCCAGTACCCCCGGACCAGTCCACGTCACGAGTTTTGCCAGTTACCTTACCAGCACATTCAGCATTAGTAGACGATTCTAGTCCAGGAGGAGCGGTAGGAGGTGCTCCTATCACCCCGCCTCAAACAAAACGAATGACGCTGAGAGAAGCAGCGTTAGAGCGTACGCCAAAAGTGACTACATACGCAGATCTCAAGCGAAACCTTACTGATTGTGCATATGATCCAGTACCAGGTGAGGATCACATGCTCCTGTATTCAATACGTTTACGACGAGTTGCCAACTTTTTGGTCACCCTGCCCGACATGAAAGGTCATCTAGACAGAATATATCATTTTATCCGTACAGGGGAGAATCCAGGAAGTATTCACGAAGCTATGGCACACAGAAAGGTCGATATTCAAAGTATGATTCTGCAATTTATGATTAACTGTTTAATAAGAGAACAAGATTATCCTGATAAAGACAAAGAAGAAATGAAAGCTCTGACTAGGTGGAGTGACAATATAGCCGAGGGAAAACACAAGACACAAGGTTGTATAGAAAGTATGTACAGGAAAATCCGTAAAGAAATTGTAAGTATACACGAGAAAGAGAGAGCAAGTAGAGCAACCGAGAAAGAGAATGACTCTTCCAGTGAAGAGGTAGACAGCGAGAATCCCTCCAGAATAGCGTATGTAGGTAGAACCAGGTTTTCCGACAGACATTCACGTCTAGATTACAAGAAAGTTTTTCCCTCTCCAGTGCCAGAACAATGTTCTCTGGAACAAGTATTCCAGGCTACAGATAAAATCCTGAAATTACGAATAGGTTATAGCGAGCCTAGTACCATGCATGAACAAGAACTAGCCCGATCAGCAGTCCGATGGACTAGTGATTCCGCCACGTTTCCAGACGAAATAGTGGCCCAAATGTTTCTGAAACTGCCCCCAGCCGAGCAACGTCTGGTGGGTATGTATATGATCCAGCACCTCATCACACTATATGAGGATCAGCATTCTGATCCAGGTCCTTTACATGATGTACTGAACGAGTTACTCCAAAACAGATGGAAAGGTTTAGGTACTGATTTAGTTAGTGTCATTCTAGAACAGCGCCACAAATACAGAACGTTCCTGAATCCACATTTTGTTCTTGTTCCACCTCCAGAAAGGAAATCATTCTACATAGACAAACAGAATCCGTTACGAGAAGTACATCCAGTCAAGGGAACGGGGGGTGATCTAGAACGAGTATTTGTTTACACCCCCCTCACGAAAATAGAACTCCTAGAAATGAAAAAGTTAATACCCTGTCACGATAAAGATCCAGCAGGGTTCCACCGTGTGTTAAAAGACATGCTCCGTATGGGAGAATACACGTATCCTGATATCATTAAAATGTTAAAGGTCCTGTTGCCTGCGGGCATATATGAAAAACTGAAAGAAAAAGAATGGGAGGTGGGAGAGAAAAAGATAGATTGGACCGCATTGGAGACTGAAGATAACACACGAGTTCCAGGTACCGGTCTTGGGGAAAAAGCTAAAGCTTTGCCCGAATTGTTAATACAAGTTTTGCCAAGATTACTAGCCACGAAAAAGGAAGTCTGGGATGCTATCTCAGCCTGTAAACAGAAACCAGATGAAGACACTAGTGATTTTTATTCTAGATTTGAGAAATGTTTAATTATAAATAGTGGTCTGAAAACAAGTAGTGAGTCATATCCACATCTTTTTGTTACCAAACTAGTCGAGAATTCAAGTCCACAAGTTAAAAATCGAGTACTGAAAGTCGAGAGTACCTGGCAAGCTAATACTCCGTCACAGATGCTTCAGATGCTCCAGTACCATCAGAACAGAATCAGGGAAGAGCAAGAACACGAAAGGAGACGTATGAAAGACACGAAAATGAAAGTATTAGTTGAACAGTCTGTTCCACAAGACAGTCAGAAGAGGGGTATGAATCAAACCAGTCATCCTGCAGCTCCCGTTAAAGGGACCTGCAATTACTGTAAACAGCCAGGTCATTATATAAACGAGTGTGCAGTTCTGAAACATAACATAGCTACTGGTAAGACGAAAGAGAGACCACGTCCGCCGAGACCAGAACATGTTCCGCAGATTACGCAAGCACCGCAGAACGCACAACAGACAGTTACAGTACCGCAGCCCATAGCTGCCACACAGCACGTTACACAGCAGATGTACCAGTATGCACAGTCAGAGTATCCAGAATATCAGCAGTATTCATGAAACAGCCTAGAGAGGGAGGTTGGCTTGCCTCTCATCGAGATTCCTGTAGATCAAGAGGGTCCCTATGTACACAGTCAAGTATTAGGGAAAGACAGAAAGTTTCTGATTGATACAGGGGCAAGTAGGACTACCATCAGTCATGACGAGGTTCCAGGGGCTCCACTCTCAGGCTCTAGAAATGTTTCCCTTGGATTTTCAGGAAAGCCTATTGTTAATGAAATATCGAAACCAGTTTCCCTAGAAGTTGGTCCATTGTCCCAAACTACAGACTTGTTACTTACGAAATCTTGTCCAGAAAATGTATTAGGCATTAAGACATTGAAAGAATTAGGAAGAGTTATTTGCTGCTCCCCAGAAGGAGTACGATTGTTTTTGAGAGATTTTAAAGGTCATTATGTATTACGTGATTTTGATCCAAGATTATTGAATGTACCACAGCATTTATGGGCGCAAGGTCCAACTGATGTAGGTTGTATGCATATTACACCCCATCGTGTAACTCTGAAGCAAGGTGTTGTATTACCACGAATCCGACAGTACAAATTGCCACCTGAGGCTGTAGCAGCCTTATCCAAAATTATTGACGAGCTTATTGCTCAAGGAGTAGTTGTAGAAACTGACTCCAATGTATGTAATTCTCCTATCATTCCAATTCTGAAACGTACTGATCCAAATGCACCTCCAGTTTATCGATTAGTGATTGACCTTCGAGAACTTAATAAATGTATCATTCCCCAGTACCCAGTGGTTCCAGATATTTCTTCCCTATTGACAGCCATTGATTCTGAAGCTACGTACTTTACTGTTATTGATCTCAAGAACGCATTCTTTAGTGTTCCCATTCATCCAGACAGCCAGTTCCTTTTCGGATTCTGTTTAAATGGAAGGAGCTATACATTTACACGAGCTCCTCAAGGTTTCACAGAAAGTCCTAGCATTTACAGTCAAGCACTTAAGAGACAACTAGACAATATTCACATGCCAACTGACACTGCCCTGATCCAGTATGTCGATGATCTACTGATCACAGCCCGCTCTGAACGTGACTGCGAACGTGCATCACTTACAGTCCTGTATTTCCTGGCCGAGATGGGGCACAAGGTGTCCCCTTCCAAATTGCAATTCTGTGTCCAGCAAGTGGTCTACCTTGGACACTTACTGTCCAAGAGGGGTAGGCAGTTGACACCTGATCGTATTCAGTTAATAGCACATCTTCCACAGCCCAAGACTCAGAAGGAGGTACGAGCTTTTATCGGCCTCACTTCTTACTGCAGACAATGGATTCCTCAGTACGCATATCTAGCCAAGTCACTGATACAGTTAACGACACAGGAGGCAGCCATATCGACTGTCCTCCCTTGGACCCAAGAACATACACTTGTTTTCAATGAATTAAAGAAAGCCTTATGCCAAGCACCTGTTATAGCAACACCGAACTACAGTAAGACTTTTACACTTTTTGTCACCGAACGTGAAGGTACTGCATTATCTGTTCTTACACAAGATCAAGCAGGACAGTACAAGCCATGTGCTTATTTCTCTAGCACATTAGATCCAGTAGCCCAGGCTTTGCCTGCGTGCCTCAAGTCAGTTGCAGCCACAGCACTAGCTATCAGACAAAGTGATTCCATAGTGTTAGGACACTCCCTGACAGTACAGGTCCCACACTCCGTGGAAGTTCTTTTGAACCGAACACAGACACAGCACTTGACAATTGCTCGTTTAACAGGTTATGAACTAACACTGTTCCAGCCACACATAGAAATCAGACGCTGCAACCTTTTAAATCCTGCTACACTGTTACCTTCAGTTACTCCAGATCCTGCCACACATGACTGTGTGGAAGTTGTTAACACCATGACAAAGCCAAGACAGGACTTGACAGATATTGCATTACCTGGTCCCGACCTGACACTTTATGTGGATGGTTCATGTATGAGAACAGGTACAGGAGAACTAGTAGCCGCGTATGCAGTGACTACTGAGACCGAAGTTATAGAAACACATCGTATTGACACCCTGTCTGCTCAAGCAGCAGCGCTCGTCGCTCTGACCCAAGCCTGCATACGAGCCAAGAACCTGAAAGTAAACATATACACAGATTCACGTTATGCATTCGGAGTCGTGCACGACTTCGGAGTACTCTGGCAAGAGAGAGGTTTCATGACTTCTCATGGAACCAAGATTCAGCATGGCCCCCTCATTCAAGCTCTGTTAGATGCAATACATTTACCGACAGCTATCGCTATCATGAAGTGCAAGGCACAAACGAAAGTTACTGACATCATTTCCCAAGGTAACGATCTAGCAGATCGAACAGCCAAGCTCACAGCTCAGACTCCAGACATTCCAGTTAACACGACACAGACAGACATTCCAGCCCAGACTGCTTGTATGACAGTTAAGGACCCTACACAAGATGTACTAGATATCCAGTCACATGCTACCTCCGAGGAAATCAAGAAATGGTCTGAACAAGGAGGGGTCCAGACAGATCAAGGATGGTTGACAAAGGGAAAAGCCACATGGTTTCTCCCCGACTCTATGGTTCAAGTCATTATTAACACCGCACATAGTCCTGCACATTTAGGAGAAAAAGCCATGTTAGACAGTATGCAGAACCTTTGGTTTAACAAGCATTTACGAGCAGCCGCCAAGCAGAAAGCGCGTACCTGCATGATCTGTTGTCAGTTCAATCCAGGTAAAGGTGTCCCGGTGGAACAAGGTGGATTCCATCCTCCTGACCACCCTTTTGAAGTTTTCCAGATGGATTATATTCAGATGGAGCGATGTCGAGGTTTCAAGTATGTCCTCGTAGTTGTATGTGCTTTGTCCAGGTGGACAGAAGCATATCCAGTTCCGGATTACACAGCTGCGACCACTGCCAGGCAGTTGGTTCGTGAGTATTTTCCCCGCTATGGATTGCCAAGGGTCGTGTATTCAGATAACGGCCAGCCATTCTCATCCGAACTCATGAAACAAGTATCTCTTCTGTTAGGGTACCAGTGGAAGTTCCATTGTGTACGCCATCCTGAAGCAGCCGGTCTCGTAGAGAGACATAACCAGACCCTGAAAATCCGAATTGCTAAAGTATGTGTAGAGAAAGGCGTAGATTGGTTGGTAGCACTGCCAGTTGCCCTTTTCTATATGAGAATGGTTGCTCATTCCCGTTCAGGTCTATCTCCGTATGAGGTACTTTTTGGTCGTCCCCCAAACATGTGGGGTACTCCTAGACCCCGTAAGATCACTGATGTTGACAGTAATATGCTGACAGATTACCTTGCCTCCTTGATGTCTGCACTACAATCTTGTCGTTCACAGGTTGCCGCTGCTTTTCCAGACAACACCGAAGTGAAACCGCATGAAGTCGTTCCAGGAGACTTCGTGTTGGTTCGCAATTTTGATCGTTCAAGTCCGCTGGAGCCCCGTTGGAAGGAGCCCCGTCTTGTCCTCCTCACCACCCGGACAGCAGTGAAAGTGGAAAACCGAAAAGGCTGGCTACACTCCAGCCATGTGAAGAAGTTTCATGGACTTAAGCCAAAGACATTTTTCAAAGACTGCCCGGTTCTCAAGGACTGCCCAGACACTGAATCTAAACTTCCCTTGTTAGAGAAAACTCCGCAGCAGGAGTATAAACAGAAATTGAGGTCTAGTAAGTCAGCCAGTTTAATTGTCTAAGTCCCTCTCGGGTGAAGCGGTTAGACAGGTTCCTGACATGTATGAGATAGACCGACACAGTGAGAGAGTTAGTCAAAACTCTAAGAGATGTATCATCACTCTGTTCTTTTTAGTATTTCTGAGTCTTATGGTTACCTGCATAAGTTATGCCTTACATTTATGTTTTCCTATTTCACATGTACATGTGTTTTCCAATGTTACAGTAGAGCACACTTTCAGTGACCTGCCTCCTCACTAGTTATCCTATCGTCTTGCCATGCGCAACAATTCTTTTATCCGTATGTTACACTATTCACACCAGACTAGCAATGCCACTAATTGTTGGGTGTGTGGTCGACTACCCCCTTTCCAAACACCGAAGGGAGTTCTGCCACTCTTTCCCTATCCGTTTTCACATAATGGTTCGTGTGGAGCATGGTCCACGTTAACGTCATCCTCGAATGATATGTCCCTTCTGAATAGAACATGTTTCCCAGACAAGGAGGGTCTTTCCCATAGAACAGGGTTGGATCTAGAAAATGAAGTATATGATCTAGGTAATTATTCCTCGAATTTCATGGTTTTGAATGTTCAGTCCGAGACTACTCCAGATTTGCCAGCTATTTCAGTTTTACCAGTTAAAGGCGAATTATGTGTCAGAAAGAATGGTTCTATACATCTAGGACATAGTGATTGTACTACTATGGTCGAGTATAGTGACAGTGGGAAATCTATTTTCAAAGCCTCACGTCATTCGTATTTTGTGTGTGGTCAGACCGCATATGTACGTCTGCCCCTTGATTGGGATGGAACATGTTATATTGCCTTCCTACTGCGACCAGTTTTCCTGGCCCCATCTGATTATCACCGAAACACACATCTAGTACACATTAGACATATAAGGGAGATCGAGTCCCCAATTGTCGATCAAACTGAGACTACTCTAGAACAATATCAAGATTTCAACAAAGGTTTCTTTTTCTTCATAGGTCCTGTCCAGAATAGTAAGTTAATACGTAGATTAACTAGAACCCTTGAAGCAGTAGTGAATGAGACTACTTCCGCTCTAGGTAACTTAACTGAGGAGCAATCTGCTATGAGATTTGTCGTGCTCCAAAATCGTCTCGTCCTTGACGTCATACTGGCCGATAGGGGAGGAGCTTGTAGAGTCATCGGATCTAGTTGCTGCATTTTCATTCCTAATAACGCACCGTCTGTTTATTCAGCCATAACCAGACTTCATAAAATTGCCCATCAGTTGCACCAGAATCCAGGCACCTGGACATGGTCCGGTTGGCTCTGGAGTATTATATCTGCCTGGGGATGGAAAGTATTGTCATTCCTAGGTATAACAGTAATGATCGTATTCAGTTGCTGCCTCTGTTTACAATGTGGCCCTGCGATTTGCGGCTTGTGTGCTACATCCTGTATTCCTAGTCCAAAGTCCCGTTCCAAGACAATTCGAGACGAGCAAATGATGCTATATGAGATGATAGATGGTATCATGAATATTGATGTTTCCTGATGGAAACGTAGGGCACAAGGAGGGAATGTGGAAAATTGAATTTTGCCATGTCATGTGTGCCTACGTGTTCCCCATCCTATATTATATGTGCATGATCGATATGCATATATCCCCCTATGATCTATTAAAGATGCAATTATAGTTGTGTCCAACGTTAGTATGCCAGTTTCCAGTTCTCGTGAAAGCAACGAGTATTAGGCCTATGTTGCCAACGTTTTCCATTGTGCACGTTAATTCAGAATAATGTCCCCGTTTCTAGGCCTCATGAGGGCCCGGACACCAGATTCAAGCTCCTGTCCCCTTAACCTGCTCCGAGGAGCGATGCAGCCCCCACCTGCATCCCTGACCCTTCACTTACTTCCTGCCGTGCAGCGCGGTGCCCGGCCCGGCTCTGCCTGCCTGTCTGCCCTGAATATGTTATGCCTCTAGTTATCAGTCCAGCTCTTCGCCTTTGCATTCCTAAGCTACTGAACCGCATAAACATCTTCTGCTATAGTCTAGTCTCTCTGTCTCCATGCAAGAGAAATACTGTATTAATATCCATAGAAGATTCATAGCACACGCAATACATGAAGAATATATGCATGCACCAGCCTTAGTGTCAAGTAGCCTTTCCTCTGATGACTTTTAGATTCTATCAACATGTACCCCAAACACCAGATACCAGATATGCTATAGGTACATGTCGTCCTGACACCGCAGACTTTAGTCTCCTCTTCTAGTGCAGAAGTCAGAGCCCCCAGTTCTCCCCGGTAACACGTCATTGTCCGTGTGTGCGCACCACTAGGTTAAAGGTCCCAGCTGCTCAAGTAGCCCCCTCCATGTATCCACCCATTACATGACACTTCCGCGACGTTCTCATCACATGTCTAAGTGCACGCCTACTTTGCACGCCTACTTTGTTCTTATCTTACGCTTGTCACTTGTTACGCCTACTGTATGTAATGTAATTATGATGTTATAGTATATATAGCTTGTACTGTTGATGAAGCGTTGCAGCTGCCATCCCGTGCCTTCGATGTCACTTTATTTCAGGCTGTCCCGATCCTGTCCCTTCCTTTATGCCTGATTAAAGCCTGATAACCTCAGATTCCTCGGATCCTGCCTCTTATTTATTGAGCTATCTGTTTTATTAATGTATTTCAAAAATAGTACCGGTAATTAATTATTTATTTACCACATAAAGTTAGACCATTGCACCATACATATTTCCATCTTAAGGGGGAAAATGGCGGCCGGCTAGGAAGCCAGGTCGGGAGCTCCATGTAAACCTCCCGCAAGAAAGCAGTCCCAGGAGAAGGAATTGTACAAAATGCACTGACTTCAGCCCAAAATACATACGTAATCTTTAGGTAACCTGATCCTCATTTTTTTTAAAAAAAGCGAAATAATCATAAGAATGGTGAGCAGGTGTTGAAATCGGAGACGGAGCCACAGTAGACAACCAACATTCCTAATCTCAAGAATGTCTATAGATGGCAGCGGAAAAGAACATGCTTACCTCCATTCGGGAGTGGCACCGATTCCGCGAGACAAACTGAGAGAAGCATTCCTCCCATACATCGGATTGTGGACCGCTGCGAGAGAAGCCCGGAAGAGTTTTCTGCGAGCAGCTGCCAGAATCCCCTTCCTCTTCCGGGGGAATGAGGACAGTGGTGGCGGCTGCACTAGCACTCACACTGCAACAGGGAGGAGCACGGAATCCAACAACTTTCTGAAGGCACTGAAGGCAATCCCAGGAGGTCTGAAAAGGGCAGAAAGCAGAGACGCTCATGAAGCGCTGCTAGTAAGGGAGTGCGACGGAGGCATAACAAGTAGGAAACAGGTCGTATCTCGTCTCATTGGTGCAGATCAGCAGAAGAAAACAGTCATCAATGCCCAGGAGCTCTCAGTATACAGAGCACAGGCAACAGTAACAGGAGCAATAACGGAGTCAACGCAGCACCTCTTGAGGGGTGATTTGGTGACAGCAGGACAGCCACTGGGACTTATCTTGTCCCCTATTACAGAAGCGGGATCTATAACACCTAGAAAGGCAGAAAGGGACTCGGTGGACGGAGGAGCAGTGGCAGAGGCAAGTGAAGCTTCCCAGCGGATGAAAAGGGTAAGCCGAATTGAGGGTGATAAAGGCAAGGATGAGGGAGGCAAAGTGCAGACAAATTGCAGTGTGGAGATCGAGGACTAAGTATAGAGGAGTCTGGTGTAACACTGGAGGGAGAGAGGGGGGTACCGGCAAATACTGGTGAAGATAGGTTGGGGCACTGAGTAAGAAAGTAGAAATGAACCAAAAGGAAATAAGGGTCCTGAGAGAAGGTGATAAAAGGATTAACGAAAAATTGGAATCTTTACAAAACCAGGCAAGAAAGAACAATCTAAGAATACTAAATGTACCAGAAGGTCAAGAAGGGACAGACGTCAAAAAGTTCATAGTGCAACTCCTAGAGGAACATTTCCCTTGGACAAAAAAATAGGGTTGGAGGAAGACATACAAAGGGTACATCGCGACCCTTTTGGAAGAAATAAGGATGGGAAAAATCCAAGGAAAATACTAATAAACTTCAAAACATACACTGTCAAGTAGAGAATTTTAAGTGAGGCCCTAAATATTGGCCCCCAGGATAAAGGGGGATGGTCCTTTGGAATTCGCTCGTATATTTCAAAAGCTACTCAGGACAGGCAGTGGGGACTAGGCCAACATATGCAAGAATTAAGAAGCCTAGGAGCCACTGTCCAGATGAAGTTCCTAGCTGCACTTAGAATCATGTGGAGAAACAAGATGCACAATATAAGAGAGCCAGCTGAAGTTGCCCATCTTCTTGATCAAATGAAGGACCAAATGAGGGGTGAGTCAGAGTCAATTCACTGAGCATAATAATAAAATAGGGACAGATGAGTAAGAGAAAATGAGATAAGAATTAAAAGACGTTACACACTAAAAGGGCTAACACAAAGCTCAAAAGGGGCCAAATGATGCAGCCCAAAAAAGACAATAGGGAGGATTCCCCAGGGAGGGTCTTTTTTAATCATATGTAAAATAAAACAAACAAAATACACACAAGGGTGAGGAGCAAAATAGGGAAAAAAAGAAAAACAAATCATCAAATTGCAAGAAAGGAGAAATTAGGTCCCACCAAATACTACCAAAGGGCTGTAGGAAGCTATGGCAAATAAAAGAAAAATGGAAAATAAGGTTAACATAATATCATGGAATGTTAACGGTCTTAGAACACCAAGCAGAAGGTGCAGGATTTTTGAATATCTGAAGGTCATAGACAGTGAAATTATAATTTTACAAGAAACACATCTTCTAAAAAAGGAATGGGAAGAAATTATAAAAAAACTAAAGTGGGTAGACTGCTTTGTTTGTACAAACCAGGAATGCACCATAAAAGGAGTAGCTATACTCTTCAAAAAATCACTCAAAGTTAGAATTGAGAAAACAGAAGTAGATAAAAAGGGCAGGTGGGCGGTCACCAGGGTAAGAATACGCAATAACTCTTACACCATTGCGGGATACTATGGGCCCAATATAGATGATCCAGACCCATTACAAAACTTATATGCCCAACTAATATCAGCTACATCCCCGATAATACTAGGGGGAGATTTCAACCTAGTCCCAGATCAAAAAATAGATCGGTCCCATCCAATAAAACAACCAAATTTGCCTAAAATGAGGGACTGGCTGGGGATTTGAAAAAGAGACCTAGGGTTGGTGGACATCTGGAAAGGAAAAAAGGAGACAAAAATCACGCATTCACGTTTAAAAATAAAAAACTCGGTCTGCAGTCTAGAATAGACTACTTCTTACTAGATAAGGCTCTGGTAGATAATACACAAAAAGTTGAGCATCTGCCTACCCATTTATCCGATCACTCCGCTGTGCTATTAAAAACACATCAAGGAAAGGATAAGCCAACCTCAAGGTGGACTGTAGACCGTATCATCTTAATTGACCCACAAAACATAGTAGATCTCAAAGCCGAGACAATAGCTTATTTTGAAAATAACAAAGAGGGAACTTCATCACAGGTCATCTGGGACGCATACAAAGCAGTAATCAGGGGGAAAATATTAAGCCTGGCAACACATAAAACAAAAACAACAAAACAAGATAAAAGGAAGTTAGAAAAATTATAAAAACTCTGGACGAACAAATCGAAGCGGAAGAAGATTTAGTTAAACAAAGGAAATTATAGGCGGACAGGATGAAACAAAAGGAATCCTTATCAGGAGTACTAGAGAGTAAGGTAAGAGAAAGATGGGAAGTGAGCAAATTGTCTCACTATAAGTATGGAGAAGGTTGTAGCAAGTTGTTGGCATGGAAAACGAAAACGGACGCAAGTAGGAATAAGATAGCTAATATCCAGCCACAAGGTACTACAGAACCGAGCTCAGAGGACTCGGTGACAATGAATGAATTTGTAAACTTCTTCACGGAACTATACACAGAGGACACAAATCCAACAAGCAAACAAATTAAAGAGTACCTTGAAGCTCAGGAACTTCCAAGGTTAACAATTGAGGAAAGGGAAGAGTTAAACTCCGAAATCTCAAAGGAGGAAGTGGAAGAAGTGTGAAAGGCCTAAAAAGAAGGAAAGCGGCAGGACCAGATGCACTTCCAAACAAATTATACACCAAGCTCAGAGAGGTTCCAACTCCTCCGTTCACAGACTTGATAAATACAATCTACCTAGAGAAAGGAAAACTCCCAGACTCCTGGAATGATGCAACAATAAATATTCTATTAAAACCGGGGAAAAATCCTGCAAAATGTGAGTCTTACCGTACGATTTCATTACTGAATTGCGATTATAAAGTATTTACACAAATTATGGCAAAAAGGCTAGGGAAAATAGCCGAAAGCTTGATAAAGGAAGTTCAGAAAGGGTTTCTGAAGGGTAGGCAGCTGCATGACCTAACACATGAGCTCATCGGGGCCATAGACATAGCCGTGACTGAAAAACCCCCTTGACTATAATCACTCTTGACGCTGCCAAAGCCTTCGACAGGATGAATTGGGACTTTTTAAATAAAGCACTCATTAAATTTAATCTAGGGGATAAGTTCCAGGGAATGGTCAAAGCATTATATAGAACACCTAAGGCCAACATTTTAATCAATGGGGATCTAACAGAAAACATCGATATAAAGAGAGGGACAAGACAGGTATGTCCCCTTTCCCCACTTTTTTTAAATTTATACATTGAGCCCTTGGAAAATAGTCTTAGAACTCACCCCAACATAACACCATTCAAATACCATGGGTGGGAAAAAAAGGTTGCTCTATATACAGACGACCTAATGATTTTTACCAATAACTAAGAGGGGTCAATCACCTCAATAGAAGAAGCTTTGTCTAAATTTGGGAAGGTATCTGGATACCAAACTATTCAGGCAAAAACAGAGATTATGAGCTGGAATGCCCCGATTAACAACAATTACACCAGGGAGAAAATCAGGTACTTAGGAATAGATCTAATTAAAGATCTGGACAAAATAACGAAGATAAATCTTGAGAGGATTACTGCAGAGGTCAGAAAACTGTTAAAAGCTTGGGGAGGCCTCCCCCTGACCTTCCTAGGTAGATCCAATATAATTAAAATGTCCATACTACCCAAATGTACGTCCATTGTTAAGATCAAAGAAAAAGGGGCAGTGAAGGAACAGTGAACTGAGAAGCGGGTCCCTGAAAACTCCCTAAACCTACTATTGCAGTGTGAGGATTAAATTTTTTTTTAAAAAATACATATTTCCATCTTGATAGATGTATGGTCGAATGTATGACGTTTCAACGCATACATTCACCACGCATGGCTTACCAACGCAGACGTTACAATGACTGCATTGTTACCGCGCGTGTCATTACATCTCAAGTCGTTTCAACGACTTGCTGTAGGGGGCGTGCTGGACTTAGGATAGTATTAATTACTATTCCTACTCCAGTTTGTGCAACGGCCGGGAAGGTGTTGGATTTAAAGTCCAACACATTCCCTTGTGTTGCACGCCCCCTTCAGCAGGTCATTGATACGATGTAATGGCACACGTGATAACAATGCGGTCTTTGTAACGACCGCGTTGTAAAGCCATGCATTGTGGAAACAGCGTTGTAAACGCTGTTTCCCGTATGGACTGCTTCCAGTGCAATGACACCCACTCTGGTTAGTCATTTGTCTAAACTTCTCACTTCTGTCGTCGTCTGTGTGCATCTAAACTAGGGGTGTGTGGAACTTGATGAATTTGACTCAGCAGAATTGCGTGGAGTTATATATAAACACAGCAGAGCTCCGCCAATGGGTGGAAATAGACATGTTGCGCTGCTCATGCGTTGATTTAGTGCTGGGGGTGCGTTCAATGCTAAAAAATCAGTGCAAATGCACAACAGAGGGAGCAGCTACTCGAGATGATGTTGCTGCCGCTCTAGTAGATTTTCTGCTCGAGCGGCATGTTCTGAATGCGAACGTGACAGCCCACTTTAGAAAAATGTCATTGGGTGTCTTCATAGCGGCTGGAAATCATGCTAGCGGCACCAAATCTCCTTCATCCATGCCAAATTATCCTTCTGGAGCCATGTGTGAGCAAATAAATTCATCATGTGGCAACTGGCAGAATTTGTCTGGAACTCTGCGTTACAAAGAGTAATGCGGAGTCACCAAAATGCCACCAATTCTGCCGCAGAACAGAATATGTTCCAAACCCCGATCTAAACGTACTCTTACACAGTTGTGAATGTATGAATGAATGAATGACTGGCTACTCAAGAGTGTCCCTGTGAGGCAGGTCTAGTGCATCATGTTATAGTTAAAATAAATATGTTTTTAACATCTTCCGGAAAGAAGTCTGACCAGGTATATTTCTGAGTTGGGATGGGAGCTGAGTCCAGATCAAAGTGACTCGAACAGAGAAGTGGAGCCCCATGTCTCTTTTTATTGAAGGGGGAGCCCCATGTCTCTTTTTATTGAAGGGTGAGACCCCTAGCAGATGTGCATCCCTTGAGCGCAAGGCCCTTGGAGGGCAGGATTCTCAGATCCTGATGTTGAGATAATTAGGTTCAACTCCATGGAAAGCTCGGTAAGCAATTGTTAGGGCTTTGTTTCTGATTCTTTTGCTCACCTGCAACCAGTCCAGCTGTTTTCAGTACAGAGACACAGACCCCCATCTCGTCAGTTCAAACAGAAGGTGGACTGCGGTGTTTTGTACCCCTTGGAGCTGATGTATTAGATATTCCAGGAGACCCAAGTAGGGATCACTAGAATAGTCCAACATGGAGAGAATCGAGCTCAGACCAGAATGTAGCTGATAGCGCTGTGAAGCCCTGGCTTTCCTCTGCACTAGATTCAGGTATTCCTCTTGTATCTCCCTCCATGTAGACAACTCTCGGCCCCTTGGTTCAACAGCCACCTTACTTCCCTCAAGATAAGCGGCAGTGGCCTTTAACGCTCTTGGCGCAAGCAATATGATATGCGCTCTATAAGAAACACTATAATGCAGCTGTTAAGGCCTATCAAAAAGCTATTAGAAAGGACCGGTCACAACTTTTAACCACAGACAACCAAATAAAGACCATTACTGATCGCTGCTTTGAACTTCGCAGTTGTCTGTAAAAGGTTCTACTGTTTCTCCATCTGATCAAAAACCCATTGTCCAGGCTATTATCACTTCGCCTCTGGACTATGGCAATGTCCTGAATCTCAGCCTCTCTCAGGCCCTTATGAGACGTCTGCAAACTATTCAAAATGCAGCATCCCATCTCCTTTCACAAGTACAAAGGCATGACTCCCCTCTCACCTTCCTTAGAGACCTGCACTGGCTGCTGGCCAGCAAGAGACTTACATTGACAGCTCTCTGCTTCATGTACAAGACTTAACAAGAACAGTCCCATATTACTTCAGTTCTACATGCATCCCTATACCCCATCCAGGACTCCAAGACTTAGGATATTCACGCGTGGGGGCCACTCTTTCAGGAATCTGCCCCCACACTCTGGAACAGTCTCGCCTCTCTCTTCGTCAATGCTCTTCTGAAGCCATTTTCAGGAAATTATTAATATAATTCAGCTTCAGGTGGCATTTCCTCCATGCGGAGGGTATTTTTGTGCTGGGGCACTCCATCTGGGGCACCCATGTGCTCTGCATATCCTAAACATAAACAACAAAAATGCCACCCCCACCCGCCACCTAATGGGAGGGCACAGGAAGGCTAATGAGCAGGCCCTCTCAACACCAGCCCTCAATGAATTTTGAGTGGAGCTTGTCTCCTCCCTCTCCACTTCCCTGTGTAGGTCTCTTCCTTCCAGCTTCAGGAATGTCAGCCACTGTCAGGGAAAATAACCTCACCTTGTGCACATGAACAGGTCCCAGGCGTCCAAAATGAAACCCACAGTCCTTCATCACTCTTGTTATTTACAACCATACAATGTATGTGCCACACACATGCCCACGCACAACATACACTTGGGACGTTAATGCTAAGATTCAAGTTAGCGCATAGAAGGGGATCTTTACTCAAGTGGCTGAGTAGCTCACCACTCAAATGACACCCACACACTGTATGCAAGACCAAGGCCACACACAGGCCCATGCACATGTTGAGAGTGATGAATACGATGTCAATGTCAATGTACACCTTGATGTATGCACACATAACAACAGCAGTATCAATAAATGCAATATCGATGTACGCTGAAACCTCTGTACGCACAGTAAATGCAATATCGACGTGTGCCGTAACTTATGCAGCATAATGACGTCAATACTAGTAATTGCAATATTGATGTATGCCGTAACTCATACACACACAATCCGTCAATACTAGTAATAGCAATATTGATGTATGCCGTAACTTATGCACGCATAATGACGTCAATACTAGTAAATGCAATATTGATGTATGCCGTAACTTATACACACATAATGACGTCAATACTAGTAATTGCAATATTGATGTATGCCGTAATGTATGCACGCATAATGAAGTCAATATCAGTAAATGCAATGTTGATGTATGCCGTAATGTATGCACGCATAATGAAGTCAATATCAGTAAATGTGATGTTGATGTATGCCGTAATGTATGCATGCATAATGAAGTCAATATCAGTAAATGTGATGTTGATGTATGATGTAATAACTGTCCGCATAATAATGAGAATGTAGGTAAATATGATATCAATGACCCCCTTGTTACACATACATGCTCCTCGGGCTCGTGTCATTGTTGTTGGATTCACCACTGATAACCTCCCATTGACTCCAAGTCAGACATACTTGCAAGCAACTTTAATAACTTTTAAATGTTTTCGGAAAGCCTCCACCGCCCCATGGTATTCCCCTGAGTAGAAAAACTTAAGTAAAAATGTAGGACTTTTGAAAGAAGATTGAGAACTGATTATAAAGCGGAGAAAAAAGTGCAATATAAAGCGGCGATACAGGAGTATAAAACATTGATTATGTTAGAGGAACCCAAATATTTTTCAGATAAAATATGTTAGTTCAAGGATTCCACTGACAAACTGTTTAAGACAGTCACTTCCCTCGCTAACAATAATAGGTCACAACTTATTTTACCCTTGCAAGAGTTCTGCTATGGGTTGGCAGTATATTTTCAGTCCAGGTGTCAGGGGTCTACATTGATTTTTTTTCCATATCTAAAGGGTCCTGTTCAGATATGGCGATAGGTCCCTTTTCCCTTTCTCAGGAATTTACAGATGGCATTGAACCAAGTCAGACCCTGCTGGTGCATTTCACCACTTTCTAAGAGGATAGGACTTTGGGTTTTCGGGAGACCATTAAATCAGGGCCTCCGCTAGACCCTTGTCCCCCTTCGGGTTTGAATATGGTATCTGGTGCAATGGCCAAACACCTTACCATTTTGCTTAACGTAGATCTGACATCAGGTTATTTTCCAATGCATCTATCTGCCAATTGTTAAAAAAATCTACCTTTGATTTGGTGATACAAAAAACTTTAGACCTATATCAACACTACCTTTGCTAGCCTAAAGTTTGGAAAATACACTTAATACAGTACAAGTGGCCTTCATTGAGACCCATAACATTATGGATTCTTCTCAACATGATTTTAGGCCTGAGTCTGCATTGCTGGTTGCTACAGAGGAGATCCGCAGACAGGTGGATTTGTTGTAATTTGGCAGCGATTAGGTTAGCATTAGCAGAATGGACGCGCATGCGCCTCGCTAACTCGGTTTAGCATACACGCGACACAGACGGTTCATTGAGACTGCGCGCTAGAGACCGGTAAGTGTACCCGGCTCGCGCATGCGCCCCGTACTCACACACACTTGCAGGGCTAGCGTTCTCGTCCGGGTTGTAGTCAACTCGTTCAGCGCATGCGCGCGATCACTCTGGGCCCATTTGCGCATGCACTAGATAGTGTTTCAACAGCGCACAGGCGCTGTTACAGCGGGACATGAACCAGCTGGAAACGATCACCTAATTAACGCAAGTATAAGAATAGTCCAAAACTGTCAGTCGGTGCCTCCCCTTCGGCTCGTGAACCCGCCGTGAGGTACCGACGGACAGGTTAGTTGGGATTGTGTAAAGTGGATTATTATCTTGAGCGTGTATTTGGGGTCTGGCCAGTATGGCATTGTCAGCCTTTACCAGAGACATGCTTGTGAGGACAAGGTTACTATTACACCTGTTTCTTCATCATGAATGACTGCACAGTGGTTCAGTGTAGACATAGAACTGAGGGGCTGGTTTGCAGTCAGTAATATTTTCTTCATCATGAATGACTGCACAGTGGTTCAGTGTAGACATAGAACTGAGCGGCTGGTTTGCAGTCAGCAATATTTTGTAATATGTATAGAGGTTGCACTACATGTTAGTCGTCTGATGTTTGCATCCGGCTCCTCGTGGTGAGAGTTGTGGGCAGTTGAGAAAATTATTGGGTTTGTTAGACAGTACATTGTACTATAATTTTGACAGTGATCTAACCTGGGAACATTCACATGTCTAGAGCGGGGCCTTATCCTTCCGAGCAGTTGCCGGGTGAGGTGAGGCTTACTTCCCACAGATTGATGGGTAAGTGAAAAAAATTTTTGTTCTTGAAACTATGCACAGGACAACTCCTGGTGACGCTATATTCGCACCTCTTGAATGATCATCATAGTTTAGTGATGGATCTGTCCGAGTTTGCTTGAATGATCGCTGGTGGTGCACAGTAATAACACGTGGCATTCTGGGTATATCTAAGTCATAAATGTTGTCTATGTCTTATTTAACACCACGTGTTCATATTTTCTATATGGTTTTCCGTTTCTTTTCATGTCTACTACAGGGAAGACCGATCGCATCCACTGAGCAAATTGAGAAGATGCGGTAGGATGGTCGTGTGCGACCACTCTTAGTTTACATGCAATATGGTTATTTAATCCTTTTTCAATTTATTCTTACACATTGGTTAGTGTAATTGCAGTAGCATATGAGAGCTTGGCCCTGATGAATGCCAGTGATTTTACACAATACGGCAGAAACATGTTGGCCTGATTTTTTCCACCAAGCAAGCTGGACAGTGATTATTTTACACTGTCATTACACTATTTTTAACCTGACGTCCAGGCAATCACTAATAAAGGTCTTTGTTTGCCTCGACAGCCATTTAGTCACTTCACTACATATATACTTTTTTGCACTGCACTTATCAGTACCACCTCTTGTATTAACATTTGCGGTGTCCTGACCATGACGAAGTCATGCATTGCCAATATACATCTGGGCGTTTGCAGACTGATCATGGTATGAGTGTCCTACTTGATGAGGCTCCGCCATTTGGGTGGTCTGATAGGACTCAAAACAGCATTTGTTGATAGTCTATGTAATTACTAAGTCCTTGACCTATCTGTCTGTTTTGTTTGTTTTTTCTGTGCTCTCCTTTCCAGCGTGACTTTTTGAGCACCTCGGCGTCACGTGACTGACAGGTACCTTTGTTCTTTAGGTAGCATTAGCAGAAGCCATCCTGTATTTAGAGACTACCTTGTCCGTTTTGTGGAATCCATTTTATATTTCTGTCAGCCATTTTGTTTGCCATGTGCTACCATGTACTCACCATGTGCTCTGTCCTACCTTTCTGTTAACTGCTCTCGAAATCTGCCTGGAGACGAACTATATTTGGCATCTTCCACCTTCGCACATGCTCAGTTGAACTTGCAGCTGTCCATGCAGCTGCTGTTAGTCTGTAACTGTCAGTATGTGTTCACCAGAATTAGCAACTGTTAGCTCCTCCCACTTGTTGACTGTGCATTTTCTGTATGACCTTATATGTACCTAAAACCAGCATTTTGTGCTCGTACCGCTTTCATTTGAGCCCCTGTGTGAGTATAAAAGGAGCCAGTTCCTTCCATTCAGTGTGCTGCTTCATACATTACCGAAGGGTGCCGTGTGAATGTAGTTCCACCTCATGAGATTTAATAAACTCTGTATTTTCTATTCCAGTTTCTGTGGCAACTTCTTCCTATTGGTCTGATGACTCTGTGCAGAAAACGGCGAATCCCTTGCACTGGTAGGCCTTGCTGAAGCTCACCACCACAAATTGACGCTTCCAACTTGGGGCTCATCGGCGACTCGGATGCCCGAAGGACTGGTCGAAACGAAGGATTGGAATCTGCTTTGGACGCGATCGCTGCCTGAGGAGACCCGAGTCTTGGCAACCACAGCATTTTTTCTTTCTTTCTGATCTGACCTTCCAGGTGGTGCCGGTGCTCGACTGAGATCTCTTCTGTTGATTCGCCGTGAAGTGACCATTTGGTCATTTGAGAACTTGGCAGTTGGATCCTGGACACCATTTGATTGGTATGAGTCGTTCTGCGGCACTTGCTGCTGGTTTTTGATGCCTTGGATTGGTACGGTAGTTTTGTAACACTGTGGCTTTTGATTTGAAGGATTGGCCCATATTAGTATTTGTTTGCAAGGTAGATATGATTTGCAATTTATATAGGCAGGTAATGAGGAGATTTTTCTCCATTTCAATTTGTTTGAACGGCGCAACGTACCAAGAGTACCTTAAGCGCTACTTTGATTATAATACTGCATATTTTGCACTATTTTTGGCATGCCTGTTTCTAGCACACTTCGTAGGATGTGTTGCTTTTGTATAGGTACCAGTTTGAGACGCGATGAAGCACAACCAGCCCCCCCGGAGGTGACGCCTAATAGGGACATGTACATTAAGTATGGTATTTATTCCATAATGTACAGCACGTTATGGAATAAATATACTCATAAGGATCCTGCGTTGCGTTGGCCTATGCATGGGTCAATTGATTTGCGAAAGATTCAGTATGTGGAACAATGTATGTTTAAACGAAAGACTAGGCAATATGTGTTTGACTGTGTGCGAATGTGGGAGAAAGAAGTGCATGAATGAATGAAGCGTGAGCAAGCCTTGATTGAAAAAGAACAGCGAAAGAACATTTATGCGAAAGCATTAGAGTTAAAAAAGAAGGAAACAAAAGAACTAAAAGAGAGAGAGGATAGGGAGCGCCATTTACAGGTAACTGGCCAATACGCTGTTAGGCAACCCCTTTATCCTATCCTTAATAAACCCCAAGATGATTTCTTGTTATTAGATCATTCTCCACCTCAGTATATTCTTCCCTCTGCCCCTCATGAGTCAGATGAGGACTCTTCTAAATAACAGGAGAAAGCACAGGAAACTTGTTCTATGTTGTCTGCTGAGCGTGCGTCTGACATTAGAGCTGCTGCTCGTAAGTCCCTTCATAGTACTGCCCCTGCTTCTGAGCTTTTGGATGAGATAAAAAACTGGCAGGAAAGGGAGCAAATATATGTTAGCGAGGTATTTGCCGCAGAGGTTGTTGAGTGGTTTAGGAAAAATTCTGATGAATTGGAACCTGATGATCTAGCAACTGATTGTAAGCAAATGCGTGATGGTCTTTTTGTCTTTTCCCAGGTGGCTGATACAATCAGGCGTTTGGTTAAACTGCGTGTTGATGCAGTCCGTTTGCGAGAGGAGAAAAAGGCAGCAGCAGCAGCACTAACATCTCAGACCGGCGTGGTACAAGCTTCTATCGTTGGAACAGATAAGACTGATAGTTCATGCAAAACCTATGCGGGAAGCCGCGCCTTTGTTTGTTCATCCTAGAGGTGAGGGAACAGATAATGATAAAAGTTCTGCCGATTCGAAGGGTTACTTTATTTATAATTGTGTCTACACTCCTTGGAATAGAGCAGATGTTATGGCCCTTAAAAATGCATTGCCTAATCCGCCCAAAAATCCAGCAACTTTTTATGATCAAGTTGAGGGTGCTATTAGCTCTTGTACCATGACTTTGCCTAATATTGATTTGTTTTTCGGATTGATATTGCCGCCTGACATGTGGAGAACCGTGCGTAAAGTTGATGATCGTGCAACTTTTGGGGCATTATGGAAAGAGTTAGAACAAATGGATGTAGAGCGGGAGCCTGCACAGAAACCGTGTAAATTGATTTTAGAGCTCCCTACAGCTATATTAGTTAAGTTAAAGACAATAATTCGCCTTAAAAAGATAGATTGGACTGGATTAACTTCATGTAAGCAAAAGGCAGATGAATCGGTTTCAGATTTCTTTACATGCTTTGAGGAGGCATTCCACGATTTTAGTGGCCAGTCATTGACAGTTGACACGGGTAGGCATCTGTTTGTCAATAAATATGTCGCAAACCTTTTGCCAGGTATAGCTAGTCGCCTAAAGGCCAGTGAGAGTTCATGGACTACCTCTTCTCTGGTTTCTCTTTTGACTATGGCTCAGTATTATGAACGCCAGCAATTAGAAGCAAAGGGTAATGAGGAGAAAAAGACTAAAGAGTTGAAAACGAAGGTTATATTGGCTAAGGCTTATGGTCCGCCTTCTAGAGGTAATGGTAGAGGTGGACGTGGATCTTATGGTTCGTCTTTTTCTTCTTATGCTCGTCCGAATTTGTCTGTTGACCAGTGTGCATACTGCAAGAAATTTGGACATTGGATTTCTGATTGCCCAGTGCTGCGTGCTCAGCAGTGTCCACGTGGTCGGAGACAAACGAGAAGTCGTTCAGGATATTCAGGGCCTAGAGGAAGCACGAATGATCATGCTAAGTTTGATGCTAATACACGTGGGCAGGATGGGTTTAACACTTTTGATAGACGGAACCAATATCAAATGTCCGACTATTTGCCGTCTGATTTTCAAGATTCTGCTTACGCATAGGATTGCCTAGGATGGGGTAAGAAATCAGTTGAAGTTTCAGTAGATCAGAAGGGTCCCTAGGTTACAGCACATGTTTTCGGTTCTACTGATCAGTTTCTGGTTGATACAGGAGCTACTCGTAGCACCTTATCTAAACCATTGGTTCCAAGGGTTCCCCTGTCTGGCTCAACCATTACATCAATAGGGTTCGATGGAACACCCTCCCTTAGCCCATTGTCACAACCCCTTGCATTCCATGTTGATAAGTTTACTGCTCCATGTCCATTTTTGCTCTCTCCAAAGACACCAGACAATATTGTGGGTCTTGATATGCTCAAGTATTGCAGGGCTACAATACGATGTTCTCCTGAAGGAGTGCGTGTTATTTTGAATGACAACTACCCTGTGATTGAGAGATCCTGTATTGTTAAAGAGGACATTGCATTAGCTTCACTCCCTAGTACTTTGTGGGCTACTTCAGACACCGATGTTGGCCAAATGGTTATTCCGCCAGTCCACATTAATGTCAAGGAGGGCGCTTCATTGCCAAGACTGCCTCAGCATAAAATTTCTCGAGAAGGAGAAGAAGCACTCACACGCATTGTACATGATTTGATTAAGTGGGGATTGTGGAAGAAGTTTCTTACAATGTTTGCAATAGTCTGATTCTTCCCATTTTGAAAAAATATGCTGACACTAGGATTTACAGATTCATCATTGATTTGAGAGAAGTAAACAAGATTGTAGTACCGCAGTACCCTGCGGTTTCTGACATAACGACATTGCTTACCTTAGTCCCTCGAACAGCAACTACATTTTCTGTAATTGATTTGAAGAATGATTTCTTCTCAATTCCAATTCATCCTGATAGCCAATATTTGTTTGGTTTCACTTTGAATAATCGATCATACAGATTTTGTAGAGCTCCTCAAGGGTACACTGAGAGTCCTAGTATTTACAGTCAAGCATTGAAGAGACAGCTTGATTGTTTCGTTTTGCCTAAAGGAGTGGCTCTCATACAATATGTCGACGACATCTTGTTGGCAGCCGACACGCCTGAGCAGTGTGAAGAATGTACTTTGTCTTTACTTTCTTTTCTTGCTACACACAACCATAAAGTATCACAGAAGAAATTGCAATATTGCAGACCGAAGGTAACCTACTTAGGCCACCTTCTGTCTAAGGAGGGACGTGCATTGACACCAGATCGCATTCAAGCAATTTTAGACACACCAGTACCTTCCACTCAGAAAGATGTCCGTGCATTCATTGGTTTGACTTTGTTTTGTAGGCCATGGATATTGGGTTTTTCACACATTGTTAAACACCTGCTAGCGCTTTTGACTAAAAACACTCCAATCCCCCTTCCATGGACAGATGAATGCCAAAATGCTTTTCGTCAGTTAAGACAAGCTTTTTGCTCTGTACCAGTGTTAGGCATACCATATTACACGAAGGCTTTTACACTCTATGTACACGAAAAAGATGGGTGTGGATTGTCAGTTTTAGTACAGACACACAGTGATAAGCAGCGTCCCTGTGCATACTTTTCTGCAGTTCTTGATCCTGCTGCTCGTGCATTGCCTGGGTGCTTCCATTCAGTTGCAGCAACAGCTGTGTCCATACGTCAGAGTGAAGGGATAGTTTTGTCACACAAAGTGTTGGTGCTAGTACCTCATGCAGTGGATGCCCTTTTGAATCAGACTAAGACACAACACTTAACTAGTGCCCTCCTGACAGGATATGAATTGACACTGTTGGCACCTCATATTACCTTGAAGAGGTGCGCCACACTGAACCCAGCTACTTTGTTGCCATATCCTGTGACTGAATCTCAATCAAAAGAGCCTCATGATTGTATATTCCTTACTGAGGAACAGACAAAGGGTCGGGTCGACTTGCAAGATACGCCCCTTTCAGATGTAGATGGGGAACTGTGGGTTGATGGGACCTGTTTGAAGTTGCCAGATGGTACGACCTCAGCTGCATATGCAATAACGACACTTGAGACAGTAGTGGAAACAGCTCGCATACCACAGAAGTCGGCTCAAGCAGCTGAACTAATAGCTTTGTGTAGAGTTGAGTACATGAACATGACATCATTGGAATGTTCATGTGTTGCTAGGATGGAATGTTAGTTTTTAATTAGAGAAGTTAGATTGTAAGCTGTGAAGCTATGCTGGAGGTATATCTACTTTACTCTTCAATACAGTCATCTAATCTTCATTAAATTGACTGGAAAATGGATCTTTACACTTTGACACGAGCGTGTGAACTTAGCACTGACTTGTGTGTGATCATCTACACGGATAGCCACTATGCTTTTGGAGTGGTTCATGATTTTGGCCTACTCTGGAAGGAAAGAGGCTTTCTTACATCCCACGGGATGCAAATAATGCACGGAGAATTAGTACAAAATCTCTTTTCTGCACTTACATACCTAATAAGAATTGCTATTATGAAGTGTAGCGCACAAAAGAAAATCATTGACAAGATAGGACAAGGTAATGCTTTTGCTGATCGCGTAGCCCGTGAGACTGCAATGCAACGAAGCACTACTTCCTTGTACGTATTGAAGTCTCAAGCTGAGCATTGGCATGATGCTAGAGAAGAAGTATTGGATATACAGAGATCTGCCTCTGTGAAAGAACTTGAGCAATGGTCTAAAGAAGGAATATTGGACAATGAGGGTTGTTGGCGCAATAAAGACATGGATAAATGGAAATCGCCTGCAGCCTATTTACATCCTATGGTTCACATGGCACATGGGCTGGCACATGTTGGAGCTCTAGCAATAACGAAATTGCTTACGCAAGATTGGGAGCATCCTGAAATTTCCAGCACGGCTAAAAGAGTAATACAGTCCTGTTTGATCTTTTGGCAGTATAATCCTGGAAAAGGGACCCAAACTCCTACAGGAGGGTTTGCTACACCAACCGCACCTTTTGAAGTTTTGCAGATGGATTACATCCAACTTGAACGCTGCAATAATCTGAAATACGTCCTAGTGGTGGTATGTGCCTTTAGTAAATGGATAGAGGCATACCCTACAAAGGATAATACTGCTCTCACCACAACGAAGGTGCTTCTAAAGGAGTTTTTCCCTAGATATGGTGTTTGTAAACTTTTGTGGAGTGACAACGGACCTCATTTTATTGGGCAAGTTGTTGAGCATGTCCTGAAAGGATTAGGGATCAAGCAGAAATTCCATGCAGTTTTCCACCCTCAATCAGCAGGATTAGTGGAGAGGTACAACGCTACTTTGAAATTGAAGTTGGCGAAAATACTGGCTTCCACGTCTTTGAAGTGGCCAGATGCACTCCCCTTGGCATTGTTACATTCACAATCTGGCCTTACCCGATATGAAGTGGTCTTTGGGAGACCAATGAACATTTGGAGAGTTCCTAAGCCACGCCCCATACATGATGTACCTTGTGTTCTGATGAATGATTATTTGTCACAGTTAACCAACAGTTTGATTTCTATTCATCAACAGGTTCAAGAAGCACTTCCTGAGAGATCTACAGGTAAGGCCCATGAACCCCGTCCTGGCGACCATGTGATAGTCAAGGTCTTCGACAGATCGAACAGCTTGGAGCCAAGGTGGCAAGGACCAGAGAAAGTGCTCCTTGAGACAAGGACTGCAGTTTGAGTGACGAATCGAAAGAATTGGGTCCATAGTACTCACTGCAAGAGAGTACTAACTGCCTTGGTGGAGCCTGCTGTGTTGACCGACCATCGAGAGATTCTGGAGACGGAGAAAGGTCAAGCTATCTCACCTGACAAATCTGCGGAAGTCTTCCCGGACCACACGATTCCTGGAGCATCGCGATACCACTTGAGACCGAGGAAAGAATCTGCAGTGCTGGAAAAGACTGGTTGAGCTACCGCCCTGGGTTAGTGAAACGGAGAGAGCTGATGTGGCAAGGGGGGGATCACTCCTGTGTAGTGTAGTGACACCTGTCTTGGCCCGTGGTGAAGAAATCAACGGCTGCCCAGGGATAAGAGCTCCAATGATTGTTTCAATGAGTTTGTAGAAAGATCAATTATCGTTGTTGCTAAAATGCATAACAAACGAATCATTTTTGCTGTAGGGTTTGTTGTTGCTCTGGTGGTTATGGCAATAATCGCCTAGTTTATTGAGAAAGTGGCTCCTGCTCGACAGCATTTTGTTGCCACTACTACTACTGCAATGTATACCTCCATCAATGAGGGCCTGTTGACTAAGCTACAAACCCTCCAAAACGCTGTCGCACGCTTGGTGCTAGGTTTGCCCCCCAGGTCCCCCTCTTTGCCCTGTCTTAGACAATTGCACTGGCTTCCAGTGCGACAAAGAAGCCAGTTTAAGATCCTTAGTCTCACACACAAACTTCTACATGGGACTGGACCTTCTTATCTTGTTGAGAAAGTGGCCAGGTACAAACCCTCCAGAACCTTAAGGTCTAGTACTAAAGCCCTTCTGGTACAGCCTAGGGCTAGAACATCGAGAATGGGATGTAGAGCTTTTTCTTACTTAGACCCTCAACTATGGAACAAACTACCTGCACATCTGCTGTCTCTTTCCAATCATCAGGCTTTTCGTAAGGGCTTAAAAACCTGGCTTTTTCCCAATTAATTTTCTCTCCATTTCCCCCCTCTATACTTGGTTGTCGTTTGTTGCTAAGCGCCTTGAGACTTTTGTGAAATGTGCGCTATACAAGAAATTATGACTATGACTGCGCCAGTGGAACATCATTACTTCACGCTTACGTACCATGAGCCAAAGCAGCGACAATCCTACTTAAACAACACTTTTCTTCAAATGTTGCATCATACACATAATGCCACAAATACCACCAACTGTTGGGTGTGTGGGATGATACCTGTGCACCAAAAGAAAGGAGGAACACCTTCTATTCCTCTACCGTTTTCCCATAATGGTTCTTGTCAAGCTTGCTATGCACTTTTGTTTGCTTCCGGAAATCCCTTAGTAGGTGGAATTATCTTTCGTCTGAATAAAGTATGCTATCAAGACGAAGATGGTTCTCCTCAAGCTAAAGGGACTAAATGGGAATGGGAAGAGTATCAACCGGACAATATTTCAACACCATATGTCTTCATCAATATGAGAAACATTAAGAACATTGGACCTTTTGTAGTTTCTGTGACAAGAGCTAAAGCAGAATTATGTATTAGTAGTGTTGGGAGAATTCCAGTAGGAAGGAGTGAGTGTACAGTAATTCTAACCATTGAAGGTGCTAATAACAGCAGTTTTAGGTCTTCACATAATACCTATTTTGTGTGCGGTAATAAAGGATACTATCAATTACCTGTTGGGTGGTCTGGGGTATGTTACATATCATTTTTGCTACCACCTGTGTTCTTAGCCCCTCCATCAGATCACCGGGATTTAAAATTGTACAATGATATTTCCAAACACAATTACAAACGAACAATAAGTACAGATAAGGTTGATCAGACTGATACCACTCTGCAACAATATGTCGATTTCAATTTGGGTTTGTTCTTCTTTGTCCCTGCTTGCAGGGCCGGTCGCTCCACACACCGCGCGGCTCCCCCCCCCCCCGTGAGTGCCAGGACCCCTGACCCCTCCGCTGCTGCCTCACTCCAGCTGAGTGCCTGGATTGTTTGCGTAGTGACTTGTGCCAGTTTCTTTGTTCTGTCTTAGCTTGTGCCCCTGTATTTTTGCCAGTCTCTTGTTTTTCTTGTCTTAGCTGTACCCCTGTATTTTTGCCAGTCTCTTGTTTTTCTTGTCTTAGCTGTGCCCCTGTAATTTTGCCGTCCCCGTGTACCCGTGATTGTTTCCCACCGCTTCGCCCCCTCTCCGCTCCCGCCACTGCTCCCCTGCGGCCCGCCCTCTTTTTTCTTCTGTATCCCACCCATTGGCCACCCCGCTCCCGCCTCCCAGCTGCTCCTCCCTCCCACTTGGCCATTTATGGAGGTCGCCGCACGATGGTGAGCTGTGACCTTTGTCCCTTCTTGCAGGGCCGGTCGCTCCACACACCGCGCGGCTCCCACCCCGTGAGTGCCAGGACCCCTGACCCCTCCACTGCTGCCTCGCTCCAGCTGAGTGCCTGGATTGTTTGCGTAGTGACTTGTGCCAGTTTCTTTGTTCTGTCTTAGCTTGTGCCCCTGTATTTTTGCCAGTCTCTTGTTTTTCTTGTCTTAGCTGTGCCCCAGTAATTTTGCCGTCCCCGTGTGCCCGTGATTGTTTCCCGCTGCTTCTCCCCCTCCCCGCTCCCCGCCGCTGCTCCCCTGTGGCCCGCCCCCTTTTTTCTTCTGTATCCCGCCCATTGGCCACCCAACTCCCGCCTCCCAGCTGCTCCTCCCTCCCACTTTGCCATTTATGGAGGTCGATGCACGGAAGCGCAGCGGACGTGCGCAGCAGGCGCGCCGATTGTGCGCCGAAGGTGCGCCAAAGACAAGCCTGTCTGCGCCCGTCCGCGCCTGGACCGCTCCCAGCGCCAGGAACCCTGGTCCTTCACGATGCCAGCGCACCCGACGAACTTATGACGCCGCAACCCTCTACGCACTCAACGCCAGCTGGAACCCCGCCTGCTACCGAGCCACCCTGAAACGCACCCAGGGACCCTTCACCTGCCAAGCCTGCCAATTCACCTGCCTCTGGACCTGCACCTCTCCCGCCAAGCCAAGCTCCAGCAACAACCACCTCAAGTGCATCCTGCTCAACACCCGCTCCGTCCACAGGCACACCGTCGAACTCTGGAACCTCCTCGACACAACTTCACCAGACGTCGCCTTCTCACAGAGACATGGATGAATGCCTACTCAGCCCCCGACATCGCCATAGCCATCCCGGAAGGCTACAAGATCACCCGGAGGGACCGCGTCAACCAAACCGGAGGAGGCATCGCCATCGTCCACAGAAACACCATCCGCATCATGATCAACTCCGACGACACCCTCACCGCCGCCGAGCACCTTCACTTCCAGATTCACACCGACCCCAAGACCAGCCTCAGAAGCACTCTCATCTACAGACCCCCGGGACCACGCACACAATTCAGCGAAGCCATCGCAGACTTCATCAGTCCGCACGCCCTCACCTCTACAGACTACATCCTCCTAGGGGACCTCAACTTCCACCTGGAGAACAAGAAGGACTGCAACACCGCCGCCCTGCTGGACAACCTCGCCAACCTCGGACTCAAGCAACTGGTGAACACCCCCACCCATTACGCCGGCCACATGCTTGACCCCATCTTCTCCTCCAGCAAGCACATCTCCTTCAGCCACTCCACCGGACTACACTGGACAGATCACAGCTGCGTCCACTTCAACTTCAGGAGAACCACGACCCACCACCACCCGCAACAGGTTCCCCGCAGAAGCTGGAGCAAGATCACCGCCGACCAGCTCACCACCGCCCTCAGCCAGAACCCGCCCACCAACACGTAGGACCCCAACGAAGCAGCCCGCAACCTCACACAGTGGCTCACTAACTGCGCCGAAGAACTCGCACCACTGAAGAATCCTCCCAGCAGACCCGGCAGCAGGAAAGCCTCGTGGTTTACCAACGACCTCAAAAACTCCAAGAAAACCTGCCGCACCATCGAGAAAGCCTGGCGCCACGACCAGACAGCAGAAAACATGACAGCCCTCAAGAACGCCACCCGCAAACACCACCAGCTGATCCGCACCACCAAGAAGACAACATTCAAAGAACGACTGGACAACAACACCTACAACAGCAAGGAACTCTTCAGCATCGTTAAAGAGCTCTCCAACCCCAGCGTCTGCAACAACGACATCACACCCTCGCAAGACCTCTGCGACTCACTCGCCTCGTTCTTCCACCGCAAGATCGCCGACATACACAACAGCTTTGGTGCACTGACCACGCACCCAACCACCGAACCAGCGGCCCCCACCACCACCCTTTGCACCATGACCCCTGTCAGCACCGAAGACACCACCCGCCTGATGAACACCATCCACTCCGGCTCCCCTACCGACCCCTGCCCACACCACATCTTCAACAAAGCCGACTCCAACTTCGCACCCAAACTCCGTAACATCATCAACAGCTCCTTCGCATCCGCCACCTTCCCGGAGAGCTGGAAACATGCCGAGCTGAGCGCCCTCCTGAAGAAACCCACCGCGGACCCCACAGACCTCAAGAACTTCCATCCCATCTCGCTCCTCCCCTTTCCAGCCAAAGTCATCGAGAAGACCGTCAACAGACAACTCTCCGCCTTCCTCGAGACCAACGGATCCCTCGACCCCTCACAGTCCGGTTTCCGAGCAAACCACAGCACTGAGACCAACCTCATCGCAGCCACCGACGACATCAGGTCCCTGCTCGACAACGGGGAAACTGCTGCCCTCATCCTCCTAGACCTCTCGGCAGCCTTCAACACCGTATGCCACCTCACCCTGATACAGCGCCTCAGCAACACCGGAATCCAAGGAGCGGCCCTGGAGTGGATCATCTCATTCCTCACCGGAAGAACCCAGAGATTCCGCCTCCCCCCGTTCCGATCCGCGGCCACCGAAGTCATCTGCGGCGTTCCGCAAGGATTCTCACTCAGCCCCACCCTCTTCAACCTCTACATGAGCCCTCTCGCAGCCATCGCACGCCAACACAACCTCAACATCATCTCTATGCCGACGACACCCAGCTGATCCGCTACCTCACCAATGACCCCACCACCGCCAGAGCCAACCTCCAGGAAGGAATGAAAGACGTCGCAGAATGGATGAAGATCAGCCGTCTGAAACTGAACTCAGACAAGACGGAAGTCCTCATCCTCGGACCATCTCCCTCTGCCTGGGACGACTCCTGGTGGCCCCTTGCCCTGGGCACCGCCCCCAAGCCAACGGACCACGCACGCAACCTGGGCTTCATCCTGGACTCCTCCCTCACGATGACCAAGCAAGTCAACGCAGTCTTGTCATCCTGCTTCAGCACCCTGCGCATGCTCCGAAAGATCTTCCGATGGATCCCCACCGAAACCAGGAAGATGGTCACCCATGCCCTCGTCACCAGCCGTCTGGACTACGGGAACACCCTCTACGCTGGAACCACAACCAAACTTCAGAAAAGACTCTAGCGCATTCAGAACGCCTCAGCACGACTCATCCTGGACATCCCTCACCACAACCACATCTCCGCCCACCTGAAAGACCTGCACTGGCTCCCCGTCAGCAAGAGGATCACATTCAGACTCCTCACCCACGCACACAAGGCTCTCCTCGACACGAGCCCGAAGTACCTAAACAGCCGCCTCACATTCTACACACCCACCCGCCAGCTCCGATCCGCCAGCCTCGCCTTCGCCTCCGTCCCACGAATTCGCAAATCCACCATCGGAGGAAGATCCTTCTCCTACCTGGCAGCCAAGACATGGAACTCCCTCCCCACTCACCTACGGCTGACCCATGACCATCTCTCCTTCAAGAAACAACTCAAGACCTGGCTGTTCAAGCAGTAGCAACCCCCCCCCTCCCCTCAGCGCCTTGAGACCCTTACGGGTGAGCAGCGCGCTATACAAATTTTGTTGATTGATTGATTGATTGTCGGTGCTGCATTGAATAGCAGAAAGATAAGGTGATTGACTCGTGGTGTGGAGGCTGTCACCAATCAAACAGCTATGGCACTTGGGAACATTACAGAGGAGCTGCAAGTTGCGAGGATTGTAGCACTCCAGAATCGCATGGTATTAGATGTGATTCTGGCTCATCGAGGTGGTGCATGCCGCTTCATTGGCAGCAGCTGTTGTGTCTTCATTCCGGATCACTCACCTTCAGTATATGATGCAATCTCTAAACTGCATAAGATTGCTGCAGAAATTCACCCAGAGACTGGTACATGGTCATTTTCGAACTGGATATGGACACTCTTTATTACTTGGGGCTGGAAGCTACTGACTATTCTATGTATACTACTGGTGATACTATTTACATGCTGTACTTGTATACAATGTGGTCCTATGCTTTGCTCCATGTGCATGGCTGCTTGTACGGGAAACAACCTTTACAACGCAACTTTTACAACGCACTACCATTACAACGAAACTTTTACAATGCAAGATCCATTACAACGCATGTCATTACAACGCAACCATAAAAACGCATGACACTACAACGCATACCATTACAATGCATGTCATTACAACGCAGTAATTACAACGCATACCATTACAATAATGAACAAACATGCGTTGTAATGGTATGCGTTGTAATGGTATGCGTTGTAAAGGTAGTATGCGTTGTAATGGAATGCGTTGTAATGGTAGTTTTAGGAAATTCGTTGTAATGGCATGCGTTGTAATGAACTGCGTTGTAATGGATGTTGCGTTGTAAAAAATGTGTTGTAAAGGCATGCATTGTAAAAGTATGCGTTGTAACGTCATACAACCGCTTGTACACCTGCCAAAAGAAATATTACAGAAATGAAAGCACAACAAATGTTAAATAAAGAAATCACTGAGATGATGAGCATCAATGTACAGGATGCATATCTAGATTACCCCAGATAAACGAATGTCTTCATCTAATGCTAAAAGGGTTGTCTGTTGTAATTTGGCAGCGATTAGGTTAGCATTAGCAGAAGCCATCCTGCATTTAGAGACAATCTTGTCTATTTTGTGGAATCCATTTTGTATTTCTGTAAGCCATTTTGTTTGCCATGTGCTACCATGTGCTCGCCATGTGCTCTGTCCTAACTTTCTGTTAACTGCTCTTGAAATCTGCCTGGAGTCGAACTATATTTTGCATCTCCCACCTTCGCACATGCTCAGTTGAGCTTGCAGCTGTCCATGAAGCTGCTGTTAATTTGTAACTGTCAGGATGTGTTCACCAGAATTAGCAACAGTTAGCTCCTCCTACTTGTTGACTGTGCATTTTCTGTATGACCTTATATGTACCTAAAACCAGCAGTTTGTACTTGTACCGCCTTCATTTGAGCCCCTGTGTGGGTATAAAAGGACCCAGCTCCTTCCATTCAGTGTGCTACTTAATACATTACCAAAGGGTGCTGTGTGAATGTAGTTCCACCTCATGAGATTTCATAAACTCTGTATTTTCTATTCCAGTATCTGTGCCAAATTCTTCCTATTGGTCTGAGGACTCTGCAGAGAAGGGTGAATCCCTTGCACTGGTAGGTCTTGCTGGGGCTCACCACCACAAATTCAGGTGATAGGGCTGCACCAAGTCCTCAACCTCTCAGCTGCGTTTGATACAATGAATCCTTCACAGTTAATCAGCCGGCTTGAGTCGATCGGGGTTAAAGGCGCAGTCCTTGCCACCCTGAGTTCTTTTCTTCCAGGAAGAAAAAATAGTGTGGCTTTTGGTGTTTTTATTTTGGATCCTATTACCTTATCATGTAGGGTGCTCCGTCGCCAAAATTGTAAAGACGGGTCTCAACAAGTCCTCTGTCTCCCATCAACTGTCCCACCCTGGAACCCCACATTCACGTTCTTATTCTAAGAACCTACCCACATTCTTAACAAGAATACTACAACACAACAGTGCCCCAGGGCTTTTCACTATCGCCTACACATTTCAAGATACACGTTGCTCCATTGGCAAAACGTATTGGATCTTATGGCTTTGCAGTTGTGTCATACGCAGATGACAAACACGTTGTAGTGTAAATTTCTTCTGATGCTGATGTGATAGCCACTAAATTTAAGGATTGTCTGCTCAACATTGTCATCTAGATGCAAGATAATAATTTAAATATGAATTAAAAAAAACGAAGGTAATCCTCTTGGCTCCAATCACTCTTTCTGGAACATATCTTGGTGGCTTTCTTCCTTAGGCACCCCTCCCTGTCCTGTCAGAACGTAAATAATCTCAGAATATGGTTTGATGATGATTCAAGAATTGATTATTGGGGGGGAACATGGTGGCCGGAAACTAATGGTCGCGGTCGAGCTCCCCTGGCGTGTGCTACCAGGTCTATCCTCGGAGCCCGGCGAGCACTTTAGATGATATCATAAATCAATATTAGCAGACCCCCCTCTTCCCCAGCTTGAAATATATTCCCTTTTGTGCCATTTCTTTCTAGTTACCTCGACAAAAGGTGTTGCTGGCGTCTTTGGATGGTGTCTGAAGTTTGAGGCAGCACGGCACCACAGGAGCCTACGTTCATGAGGTTTGTCGGCGCAGCGTGGGAGTGGAGGATACGGATCCCAGGTTTGCAGCTCAGGGTCTTCGCTGGCAGAGTCAGCACCTGCGACTACGTCTCCCGGAGGTGTGGTGAGCAGAGGTGGGAGAGCGTGGTGGGAAGCTGGATCTGGAGCGAGGTAGGAGATTGCGCCCTTCTCCCCCCTGAGTCTGCTGTCTTTCCCAGTGAAGGCAAGGGTAAGAACTTTAATTTTTTCTATACTGAGGACCTACTGACTGTTCTGTCCACCTTGGAGGTATGCAGTGAGGTCCCTGGTGTGCATGTGAGCCTAGCAGGGACAACTGGGGTAGTACAGCGGGTGGGCCCTCAGCACTGCATGGAGAATAGTGAGAGTAGTGTTCCCTGCAGGGCCCCCGCAGTGCCACCATCAAATCAAACATTTGCCGGTACTTTATGCGTAATAGGGCTGACAAATTCGATTTAGGCACTGACTCTGCCAAATTTACCCGGTCGCAGAAGTAAGGGCCACTGCTAGGCAGGGCAAGGGGAAAGCTATCACAGAGAAAACTCCTCCAGTGAGTGGAAAAGGGAAGGGGAGGACGAAGAAAGTTAGAATTACTCCATCACTGAAGACATTCTAGAAGGTGTTATCTACTCCATCGGATAGGGGGCTAAATAAAAGAAGCATTATGGCATCTACGAGTATACAGTCTGCTTCTCCATCAAATCCCCCCATCGAAGGATAGTATGCAGTCCTCTTCTCCGTCCCCCTCTAGGGCAATGAATGAAGCTGTAGGAGGGGTGGTTTCTGCAATGAAAATACCTGAAGCACCCATCAAGCAACGTGCGGTCATCCACTCTGTGGAAATGTCGAACAGGTACTCGACCTTGGAAGTCCAAGAGAACGGGTTGGGTTTACCCCCAGCAACGGAGAAGGGGGATGTATCTGCATCCTCTTTAGCTTTTGAAACACCTAGAATACCTGGGCCACCTCAAGCGGTACCCCCTACCAGCTTGGAGATTGACTCACTAGCGGATATTCTATTGGCCCTAAAGGAGGATATCGGGAGAAGATTCTTTGGTTCAGAATCGAATCAAGCTGCAATTCAAGCCTCTTGTGAGGTATTAGCACAGAAACTTGAAGAGGTCTCTCAGAGAACGGACGTTATAGAATCTGAAATCCCTAAAATTAAGGAAGCACTACATTCGTCCTCAAAGGAAATGGATAAATCAGCCCTTCAAAACAGGGATTTGAAGGATGATATAGAGCGTCTTGTGAATCATGCCAGAAAAAAACGAACTAAAACTGCTAAATGTCCCAGAGGACTTGGAGGGGGAGACATTAAAACCTTTTTGATTTCTCTCTTAAAAGAAGTGAATCTCAAGGACTCCCCGGAACTAGATCTGGCTCTTGATATTCAACGAGTCCATTGGGACCCATACAAGAGGAATCTTGCAAAACAAAAGCCAATAATTTTTTTTGTAAATTTTCTTATGTACTCTGTAAAAGAGAAAATTCTATCCTTGGCTCTAAAAGTAGGCTTGATAAAAAGTAATTCTGTATCCAACCCATTTTCTTTTTCCATCAGGTCTGACATCTCCAACATTACAGCAACAAAACAATGGGAGTTTGGTAAAAGAATGGCAATTCGAAATTCATTGGGAGCTAAGACACAACTGAGATTTCCAGCATCCCTCCGCATTATGTGGAATAATCATATGCATAATCTACGTCAAATTGAGGAAGTCGATGCCCTCATTAATAAAATAAGGAACTGGCGTGTGGTACAGGTGTGTAGGGGGGAGGAGTACTCACCTATTATCCACTGTTAGTTATTGTATTGCTGGGCATCCCGGGGGCGACCGGTTTAGTCTCTATATAAACGTTTTCTTTTTTCACGGTCATGTCAGGGGATCTGGTCCAGAGGGCTCATGCTCAGAGAGGAAGGGGGGTTCCCCAGGGTAGCGTGGAGCTGAAGGGGTCACTGGGGCAGGGAGGGAGTGAGGTGGGGGAGCATGGGTGGGGGTGCAATGGGAACTAAAATATATCCTCAATCTCAACCTTGTATTAAAACTTAAGCCAACCTTAAAACGTCTGAGTAAAGTTTTGCCATTGGGTGGATGTAGCAGCCTTAATGAGTAGTGAAATAAAATGTATCTCATGGAACATCAATGGGCTGCGATGTCCACGTAGACAAAGATTGGTCATGAAATACCTCGAACAATCATCTGCTCAGGTCTGCCTCCTACAGGAGACTCACCTGAGCTATTCAGAATGGTGGGTCACCTTTGGTAAATATCATTGGGTTGAGCATTTTTGTTCATCAGAACAGGCAGTGCGCTAGAGGTAATATTACATCAGTGTTATCCGATCAGTCAGGGAGATGGATTATAGCGCAGTTGGAGATTGGAGGGATGGAGTTTACCATAGCTTCATTCTTTGGCCCTAATATAGACGATCCAGCGCATATCTGTAAAATTCAATCTAAACTAATAGAAACCACTACTCCAATAATAATCAGAGGTGATTTCATCGTCCTTCTTGACCCTTCACGGGATAGATCAAATAATAGTTATTATGTCGGAGCCCCACGTATACATCGAGCAATGAGTAATTTGATTCATGATCTTGGGCTGGCTGATGTATGCGTGGGTTGCTGTTGCCAAGGCTTGTTGGGTTCAATCTGGGCACCGATACCGCAGCACTCAACATCCTTCATGGGACCGCTCGAATCCAGCTCCTGATCATCGTTGACACCTCCTGGTCCTCGTGGCTGCAGAGTCAATCTTCACCTCTTTGCACCTGAAACACCTAACATCGGTGGGCATTCATCTATCGTGCTCCTGGTCACTGGCAAGTGACCCCGACTCTGTCCCCTCTGCTTTCAGGTTCCTGACATCTTCGATCCAGGCTTGGATCACACCGGACACTTTTCTTCTCCACTGCAGCAGCACTTTGCAGCAGATCGCCATTGAAATCAAAGACGATTCCCGACACCATTTGACACCTAGGCACTCGGCTTCCCTGGGTGAGGTAACTTGAGTACTCCAGTGCTCCGTGGGTTTTGGCCCTAGAACCCTTTCAGTCTAAAGGGGTTTGCTCAAAGTCCTCTTCTAAGTGTCCTTAATCATTAAATTTCCAACCGCAACTTTCCCCATAGAATCTAATGGCGTCTCGTGGCTGTGTTCTCATGTTGCACGCGTCCCCCGTGGCTCCCCTGTGTCACCACCTGGGGTGATTCCTTGTGGTCCCAGCGATTCTACAGGCTCTAGGCCTTGTGTCTAGTCAAGTCGTGGTTCTTATACCACTTTCTTAATATACGGTGTGGTTCCCTCCCTGGGGACCAGTGTATATTGTGCTATTTACTGAAGTTCTATATTGTTTAAAGTGTGTACTTTGCTCTGTAATGAATGAATGAATGAATACGCATTTCTATAGCCCATGGCTACCCTAGGGCATCCCAGCACATTTAGAAGCTAGAGGACATTGCCACTAGTCAAGGAAAGAGAGGTCTTCAGCAGTTTCCTAAAAAGGAGATGGTTAGGTTCTAGGCGGATGGAATTGGGGAGTCGATTCCACAAGTTTGCAGCATGAAGGGCGAAGCGTCGGCCACCCATGCGTGACCGACGAATCCTGGGAACCGTCAGAAGATTTTTGTTATTTGATCTCAGTATCCTTGGAGCTTGATAGGGTTTCAGCATAGGCACGATCACCGGGGGGCCATTACCGGTGATCGATTTATGGACAGTGCACATAGCCTTAAACCAGATTCTCAGATTCTCAGAACCATTATCACAGAAAGAGATTACTAGAGAGTCTTTAGAAATAAATATATACTACTATTATAAAGAGAGAACTTGCACCTTTTGGCCAGGTAAACTCGGGAACCACAGCACCAATCACAACACCCAATACAGCGTTGGAAAGGGCAGTTGCAGCAGAAGGACATAGGCTATGCAGACGCCCACCATATACATTTAAAATGTAAAAGAACCGTGCCAGCAAAGTAGTCCCTTGTGGGCGTGTCTGCATTGTGCTGTGGGTGTGTGCTGGGGGCGTGATAATCGCTGGGGGCATTCCGTCACAAGTGTTGTTTTTTCTTCCCAGGTTCTATACATTCCTGCTCCCTTTAAAGAGTAATGCAGTGGAGGTCCCATTCTCTTAGAACCACCCCAAGCACAGTTATGGGCAAAAATAGAACTAAAAGGCCCTGCAAAGCATTATGGGATAAGCTTAGCATAATTTTTAGCATTCATGAAAGGGTTTCAATGTTTTTGAATTTTACTCATCAGGGACATCTTGGGACGACGAGGTGAACTGCAGCTTGATGTATAATATTTTAAATGCTATTGCATTTGCCTCATCAGGGACATCTAGGGACTGCGAGGTGAACTGCAGCTTGATATATAATATTTTAAATGCTATTGCATTTGCATCATCAGGGACATCTAGGGACATGAGGTGAACTGCAGCTTGATGTGTAATATTTTAAATGCTATTGCATTTCCCTCTTGGGGACAACTGGGGATAACGAGGTGAACTGCAGCTCTTTGTAGAATTATTTGGATACTATAATATTCACTTCCCACTGCTAATCTCGTCCCATAATGGTTTGCAGGGGCTTGATCTCAAAATCATCACCTCTCTCACTGCTTGCTGGAAGATAATTTCACTTTTGTGAAATTACTATATGCATTTTAGCATGTAGAAATACTTGTTTTTTTACCTTGAATATATGAGGTTTCTGTTTTAATAATTGGAAATCTGACGGAACGAAATATTGCGGATTTATTGTGCCAAGTTCGTGCCCATTCCACCCACCCCTACTTTAAATACCCCTGCACCCCATAATCATAACCCACCATTACTCTATAAAATACCCCAACACCCTTAAACACTAACCCATCTTAACCCTATAAATCTACCCTGTACCCCAAAACCCAAACCTATCCCTAAACCCTAAAAATACCCCTGTACCCCAAAACCAAAACCTAGCCCTGGACCCTATAAATACCCCTGTACCTGAAAACCCAAACATACCCCTGAACCCTAAAAATACCCCTGTACCCCAAAACCCAAACCTACCCCTGAACCCTAAAATACCCCTGTACCCCAAAACCCAAACCTAGCCCATAACCCTTAAAATACCCCTGTACCCCAAAACCCAAACCTACCCCTGAACCCTAAAAATACCCCTGTACCCCAAAACCCAAACCTAGCCCAGAACCCTAAAAAACCCCTGTATCCCAAAACCCAAACCGAGCCCTGAAACCTAAAAATACCCCTGTACCCCAAAACCCAAACCTAGCCCTGAACCCTTAAAATACCCCTGTACCCCAAAACCCAAACCTACCCCTGAACCTTAAAAATACCCCTATACCCCAAAACCCAAACCTAGCCCTGAACCCTAAAAATACCCCTGTACCCCATAACCCAAAACTATATCTGAACCATTAAAATACCCAAACACCCCAAAACATATACCTCAGTACCCCAAAATATATACCCCTATACCCATACTTGCCTTATCCAAACATTTTTTAAAAACATGCTTTTACCATTCATGCATTTACAACGAAATTCGTTGTAAATGTATGCGTGGTAAAAGCATAAAAAATGTAATGCCATGCGTTATAATGGCATTGCGGAGTCATGGTACTTTCATAATGAAAGTATGCGGAGTGATGGTCTGCGGAAAGAAAGTTGCGGAATAATGGGTGTTTACCCTCCCCCGGTAAGTACATTGGTGGCACGGCGGCCCACATCTCCAGCACATACTCATATTTTTTCACCACCGATTTGAAAAATGCACAGGTCTCTCTCATTGATGGCCAGCACCGACATACACTTTTAGACACACCTCCCGCCACAAGTTCTAGAATTGCGAACTTTAGAGCTGGGGAGCTACGTTCGAATCTCGGCATCAGGTCAACATCCTGTGATTCCAGGCAAATTGCGTTGTCTCCCCGTGCCTACCACAAATGAATATGTTCTTCTGTAATGTAAATTGTGCTCATGCTATGTTGTTGAGTTCGCGCTATACAATATTGCAAGGAAAAATAAAGTAGGGAAACTGGAGTTCACACACTACTGAATGCGCACTCTTAAGTGTATGAGCAGTGCACTGTGAATCGGAGCGTTTCACAGGCCTGTCACAGATAAGAAATGCTATCAAAACGAAATCCTACAAAACAATATACTACTGGCCGGCAGCAATTCATACCCGGACAACGTCGGGAGGGGCTGCTAGTATATATATATTTATATGTATACCTTGTGTGGTTCTCTTTTTATTTAGATATTCAAGAGGTTATAATCTGGTAAACCAAGCTGCTTTACACTCCTTCAAGATTTAGCCTGAAGGCTGCTCTCCACAGCTACCACTAGGATAGCTTTCAATAAAGGTTGTCTTAAACCTATCATCAATAAGGGTTGTTTGGACTGGTGCGAGGTGCCCACTAGAATAGTGGACAAAGCTATACCAAAGGGGATGATGGACGGAGCGTTTGAGCAAATCAAACACTCAACCCAGTCAACTGATCTGGGTTTAATCCATAATCATTCTTTAGCTCACTCCACCACCCCAGTTCAGACATGGCCATATGCAAATCAGTCTGACCCTGTGCCTCATGGGAACAGTCCAGCCCGAACTGCCAAGCAATGTCTTCCCTGGACCGGAAACAAGCATCCTGGGACTGGTTTTGGGTTCATAACCCTCATCAGCCAGGCTATCTTGAATCCAGTGGCAAAGTGAGCAAGGGACCCACCTCTGGGCATACCCTGCCAACTTAGGGCGAACAAAGCGATACCAAAGGGAATTATGGATGTAGCGTTTGAGCAAATCAAACACTCGCCCCCAATCAATTTATATGGGTTTAATCCATCATCATTCTTTCGCTCACTCCACGACCCCAGTTCAGACATGACCATATGCAAATCAGTCTGACCCTGTGTCACATGGGAACAGTTCAGCCCGAACTGCAAAGCCATGTCTTCCCTGAACAGGAAACAAGCATCCTGGGACCGCTTTCGGGTTCATAACCCTCACCAGCCAGGCTATCTTGAATCCAGTGGCAAAGGGCCCCATTCACAGAACTAACTTAAGACAAAATCCTAAACTTACTACTTTTGGTATTCACAGAAGTTAGGATTTTGGCTTAAGCTTGTCTTAAGACAGATTTAAGACAAACTTAAGACAGACTTAAGACAAAATCCTAACTTCTGTGAATACCAAAAGTAGTAAGTTTAGGATTTTGTCTTAAGTTAGTTCTGTGAATCGGGCCTAAAGTGAGCAAGGGACCATTTGACTGGGGGTGAGTGTTTGATTTGCTCAAACGCTCCGTCCATCATCCCCATTTGGTATCCCTTTGTTCGCCCTAAGTTGGCAGGGTATGCCCAGACGTAGGTCCCTTGCTCACTCTACCACTGGATTCAAGCTAGCCTGGCTGATGAGGCTTATGAATCCGAAACCGGTCCCAGGATGCTTGTTTCTGGTCCAGGGAAGACATGGCTTGGTATTTCGGGCTGGACTGTTCCCAAGAGACAAAAGGTCAGACTGATTTGCATATGGCCATGTCTGAACTGGGGTGGTGGAGTGAGCTAAAGAATGGTGATGGATTAAACCCAGATCAGGTGACTGAGGGTGAGTGTTTGATTTGCTCAAACACTCCGTCCATCATCCCCTTTGGTAGTACTAGAATAGTGGACAGCATTTTCTAGGCCAACTTCTCACATTGGTGTGCAACGGTTGGATTCAAGCTTGCTATTGCTTTACGAGATAATCTCTTTGAGTGACTAACTGAAAACCACTATAGGTACATAGGTACATATAAATCAAGTTAGAATAAAGTAAGTTCTACTGAACTTAGAGTTGTGTGCCAAGGGTCTACCACACCCTTTCTACAACTCAAGAGAGAGTCTATTAGTCCCACTAGAGTAGGTAGGTGCAGACACCACACCGCACTAGTATGTCTTCAAGGGCTGAAGCCAATGGCTCCAGATTAACTAACTCTGACCATGTCCCCTTTCCAGAATTGAGGGCCATTTGTATAGCTATGAAATTGAAGACAGGGAGACACCCAGATACCCAACGCCTCATAGAGGTATTGCTTTTAGATGATCTTAGAAAGACCCCTGGGCCTGATGAGACAGGCAGGTTGGGTGGGGCAGCAGAAGAGTAAAGGCAAGGAGGTGAAAACATCTAAGACCTAGACCTTGATGCTGACCAGAGCCTCAGAACGATTCTAAACTGGATAACCAAATTCTACCCGAGGATGAGGAAGGGAACCCCAGTGCTCCCCTCTTCACCCCTCCAGGCGGAATTCAGTGTGTACCTAGGAGGTCTAGAACTCCTTCAGTGGAGTCTGATCACTCTGGTGCATCTGTAGGGATGTCTGCCCCTCAAAGGACCTGAGGCTCCTTAAGGAGAGAGTCCTCCACTGAGAGAAATAGCAGACTACTTGCTTTTGAGTAGGAGAAACTCAGAATCAGAAGAGCACAGTTGGATTTAGATAGGGAAGCCCTGGAGCTCCAGAGAGCTTCTAAAAATTTGGGACTAGAGTCCCATGGTGGCAGCATCAGTGTCCCTAGCGTTAGAGAACATACTCATGACCACAGGAACCTGAGAAAGATTGTCCCTCCCTACCATACTGGGGAAGACATCCACAAATGGATAACTGCACTTGAGAGGGCCTGTAAAGTACAGAGGGTCCCTGAGGAGCAGTGGGCAGCAATCTTGTGGCTCTCCTTTGTAGACAAAGGTAGAGACAAGCTCCTCGCAGTAAGAGAAGATGATGCTGATAAATACAAAGTCCTGAAGAGTGCTCTGATTGAAGGGTTTAGCTTAACCACTGAACAATACAGGATTAGGTTCAGAGATAACCAAAAGGCACAGACTCAGGGCTGAGTTGACTTTGTAAATGGTGCTTCTAAGGTTCTGGACGGCTGGTTACTTGGCAGTAAGGTGTGTGATTTTAAAGGATTGTACAGATTAATTATGAGGGAGCAGATCCTTAATAAATGTCAAAATCAGCCATTGCATCAGTACCTGGTGGACTCTGATCTGCCCTCTCCCCAAGAATTGGCCCATAAGGCAGACATGTGGGTCAGAACCAGGGTGAGGCAGAAGGTTCAGAACCAAGGTGGCTCTAAGAAGCAATATTTTAAGAACTTTGACAAGGGTGGGGAAAAGGGTAAAGAGCACAAGCCTTCTCAAGGTCCCCAAAGATCTGCATCTGGTGGGGAGTCCCAATTTAACAAAGGAAAAGGCCAAATGAAACCATGGTGTAAAATCTGTAAATAGAAAACCCATTGGACTAGTGATTGTTCAAAGTCCAAAGACTCAACTCCAGCCACCATTGCCCCTAAGGCAACTATTTCCCCTAATTCAGCTCCAAGTGGTGGTACTCAGAATAAGGGTGTAGTAGGGTTAACCCTGGGTCCTGAGATGGACTCTGTCCTAGTCAGAGTTCCAATGCAGGCTGTACTGATCTGTGGTGGATGCATGGATATGTCCTCCTTTGTCAGTCTCAGTAATCTGAGCAAATACAGACAGCAGCCTTTGATTAATGGAAAAGAGGCTTCGGCATACAGGGACACCGGGCCAAGTTTCACAATGGTGACCCAAGACCATGTGACTCCTGAGCATATCATACTTGGTGAAATGTACCAAGTGACAAATGCTAGCAATGTCAGGACTGACCATTCCTTGGAAGTTGTTAATTTCTTCTGGTGAGGGGTAACTGGCCTTAAAAAGGTTGTGGTAAGTGCAGACCGCCCTGTAGAATGCTTGCTTGGCAATGATTTAGAGACTTCAGCTTGGGCTGAAGTGGAGCTCAGGACCCATGCAGAAATGTTAGAAATCCCTGTACATGTGTTTGTAGTGACCAGGTCACAGGCCAAACTGTCTAAAACTGAACAGGCCCTGGATTCTGGAAGAATGGACCAGGTGCCTTCCAAGAAGTGGAGCAGTATGGTTAAGGCAGTGCCTTTCCCCCTGACTCAGAGTACAGATCAGTCTCTTGAGGGAGATGATCTTAGTCATGAAGAAGGAACTGCCCCAGATGAGCTTGAGCCTGATCACTTTGAGTTATACTTAACACTAGCCCATGATATTCCCTTAGCAGGTCACCTGGGCCAAAACAAGACTTGGGACAGGATTGTCCCTCACTTTCATTGGCCCCATATGTCTGAAGACACCAAGGAGTTTTGTCGCTCCTTTGTTACCTGACAAGCCAGTGGTAAGGCAGGTGGTAAAACAAAGGCCCCCCTGATACCACTACCTGTGCTGTGGGTTCACTTTGAAAGAGTGGGGATTGACATAGTTGGTCCCATGGCTCTTCAGACAGCCTCTGGCAACAGATTTATCCTGGTGATGGTGGACCATGCTACTAGGTGCCCAGAAGCTATTCCACTTTGGACCACCACAGCTCCTGTGGTGGCAAGAGCCCTCCTGTGAGTATTTTCCAGAGTGGGTTTCCCTTAGGAGGTAGTATCAGAGAGGGGGACAAACATTATGTCTAGTTACTTGACTGCTATGAGGAAGAAGTGTGGAGTGAATTACAAATTCACCACACCCTATCTCACACATTGCAATGGTTTAGTTGAGAGATTCAACAAAACCTTAAAGGACGTGATCAAAGGTCTCCCAGAAAAGCTTAGGCGCAGATGGGACATCCTTTTGCCCTGCCTTCTGTTTGCCTACAGGGAGTTTCCTCAAAAGGGGGTTGGTTACAGCTCTTTTGAACTTCTGTTTGGACATCCTGTTAGGGGTCCATTTTGTCTAGTGAAGGAGGGATGGGAGTTACCTCTCTAACCTCCCAAACAGGATATTGTGGACTTGGTCTCCGCTCCAGGATGGCAGAGTATTTGAAGAAGGCAACTAAAAACCTTGAGGCCAGTCAGGAATTACAAAAAGCCTGGCACGGCAAAAGGATGTGCTGACTATATACCACCTAGGACAGAAAGGGTGGGTGTTGGAGCCTGTGGCCCCAGCAGCCCTCCAGGACAGGAGTGGCCCCCATATAATTGTTGAGCAGAAGGGAGAGGGGACATACTTGGTAGACCTAGGAACTTCCAGGAGTTCCCATAGGGTGCTTCATGTCAACAGACTGAAACCATATGTTGACAGGGCAGACATGGGATTGCACATGGCTACTGATGAGGGACAGGAGGAAGAGAGTGACCCTCTCCCAGACCTGCTCTCACAGAACCCTGATGATGGGTCAGTAGATGGTGTAGCCTTGGTAGGCAGCCTAACTGATCAGCAACAAGCTGATTGTAGACAGGTGCACAATTAGTACAGACATATGTTCTCTCTGACTCCAAGTCCGACTACCTGGTGCATTCATGAAGTGGACACTGGGGACAGTCTGCCTGTGAAAAATAAGATTTACAGGCAACCTGACCATGTCAGGGACTGTATTAGGACAGAAGTCCAGAAGATAATGATTTGGGAGTTATTGAACCCTCAGAGAGCCCTTGGACTAGTCCTGGTACCTAAACCTCACACCCAGGGTGGTAAGAGAGAGATAGGGTTGTGTGTTGACTACAGGGGTCTCAATGCAGTCACTAGGACTGATGTCCATCCAATACCCAGAGCAGATGAGCTCATAGACACTTTAACCTCAGCCAAGTTTCTGAGCACATTTGATCTAACAGCTAGCGACTGGCAGATCTGACTAGCTGATGATGCAAAGGCCAAGACAGCATTTTCTACCCCTAGTGGGCACTACCAATTTCTGGTGATGCCCTTTGGTTTGAAGAATGCACCTGTCACTTTTCAAAGGTTGGTGAATAAAGTCCTAGCAGGCCTGGAATACTATTGTTCAGCATATCTATATGATATTGCTGTCTTTAGCTCCAGCTGGGAGGATCACCTGGTCCACCTGAGAAATGTTTTGGAGGCCCTGCAGAGAGCAGGCCTAACTATCAAGGCTAGTAAGTGCCAGATAGGGCAGAGTCAGGTTGTATACCTGGGCCACCTTGTGGGTGGAAGCCAGGTTCAACCATTACAGAGCAAAATCCAGACCATCATGGACTGGGTTGCTCAAACTACCCACACTCAGGCCAGGCTTTCTTGGGCCTGACTGGGTACTAGAGAAGATTTGTCAAGGGGTATGGATCCATTGTCACTTCCCTGAATGACTTAACTCCCAAGAGAATGCCAAAGAAAGTTCAGTGGACAGTTAGCTGTCAAAAGGCATTTGATGACCTGAAGCAGGCCATGTGCACTGCTCCTATTCTGCAAAGTCCTAATTACTCCAAAGAATTCATTGTCCAAACAGATGCCTCCGAGTTGGGGGTAGGGGCTGTGTTATCACAATTGAATAATAATGGTCAGGACCAGTCAGTAGCTTTTATTAGCAGAAGGCTGACCCCCAGAGAGAAACGTTGATCAGCTATTGAGAGGGAGACCTTTGCTGTGGTTTGGGCTGTGAAGAAGCTGAGGCCATACTTGTTTGGCACTCACTTCACTGTTCAGAAAGACCATTGGCCCCTCTTATGGGTAAAAAAGATGAAGGGTGAAAACCCCAAACTTTTGAGGTGGTCCATTTCACTACAGGGGATGGACTATACAGTGGAACAAAGACCTGGTAGTAACCATGCCAATGCAGATGGACTCTCCAGATATTTCCACTTAGAATATGAAGACTCAACTGGTCAAGGTTAGTTTAATGTCCCTGCTTGGTGGGGGTGGGGGGGTTGTGTAGGAGAGAGAGTAGGATCTGCTTCTTATAGTTACCCCCACTTTTTGCTGTTGTTTCCCTGTTTTTCGACTTTAGTGGAGAAGTGTGGCTCAATGGTTAGAGCGGCAGACCCTGATGCAGAGCTCTGGCCCGGGACCAGGGTTCGATTCCCGCCTCGGCGGGTCTCGGGCTCAAAATTCCTCTGACCTGATATTCTCGCCTCGGTGCCTATTCGAATCATGGGTCCCACGCTGCAACTCTGGGAAATAGCTTGCTTAATCTCCACAACGGCCCCAACAGCGCTGGGATGCCTGGTTTCACCATGGGGGTGCCCAGGAGTGGACACTTCACAAGGAAAGCCAGGAAGGGTTCCTTAGCGGTATGAGTACAAGCACCGGGAGACCCGGTCCGCGTAGCTGCGTGCTATACAAGTACAAAAACAACAACAACAACAACTTAGTCTGGCTGGGGCCTGGTTCTCCAGGACCCCAGCCTAGCTTCTTCCTCTCTAAAATGATTCCAAGCACTTTAGGTACACTCCAGTTTTGTTACTGCGGTACCCGTATAAGTCCCTAGTATATGGTACACCATGTACCCAGGGCATAGGTACTCCAGTGGCCTACCAGGGGCTAAAGCATGCATTATGCCACCCCTGGGAAGCATTCCAAAATGACACCACAGGTTTGCTACTGCAGCCTGTGTAAGGTGGTGCATGCACCCCTTCTATAGATATAGGTTCCATATATCTACCTTATATCACTACACATATAAACCTATCAGTCACCCCTATGGCAGGCCTTATCAATCCTGAAGGCAGAGTGCTGGGTTTTGTGAGAGTGCCCATGCATGAGCAGGGCCCCTCTGCAGCCTTCGGAATCTATTCTCTGGGATTTTTCTGTGATGCAGCCACACCATATACTCTTAAGTGTATTTTAACCTTGCTGTAAAAGCTAACTTTGTAATGGCTGCAAGGAAACATGTCATGTCAAGCACTTTGGAATCATACCCCCCCAACCCACGCCAGTCCTGGCAGCGGGGGTATGATTCCACCCTTCTGGAGGGAGAGACATGTACACAACGGTACACCTGGTAGCAGTTTAAAAGAATCTTACAAAAACAGATTATACCTCGGCACTCTAGGATTTTTGTTTATGCAGTTTTGCAGTTGAATCAATATATCTATGTATGATGGTCAAGATAATCATACAATAAAAGTTTTGCTCATACATGAAAAAACATCATACTCATTACTCCAAAGAGAGAGAAGAGAACATCTTGAGATTTGAACACTTGTCTTGTTCTATTTAATTTTTTTTGTTTCAATTTCCAAATTCTATGGGACATCAAAGAACTCTGGGCATTCAGCTCCAAGAGATCCAACAGACAGAACATAAGATGTTAATAATGCATTCAGTACATTAGACGCGACATTCACATTTAAATGCACAATTGGCTAGAAATTATAGCACTACAGAAAGACAAGAAGTAACGGCCACGTTGGGGGTCCTAATCCTAGGGCGTTCCAGGTAGTGATGTTCAAAGAACAGCCGATGACAGCCGACACGTGTTTTGTTACTTGTAATGTAAATTTCTCAAGGCTGCAGAGACAAATAAATAACATGTAGTGCTCATCATGCATTTATTCCTTTAGGTGTGATACACAGGATTTATGTTATGATGTTCCATCTAACAAGAACGAAGTAGCATGCAGTGATGTTCTCTTAAAGTGTCCAGGGAGGAAAAACTGATATATAAAAAGGCCATGAACTTATCAAAAGTATCACCCATTGTGAAATATTACCAGTCAAGGAGAGTGTCCAGAAGAAGAGCAGGAAGAAAAATAGGATTTTTAATTCTTAGATCCCATGCATAAGTAAGCATGCTAACAAGGTGAAGCAAGTTTTATAAGAGAAGGATATAGTATATCTACCTCACTCTTGTGTAAAAAGTCGAAATTAATACGATAATAGACCACGTGAATGTATTCCTGTCCATGTAGACGTTGCTGTAAGTTAAGAACTGAGAGAGAATTTTTTTTAAATATATATATTATATATATGTGCTCATGTGTATGATGTCCAAGCGATTTGAAAATTCCAGCAAAAAAGTCTAATCAATACCTAAAAATGGATATTTAGACTAGTTGACCGGCTAACATTTTTAATATGTATGTAATGTATTTTTTATATTGTGCTTTTATGGGTACTGTGGTACCCGAATAAAGATTGACTGACTGACTGACTGACTGACTGGATACCTTGCTCTGTAATCTCATAAACAGATTACTAGAGAGTGTTTAGAAATAAATAAATATATTTTATATATATACCTTGTGTGTTTCTCTTTTTATTTAGACATTCAAGAGGTTATAATCTGGTAAACCAAGCTGCTTTACACTCCTTCAAGACTTAGCCTGAAGGCTGCTCTCCACAGCTACCACTAGGATAGCTTTCAATGAAGGTTTTCTTTAAGGGTTGTTTGGACTGGTGCAAGGTGCCCACTAGAATAGTGGACAGCATATGCCAGGCCAAATTCTCACAGTCCCTTCCGCTAAAGTGGTGGATAACTGTGTGGTAGTTTGCCTACTCGCAGTAACAGTCATGAACCGCCTGAACTGTATGGATGAAGTGGAATTATCAACAAAAGTAGCTCAGGTACTTGTCAACTGCTTGCTTTGCCACTGCATTCCAGCAGCAATGTATTTACGCGCACTTACCGAGGCTGTGGTCTGGACTCATTCACATTGCTATGGTGACCACAATAGTATGTTCTGTGATATTGTTCCCACAACCTGCGTAGCTTTGAAAAGAAATTCAAATCTGCTCTGCCAGACCCAGATTCTCTGGAACATGTCTCGAGGACTGGGCTGTAACGTCAGTGACTCACAGTGACAAAAAGCTCTTGTTCCATAAAACATAACATCAAGCACTGCCAGGCGCAGCCCGTCTCATGTAGCTCCAGTGGAGCCCTCTGTTTCTTCCTGGGCCACAGTTGTCATTAGTCCTGGTGGCAGGTACATTCTTTGGAATGGGTTCATTTGTACTTATTTTACCCTACGCCATGGCAAAAGCAGGGTGTGTGTGTATGTGTGTGTGTGTGTGTCATCATGCGTGTCACAGCGAAGCATAGCATGTTTGCAGCCGGTGAGACTGAGCAATCAAATAGCTCTCTCTGGGCCCAAACCCCGGACCTATTGATTTCACCAGCCCAATAGTGCTGAAAGTCAACAGGGGGTGACCCTCCTGATCCTCCTGCCCATTGAACTAGGTGATGTGGGTGAGCTGGACACACTCAAGCGCACTAAAGACCCCCTAGCACCAGCCAGCTTGAGAGTTTACCCTCCAATTAGACAGACACAGCAACGCAAGCCGTTCTGCCTAGCCCTGAGTAAACTACTGGATGCCCACCTGCAGCAGAAAAGTGGCACCCCTGGTCACTACAATCAGCAGTAAGCCTGCTCCTCATCAACTACAATCAGCAGTAAGCCTGCTTCTCGTCAGCTACAATCAGCACTAAGCCTGCTCCTCGTCAGCTACAATCAGCAGTAAGTCTGCTCCTCGTCAACTACAATCAACAGTAAGCCTGCTCCTCATCAACTACAATCAGCAGTAAGCCTGCTCCTCGTCAGCTACAATCAGCAGTAAGCCTGCTCCTCATCAACTACAATCAGCAGTAGTTCTGCTCCTCTTCAGCTACAATCAGCAGTAAACCTGCTCCTCGTCAGCTACAATCAACAGTAAGCCTGCTCCTTGTCAGCTACAATCAGCAGTAAGCCTGCTCCTCATCAACTACAATCAACAGTAAGCCTGCTCCTCATCAACTACAATCAACAGTAAGCCTGCTCCTCGTCAGCTACAATCAGCAGTAAGCCTGCTCCTCGTCAGCTACAATCAGCAGTAAGCCTGCTCCTCATCAACTACAATCAACAGTAACCCTGCTCCTCGTCAACTACAATCAACAGTAAGCTTGCTCCTCATCAATCACAATCAGGAGTAAGCCTGCTCCTTGTCAGCTACAATCAGCAGTAAGCCTGTTCCTCGTCAACTACAATCAACAGTAAGCCTGCTCCTCGTCAACTACAATCAACAGTAAGCCTGCTCCTCGTCAGATACAATCATCAGTAAGCCTGCTCCTCGTCAACTACAATCAACAGTAAGCCTGCTCCTCATCAACTACAATCAACAGTAAGCCTTCTCCTCGTCAGCTACAATCAGCAGTAGTCTGCTCCTGGTCAACTACAATCAGCAGTAAGCCTGCTCCTCGTCAACTACAATCAGCAGTAAGCCTGCTCCTCGTCAGCTACAATCAGCACTAAGCCTGCTCCTCGTCAGCTAAAATCAGCAGTAAGTCGGCTCCTAGTCAACTACAATCAACAGTAAGCCTGCTCCTCGTCAACTACAATCAGCAGTAAACCTGCTCATCGTCAGCTACAATCAGCAGTAAGTCTGCTCCTGGTCAACTACAATCAACAGTAAGCCTGCTCCTCGTCAACTACAATCAGCAGTAAGCCTGATCCTCATCAACTACAATCAGCAGTAAGCCTGCTCCTCGTCAGCTACAATCAGCGGTAAGCCTGCTCCTCGTCAACTACAATCAACAGTAAGCCTGCTATTCGTCAACTACAATCAGAAGTAAGCCTGCTCCTCATCAATCACAATCAGCAGTAAGTCTGCTCCTCATCAACTACAATTAACAGTAAGCCCGCTCCTCGTCAACTACAATCAGCAGTAAACCTGCTCATCGTCAGCTACAATCAGCAGTAAGTCTGCTCCTGGTCAACTACAATCAACAGTAAGCCTGCTCCTCGTCAACTACAATCAGCAGTAAGCTGCTCCTCATCAACTACAATCAGCAGTAAGCCTGCTCCTCATCAGCTACAATCAGCGGTAAGCCTGCTCCTCATCAACTACAATCAACAGTAAGCCTGCTCCTTATTAACTACAATCAACAGTAAGCCTGCTATTCGTCAACTACAATCAGCAGTAAGCCTGCTCCTCATCAATCACAATCAGCAGTAAGTATGCTCCTCATCAACTACAATTAACAGTAAGCCTGCTCCTCGTCAGCTACAATCAACAGTAAGCCTGCTCCTCGTCAGCTACAATCAGCAGTAAGCCTGCTCCTCGTCAACTACAATCAACAGTAAGCCTGCTCCTCATCAACTACAATCAACAGTAAGCCTGCTCCTCGTCAACTACAATCAGCAGTAAGCCTGGTCCTCGTCAGCTACAATCAGCACTAAGCCTGCTCCTCGTCAGCTACAATCAGCAGTAAGTCTGCTCCTGGTCAACTACAATCAACAGTAAGCCTGCTCCTCGTCAACTACAATCAGCAGTAAACCTGCTCACCGTCAGCTACAATCAGCAGTAAGTCTGCTCCTGGTCAACTACAATCAACAGTAAGCTTGCTGCTCGTCAACTACAATCAGCAGTAAGCCTGCTCCTCATCAACTACAATCAGCAGTAAGCCTGCTCCTCGTCAGCTACAATCAGCAGTAAGTCTGCTTCTCGTCAGCTACAATCAGCACTAAGCCTGCTCCTCGTCAGCCACAATCAGCAGTAAGTCTGCTCCTGGTCAACTACAATCAACAGTAAGCCTGCTCCTAGTCAACTACAATCAGCAGTAAACCTGCTCATCGTCAGCTACAATCAGCAGTAAGTCTGCTCCTGGTCAACTACAATCAACAGTAAGCCTGCTCCTCGTCAACTACAATCAGCAGTAAGCCTGCTCCTCATCAACTACAATCAGCAGTAAGCCTGCTCCTCGTCAGCTACAATCAGCGGTAAGCCTGCTCCTCGTCAACTACAATCAACAGTAAGCCTGCTATTCGTCAACTACAATCAGCAGTACGCCTGCTCCTCATCAATCACAATCAGCAGTAAGCCTGCTCCTCGTCAGCTACAATCAGCAGTAAGCCTGCTTCTCGTCAGCTACAATCAGCACTAAGCCTGCTCCTCGTCAGCTACAATCAGCAGTAAGTCTGCTCCTGGTCAACTACAATCAACAGTAAGCCTGCTCCTCGTCAACTACAATCAGCAGTAAACCTGCTCATCGTCAGCTACAATCAGCAGTAAGCCTGCTCCTCATCAACTACAATCAGCAGTAAGCCTGCTCCTCGTCAACTACAATCAGCAGGAAGCCTGCTCCTCATCAATCACAATCAGAAGTAAGCCTGCTCCTTATTAACTACAATCAGCAGTAAGTCTGCTCCTCTTCAGCTACAATCAGCAGTAAGCCTGCTCCTCGTCAGCTACAATCAACAGTAAGCCTGCTCCTCGTCTGCTACAATCAGCAGTAAGCCTGCTCCTCGTCAACTACAATCAACAGTAAGCCTGCTCCTCATCAACTACAATCAACAGTAAGCCTGCTCCTCGTCAGCTACAATCAGCAGTAAGCCTGCTCCTCGTCAGCTACAATCAGCAGTAAGCCTGCTCCTGGTCAACTACAATCAACAGTAACCCTGCTCCTCGTCAACTACAATCAGCAGTAAGTCTGCTCCTGGTCAACTAAAATCAGCAGTAAGCCTGCTCCTCGTCAACTACAATCAGCAGTAAGCCTGCTCCTCGTCAGCTACAATCAGCAGTAAGCCTGCTCCTCGTCAGCTACAATCAGCAGTAAGTCTGCTCCTGGTCAACTACAATCAACAGTAAGCCTGCTCCTCGTCAACTACAATCAGCAGTAAACCTGCTCATCGTCAGCTACAATCAGCAGTAAGCCTGCTCCTCATCAACTACAATCAGCAGTAGTTCTGCTCCTCTTCAGCTACAATCAGCAGTAAACCTGCTCCTCGTCAGCTACAATCAACAGTAAGCCTGCTCCTTGTCAGCTACAATCAGCAGTAAGCCTGCTCCTCATCAACTACAATCAACAGTAAGCCTGCTCCTCATCAACTACAATCAACAGTAAGCCTGCTCCTCATCAGCTACAATCAGCAGTAAGCCTGCTCCTCGTCAGCTACAATCAGCAGTAAGCCTGCTCCTCATCAACTACAATCAACAGTAACCCTGCTCCTCGTCAACTACAATCAACAGTAAGCCTGCTCCTCATCAATCACAATCAGGAGTAAGCCTGCTCCTTGTCAGCTACAATCAGCAGTAAGCCTGTTCCTCGTCAACTACAATCAACAGTAAGCCTGCTCCTCGTCAACTACAATCAACAGTAAGCCTGCTCCTCGTCAGATACAATCATCAGTAAGCCTGCTCCTCGTCAACTACAATCAACAGTAAGCCTGCTCCTCATCAACTACAATCAACAGTAAGCCTTCTCCTCGTCAGCTACAATCAGCAGTAGTCTGCTCCTGGTCAACTACAATCAGCAGTAAGCCTGCTCCTCGTCAACTACAATCAGCAGTAAGCCTGCTCCTCGTCAGCTACAATCAGCACTAAGCCTGCTCCTCGTCAGCTACAATCAGCAGTAAGTCGGCTCCTAGTCAACTACAATCAACAGTAAGCCTGCTCCTCGTCAACTACAATCAGCAGTAAACCTGCTCATCGTCAGCTACAATCAGCAGTAAGTCTGCTCCTGGTCAACTACAATCAACAGTAAGCCTGCTCCTCGTCAACTACAATCAGCAGTAAGCCTGATCCTCATCAACTACAATCAGCAGTAAGCCTGCTCCTCGTCAGCTACAATCAGCGGTAAGCCTGCTCCTCGTCAACTACAATCAACAGTAAGCCTGCTATTCGTCAACTACAATCAGAAGTAAGCCTGCTCCTCATCAATCACAATCAGCAGTAAGTCTGCTCCTCATCAACTACAATTAACAGTAAGCCCGCTCCTCGTCAACTACAATCAGCAGTAAACCTGCTCATCGTCAGCTACAATCAGCAGTAAGTCTGCTCCTGGTCAACTACAATCAACAGTAAGCCTGCTCCTCGTCAACTACAATCAGCAGTAAGCCTGCTCCTCATCAACTACAATCAGCAGTAAGCCTGCTCCTCATCAGCTACAATCAGCGGTAAGCCTGCTCCTCGTCAACTACAATCAACAGTAAGCCTGCTATTCGTCAACTACAATCAGCAGTAAGCCTGCTCCTCATCAATCACAATCAGCAGTAAGTCTGCTCCTCATCAACTACAATTAACAGTAAGCCTGCTCCTCGTCAGCTACAATCAACAGTAAGCCTGCTCCTCGTCAGCTACAATCAGCAGTAAGCCTGCTCCTCGTCAACTACAATCAACAGTAAGCCTGCTCCTCATCAACTACAATCAACAGTAAGCCTGCTCCTCGTCAACTACAATCAGCAGTAAGCCTGGTCCTCGTCAGCTACAATCAGCACTAAGCCTGCTCCTTGTCAGCTACAATCAGCAGTAAGTCTGCTCCTGGTCAACTACAATCAACAGTAAGCCTGCTCCTCGTCAACTACAATCAGCAGTAAACCTGCTCACCGTCAGCTACAATCAGCGGTAAGTCTGCTCCTGGTCAACTACAATCATCAGTAAGCCTGCTGCTCGTCAACTACAATCAGCAGTAAGCCTGCTCCTCATCAACTACAATCAGCAGTAAGCCTGCTCCTCGTCAGCTACAATCAGCAGTAAGTCTGCTTCTCGTCAGCTACAATCAGCACTAAGCCTGCTCCTCGTCAGCCACAATCAGCAGTAAGTCTGCTCCTGGTCAACTACAATCAACAGTAAGCCTGCTCCTAGTCAACTACAATCAGCAGTAAACCTGCTCATCGTCAGCTACAATCAGCAGTAAGTCTGCTCCTGGTCAACTACAATCAACAGTAAGCCTGCTCCTCATCAACTACAATCAGCAGTAAGCCTGCTCCTCATCAACTACAATCAGCAGTAAGCCTGCTCCTCGTCAGCTACAATCAGCGGTAAGCCTGCTCCTCGTCAACTACAATCAACAGTAAGCCTGCTATTCATCAACTACAATCAGCAGTACGCCTGCTCCTCATCAATCACAATCAGCAGTAAGTCTGCTCCTCATCAACTACAATTAACAGTAAGCCTGCTCCTCGTCAACTACAATCAGCAGTAAACCTGCTCATCGTCAGCTACAATCAGCATTAAGTCTGCTCCTGGTCAACTACAATCAACAGTAAGCCTGCTCCTCGTCAACTACAATCAGCAGTAAGCCTGCTCCTCATCAACTTCAATCAGCAGTAAGCCTGCTCCTCGTCAGCTACAATCAGCGGTAAGCCTGCTCCTCGTCAACTACAATCAACAGTAAGCCTGCTATTCGTCAACTACAATCAGCAGTAAGCCTGCTCCTCATCAATCACAATCAGCAGTAAGTCTGCTCCTCATCAACTACAATTAACAGTAAGCCTGCTCCTCGTCAGCTACAATCAACAGTAAGCCTGCTCCTCGTCAGCTACAATCAGCAGTAAGCCTGCTCCTCGTCAACTACAATCAACAGTAAGCCTGCCTCTCATCAACTACAATCAACAGTAAGCCTGCTCCTTGTCAGCTACAATCAACAGTAAGTCTGCTCCTCTTCAGCTACAATCAGCAGTAAGCCTGCTCCTCGTCAACTACAATCAACAGTAAGCCTGCTGCTCATCAACTACAATCAACAGTAAGCCTGCTCACAGTAAGCCTGCTCCTCGTCAGCTACAATCAGCAGTAAGCCTGCTCCTCGTCAGCTACAATCAGCAGTAAGCCTGCTCACGTCAACTACAATCAACAGTAACCCTGCTCCTCGTCAACTACAATCAGCAGTAAGCCTGGTCCTCGTCAACTACAATCAACAGTAAGCCTGCTCCTCATCAACTACAATCAACAGTAAGCCTGCTCCTCGTCAGCTACAATCAGCAGTAAGCCTGCTTCTCGTCAGCTACAATCAGCAGTAAGCCTGCTCCTCGTCAACTACAATCAACAGTAACCCTGCTCCTCGTCAACTACAATCAGCAGTAAGCCTGCTCCTCATCAATCACAATCAGCAGTAAGCCTGCTCCTCGTCAGCTACAATCAGCAGTAAGCCTGCTCCTCGTCAACTACAATCAACAGTAAACCTGCTCCTCGTCAACTACAATCAACAGTAAGCCTGCTCCTCGTCAGCTACAATCATCAGTAAGCCTGCTTCTCGTCAACTACAATCAACAGTAAGCCTGCTCCTCATCAACTACAATCAACAGTAAGCCTGCTCCTCGTCAGCTACAATCAGCAGTAAGTCTGCTCCTGGTCAACTACAATCAGCAGTAAGCCTGCTCCTCGTCAACTACAATCAGCAGTAAGCCTGCTCCTCGTCAGCTACAATCAGCAGTAAGCCTGCTTCTCATCAGCTACAATCAGCACAAGCCTGCTCCTCGTCAGCTACAATCAGCAGTAAGCCTGCTCCTCGTCAACTACAATCAACAGTAAACCTGCTCCTCGTCAACTACAATCAACAGTAAGCCTGCTCCTCGTCAGCTACAATCATCAGTAAGTCTGCTCCTGGTCAACTAAAATCAACAGTAAATCTGCTCCTCGTCAACTACAATCAGCAGTAAACCTGCTCATCGTCAGCTACAATTAGCAGTAAGTCTGCTCCTGGTCCACTACAATCAACAGTAAGCCTGTTCCTCATCAACTACAATCAGCAGTAAGCCTACTCCTCGTCAGCTACAATCAGCAGTAAGCCTGCTCCTCGTCAGCTACAATCAGCAGTAAGCCTGCTCCTCGTCAACTACAATCAACATTAAGCCTGCTATTCGTCAACTACAATCAGCAGTAAACCTGCTCATCGTCAGCTACAATCAACAGTAAGTCTGCTCCTCGTCAACTACAATCAACAGTAAGCCTGCTCCTTGTCAACTACAATCAGCAGTAAGTCTGCTCCTCTTCAGCTACAATCAGCAGTAAGCCTGCTCCTCGTCAACTACAATCAACAGTAAGCCTGCTCCTCGTCAGCTACAATCAGCAGTAAGCCTGCTCCTCGTCAGTTACAATCAGCAGTAAGCCTGCTCCTCGTCAACTACAATCAACAGTAACCCTGCTCCTCGTCAACTACAATCAGCAGTAAGCCTGCTCCTCGTCAACTACAATCAGCAGTAAGCCTGCTCCTCATCAACTACAATCAGCAGTAAGCCTGCTCCTCGTCAGCTACAATCAGCGGTAAGCCTGCTCCTCGTCAACTACAATAAACAGTAAGCCTGCTATTCGTCAACTACAATCAGCAGTAAGCCTGCTCCTCATCAATCACAATCAGCAGTAAGTCTGCTCCTCATCAACTACAATTAACAGTAAGCCTGCTCCTCGTCAGCTACAATCAACAGTAAGCCTGCTCCTCGTCAGCTACAATCAGCAGTAAGCCTGCTCCTCGTCAACTACAATCAACAGTAAGCCTGCTCCTCATCAACTACAATCAACAGTAAGCCTGCTCCTTGTCAGCTACAATCAACAGTAAGTCTGCTCCTCTTCAGCTACAATCAGCAGTAAGCCTGCTCCTCGTCAACTACAATCAACAGTAAGCCTGCTCCTCATCAACTACAATCAACAGTAAGCCTGCTCCTCGTCAGCTACAATCAGCAGTAAGCCTGCTCCTCGTCAGCTACAATCAGCAGTAAGCCTGCTCCTCGTCAACTACAATCAACAGTAACCCTGCTCCTCGTCAACTACAATCAGCAGTAAGCCTGCTCCTCGTCAACTACAATCAACAGTAAGCCTGCTCCTCATCAACTACAATCAACAGTAAGCCTGCTCCTCGTCAGCTACAATCAGCAGTAAGCCTGCTTCTCGTCAGCAACAATCAGCAGTAAGCCTGCTCCTCGTCAACTTCAATCAACAGTAACCCTGCTCCTCGTCAACTACAATCAGCAGTAAGCCTGCTCCTCATCAATCACAATCAGCAGTAAGCCTGCTCCTCGTCAGCTACAATCAGCAGTAAGCCTGCTCCTCGTCAACTACAATCAACAGTAAACCTGCTCCTCGTCAAATACAATCAACAGTAAGCCTGCTCCTCGTCAGCTACAATCATCAGTAAGCCTGCTCCTCGTCAGCTACAATCAGCAGTAAGTCTGCTCCTGGTCAACTACAATCAGCAGTAAGCCTGCTCCTCGTCAACTACAATCAGCAGTAAGCCTGCTCCTCGTCAGCTACAATCAGCAGTAAGCCTGCTTCTCGTCAGCTACAATCAGCACTAAGCCTGCTCCTCCTCAGCTACAATCAGCAGTAAGTCTGCTCCTGGTCAACTACAATCAACAGTAAGCCTGCTCCTCGTCAACTACAATCAGCAGTAAACCTGCTCATCGTCAGCTACAATCAGCAGTAAGTCTGCTCCTGGTCAACTACAATCAACAGTAAGCCTGCTCCTCATCAACTACAATCAGCAGTAAGCCTGCTCCTCATCAGCTACAATCAGCAGTAAGCCTGCTCCTCGTCAGCTACAATCAGCAGTAAGTCTGCTCCTGGTCAACTACAATCAGCAGTAAGCCTGCTCCTCGTCAACTACAATCAGCAGTAAGCCTGCTCCTTGTCAGCTACAATCAGCAGTAAGCCTGCTTCTCGTCAGCTACAATCAGCACTAAGCCTGCTCCTCGTCAGCTACAATCAGCAGTAAGTCTGCTCCTGGTCAACTACAATCAACAGTAAGCCTGCTCCTCGTCAACTACAATCAGCAGTAAACCTGCTCATCGTCAGCTACAATCAGCAGTAAGTCTGCTCCTGGTCAACTACAATCAACAGTAAGCCTGCTCCGCATCAACTACAATCAGCAGTAAGCCTGCTCCTCGTCAGCTACAATCAGCAGTAAGCCTGCTCTCTTCAGCTACAATCAGCAGTAAGCCTGCTCCTCGTCAACTACAATCAACATTAAGCCTGCTATTCGTCAACTACAATCAGCAGTAAACCTGCTCATCGTCAGCTACAATCAACAGTAAGTCTGCTCCTCGTCAACTACAATCAACAGTAAGCCTGCTCCTTGTCAACTACAATCAGCAGTAAGCCTGCTCCTCGTCAACTACAATCAGCAGTAAGCCTGCTCCTCGTCAGCTACAATCAGCAGTAAGCCAGCTCCTCATCAGCTACAATCAGCAGTAAGCCTGCTTCTCGTCAACTACAATCACCAGTAAGCCTGCTCCTGGTCAACTACACGGGTTTACCCAATAAGTCACTGGGATTACTAAGCTGTCTCCTTTAATGATTTATAGAAAGCGGACTCTGTCTATTGAAACGTCACTGTACAGTAATCGTCCCAGGTTAGTGATCTGATATCAGAGGTACGCTAGTGTTGGTTTCGTTACCTGCTAATTCTTTTATATTGTACTGAGGTGTGACCCTCTTGCCAATCCACATTTTGCCGGATCCCGACCCACGTGGCGGTTTCCCCATCGACCTAACGCCAAACTGCTTGATCCATGAGGTAAATATCGTTACGAACTGTATGCTGATAATTGCATATACCAGACATTGTTCCTTGATAGATAATTGGGTCATTCGCTTGACAGGCACACTAAAACCCGACTACTGTTGTCTTTTTCAGTAAAAACTTTAAGACACTATTACCAGTATAAGACCATTGCTCAGGTATTATAATGAACTATATATTCTGACACTGTTTACATTGATGCAGCAAACCACAATAATATCTGTGTGGTATTTATTCATTGATATTGTTTGCTTGTGTCGTTATTTTTATTGTGTGATATCTCACTTAATATTCCTTGGATTGCCTTTAACTTCCTTATAGTGCTCTTAGAGTGACTCCCTCTCTCTGACCCTGTGAAACATTTTTAGATATATGGATCAACTGGACCATTATTAATTTTGATAAAATAATTTTTTATGCAGATTTCTTGCCCCTTGTCCACCCTCGTCCTGATGAAGACCCTCGAGCAAGGTTCCATCGTACACCTGCATTGATTTGGGTCGAAACGTCGACACTTCCCTTCCTTGCTCAGCCTTTTTTGATATATCATTTATGATTCTGTTTTGATGAGGCATGAGTTTATTGGAGTAATTGTTTTATGAATTGTTATATTTAGTTTACCCTAACTAATCATTATCATATTTTTATTGAGGTCATAATGACCAGTGTTCTATCGTTTGTATAGTTTCCTCACTTCTCATTCACTACCTTCCCTTCCCAATCCCTCAGGGGTATTTATTGTGATGAATTGTTGATGTATTTTATGAATTTTGTTCTACTGTACACGTCGTGATTAAAAACAATGCTGTGATACTCTCTCTTTGAAGTCATTGAAGATAATATCTATCTATAGTACTTGGGACCCCTCTGTCTATATCACCTGGTCAACTACAATCAGCAGTAAGCCTGCTCCTCGTCAGCTACAATCAGCAGTAAGCCTGCTCCTCATCAACTACAGTCAGCAGTAAGCCTGCTCCTCGTCAGCTACAATCAGCAGTAAGCCTGCTCCTCGTCAGCTACAATCAGCAGTAAGCCCGCTCCTGGTCAACTACAATCAACAGTAAGCCTGCTCCTCGTCAACTACAATCAGCAGTAAGCCTGCTCCTCGTGAGCTAAAATCAGCAGTAAGCCTGCTCCTCGTCAGCTACAATCAGCAGTAAGCCTGCTCCTCATCATCTACAAACAGCAGTAAACAGTATTTCTTAATTGAAATGAGAGTACGATCATCTTAGAAAGGGGCAATAGCATAGGCTCTGAAGTAGTTTTAAGACAATTTAGCTTTTCGTTGCTTAACAGGTCATCATTTCTGGTCTTTATCTCTTTGCATGGGCCTAATTGCGTGGTTTTATTTGCGATAAGATGTCACTCTGAATGTCATTCATCTGGCGCTTCAATGTTACTCTTTAGTAAACAGAAATCATGGAAATGTCATACATAAGCAATCTGAAAACTTGGCAGCTATGGGACTGGCCTGCTGCCTGAGGCCTGCCTTGATGAGTGCAGGAGAAGTGGACCATCTCTTTGAACCCAGGACTACTGGGCCTTAAACCCTGCACCTGGCCTTTGCTGGAGTGAGTCCTAACCCTTAATCCTGCAACATTGGAAGTGGTGTTAAAGATGCTGCTCCAGCCTAACCCTAAAAGTTGGGACTTGGAAAAAAGTCCACCAAATACTTCCTGGCGAGCCAACAGGAGACCGGAACCTACCTTCCTGCCGATCCGCCCAATGTGCATCTCCTGTTGTCCTGAATTCACTGTAACTTCCACTATGTTCTCCTCCACAGCAGCAAATCCTGTTTAAAGCGACATCTGAGTGACAGTATCCGGCCTCATGGAGCTCTTTTTGGCTCCAGCTTACAGCTTTTTCCCGCTGAAGGTTTTCAACTTCCCAAAAAATATCTAAGTCTGCAGGTAAAAACTTCAAAGTGCTCGACGGCAACAGGCTCCCCATTGAAGAAGACAACCTCCTTGGACCTGAGATCTGGCTTTTTCTGCTCTGAGCATTTTCCCCTCATCGTCGATGGCTTCTTTGTCAGAGTTCCTCGGTGATAATGACTCCTTCTCAGCCACTGCCTGCCACTTTCCCCTGCTAAATCCTTGTAGTTTCTTCACAATTATTTCTAAGTCTAAAGATTGGCCGAGACCGTGCCAAATTCCCCTCATGTATTCGACCTGTACTCGCTCACAGCCGACCCTAACTTTGGACTTTGTCCCGGTCTCGCATGACAAGATACCCGTAGTTGGTGTTTAATCTTTTAGGTGGTATTTTAAACTGAAAACCTGAGACATTCATAACTCTGGTTTTACAGATTAGACTCATTATAACGTTGGTATATTTGTATTCATTAAAATATATCCTTTATCTAAATTGGTTTGAGATTTTTTTTGTTTTTTTCTGTTGTAGTTTCATTTTATCACTGTTTAAGTGCTGCATAAATATTTTACAGGTTATCTCTAAGATAAGCCTGACTGTTTTTGTGCCAAGATACCAGAGGGTTAAGCACAGAATGAGTGTCTTTTGTGGTTCACCCTGACAAGGAGTGTGTTTGTTGCTTTAATAGGGTGTCACCCACCTTAACCAATGACCCAATCTCTTACACTGCTCAGTAGCCCTTTTATCCTCTAGGTCTATCACCACACTGAGATCCCACTGAGAACTCAGATAAGGGGGCTCTTTGACCCTCAGACCCCCTCAGTCTCCCCTGTCGATTGATTTATCGATCGTTATCAGGAGCTCCACCCTGGTAATGTGGAGTGCCTTGTACTGTTTTGGAAAAAGTAATTCCACACCGGATTTGCTGAAACCTTGCAAGATTTCATCAAGTCTTGGTGGCCATCTTGGCCTGTGGTACTGAAAATTCTGGACCCGTGTCATAAACACCGTTGTATCATGACGATTTTGGTATCAGCAGACCGGTAATGAATTAAATACTATGCACAAGCATTTCCGTCATGTTCGAGTGACGAAATCACCTTGAAATGGGAGTTTTCGTCTTGAACCCTCGGGTTCTATTTTGTGAACGGCAGCCATTTTGTGATTGCCCTCACATAGCCAAATGACTAAAGCCAAAACTGAGTCCAAACGACACGTACACCTTTGCTGCCTCCTCTGTGACCCGGGCAAGCTGACTCCACTGCCCGAAGCCAAACCTGTCCGGCCAGTTCCTTTCCCAGTGGCCGAGCGAGATTAGCATTGAGGCACAACATATCATAAACCTTTCATCACACACAAACCATGCCTAATCTTAAACACACCTGTCCCTGTTTCTTGCTTTATGACTTGCTTTACGAGGAGGAGGTGCCCGATTTTATTGGGGGTCCGTCGATATCTGATGGAAATACTGGGCCTTGCTGGGTAATCAATTGCGGGCTGGACGAACTGAAATGTGGGCTTGTCATCATGACTCTGCTTTTTCTTTGTAGTAAAATATGTGAATGGTCAACCGTAAAATAAGGAATGTTTTGCCTGAAGCATATTATTTTGTATAAAAGGAGAAGTCTGGCTTTGTAAGATTGAGCAGTCTCCTGAGAACATACATGCTGTTGTACTTCTAGGATACCTGTTACTGGCTGCAGCCAATAAATACGATCTTTGATTTCACCAAGAAGACTCTGTGTTTCTGTAGTTTGAAACAGGAAGGACTCGAAGTCTTTGGGTGTTCTCCCTGGCACCGCTGGGTTCTTAAAAACCCGGTACTTCAGTTGGCGCCCAATGTGGGGCGGTATCAGCGGTACCGGTCCAAGCCAGAGGTTCGTGAGGAGCTTCGTGTGAAAATTCTGGAGGATGGCCAACCACTTCATCGACCCCTGTATGTCGACGTGGTCCGAAAGTCTTTGCTGCGAGGTTCCCCACGTCCCGACGGCTACGAAGGACTGCTGCCCTGACTATCGCCCTGTTTTGGACCCTTGATGATTGGTAGAGCGAAACGATAGACGAGTCTTCTGGTGACGTCATCGATACCTCAGTTAAGTAAAAGTGGAGCGTCTCCCAGTCCTTAGTTTGGTTCTTAGTTTTTGGTATCCTTCGGGATCGCTTTGTTTGGAACTTGCAAGTGCCAAAGCCGAAGGACTCGTGTATTCACGAGACTATCGTATTCGATAATCCTTTGAAGTTTGAAGCTAGACTAGAGACCGAAGATGCCTGGTCTTAGCAGACTTGGAAATTTGTTTTGTGTTGGTTGTAATAGGGATTCCCGGTTAGAGGACTCGTGTCCGGTTCCTCCGATTGGAACTCCGACTTATGACTTATATGTGAAACATGGCGTAGGCCCTATCGCATATAACGAAGTATGGATCCGATACACCAGAAAGGATGGTGTTTTAAAATGGCCCCAATATGGTAGCTTTGACACAGAGATTCTGGATAATCTAGAGGTTAAACTTTTTAAGAAGAAAGCCCGGCCGGCAATGTTTGACTCTTTTCGCATATGGCGCAAAGAAGCCAAACAGAGAGAAATTAAATTAGCGAAGAAAAATAAACGAGGTATGTCAATGGTACAAGCTGCTGTTGCATTTAGGGATAACGAAGAAGAGCAAGAAAGCGAACAGATGAAAAGAGTAAAGAAGTTAGCGGTAGATAAGTGCTACCCAGTTTTGCCGCGTAAAGAACAGGAAATGAGGAAAGATCTTGAGAAAGATCCTTTAATGTCACATATCTTGAGTTCACCACCCCCTTATGCACAAAATGCTATGGCACCACCGCCACCAGTTGTTGCCGTGCAACCTCCGGTTATTGTGCCACCTGTGATTCCTCCACAGCCAGCTCCTCTTCCGTTGGCTACTGTTCCTTTGGCGCAGCCTCCTCAGGGGCCGCCAACTTTGCCTCTTCCTTTGCCTGCTACTCCCACGCCTGTTTCAAACACTCCTTCTGCTCCGACTTTGGATTCTTCCACTATTGCTCCGTTTTCTCTTGTTTTTCCATCTTCTCCTTCTACTAGACAGCGAATGACTGCTGCTGTTTCTGGTTTATTTTCTCCTTTGTTGGGACAATTGAGTATGTCCCCTGCTACTGAGCGTAGACAGTCACGTAGTCAGTTGCTGAATATGGATGAGCGTACGATTTTGGATCACATGGCGCGTAAATGGATTATGTACGATACACAGTATGATCTAGAGAGCGTTATGCATGTTTTCCTTCAATGGGAAGCACCGAAGCAACGGTACGTTTTCGATACGATGTGTGCTTTTCTTGTTGAAAAATGGGACGAGGAAGTAGGGAAAGCTCCTGATAAGCTGTACAACATACGTTCCGAATTTGCGAAGGGAACTATTGTAAGTCCATCTGATGTTGAAAAAGCTGTCGCGATGTTGTTGTCCTTTAGGAGTGAATCTCCTTCTCAACAATTGTTCAGGCCTAATTCTTCAGTTGGGAGAAAGGCACGACAATATCCAATGAGAGAGGTTCCTCCTGTGTGGAAAGAAGAAGTAGCTGCTGGTCCAGGTAATGTTCCGCCACTTGTACCGGCTCATTTTCAGCGTGTTTGGGTGCATGTTCCGTGGAAACGCGCTGAAGTTTTAGCTATTAAGCAGTCTTTGCCTGACCCATGCAAAAATCCAGCAGGGTACTATAAAGAGTTGACTCAGACTGTGGGTTCGTGTATTATGAATTTGGCGGACATCAACATGTTGTTTAGCAATGTCGTTCCACAACCCATTTGGAGTAAGATTGGTCATACGGATCATGTGGTTGAATTAGGTGATACATGGGTTAATCTTAGAGATGCCGACAATAGGCAAGTAGGCGGTGCTAAGCCTGAGGATTTAATTACTGAACTTCCTGATAAGATTATTACGTATATGAAGACTTTAATGCCTGATTTGCATGTTAATTGGGACAAGTTGTCTGCGTGCAAACAGAAGAAAGATGAGACTGTGTCTGATTTTTTCACGCGGTTTGAAGAGATTTTTGTAGATCATAGTGGTCAGGATATGGCTACTGAGGGTGGTCAGAGATTGTTAGTTGACAAATTTGTACATAATTTGCTTCCCGAATTGTGTAATATGTTGAAGGATTCTGAAAGGGCTTGGGCTGTTTCCACGTCAGCACAGATTTTAGCTACTGCCCAGTACTACGAAAATAGGCGCAAAGATGAGTTAGAGAAAGCGGATAAAAAGACTAAGGAATTAAAAACTAAAGTTCTTCTACAACAAGCTTATCCACCCCGTAGTAATAATCAGCGCGATTATCAGCAGCCTCAGCAATATTCGAGAAACTCGCAAAGAAACGAGTCTTCTCAACAGCGTTTACCGTATGGACCCAATCAGTGTGCGTATTGTAAAGAGGAGGGCCATTTTAAGAATAGTTGTCCGGTTTTGTTGCAGCGTACGAATGGTGCTTCTGGTGTACGAGGTCGCGGTGTTCAACAAACGCCTAGAGGTAGGGGACGCGGTGCGTTCCCGCAAAACGCACGTTCGTTTCCGCCACAGAATTCAATGAATAGTTTTGACCAGCAGAATAACGCATCTGGTAGGACGACTCAGTACTATGCTGATGACTACTATGCAGAGGATGAGAATATGTAAGGTAATGATTGCTAGGACAGCCATGGACAAAGAGAGGGAGTTGTTTCAGTTCCAATAGATCAGAATGGACCTTATGTTGAGGTGATTACATCAGGTTTGTCAGAGCCCTTTCTGTTGGATACTGGTGCTACAAAGAGTTCTGTTATGCACTCAAAACTCCCTGGCGCACCTTTGTCTGGCGAAATGAATATTTCAGTAGGTTTTTCTTGTGCCCCGGTTAGGAACCCGATTTATAGTCCTATGTCTCTTTCTGTTGGACCTTGTGAATTGGAAGCACCCCTTATTCTTACAACAGGTTGTGGTGAGAACTTGTTGGGATTGGATCTGTTGAAAAGATTGTATGCGACTTTGTACTGTTCTCCTTCGGGAGTACAACTTACACTGGGCAAGAGAGTGGTTTCTCTAATGTATTTATCGAAGGATAAACTTCCGACAGAATTGTCTTCTCTTCCGGATATTCTTTGGGCTACTGGTCCTAATGATGTGGGTCTCTTCGAAATACCGCCATATGTTGTGACATTGAAAACCAATGTTAGAATGCCGCGCATTCCCCAATACAAGATCTCTAGCGAAGGCGAAAAGGCGTTGTTAGCGATCATTTATGATCGGATAGAAAAAGATGTAATTGAGGAAACTAGAGACAACGTTTGCAATAGTCCTGTTCTGCCTGTTTTGAAGCGTACTGATCCTTCCCAGCCACCTGTTTACAGGTTTGTGATTGATCTTAGAGAAGTGAATAAAATAGTTGTGCCACAGTTTCCAGTTGTCCCTGATATCACTGCCTTATTGACCATGATTCCAGCTTCAGCGACTTGGTTCTCGGTGATTGACTTGAAGAATGCTTTCTTCAGCATCCCGATTGCCGAGGAGAGCAGGGATATTTTCGGCTTCAGTTTAGGAGGGCGAAGCTTCCGCTTCAAACGCGCTCCTCAAGGCTACTGTGAAAGTCCATCAATATATAGTCAGGCTTTGAAAACACAGCTTAATACGATTGTTTTACCTGACGGTGCTACCCTTATTCAGTACGTCGACGATTTGCTTGTCACTGCAGATACTGAGGAGATTTGTAAAGAAGCCACCTTGTCGTTGTTGCGTCATTTGTGTGATCTGCATCACAAAGTGTCTCTCTCGAAGTTGCAATATTGTCGACAAGAAGTGACCTACTTAGGTCATCTCTTATCGAAGGAGGGAAGAAAACTGACCCCAGAAAGAATTCAGGCAATTGCAAAATTGAGTGTGCCAAGGACACAGAGAGAAGTACGTGCTTTCTTGGGCATTACATCATATTGTAGGTAATGGATACCAAATTTTTTCTTATTGGCCAAACCTTTGGTGGCATTAACTTGGAAAGATACACCGAATCCAATTCCGTGGTCTGAAGAGTGTCAGAAAAGTTTTTCCGAATTGCGTGATGCATTGTGTTCGGCTCCTGTGTTGGGTACCCCCGACTACAGTAAGCCCTTTACATTGTATGTCCATGAGAAAGAAGGTTGTGCATTGTCAGTTCTGACACAGTCTTTTGGGGACAAGCAACGTCCATGCGCTTATTTTTCGTCGACTTTAGATCCGGTAGCTAAGGCGTTGCCAAGTTGCTTGAGAGCCACTCCGGCAGCAGCTGTTTATATTCGACAGTCTGCTGGATTAGTAATGAATAACATGCTGATCGTGATGGTTCCACATGCGGTGGACACCTTGTTAAACAGAACCAAGACACAGCACTTAACTAGTGCTCGTTTGTCAGGTTATGAGCTGACACTGTTGGCGAGTCATGTGCACATCAAGAGGTGCAATACACTGAATCCAGCCACGTTGTTGCCGATTTCAGTTGAGACAGAGAATGTCAAAGAGTCACATGATTGTTTTCTTAGAACTGAGGAAGAAACGAAAGGGAGGATAGATCTCAAGGACACTCCTCTTCCAAAATGTGATGGTACTTTGTGGGTTGATGGTTCGTATTTCAAGTTGCCGAATGGTGATACGACTGCGGCATATGCTGTTACGACTTTGCATACGATTGTTGAAACTGCACGTATCCCACATAACTCAGCACTAGCGGCAGAACTGATTGCATTGACAAGAGCGTGTGTGTTGGCGAAAGGAAAACGAGTGAATGTGTACACTTACAGTCAGTATGCCTTTGGTGTTGCTCATAGTTTTGGACGTCTGTGGCGTGAACGTGGTTTCCTGACTTCGCATGGTGCTAAGATCCAGCATGGTCAGTTGGTGAATGAGCTTCTTGAGTCACTGACCTTGCCGTTGCAAGTTGCGATTGTGAAATGCAGTGCACACAAAAAGGTTACAGATGATGTTGGTCGCGGAAATGCGTTTGCGGATGAAGTTGCGAAAGAAACTGCAAGGAATGTGATGAGTCGAATGTATGTTGCAGGCCCTGCGAACTGGATTGGTGACGTTGGAATGTGTGAAGATACGATTGAGAGTGTGAAGTTCATTCAAGCTGAAGCTACAGAGAAAGAGTTGAATGAATGGAGAGAAAGTAAGGGTAAACTGGATGCAAATGGTTGTTGGGTCGAATTGTCAGAACATCAGCGATAGTTGTTACCCGATGCGTATGTGCTTGCAGTGGTGACAATGGCCCATGGAATGGCTCATATCAGTGTGAAAGGGATTTGTAAGTTGTTGGCTCCAGTATGGCAAAATACTGGAATTCTCAAGTGTGCAGAGAATGTGGTCAAGAATTGTATGGTGTGTCTGAAATACAATCCTGGTAGGGGAACTCCAACTCCAGCTGGTCATTTTGCGCCTCCAACGTATCCGTTTGAGGTTTTGCAGCTAGATTTCCTCCACATGGAAAGGTGCAACAATCTGAAATACGTACTCATTGTTGTTTGTGCCTTTTCAAGATGGGTAGAAGCATATCCCTTAAAGGACAATACTGCCCTGTCCACAGCTAAAGCCATTGTCAAAGAATTCTTCCCTAGATTTGGAATGCCGAGAATGGTCTGGAGTGATAATGGGAGTGAATTTGTGGGTCGAGTGATGAAGAAAGTATGTGAAGGGCTAGGCATTCAGCAAAAATTTCACGCTGCAAATCACCCCCAATCAGCTGGACTAGTAGAGTGCTATAATGGCACACTAAAACTGAAACTGGCCAAGATCCAAGCGAGCACTGGTCTTAAATGGCCTGACGCTCTGCCCTTACTATTTTAAAGACAAGGGGACCCGCTAGGTAAACAAGGACCTGGGGTATCAATTGCAAAAGAAACAAAGGTCCTTGACAAGGAAGCTGACAACCATAATAATTATAGGCCACAATATGCACTATAATAACCAAAAAAGTCCAGCCGGACTTGCAAATTTATTCAATAGTTAAATAAATTGATTTAGAAGAAAACAATGGAACAGTGGGACACAGTCCTGCATCCACAGTGCTATACGTACATTAAGACAATACAAACATATAAGGTGTTTCAGGCATGTGAAGAAAAGCGGAGGAAAAGGGCAGTATTTGCAATGTATTTGCTTCACATATGTGGGAAACAGAACGTTTTAGGCACATAATAGTGAACTAGTGTTAAGCCCACATATCATGTCGACGGCGTTTCGATCCAGTCAAAGATAATGGATCATCATCAGGACAACCATTGCCTGCCTGAATTAAAGCCTGTATAAACATGGAAAAAGGGGGACATATGACAGAACATTAAACATCTGTGTAACTCTTAGGATTATTCTGAATTCGGACTCATACCATGCTTTAAGGTGTTACTTGGTCATTCTTGTGAGAGAATTGTCAAGCAACCAGTGCTGATATCCACGGCGCATTGTGATCAGTTCATGCGACGAGGGACATAGGTGTGCCTTGGTGAAGTGTTCCACACTATTGGCGAGGGATAGTGAGGGGCGGTGAGGGGACCATGAAGGAAGCAGGGGGATAATTACATGAGCGCGAAGAGCGTTGTGTCTACCGCGCTGTTCACAAGTTGGGGGGCTGGGTCAGATCTGATTGCTGCAGTGAGCCGTTGTAGTTGTACCTGTGTTAAGAGCAACAGTTATCAGGGGGTGGTTAATTTCTACTGAGGGAAGGTGTGGAAAAGTAAATTTTGCCATGTTCTGTGTCCCTACGTGTCCCCCATCTTATGTTATGTGTGCATGATTAATATGCATATGTATTCCCCATGATCGATTAAAGACGCAATTATAGTTGTGTCCATCTCTAGTATGCCAGTTTCCAGTTCTCGTGAATACTACGAATATCAGGCCTATGTAAAGTTACGTTGCCACGTTTCCCAGTGTGCACGTTATTTCATTGAAAAGTCCCCGTTTCTAGGCCTCAAAAGGGCCCGGACACCAGATTCAGCTCCTGTCTCCTGAGCCCTCGCTGAGGAGCGATACAGCCCCCACCTGTGTTCCTGACCCGTCACTTACTTCCTGCCTCACAGTGCCCGGCTCGGCCTGGCTCTGCCTGCTAGTCTGCCAAGGGTATGTTATGATTCTAGTTATCAGTCCAGCCCTCCTTCTCTGCATTCCTAAGCTACTGAATCGCATCAATAGTTTCCGTCATCGTCTAGCCTTTACGTCTCCATGTAAGAGAAATACTGTATTAATGGTCATTTAATATTCTTCAACACGCACTACATGTAGAATAATGTATGCACCAGTCCTAGAGTCTGTTAGCCTTTACCCCGATAACTTTTGCATTCTATCAACATGTTCTCTAAACATCAGATACTAGATAGTGTTAGGTCCATGTCGCCCTGACTCTCCAGACTTCAGTCTCTGCTCCTAGCACAGAGTTCATAGCCCCCAGCTTCTCCTAGTAACACGTCATTGTCAGTTTGCGCGCACCACTAGGTTAGAGGTCCCGGCTCCTTAGGTAGCCCCCTCCATGTTTCCGCCCTATTTATGACATATTCTGTTACGTTCACATCACATGTCTATGTATACGCCTCTTGTTACACCTACTTTCACCCTTATCTTTCGCGACTGCTATTGACCACACCCACTGCTCCGCCTATTGTATGTATTGCAATTGCAACTGTTTTAGTATATATGCTTGTGCACTGTTATTAAATGTTACGCCGATCCTTTTTTCCCTTATGCCAGCGCGCGCTCATTCCAGATCCTACCCCCAGGCAGCTGCCATCCCATTCCTGTGCAGGTTGTCCTGTTCCTGTCCTTTATGCTGTATTAAACCTGCAAACTCCTACTACCTCGAATCTTGACTCTTATTTATTGAGCTATCTGTTATTGCTATGTCCAGTCAAACCTAGATCCGGTATTATTTATTTATATACCACATAATGGCGCCCGAATAGGGACTTGCCCTTTCCCCACGCGCCGGTGAAGCCACGTATGCCCCCTGACCCTCTGCAGCCGTGACGGAACTCTTCTGCGCACCGGCAGATATTTCTGCTTCAAGTATCCCTCAGGCCCACGGAGGAGACGGAGGTTGCGGTCCAGCATCCAGACGAGGCGGTGGAGGAACGCGGCAAGTCCCGACCAGAGCCCAAGCCGAGAGTCCAAGGTCCGAGGTATCCGGAGGCCCACCCGTAACAGAAGTCCGAAGTTCGTCCGTCCGGCGTCGAAGCAGTCCAGTCCAGTCCAAGGCCTTCCGTTCTTGCTGCCCGGTGAGTACCGTTGCTGGGGTAGTATCTAGACAGGGTCAATCTAATTGTCTCTGGTCCGTGGGGTTTGGTGGTACACAGATCCCAAAACGAAGTGTCCACTCCGGTGGATGCGGGTCCTGACGTGTCTCTTTATGAGACCGGTAAGTTTCGTACTGTTCCAGCAGTGCATCTAGTTTCTGTTCTAAGTCAGTTCTGTTCTCGAGCAATTCATGTATTCTGTTTTCCGTATTCCAGGTAGTATTCTGTTCGAACTGTTATTTTAAATGTTTTTCATGTATTTTAGTGTCGTGGTATGAAAGTGGTGTAATTATCGTTATTGTATTATCGTGTTCATTGTGTATTGTATTGTGTCCAGATTACAGTTCAGTCATGCCGTTATTTTCCAGACTACGTCAGTTAAGAACTAGAAAAGGTCTGTTAGAAGAAGCAGTTCCTGTCCCGCCTAGGGACAGTCCAGGTCATTTTATGTATCAGAAGCATGGCATAAGTGCCATATTATATCTAGATTTATGGGTGGAGTACACCAAACAGTTAGAAGAAAAGTATAGATGGCCCGTATCGGGTACATGGGATGCCGAGTGCATCATGCGAGTAGAAGAAGCATTATGGAAAAAGAAAGCCAGACAGTCACAGAAAGATGCCATCGAGTTATGGCGCAAAGAATCTCATAAAAGAACCGAGAAAGAAATCAGAAAGTCAGAATTAAGTAGAGAATCCTTAGAAAGAGCCCATGAAAGGGAATTAATCGAGATAGGTGAACGAGTCAAAACCGAACAGTCAGATAGACAGAGGCATGCCCTTATTAAGGGTATGTATCCTCTTCTTGCCGAGGGCTTGCCAAAAGCGACCCCGGAGGCATCCAGTAATTTTCCGCCACCATTAGTTCCGACCAAGCTACGTCACAAACCGACCGCAGCTGATATTTTCATCTCGTCCTATTTGGACGACACAGTCCCAGAATATGCAAATCCTGTTCCGCCAGTCCCTGTAAATCATGCCATTCCTGCTCCTCCAGACACCGGAGTACCTGCTACGGTACCCCCGGTCCAGCCTACATTACAATTTCCCGCCGCGCCAGTACGAAGAGTATCAGTCGATGATACCAGTTTAGGGGCCGCAGGAGGAGGTCCTCCTGGTACCCCGCCACCACACCAACGTTTAACGTTAGTCGAGTTACATGAATGTGCGTTACAGCGTACGCCCAAATATAAGTCCGTTGCAGATATCCGACGAGCTCTTACTGAATGCCGCTATGATCCAGTCGCAGGTGATGATAGTACGGTTATATATTCCATACGTGTAAGACGGGTGACCGGGTATTTGGACACCCTACCAGATATGAAAGAAGATCTAGACAGAATATATCGTTTCATCCGTACAGGGGATGATCCAGAAAGTATTGGCGAAGCCATGTCTCAAAGGAAAGCTGAAATCCAGCTCATGATATTAAAGTTTCTGATTAATTGTTTAATAAGAGAACAAGATTATCCGACCAAAGATCCGAGCGAAATGAGAATCCTGACAAGGTGGAGTGATAATATAGCCGAGGGTAAGCACAGAACTATCAGTAGTATAGAGAGTATGTACAAGAAAATTCGTAAGGAAATAATAAGGTTACACGAACAACGTAAAGCAGCACAAGTAAGCGAGAAAGAGAATGACTCTCCTACAGAAGAGGTAGAGGACGAGAATCCCGCCAGAATAGCGTATGTAGGAAAATCTAGATTTCCAGACCGCCATTTACGCCTAGAACACAAGTCAGTTTTTCATCATCCAGCACCGGAACAAGGTTCTCTAGAACAAGTATTTCAAGCTACCGATCACATTCTGAAATCACGAATCGGTTATAGTGAGTTAAGTACTATGCATGAACAAGAACTAGTCCGATCAGCAGTCCGATGGATTACTGATTCTACCACTTTTCCAGACGAAATAGTGGCACACATGTTTCTGAAATTGCCCCCAGCCGAGCAGCGACTGGTGGGTATGTATATGATCCAGCACCTCATCACATTGTATGAGGGTCAACATTCTGATCCAGGTCCGTTACATGATGTCCTGAACGAGTTACTCCAGTATAGATGGAAAGGTTTAGGTACCGATTTAATTAGTGTCATTCTAGAACAGCGTCACAAATATAGTATGTTTTTGAACCCGCATTTTGTTCATGTCTCACCTCCAGAAAGTAAACCGTTTTACATAGATAGACAGAACCCGCTACGAGAAGTACACCCAGTCAGGACAGCAGGTGGTGAAATGCAACGAGTATTTGTTTACACCCCGATTACAAAGATGGAACTCTTAGAGATGAAGAAATTAATTCCTTGTCACGACAAAGATCCAGCAGGGTTCCACCGAGAATTAAAAGACATGCTCCGTATGGGAGAATACTCTTATCCAGATATTATTAAAATGCTAAAAGTCCTATTGCCCGCAGGGGTATACGAGAAACTCAAGGAAAAAGATTGGGAGGTGGGAGAGAAAAAGATCGATTGGGCAGTTCTAGAAGCTGAAGATAAGATACGCGTACCAGGTACCGGTCTTGGAGAGAAATGTAAAGAATTACCAGAACTGTTAATACAAGTTTTGCCCAGATTATTAACCACTAAAAAAGGAAGACTGGGATGCAATCTCAGCATGTAAACAGAAACAAGACGAAGACACTAGTGATTTTTATTCTAGATTTGAGAAATGCTTTATTATAAACAGTGGCTTGAAGACGAGTAGCGAGTCATACCCTCATCTTTTTGTTACTAAATTAGTCGAGAATTCAAGTCCACAAGTTAAGAATCGAGTTTTGAAAGTCGAAAGTACATGGCAAGCTAGTACCCCGTCCCAGATGTTACAGATGCTCCAGTACCACCAGAATAGAATCAGAGAAGAGCAAGAACACGAGAGAAAACGTATGAAAGACACGAAAATGAAAGTACTAGTTGCACAATCTGTTCCTCAAGACAGTCAGAAGAGGGGTCCGAATCAAGCAAGTCATCCTGCAGCTCCCGTTAAAGGGACATGCAATTATTGTAAACAGCCAGGTCATTTCATAAACGAGTGTGCAGTTCTGAAACACAATATAGCTAAGCATGGGCGGATTTTGCGGATCCACGATTCGCGGATTTAGCGGATCCACGGATCGTGGATCCGCAAAATCCGCGGATTTAGCGGATTTGCGGATTTGGGGGCGGGGCTTCATCGAGTGTGTGGGCGGGGCCAAACGGACGGGGCTTCCACGCGAGCGCACATGCCTCTTGTGTGTCTAAAAGGTCAGAGACCGATCAGAGCAGCATCACAGCGGATTTTCAATGATATATTTGGGAAGAAGGCACATCTGCCCAGCCTCCCAATGCTCACGATTTTTTTTGGGCTGATTAATGAGTCACTGCATTTGCGCTTCAACTAGTTCCAGCGACCAAGTGTGTGTTACTATGCAATCGCGCCGAAGTGCGCAGGGGTCCCTTGAGTGAAATGTCCATCATAGTGGGTAAATGGCGGGAAGACGGTGCACACCTCGAGTGTGTGGGCGGGGCCAAACGGACGGGGCGTCCATGCGAGCATGCCTCTTGTGTGTATAAAAGGGCAGAGACCGATCAGAGCAGCAGATTAATTTTTGGGCTGATGAATGAGTCACTGAATTTAAGCTTCAACTAGGGCACATGCTTTATTGATATCCGCAAGTGTTTCCTGTTGAGGTATATTTTTTGTGCCAGGACCGTCGTGCCAGAATGAACCCTGCCCCTCATATTTATTCGAGAAGACACCTCCACCCTGCCCCTCATATTAATTCGAGAAGACACCTCCGTTTTTCAGCATTGTAAATAATTTACGATGGCGCCGGCAAGCTGCCGGCGCCATCCTGCAAAAGTTACTTAATTAGCTTCAACAGGAAGCTCCAACTGATAAAATAAAGCAGGCGCTCGAGCCCCTGCTTTATCTTATCTGTTAGAGCTTCCTGTCGAAGCTAATTAAGTAACCATTTGAGGATGGCGCTGGCAGCTTGCCGGCGCCATCGTAAATTATGCATTAGGCTAAGGCTTGAACTTTTGACCGCAAAATCCGCTCCGATCGCGGATTGCGGATTCTCGGTAAATCCGCGAGAGTTCGCGGATCGCGGATTTACCAAAAATCCGCAAAATCCGCGATCGGAGCGGATTTTGCGCTCATGCTTAAATATAGCTACTGGTAAGACTAAAGAAAGACCACGTCCGCCTATTGCTGCAACACAGCATGTTACACAGCAGATGTACCAGTATGCACAGTCTGAGTATCCAGAGTACCAACAGTACTCATGAAACAGCCTAGAGAGGGAGGTAGGCTTGCCTCTCATCGAGATTCCTGTAGATCAAGAAGGTCCCTATGTTCATAGTCAAGTACTAGGGAAAGACAGAAAGTTTCTGATTGATACAGGGGCAAGTAGGACGACCATCAGTCACGCCGAAGTTCCAGGGGCTCCGCTCTCAGGCTCTAGAAATGTTTCCCTTGGATTTTCAGGAAAGCCTATTGTAAACGAGATATCTAAGCCAGTTACTCTAGAAGTAGGTCCATTGTCCCGCACTACTGATCTGTTACTTACGAAGTCATGTCCAGAAAATTTGTTAGGTATTAAGACACTGAAAGAATTAGGTGCAGTTATTTGCTGCTCCCCAGAGGGAATACGATTGTTTTTACGTGACTTCAAGGGTCACTATGTATTACGAGATTTTGATCCAAGATTGTCTAATGTCCCGCAGCATCTATGGGCACAAGGTCCAACTGATGTGGGTTTCATGCAAATCACACCCTATCGTGTGACTCTCAAACCAGGTGTAGTCCTGCCACGAATCAGACAGTACAGATTACCACCTGAGGCTGTAGCAGCCTTATCCAAAATTATTGACGAGCTCATGGCTCAAGGAGTAGTTGTAGAAACTGACTCCAATGTATGTAATTCTCCGATCATTCCAGTCATGAAACGTACTGATCCAAATGCACCCCCAGTATATCGATTAGTGATTGACCTTCGAGAACTCAATAAATGTATTATTCCCCAGTACCCAGTTGTCCCAGATATCTCTTCCCTATTGACAGCCATTGATTCCGAAGCCTCATTTTTCACAGTCATAGACCTCAAGAATGCGTTTTTCAGTGTCCCCATTCATCCAGACAGCCAGTTTCTTTTCGGTTTTTGTTTAAATGGAAGGAGCTATATGTTCACACGAGCTCCTCAAGGTTTCACAGAAAGTCCTAGTATTTACAGTCAAGCACTTAAGAGACAACTAGACAATATTCACATGCCAACAGACACTGCCCTGCTCCAGTATGTTGATGATCTACTGATCACAGCCCGTTCTGAACGTGCTTGCGAGCGAGCATCACTCACAGTCTTGTATTTTCTAGCCGAGATGGGGCACAAGGTGTCCCCTTCAAAGCTTCAATTCTGTGTACAGCAAGTGATCTACTTAGGCCACTTACTGTCCAAGTGGGGTAGGCAGTTGACACCAGACCGTATCCAGTTAATAGCGAGTCTTCCTCAACCCAAGACACAGAAAGAGGTACGTGCTTTTATCGGCCTTACTTCTTATTGCAGACAATGGATTCCTCAGTATGCATTTCTAGCTAAACCACTGATACAGTTAACGACACAGGAGGCAGCCGTATCGACTGTCCTCCCTTGGACATCTGAACATACACTTAGTTTCAATGAGTTAAAGAAAGCTTTATGCCAAGCTCCAGTTCTAGCTACACCGAACTACAGTAAGCCTTTTACACTTTTTGTCACTGAACGTGAAGGTACAGCATTATCTGTTCTCACACAAGATCAAGCAGGACAATACAAGCCCTGTGCTTATTTTTCAAGCACATTAGATCCAGTAGCCTAGGCTCTGCCTGCGTGCCTTAAGTCAGTTGCATCCACAGCACTAGCTATCAGACAAAGTGATTCCATAGTATTAGGACATTCCCTGACAGTACAAGTTCCACACTCCGTGGAAGTTCTTTTAAACCGAACCCAAACTCAGCACTTGACAATTGCACGTTTAACAGGTTATGAACTGACATTGTTTCAGCCACACATAGAAATCAGACGCTGCAACGTTCTGAATCCTGCTACACTGTTACCGTCAGTTACTTCGAATCCTGCCACACACGACTGTGTGGAAGTAGTTAACACTATGACTAAGCCAAGACAAGATCTGACAGATATTCCATTACCAGATCCCGACCTGACACTTTATGTGGATGGTTCATGTATGAGAACAAGTACAGGAGAACTAGTAGCCGCGTATGCAGTGACTACTGACACTGAAGTTATAGAAACACACCGTATTGACACCCTGTCTGCTCAAGCAGCAGAGCTAGTTGCTCTGACACAAGCCTGCATACACGCCAAGAACCTGAAAGTTAATGTTTACACAGATTCACGCTACGCATTTGGAGTTGTACACGACTTCGGAGTGCTCTGGCAGGAGAGAGGTTTCATGACTTCTCATGGAACCAAGATTCAGCATGGTCTCCTTATTCAAGCTCTGTTAGATGCCATACATTTACCGACATCTATTGCTATCATGAAGTGCAAAGCACATACGAAAGTTACTGATATTATTTCTCAAGGTAATGATCTAGCAGATCGCACAGCCAAGCTTACAGCACAGACTCCAGACATTTCAGTTAATCCGACACAGACACATACTCCAGATCCGACTACATGCATGACAGTTAAGGACCCTACTCAAGATGTCATAGATATCCAGTTACATGCTACTCCCGAAGAAATCAAGAAATGGTCCGAACAAGGAGGGGTCCAGACAGATCAGGGATGGGTAACGAAGGGTAAAGTCACATGGTTTCTCCCCGACTCTATGGTTCAAGTCATTATCAATACCGCACATAGTCCAGCACATTTAGGAGAAAAAGCTATGTTAGACAGTATCCAGAACATTTGGTTCAACAAGCATTTACGAGCTGCAGCCAAGCAGAAAGTCCGTACCTGTATGATATGTTGCCAGTTTAATCCAGGTAAAAGTGTCCCGGTGGAACAAGGTGGATTCCAGCCCCCTGACCACCCTTTTGAAGTCCTCCAGATGGATTATATTCAGATGGAGCGATGTCGAGGTTTCAAGTATGTCCTTGTAGTTGTATGCGCTTTGTCCAGGTGGACAGAAGCATATCCAGTCCCAGATTACACAGCCGCGACCACTGCCAAGCAGTTGGTTCGTGAGTTCTTCCCCCGTTATGGACTCCCTAGGGTCGTGTATTCTGATAACGGCCAGCCATTCTCATCTGAGCTCATGAAACACATTTCCCTGTTGTTAGGGTACCAGTGGAAGTTCCATTGTGTACGCCATCCAGAAGCAGCTGGTCTCGTAGAGAGACATAACCAGACCCTGAAAATCCGCATTGCCAAAATATGTCAAGAAAAAGGTGTAGACTGGCTAGTAGCTCTGCCAGTCGCTCTGTTTTACATGCGCATGGTCGCACATTCCAGATCCGGTCTGTCTCCGTATGAGGTCGTATTCGGCCGCCCCCCTAATATGTGGGGTACACCTAGACCCCGAAGTATTACAGATGTTTCAAGTAATATGCTGACAGATTACCTAGCTTCCTTGATGTCTGCCTTGCACTCTTGTCGTTCACAGGTTGCCGCCGCATTTCCAGACAATACCGAGGTGGCACCGCATGAGATCGTTCCCGGAAATCTGGTTCTTGTGAGGAACTTTGATCGTTCAAGTCCGCTGGAGCCTCGCTGGAAGGAGCCAAAACAGGTCCTCCTGGCCACCCGTACTGCCGTCAAGCTGGAAGGCAGGAAGGGCTGGGTCCACCTGTCTCACGTGAAAAAGTTTTATGGACTAAAGACTGTTTCCAAGAACATTTCCCAGGATTTGAAAGACTGCCAAAGTACTGTTCTTAAGGACTGTCCCGCAAAAGACAATGATACTAAACCCTGCCTGTTAGAGAAAACTCCGCAACAGGAGTATAAGAAGAAATTAAGGTCTAGTAAAATAAGTCAGCCAGTTTGATTGTCTAAGTCCTCCCCTAGGTGAAACGGTTAGACCGGTTTCTGACATGTATAAAATAGACCCCCATAGTGAGAGAGTTAGTCAAAACTCAAACCGATGTATCGTTTTTCTAAGTTTCATATTGTTTTTCAGCATTATGTTTACCTGCACAAGTTATGCATTTTATTTGTATTTTCCTATTTCTCATGTAAATAAGTTTTCTAATAATACAGTAGAGCACACGTTTAGTGATCTGCCTCCTCATGAACTATCTTATCGTCTTGCTATGCGTAACAATTCCTTTATCCGCATGTTACATTATTCACACCAGACCAGCAATGCCACTAATTGTTGGGTGTGTGGTCGACTCCCCCCTTTCCAGACACCGAAGGGAGTTCTGCCACTCTTTCCTTATCCATTTTCACATAACGGTTCATGTGGAGCATGGTCCACGTTAACGTCATCATCAACAGATATGTCTTTTCTTAACAGTACATGTTTTCCAGACAAGCAAGGTCTTTCCCACAGAACAGGGTTAGATCTAGAAAATGAAGTTTATAATTTAGGTAATTATTCTTCGAATTTCATGGTCCTGAATGTTCAGTCTGATACTACTCCAGACTTACCTGCTATGTCAGAACTACCCGTTAAAGGCGAATTATGTGTCCGAAAGAATGGTTCCGTACATGTAGGACATAGTGATTGTACTACTATTGTCAAGTATAGTGACAGTAGGAAATCCATTTTTTAAAGCTTCACGTCATTCTTATTTTGTTTGTGGTCAGACCGCATATGTTCGTCTGCCCCTCGATTGGGAGGGAACCTGTTACATTGCCTTCCTACTGCCACCAGTTTTCCTAGCACCACCTGATTATCATAGGAATTCCCACCTAGTACATACTAGACACAAGAGAGACCTCCCGATTGTCGATTATACTGAAACTGCTCTAGAACAATACATAGATATCAATAAAGGTGTTTTCCCCTATTTAGGTACTGTCGTGAATAGTAAACTGATACGTAGATTAACCAGAACACTTGAAGCAGTAGTGATTGAGACTACTTCTGCTCTAGGTAACTTAACCGAAGAGCAATCCTTTATGAGAATTGTCGTGCTCCAGAATCGTCTCGTCCTTGACGTCATACTGGCCGATAGGGGCGGGGCTTGTAGAGTCATCGGATCTAGTTGCTGCATTTTCATTCCAAATAACGCGCCGTCTGTTTATTCAGCTATAACCAGACTCCATAAAATTGCCCATATGTTACACCAAGATCCAGGCACCTGGACATGGTCCGGTTGGTTCTGGAATATAATTTCCGCCTGGGGATGGAAAGTCTTGTCCTTTCTAGGTATTGCAGTAGCGATCATATTCAGTTGCTGCCTATGTATACAATGTGGCCCTGCGATTTGTGGCATTTGTGCTACCTCTTGTATTCCTAGTCCCAAGTCCCGTTCTAAATCCCGTTCCAAGAAAATCCGAGACGAGCAAATGATACTGTATGAAATGATAGATGGTATCATGAATATTGATGTTTCCTGATGGAAACGTAGTGACAAGGAGGGAATGTGGAAAAGTAAATTTTGCCATGTTCTGTGTCCCTACGTGTCCCCCATCTTATGTTATGTGTGCATGATTAATATGCATATGTATTCCCCATGATCGATTAAAGACGCAATTATAGTTGTGTCCATCTCTAGTATGCCAGTTTCCAGTTCTCGTGAATACTACGAATATCAGGCCTATGTAAAGTTACGTTGCCACGTTTCCCAGTGTGCACGTTATTTCATTGAAAAGTCCCCGTTTCTAGGCCTCAAAAGGGCCCGGACACCAGATTCAGCTCCTGTCTCCTGAGCCCTCGCTGAGGAGCGATACAGCCCCCACCTGTGTTCCTGACCCTTCACTTACTTCCTGCCTCACAGTGCCCGGCTCGGCCTGGCTCTGCCTGCTAGTCTGCCAAGGGTATGTTATGATTCTAGTTATCAGTCCAGCCCTCCTTCTCTGCATTCCTAAGCTACTGAATCGCATCAATAGTTTCCGTCATCGTCTAGCCTTTACGTCTCCATGTAAGAGAAATACTGTATTAATGGTCATTTAATATTCTTCAACACGCACTACATGTAGAATAATGTATGCACCAGTCCTAGAGTCTGTTAGTCTTTACCCCGATAACTTTTGGATTCTATCAACATGTTCTCTAAACATCAGATACTAGATAGTGTTAGGTCCATGTCGCCCTGACTCTCCAGACTTCAGTCTCTGCTCCTAGCACAGAGTTCATAGCCCCCAGCTTCTCCTAGTAACACGTCATTGTCAGTTTGCGCGCACCACTAGGTTAGAGGTCCCGGCTCCTTAGGTAGCCCCCTCCATGTTTCCGCCCTATTTATGACATATTCTGTTACGTTTACATCACATGTCTATGTATACGCCTCTTGTTACACCTACTTTCACCCTTATCTTTCGCGACTGCTATTGACCACACCCACTGCTCCGCCTATTGTATGTATTGCAATTGCAACTGTTTTAGTATATATGCTTGTGCACTGTTATTAAATGTTACGCCGATCCTTTTTTCCCTTACGCCAGCGCGCGCTCATTCCAGATCCTACCCCCAGGCAGCTGCCATCCCATTCCTGTGCAGGTTGTCCTGTTCCTGTCCTTTATGCTGTATTAAACCTGCAAACTCCTACTACCTCGAATCTTGACTCTTATTTATTGAGCTATCTGTTATTGCTATGTCCAGTCAAACCTAGATCCGGTATTATTTATTTATATACCACAAAGGGAGGGGTAAAACCCTGGAGGAATGAGGCTTACCATGCACCTTAAGTTAAAGTTGTCCGGGGGGACGCTCTGCCCTTGGCACTCCTATCAACGAGAATGACTGCTCATTCAAGGGTGGGACTTAGTCCCTATGAAATTGTGTTCGGCCGCCCGGCCAACATATGGGGAGTGCCAAGGCCAACCAAGTTTAGTGAGATCGAACACCCTGTACTGCTAGATTATTTGTACGAATTGACGGCTAAATTGCGTGTTTTACACCAACAGGTCCACGACACCCTGCCTCAGGTCTCTGAAACTCCAGGACATCCGATCGATCCTGGATCCTACGTGCTGATTAAAAACTTCCAGTGAACAAAGAATGACCAACCCCGGTGGACCGGCCCTCATCTAGTCCTTCTCTCAACAAGATCAGCTGTTCCAGTGGAAGGGAAAAAGTACTGGGTTCACGGCGTACATTGCAAGAGGGTACCTTTGCCTCTAGCGTACGACCGGTGGACCCAGGAGGGGATCGCTGACGCTGAGACTGAGACCGTGCCTCGCTTTCTGCCTTTTAGTGATGCACGAGTAAAAGGAACAACTTCTGAACAGGAAAGCGATAATGTTTTGCAAGCAGCCGTGCCTCCGTCAATTCGATTGAACACTACAGAGCCTGAACTCTTATTCCAAGACCAGACAGCACCTGGAAGAACCCGTTATAATTTGAGGCCAAGAACTATGACTATGGACAAATAAAATTCTTTTCTTCTATTTTTGAAAGTGCAGCTCTCTCATCTGAGAAACTTGCTTATTTTTGTTTTTCGAACCGCCATCCGGGTTCCGCTGCTAGGGTCGCGGTTGCCCAAGTCTTTGGGGTGCAGCCGAAGACGTTAGGTTGACGGTTCTGGTTGGTCTAAGGGAGTTGCCCTGGACTGACAGAAGCATTCCTTAGCATAGAACACCCTACCGCCGCGGGCAGCAATTATAGAGGATGGAGTTTTTCAAGATGGAGAGACCTGCCAAACCGATGAACTTTAAAGCCAGAATGTGTACATTGATGACAAGAACACGATTTTTGATATTATGTATTTTTATGTTGCTTAGTGTGATGACGTTTTTAATAGGATATGTTTTATTTACTTTTCAAGTGACATTTACACCCACTACACAGCCCATACCTCCTTCTACTGTTTCCTCGCATTCTTTTCACCCTCTACCTGAACACGAGTCCGCTAGAAGATCAGAATTTGCCAATAACTCATTCATTCAGCTTTTACACCAACACAAACTGGTAGTAAACACAACTAATTGTTGGGTGTGTGGTCTTATGCCACATACCACAGATAAGGGCATCCCATACTTGGTTCTCCCATTCAGCTACAATGGTTCTTTGTGGGCGTTTCAAACAGTGTTCATATATGCCATTGAACCATATCCCCCACGTTCCACGAGAAGTAACTCAGAGACATTGACTCGTATAGAACCATTGCCGGAGATGAGTTGCAAGCATACACTAGATGGAACATAACAGGATATAGAGTTGCTTTGAGTGAGAACCAGCAAGCAAAAATATCCTCCCCGATTTGGATTGTACCCCATCAGGGTCACCTATGTCTGCAAGGTAATGGCAAGAATCCCAGAGCTCAGTTAGGGCAAAGTGTCTGCACTGAAACATATGTCTTTCCATCTCGAACTTCCCCTTCGTTTCTAGCAGCTAAGGGCACCTACTTCATCTGCCATGATAGGGCCTATACATGGTTGCCCCCTGACTTTTCGGGCACATGTTTTGTTTCGTTCCTGTTGCCTCCCACCTACACGGCCACGGCAGATTACCATAAAACAAGGATAGTCAGAGGTGTCATTAGTAGTGACGACACTACAGGACAAGAATTCGGAGATTTTGTTAAGGTTTTCTGCCGTTTTGGGGACCTATGGTGAACAGCAGGAACATAAGGCAATTGACAAGGGTGGTTGAATCCACTGTAATTGAAACAGCCGGTGCCCTTAGTAATTTGACTGCTGAGCTCCAGTCGGATCGCCTTATGACACTTCAGAACAGGGTCGCTTTAGACGTCATAATTGCAGACCGAGGTGGGGTATGCAAAGTGACCCAATCAAGTTGCTGCATTTTCATCCCAGATAACGCTCCGACAGTATACCAGGCCATCTCCAAACTGCATAAGATCTCTGAATCTATTCACGTGGATAAAGGAGACTGGTCACTGATGGGGTGGTTCTGGGAACTGATATCCGCCTGGGGATGGAAGATTCTGATAGTCATTGGGATGATCTTAGCCATTCTTTTCCTGTTCTGTCTGTGCGTACAGTGTGCTCCTGCAATATGTGGCCTCTGTGCTACATCATGTGTAAGGAAACCTGTATCAAGAAACGAGCTAAGTAATAGGATGATGCTACAGCAACATCTCAATGACTTTATGAATATAGACCTGGACTCAGATTAGCGTGAGTATAGGTTATTGCCTATGTAAGTGCAAAAGGAGGGTCTGTGGTACTGAAAATTCTGGACCCGTGTCATAAACACCATCGTATCATGACGATTTTGGTATCAGCAGACCGGTAATGAATTAAATACTATGCACAAGCATTTCTGTCATGTTCGAGTGACGAAATCACCCTGAAATCGGAGTTTTCGTCTTGACCCTCGTGTTCCATTTTGTGAACGGCAGCCATTTTGTGATTGCCCTCACATAGCCAAATGACTAAAGCCAAAACCGAGTCCGAAGGACACGTACCTTTGCTGCCTCCTCTGTGACCTGGGCAAGCTGACTCCACTGCCCGAAGCCAAACCTGTCCGGCCAGTTCCTTTCCCAGTGGCAGAGCGAGATTAGCATTGAGGCACAACATATCATAAACCTTTCATCACACACAAATCATGCCTAATCTTACACACACCTGTCCCTGTTTCTTGCTTTATGACTTGCTTTACGAGGAGGAGGTGCCCGATTTTATTGGGGGTCCGTCGATATCTGATGGAAATACTGGGCCTTGCCGGGTAATCAATTGCGGGCTGGACGAACTGAAATGTGGGCTTGTCATCATGACTCTGCTTTTTCTTTGTAGTAAAATATGTGAATGGTCAACCATAAAATAAGGAATGTTTTGCCTGAAGCATATTATTTTGTATAAAAGGAGAAGTCTGGCTTTGTAAGATTGAGCAGTCTCCTGAGAACATACATGCTGTTGTACTTCTAGGATACCTGTTACTGGCTACAGCCAATAAATACGATCTTTGATTTCACCAAGAAGACTCTGTGTTTCTGTAGTCTGAAACAGGAAGAACTCGAAGTCTTTGGGTGTTCTCCCTGGCACCGCTGGGTTCTTAAAAACCCGGTACTTCAGGCCACGGTCAATATTTAAACCACGCCCAGGCTTCACGTGCTTTGCCGCGAGGTTCTCCTCATCATCGCTCACTCACCTAACTTCATCCAGTAGCTGCGCCACCATGTCCTCAGTCTCCCGATCCTCTGGCCAACAACAGAAGCTCCTGCAAAGAAAAGGAAGAGGGTAGGCACACTTGTCTTCCATAAAAAATACAGAAAACCAGGGTACAAAATCAGTCATCGGAAAAGACTTCCTGAAACCTCTGGGAGCTGAGAGCTGAGAGACAATACATTCTTACAGACTCTTCGGTGTGCTGGAAACACCAGAGAGTTGTTTAATTTGATGAATGAAAACATGTAGCAAATACATGATGTAGAATACATGTGTTGCTTTTTTTAATTGATTTTCCAAAGCATTAAATATCACATTTTTAAGACATGATTATAAAAATCCATTCATATTCTAAGTACATAACCACAAAAATTCAATTGATTCAATTATTATCATAAATAGGCAAATACCCCAGGTTAAAGTGCAGGTGCATAATTCCTAACAGCAGCAATCCATACCACAAATATAAAACATCCATATATGCATTTTATAAACACCGTACATCAATTTCCTAACCAACTAAAGCCTCTGACTTTCTTGTAACCCTCCATCCATTCTGTTACCCAAGACCAAATCATTTCCCCTGTCGCTGTTTCCTAAGCCCCTTAAGTTTATATAAGAATATCTCCATAATGTATACGGCGAGAACCTAGGGGCATATTATCAACAAAAGGCGATTCATTATCGCCGCTTTTATCGGCAGAAAACTGCCGCTAAAGCGGCGATAATGGGCTTGATAATATGCCCTTGAGAATTCCCATAGAAGCCCATGTGCACACCAGTTTTCCATCGTCGCTGTTTCCTAAGCCCCTTAAGTTTATATAAGAATATCTCAATATTGTATACGGCGATAATGGGCTTCATAATATATTATTATTGCCTTTTGTTGATAATATGCCCTTGAGAATTCCCATAGAAGCCCATTTGCACACCAGTTTTCCATCGTCGCTGTTTCCTAAGCCCCTTAAGTTTATATAAGAATATCTCAATATTGTATACGGCGATAATGGGCTTCATAATATATTATTATTGCCTTTTGTTGATAATATCCCCGAGATCTTCTCATATTAAAATTAGGGGCATCCGGTTTTAGCCAGTCAGAGTTGATACACAATCTTGCTACAGCCATAGCCATAAAAACTAAATACAGTATCCTTCTCGAATCATTCACATCCTCCCTCTCACCAACCCCCCCCCCCCAGCATCATCCTCAACGGGTGGGCCACCATTGGTGTCTTAATGCTGTTACTCAAATGGCCGCCCACTCCTTGTATCAATGGTACTAGCTCTGGACTTGCAGAAAACATATGTACTATGTCTGCCAAGTCTGTGCACATCTGTTACATTTCCCATCACAGTCACCCCCCCACCCCATTTAAACATTCTTGAAGGGGTGTAATGCAAATGAAAGGCTGTCTTGAAAGGTTGGGCTTTCAGATCAGCTTGTGGAATAATCTTATCAGACAAAGCCAATGATTCTTGTAGGTACATATCCTCCAAGCCCAATCGCTAATTCCATTTATCATTCTGTGCCTCTAAGTCATTATTCTGAGTGAGTTAGAATCATCAATGCATATATGGGTCCCATTCTATAACTCAATCTCAAGGCTTCAATTAAAGGAATCTTGGTCATACATTTAAAGTCAGAATTCTGGTCTCTTATCTTTTTAAACAGGAAATCCATACTTGAAAATATGTATAAAAATCTGCCTACCACAAATAAAACAACTCTGATAATTCGACAAAAGAGTGAAGCTGTGCAATAGCATGATATTGTTAGAACCCCCTTCTGTCTCTATCTTTCATTACTGCACCACGAAAAGTTGATGGAAGGATAGTATAGGAAGATGTAGGCATGTAGAAGTTACATTTTAAATTAAAATTACATTTTCCAAATACCAGATGCTTCTTAACTTGACCCCATACCTTTATTGCTGCTTTGCTTTTGTTCTTCTTATGATAGTTCGGTTCAATATTTTTGTTCGCATTGCTTTCAGCTTCTTTTCCTACAATCATCTCATATATTATTGGCTAAATCTATATCTTGAGGCTCCCCAGTTATCAAAATTGTCATATTTTGTAAAACAAAAGCCCAATATAACAAGTAAAAGAAAGAGGGTAGGCACATTGGCCTTTTATGGAAAATCAAGATGACCTTTTTTTGTAAATTACGCATAGATATGCATTAAAAAGACAGGATTTGAGAGAACAATAACTCATTCACATTTGCAAATTTGAAGCTCATATCACTGAGTTCCAAAACACCAGAGTACAAAATCAGTTTTCAAAAAAGAATTCTTCACAAAACCTCTAGGAGCTTAGAGACAATATATTGTTGCAGACTCTTTGCTGTGAAAGAAACACCAGAGAGAAAATTGGAAACCTTAAATCTACACTCCAAGTTGTATAAGTTGACAAATAAAAACGTGTAGCAATTACATGATGTAGATTTAATCTGTTCTAACTAATTGTAATTAAGTAATGATTGTGTTGTAGATCTGTCTGTAAAGCCAAACCCTATACAAGGATCACTGAGGATCACCTGACGTCTTCACCAGACCCTTCACAAGCGCCATCCCACGTATACACGCAGATCACAGGTAGATAATTGTGAGATAAAGGTTAGGAAGTTAGTTGGGACTATCACAGCCTTTAAGGCCTCACAGCAGCTCATTGAGAGATTCAGATGAGCCCTACAGACAAGGCCCTCTTCCCTAGCCCCGACCAGTCTTCCTTCTCGATTTGGACATTCACGAGTAACAACGGCCGGGTCTACGTTGTGTCTGCAGAGCCACAGCAGAGACATAGAAGGTAAGGATCGCACTGTTTGATCTGACAGTGCGTCACGATACCAGTACCTCATTGAGATCCCAGACACAGAGCTCACTGTCCCTTATAGTCTCTCAGTCACCCCTCAGCAGCCCTTCTCATGCAGATGGTCTGCTATGATACTAGGTTCTCGCTGGAATACCAGACACAGAACTCACTGACCCTTAAACCCCATTGTCATCGTTCTCATCCTGTCAGCCTACCTTGATGCTGGTATGTCACTGAGATGAAAGACACAGGACTCACTGACTCCTATATCTACCTCAGTGGCTGCTCTGGAGCCCTTCTTATGCAGACTGTCTGCAACAATACCACTATATTATTATTATTATTAATAAACTCATTTTTATGGTGCTGCGAATCATCTCCTGGGGGATCTCTCGGCGCTTGAGAAGATGACACCCAATGAGCAGCATAAACTTAAAATGGACAAGTCTTGAGCATTTTTTTGAATTGAGACAGCTCGGTGCATGCCCAGATCTCCTCAGGGAGATTATTCCGATGGGCTAAATGGGAAAAGGCCCGACCACCCATTTTTGCCTTCCTGATACGCGGCGTGCGAAGCTGGTTGCGTTTGCTGGATCCCAACTGACGTACAGGTCGATGCAGTACAAGCTTCTTCTTGAGGTAGGCTGGTCCATTCCCCTAAAGAGACTTAAAGACCGTACATAAGAGTTTAAAAATAGCTCGTTTCCTAATAGGAAGCCAGTGTAATTGGTGAAGAAGTAGTAGAGAGGGGGTTCGTGCTGGTTTATTGAGGGCAAGGCGGACAGCGGTATCTTGTACCACCTGTAGTTTGGAAAGTAGGTCTTCCCTTATTCCAACCAATAAGGCGTTACAATAGTCCAGTCGACTAACCAGGAGCGACTGGATGAGGGTTTTTCTTGCCGATAGAGGGATCCAGGGGAAGATCTTTCTAAACATCTGCATTGTTCCGAAACAGGTGCCTGATAATGTAGATAATTTATTATTGATTCTAATGCCTAGATTCTTAGCCCAGATTTTTGGGGAGGGTACTTCTCCTAATTCAGATGGCTACAAATCTGAAGTCCACAATTCCTCGGCTTTCCCAAACAACAATATCTCTGCTTTGGTGGCATTGAGCTGCAGAAAATACTCACTCATCCATCTTGCTATACTGGACATATAATTTTTAAACTTTAGTTTTTATTACTGTAGCGTGATCCTCAGTAGGGACTATCAGCTGTGTGTCATCTGCGTACAATATGGTCTCAAACTCACACCTTCTAATGACTCCAGCCAAGGGAGCCACATATACGGTAAACAAGGTGGGACTTAAGATGGATCCCTGGGGGACTCCCTTATCTGTCAGACTGGTTTGAGACACAAGAGTCCAGCTGGACACATTGTGTTCTGTCAGATAAACAGCTTTGAATCCATTTAAAGGCTGTGCCTCTGACACCAAACTCTCGCAATCTTTTCAAAAGGATGCGATGAGAGATGGTGTCAAAGGGGGCTGACTGATCGAGGAGGACTAACATCACTGGAGTTCCACTATCCAATGACATCCTGACAGTGTCAGTGTTAGACCTGGCACTATTGGTGTGGGTCTCCCTTCCATGTTTGTTGTTGCCTCATGTGTCAGATGCTTTGGGCACTGTGCCACTGCTGTCCAGTGCCATAGTGCAAGTGCTCCCTATTGTAAATTAATGTATTAATTCATGATTACATGATTGGCTTTTTTCGTTTTACTTGTCAGACCCTGGTACAGTGTACCAGGAGTGCCCAGGGCTTGTAAACCAAATGCTGCTGGTGGGCTAGCAGCACTGGTTGTGCTCCCACAGAAGCAGCCTTGTAAAATATGTCTAAGGCCTGCCATTGCAGAGCCTGTTTGCAGTCTGATACTACCATGTTGACTGAGCACGTGCACCCACTTGCCAGTCCCTAAACTTTCCCTTTTCTTCATATCAGACACCTCTATGGTACGCCCAAGGGCAGGGTGCATTGTAAGTATAAGGTAGGACATGCCCTGCTATGTGTGGCATGTCCTAATAGTGAAATACATCCATTTTTGTTTTTCACTATTGCAAGGATACCTGTTCTCCATAGGCCAGAATGGGCAGTTAGATAATTACATCTTATAATCCTAACTGACTCAAGGAACATGGGAGAAATTCGAGTTTAGTATGCCTGGAATAAGAATGATAAAATACATATTTTAGTGAAGTTGGTTTTAACATTCTGTGTTTGAAAACACCACTTTTAGAAAGTAGATATTTTCTTGTCTAACTTTCCAAGCCTGCCTCTGCTAGGTTGTGTATTCCTTGTCTGAAGTTTTGAGTGACAAGGCTGGGGGATTCCAGGAGACAGAATGAGTCCGCCCAGTGGTGAATAGAGAGATCTGCATCTAGATGGGAGGGAGGAGTTGCACCTGGGACCAGAATAGGACTTTGCCTGCCCCCCACAGTGCTGGCTTCGCCCCCTGTGGTGCGTCTGATGTCTCTGCCCTGCACTGTGAAAGGAGAGAAGGAATCATTTCAACAAAGTGCTCCAGGGCTGTGCTTTCCCTCCACAATGCTGGCTCCACCTCCCGTGGGGCGTCTGATGTCTCTGCCCTGCACTGTGAAAGGAAAGAAAGAGTCTTGTAAAAAGAGTGCTCAAGAACTGGTTTGGACTGGACAAAAAGGCCCCTCTACCCTCAGAGGACATAGGATTTTGGGGTATATATATTGGGACCCTGATCCCAAGTAATTAGATCACTTTTGGACTACAAGAAGAAACCTTTGCTGTGGAGAGGAACCTGAAGATACTGAGGAGAGACTATCCTTGAGCTGAAGTGCTGTTTGGGGGATTGGCCTGTAGTGGTTTCCTGACTGCCAAAGGAAGGAGAAAGGAGCTTTGTGTACTTTACTTTGAACTTGTGAAGGATCTCCTTGAGAGAAGAGCTTGCCCCCTGACCGAAGTCTCAGGACCAGTAACTTCACCAGCCTTTGTGGATTGCTGCTGGAAATGCTGTTTCAGTGGCTACAGAGGCAGGGAACTGTGACTGACTCTCACAACCAACCCAGTGTCCTTTAGGCGCAGCATCGAACAACTTCTGCATCTTTCAACACAAGCTCTAAGCTCACGACTCCATCCTGATGCCGTCACCAAGCCGTTGCCTGCACCGTAACCTGTGGACACCGCGACATACAGACTCGAACTGGTCTGACCGACATGATCACTGTTGCTGACTTCGAGTCCTGTAAACGCATCGATGTTGGGCACCGCTCGCACACTTCGCGACGCACCGCCCGACGTGTACCGATGTCCGGACTGATTGACGCCAGCTTCCGAACTCCGGTCTGTCTCTGCACCGCTTTCTTTTCTGCAACGCGGTGAACGCCAGAACCGGCTCGCACGCCAGTGCCTGCCACATCAAGTAAAGGTACTGTGACCGAGTCTGTCGACACTTGAGTGGGCCCGGACCGACGCGGTCAGCTGGATTTGTTAGACTCTGTGTTATTTCAGCAACGCTGTAGCCGGACAGGGCAACTGACTCGCACAGAACTTTGATTTAAGCCTTTTTAATCAGAACTCTTGATTTCCAATAGTATTGAGGATCATTTTTGTTGTTTATGGTCTTGTGGTATTTCTATATAAAACATAATTATTTTTATACAATACCAGCATGTCACTGACCCTTGCTGTCTCTCAATCACCTCTCAGCATATCTTCTCAGGCAGACGGTCTGCTACGATACCAATATTTAACCTTCATCCCAGACACAAAGCTCACTGACCCTTATGGTCTCTCGGTCACCCCTCAGCAGCCCTTCTCATCCCATCGGTCTGCTACGATACCAGCATCTCACTGAGATCCCAGACACAGAGCTCTCTGACCCTTATAGTCTCTCAGTCACCAATCAGTATCACTTCTCATGCAGACGGTCTGCTATGATACTAGCATCTCACTGGGATCCCAGACACAGAGCTCACGGACCCTTATAGTCTCTCAGTCACTACTCAGCAGCCCTTCTCATGCAGACGGTCTGCTATGATACTAGCATCTCGCTGAGATCCCAGACACAGAGCTCACTGACCCTTATAGTCTCTCAGTCACTCCTCAGTAGCACTTCTCATTTTGTTAGTCTGACTGATATTAGTATCTCACTGACATTCCAGACGTCACTGACACTAACAGCACTCAATCACCCTTCTCATCCTGTCAATCTGCCACAACACCAGTATCTCACTGAGCTTCCAGTCATAGAGCTCACTGACTCTTATAGCCCCCCATTCACCCCTGGAGCCCCTCTCATCTTGTCAACCTACATATCAGTGTCTCACTGAGCCTCCAGACACATCACTCACTGAACAGACATGCGCTTCACTACTGTCACTGCACAAAGCAGAATTCAAGAACTTGAGCACAGGGGGCTACTGTCCGAGGGGGAACATCGTTTACAACGAATCTTTTACCCCGCACTACCATTACAACGCAGGAATTACAATGAAAGTTGTTACAACGACTTTCGCTGTAGGGCGCTGTTGGATAGGAAATAGTTTAATTTTCTATCCAACACCTTCCCTACTGTCCACGGGGACTGGAGTTGGAATAGAAAATTCAACTATTCCACTATCAAGCGCCCCCCAACGCAAGTCGTTGTAACGACTTGCGTTGTAATCCCCGCGTTGTAGGGGATGCGTGGTAAAAGCATGCGTTGAAACGACATACATCCCGTCCGAGTGCCAAAGTAAGAGTCGGGGCGAGGCTGCTACTCACTTATGTTCTTGGTTCAAAAGCTCACAGGTGAATTTCATCTGGTTTTGGATCTCAAGGGAGTAAACCAATTCATACATCATCAAAAATAAAAAATGGTGAGTTTACAACACATTTATTTATTTATTTATTTATTTGAGTTTTTATAGAGAGCGAACATGACCCATCAGGGTATCAAAGCGCTTTACAGGGATAAACACGTTAGGTACAGTTTAGGCATAGGCAAAAAAAAGGAATGGGGGTTAGGGAATTGAACACATTAGGACAAAAGCCATAGTTATATACAATAATCAGTGCAGAACCAAAATCAGCGAGGTACATCTCAGCGATAAAAAGGGAAAAAATAGCAATTGCATACAAGGGGATAAATGATTGCAAAAGGCAGAGAGAACCGGCAGAACATTTGAAGGAGTGAGAATTGGTACACAGAGAGTGGCAAGCAGTACAGGAGATTATGCACAGAAAACAAAAGTCATTATAGAAGGCGGAATGTGCGACCAAGGAGAGTCATTGGAGAAATTTGCTCATTAGCAAGGTTTTAGCTTCCTTTTTGAAGATCGACAGAGAAGGTATTTTTCTGATGGAGGATGGTAGCGAGTTCCAGATTCTTGGTGCAGCCCCCGAGAACGCTCGGTTATAAGCTTTTTCCTTGTGGAAGCGGGTGACTGGAGCACAAGGTCTCTGGCAGACCGGGAGTTTCTGAATTTCCCAGATACCACAATTGTCTGGGCGAGGTATGCCGGGGAGTTCGTGTACAGGGCTTTGTGAGTGATGCAGGCCAGCTTGAGCTGGATTCTGGCCTCGAGAGGAAGCCAATTCAAGGCCTTCAGATGTGGTGAAATGTGGTCAAATTGTTTTGAGCCAGATAAGAGGCTAGTTGCTGTTTTTAGAGGAGCTGTGGAAGTCTTTGGTAGGCCAGATAGGGTAGAGCAGCCGTATTCAATTTTGGAGATAACGAACGCCTGAACTGCGATGTTTAGGTCCGCAGTATAAAGAAGGCTTTTAGTTTTCTCAAGTAGCTCAGATGGAACCTGGACATTTTGGCCATCGAGTTGATGTGTTTGTGCATATTCCGGTTGCTCTCCAAGGTTATCCCGAGAGATTTAGCAGAATCCACTATGGTCGGTGTGCAGTTGAGTGCTGTAATTGAGTTAATCCATTCCATTGGAGTACAAAACGCGTGCGAACTTGCAGAAACCCGTGCGAACATAAAAAAAAATAATTCCGCGCGGATTCGCGGATTTTGCGGATTTTGGCAATCCGCAAATCCGCGTATTGCCAATCCGCAAAATCCGCCATGTTTGGAAGTTGTCAAACAAATTGAAATTAGCGATATGTTGGCTTAGTTGTGGCTGCACACATTTTTCCAGCACTTTCGCAAGAAGAGGAATATTAGAAATTGGTCTGAAGCTGTCTGGAATTGCTGGATTCAGAGTGGATTTTTTTAGGATGGGGATGACTTGCCCGGTTTTCAGGGAGTCAGATATGGATCCTTATGGAAGGGAAGCATTGATATTGTAGTCCAGGAGGGGGGGCGTGGCTACGTGGCGTTGCGTAATTGCCGCTGCTTAGTGGAGCTCTGTTAACCCTGACCCTAAACCACATATCCGACCCACATATCCTTCTATCTGAAGAGGAAACTGACAATCAAAAGGGACCTGGAATACAAGGCGGAAAAAACTGAGTCTGCAGTCGATCTCCATGCTGAGATATCCCCCTCGGCACCACACGGCCTGCAGAGTGAAGAGTGCCGGGACCTCGAGTGATTGGAGATGGGACATGCGTGACGACGCAGGCGGAAGAACTTTGAGTTTTGCCCGAAAGGCTCGCCCCAAATTGACCTCTGCTGCGGCCTTCAATTGCAGCACTAAGCGGAAGATGGGATCATCGGTGTGACTGCGGGGCGGACGGCGCAGAACAGGATTGGCAGACTCTGGGTTGTGCATTAGTGAGCCTCCACTAGAGAAGAAGAAGATCCAGCCCAAAAAGCTGTAAAGGAGGCGGTGGGGAGGGAGGCTCAGAGTGAGGTGCGGCGAGCCCCCACCCCCACCAGTGTTGCTTCGGACGCGGCGATCAGCAAAACACACAAGATGATGGACGGAATGTTGCACATTGGCAAAACATTCACCCCCAGTCACAGATCTGGGTTTAATCCATCGTTATTTTGCACACCCCAGTTCAGACATGGCCATATGCAAATCAGTCTTGACCCTGTGCCTCATGGAAACAGTCCAGCCCGAACTGCCAAGCCATGTCTTCCCTGGACCGGAATCAAGCATCCTAGGACCGGTTTCTGGCTATCAGCTGTCATCAGCCAGGATAGCTTGACTCCAGCGGTGTAGTGAGCACGGAACCCACGTCTGAACATACTCTTTCCACATAGGGTGAACAGCAAAACAAACAAGATGATGGACGGATGTTGCACAATGGCAAAACATTCACCCCCAGTCACAGATCTGGGTTTAATCCATCGTTATTTTGTTCACCATGCCGCCCCAGTTCAGACATGGCCATATGCAAATCAGTTTTGACCCTGTGCCTCATGGAAACAGTCCAGCCCAAACTGCCAAACCATGTCTTCCCGGCCGATGGCCGCTAGATGCAGAGCCGAAACGGGTAATCACTTGGGTGCAACCAGGCTATCAGGAGGGCGGAATGCCAGCGAAGCACGAGCTCTCTGCGCTGTGGCAGATGAATCATTTTGTGAAGGGGTGATCACAGGCCCCACAAAGGACGTTCCTGAAGGAACATGGTGGCACCATTTCCATTAGTTAGTGGGGGAGGCCCCACAGCTTTTTACCGAGGCAGCATCCTGGACTCATAATGATCGCCAGCCTCCCACGATCTCACCTACTTTGTCCGACAAGCACTGCACCCATATATCAACCCAGCGCCTGCAGTAATTTTATCTCTCACACCATACAGCAAAATTCCCAGCTGTTTGGGCCAGCTAATAGGCCACGCTGCGGACCTCAGTGGGAAACCCGATGGAAGGCAAATGGTGACCACAAGTGGCCTGAAGACAGTACAATTTAATAAGTTGTACAAATATGCTTCTCAAAGGAGAGCATACTCGAGTCCTCCCCTAATAGGAATGCAGTAGAGCAAAGGAACCCGGACAAAGAACCTACTCTTAAGGATGTCATGACAGCCATAGCGGAGATAAAAACCTCACTTGAACACAAAACGGACACCGTAACGCTCGAGGTGAACCTTATCCGGGAAGATCTCAATAAAAACAATGAGAGGCTTAAACAGATGGAACTCAAGTTTACCAGCCTTGTGGAAGATACCTCGCAACTACAAACCGAAATTCACGAACTGCAATCTTTTCGAAAGTTCGCAGAAACTAAGCTGGATGATTATGAAGGACACCTTAGGTGCAATAACGTACGCTTATTAGGGGTCCCCGAAAGAGCGGAGGGAGAATCAGTTGATCTATTTGTGGAAGAGCTCATCCTTCAACATCTCAGACCCAAAGGACTTAGCAACCTCTTCATCGTTGAAAGAGCCCACAGAGTCTCGGGGGACGTCCGAGGCCCGGGGCCCCCGCGCCTTATCCTGGCTAGGATCCTCAACTACCCGGACCGCAACGCAATACTTCAACTCGCCAGAATCTTGCCTCCACTTAGACTTGATAATGCTGATATAACCTTTTTCTCTGACTTCATCCAGTTAGTCCAAAAGCAACGAAGTTGGACACTGGCGGACATAATGAGACTGCTAAAGGGGGTGCAACTAGCTTGATAGACTAGATGTACAATGGTGTAACATTTCCTCTCAGAGACAAATTAAGTGTTCTGGGGTGGAGGGGTGGTGGGGGCGGGGTACCACACACCCTCATTTTCTTTATTTACTACAGCAGTTGGGCGACAGGCACTCTGCCAGTTTAGTATTGGCAGTTTAAAGGGCAGGGAAGCAGGGAGGGGGGTTGTTGGAGGAGAGATTTGTTTTTGTTCTTTGTTGCAGTTTTTCCATCGACAAGCAATGTGATAGGTGTTACTGAGGCTTTGAGTTTTTCCACTAGGTTTAATGCATACGCAGTGGGAAAAGAGTGCCAGAATTCTGAGCTGGAATGTCAACGGGTTTGGGGATTAAGTTAAATGCAGTATAGTTTTTCGATATGTCAGGAAACAGGCCCCTGACATAGTTCTTCTTCAGGATACGCACCTGATATGAATCTCATGTAAAGCTATGTGCAGGTGGGGGTACAACTGGTGGCGCATGCGGGGTTCACAACAAGTTCGAGAGGAGTAGGCATTATTCTAAAAACCACATTCCCCCTCAGCGTAGATTCCATTTGGGCTGATGACAGGGGCCGTTATATAGGTATTACTGGGTCCTGGCATTAATGTCTGTTTATGTCCCACCTGACCTCCAGACTACTACATTCCAAGACCTACGTACCACTCTCCTTTCACTATCGGAGAGAATGTTATTACTGATTCAATTTCAATTCACTGGGCTCAGGTAGATTGGACCGTCACCCCACTCATGAATTAGGGCCTTCTAATAGATGGCTACCGGACTTTCTGGAGACCATGGGATTGGTGGACGGCTGGCGTACTTACAACCCTGAGAAAATACAACACACCTTCCACTCTGGAGCCCACCGCAGCCTATCCAGATTAGATTACATTTTGATCCCTAGCCCCCAAATCTCACATATTGACGAAATCAGATGCCTAGCTAGGGGCATATCCGACCACTCACCGATATGGGTACATATACAGACTTAAGACAGACTTAAGACAGACTTAAGTTAGGATTATGTCTTAAGTTTATCTTAAGTCTGTCTCAAGTCTGTCTTAAGTTTGTCTTAAGTCTGTCCTAAGTTTATCTTTAGTCAAACTTAAGTCAAACTTAAGACAAAATCCTAACTTTACTACTATTAAATGCCTTCTGTGAATACCAAAAGTAGCAAGTTTAGGATTTTGTCTTAAGTTAGTACTGTGAATCGGCCCCCATGTCCCTAATATCTGGACAGAAGAAGGAACAACAAAAGAAAGTGTCTAACATAGAAGATGAGATCTACCACTTACAAGGAGACATGGAAACAATGACCACACCAGTTTTGCTTCACTTGGTGCGCCTTAAACAGGATGAATATAGGGCGTTAGTTACAGAGAAGGCTAAAATACTGGGGAAAAAAGTAAATCAGTAGGATCTATGACCTAGGGGATGAAGCTGGAAAATTGATAGCTTGGCTTGATAAATGGGAATGGGTGAACAGATTGGTCCCGGTTCTGCAAGACGCTAACAATATTTGCATCACTGACCATCAAGAAATTGCAAATCACTTTGCCAGTCATTTTGATGCGGTGTATACCGCAGTAGCACCATACACCGAAGAAGGCTCTGCTGAATTGTTGAGGGACATAACACTCCCAACCCTCTCCTTGAAGGAGCATTAACTAATGGACAGCCCCTTGACAACAGTCAAAATAGCACAGGCGAACAGATCACTGAGCTCAGGGAAAGCCCTTGGCCCTAACAGCATTCCAATCGAATTATATAAACTTAACCCTGATAAATTGGCTACTCAACTTAAAGCCATGTTCGAGGAAAGAAGAGAAAGAGGGGAGTTACCAAAGGACCAAGGAATAGCCAACATAGAGACTATACATAAGGAAGGCAACCCCAAAACAGATTGTACCTCATATAGACCTATCTCCCTCCTTATTGCCGAGCCAAAGATCCTTGCAAAAGTACTAGCTAAACGACTAAATAAAATAATTTCTAACCTGGTGCATCCAGACCAATCCGTTTTTATACCGCACTTGAACACAACATTAAATTTGCACCAAGTCCATGGGGTCCTAGGTCGGGTGGACATGATCCTGGATCCATCTATCCTTGTCTCTTTGGACGCCACCATGGCATTCTATACTATTGAGTTGCCTTATCTCATAGCGGTCCCCCGAAAACTGGGGTTCAGCCAGGAATTTATTCAGTGGGTTTGCCTACTGTACTCGACACCACTGGCACAAGTTGTGGTTAATAATAAAAGTTGGACACATTTGTCTTGAGCCGGGGTACGCGTCAGGGATGCCCGCTCTCCCCCATCTTGTTGGTCACCTGAATGGGAGGACGGCATCTCGCTTTATGCGGATGACAAACTACTCTATTTAACTTATTCAAAAAAATCCCTAATTGCAGTTCTGCACATTTTGGCAGTATTCGGCAGATATTCTGGGTTTACGATCAATTGGACTAAGTCTCACCTGTATGTCCTGCAGGGAGATCTACCTGTCTTGCCCCGTAACTGTCAAATTCAGATCAGTGCCACGAGATTGAAATACTTGGGGATTTTTCTCTCCCTAGACCCTGCACTTCGATACGAAAAAAAGCTCCTTCCTCCAATACTACGGTTAAAGCGGGACATAGCCAGCTGGAAATCCCTTCCCCTCTCTCTTCTAGGCAAGGCTGTTCTTTTTAAAATGATGCCCCTCCCCTGCAAAACTCACTTGATCCTATTCCACTGAAATATTTTAAAGAAATGGAACACCTTCAGAGAGAATTATTGTGGAATGGGACGCCACGCATAGCCTTGGGTAAACTTACATTAAAATGGTATGATGGAGGCATCAGTCTCCCAGATATAAAGAAATATTATTGGGCTGCACACCTGGCAGCCATCAATCATGGCACCTACGGTGGCCTAGATGATCCAGGCTTCCATATGGATAGGTGGCTCCTTCCGGGAGGGAATTATAATAGCTCACTCTACTCGAAACCTGGCCGGCCTCAGATGACGGTCCCCACTGGTCACTCAGTATGTGTATGGCACGCCGCAAACATATTCCTCAGATGGGAGCGTAGACTGACGTTGGTCACCCCCCTGTGGGATTCGGCACAACTAGGTAATCTATGGACATCGAAAGAGTTCGATAAATGGGACATGATTGGTATTTCACAAATTAAAGATTTATGGGAAAAGGGAGGAGTGAAAACATTTGCCACTCTCCAAAGTCAACACGAGCTAGCTGACACTGAGCTTTTTCGTTACACACAGGTTAGCCATGCATTACACTCACTCCTTCCAAAGGGCTCCTCCCTTCCCGAGTCATCCCCGTTGGAGGACAGGATACTGGATGGCCACCTCCCGGATAAGACCATCTCATTAATCTATAATAAGTTAATATATAATATGGAAGATCCTATCTCTGTATTGCAACAGAAATGGGTAGCAGATGGTATAGAAATTGATGGTGAGGAATGGCAGGAGGCGATATCCTCCCCTAGGGTGGTGGCTATTCCAGCACGATTAAGATTAGTACAGCTTAAAATCCTGCATAGGATAAATATGACTGGCCTTGACTAGTACAGATCGGAAGAGCGGAAACAGGAGACTGTCGCAGAAGTTGTGGGAAAATAGGCACCTTTATGCACATCATATGGGAGTGTACACACATTCAAACATACCAGAGGGAGATACATGAAGTCATGAGGGCAATCCTCACTATTGCTATTCACCCTAAAGCACGTAGATGCCTACTGAACATATGGGAACCAACTGACTTGAACACCCATCAAACACAGTGGGCCACTCTGGGGTTCATGCTAGCCAAAAGAAACATCGCTTAGGCCTGGGGAGCGGCAACTCCCCCCACGCTGGGGGCATGGGAGATGAGTATGGACTGGTGTATGGTCAGGGAAAAAGACACTATATGCTGCCCAAAGCTGTCCTAGAAAGTGGCCCCACATATGGACACAGAGGAACTCATATCGTGGAGACATTTGCACTCCCCCACAAAGTATTGAACTAGATGACCTGCTCCCTCCTTGAAATGTCCTTACTGTGTCTAATGTGAAGGATTATTGCCTCTAATTGTCATGCCTCTATTGATATTGAGTGGGTTTTATGATTGCTTGTATGTCGATGATTGTTAATAAAAAGATTTATTCAAAAAAAGATATTGTAATCTATAAGGGAGTGATGAGTATGGAGGTCACTGCCAAGCAGTTGGCAGGGAGAGGGTCGTTGAAGTGGGTATCCGGTTTTAAGGAGGATAGAATTTTCGAGATGGAATGGTCATCATAAAGTTTGAAGTAGGACAAGTGGGCTTTGTTCTTGGGTGTTGCCTGGGGGAAGAGAGGAGATGGGTCCCGGTAAGAGGAGGAGGGAAGTTTGAGGTGGCATTAAGTTTGATACCTAACAAATTGATTTTGGTTTTAAAGAAGGAGGAGAACTCATCACAGGTTATTAATGATTTTGTAGTTTCTTTTGAAGATTACGCGAGTTTGTTTGATTAACGTTTGACTATTTTAAAGAGTTTGCGGGGTCTGTTTTTGGCATTTTCTAGTTCTGATCTCAAAAACTCTTCTTTAAATATGAAGATGTTCTTGTTGTAAGTGTTTCTGGCCTGGCATAGAAGTTTAAGCTGGGGGGCTGAGGGGTGTTGTCTCCAGTTTCTCCAGTCGGAGAGCTCGCCTTTTGCTATTGAGGGGTCTGCTGAACCAGGGGTTTTTGTCTTTGATTTGGGACCTTTTGAGCTCTAACAGGGCCAGATCATCCAATATGTTGGACATAGCCGAGTTGTAGTGCTCTGTAAGGTGATTGACCTTAGATAGATTTGGGGGGGTGTAGGTCATTCTCGCAGCGAGCAGTCAGCTTCTTGAGGTCAAAGTTCTTAGTGTCTCTGAGCTAACGTTTCGGTTTCGGTTTCACCGGTTGCCCATGTCTTTTCATGTGGCAGTCAGGTATTAGGAAGGTGATGGCGTGGTGGTCCGATTAGTCACATGTATCAATTGTATTCAGCCTGACCGCCGATGCCTTGGTGATGTTCCAATCCAATGTGGCGCCTTTTGAGTGGGTTGGCAGGGTACAGTCCTGGGTGAGTGATTGGTCAGCAAGAAAGTCTTTGACAGCGTTGACCTGGGAGTCATTGGGGTCATTCTAATGCAGATTAAAGTCACCAAGGAAAATGTCATTGGAATGGGAGGAGACTTTAGCAGTAAGGATTTCCATGAGCAGATCCATGAATGTGTCATTCTAGTCTGGGGGGTGGTAGAAGATGCACAACTGAGTAGAGTTGTTACTAATGGCTAGGGCACGATATTCGCAAGAGTCCGTGGGTTCTGCATGGAGTTCTGTGACAAGGAGATAGATGCAAGCAATGCCTCCCCCTTTTTTTACTTATCTATCAAGTCTAATGATGTTATAGTTTGGTGGGACCAGTAAATCAAAGTAAGGAGAGGTAGAATCTAGGTGAGCAGAGGGTGAGGTGATTGTTAGTTACTAGGCGAGAGGGCGAGGAGCAAAGATAGGAAGCGGGCGGCAACGTAGACTTAATGGCGGATGCAAGAGGTTGGGGGAGTGGGAAGAACTTCTCTGGCAGCACTAGGGGAGATGCTATCCCTGGATTTGATCCGATTGTAGAACACATTGGGAGGATTCGCGCCAACCTGACTTGCGGGAGGGAGAGAGGGGGTGGAACGGGGAGTCGCAGCATCATTAGTAGGTCTAGATGGGAGGCCCTTACCCTTGTTTTTAGAGTTGAGTGGACCAGCGCTGAGACAGGAGTCGGGGGGCGACAGCAGGCCCAGGGGGTGCTTGGAGGAATGAAGTACTTCATCTGCCCTAGCATGTTTCTGGCTTCTACAGACCTGATGGATATCGATCTTCATTTATCTATGCACCATTCCTCTCAGAAGACTTTGCTATTCTTTGCACTGGGGCACCATTTTGAGTTCTGTGTTCTTCCTTTTGCCCTCTCTTAGATTCCTTGAGTCTTCACAAAGACCGTGGCTCCTTTGGTTGGTACCCTGCATGCCTTGGGGTTATTGGTTTCAACCTATCTTGATAACTGGCTCATTTGCGCTTCTTTTTCGGAGGGCCTGCAAGCTGACAAGATGGTGTTTCAGTGTCTGGAGTCTCATGGGTTTCTGAAAAAGTGAATCTAAATCGTGAAATTTTAACTTTGTGGATTTCAAAATAATAGAGGGCCTGATTCACAAAAGTAAACTGAGAAGAAAGTCTAATTATAGGACTTTCGGTATTCACAAAGAGCATTTACGAGTAGTAAGGTTAGACTTTTGTCTCAGTCAAACTTAAGTTTTGGTCTTAAGTTTAACGGAAGTAAAACTGAAGTTTAACTGAGATAAAAGTCTAACTTTATGACTCGTAAATGCCTTTTGTGAATACCAAAAGTCGTAAAGTTAGATTTAGTCTCAATTTACTTTTGTGAATCAGGCTCTGAGTTATTAATTAACATTGAAGTGTGAGACGTAGTTAGCAAAGTAGGTAAAGGAAAAATCGTTATCAAACCTTTTTCTATTAAAAGCCATGTAGGGGGATTATTAAGGTGGGAATGATTAAACCAAAGAGAGCTTTGTTTTAATGCAAACGCTTTACATTAGTTAAAAAAGGTGGCAAACCAAACCCTCCATTTCTTTTTTCCATACAGGTTGATTTATATTAAAATAAAACGTACAAAAATGCTGATCAACATTCTTATAAAACTGCATAGGAAATTTACGAGGGATCATATCTAGGGAATAAAAAAAAAATACGAGCTATTACCATTTTTATTGAATCAATTTTCCCCCACCATGAAAGGTGTAATGCAGACAACTTAGTGAATTTATCTTTAATATAGTTTATAATAGATTCACAATTTAATGTAATTGTTTTTTTTATAGAAGTGGAAAACTGAATTCTAAGGTTTTCAATTTAATCCCTTTTGCAAATTATTTCTTGTATAGGTAACATTTCAGGTGTACAATGAAGATTGAGAGGAAAAAATACAGTTTTGTTCGTATTTAATGTATAACCTGAAATCTGAAAATATAATGAGATAATATCTAATAATGGAGGGAGTGAGGATTCAGGATTACTAATAAACAAAAGTATATCATCTTCATATGCTAATGTTTTGATAATAACATCCTTGATATTAATACCAGTGATAGCAATACATGTTCTAATAGTAGTAAGTAAGAGCTCAATAACAAGAAGAAATAACAACAGAGACAAGTGACAACCTTGTCTGGTACCTCTAAAAAGAAAAGCACATCATTAGAAATTTGACCATTAATGAATAGGCGAGCAGAAGGGCTAGAATAGAAAGCAGATATCATGCGAATAAACAAATCACCACCATTAAATGCCGATAAGGTATGAAATAAAAATCGCTTATGAACTTTGTCAAAAGCTTTTTCAACATCCAATGCAAGCACTCCAGATGGTAAAGATAAGGAAGTCACCTGTTCAAAAAAATATAATAAGACTTTAGTGTTTTATTTATTTATTTTATTTTTAGCATTTGTAGAGCACACTGCCACCCTTCGGGCATCCTGGCGCTGAGACATAAGGAGAGAGCTGGTGAGAGAAAGGCCGCTGATATGAAAGGAAGGCAGCTAATGTGGAGAACCATGTGACTAAGTCAAGGATCAAACTTTAGGGAAGACCACGTCTTGACTCTCTTACGGAACAGCATTAGGTTCTGTCTGCTCCTGATTTCCAGAGGCGGGCAGCTGCCACGTCAAAAACTCTTCCCCCCAGGGTTGCTTTCTTTATCCTGGGAATCTTGGAGCAGTTTGGGTCCCTGTCCATGAAGTGCCTTGAACACTATGCATAAGGATTTGAACAGAATCCTTTGGGTCACTGGGAGCCAGTGCAGCTCCGCCAGTGCTTGTGTCGTCGAGGAGCGGCGTGCTCGAGTCAGAGCAAGCTTTGCTGCTGCTGCCTAGATACCCTGGAGTCTGGCAATCAGATATCTCGGGGACTCTAAGAGCAGGGCATTACAATAATCCAGGCAGCTCAGTATAATGCTCCTGAATACTGTGGTGCTTGCCTGGATTGGCAGCAATGGTAGCACTTTCCGAAGTCCTCGGATGAGAGTATAGCAGCCTCCCACCAGTTTGTTGACATGGGACTCCAGATTCAGCTTTTCATTAAGACTGACCCCCAGATTGCGTACTGTGCTCACTGGTGTCAACGAGCCATCTGTGGTTATTGGCCAAAAATCAGTTGGTAGTCCTCGAAGGTTCGCCTCCACCTTCCAGTGTAGAATCTCTGTTTTCTCGCTATTGAATTGAAGCGAGTTGTCCCTCAGCCATTTCACCATTTCAAGCATACAGGTGTGAAAGCTTTCCAGGGAATCCGCCTGGTCACCATCCAGGGACACCATAAGCTGGGTGTCATCGGCGTAGTTGACCACTCTGATGTTGTGCGATTTAATCATCTCTAACAGTGGTCGCATATATGCATTGAACAGAATAGGGCTGATTGAGGACCCCTGCGGTACTCCGTGTTCAATTTTTTACAAACTCCGATTGATAGGGAGGGAGCGCTACTGCTTGCCATCTATCAGATAGGTAGGAGCGCATCCATCTCAATGCCACACCTGTCACTCCTAGGGTTTCCAGCCTCGAGAGAAGTATATTGTGGTTGACCGTATCAAATGCTGATTGGCCCCTGTCCGCCCGCATTCGAAGGTTATCTAAGACGGTCACCAAGGCTGTCTCCGTCCGTGACCAGGCCTGAAACCAAATTGCTCCTCTTCCAATTTATTGTTTGTCTCCAGAAGATAGGACAGCGCCCTACTAACCAAACATTCCAGGATCTTGACCGGGTATGGTAAGAGCGAAATTGGCCTACAGTTCTTATGGCAGCCTGGGTCCAGTGTGGATTTTTTCAGGAGTGGCGTAATAATAACCTGCTTCCAGCTGGGTGGCTCCACTCCATTATTGAGGGATTGGCAGCACAGCTGACGTAGGATAGGAACTATCTCTAATCTGAGTTCTTTCATTATCTTATGGGGAGCAGGATCCTAGGGTGATCCTGAGGAGATTCCTAGGGCCACTCGGGCAAACTACTCTTCCGAAGGCATCATGAATTCATCCAAGGTGACCTTAGGGACAGCCGAGTTAGAGTCGCTATCCCAGTTAAGGCTATTATTAATTATTTCCCCCTTTTCCTGTTCCAAAGGACCGGATAGCGTTACATCTTTCAGGCCTTCCACGATCTTGTGAATTTTTTCTTGGAAGAAGAGAGCCAGCCCATCGCACAACGCCTGAGTGGGTTTGATTTTGCTCAAAGTACAGTCAGGACTATGTTATTGACAGGATATCTATTTTTCAGGAAACCAGACTGATCAGGATGAATAAGGAAATCTAGTATGGAGGTCAATCTGGTTGCAATAATTTTAGGGAGAGGTGTGGCGCCGCGGCCAGGGTGACTGACGTTGGAATCTGGGGACCACGGTTCGATCCCCGGCTCCGGCGGCAGGTTAGCCCAGCACCATGTGACTCTGGGCAATAGCTCGCTTAATCTTCCCGACGGCCCCCAGCGCCTAGAGACCCTTACGGGTGATTGTGCGCTTTACAAATGTGGACTTTTAGCATAGCGTTTACAATCTTGATTTAATTTGATACAATGGGCGAGACTTTGTTAGGTTTTGGAAAAAATATAATCAAAGCTCCAGTAAAAGAACCAGAAGTTGAGCTTGAAGCACCAACAAAGGTGAAACATTTAAATCAATCAATCATTGACACTTATAAAGCGCGCTACCTACCCGTAGGGTCTCAAGGCGCTGGGGGGGGGGGGGGGTGCCGCTACTGCTCGAACAGCCAGGTCTTCAGCTTCTTCCTGAAGGAGAGGTGGTCTTGGGTCAGGCGCAGGTCGGTCGGGGGGGAGTTCCAGGTCTTGGCGGCCAGGTAGGAGAAGGACCTTCCTCCTGTAGTCGCTCTTCGGATGCGGGGGACAGCGGCGAGGGCGTGGTTGGCTGATCGGAGGTGGCGTTTGGGAGCGTAGAAGTTGACTCGGCTGTTGAGGTAGCTCGGGCCTTGGTCGTGTAGGGCTTTGTGTGCGTGGGTGAGGAGACGGAAGGTGATTCTTTTGTTGACGGGGAGCCAGTGAAGGTCTCTCAGATGTCCGGAGATGTGGCTGGTTCGTGGGATGTCGAGGATGAGTCTGGCTGAGGCGTTCTGGATCCGCTGGAGTCTCTTCTGGAGCTTGGCGGTGGTACCGGCGTAGAGGGCGTTGCCGTAGTCCAGTCGGCTGGTGACGAGGGCCTGGGTGACGGTCTTCCTGGTCTCGGTGGGGATCCACCAGAAGATCTTCCGTAGCATGCGTAGGATGTTGAAGCACGCCGAGGAGACGTTGTTGACTTGCCTGGTCATGGAGAGGGAGGAGTCCAGGATGAAGCCCAGGTTGCGTGCATGGTCTGTCGGTTTGGGTGCGGTGCCCAGGGCGGGGGGCCACCAGGAGTCGTCCCAGGCGGAGGGCGAGGAGCCCAGGATGAGGACCTCCGTCTTGTCCGAGTTCAGTTTCAGGCGGCTGGTCGTCATCCACTCGGCTACCTCTTTCATCCCTTCGTGCAGGTTGGCTCTGGCGGCGGCGGGGTCGTTCGTCAGGGAGAGGATCAGCTGGGTATCGTCGGCGTAGGAGATTATGCTGAGGTTTTGTTTGCGTACGATGGCCGCGAGGGGGCTCATGTAGAGGTTGAAGAGGGTGGGGCTCAGAGATGATCCTTGGGGGACGCCGCAGATGACTTCGGAGGCCTCTGACTTGTACGGTGGTAGGCGGACTCTCTGTGTTCTTCCGCCGAGGAAGGAGATGATCCATTCCAGTGCCTTCCCCTGGATTCCGGCGTTGTTGAGACGCTGCACTAGGGTGCGGTGGCAGACCGTGTCGAAAGCCGTGGAGAGGTCTAGGAGGATGAGGGCCGCTGTTTCTCCATTGTCCATCAGGGTTCGGATGTCATCGGTGGCGGCGATGAGGGCGGTCTCGGTGCTGTGATTGGCTCGGAAGCCGGACTGTGAGGGGTCGAGGGATCCGTTCGTCTCGAGGAAGGCGGCCATCTGCTTGTTGACGGTCTTCTCGATGACTTTGGCTGGAAGCGGGAGGAGCGAGATGGGGCGGTAATTCTTGAGGTCGGTGGGGTCCGCTGTTGGTTTCTTGAGTAGAGCGCTGAGTTCGGCGTGCTTCCAGCTCTCCGGGAAGATGGTGGTGTCGAAGGATGTGTTGATGATGTCTCGCAGGTGGGGTGCGATGACAGCGTCAGCCTTGTTGAAGACGTGGTGAGGGCAGGGGTCGGTCGGTGATCCGGAGTGGATGGAGTTCATCGTGCGGATGGTGTCTTCGGTGCTGATCGGGGTCCAGGCGTGGAGGGTGGTGGTGGGGGGTGGTTGTTCGGTCCTGGTGTGCGTTGGTTGGTTGTTGAAGCTGTTGTGTATGTCCGCGATCTTGTTGTGGAAGTATGAAGCGAGGGAGTTGCAGAGGTCTTGCGATGGGGTGATGTCGTTGTTTCCTGCGCTGGGGTTGGAAAGCTCTTTCACGATGTTGAAGAGTTCCTTGCAGTTGTGTGCGTTGTTGTCCAACCGGTCCTTGAATGCTGTTTTCTTGGCGGCGCGGATCAGCTGGTGGTGTTTCCGGGTGGCAAGTTTGAAGGAGGTCCTGTTGTCTGGTGTCGGTTCCCTTCTCCAGACTTTCTCGAGGGCTCGGCAGTTCTTCTTGGAGCTCTTGAGTTCGTCGGTGAACCATGGGGCCTTCTTGCTGCCGGGTCTGCTAGGCGGGGTCCTCAGTGGGGCGAGTTCGTCCGCGCAGTTGCTGATCCACTTCGTGAGGTTGTCGGCGGCCTGGCTGGGGTTCGCTAAGCTGGCAGGAGGGTGCTGGCCCAGGGAGGTGGCGAGCTGGTCTGCCGTGATCTTGTTCCAGCTTCTGCGGGCGGCCTGTTGCTGGTGTTGGTGGGTCGTTGTTCTCTTGAAGGTGAAGTGGACGCAGCTGTGATCCGTCCATTGAAGCTCTGTGGCGTGGCTGAAGGTGACGTCTTTGCTGGATGAGAAGACGGCGTCGAGTGTGTGTCCGGCAAGGTGGGTGGGGGTGGACACCAGTTGCTTGAGTCCCAGGTTGGCGAGGTTGTCGAGCAGGGTGCTGGTGTTGCGGTCGTTGTTGTTCTCCAGATGGAAGTTGAGGTCTCCCAGGAGGATGTAGTCAGCGGAGGGGAGGGCATGCGGGCTGACGAAGTCGGCGATGTCCTCGCTGAATTGCGTGCGTGGTCCAGGGGGTCGGTAGATCAGGGTGCCTCTGAGGGTGGTGTTCGGGTTGGTGTGGATCTGGAAATGCAGGTGTTCGGCGCTGGTCAGAGTGTTGTCGGTGCTGGTCGTGAGACGGATGGTGCTCCTGTGGATGATGGCGATGCCTCCTCCCATCTGGTTGGCGTTTCGGTCCCTCCGGACGATCTTGTAGCCCTCTGGGATGGCGATGGCGATGTCAGGAGCTGACGAGGCGTTCATCCAGGTCTCCGTGAGGAAGGCAACGTCAGGGGCTGTGGCGTCTAGGAGGTTCCAGAGTTCGATGGCGTGTCTGTGGACGGAGCGGGTGTTGAGCAGGATGCACTTGAGGTGGGTGCTGCTGGTGTTCGACTTGGCGGGTGCTGGTGCGGGGCAGGTCCGGGTGCAGGTGAACTTGCAGGCGTGGCAGCTGAAAGGTCCGTGGGTACGTCGTGGAGTAGCTTGGTGGCAGTCTGGAAGTCGGCCGGTGTTGAGTGCGATGAGGGTTGCGGCGGAGTACGTCAGGCGGGTAGGTCGGGGTCTCCGTGGGCCAGGGGTCCTGGCGCTGGGCGCGGTCCGGTCGCGGACGGGCGCAGACGGGCTTACCTTTGGCGCGCCTTCGGCGCACAATCGGCGCGCCCGCTGCGCGTGACCGCTGCGCGTTCGCACGGTCGCCATTTAAGGCGAAGTGCGCGGGTGGGCGGAGCAGCTGGGAGGCGGGAGCGGGGAGGGAACAGAAGAGAAAAGGGGCGTGGCCACAGGCGGTGGCGGGAGGCGGGAAGCGGGGAGGGAGAGCGGAGGGCGGCGAGGTAGGCGGGCAGACAGGAAGGACACTGGACACAGCAAAGAGGATAAAATTACAATTAACAGGCACAAATGGAGGGAAAAATAAGGCAAAAACAGGAAGGAAAAACGATGGTACAGCACAAGGGAATACAGGCACAATAGACGGGCAAAACAGAGGAAAAACAGCTAAAAAAGCGATCGGACGGCACAGAGAAAAACAAGCACAAATTTAGGGCAAAAACACTGGCAAAGGCCAGAGGGGAGCGGCCAGGCGTCAGCGAGGCCGGCGGCGAGGCAGAGGGCAGGCAGAGGGAGACACACGCAGCAGCTGGTGGCCGTGCGGCGCGGGGGTGTCCCACAAGTGGGTCACACTCACCTGCGTCGCACGGTCGCCATTTAAGGCCAAGTGCGCGGGTGGGCGGAGCAGCTGGGAGGCGGGAGCGGGGAGGGAACAGAAGAGAAAAGGGGCGTGGCCACAGGCGGTGGCGGGAGGTGGGAAGCGGGGAGGGAGAGCGGAGGGCGGCGAGGTAGGCGGGCAGACAGGAAGGACACTGGACACAGCAAAGAGGATAAAATTACAGTTAACAGGCACAAATGGAGGGAAAAATAAGGCAAAAACAGGAAGGAAAAACGATGGTACAGCACAAGGGAATACAGGCACAATAGACGGGCAAAACAGAGGAAAAACAGCTAAAAAAGCGATCGGACGGCACAGAGAAAAACAAGCACAAATTTAGGGCAAAAACACTGGCAAAGGCCAGAGGGGAGCGGCCAGGCGTCAGCGAGGCCGGCGGCGAGGCAGAGGGCAGGCAGAGGGAGACACACGCAGCAGCTGGTGGCCGTGCGGCGCGGGGGTGTCCCACAAGTGCACTATCCCAAGTAAATAAATGAGGAATAATTTGCAAGGCAAATTCTTTATAAAATTCTGCTGGAATTCCATCAGGAACTAGAGATTTACCCTTCCATACTGATTGGCGAGTCTAATTTATCTTTAGTTAACTGAGAAACTTTAGGTAATCAACATTTACGTAAAAAGTGATCAATTAGTGAAGTGTCTTCTAAATTAGGTTTATTATGTAAGGTTCAGTAATAAATTAGAAATTCCTTAACAATATCCATTTTGGGATAGTGCAATCTTTCCATTGCAACCATGAATTGAATTTATTTGAGTTTTATCTTTTTTAATACGTAATAGTTTGCCAAGAGCCTTCCAAATCTATTATCATTAAAACAAAACTTGGCTTTAGAATGAGAAAGTTGTATACCAGCTCTTCTACTTAATATTGAGTTAAACTCATAACGCAGCTTTTGCATTTTTTTTTTAAATGGGGGTTTTTGGATGATATGAAAAGTCTCCCAAATGTTGCAATTTGTTTTTCCAATTCTTATAATTTTACAATTGAATGATTTGTTTTCAAGAGCCATAAAAGAAATGGATGTCCCTCTAATGTATGCATTAAAGGCATCCCATCGAGTTACCATGGATGCAGAGACTTCTGGGTTAAAAGTAAAATAATCGTGAAGGGCTGATTACATTTTTGGTTTATTATTTAAGAACAATATGTGCATTCATAAGCCATCTGGAATGAGCTTGAGAATTCTAAGTTGTAGAACCATAGAAATAACAGCATGGTCAGAAATATCAATATTATAGCTATGTGGTGTAGTGACTGAGTGAATTAATTTGCGAGAAACTAATACATAATCTAATCTTGAATAAGAGCTATGAGGATTTGAAAAAAAAGTAAACATTTTCTCAGTAGGATGATGCAACGGCCAGATATCAACCAACTTCATTGTTTTAAAAAATGACTTTAGAGTAAAAAAAGCTCTAGGTTGTCGATATTTAGTTTGTGATGACCTGTCTAATAAAGGGTCACATATAATGTTAAAATCTCCTCCAACAATAAGTGGGACATTGCCTAACTTGAGCACTTCTGTGGTAAAAAGAGACCAAAAATTGGGGTAATAAGTCATCGGACCATATACATTAAAACCCATTTTTTTCTGTATATAAGCCAAGACTTTATCATCAATATGTGTCTCGTGTAAAATACAAATATCCGCTTTATAACCTCGTAAATAATCTAAAATTTTAGTACGCTTCACAAGATGTCTTAAACCTTTAACATTCAAGGATACAATTTTAATATTATTGAAATTAGCAATAACAGAGAAAAGAAAGTGCAGAGAAGAAGAAAGAGATGACGTTTGTTAAAGCATAAAATAATACAAAGTAGCTCTAGAAAGGAACAATAGGGAAAAAATAAAAGTAAAGATAAGTACATACACAGAAAAAGACAACATTTAAACATTAATAACAATCTTGAAACGCACACATGCTTAGCAAGCATGACCGGACCATTTGTGCCCTGTAAAACAAATTGAATAAGTAGGTTAGCAGGAAAGAACAATGAGATTAATTTTCAGGTAGCGGTCTCATGTGTATCCATGGGGAGCTGTGAAGGTTGATCCAAAAATAGACGGAGGTCTTCAGGGCCATGAAAGGACTTTGAGAAACCGTCCTTCTAAATTCACATAGCCGAAGGGCCAAAAGCACCATATTTGAAGGAAAGACTTTGCAATTATGGTCGAAGATCAGTAAAGTCTTTGTGAATTTTAACAGGTTCTTCTGCAAAGTCCTGATGTGTGAAGATTTTATTGCCATTAACCACTAAAGAAGGAATTTTATGTGCTGCTGTTCGTATCAATACTAAGGTGCCGATTATGATCTTGCTGGAAAAGTCCTAAGGACGGCTCAGTCTTGGAGGGCTTTCCGAGCGAATCGGGCTCCAGGCCTCTGACCGACTGAATACAATGCAATTGTGCGCTGACGGACTCGGGTCGGTTGGACTCCCACTGAAGTCTATGGGAGCCTGTGTAGTGATGCGTACACAGACTCCCATAGCAAAAAAACAGGTGGTTGGGGAAAAGCGGGCTCTCCGTCGTGGGCACCCTATGGTGCCCAACACGGTGTGCATGGTTGGATCGGGGGTGGTTTATGTGCACCCCTGTGACTGATTCGGAGGGCCCGGGTAAATTGGGGCCTGCTGCGGCCCCCCAATGTCTGTCTCCAAAAGCTTTTTTGTCTCCGAGTCACTCCTGCAGGTTGACGCATGCATCGTAATTGGTTGTTCGGAAGCAGCCCCCTTTGCGCTGTGCAATTCAGCTCCGGGCGAGGGAACAGAAGGACTTGTGCTCGGAGAAGACTCCCTTGGAGCGGAGGGCTTTTTCACATCATACTTGGTTATTCGGAATGGGGGACGAGTCAGTCGAAAATCGCGCCTACGAATTGGATCCGCTCCTGACGGATGCTGTCAGGAGCTCTTCTGAGCGAGATTGTAATTGGCCCTTAAGTGATGATGACATAAAACTTTAAAAATCATGTGTCACTGTTTATTTTGGGGTGGATTACGATGAGAGGGAATCCTGTGAGCCTTATCAATTTCAAATTTCTCAAGAAACTTTAGACGTAGGAGGCCAAGTAACAAATTCTCCAAACATAACCAACAAGCATTACCCTCCACGTCTTTTGGTAAGTTAAAAATACGCAAGTTATACTTTCTATTACGATTTTCCAATTCAAGAAGAAGGTTAGACATAGGAGGTATTTTTGGTACAAGCTGTGAGAAACTATCAAGTTTAACTTTATTGTCCTGAATTTTAATTGCGTTGTCAGATATTTCCATTGATAGACTAGCCATGTCTGTTTGTAAAAATGTTATTGCAGAATCAATAGTATCTGTGCTAGAATGAATTGCATGAATCTAAACAAGTAGTAAAGCCAAAGAAGGTTCACTAGATTCTACCATTTTTGATTTAACTGGAGGGGGAGAAATATTTTGCTTCCTTTTATTATGTTGAACGTGTATTTTTGCTCTCCATACTTCCTAAAATTGAAATTCTGCAACAAAATATAATATAACTTTCAGAATATATTTATAAAAAGGAAGACCTTTCAGGAGAAGGAGGTGCAGCAGCTAAATCTGACTGTGGGAGTGACTAGGCCACAGCCTCGCCCTTTCCAGAATGTTGCTCTGCCCCCCTGACTGGAAGACTCAGCTGTACCTGTGATAGAAGACCGATGAAGAAACAGGAGAGGAAAAAGACTCCTTCTGCCACGAAGAGGAACTAGACAAGCACCCCACTGGAATTTAAAAGCGTTAAAACGCTACTGCCGGCATAATTAAGTTGAATTCTGGCTCCTTAATTGCAGGAATCAACGATGAAGGGCAGACGTGGTGAGGAGCTCACCGGGGTGCGGCCATCTTAACTCGTGCGCTCGAGCAAATTTGGTCCTAAGCGTACTGTTTCCACGCTTCGTAGGTGGATTAAAACAGCGACTGCTTTGGCTCACAAAGGGCGTGTCTTTTACTTTCCTTCTGAGGTTCAGGGAGGCTCCACTGGGGCAGTCTCTTCCTCATGGGCAGCTTTTAAGGGGGCTTCGCTCAAAGATATTTGCACAGCAGCCATTTGATCTGACCACCATACTTTTATTTCCTATTATAAATTACGATTGGGTGAAGTTTACTCCACTTGCTTCGGTTGAGATGTGCTTTCTGCAATGGAATATGTTTATTTGTGTGTTTCTGATACTGGTGTTTTGACTAAACACAGTGGGGCTGATTCACAAAGGTAAAGTTATACCTACATAAAATGAGGGGTCTTTTTATGTGTGGAGAGTCCAAACTTGTATAGATGCTACTTGCAAATCCCTTTGTGAATAGTAAACAAGCACAACTGTACACAAAAGGAGAAGTTTATCTTTGTGACTCAGGCCCTGGGTGTTTCATTGTTTCTGTCTCTTTCGATTTTTTCAATATGGCTTGGGTGTGCGCTCATGACGTAAAGACTGTGGCAATAAAGACGGAAGAGGTAGGTAACGACTCAGTTACTTACCAGTAAACTTTTCACTCTGAGTCATAGTCTTCTTTCCACAGTCCTGCATTAGTTCTCTCGTTCCCTGAGGGTGGGGGCAATGTTGGTGTGGGCATCATAGCAATAGTTTTTAGCATTTTTACAGGTGAATGCCGTGCATGAGTCATGAGGTGCTCTCGACTTAAGGACTGTGGTGAGGAAGCCTATGACTTGGAGTAATGAAGATTACCGGTAAGTAACAGAGAAACTACGCCCCTCATTACCGTGAACTGCTCTCTTTCCACAGTCTTTACATTACCTCCTCACCATTCCTCGTCCCATTCATTACTAGTTGCTATTATGGTGAGAGAAACTCTCCAAGGTCACCCTCACCAAGCACCTCTTTCTTAATCTTTCTTTTTTTTAAATAACCTCCAACATCTTTATCAGGGGGACAGATTTACCTGGGCATTTCTTTTCTAAATAGAGCATGGCTTCGGGACTGATATAGGGCATTTGAGAAAGTATTTATGTTAACCTGAGCGCCCGTCATGGGCTGCATTTAACATAAAACCGATGACCCGAACGCTCGCCCGGGATGGGCTGTGTGTGCGCGCTTCACAGACAGCACAGTGCGCTCGGGGGGACAGAGGTGCGCATGCGCATGCACCTTACAGGGACCAGTTCTTACCACTCATCATGATTTAATAAGCCTCTATAAAGACTCCTACATAAAACAAGCATTGGCATAGCCAATTGGTCTCACCTTTGGGACCTTATAAGTGTTTAGCCATGTAACAGTGAATGTTGTTGCAGTAAGGATATTGTGCTGCATAACTAAACACTTATAAGGTACCAAAGGCGAGACCTATTGGCTATGCCAATGCTTGTTCTTCAGGTAAACCTCCTGTGGTCATGTGACAAACCCTCATTAACAGAGCAGACACTCCCTTTAGAAAATATATTTTCTTTCCTGCAATGACATGCTCACATGTTAACGTGTTGGTGCTTTCATTTACCAACCCAATGCATTGTGGGACTTGTATTGTTGATTTATTCCAACTAACTCAATTGGACAAACCCAACTGAAAGTAATAAATCGTTAAAGGTAGGCATAGGACAGTAACCCAGAGCACTTGACATAAAACCGCCTCATAACATGAATTAGAATGGTGGCATAGAAAAGCACACGCACTTGAGCTTTAATCTGATAATACGACTTCCCAAACCCTGCGAGGTTAACAGCATAACTGTAATAAAGTGACATTTACAAACTGTGTATATCGAATGCGTGAAAGCGTGCTTCAGAAGGCAGCTCCTGAAACCTCAGAACCAATGAACTATCATTTATGAGTTTTTTTAGAGGAAGGAATGCACCAGCAATACAATGGGAAGGTGAATGACATGTTACAGGCCAATAGTGAGATCAATGTACAAAACACTGCATGTACAAGAATCAATGCCGCATGGGGAGGTGAAAGACGGTCTGAAAGATACCTCAATATACCAGCTTGATGCAAGCCTCACGTAGCTCCTTGAGGACTTGCCAGCTCTCTGAGGAACTGACAGCTTCTATCTCCAAATATTTAACAAACAAGCAGTGGCAAAGACCATCATTGGGGCTTTGTATAGCGAACTGGAAGTCTCTATAACATGCAGCAGGAACCACACAAGCATCAGCAGTACAAGCTTCCATCAAACACAGAAGAGGTATAGCAGGGGTAGTGCAAGTTATGCAAACACAGATCAAACACTGCACAATTTTCTCACGCACATGGACAGTAGCATAGGCACGGCTGTTTGCCAAGCTCCCCTCGCACACAGATTAATTACAGTGCAGGCAGCAGAAGCAGGAGCCCCTAAAACAGAAGAGGTGCAGCCTGGGCACGAAACAATATGTAACAGGGCACCTACAACTTGCGGTCATTGGAACGAGGAAAAGTGAACACGATAACAAAATTATGAGGTCTACGTGAAAGAAGAGGGATACATGAACGCCGCCCCCTCTCAACTCTTCTCACAATGCCCATGTGCCTTGGCAAGTATCCACAGTACACTCACAGCCTTTGAAATCAGGAAGGTGCTCCCTATGCTTAGTACACAATGCTTCCTACAATGGAGACAATGTGATGCCGATTTCACATATAGAACAAGTAAACAAGTTAAAAATGCAAGTACCGTCAGCTGCGCTATCAGTGCAGTGTCACATGAAGGAGTGCGGTATGTTAAGTTTCTTAAGTTCCATTGGGAGGCAAAGTTAACAAGTGGGATGGGTGGGGAGAGTGCACTCGCGCACACACAGGAGACAACTCTTGCAGCTGGGCGTGCTTGAGCCTTCAGGCTTGAAGAAGTAAACAAGTGGGAGGGGTTGGGGAAGTGCACGCGCGCACACACAGGAGACAACTCTTGCAGCTGGGCGTGCTTAAGCCTTCAGGCTTGAAGAAGTAAACAAGTGGGAGGGGTGGGGGGAGTGCACGCGTGCACACACAGGAGACAACTCTTGTAGCTGGGCGTGCTTGAGCCTTCAGGCTTGAAGAAGTAAACAAGTCGGAGGGGTGGGGGGAGTGCACGCGTGCACACACAGGAGACAACTCTTGCAGCTGTGCGTGCTTGAGCCTTCAGGCTTGAAGAAGTAAACAAGTGGGAGGGGTGGGGGGAGTGCACGCGCGCGCGTGCTCGCTAAGCATCAGCTGTTCGCTCTTTATCCAAGCACACACTCGTGCTTGTGGCGCACCGCTGCGCACTCCCGCAAGCTGTATGCCGCCACAAGCACGAGTATGTGCTTGGAAAAAGAGCTGTACGACGGCTAAAGGTCTCCTATTCAGCACATGCACGCTGCGTAGGCGAGACCTAAAAAAAAAGGAAATTCAATAATCTTATCTTGTGTAATGCAATCTGGTGCTCATATAAGCACTCCAATGTCCCCGGGACGATTTTGTGCTATATGTTTTTTTTTTAAAGCACTATGACTCGGCCAGCGTTGACCGGGTCAGATTGCTTTTTTTTTTTAAATTGAAGAAATAGTACTTGAAACACAGTGTGAGCAACAGATGACGAGCAAGAGGAGCCTAATTGAACTTAATCTGTACTTGGTCTATGCATCACCGAAAGAAAAGGAAATGACGCATGTCAAGCACTTCTCAACTAGCAGGCAGCAGAGAAGAGTGACAGGGATGGAAATGAATGGGAGGCAATGGATGGGATCCAAGCCTGTTATAGAACGCAGAAGTACCACAAGCGGAAGCGCCTGTATTACCGCATGCTCATGCAGGCGCGACCTCAAAAGCATCTAAATTCCATATATGGAAACACAGTGTCTTTTTGTTCATTCTATGCACACACTAAGAATGCACATTTGGATTCCGAACAATTCTTAGCTTTTGACCCAGATAGTGAAGAATGCAAGGATTAGCTGTAATCGAAGGAAAACACATTAGCAACTAAGATGTCTTACCCAAAGGAGGTCTTGAAAACTTTTCAAGACCACATCATGCCCACCCATCTGAAAACTGTCATGAAGACTTCATGGCTGTGAGTACACTGCTGAGGAAGTGTGCCTACATTCACCAACTGAGAAGTGAGTGGTCTTATTGAGACAACAGGGAGTCAGCATTCTTTATACAAAGACCCAATCCAAGTCTTACTGGACCATGCAGCAGACTAGAGCTTCCCTTCTAGAGACGAGCCAGGCGTGCACACATGGGCTTGCACCTGAGGGGTCAGCATGGGTGCAATCCACTCTGCATGCGTGAGACTGCAGAGGGTGCAGCGCCTGCAGCAAGAGTTCAGTGCTACAAAAGTGTGCTTGGATAGTGTTTGTGAAGTGTTCAGAGCACATGCTGCATGCCAGCTCAGGGGTGGAAGCATGGCTTCAGCAGGAGCAGCGACCATTAGAAGAAAATCATCTCAGCCAACTTCTGTCCTGGAACATCTGCATTGTAATGTCAATCATGGCTGCTTTCAAGAAACACTCTAAGGAAAGACGTCTTGGTTCCATCTTTCAAGAATGATGACAATAGCTGCGGCATGCAAGGAGTGTGAGTTAAATGATGAAACTGGGCTCATCTGATTCCACCTCCCCAACGCCTCATCATAACACTATTTATAATGAACACTTTAGAGGGGAAAATATGAACATTTACATTATCGAGGGAGAGGCATTAACCTTTTTCCCAAACCCTCATGGACTTCGTGATAAAGAGTTTTAAAATTCACCAGTTTAACACATTTACTAACACCAGCACACGTGGTATTTTACCCATATTTATGTCCTCCGCTTTTGTACATATTTAAAAAAGAAATCTGGGCTCAAATCCGACCCCCCACAAGAGATGGAAGTAAGAAGTGTCTATCACCTTTACTTATGATAAGTACATTTCACAAACAACTACAAGACTCCACAGTGGGAACAATTCTCCAGTATGCCCACGCCTACCTCTATCAATGTGTAATTCTATCAGACGAACCCCTGTTTACCACATATTTTAATTTAAACTTCTCTTTAAAAGGTCAGATTTATTCTTAAATAAAAATAAGTCATCAATTGTAGTCCATAAATGTAAACACATTTTCAATGTACGATACAATTATTATAGAGAGTAAACAATTGAAAAACGAGTCAAAACTGTTTATTTGCTAATTATCTTACACAACAGTGATGTCCAAAAGATTAAAATTATTGCTTTTTGAGGTCTAAAAACTTAAATATATTGCTTTTTATTGGCTCGCTGTGGCAACCAGCTATTAGAAGTGCACTGGGACATGACAGTAAAGTAAGGATACCGCCCAGAAAAGTGGGGATGATATTCTGAAAAACATTCATTTACAGTAGATCACTTGTAGTATAATTTGTATTTGTGACAAAAAAGTCGATAATAGTTGACACGGACAAAGGTTAAAAAATGGATTGCATGGTTGTATGCCACACCGGACACTGCATAAGATAACGAGACACCTCACAGATGTGTTCAGTTTTGTTTCAGCCATTTAAAGACTCAATTCATTTGCTCAAATTAAGTAAACATCTCAAACTACAAGAATTCAGGGAAAGCATTTATCAGCAGATGGAAACACAAACATCAAATTCTAAAATGGAATAGAAAAACCAGTGGAATGACTATGGAACATATTATCAAGAAGCTGCGAAAAATATCGCAGAGCGTGCTTAACGCAAATATTTCCATTGCCAACTATCGCTGCAATATATCACCATGCTAATGCTGTATTAGCAACAATTAGCGCCATGGTGATATATATTCCAGCGATAGCAGGAGGGAAGGGCCAACATTGCGAGAAAAGCAGCGATGTAGCATGGGGAAAGTGGAAAACCTTGCTGATACAACCCTCTGTTATCTCGCTGACATGCAAAGCGGCACCCACACCGGTCGCCTTCTCCAGAAAGCTGTCGCTAACTGCTGTTAGCGACAGCTTGCTGATAGGGTGATATAAATAAATATCGCAGCTTTAGCGGCAAAAAGTGCCGCTAAAGCGGGGATAAGGCACTTGGTAATATGCCCCTATGTTCGGGGAAACATTCACACCAATTTGGGTTTATATCAAAGACACTGTTCTCAAAGCAGGAGCAATTTGAAAGAGACAGTGAGACGTGAGACAATATTTTTTCTTCCAAAGCATCTCCCTGCTCTGTGAACAAAAAAAACAAACCTGAAAATTAAGTTTCAGAACGTCACTGAGATGTCCTGAATGAATGAGGTACATTTCTTCTTACAAGAAGCGTTTAACAAGCGTGGGTGCATTGTGCTAATAGTGGGAGGGTTGAGGGGAGTGCGGCCCAGAGAAACTAAAGCGTTTCCCTTGCGGGAGCGAGCCAGGGGCACCATGTGTTTGTGGTAATTACTAACACATGGCGCCACGCGCTCCCGTAAGGGAATCGCTGTACGTGCATGCGTTGCCATTGAAGGCAATCCAATGCTTGCTTGTTTTAGCCTGAAAAAGGCAACCGATGGCTACAGGTCTCTTTCCTATGCAGCGCATGCACGCTGCGTAGGCGAGACCTAAAAGGAGGGAGGAAGGGACATAAGTAATAGGATGAGGCATAAGAAATCAGAGTTATGAAGATTACCGGTGAGTAATCCAGGCATTACCTCCTCATCCATTCCTCGTCCCATTCCTTTCTCATTGCAGAAATACCGATGCATAACAGATAAGAGTTGAGGGAATTCATGCAACAACAATTTTAATAAATGAAAACATGCATGAATCTGCCAGGCAAGGGGATATCAGCTCTATAGAGCTTTAGATGTAAGAATGGCAGCTCCACATTGCAATGCTGACCCCTGAGACAAGCACTGTGTGTGATGATCAACAACAGTGGAATGAGAGGCCAGGCCGCTGCAGCACAAACAGAGGAGGGGGCCCCACCCCCAAGCCCTAGAGGAGCCGCTGCAGCACAAACAGAGGAGGGGGCTCCACCAACCAGCCCTAGAGGAGCCACCCCCCTGGCTGGAGATCCCTGAAAGGAACCAGGCCACTCAACGTGAACTTTTCTATATGAAAAAGAGATTACCTCCTAATCCAACAGATAACATGGAAAGAGAAGTGTTTCCCTCTGTTGACCTGGCAGAAATTGACAAGAAGGGAGACACTCATTCTAAATTCAGTCAATCCGGACTAATAATTCTTAACCTCTCTTATCACATCCAAGAGATTCAGAATTAGAGGAAGAAAGAGAAGAAGAAATTCTTGTGATCTGGAAAAGATGGAGTTCACTTCAGGAATAAACTGGAGACCAACCTTTAGAGCAATGCTGTCCTCAAATATCCTTAGAAAGGGGGGATAAATGCAAGTAGTAAGTAATGGAACGAGGAATAAGGAATTGAAAAAATTAAAGATTACTGGTAAGTAACCAGGGCCTTCTCCCTATTTGGCCCACTTACCCTTGCTGACTTTCCACCAGTCTGCCTGTTTTCTCCTTTGATTCTGCCCCCATTTCTCTTAGGCTGACTGCTTTATTCTAGTATATCTTCTTTCTGTTTTTCTCTTATGCCTGTTTCCCTCTTACCTCCAGTCTTCCCTTCACCCCAGCCCAATTCTGACCTCTGTTCCTTCAGCCTGCCCACCCTAACCCTGCTCTGCCAGCTCTACCCACTCTACCCATCCCTACATCTCTCTCTTGAGTTTTCCTCCCTCCTTTGCTCTTCACTCATCTTTCAGTTTTAATTCTTGAATCATGAGGTGGGAGGAAAAGAATCGCGTCCAGGCGGTTACATGACCTGATGGTCACCTGATGTACAAACAGCCGGATAAATAGTGCAAGCAATGGGTCATTGTGCTGGCAGGTGGGCACACAGAAACTTCCTTAACAGGAAATTACAGTGACAAGTACCATAACAGGATGGTTTAGCACACTCAATCATTTACAAAAAACTTAAATTATTTTTCCTCGTATCCTTAAGAATACAAAGGAAGTGGAATTTAATAATGTATTTATCTTACCTTCCACATTTGCTCCACATGATTTGCCTTTATTATTGGAGTCTGAAAAAAAAGAAGAGAAAATCCTTCGTAGAAATTTATCAACATAGTATACAATATATATCATACAACAGGCCAATATTTTGAGGTGAGTCTTGGTAGCTGTAATAGGTATTTTGTCAGAATGTTTTGTCCTGAATGCTGTGACTTTAAATGTTTGTATCTTGTATCTTGCTCTCTTGTAAGGTCCTTGTCCAGCCTTCCTTATCTTCTTTTACTTCTAAGCTTCTCTCTTATGTGGGACTGGAGACCCTCAGAAAAGAAACAAGGTCCGGAAAGTTTCTCTTCTGTGCCTTTCCGATGTAATTCCTTGTGCTTTACTTTCACCTTTCTTCTATTCGTTCTGTCTTGTCCTATTTCTCTTTCACTTATGAGAGTACTCTGGGTATATTCTCTGACCCTGTCCGCCTTTCTCTGTTACAACTACGCCCCAAACTGCAATGTAAAAAAGAAAACCATAAACGTCATAGAAGTCCCACTCTTGCCAAGCGTCTCTCACTTTTTTAGTAAAACAGAATGAACCAGCCACTTTGTTGGCCCCACATACCTTGGAGTTTCTCTCACTCCTAACTAAATTCAAATTGAAGGGGATGGGTCTATCCCACCACCGTGTCTTAAGGAGCATTCTTGCCTGCCACCCGCTTGTTAGCCAGCTTCCTCGATTCCCACGTACGGCTGCTCGCCTGACTGAACCACGCTCCCTGGTGAGCATGGCTGGTGCCGAGTGTCTCTCCAGTTCCAACTCTCCTTGGAGGCACGGTGGATTGACAGCAGACGTTAGAACTGTTGGCATTGGGGTGGTCTTCCCTCAAACGTTTTGCTTACTTAAGTCCAATTTTTGCTGTATTTTTGTTTCTGTTGGCCTTAAGGTTCTGGATTTAATTTACTTATAAGCCACTTGTAGAGTGGGATACCATGTACACAGGGCCTGTGAATTAAATGTTACAAATGGCTCTGCAGCACGTCTTGTGCCACCCACTTAGCAGCACCTTAAAATATGTCCCATGCCTGCAAATGCAGCCTTAATGCAGTGCTGCAACACCATGTCAACTTGGCATTAAAATACCCTTGCCTTAAACTCCTGTTTTATAAAATATAAGGCACCCTTAAGGTAGGCACTATGTAGCCCATAGGGTGGGGTGTGGTGTAATTTAAAGTTTGGATATGTACTTTTAAGTTTTACATGACCTAGTTGTGAAAAACTCCCAAATTCGTTTTTCATCACTGTGAGGCCTACTCCTCCCATAGGATACTGTTTGGTACATGTGAAATTGTAAAGATAAATCTTCTTTTATGGAAAAGTTGTATTTTTCATTACAGTTTGGAAAATGCCACTTTTAGAAAAATTATATTTTCCTGCCATTAGCTCTTTTTTTGCCTGCAGTCTGTCTTGGGTCACATGACTTGGTGTAACTGACAGCTAAACTTTGTTAATTCCTTCCACACAGACACAATAGAGGAATTAGTTGTGCCTGGATGGGCCATCGGCTGGCAGGGTGGGAAGGTGGTGCTGAGCACAGCCCCACTTACAACCAAATTGCTTGTGCCCTGCCTTCACACAAAGGGCCTTATCATCCTCCATTGTCATTGCAGCTAACTTGGAACCTAGGCAGAAGAGTCAGGAAATTCCATGTACTTCAAAAAACCATTCCAGAAGCTTCTCCCACCTTCCAGGAGAAGGGCACCAGGGTATAGAAATAGGGCCTTCACCCCACCTCTTCAGTGCACTTCTGGACCTGTGGATACTCTGCCAGGAAGAAGGACTGCTGGGTAGCTACAAGGATGTTCTGCTGGACTGCTGCTCTGGAAGATTTTCTGCCCTGCTGTGCTGACCTGCTGTCTTCTATCCCCCCTCTACCTGGGGCAGGACTGGACCTGAAATATCATCTTGAACCCAGGACCCAGAGTGACTCAAAGGGCTTGCCTGAAGTCCATGTGATAGCCTCAGGCACATAAAAGGCTTCCCAACAGCTCCTGGGCCCATTTTCAGGGAATTCCTGACCCCCAAGAGGTGCCTCTCAAGTCCTGTACCCTTGGTGCGGCTCTTGAGCTCTTGAAGTAAAACGTATGGGCTTTTAGCGACCTTGAAAGGGTTTATTTGCACCGGAACTGCGCTGCTTGACCAGCACTAGCCGCCACAAGTCTATCTCATTGCATCATCGACCGCTCGCGGAGGATCTCCAGCGCAAACACATCCGCGATGCCCGGCCTGCTCCTCGGGCCATGCAGATCACTGGCTGCAATGCTCTCCTTGCTCCTCGCTACCACCTCCAACGCGAACGGGACTCTTGGAACAAAACTTGAGAAGGTAAAACTTCAGCTGGACTAATGTGGAACTGGAACCGACCTGCGCTCCATCACGATCAGCTTAAACTTATTAAACTTAACCTATTACGTTGACCCAGTCCAGTTCAACCAGATAGCCGCAGATGGCGCTTTATGCTTTGAGGCACTAAATTCCAGTGTATTCTTAACAAATTCATAACTCTGGTTCTGCTGAATGGATTTTCGTTATTTTGGTCTTGTTTTAATAATTAAATTAAGATCTATTTCTCTAACCTGGTGTGGGATACTTTTATTTTTACTGTTTTACTTTTTGAAGTGTGTCACAAATAATTCACATACTGCCTCCAACTTAAGTCTGACTAATCTGTGTCATGCTGCCTGGGGTTTGAGCACAGGTTAATTTGGGGTTTGCTTGTGCCTTATCCTTACTAGGATTGTGGTTGCAGGTTGAACAGGGCTCTCACCCCAGTAATCCAATTTCTAACATGTGATCAGCTGCGATGACAGGACGTGTGTTTGTTCAGTGCCATACAGTGATTTGCTGTACGCTGCCATCCGATGTCTATGGCAAATTAAAGGCTTTCTAAATTCTCCTAAATCTCCATTGGCCATTTTCATTTTCTAAATTTTAGTAACCCTACCTTCCTCTACTACCATGGAGAAGCAGCTGATTGATGTCAAGAACCTCACTAAGGGCCAGATGTACGACCCTTTTTTGCGATCTCCCGTTTGCGACCACAAAAAAGGGTAATAGCATGTACAAATGCTATTTTGCGAGTCACTGACTCCCAAAATAGCATTTGCGACTCTCGCTATTAGGAAGGGGCGCCCCTTCCTAATAGCGAGTCAACATGCTATGGACTCATGTTTTGCGACTGCATTTGTGGCCGCAAAATACAAGCAGATTACCACCTACTTTCAGTAGGTGGTAAACTACTCGCAATTTGTGAGTTTGTGGGAAAATATTTTTTAAGAGCAGGCAGTGGACCCAGAGACCCCTCCTGCCCTTAAAAAAAGGAAACGGAAAAATGAAATTTTTCTTTTTCTTTAAAAAACAGCTTTATTAAAAAAGCAGTCAAAGACATGGTGGTCTGCTGACCCCAGCAGGCCACCATCCCAGTGAGTGCTAGCCATTCCTAAAGGGGTCGCAAATTGTGCCTGCCTCATTAATATTAATGAGGCATGCATTTTGCGACACCATTGGGAATCGCAAATAGTGTCTGAGATACTGTTGTGCATTCCAATTAGCGAGTCACAATTATCAATTATCTGGCCCTAGGTCTAAGCTGCAAATGCTCTGCAAAGAGACGTGGCTAAATGTGGGCTGGAAAGCTTCTAAGGTGGATTCACAGCCAATGAGGAAGTAAAGGGGCTGCAAGCAGCAACAGAGGAGGAGGACCCTGAGGGGGACCTGGGGCTGAAAGAGGATGAGGACCAGGACCCAGAGGAGAATCATGAGCTGCAGGAATGACACCCAACCCCCACCCCCAGGAGGAGAATCAGCATGGGGCAGGGAGCGGCGTGCCTTCCAGGGGCTTGTCACAAGTGAAGCTGGAGGACAGGAGGGAGGAAAGGAGAGGAAGCTCAAACTGGAGATGGAGCTGGAGCTACCCAAACTAAAACTGGAAACTGAGGAGAGGTTGGCAAGCGAGAGACTGGCCATGGATGAGAAGAGGGTGGCCCATGAGCTCAGTCTCAGAGAGCTGTTCTTCAGAGCAAAGCAGATGGAGTCCAGCAGTAATGGTGGCAGCATACCAGCAGCGTCCAAAGGAGAGGTGAGGGTCCGCATACCCAAGGACCCAGTGCCCAGTTATGTGATGGGGGACAATATAGATAGATGGTTCTCAGCTTATGAGGTATCTCTGAGGGTCCTCAAGGTCCTAGAGGAGCATTGGGGGTAGGGGGGGTAGCTCATGGAGGAATATGCCCATGGTGGGGTGGGACTCACTCTTGACATTAGAGATGAAGGACCAGACCACGTATGCCCCCATGAAGGCATTCTCCTTACTAAATTTGGGCTACCGCCTTATAAGTATAGACAGAGGTTACAGACCGCCACAAACTCCCAAACCAGTCCAAACCAGACTTAGACTACTCCAGCAAGGCACTGAAGGGCTGGGTTAGGGGCCGCAAAGTAGAGGATTCCCAACTTGGCCACCAGAAGAAAGGCTTTTCTGATAAGAGTCATTGCAAGTCTGACCCAAGTGTTATTCATGTTATGAGTATGGGCACATCAAGGGTGATCCCAAGTGCTCCAAGAGGGCACAGCCTCTCAGAGAAGGGACTCCCCCGGGATTGGTTAGCATAGTGGAGATGATCCCAGGTAGTGGGGGGGTTGGTGACATTGCCCTAGCATCCCTGGGTGACAAGGAGATGGTGCCCAAAGCCTACATGCCTTCTAATACTTCCTAGTATAGGCAGTGGGTCACCATCAATGGGCAAATCTGAGGGGCACAGGAGCCAGTGTGACTATGTTAAGGTGTCATCTGGTATTCTCTGAGCAAGTGATTCCAAATACATTCCACCAGGTTGTAGTACAGACACCTGGGAGATCCACTACCCTGTGGTTCTAGTTCCTGCTGAGTGGGGGAGGGGGTCTCAGGTCTTCTGAAAGTTGTTGTTTGCTAGAGAATGATCTTGAGCACACTGCCTAGAAGTGGAGCTCAAGTCACACCTGGAAATGTCGGGGTTGCCTGAGTGGGTTTGTGTGACCACTAGGTCCATGGCTGCCCAGAAAGGAAGCCAAGGAGCGCCTTGAGACCTTGCGGTGAATAGTATGCGCTATACAAAAACTTCTGACTTGACTTGACTTGATCGACGCATTACCTCGACTGTGGGATCAACATCGACACATTGCTTGGCTGCACCCTGCATCTCGCTTTTGTGTCCAGGATCAAGGTACTTAGTTCAGCGGGCCTTCATGGCTCCTGTATAAAGCCTGTCCTCCATTGTGGTTGGCCTTACCTTTTGACTTTGCCCCGGTACAGAATGACCAGATAACCGCCATAGGTCTGCATTGCTTCTAAGCACTAGAAACACTTTTATCCTCTAAAAATTCATATCTCGACTTCTACTTATTGGATTATGATGTTTTGGTCTTGATTTTTTTATATAAAAATATAATCGATGTTTCTAACCTGGTGAGGAGTCTTTCTGTGGTGTTTTCATTGTGTTCCTTGGCATTGTGTTGCACAAATACTTTACACATTTCCACTTAGATTAGCCTTACTGCTCTGTTCCAAGTTTACAGAGGGTGAGCCCAGGTTATCTTTTAGAGTGTATCTGACTTACCTTGACTAGGATTTTTGTTCTGCTTGGACAGGCTACATACCTCTGCCAACCATAAAACCAATTTCTGATGGGTGACATTTACTATTCCCACTCCAATCTAATCATTTTGGTGGAAGGTGTTGGAGCCTAAAGTGGACACATTTGCTTTTCCCACGCCAATCTAAGGCTTTTTGAAGGTTTTCCATGCCAAATGTGGGTCCTTTTCTTCCATTATCATGGGGATTCTAAAGGTACCCAGGGTTTGTGGAGTCCCCTGGAGGGGACCAGAAATTAGCCAAAATACAGATAAATATTTGTTTTTTGGGGAAAAATGGGAAAAAAGTGCTGCAAATGAAAGTGTCTGGGTCTTTCCCTGCAAATGATATCAAAAAAGGGTTTATGGGGCAGAATTTTCCCAGATTTTAGGGAATTACAGACTTGTATCAGAAAAACTAAATTTATTGCACAGTTGCTGCATTTTTCTGGGACATAGCCTATTTTTGCTATTTTTTGTGCTTTCAACCTCCTTCCACTTAATGTAGAAATGGGTGTGAATCAATACTGGATCCAGGAAAGCTATACATTTTTGTAAAGTAGACAACATTCTGAATTCAGCAAGGGGTCATGTGTTTATCCTTCAAGGTTTCTTCATAGAAACTAACAGTTAAATATAGGAAAAATTGATAATTTGTTAAAAAAAACAGCCTTTTTTGTCAATGTTTTCACCTGTAACTTCTTCTAAATATGACATCTCTTTGAAAGCAATATAGCGTTACATCCGCAGGACATTACTGGATGTGGGGATATATAGGACTTGTAGGTTTACCAAAAACCCAACGAACCAAGAGCCAAAAACTGAGCAGTGACTTATGATGGTTTTTTGTAGCGGGTATATTGCAATTACTCTGGGAAAATGTATACATGGAAAAGTTGATATGAAAGAGACCTATGTATTTCTGTAATAGGAACAAAATATAGAGTTTAGAAACAGAAGATATTTGCACATTTCTGAAATTGGGAACAGTCATACTAGCATGAGAATTATCGTTATCGGTCATTTTTCAAAAGGACATCTTTTTTACACATTGAATTTCATTTGGAAGGCAGAAATGCATTGAAAGTCAATAGGTAATAATAGTTGCTTTACAAATCTGAATTACCCTAAGTCTCCCAATAAAAATGGTATCTATTTGTGTGGGTAGGCATAGTGCCCACAATAGGAAACGGCTAAAAACGCAAAGTGAACACAACACATTTTCACATTGAAAAATTACCCTTTTTTGCAAAGTGCCTAGCTGTAGTTTTTGAACCCTAGCTCTGCCAGCACCTAGGGAAACCTAGCAAAACTATCCATTTTTGAAAACTAGATACCCTAGGGAACACGGGATAGGGTGACTTGACTGTCTCTCTCTCACCAGGTTCTGTTACCCAGAATCCCTTGCAGACCTGAATAAATGGCCAAAAAACAAATTTTCCTCACATTTCTGCTGTGGAAAGTTCTGCAATCTGCGTGGATCCACGAATTTCCACCCACCCCTCGTTCCCCGAAGTCTTCCAAGAAAAATGGTACCTCACTTGCGTGGATAGGTCTAATACCCGTGACAGGAAACGGCGCAAAACGCAACATGGACACACCACATTTTTACAGTGAAAAATGACCCTTTTTTGGCAAAGTGCCCAGCTGTAGTTTTTGGACACTAGCTCTGCTGGCACCTAGGGAAACCTAGCAAACCTGTACATTTTTAGAAACCAGACACGCAGGGGAATCCAGGATGAGCTGACTTGACTGCCTCCCGCAGGTTCTGTTACCCTGAATCCCTTGCAAAACTAAAAAAGTGACAACAAAAAAAACATTTTCCTCACATTTCAGTGGTGGCAAGTTCTGGAATCTGTGTGGATCCACAAATTTCCACCCACCCCACGTTCCCTGAAGTCTTACAAGAAAAATGGTACCTCACTTGCATGGATAGGCCTAATGCCCGTGACATGAAACTGCGCAAAACGCAACGTGGACACAACACTATATCACAGTGAAAAATGACCCTTTTTTGGCAAAGTGCCTAGCTGTAGTTTTTGAACCCTAGCTCTGCTGGCACTTAGGGAAACCAAACAAACCTATACATTTTCGAAAACTAGACACCTAGGGAAATTCAGGATGGGGTGACTCGACTGCCTCCCACTAGGTCCTGTTACCCAGAATCCCTTGCAAACCTAAACAATTGACAAAATACACATTTTCCTCACATTTCAGTGGTGGAACGTTCTGGAATCTGCGTAAATCCACAAATGTACACCCACGCGGCGTTCCCCAAAGTCTTCTGGGAAAAATGGTACCTCACTTGTGTGGGTAGGCTTAGTTCCCGCAACATGAAACGGCACAAAACGCAACGTGGACACATTACAATTTCACAGTAAAAAATTACCCTTTTTTGGCAAAGTGCCTAGCTCTAGTTTTTGAACCCTAACTCTGCTGGCACCAAGAGAAACCTAGCAAACATATACATTTTTGAAAACTAAACACCCAGGGGAATCCAGGATGGGGTGACTCAACTGCCTCCCTCCAGGTTCTGTTTCCCAGAATCCCTTGCAAACCAAAGAAATTGTCAGAAAAAAACATTTTCCTCACATTTCTGTGGTGGAAAGTTCTGGAATCTGTGTGGATACGCACATTTTCACTCACCCCACGTTCCCCAAAGTCTTGCGAGAAAAATGGTACCTCACTTGCATGGATAGGCCTAGTGCCCGCGACATGAAACGGCACGAAATGCAACGTTGACACACCAAAATTTCACAGTGAAAAATGACCCTTTTTTGGCAAAGTGCCTACCTGTAGTTTTTTAACCCTAGCTCTGCTGGCACATAGGAAAACCTAGCAAACCTATACATTTCTGAAAAATAGACACCCAGATGAATCCAGGATGGGGTGAGTAAACTGCCTCTCCCACCAGGTTCTGTTACCCAGAATCCCTTGCAAAACAATTGTCAAAAAAACAAATTTCCCTCATGTCTGTGGTGGAAAGTTCTGGAATCTGCGTGGATCCACAAATGTCCACACTCCCCGCATTCCCCAAAGTCTTCTGAGAAAAATGGTACCTCACCTGAGTGAGCAGGCCTAGTGCCCGCTATATGAAACAGCACAAAATGCAACGTGGACACAGCACAATTTCACAGGGAAAAATTGCCTAGCTGTAGTTTTTTTTAACCCTAGCTCTGCTGGCACCTAGGGAAACCTAGCAAACCTATACATTTCTGAAAGCTAGACACCCAGGGGAATCCAGGATGGGGTGACTTGACTGTCTCGCAACAGGTTCTGTTACCCAGAATCCCTTGCAAACCGAAAACATTGCCAAAAAAACACATTTTCCTCACAATTCTGTGGTAGAAAGTTCTGGGTGGATCCACACATTTCTACCTACCCTGTATTTTCCAAAGTCTTCCAAGAAAAATGGTACCTCAGTTGTGTGGGTAGGCCTAGTGCCCGTGACTGGAAACGGCGCAAAACGCAACATGGACACACCGCAATTTCAAGGTGAAAAATGACCCTTTTTGGCACAGTGTCTAGCTGTAGTTTTTGAACCCTAGCTTTGCTGGCACCTAGGGAAACGTACCAAACCCACACATTTCTGAAAACTGGATCCCTGGAGGATTCCATTAAGGTATGGCTTGCGTCAATCCCCCAACGTTTCCTCAACCTGAACCCCCTGCAAACCTCAAATTTAGCTGATAAAATCACTTTTTTTATTTGCACATTTTTGTGTAAAAAAGTTGTGACAACACTTGGCTGACTCAAATTTCCTACCACCCGGCGTTCCCCCAGGTCTCCAGAAAAAAATGGGGTCTCACTTGTTTGGGAGGCCCAATTACCTGCGACAGGCAAGGGACCAAAACGTAGTTAACCAACATTAAAATTGCCTATCTCAAAATTACCTGGTTTTGCAAGTGGGGGTCACCTGGGTTTTGGCCCGTGCTCAGCAGCCATTTAGGGTAACCTACCAAACCCACACATTTCTTAAAACTAGATACCCAGGGGATTCCAGGGGGTATGGCTTGCGTGGATCCCCCAAAGTTTCCTTACCCAGAATTGCCTGCAAACCTCAATTTTAGCTGGAAAAACAAATCAAATTTTTCACACATTTTTGTGTGGGAAAGTTGTGGCATCCCCGGCCTGACACAAATTTCCTACCACCCATCATTCCCCCAGGTCTCCTAATAAAAACAGTGCCTCACTCGTGTAGGAGGCCCAAGCACCCGCGACAGGCAAGGGCCCAAAGCGTAGTGAGGCAACATCAAAATTGCATCTCAAAATGACCTGGTTTTTCAAGGGGGAACCAGCGGGTTTTTGGCCCCGTGCTCAGCGGCCATCCTGGGAAACGTACCAAACCCACACATTTCTGAAAACTTGACACCCAGGGAATTCCAGGGAGGTATGGCTTGTGTGGATCCCCCAAGGTTTCCTTACCCAGAATCCCCTGCAAACCTCAATTTTAGCTGAAAGTAATAACTTGTTTCACACATTCTTGTGTGGGAAAGTTGCGGCATCACCGGGCCTACACAAATTTCCTACCACCCAGCGTTCCCCTGGGTCTCCCAATAAAAATGGTGCCTCACTCATCTGGGAGGCCCAAGTACCCGCAGCAGGTTTGAAGGACATTGTAGATACGATAACTTTTTGGGATCCACAAGAGAGACATCACCATGTACTCCCATGGGTGTTTAGTTTACAACAATATTTACAGTTGGTAGATTATTCTTAGATGGAATGGAAATGTACAAAGATTACTGCACAGTCATCTATTCATCAAACAAACACACATACTGGTTGGATTTGGCACGAGGGTGAGTGATGGTTCTGTATATACAATTTTATTAACAAGAGATTTCACAAAAATGAAATGCACTGATAATAATTGAAAGGACAAAAAACTGAACAAGTGACTAGCAGCTCGTGAGCTGTAAAGACACATCAAGGCCCCAACTGCTTTACGGGCCATTCACACACCATTCATACCACCAGGCATGAAAGCAACACATTACAACATTCACAAAAAGGGACAAGGTCCACACTGCTTAAGAAAAACAAAAAAGACAAATATTACTACACAGCCATCTAATCCTCAAGCACACACACACATACTGGTTGGATTTGGCACAAGGGTGAATGATGGTTCAGTATATACAATTGTATTAACAAGTGATTTCACAAAAATGAAATGCACTGTTAATAATTGAAAGGACGAGAAACAGAACCATTGACTCACAGCTCGTGAGCTGTAAAGCCACGACTAGGCACCAACCTCTTTACAGGCCATTCATTCACCTTTCATATGTGTGACACATACAAAACCATTCACACCACCAGCCGCGGGCCCATCACATTACAACACTCACACCAGCAGACAGCGCCATTCAAGGGCCCATCGCTTTCATATGCCCACATACCTGACACAGCAACCACACAAGCTGATGAATTGCGTGGAGTCGCGCTCGGCTAGCAGTGTGTGTAGTGACCAGCAGCAAGTCACTAATCGCACACCGCTAGCCGAGCGCCAGTCCACGCACACTGCCAGCCAAGCGCTGGTCCATGCACACTGCCAGCCAAGCGCCAGTCCACGCACACCGCCAGCCAAGCGCCAGTCCACGCACACCACAAGTCCACGCACAATGCCTGCCAAACGCCAATCCACACACATTGCCAGCCAAGCGCCAGTCCATGCACACCACCAGCCAAGCGCCAGTCCACGCACATCGCCAGCCAAGCGCCAGTCCACGCACACCGCCAACCAAATGCCAGTCCACACACACCACCAGTCACGCGCCAGCCTACACACACCGCCATCAAATTTAGGATTTTTTTAAAGTGCCCTTTATAGTGCCCTCTGTGGCCTCTGTTAAACTGTCCTCTAGCAAGATCCCACACAATTTTCTCTAAAAACGCCAAAAGTGGCGGACAACCAGGGGGGTCAGTAGTGGAGTGCCTACCAGTGTACACATGGAAATTAAAAACATATCCTGTCCTACCCTCAGACAACATATGCAGCTTAATTCCATAGCGTGCCCTCTTGCTAGGAATGTACCAAACAGGACCAAAGACTCATTAAGAGATATTTCTTTCCCTGGAGTATAGATCTCTGAAAATTGATCTACAAAGTGATCAAGAACAGGCCGAATCTTAAAAAGACAGTCACAGTCAGGGTGATCTCGAGGTAAAGCCAAATCATTATCAACAAAATGCATTGTCCGAAGCAAAAGTAAATACCGATCAAGAGTCATAGCTGCAGGAAATATGGCCGTTGCCATTAAGGGACTGGTAGACCAATATGAAGCCATGGAAGGCTTCCTTATCAAACCCATCAATAAATTCAAACGCAAAAACTTCTTCAACTCTTCCAGTTTTGTGGGAGTCCACCGGGTACCTCTAGAGTGGGGCCTAAGTCTGGCATTGTTGTCCCTCAAAAACTGTTCAGCATTCAAATTAGTCTGCTCAACAATCTCACCCAAAAATACATGATCCATAAACAACTGAAAAAACTGTATAGGCAAAACATTTTCACAATCCACTCTACACCCTGCATCACTACTAAAGGCAGCAACACCGGCTGCACCATGTTTGGATCAACCCAGAGTCTAGCACTTCCATTAGGAAGCATAGCAGCCTCAGGCTCCAATCCAGATGCCTCTTGCACCATCAGCACAGCCGTATCCTCCTCTAAAGCAGGCACTTCATCCCCAGAGAGAGTGCTTCATCCACACCAAGTACCTTCATCCGCACTGAGAGTACCTTCATCATCCGATGATTCCATGTGGAGAGAAAGCTCACTACCTGAATCTTCCCCCCCTCCTCTCCCTCAGACGCACTGTCCGTCTCATAATCATGCTCCGAGGAAGATTCAAGAAGCATACCAACCATCTGCTGAGCAGTCATTCTATGGCTAGCCATAATGCTTACTAATAAAGGTTACTTGTCAAACAAGTCAACAACAACAAACCCTTTGTAAAAAAAATATAAACATAATGTAGCTTTATTACAAAGACCTATACACTCCAACACTATACCACTCACTTGACAGAATCAGCTAGACTCACCACCACCTACTCTGCACAGACACAGTAAGGATCAACAATATCCCACTAAAGAAGAAAAAGAAAAAAAAATGCACATATGACAATGCAAAACACATTGCAAAGAATTTCATGCTCTGAACACTAACAAATATGCTGCCATTACTTACAAAACAATTCATTCATGCATGACAATAATACTTGGAGTAAACACAACAAAAATGTTTTTCATACCAAATAAAAGGGGAGCAATCCTAGCCCTTGCAGCCACTCCCCGATTCAAAAATTTAAAACCCCCTGTTGTCTAGTGGCTTCTGCTCCCTTGGGGCAGATGGGCCTAAACAACATACTTCTGATCTGCCACCCAAAGAGGACAGAAATGGCCACAATCATCCTCCCATAAAGGGGAGCGAACCTTGCCCAAGGGGTCAGGCTCCCCCCAAAAAATCCCTGGTGGCCTAATGGGCCCAAGATTTAAAAAAAAAGGTGAGATCTGCCCCCCATGGGGGCAGAGAGTCAAAAACATAGCCCCCAAAGGGGAGTGACCCTTGCCCAAGGGGCTACTCCCCACAAAGTTTTCAATGGTGGTCCAGCGGGCCACTGTAAAAATAATGGTGAAATCTGCCCCCGGGGGGCAGACAAAGCCATAAAACATTGCCCCCATAAGGGGAGCGTCCTTGCCCAAGGGGCCACTCCCCACAAACAAATCCCTGATGGTCTAGTGTGCCAAACATGGGGAGACACAGCCTCCAAAGGAGAGCCACCCTTGCCTAAGGGGTCACTCGCCCAAAAACAATTCCCTGGTGGCCTACTGGGCCCTAGATAAAAAAAAAAAGGCAAGATCTACCCCCCATGAGGGCAGACAGCCAAAAACATAGCCCCCAAAGGGGAGTGACCCTTGCCCAAGGGGCCATTCCACACAAAGTATTCAATGGTGGTCAAGTGGGCCACATTTAAAAATAATGGTGAAATCTGCCCCACAGAGGGGCAGACAAAGCCAAAAAACATTGCCCCAATAAGGGGAGTGACCCTTGCCCAAGGGGCCACTGCCCAAAAACAAATTCCTGGTGGTATAGTGGGCCAAATATGGGGAGAGACATCCCCCAAGGGAGAGCGACCCTTGCCCAAGGGGTCAATCTCCCCCCAAAAAAAACCCTGGTGGCCAGTGGGCCCTAGATAACATAAAATGGCAAGATCTGCCCCTCATGGGGGAAGACAGCATTTACATACCCCCCAAAGGGAGTGACCCTTGCCCAAGGGGACACTCCCCACACAAAATGGACTCTTAGTCCAATGGGCCATTTAAAAAAACAAAAATATGCTAAAATCTTCCCTCCTCGGGGGGGGGGAGGGGGCAGACAAAGTTATTGTTGGACAGGCCTCGTGGCCGGGCTGTCCCCTCCCCGCATGGCGGGTCGCGGCCCCCTGCTCCTCCTGTTCCCCGGACAAGAACCACCCCCGCAACCCGCCGAGGGAACCTCCGGCCCTTCCCCGACGGAACCCTGGCTCCTGAACACCACCGTATCGGCTGGCCCGGGTCCTTTCCAGGACCCCTGTCCCCGGCCCAGCCGCCATTTTGGACACTACTCGGCCAGGCCTCGTGGCCTCGGGTGGACCTCGGGCCCGGCCAGGCCCCGACATCGAGGCACCACCATCCACCCATGGGGTAAAGAGACCACTTGGCAGGTCAATGGGAGAAGGAGTGTCAACGGCTCCCCTCCGCCAGGTGTCGATCGCCCCCAGCCTCCCTGGGCGCTGGCTCCACCCCCCTGCTGGGTGTCTGGACTCCCTCATCCCGGACCTCCCGACCTCCAAGTGCGAGGGTCCGGACATCAAAGGGCGCCAGACCTATAACTGGGGCCGCTCCAGAGCAGGAAGGCAGTTGTATCCTGGAGTCGAGAGACACCGAGACAAACTCATCCTTGGAGGCCTGCTGGCGCTGCCGCGGCTCCTCTTCGCGAACCCTCTTGAAGGCCTGCTGGCGCTGCCGCGGCTCATCCTTTTGCGAACCATCTTGAAGGCCTGCTGGCGCTGCCGCGGCTCATCCTTTTGTGGACCATCTTGAAGGCCTGCTGGCGCTGCCGCGGCTCATCCTTTTGTGGACCATCTTGAAGGCCTGCTGGCGCTGCCACGGCTCATCCTTTCGTGAACCATCTTGAAGGCCTGCTGGCGCTGCCGCGGCTCATCCTTTCGTGAACCATCTTGAAGGCCTGCTGGCGCTGCCGTGGCCCCTACTTGCGAACCATCAGCTCGAGGATTGTGAGCTCCACACCTGCTACCCCCGTACCTGTCCAGTACTGAGACTGTCCCGCTACCCCTTCCCTCAAAGAGACTAGAATTGACAGGATCCTCGTATCCTGGTCCTGCTCTACCGTCAATTACCTTGCTCTTACGATATATAAAAGTGTGAAGAACTCATCCCTGTGTGGTGTCTATCTGTGGGGGGGAAGTTACCCGTCCGTACGATTACCGGAGGGGACCCTCACCGGAGGCCTCTCCCCCCTGTATGCGGCCGACCCTCCGGGTCCCCGTCTAACAGTTATTAATTATGCCCCCAATAAGGGGAGCGACCCTTGCTTAAGGGGGCGCTCCCTGCAAGCTGTTGCTGGCATTTAAATAAAAATTAAAAAAATCCCTGGTGCTACTGGGCATTCCTGCTGCACGATCGCACAGTCATGCAGCAAGAATGCACAAAAGAGGCATCGGGGAAAGGAAACCCCTTTCCTTTCCCCCCCAATGCCTCTTTGGGAGAATTCCCCCCCTCCCCAGCCACAAAACGTACCTGTTTGTTCCCCGACGCGCTGGAAGCAAATGGCTTCCTGCGCATCGGGGAACAAAGGCAAAACTCCAATGATGTCAGCGCGCCTCGCGCATTGACGTCATTGAAGGAGGGCAGGGGAGGCCGGGGAAGAGCTTCCCCTGCCTTCCCCGAGAGAAACGCGACGATCGGCATCCCACAGGGGGAGCGCTAGCGCTTCCCCAATGGGTCAGACTCATGAAGGCCTGGAGCTGTCATGAGCACACGCTCACTGTGCATCATGACGGCTCCAGGCCCTCATGAGCACCGAAGGTTTTGAAGAAAAAACATTTTACACAACATATTGCACATTTAAAAAAATTACATAAACAATACATTTTGCATATGCACACACATTTTTATGTAAAAGTAACTAAAATGTTATCTCAAAACACACTAATCTAAACTACAAACCTTTATATAGATATTTAATTTTTAGAACATATAGTTAGCATTTTAATTACTATTAAAAAATATTATATTTTTAAAAATATTTACTACCTTTCATAAACTTTAAACACATGGGCTCTGATTACAATGTCGGGTGGATTTACATCTGCCTGTCAAGTTGCGGATTGTGAACTGCCCGACCTTAGGTGGGAGGTTCCGACAGCAGTATTTTGAAGCGAACGTCCATAGGGCGGTCAGAAACATCCATTTGTCAATGGAAGCTTGTGCAGCGGACGGGCCCGCAGCACAAGCTTCCATTGACAAATGGAGGTTTTGAAACATCCCTGCACCGTGTGGCCACATTACAAAGGCCGGAAGGGGACCTTGCAAGGGGCCTCCAATGTCACTTTCCAACGGCCTTTCCATGTCAGAAAGGCCGACATGGAATGGCTGTTGGAAACCAACATCATAATCCTGATGGCTAAGCCACCGTCATTAAGGGATTATGCCGTCTGTCCGATTCACCGGCAGGCTCCATGAGCCCGTCAGAGAGCATTGGATGGTCCCTTTGTAATGCGTCAGTTGAACCACCATTGTAATCAGCCCCTTAAATCATAATAAAATGAAAATGATAAATTAACAATAATACATTTTTTTAATATATATTTATATTTACAAAATGTTTAAAAAAATGTAGCATAAAACAAAAATTTCAAACAAAATGCATTTTATATACGATTTCAATTTTTTTTTACATAATGTAACATTTTTAAACAACACAAATCCTGTGCACACGTTATGATAAGTCAATCATGAATGTATTCAGAAGTAAAGAAGGGAAAATTGTAGGTAATGAAACAAGATGGACTCATAGATGGTTTCTTTCAAAAGTAATGTATTAGGCCTTCCTTTCTGGAAGGGTGACTTCAAGACATAAAGCAACCAGCCGACACGTGTTTCGTCAAGCGAGCAGTTGGCTTGTGACTCTTCAGGGTGGGTAGCCGGTGATAATTCCAACCCGGCATAAACGGGTTAATTAGTGAAGGGTTATCGGTGGAAAGTAAAAAGGAAAGTAGACAACGGGCGGGTACATCCGTCGTTATGGCGATCTGAGTATAGACGCCAAAGTGGATAGATCGGGGGTGTCTCTCTTACACGGAAGAGACACCACTGATCTATCCACTCCATAGTAGAGAATCAGACTCCATACCATGAAACCAATCACACTCAGAGAAAGAACTCACAGCACAAGCATCAACTGCAGCAATCAGACAACCATCCTCAGCATCATTGTCATTTCAGATTTACCCAGAGGTAAGGGAGACCGAGAAAGATAATCTGCACGTGTATTTCACCCACTAGGAATGTGTGCTACCCCAACATTGTATTGCAGCAGCTTTGAACTCAACCTGGCAACATGGGCTCTGATTACAATGTGTGATCTTTGACAAATTGGGAGTGTGATCTTTGACAATCTTCCCCTCCAAAATTGGAATGAGGGGTTTATGGTCAGTAAGGAGTGTGAACGTTTTTCCCCACAAAAAACACGTGAAACGTTCAATAACCCAACAACATGCAAGCAATTCTCCATCAATGACCGAGTAGTTCTTCTCCCTGGGGTATAGAGACCGTGAGGCAAAACCAATTGTGAATTCCTTTCTTGCTTGACTTGGGAGATCATACCACTGAGTCCATCAAGACTAGCATCAACAGACACCGTGCATGGAAAAGAAGGATCAAAGGGACTAAGACTATTACATGACCCCAACTCTTTTTTGATTTGTACAAACTCTTCCTGACATGAATTATCCCAAAGAAACACAGATTTTCTCTTGAGGAGATCCCTCATGTGAACAATCTTCGCAGCAAACTTAGAAATAAACTTTGTGTAAAATTCACACAAACCCAAAAAGGGAGAAACGTGCCCTTTTAAAGTGGGGGAAGGAGCATTTGAAATTACCTCATTGAGACCTTCTCTTGGCACAATACCATCTCTGAAATACAGTGTCTCAGATATTCAATGGAAACAACACCAAAAACACATCTAAGTTTGTTAGCAACAATGCCTTGACTTTCCAACCTTCCCAAAACCTCAGCCAGATTCTTGCCATGCGACTCCTTGTTCTTCCCAGCCACCAAAATATCATCCTGAAAAACGAGAGTATCCATGACACCCTCTAAAACCTTTTCCATAACACACTGGAAAACTGATGCTGCCGAGGGTAGCCTGCAAGGCATCCTCCTAACCTGGAAAGTACCGACTGGTGATACAAAAGCAGTCACATGCTTGCAAGCTTGATCAAGTTCAACCTGATGGTATGCGGATGCTAAGTCAATCTTGGAGAATAACACAGCACCAGCAAATTTTGAGAGTACGTCATCAATACGGGGAAGAGGGTGAGAATCCACCCAAACCTCTCTATTGAGACTGTGCAAGTCAATGCAGGCCCTAAGAGTACCATTCTTTTTGCGCGCTACCACCGAGTGAGAACTCAATCGGTTCAATAACTCCAAACTCACACATTTTCTTAAGTTCCAATGAGATATCATCCCTGATACTAAAAGGCACATTACATAATTTGTGTTTGATCGGGAGAGCGCCTTCCTTGACATTGATAAAATGTTTGAAACCTTTAACACAGCCAAGCTTGTCACGAAAAACATTGGGGTACTTCTTGGACCAGGAAACTAAACTCTCCCCTTGCCCAACAACAAGCAAGTACGGGGAACACGACAAAACAAGTCACTTGCCTTCTTCATAAAACAACACTCCCTCAAATGCGTCACGTCACTTGCCGCTTCCTCGAAGAACCACTCACTGAGATGTGTAACCTGCGAAAGACACACCCACAGTCATGTCACTTCCCTTTTGTTTACCGTCACCTTGGAAAACTCTGGTGACATGCTCGTGCAACACACTGCTTCCAGCTTCCTGGTAAAGAATCAAAGTGAAACTCCACAGATGCATCACTAGCCGTCACCCTGGAAACCGGAGATGACACGCTACAAGAACTCACTGCTTATCACCGCTTCTTGTTTCTAGGAAAACGAAAACGACAAGTGAACACGGAAACTTCTGCTGATGCCTCGTTAGTTTCCACTGTCTCTAGAAGAACATTCTAAGACGTCATCACTTGGGGAAAACATCGGCAGATGAAGGATCTCTCTTCCAGCCAATTCCAAATGTCAAAACATGAATATGAGTATGAGGGAAGACACACGATCGCCTCTCCCCCATGCAACACACTGAACTAGAAACTGAGTTCCAAAATTGCAGCACGACCACACCTGCACTCTTGTGAAAATCACAGGAAATAACTCGTATTGGCTGAGTTTTCGGTCAGCCCCCCCTCGCACCCGAGGGTCAAGGGTCAGTGGCGCACCTGGAAATAACGGAGGTGCTCCGAGTCTGGAAGGCCATGATCCTGACGTAGGCGCTCAAAAGGTGCCACCCCTTCACCGGAGTACATGTGGAATAAGACCCGACAGCCCGCCGGGCGCCACCGAGCAAACGCCCGCACATCCCTACCGGGCCCAAAGTCTGGATTTTCCAGCAGCGGCATCATGGGCGACGGAAACGTCGTCAGACCGTGCTGAGCGATAGTCTGGTCCCACACCTCCAGAGGCACTCTGGTGATGAAAGAGGCGTATAGATTAGGGGGTCGGTGTTGTCTACGGAGGAAGGGGACTTCCTGCAGTGGGCGGCTCGCCACCGCCTGATCCTGAAAGAGCCAGTGCCGCTCCGACTCCCACCGATTCCACTCCACTAGGGTGCGGAGTTGCGTCGCCTGGTAGTATAGCATCAGAGCAGCAGCCCCAGGCCTCCTTTCTCTGGAGGGAGCATCGCCAGTCGCAGTTTCATCCTCAGGCGCCTTCCATTCCAGATAAACTGCGCAAGTTCCGGTTGAGTTTGGCGAATCCAACCCTCGGAGCGGGATAGCCCAGAAGACATACAAAACCTGTGGCAAGATAGTCATATTTACTGCCGACACCCGTCCTAGCCAAGAGAGTGGCAAATGCTGCCAACGTCTCAGCTCCGCGCGGATAGTACGGCGGAGGGTGGTATAGTTGATACTTACCGTGTCCTGCAAAGTTGCCGCCAATTGAATCCCCAGGTAAGGGACCGCCTCCGATGACCAGCGGAAGGTAAAGCACTCCTCAAAGGACGAGTGAGTCTGGTGCTCCAGGGAGAGACCCAGGGTCAGCAATTTTGCCATATTTACTTGAAAGCCAGAGGCCCCTGAGAATGCATCGAGAATCTTGACACTGGCCGGCAGGGATTCCTTCGGGGTGGCCAAAGAAAGGAGCACTTCATCAGCATATAAACTGATTGTGTGGATGTAGGCTCCAAATTTCATCCCTTTAACTCTGGGATACGTCCTCAGGGCCTGCGCCAGCGGCTCCTGTATAATGCAAAAAGTAGGGGGGAGAGTGGGCACCCCTGTCGGGTCCCGCGTTCTATAGGGAAGCGGAGTGACGAACAACCATTGAAGCGTACAGTCGCCGTGGGAAAGGTACAACAATTCAGCACCCAAGTGTGGAATTTGGCACCCAGTCCCGCCTTTATCAACACTTGTTCCAGATACGGCCAATGGACCCGATCAAATGCCTTTTCGGCGTCAATCGCCAGCATCATGAATTCGCCGGGCAATCTTGTGGCCCGTTCGATCAGGTGGAGTGCTCTCTTGGTATTTTATTTATTTATTTTATTTTAGCGATTTGTATAGCGCCTGGTGACCCAAGGGCATCCCCGCGCTGTAAGGAGATTGTTTATCCTGTAAGGAGAGGGAGGGAGGAGGAACAGTTATTTCGGGAATAGGTGCGTTTTCAGTTTTTTGCGAAAGGTCAGGTAGATGGCTTCCAGTCTGAGGGTGCGTGGGAGGGAATTCCATCTCACGGCCGCTTGCACTGAGAATGGTCGGCCTCCGGTGCGGGTCCTTTTGAATTTGGGGACGTTGGCTAGGTGCTCACTGTCTGAACGGAGGGATATGGATGCTTTGTAGGGGGTGACCAGGCTGCTGAGGATAGTAGGGCCAGATCCGTTGATAAGTTTGTGTGTTGTACACATGGCTTTGAATTCCACCCTTTGGCGAACAGGGAGCCAGTGCAAGGCCTTGAGGGCTGGTTTTGCTGACACTCTCGAAGGAAGGTTCGTGAGCAGACGGGCCGCAGCGTTCTGTGTCCGCTGTAGTCTAGTCAGGGTGGCCTCTGGGGCGCCCAGGTAGACCATATTGCTGTAGTCAAGACGGGACAAAACTAGCCCCTGGATGAGAAGTTTCCTAGAGGGAGGAGGAAGTAATGGGAGGATCTTACGGGTGGTGCGCATGAGCCCAAAACAGGTGCCAGCAGTTTTGGCCGCTTGCGTCTTCATGGTGAGCTCCGGTTCGAGCCATACTCCAAGGGTTTTGATTTCACGCTTCGGGGAGGGGATTTCTCCGAATACGTCGGGCCAGACTGTTGGGGGGATGGTTGCCCATTGTTTTCCCAGGAGCATCACTTCGGTCTTAGACCCGTTTAATTTTAGTGATGAATCACTCATCCAGCTGTGTATTTGGGTAAGGCAGTTCGCCAGTTTCTCTGGGTGGTCGGCTAGTTGGGATAGAGAGACGACCAGTTGAGTGTCGTCAGCGTAGCTTACCATTTTTATGTTAAATGGTGTCACCACGTCTTCCAGGGGAGCCATATATGCGTTAAACAGCGTCGGGCTCAGGGAAGATCTGTCGTTCGGGGATAAATCCCGCCTGATCCGGGTCAACCAACCCCTGCATAAGGGGCGCTAGCCGGGAAGCGAGGATGCTAGTATAAAGCTTGAGATCAACGTTGAGGAGGGAGATGGGTCTATAGGCTCCACATTGCGTTCGGTCTTTCCCGGGTTTATGGATGACAGAGATCGTGGCCTCCATCAGATCCCTCGGAATAGCACCTGGTTCTGAAAATGAGTTAAAAAGAGCGGTGAGCAACGGAGCCAGTTGGAGGCAGAAGGTCTTATAAAAGATCGCGGTGTAACCATCCGGGCCCGGAGCCTTAGCTAATTTAAGTCGTGAGATCGCTGAAATCACCTCCTCCGGTCGGATCGCCCTCTCCAGTGCCTCAGACTGCTCAGGTGAAATAGTGGGCAGAACGACAGCCAGTAAGAACGCTTCACTGTCTGCGGGGTCAAGTCTGGCTCCGGTATACAACGAGGAATAAAAATCGCTAAAGGCATTCGCTATGTCCCTATCCCCGGTAACTCTATTGCCCACCTGTGTGGTTATCTCTTGTACCGAATGGCGCTGTAACTGCTCCCTGAGTGCCCTTCCTAGCAGACGTCCGCATCAGTCCCCGCCTGTGTAATACATATGACGGACCCTCAGAGCCGCATATTCGGCGCGATTTTGGTCAAGCGCCTCCAGCTGTTGACGTGCCAGGCGGAGCTGTCGCCAAACTTTCGGCGCCCCTGTTCGTTGATGAATCTTCTCTAACTCGCGAGTATGAGCCGTCAGCTCCTCCATTTTACGCGCCGCTCCGCATTTTCCGCCGCCGAGAGCGCTATGAATTCGCCCCTTAGCACCGCCGCCCAGTGTGTGGCCTGTGAAGTTTCAGAAGGCTGATTATGTGTCATGTACTTCTTTATGGCCCCCTTGATTTTGTCTATAACCTCCTTCCGATGGAGTAACGTATCGCGCAGTCTCCAACAGCGTGGAGCGCGGGCGAGGGGCGGGAAAGAGAACACTGCCGTGAGTGGCGCATGATCTGACAGCGCCATCGCCCCAATGTCAGTCTGGTTTGCCAGCGATGTGAGTGAGGTGGATGTCAACAGGTAGTCTAGGCGAGCATAGGTCTTGTGAGCATTGGAGTAGTACGTGTAATCCCTGGTACCCGGATGAAAGCTCCGCCAAAGATCGGTCAACCCCAGCTCTCTCATCCTACAATGTCCTCCTTCTGACAGAGTGCCTGACTGTGAAGAACGCTGCACTGATCTGTCCTGGAGGTTATCAAAGACCAAATAAAAATCCCCCCCTATCACAATATGTCTATCTGGGGACGTAGCCGTCTCACTAAGAATCTGGTGAAAAAACTTTTCATGTCCCTCATTAGGTGCATATACTGAGCTAGCCATGAAAGTGTCCTCCCCCAATGAAAATCTGTAGGAGAGCAGCCGCCTCTTTATTTCAGCGCTTTTCTGTAGAACCTTGCCTCTGAAGTGGTGGGACACCAATATAGCAACTCCTGCAGTCTTCGTGGAAGCCGAAGAGAAAAATTGCGTTGGGAAATGGCGCGACTTCAGCCTATGGCAATCTTTAGGCAAGAGGTGTGTCTCCTGTAGGAGGCAAATATCCACCTTCGAGTCCTCCAGGAGAGACAAGACCGCCCTGCACTTTACTGGGTTTTTAGGTATTCATGGGGGCGCACCAAAATGAGAGTCCAAAAAGAATAAGTAGAGAAATGTTCTTTATTTATCTTTGTTCAGCAGAGAAAGGCACATTAATAAAATATATAGCCTGGAACCAGCCATGCCGAGACTCCGAAACTGACGACGGTCATTACAGCACTTCACCCACCTAGAACAAACATAACCAGGGACGGGTTTCTCCTTTTTTGAAGTACCAGAACTACCTTTTTGGACAAGACCTACAAAGCCCACTACAACAAGAAAAGAGAAGGGAAGATAGATACTCCAAAAAGTCTTCTAAAGGCTGGAATAACGACCGGGAAAATATCAGTGTGATCACAGAGGGATCCTACAAAGGACAACTTACCGAAAATATTCATAGCGCCCTGAAGAAACTCCTTGGTAGGGAGTGAAACGCGTTGGCTGATCTCACTATATATTTTATTAATGTGCCTTTCTCTGCTGAACAAAGATAAATAAAGAACATTTCTCTACTTATTCTTTTTGGACTCTCATTTTGGTGCGCCCCCATGAATACCTAAAAACTATTTAACTGATCTGGAGAGCACAGCGACGCCAAACAGCAGCTGGTGTCGGGGTTGGCAGCACAATATCAAACTGACTTGATCTTAGACTCATTGGCACTGGAGGTTATGTGCGGCATTTTTTAAGGTCCGCTGCTGCTTTTTCGTACAAATACCTAACTTTACTGGGTTGTTCAAGCCTCGGACATTCAAGGTGAGGAGGCACATATCAGTCGCAGGCATAAGCGTCCTTCAATCCTCCAAGCTGTATCCCCAGAAACAGAGTCCCAACTGAAGCCTGACCCTCTCCCGCTCTCCTCCCTGCCATTCCTGTCTCCCACCCCTCCGCCCTTCTGCCAACCTCCTGCAAGCCAATGTCCTCACACACATCCATCCTTACCTGAACCTGGAACCCCTCCCCCACCCTACCAAACTACCTCCAAGATTGCAGATCAGTCCCCGCTCCCTTACCCTCAACTCCAACCCGCTGCCCCCCCTAACCCCAACTGAGAACTCCCCAATAGACATAAGAGTCCTGGACCAGTCACAACCTTGTTCAGGCCCATGGAAGAAGTCAATAAAGGGGAACGTGGCACTGGAAACCCCTATGGCCCGACCCAGTCCCTTTCAGACCCGCTTGGAAGTATAGCTATAGATGGAAACCCCCCCTTTCTCTTGGTTGTTCTCTAAAGGAGGTGTTTCACTCCGAGGCTGTAGTGTCCTTGGACACCTCTTGGATGGCCGCTGCTTTCTCCTGCGCCACCGTTGTCGGGTCCGGCTTGTGAGCCGCTCTAGACGACCGCCTACGCCGTATGCATTGCCAGCCCTCCCCTGTGGAGCGGGGAGGTCTCCCGTGCGAGAGGCCGCTCATGTCGGTACCGTCCATCGAGTCATCAGCCAAATCAATCCCCAGCAGGGCACAAGTGTCTCTCAAGGATCGGAACTGCTGCAGTACACTGTTCCACTTGAAGATAAGGCGAAAGGGGTGACCCCAAGAATATGTAGAAACGTGGTGGCGATTTAAAAGGCCCTCCTTTTCTGTAAGGTGACCGTGGAGAGGTCGTGATAAAGTGCCACCGGTTGTCCTTGATAGCGGAGCAGTTGTTTACGGCGTGCCTCCTTTATAATGCGCTCTTTCAGTGGGAATGCTAGAATGTCGGGGGAGGGGCGGGTGCCCTGCGTGTGAGGCCCACCCTGTGTGCCCTGTCGATGCGGATTGAGCTCAATGAGTTATTCTACATAAATGCAGGTGATTACTTTATAGATTATTTTGTAACTCCAGGACTGGATCCTAGATTCAGTCCCGGGATCTAAGCTGAAAACAGTTTAGTACAAAGTTTTGGTTATTGCAATGATTTTTAAGTATTAAATCTTTTTATTGAACTAAAGACTCTCATATAAAGCAACATACATACAGCAGCCAGTGTACATGTGACAAGTGCTAAATGTGAAACAAGAACATCAGGGCAAGTCTTATTAAAAGGCTTACATAGAAAAAAGGACCCCTGTTCCACACCGAAAGGCGGCTGAATCAGTTGCGCAAGTGCAAATGCCAGGAGAGAGAACAATCCCCACCGCCCCCCCCCCAGACCCCAACCGCCTCTCAGCCTACCCACCCACCACCCTCGTTCCAGGTCCAATTCCTCACACTAGACAGACATCCAGTCACTCAAATTCAATTCAAGCACCGGGCTGAGACAGCCGCAACAGCCGTAGATAACGGGGGCAGGTCACCTCCCTGAATTCTGTGGCCAAAAGGGACAAGAAGGGTTGCCATAACTCTGCATATTTAGCCCCCTCTCCCGCTTTAACCAGGGACAGTTTCTCCATTCCCAAGACTGACCAAAGTCTGCCCAACCAACCCAGCATGGTGGGTACATGTGCCTTGGGCCATAAGGCCAGAATAGTCTGAACGGCGGAGCCCAGCGCTATTGCGATTAACCTCTCTCTTCGAGCCTTCAACGGAAAAGTAATGGCATTGGGAAGCCCTAAGAGAACATAGGCCGGGAATCTAGGAATCTCCGTGTCAAAGTGAGTATCTATCTCATCAAGGACCACCTTCCAGTATCCCTGAATGTGTGTGCAATCCCACAAGAGGTGTGTCAATGTGCCTGTCTCTGCGCAGCCCCTCCAACAGGATGCATCCCTGGTATGATCTATCTCATGCAACCTTTCGGGCGTGTAATACCAGTATGACACCAGCTTGGTAAAAGTGTCCGTCAGGCCCATGTGGTAAGCAGAGTGTCGGGCCCGATAACAAATGTCTTCCCACTCCTTTTTGCTCAGGTCCCTACCCAGCTCCCTCTCCCAGAGTGCCCTCCCTGCATTATAAACTCGGGAATATCGCTCCAGTAGCATTCGGTAGAGGTCCGATATAAGTCGTTTGTCTGTCATCCGGGAGAGAAGCCAATATTCGTATTGGCTGAGTTTTCGGTCATCCCCCTCCCACATCCGAGGGTCAAGCGCCCAGTGACACACCTGGAAATAACGGAGGCTCTCCGATTCTGGAAGGCCATGATCCTGACGTAGGCGCTAAAAAAGGTGCCACCCCTCCACCGGAGTACATGTGGCATAATACCCGACAGCCCGCCGGGCGCCACCGAGCAAACGCCCGCACATCCCTACCGGGCCCAAAGTCTGGATTTTCCAGCAGCGGCATCATGGGCGACGGAAATTGTCGGGTCCAGCTTATGAGCCGCTCTAGACGACTGCCTACGCCGTATGCAATGCCAGCCCTCCCCTGTGGAGCGGGGAGGTCTCCCCTGCGAGAGGCCGCTCATTTCGGTACTGTACATCGAGTCGTCGGCCAAGTCAATCCCCAGCAGGGCACAAGTGTCTCTCAAGGATCGGAACTGCTGCAGTACACCGTTCCACTTGAAGATAAGGCGAAAGGGGTGACCCCAAGAATATGGAATCCCTTTGTCCTGTAGAAACGTGGTGGCGATTTTAAAGGCCCTCCTTTTCTGTAAGGTGATCAAGAGAGGTCGTGATAAAGTGCCACCGCTGTCCTTGATAGCGGAGCGGTTGTTTTCGGCGTGCCTCCTTCATAATGCGCTCTTTCAGTGGGAAATCAGGCAGGAATGCTAGAAGGTCCGGGGGAGGGGCGGGTGCCCTGCGTGTGAGGCCCACCCTGTGTGCCCTGTCGATGCGGATGATGAAGTCCTCGTTTTCTCCCAGGATTTCCTTAAAGAGGCCCTGTTAGTAGCGGGTGATATCGTCCCCTTCCGCCTTGGATGGCACTCCCCGGACCCGTAGGTTGTTCCGTCGGGAGCGGTTTTCGAGGTCCTCCGCATGGGCCTGTAAGTTCAGCTGTTGTTCCTGTAAGCGTAGTACTTCTTGCTGCAGGTGTTCCACCTCCTCACTCCGCGACTGCTCCGCTTCTTCGACTGCTGCCACCCTTTCCCCCAGACCATCCACATATTGACGGAGCTCCCGGTGTTCACCCGCCATGTCCTGTGAAATGAAGTTGATTCCAGAGTCAGGAAGATGTTATTAGCTGATTTATTATGGAGACAGATAAAACAGATCTATGTTATCAACCTGGGTCATAACTGTCATCTCATGGAATCCGGAACACGGCAGTGTTCCTGATTCCATGTATGACACAGAACACTACACATTCCCCTTCGTAAAGAAACAATTATATGAACATAAAGAAACACTTAATGACAAAAACTAGCAAATATTATACATCAAGAAGTTGTGACATGCAAGAAACATATAAATGCAAATATCTGAAAAGCAACATACTAAATTCCCAATTAGAATTATTTATAAAGGTGATAGTCCTTAGTCCACACTGGAACATGACATTTTCTCTGTGCTCGATGAATTGGCACATTGTCTTTGGTGGAGCAGGTAGACTTAACTTCAGGAAAACAATGAAGAGTTGTAGAACCTGAGAACTTCCTCCAATTACTTGCACTATTGGAAGACCTCAAGCCAGAAAAAACCTTAGACCCTGGAGACACATCCTTGGGCCACAACCACTTAGGAACCTTAACAACCCTAGACAAGTTCCAGACATTTCCATCTGAAAGTTCGACAACCTGCCTTCCTACACGCGTGACCATCAAAGGACTGGAATACCGGGACTCACCAGACTTGACATTCCTGCACTTCTTGACACGAACCCAATCATTGACACTGAACTGAGAAGAATTACCACAAGGAGTACAATCAATGTCAACAGAACTCCTAGACCCAAGCATTTTCATCCAAGGTTGTGACATGTTAGAACCACATCTCCTCCCTCTCATCTTTTCAAAAGGAGATAGATCTCCCATGCTCCTGGGTGTGTTTCTATAACACCACAGAACCTCGCTAATGGTTTGTTTGCAATCTTTTCCATTTTGCAAGGCAAGTTGAAGAGCTTCCTTAAACACTCTGATCCACCTCTCCACGATACCGTTACTTTTGGGATAATACACTGACACGCGTCTATGTCTTATACCATGACGCTCCATAAACTCTTTCATCTCCGAGGATACAAATTGCACCCCATTGTCAGTAGTAATTGATTCTGGAAAACTCTCCCTTTCAAACACTTCGTTTAAGAACTTGATCACAACACTGGATGTTATACTGGAAACCATCTTTACCTCAGGCCACTGAGACAACTGGTCTACCAAAATTATTGCGTACATCACACTCTTGTTAAACGACAAAGGACCAGCAATATCTAACGACACACTTTCCCAAACACGTGAAGGTCTAGAAATGGGAAACAATTCACATTTAATATGCTTTTGAGATTTATCACTTAAACAGCAATCTAGACAGTCTCTAACCTGACGTTCTATGCACTTGTCCATTGCTGGCCACCAGAATTCACTTCTAATCCTTCTCTTCATGGATGTCATCCCTGGATGACCTTCGTGAGCCATGTCTAAAATCCTGGATTGTAAGTCATGAGGAACCACTAATTGTAGACCTCTGACCAAAACATCACCTACAACGGACAATTCTTGAGCAACATGAAAGAAAGGGAGAAACTCATCAGACAACAACTCTTTACGAGGCCATTGTGTTTTTACAAATTTGCTCACATCACTAATAATTGAATCGTTATCACACGCTGACTTCCATGCATTCTCATCAATACAACCTTTGGAGACTTCACATATTGACACAACGTTATCTTCATCCTTATCTTCTTCTACAACATTGTCATCGGGCACAGGCAACCTTGATAAACAGTCAGCTAAGACATTTCTAACGCCAGGGATATATTCCACCTTAAAATGGAAGTCTTGAAGCTTGTACTGCCATCTGGCAATTCTTGAAGTTGCTTTACCACAGCCCTTGGTAGTAAATAAATCCACCAACGGACGATGGTCCGACCATAGCTTAAACACAGTGCCATACACATACTTCCGGAAGTATTCAATGCCCCACCAGCAAGCTAGAGCCTCCTTTTCTAATGTGGAATACTTGCATTCAGCTTCCCTCAAAGGACGAGATGCGAACCCAATCGCCACTAATTGACCCTTTTGACGTTGCATCAATACTGCACCAACACCTACATTACTTGCATCAGTGATAATAAGTGAACTGTTAGCAGTATTAAACGTTGCTAACGCAGGTGCAGATATGATATTTTTTTTTAGCAACAAGAATTCTTTTTTTGCAGTTGTCATCCCAAATAAATTGAACATTTTTTTTCATCAAGTTCCTCATGTTTACAGTCTTGTCAGAAAACAGGGGAATAAACTTTGAGTAATATTCTGCAAGCCCCAAGAAAGATCTGAGCTGATCTTTGTCAACAGGGTCTGGGGCTAACTCTATGGCCTTGACTAAGTTCATTTTCGGGGAAATGCCCTCTTTACTTATGGTGTGACCCAGATAGTCTACAGAAGTTACACCAAATTTACATTTCTCTTTCGTAAGTGTTAGACCACTTTCTTGTAACACACATAAAACTTTATACAGAATTTCGGAATGATCAGATTGATTGGATGCGAAAATTAAAATGTCATCCTGGAAATACAAGACATTGACGAAGTCCTTAAACAGATTATGCATGACCCTTTGAAAAACGGAAGATGCTGATATTAGGCCAAAAGGCATCCTCTTCTATCTAATGCTTTATCTAAAGTCAGATCTTCAGTATCTAAAAGTTTCCCTTGAAGCTTGGTGTCAGCAATTTTGTGAACCATTTGATCGCGCAGCATCTGATCATGAAAGGTTGAATACTTGCATTTGGATGCTAAAACTCTTAAGTCGTTCATGAATGAGTCAACTGATTCATTTGGTAATTGACCTCTACTTAAAAACTTGTGACGGGCAACTACCGTGTTGACTTTTTTTATATATTGCTTATCTAATTGTTTGATTGCCTCCTCAAAAACATCAATCGTGTTATCAGAAGTAGATACACCATCCGTAGGCAAAGGTAAATGGCTTAAGACATGCCTTCCTTCTGCACCCAAACAGTGTTTTAAAATCGCTAATTTACGCTTGTCGGTATAATCTTCTCCTCCAATGGCTTCAATATAAGCATGAAATCCTTCTTTCCATCTCTTCCATTCTAACATAGGTTCGCCTGGATTAGGCAGAAATGGTGGCGGCGCTGAAAAACTCTCCATTATAGTGTTAGTACAGTATTTGAAGAAATTTTTTTTTTTTTTTTTTTTTTTTTTGATGAATAAAAAAAATTTTTTTTTTTATATTAAAATTGTTGTATTAATATTTTATAAGATTCATTTGGAAATTTTGTAATATTCCAGTGTTTTTAGATGCCGAAATGTGGTTTCGTTTGGTAAAAACGATTAACTTCGTGAAGATTGAAGATTTCTTTCTTTAAAATGGCCGCCCTGCGTTAGATTGTGACGTTATGACGTCACACGTATGAGTAATGAGGTTGTTGGGCTCGCGCAGACGCTGGTCACACTCAGGCTTGGCTCGCGCAGACACTGCTCGTGTTCAGGCACCGGTCTTGCGCGTTGTCTCGCTCTGGTTTTGTTATGCGCATGCGCACAGGCTGATTCAGCGCGACTCACCGGAAAATGATGATTTCAGTCGAAATTGCTCAGCTTATTCCCACAACAACTCACAAGAACGGCGATTTCACTGCTGTGAAGCTCAGATGGATGGGGAAACAGCGCTGATATCGCGCTGACACTGCTGTGAACAGTTCGTGATCCTCCGCATCAGACGAGGTGCAATGATGCAGGTAGGGACTCCAGGTTGAGCTGTGGTCATTCTCCAATCGTCGCCAGTGAAATGAAGTTGATTCCAGAGTCAGGAAGATGTTATTAGCTGATTTATTATGGAGACAGATAAAACAGATCTATGTTATCAACCTGGGTCATAACTGTCATCTCATGGAATCCGGAACACGGCAGTGTTCCTGATTCCATGTATGACACAGAACACCACATCCTGCTTGAGGGTCTGGTTGTCATCCCGCAGGGAATTAAATAGGGACTCCAGGAAGGCTTTGGTTATCGGGGCTCCCTCATCTTCCTGTACTGCGGAGTCCTTGGTCGCTGCTGACCCCGACAGGCTCTTCTCTCCCTTGACTGCCCCCTTCATCAGCAGCTCCGTTATTGTGCCGCCACCCCGATGCTAGCCCCCCGACATGGCCAGGCACGTAGCTTTGTCCCTGGGCCCCCGGATGTGAAACAGCTTCCCCGGAGGTCCATGAAGTCACACCAATCCTCCACGGCTCTGTGTCCGCCGCAGACTCGTGGACCCGCAGTCCCCACAGGGGTCACTCTCCTCCGTAGCACCCACAGCCCGGGATCACACCCACCTGGTCGGCCGCGTCCCCGCTGGTCTTGGCCTCCCAGGGGCCTGCAATGTTCAGGCTTCCTCACCTCCCGCTCTCTGGCCACCAAGGGGGACCGGCGTCCGCTACCTTCTGGACGTCTCTTCTGGGCAGGGCACCCTCCGTGCAGCGCGAGCACCCCCGGCCGGCAGCCACGCTCCAACGTCTCCTTCCGCTACTGCCACCCGTTGAAGTCCCTGAATGGGGGCCCTCTCTAGTCAGGTTCAGGGCCCCAGCAGCGCACAGTGGGCTGCTCTCCGGGACGCAGCGGGTCTCCTTACCGCTCAACCGCTCGGGTCCCCTGCGTCACTGTGTTGCACCTCAAACCCGAGGAGGTCCCTCCATGTGGTTCTGGCAATCCTCAGGAAAGCAGGGCGGCGACTGCGAGGCCTTCCTCCAATTGCGGTCCTCCGAGCCCGGACTCCGCTTCACGCCAGCACTCCGGACGCTGTACCCGCCTCCTGTCTGTCGGGCAAGGGCCTCGAGGCCTGAGCCTCAATTTTCATTCTCACGGCCCCTTCTCCCAACGCCGCCTCGGCCGCCGTCCTCCACCTCATCCGCCAGATTCTGGTAACCGCGCCCCCCCAAGCGCCTTCTGATCGTGCCCCAGTTGCGGCGACTGTTCACCCCTGTTCAGAAAAGGGGGTGGTGATGGACAGAGTCTCTGAATTAAGCAGAATACTCCTACCCAGTCAACAGATCAGGGCTTGATCCATCACAGTTTTTTAGCTCACTGCACCATCCCAGCTCAGCACCTGGCTACATGCAAATTAGTCTGTCACTGTCCCAGTGCATCATGGGAACAGGACAAACCAAACTACCAAGCCAATTCTTTCACTGGGGTGGTGCAATGAGCAAGGGACTCACATGTGAGCATACCCTTCCACGCTTATGGTGGACAAAACGATTCAGAAAAGGGGGTGGTGATGGACAGAGTCTCTGAATTAAGCAGAATACTCCTACCCAGTCAACAGATCAGGGCTTGATCCATCACCGTTTTTTAGCTCACTGCACCATCCCAGCTCAGAACCTGGCTACATGCAAATTAGTCTGTCACTGTCCCAGTGCATCATGGGAACAGGGCAAACCAAACTACCAAGCCAATTCTTTCATAATTCTTTGGCCACTATAGGTGTGGCAGGGTATACTCAGACATGAGTCCCTTGCTCACTGCTCCATCAGGATTCAAGCAAGCCGGGCCGACGACGGCTGAAATGCCAGAAACCGGTCCCCGGAAGCTTGTCTCCTTTCTGGTGAAGAATTGGCTTGGTAGTTTGGTCTGCCCTGTTCCCATGATGCACTGGGCATGGGACAGACTAATTTGCATATAGCCAGGTTCTGAGCTGGGATGGGGCAGTGAGCTAAATACCGGTGATGGATCAAGCCCTGATCTTTGGACTGGGTAAGAGTGGTCTGCTTAATTCAGACACTCTGTTCATCACCACCCCCTTTTCTGAATTGTTCACCCCTGTAGCACCCCTCGCGGGGTAGGCCCCGAAGCCTGGGCCTCGAGTTTCGCGCTCCCGCGGTACACCGCAGCTCTGGGAGCGCTCACCTCGCCTCTCACCTCCGCCTTCTGTGTAACGGGCTCAACAGCACCTCGACCCTCAGTGCTCCGGCTCTCTGCCATCTCCGCTGCCCCTCCGACCGGGCCACACACCTCGTGAGCCCTAGAGGCCCCCTCCTGCAGGCGATACGCGCGGCCGATGTCAGCGCCGCCGGGGAGAAGGCACCGCGCTGGGCAGCCTCCGCAGTCTCCGCCACACCGTCGGGTCAGTTGCTGCAGCCCCCGTGCCTAGGGCTGCAAAAGGCGTTGTCTGGGGGGGGAGTTTCGAGCTGTTTATGGGTCAATTATTAGGGCCGGGACCGGGAGCCTCACAGACTCGCATCTGCTGCGGTCGCCATCTTGGCCACGCCCCCTGCAATGATTTTTAAAGAATAAAAAGGTATTTTAAAAGTTCACACACAAACTTTTCAGTGAAAAACTAGCAATGTTATCCTACGGCAGGAAATTCAAGTCAGAGGTAAAGTAGGTTCTCGTTACTTTTGTAATCCAGTACTGGGATCCTAGGTCCAGCACTGGGGTCTCTACCTAAGACAGGTAAGTAATTACGTTTTAGTAGTTGGTACGATTTTTAAGGAATATTTGTAATTTTCAAAAGTAAACAGAAGAAATTTCACAGAAAAACAGTCAATGGTTTCCTAAGGAAGAAATTTAGATTACTAGTAGACTCGGTTGTGATTACTTTTGCTGTTCAGTATTTGGCTAAAAGGTACAATACTTGCTTCTCTCCTGATCACAGGTGAGTACTTTGGAATTTGTTATTCGGCTGATTTTAGATGAAGATTTTAAAGTTTCAAAACTTCACACTTGGAAGTTTTTTCGAGTCAAACCAGTCAATGTTATCCTACGGCAGGAAAGTGAGTCATCGGTTTTCAGGTGAGTACTCGACTGGTGAAGTTAAGGTTCTGGGCATCGACTCAGGGGTCCCCCAGGGTCAGGTAGGTACAGTTGGTACACCCTCAACGGCACAGGGGCAGCCGGGTGCAGAGGTAGTTAGTCCCAATGTTGTCCAACGAGAGGCAGGGGGCCTTTGGTTGGTGGCTGCTGGCTAGCAGGCCATGCGGCTGTGGGAGCTGGGCTCCTGGTCACTTGCTCAGGGCAAATGGGGAAGTAGTATAGGACAAAGGTTGCACTGCCAGAGGCACTCGGGCAGCTGGGTGCAGGGTGCTTTTGAGCCGTTGGGCGCTTAATGTTATTCAATGACGATCTTGAAAAGGGAACAAAGGCTGCAGGCTTGGGGACGGAGAATCTTCTGGAGTGACCAACACTTTGAGGGGTAAGTTGGGATCTTGGAGGATAGGTAGGCACCCAGGAGTTGGGCAGAGGGGGCCGTGGGCTGCTGGGTGCAGGATTTTCTTTTGAGGTTGGGAAATCTTACCCCCTGCTGGTCGTGGTTGGCGGGGTCCTTTGTCTTGAGGATGCAGGCGTCGTCAGGGTCGTCGAGGAGGGCCCTTGGGCATTGGATTCCAAGTCAGAATCGCCAGGGGGACGTCCTCAGGGTCTTGACTCACTCCAGCACAGGCCAGGCTTGGAGGGTGCAGAATGTGCAGGGTTCGTGGTTCCGGACTGATGCCAGGGCTTGTTACTTGCTTTGAGCAGTAACACTGCTTGTGGGAGACCCAGGTAGTCAGAGTCACAAGGCAATCAGATCCTCCAGGGTTTTTGAGGTTGCTGACCAATGGAGATGCCGGGGTTTAGCAGGAGCAGGTTCGAGGGTCAACAGGCCTGTAGGGCTGGGGCCAAATCAGTTGGTGTCTTCCTCTTCTTAGCAGCTGCATGGTAGGTCTTCTTGTTTCTTGTTCTTCTTTCTTGTTTCTGAATATGGATCTGTGGAAATAGGTTCAGGCTGCCCCTAAATACTAAATTTAGGGGTGTTATAGGTAGGGCAAGGGCAGGGACCAACGAGTCCCTGTCCTGGGGTGGGTACACCCCCTAGCCTGCTCTTCTCCTGTGGGAGGGGGGCAGGAGCCTTGCTGTGATTGGGCAGGGCTCCCCATCTTCAAGATGGCCGGAGCCCGGGGTCGTGCATCACCTCACCTCTCCCACACCCCCTGTTTAACATAGGGTTTCCGGCCAGTCTTCCCACCAGAGTGGGAGTCAGAATTGATGGGGGCCAGTTGTTGAGTACAGCAAGTGGTCTGGAGAAGCTCACAAAGGTGGAATGCCTTTGAAGCTTCCCCTGCCCATCCTGGGGGAGGAGGCTTGGCACCTCGTTCCCCGATGTGCAGTGTTGCAGGCCCAGGATATTGGGAGCTCTCCACCCAGGGGTCCAGCAACATGTCCGGTGTGTGGCAGCCTAAGCAGCCTCTCAGACACGACGTGGATTGTAGGTAAGGCTTCAGGGGGCATCTCTAAGATGCCCTCTGTAGTGCATTTTACATTAAATTCCACACTGGCATCAGTGTGGGTTTAATGTGCTGAAAAGTTTGATATCAAACTTGTCAACCTTCAGTGTAGCCATTATGGTGCTGTGGAGTTCGTAATGACAACCTCCCAGCATCCTATACTCTTAATGGCATCACTGCACTTATAGTGCACAGGAATGGCCCTGGGCACTGTAGGGGCACAGGGTGCATGCACCTGTGTCCACACCACTGGCATAGGGCACCCAGCTAGAGGGGTGGCTGATGTATGCCAGGGCAGTGGGTTTGTGGGCATGGCACACAGGGATGTGTGCCATGTTGACTCTTTCTTTAGTTCTGCACCAGGTCACTCAGCCTGCAAAGACAGTGTGTGTGCGTCAGGGTACAGGGCCCCTAAGGGTGGCACAATAAGTGCTGCAGCCCTTAGGGGTCTTCTCTGTTCACAATGCCCTGAGTACCTAGGGTACCATTTACTAGGGGCTGACATGTGGCCAGAGATGCCAATTGGGTTTAGGCTTTAGTACAGTTTTTGAGGAAGGAACACAGGCCCTGGGTACCTGATTGGCAGGGACCCAGGGCACACCAAGGAAAAAGGGCATTGGGTATCAGGCAAAAAGTGGGGGGGGGTACTGCAACAGAAACTCACTTTCTTACACCAACCAGGCAAGGGATATATCCTGTAAGTAAGGAGCAAAATCAGGGGGGGATGATCGTTGTGAGGTATATAAGTTTGTATAATATGTGACAAAGACATTGAGTATGTTAAGACTGTCTCCGTGCCGTTCCCCGTCATCGTCTATCACGTCCAGTATATAACTAGAAAACCTAGGTTTCTTTATGGCGCTCGCCAATGCTCGCCCAGGCCTCTCACCCTCCCCATATCTAGGGGCGGTGAAGTATTTACATCTGAACTTCACTTCCCTAGACACAGTGTCAGTATAGTCTGTGAATGTTTTGCGGAGGGTAGCCCGTTGGGTACTAGAGTTAGCTGCCCACATATTTGTTTCTAATGCTTTATCTCGATTTCAAGGCGTTGCAGTCTATTCCGAATGTCCCGGAGCACTTCACAACTCTTTGATATACAGATACCCCTGATCGTGACTTTGAAACCCTCCCAGAGCACGCCCAGGTCGTCACCCGAACCTTTATTCCTATAAAAAAACATAGTGATCTCTTCGCCAAGTTCCTCGTGAAACACGGTGTCTAGTAGTGCCACGGGTATGAGTTTCCAGCATTGTGGGGTGACAATGGAGTTGGGGGGTAGCAATTCAAGGTACACCGGCACGTGGTCAGAGTGTGTGCAATCTAAGTGAATGGCACTATGAATCCAAGGTGTTACTCCACGCATCAACAAGTCCATGTTCCACAAACAGGCCAGATAATGTCTCCTGAGTGTTGGTGTAATATTGCAGAAGGGGATTAAAGCAGTCCATAGATGAGCAAAGGGCAGTATTGAAATCCCCACCCCATATAACATGCGTGGAGCATATTTTTTGTATTTGACCCCAGAGGGTGGTGAATTAATCGGGGTCATCTGTGTTAGGACCATGACTGCAAGCTAGTGTGACAGATTATGTACCAAGTGTACCCCAGAGTATGCAGCTACAACCAGATGAGTCACCATATGTACCTCCCATTATGAACGGCGTGTTCTTCTTAACTAGTATAGGCGTGTCACGCGAGTGGGTGGAATAAGATGAGTATACACATGTAGAAGCCCATTTTGTGCTGAAGAAAGGAGGACGCTTAGGGTCCATATGCGTTTCTTGAAGCATGGCTAGTTGGATGTGGTGTCTGTCAAGGTATGCCAATACCTGTTGGCGCTTGCGAGGATCACGGAGTCCCCTGACGTTCCATGTGAGCAATCTGAGACAAGGGACGTCAGTTTGTGTCATCATTGTAGGTGGAGTGGTGTTGCATGTTGATGCTGCCAATGATGAGGGACAGTGTGTCCATTCACATAAAGATGTCTCTGCCTAGCTGCAATTATCCAATATGTACAAGAACAGTTAAAAACCTCCCGACCCCAACCCCTCCACCTGAAAACAAAACTCAGTACAACACATTCCTCCTCCACCCACAATGGCACCCCAAACGTGCCGGCATATCGTAGCCCACCCAAAAAAGGTCAACATAAACAGCCAATGTGCTACAACCAACTGAGGCCAGCTAAGTGATATAATTTCGTAACAGTTGAATGTACAAAGCAAAAACCAGAGACATACGGGAGCTCCCATAAGGGGGGCACCAGGGGGCAATAATCCCTTCCCAGGGCCTAACTCTATCTGCTTTGCAGTCCCTGGGTGTCAACCCATAAAGGAGAAGAGTGGCGCATGGGGAAAGGGTGCTTGGCAAGGTGGCATTTACATCTAATTAACCTATAGCCGGCAGTACAAGATATAATCTGGGTCCTAGTCAATGAATCCCCTTTTGTACCACTGGAAGTACAGTCTCGGCGCGAAGAACGTCTCAAGATGGTTTTCTGGAAGTCATCTACCTGCTGTGGATTTGTGCAGAAGACATGCTTCCCATTGTGCGCAATCCGGAGCCTCGCAGGATATAAAAGAGTGTATTCTATCGGAGCCTTCCGAAGTTTCTGCTTGACAGCAAGGAATTTCCGGCGTGCCTCCTGCACCGCCAGCATGAAGTCCGGATATATGGTGAAAGCATTTCCTTCAAACGGCAGTGGTTTCAGTTCACAGGCCTTCTGAAGTGCTATGTTGCGGTCCCGGTAATTGAGAAGCCAAGCAATGATGGGCCTCGTGCCTCCCCTCGGGGGACGGGGGGCACGATACATCATTGCGATGCGGGGAGATGCGTACATTCTACTACAAAGTGAGGCGAAAAAGAGTCTGCACCAAAGGAGCTGTTTAGAAGACGTTCAATGTATTCCTCCCTACGCCCAATATTTGTGCTCTCAGGAAAATCTAAAATGCAGACGTTATTGCGACAGCTTTTGGCCTCAATATCCTTATTCTTAGCTGCAATGAACTTTAGAAGTTTATCCATTTGAGTGACCTGAGTCTGCATCTGTGTGGTGACATCTTCATTCTCAGATATGCGGCGTTCCGCCTCCTTTAACTGCCCGTCATGCTTGTCAACTTTTTGCACCAAGAAGTTCAGCCTATTATACATGGTGTCCATGTTTCCTGATAAATCTGATAGGCTATGTTGTACTGCTAGGAGCAACGACTTAACATCATCCTCGAAGGTGTGCGCGAGGACTGAGTTTGGTCTACAGCTACAGACTCAGCATCAGCGGTGGTGGACCTTGTCGCAGTTTTTTTGGACTCGAAAGTCAAGCGTCGTTGACGTCCGTCGGTAACTGCACTGGCGACCCCACAGCACGAAGGAGCAAGCGCCAAGCAGTCACAAGCAGGCGCAGGTTGTGAGTCCGTAGAGCTGTCCAAATAAGCGACAGAGGCGTCTACGGAGAGGGGAGTCGTGTCTGGAGGCACTGAGCCAAGATGGAGGGTGCAGTCAGCATGCTACTGTGTTTGTAAATTGAGGTCTCTCCCAAAACCAGTTATTTCTTGAAAGAATTCCTCCAGAGGAGATTAGTCAGGCCCAAATCTTTTTATGGAAGGTGGATGGACCCCAGACCGTAGCGTGGCAGCACAAACGGGCATCACAGAGTACGTGTCCCCATAGATCGCAGTGTGTGCGAGAGTCAATGCCGTTGATGTGTCTGACAGTGATGTGGCAGCGATGGGACTGGCAGCGTTTGCAGCGTCAAGTCACAATGAGGGTCAGGGCTATACCCCAATACACAGCAGCCAGTGCAGCGAGCCCTGAGGGGGTGTATGAGCCGCACCAGCAAATGCAGGGGTCAAGATCAGCGCTGAGGGTGTTGAAGATCAGGCGGGCAAGTGGCTCCACGAGTTCCAGCACGTGGGGCAGTATGGATAGCTCCGCTGACCAATGGCAATGGGGCCAAGAAGACAGGACACTGTCCTTAGGGACAGTACTCACGCGGCCGCTGCAGCCTCTGAATCCTATACAAGGGACACCTCTTACAGCAATGAATAGCGTCTCAACCGATGCAGTGCACCGCACTGCCCCACAGCCGACAGCAGGCACAATCCTCTGAAGTGGGAGAGACAGTGGCCGATACAGGGAGGTGCCAGCAGGGAAGGGCCAGGGTGCAGCGCAAGGGTTTCAAGCCGATCGCAAATGCAGACAAGGACCGCTGAAATGTACCGCATTCTTCGCTGCCTTGTGGTCGGAGAGAGTCCCAGGTCACAGCATAGGAAGGTAACAGCGGCAATATCAGGAGCAATAGCCGCAGGCAAGGAGCAGAATCAAGGCAACGAGGCCGCAGCCGGGGCCCGATGATGGCAAGGCCTATCTCCTTCGTGGTAAGCCGCGGGCCTAGAGTAGGCACAGCAGCCGAGTCAGGGCTCCAACAGGCGCGTCCACCGCAGCCCCTGCAGCCCCCGCAGTCCGCACCTCGCCACAGCCGGAGCCAGGAAGCCTCAGGAGCCTCACATCTTGCCCCGGGCGTAGCAGAGCACTTAAGGACCAATTAGGCAGCAACAGATATCATGCCGCCATGGTAGAAGTTAGGATAAATTGCGGATAAGTTCACCAAGCATCCCGAGCCTCACAGGTATGCGCCCATCTTGGGTGTGCGCCACCTAGCGCCCCCCAGCAGGAGGCAAGCTCTATCTCAAGCCCTTGGAGATCCTTCACAAGTTAAATGAAAGTAGCACAAAAGTCCATTCTCCTCTCTTTGGCAGTCAGGCAACCACTGCAGGCCAATCCCTCACGCTTAGAGATAGTCTCTCCTCAGTCTCTTTGGTTCCTCTCCCAAGCAAAGATTTCTTCTTGTTTCCCAAAAGTGATCTAAAGTTCTGGGGTCTGGTACCCCTTTTCATACACAGTTTCTCTTTGTTCTCTGAAGGCAGAGAGGCCTAGTCCAAACAAGTTCTGGTCAGTCCTGAACATGACTCCTTCTTTCCTTTCACAGTGCAGGGCAGGGAGATCAGACACACCACATGAGTTTGAGCCAGGATTTTGGAGGGAAGGCACAGCCCTATTCAAGTCCCAGGTGCAACTCCCTCCCTCCCATCTACATGCATATCTCTCTATTCAGCCATGTGCTGATTCCCTTTATCTCCTGGAATCCTCCAGCCACTACCACTCAAAGTCCAGGCAAGGAACGAACAACCTAGCAGAGACAGGCTTGGTTAGTTAGGCAAGAAAATACCTTCTTTCTAAAGGTGGTATTTTCAAACACAGAATGTTAAAACCAACTTAACTAAAAGATGTATTTCAGGCATACTAAATTTGAATGTGTACCTAGTTCCCTGAGTCAGTTAGGATTATAAGATGTAATAATCAAACTGCCCATTCTGGCCTACGGGGAACAGGTAGCCTTGCAACAGTGAAAAACGAAAATGGCTGTAATTCACTATTAGGACATGCCTCACATACCAGGGCATGTCCTACCGTATACTTACAATGCACCCTGCCCTTGGGCCTATCATAGGGGTGAATAATATGCAGAAAAGGGAAGGTTTAGGAACTGGCAAGTGGGTGCACTTGACCAGTCAACATGGCAGTACCAGACTGCACACATGCTCTGCGATGGCAGACCTGAGACACACTTTCACATGCTGCTTCTGTGGGTGGCAGAACCAGTGCTGCCAGCCCACCAGCAGTATTAGAATTACAAGCCCTGGACACACGCAGTGCACCGTACTAGGGTCTGACAAGTAAACTAAACCAGCCAATCATGGAGTCACTAATCCATACATCTATTTACAATAGTGAGAGCATATGCACTTTAGCACTGATCAGCAGTGGTAAAGTGCCCAGAGTCATAAAACAGCCAACAACAGGTCAGAAAAAATACAGGAGGAAGGCAAAAAGTTCAGGGATGACCCTGCAAAAAGGGCCAAGTCCAACACGCTACTAATAATATTGACATTATAACGCGTTCATCGAAACAACTCGAAAATGCTCGGCCTGGACCTTCAACAGCTCAAGGGAAAAAAGTGAGAATACTCTCATTGGCAGAAATTACAATAAACTTTCTTTTGATATTAATAAAAGTAATTTGAGAACACTCCATCTACCTCCGGAAGTCACCCCCAATGTTATTATCCTCAAAAATTTCCCACCCTTGCCACCTAGCGAGACAGAAAACTGGAAACAGCTCAAAAACAAAACAATGCATTGGCTGGCGAATACCTTGGACTGGTCAGGATGTGACGTTTTAAATGATAATATCAACAATGTAGAACGTGTTTCATGGGTGGGTTCGCAGGCAAAAAACGAAGTAGGAGACTGCGTTGTCATACAGTTTAGGGACAGGAATTTTGCACATTGACTTATGGACAGACTTCCTTGGAGTAATAGTAACAGTTTTGGGGGGTTTATTGAAGCTGTATCACGTGGATATTTCTATAGGCCATAGTCTAATATAGGCACTGGTCGTGCCCATGTACAATCAAAATCGTTTTCCCCATTGATCATCCCGACATTTAATCACTTTTCCTCCCAAGATCAAGTGGAATGACTGAACCATCAGTCGATGAGGGAGACTGGTGGTTGCAAATTTAAATTTACCCCCACTCCGTGTCCTGTCGAAAGAGATAGTCATCGTGCCCCAATAGTAACTTCACCGTCATTTTTTAACATCAAAATGGCTAATGACGCTTGTCATCTCAACCAGGCTGGCATCTTAGATCTGACATATCTCACAGGGTCTAATCCTGATAATATATCAGTGATGGTATGTAAGACCCTTTGCCAGCACGCCCTGAGGTACTATCAGTTATTGTTCCAGACTCTAATGTATTATCAAATAGGCTGTCAGTAGAGGGTGATGTCATAGACATTGGCTGCATAGCGAGCGAGGACACCTCTTATACCAGCGTAATTACATATGGCAGTCTTTTCTGGAATACAGCGGCTTTGTCAAATATATTAGGCATTAAAGATTGGGTAGAGTTTGTTCGCGAATTTAGTATAGTTTGCTTACAGGAAACTTGATGCGCAATAATAGCCCACATAAATGGCGTATTCTGTGCACACTCCTGCCTGACCATCTGTAGGTAGTCACGACAAGGGAGGCCTATTAACTCTGATTTCCACCACATTAAACGGCAGATTTAGAAAAATGCAGTTGGAATCCTCGCATTTCCAGATTATTAATATGTTGTTTAAGAAAAATCTGACCCTTGTGGTCATTAATTTTTATCACAATACCTTTAATAGCGCAAACATTACTATTGTCCAGGAATTAGAAACTGCACCAATGAAGCATATTGAGGAGCTACAAATGGATTATGTAATACTTTGGGGGAGTGATTTGTATTGTAAATTGTGTACACTATCGAAACATGAGACATGTCACTGTTTAGCAAGGGACACGGTGGGTGGTTTTCACTTTGAACATAATCCTTGTGGGAATATTTTGAATTCTTTACTGTTTAAATGTTCACTCTTTTTAACTTTGGATTTCTGATGTAGTAACATAAGTAGGAAGAGGCCAAGGGACGTTGATTGATTTTATTATTCTGTCTGATTATTTTAACTTTCAAAATGTGATTTTTAATATACCTAAAATACATTTTAGCGATCATTACCCACTAACACTAAAACTAGTGGTCTTATCAGATCCCCTCACCACATCAGCTAAAGCAGTCCCCCTTTCTTATACTAAAAATAAAGGTTTAACTCAGAAGTGGTCTACCATTAATCCAGACTTCGTTCTGGAGGAGATTATAAGGAGTCACCTAGGGCAAGTATTGGATTGTCTGGAAGAAAAAAACGCATCAGTTATGATTAAATCGTATGAGGAAATAACTGAGACAATAAAGGTACTCCTAACGAAGAACCAACCTAATAGAATACAGAAAAGCAAAAGGTGGTTCAATAGGAAATGCTCCCAGTTACATAATAAATTAATTAAGACCTTAAAAACTAAACCACGAGACATGGTGGGAGTGAGACAGATGCGTATAGACTACAAGCGCGCGCTGGAAAAACGTAAGATGAAGTTCAGGTAAGAAGCATGGGGCCAATTACATCTGGCATCTCAGTGCAAAGACTCTAAACTCTTCTGGAAAACTGTCCATGAAGAGTATTCTAATGATACAATAAACGGCAACATTGATGTAACAATCACGCCTGAAATGTGGGTAAGGCAGGTTGATGGTCTCTATAGTAATAGCACTGAGACCCAATGTGATGCCCACCCCCAATATGTGGCGTCTCCTTTGGAACCTCCAACTCTGGCTGAAGTAAAGGGGCACTCACCTGGACTGTAAAGAACAAGGCCCCGGGGCCGGATGGCATACCCGCGGACTTGTTCTTAGCAAACATCCCCCTGTGGCTACCGTTGTTAACCAACATATTAAGATGTAATGCGGCCCTGGGTCCTCCGGAGTCTTGGAGATCAGTTATAATTGTCCCTATATATAACAAGCATTTGCAAGGCAATCGGTCTCGCCTTTGGGGTCTTATATGCATTTAGCTATGTAGCACATTAGCCGGGGCGCTGAAACATCTACAGTTCTTTAACATGAGGGAAAGTAAGCACCAAACTCCAAGCTCTGTTTTTAATATAAAATCAGAAACTTCGATGGTCATATCACGGAAAATACAAGATTTGAAAAAAATGTTTTTGTCTATGGGTGCTTGTGGAAGACAATTTCTAGGGACTGGAATCCAGAGAATGCTAAAGTGATTCTGGTAATTTACTCAACTCTGCTGGTCGTTTTCTATCAGAAAGTTAAATAGAGGCAATGGCCAGAAAAATTACAAAAATAAAGTCCCTCGGCAGAAGGTAATTCTGGTATTTTACTGACCTCTGCTGGTCGTTTTCTAACAAGACAGTTACATAGAGGCAGTTGAACAGAAAAAAAGTCCCTAAGCGGAAGCAGACAAGTCTATGGCTGATCTCCAGAGCCCACAAAGTACATACACATACAAGTCAGCCTTTGAATTAACTACTACTGCAAATAATATTTCAGAGTGTGAGCTTTATTCTGTGTTCCGACTTCAGCACAGTGCTGTTTACATCTATATATTTATTTACACACAATTAAATACACAACACCGCCTGTCTCTCAAAGAATCCACAAGGACCAGGGGCAGAGACGGATCCCCCAAAACTCGCCAGGAAGGAGCTGAGGTGGATTCACTTTTTTTGGGCACGTTTTCTGAAGAGTCATCAAACCGGGCAAAAGTTAATAGCAAAACCCCAAAAATATATTATATCTATATATATATATTCATACACTGTTTCTGCTTGCTAGTTCCCACTGAATGCTAAATTTGCAGCAAGATCATGGTTACCAGTTGTCGTAATGACAATATCAACTCACAGTATTACTGCAATCAAATTCGAAATGACCTCCTGAGACCCAGTGTAAGAGTTTGTTTCGAGTGCAATCTCGGTAGAAAATCCAACCGGGATAGATATGTGGCGGCAGTATTTGTACCAATGGGAAATGTGGGAAGAAAAGTGACAATAGTTATAGGAAGTTCTTGGGATATGTTTAAACAGAGGCATTCTCTGAATTTAGGGTGGACTTGCCAGCACAGCTGTCACCGCACTTTGCGATCAACAGATGAAAAGTTTTAAGAATCACTACTGAGGGAAGGGCTTTGGCTTCCCTCACTCGCGGATTTTACTCTTTCCTGAATGTTACTCTTTCCTGAATGTTACTCTTTCCTGAATGTTACTCTTTCCTGAATGTTACTCTTTCCTGAATGTTACTCTTTCCTGAATGTTACTCTTTCCTGAATGTTACTCTTTCCTGAATGTTACTCATTCCTGAATGTTACTCTTTCCTGAATGTTACTCTTTCCTGAATGTTACTCTTTCCTGAATGTTACTCTTTCCTGAATGTTACTCTTTCCTGAATGTTACTCATTCCTGAATGTTACTCTTTCCTGAATGTTACTCTTTCCTGAATGTTACTCTTTCCTGAATGTTACTCTTTCCTGAATGTTACTCTTTCCTGAATGTTACTCATTCCTGAATGTTACTCTTTCCTGAATGTTACTCATTCCTGAATGTTACTCTTTCCTGAATGTTACTCTTTCCTGAATGTTACTCTTTCCTGAATGTTTCTCTTTCCTGAATGTTACTCATTCCTGAATGTTACTCTTTCCTGAATGTTACTCATTCCTGAATGTTACTCTTTCCTGAATGTTACTCTTTCCTGAATTTTACTCATTCCTGAATGTTACTCTTTCCTGAATGTTACTCTTTCCTGAATGTTACTCATTCCTGAATGTTACTCTTTCCTGAATGTTACTCTTTCCTGGATGTTACTCTTTCCTGGATGTTACTCTTTCCTGGATGTTACTCTTTCCTGGATGTTACTCTTTCCTGAATGTTACTCTTTCCTGAATGTTAGTCTTTCCTGAATGTTACTCTTTCCTGAATGTTACTCTTTCCTGAATGTTTCTCTTTCCTGAATTTTACTCATTCCTGAATGTTACTCTTTCCTGAATGTTTCTCTTTCCTGAATTTTACTCATTCCTGAATGTTACTCTTTCCTGAATGTTTCTCTTTCCTGAATTTTACTCTTTCCTGAATGTTACTCTTTCCTGGATTTTATTGGGCGGAACATACATATTTGCTGTGCTGGAAAGCATGCTTATATTGCTCAGACTATGCTCAGTACAGTAATTGTGAGCTGGCCACAGTAATAAGCCACTGATCCAGGCTGTACAACATCTGGTGATTCTCAGAGCGAGGGCCTTAAGGTTCCTGCCAGTGTATCATCAATTTAAAATGTTTGACCGGCCTTCTAACACCTGAACATGTGCTCTCTGCCTATGTTCATGTTAAAGGCAACAGGTTTACTTTACTGATTTTTAAATGTAGTCACATAAGCAACAGGTGTTTCATTTGACACTGTGAATGACTTGACAAGGGCTGTAGACGTCACCTTTTTGGTTGTAAAAAGCCTCATGTTTAACAATAAAGGCCCATAAAGGATATTTGCTATTTTATCCCCACATGAGCCTACCTTGGTGCAGACTGTCACACGGGGCGTCGCAGAGAGCGGTAGCATATTATATGTACAGGGTTAGTTGCCTCCTGCCATCTTTTTTATGTATTTAGTTTGCACCCCGGTCAATCTGCAAGGTGTTGCAACTTGGCACTTGGTATCTTCCACTCTCCTCTTTTCCCCCCTCCCCTCTCATGCCCACTTGGTGCGACCCGTAGCTGTCTCTGGAGACAGCCTTAGAATGTTGAGAGTTTTGGTCCTGTCAAGCTGGGAGCATCTTGTTATGATTGATACCGAATAAAGTTCCTGAAATAACTCCACGTGTGGACATTCCTTACTACATTTGTGGCGACGAGGACTACGGAGCTGAGCCAGGGTCAGTGGGGTGCTCTCCCCTGGAGTAAGTTAAGCTTGGACAGAGACAACGTGTGAAGAATTGATTTATTAAGCTGCGTCGGGCGTCCTGGTGTGAAAAAAAAAGGATTGAAGCGTCGTCCTTGTGTGAAAAAGAAACGGAAGAGGAGTAAGTCCCGAGTGGATGAATTTTGAAAAGATCATCAGGTGAGCAGCTGAAGCCTATGAAGAAGGCTGAGCGGAGCGGGAGACGAAATTGCATTTAGTTGTTCCCACCGCGTTGTAAAGTGACATTGAAAGCCTCGGTCAAGAGGTCGAGAAATCGGCTCTGTTGGAGAGTACTCGTGAAATTAGCGGAAGAAGCAATTTGAGAGAGGATTTGCATCGGGCGTTCTTATGAAAAGTGAGTTTGTGAGGATAAATAAGACCCGAGTTGAAGAGCTGTGATAGAGACGAAGGCTCGTGTGGTGAGCAGTTGTAACTGACGAAGTAACATGAACCAGTTGAAGAAGGGGAAAAGAAAATAAACGGAGTGAAGCGTAGGAAAGCAAAGCGGTGAGGTGATAAGGGAGCTGACCCCAAGTGATCTTCAAGTAAGAGGTTGTACAGTCACCACTTCCCTGCGCATTAGCCCCTGATAGATCTCCCAAGTGAGGTGGAGAACGATAATCGGGTGTCGGGTCGGGCACCGTGTATTCACATCACCTACTCAAAGTAAGCCTTTGGGTATCAGTGTGCTGGGGCAAAGTCGTGTGTCATTTCGGGCACAGGGAAGGCGTGCATGCTGAGCTCGAAGGCGAGAACTGTTCCTGAAAGGAATCAAAGGAAAAAAAAAAACATACATACATACATATGAAAAGGATACGCGCTGCGCTCTGCGCTCTGAGGAACACTATACGGATGGCGCGTAGGAGAAAGTAAACATTGACTCGTTGTCAGCTCTCCGGCGCTAGGCGGCGTGTTTGCCTTGAGGTCAGCTTCCATCGAGCAACACCCTGCCAGACATTTTTCTCGCCCCTGAGCTAGAGGAAGAGAGCAATGGACATGCTGTGAGTAGAAGCTAATCCGGTGGTGGGTCTTGAAGGAGGCGGAAGTCCGCAAAGTGTTCAGCTGGAACTCAAAAGAGAGCTTAGCGGATGAGGAACGGAAGTATCGGAAAAAAAAAAAATGAAATAAAAATCGTTCTCACCGCATTGGGAAGTTAACCTCAGAAGCATTGGATGTTGAGGAAGGTAATTTAACCCCGGTATAAGTGAAAGATCCTACCTGAGGAGTTAATCCCTGCCTGTCAGCACGTCGCCATTCTCCCTGTCAGTGCGTCATCACAACGCAGCGGGAAGCTGATCTGAGTTTAGGAAGAAGAAGCGACTTTGGTAAACTCCCCGGAGGGTTCCTCAGGCGGAGCCCGAGCAGGCGTTGGTGCGGGGAACTCCGGGGTGTGTGTGAAAAGGAAAATCAAAGAAGTGGAGATTCGTCATCGCGGGAGGAAGCGTCAAGAAGAGGTGAGAGATAACAAGCAAAGAGGGGCCAAAGGCAAGCTGCCGTCTCCAGCCGTGAGCTGCACTGTAGAGACAGTTTGTTCGGCGTTTCACCCAGAGACACATCCAACCAGAAATTGTCCCAAGTTTAGCCGTTGAAGTGGAGGTACGATATCGTGAGACATTAGGCTTGCATAAGAGGAATATATTAGTTAAGAAAAGAAGGGTTGTAAAGGATGTTTAAGTTAAATATTTACAAACGTACCTGAAGTGAAAAAAAACGCTGCGGGTTACGAGATTCACTGAGGAACCAGGGGAGTTCTCGGGGGGGTGAAGCGGGTGATAGAAAGATCGCGCAACCGGTCACCGAGACTGTTCCCTGACTCACAGAGGGGTGCTCCTAGGAAATTGAGCGTGAGGAGCATCCGAGAGTGGGTTTTTGTGTAATAACTATCCTCTTTCTCAGAAAAATTTAAGCCGTGAAGATTTACAGACGCCAGTGTCACCTCCACAGAGGGTAAATGGTACAGACGCCACCTTGTACTGCCACCCAGTGGGCTTTCCTGCCCAATGCACGCACGTTAACAAACCTGCAGTGGGGAACAAGGAACAAGATCAGAGAAATTTAAAAGACGTCAAGGAGAAAATAAATAAACAAATAAAATAAGGGGTTTACTTATGATTACATGAGCACGTTTGTGAAGAGTAGTATTCTAAGAGAAAATCGGCGAGGCTGAAGGGGGGGCAGTAGAGCTTATCAGGGAAGACTGCGTTCCTGTTTCATGGGTAACAAAAGAGGAGGAGGAACCCGCTACTCGCAGGACTGAAAGGGTGATCGCACCGAGCAAGATTTTCCCCATCAGCATTTTCCTTTTAACTATCCGGGGCAAAGGAGCACATAACGAGGCACTCTCGTCACGACATCTGCTGGCGGGAGGGGAACATTGCACCTCCATGAGCTATCATAGAGACAACAGCACGGGTAACATGGAGTGGGGCCAGAAGTACAATTTTCCGCCACCCGTGCCGTTCAAGGAGGAGGATGAGCAAAATGTCGCTGATTGGAGTGTGTGGAAAAAGTACTTCGAGAATTACATTTCAATTTTTGAGGAAGAGGCAGTATCCTTTGTACCCAAGGAAAAGGCGGAAATATTGCTGTACAGCTTAGGAACTGGGGGACGAGAAAAGTACCGAGAAATGGAAAAGGCATTCATGATAGGTACTATCAGGAACATCTATGAGGACATCTTGAGTGTTTTGGATAAATACTATGAACATGACTCGTTGGAAAAAATACAAAGTGAAGAAGTAAAGAAGGAAAGGAGAGGTGGCCACGAGGAAGTCAATCTAAGTAAAATAAGCATGGGATGTACCATCAGTATAGGTGGAGTGGTGACAGACGTGATAACAGATTCAGGTTCCCGTCATAGTATGATGAGCAAGAGGGAATGGAACCGTAAATTAGTCAAAAAATATGGAAGCGTATTGAAAGAGGCAAACATTTCCCCAAAGTCTAATACAGGAGATGACATTAAAGTAATAGGATACCAAGTCATGGATTTAATGTACAGGGGAAATCAGTCTAGGAGCACCATTTACATAACAGAAAGCGGACCCACCGTACTGGGGTGGAAGGATCTAATGAAACTGAGAATATCACACAAAGGAAGAAGAGGAGAACAAATGAAGGAGCAGGCACCGAAGCTAAGCATGAGGGTAACAAAGGGAGGTGTGTCAAAGAACTCTACGCCGCAATCCGAGGGCGCTGAAGTTTTGGATGGGGCTGCCAGTATTAAAGTACTAAGGGAAATTACCACCATAAGCAACTTGCAAGGAAAACGAGAATCTTATCGATGTATAGTGGATGAGAGAGAGATACGTAAGAAACTAGAGGACAAATGTGGAGAAGGTTTAGGAGGAGAAGAAGAAGTATTCGAAAGGAAAGGAAAACACACTAGGGCAATAGTAAGTGAGCGCAAAAAGAATAAAGGTAACGGTAATCCATTCAATAGCAAAGAGATGAGGCAAATGACCACGCCATCTGAACTCGAGTCTAAAGTGAGGGAGGAGTATGTTGTCAATAGTCTAAAGGAAAGAGAAGTGGTCTCAAGTTTGAAGAGGGAGAAGAAAGGAGAATACCCTCAAAGGCCCTACAGTGGGACGGCGGAGAGAGAGAGCAAGGTAATGCAAAGATCCATACTAAAAGATTTCCAGCCAAATGTCCAGTCAGGACTGAGGGGTCCACGCTATGATGATAGAAGCAAGCATAAGTTACTGGACCTAGAAAACACTTCTGAGTTCTCCGAGGGAAGATGCAGGATGAAACAGGAGAAAGGAACTAGGGCAATGGGGAATCAAGTCGTTCAGCGCGAGCTATTTGAAAAGGAAGTCAAGAGAGTATTGGTTGCTGGTAGTGGCCAAGGAAGGAAGGACAAAAGAGCGCCGAGGCCAGTCATCGTTGATGTTACTGCAATAGAGACATAGGGTGCCAGAGGGTGTTGCCGGGCACTGCCAGGGTTCAAGTTTCTGCTTAAAGAAGTGATATGAGCGGCATCTCCTGGAGCACCTCTCCAGTGGGAGATGGAAGGACTGGTGGGAGTAGTGCAGAACTCCATTTCGTTGATTTCCACTAATTATTATGATTAGAGCAGAGGGGGAGGTGACTGAGGACGCGTCATAGGGTGGGGAAGTTCCTGCAAAAGCCCATGTGACATCTTCCTGCTCATCCATTGCGTCACAAGCCAGTATACCGCGTGGGACCTAGCGGTACAGGGTCCCCTGCCCCGACCTGGCCCTCTCTCCTCCGCAAGTTCTTCTTTAAGGTTGTTAAAATCTTGCCTCCACAGTTATCTTCACTCAGTTCTATCTCATTGGGACAGCTTCGCTGGCCCTGGGTTTGAGGTGTCTCCCCTTTCCCCACTTCGCACTCCCCGCATCCTTCTCTTCTGCTGTTCCTCCTTCGTAATCCTTTCCCTCTCTTCCGTCTTCCCCTTTACTTTCACCCCTGCCTCACCTTTCTCCCTTCTCTCCTCTTCACCATACCCGTTCTCTCTGCTGTCCCGTTCCCACTCCCTTTGTTTCCCTAGGGGGGATGATGTGTTGCAACTTGGCACTTGGTATCTTCCACTCTCCTCTTTTCCCCCCTCCCCTCTCATGCCCACTTGGTGCGACCCGTAGCTGTCTCTGGAGACAGCCTTAGAATGTTGAGAGTTTTGGTCCTGTCAAGCTGGGAGCATCTTGTTATGATTGATACCGAATAAAGTTCCTGAAATAACTCCACGTGTGGACATTCCTTACTACACAAGGCCCTATAGGAAATCTTGTAATTGTTTGTGATTTTAATTAGAGTCTTTAGTTTTGTGTACATTAAAGAACTTTTCATATTTAACGAAAAATATTGTATGCTCGTTGATTTATTGAGTGTTATCAGTGTGTTGCTTTTTTCTGCATTTCGCAGTGTTTCTGATAAACGTAGAGTTCTCAGTCCATCCTGGTGGGTCCGATGAGGCGTACTGCAGCTGTAACAGAGAACATGGCCACCTTTCTCCTTACTACATCTGGACGGGATGAATCTTGGGATACTGTCGACAACTTTTGACTAAATTAGTCCCCAATACCAGGCTGTGCGATTTACAATTAATAGCCTAGTAAACCAATACAATATAGAACTCTACATATGATCAATACACTTCAACTGACATTAAGAGTTTCCTGGTATGACATGTTTTAAAGAAACCCTGAAGAGTCACAGTTTAACACAAATTCCTTTCCTGGGACCTGCATTGGTGGAAAACAGCAGCTCTTATCCACTGGGGGCCAGGAGCATGAACTAAAGGGGGCAGAGTCCCTTTCCTCAGTCTAAAAGTGTTTCAGAGCAGCACCCACATACGCTGCCAACACGTCTGTTGCGCAATATACACATTTTGGACCACAAACGTTTACTGAGAATGCTAAGATTGGTTTCACTGGGTCTGTGATCCTATCAGCCCCTTTTTGAGGTGGTGTTGTGGTGCAGGGACGTAGCATAGTCAAAGCAGGCACTATGGTGATGCCCAGAAGAGACTGAGAGCAGCGGGAGCAGGGCATGACGAAGGTACACGCATGGGGCGTGGTCTACGTCGAGTCCCTGAGAGCAGCGGGAGCAGGGCATGACGAAGGTACACGCATGGGGCGTGGTCTACGTCAAGTCCCTGAGAGCAGCGGGAGCAGGGCATGACGAAGGTACACGCATGGGGCGTGGTCTACGTGGAGTCCCTGAGAGCAGCGGGAGCAGGGCATGACCAAGGTACACGCATGGGGCGTGGTCTACGTGGAGTCCCTGAGAGCAGCGGGAGCAGGGTGTAGTGTTGGGCCTTAGGCCCCCATGGAGCTGCAATGAGGGACGCAGGCACAAGGTAGTGGGTTAGTAAGACTGGCCAAGAGCACGTGCGCTCCGCCCTATTTATTAACTGTGTCACGTGACTCGTGACATCAGTGGTGGGTGGGTGTACAGTGTAGGTTACATCATTTACAACAACTAGACCGTGTCCCGCAGGACACTACATTCCTCCCCAACTTTAATGAAAGTTGAGACAAAATAAAGTCCGAACCTGTGGGAGAAAAACACAAAATATACAAAATCATAATTTTAGAAAGAGTCTCTTCAGCTGATTGCTAGATGACGACGGTGGAAATATCCAGCTGAAACGTTCGTTCTCTTGGGCTAGATGTCCTGGTCCTCGTGGGCGTGCTCTTCTGGACTTGCGCCATGGCAGTGTGTTCTTCAGTCAGTTGAGAGCTTGATCTTGGGGTGACGCCGAACCGGATGGCCAGAAGGTAGACTTGATGGAGGTTGTCTTTTACTAGTCCGTTGGGTTTTTTCACTGTAGGCAGCTTGGCTCCACACTGCAAAGGAGTGAGTGGTTGAAAAGCATCCTTCTCACTGGGACGCCCCTCTCGCGGGTGTTCTCCTGCCACGAGATGTCCTGGAGGCCCTCTTCTTCAGGTGTCCGCTGGGCAGGGTGTTCTCTGCAGCGTTGCTCCAACTCCACAAGCCGGTGTGAATGTAAGAGGCGATGAGATTACTACCATGCATCCGTAGCTCCGCCTGGAGGGTAGCTGTTGACTCTTTCCTTTGCGCACAAGTTCCCCTTTTCCTGGGACGTGCAGGGTAGACGGCGACGGATCCATCTCTCGTGTCGGGACCCTCTGCCACCGGTGTCCCTGAGGCCTTTGCCCCTTGGATATCCACGGGCTGGTGTGGGGTGGTCAGTCTTCCCTCTGCCGGGCGTCTGAGCGTTCTCCCCATCCAGACTTCCGCTCAATCCCAAAGGTGGGTGTTGCCAATGGTCCAGCCTGTTCATTCCTGCAGTTGACGGGTTGTTAGAGGACTTGTAGGTAGGGGCCTGTTCTTCACTTAGTGCTACCGATGTTCCCCTGGACTCGTAGGCCCTCGATGTTGTGGTGCGTGTCACCTTCTCTTCTGGTGGGTGTGCAGACTCGTCACACCTCTCCTCACTTTTCTGGATGTTGCTGTTCTTTGATGGCATCGTGCCACATGATTCCTTTCTCCTTCTCCTTCCTTTCGTGGCATCGTGCCACTCGTTCTCCATCTTCTTTCCTTCTTCGCGACGCGGTCCGGTCACCGTGCCGCTCTTGTCCTTCTGACCAGGTTTCTCCGAGCAGCGTGCACTCCACCCATTTCTTTCTGGTCTTGTCCTGGCTCTAGGACACTGTCTTCTTTTCCACTCTGTGACTGGACCAGTCGTCGCGACCTTCTCCTGATAATGGTTATACTTCTGGCTCTTGAGGGTGTCGAAGTTCGTTGGTTTCTTGGTCGCGGACCACGTCTTACTTGAACTTCTTGAACCTCTTGCCAGTCCACACTGCCGGTCTCTGGCAGTGGTGTTGATTGGTGTAGGTGCTGGTGGCTGGGGTGATGGTGGTTGTCAGCCATGTAGAGACACGGGATGATAGGTGTTGGGGACTTGCTGGGAGTGTTGGATGTCCGGGGAGATTTGGCAGCCTGTGCCTCCGCTTTGTTGATGTTGACCTTAGGTGGCGGCTTGACCCGTAGAGTGTTCGGTTCCTCTCTTGCCTGTTGTGGGGCTACTGCCGACTCCATCTTGGGGCGGTGAGAGGGCAGCCGCTCAGTGCTGGTATTCGCCTTTGGCATCTGCGGACGGGAGCAGGGACGCCGACTGACTCAGACTGCCGACGCTCTGGGATGGTCGGTCGCCTGGGGAAGCGTTGGGATGAGACGTGGACTGCGCTTGCTGCGGCTAATGTTTGGTTCATCCGTGGGGCTGTGTCCTTGGACGTCGGTCCGCCTTGGTGGCTGTCTGGCGTGTCAGGGTGTGCTTCTTGGCTGGCTGTGAGTCCTCGGTCTTCTCTATTGTTGGTTTGTTCAGTCCACCTGTGCTCATCCGGTCTTTGGGGTGACAGAGCTGTCACTCTTCTTTTCTTCGAGGGCGTTGCGTTTAGACCTGGAGGCGGTGCTGTTGTGGCACCGGCTTCTGCCTTTGCTCTGGCGTGCTTATCGGGATTAGTCACTTGGTGACGTGTTTCCTGCTTGCTGGGCGACGTGACGTCCGTCTTGTGTCGCTGGTTGTTGGAGCACATGGTGCTGTGGCGGCCTGCCACGTGGGGTGTGCGACTCCTCTCTTGCCTGTCGTGGGTCACTGCCGACTCAATCTGGAGGCAGTGCGAGGGAGGACACTGTTGGTGGTCTTCGGCCTACTGTAGGGCTTCGCTGTGGCGGTGGGGATGTGTGTGCTCTCCGACCTGCGTTCAGCAGTGTTCCTGAGTGGGGAGGTTTTCCGACTGTGCTGTCAGGTTCACTGGCGCGATCTCCTGCGCGCTTCTGACTTTGCGTGTCCTTTGTGTACTCGGTTGACTTCCTGGATGCTTCCGGTGATCTGTGTGATCACTGTTCTTTTTTTTTTTTTTTGCAATGCTTCAGTGTTGGCGCGCTTTTGATTCCTTGGGCGCACTTTGCTGTGCGTTCAGCTGATTTGTTCTGTGTGGAGTCCGTTTCAGCTACTGGGCGTGAGCAGGCAATCTTCCTGGTGATGGCGGGGCGTCCTCTGAGATCTGCTGGCTGCGGTTGCTGATCCGTTGGCGGGACGCTGTGTGGTTCTTGCACTTTGCTGCTTGCAGTGCTTTTCCTTTAGTGCGCTTTTGTCTGCGCTCTTCTTTCTCCTTGCGGTGGCTGTGCGTTGCCACGTGGCGCGTTATCTGCGCACTTACTGTTCAGGGCTCTTGGACGCCTGTTGCGTGTCGTTGGGTACTTGCTGCTTTGGCTGTCGTCGGGTACTTGCTGCATTGGACCGTTGGCGGGAGTAGTTGATACTGCGGTGAACACCTGTGGCCACTAGGAGTCGCTGCTCTCTCCGTCTTCTGATCGCGGCAGTCTTTTCCCTGGACGTTCTTCCAGTGCTTGGCAGTCGCTTCCCTCTAGACGTTCTGTCAGTGCTTGAGTTCTCACTGAGGCGTGCCTCTTCCCACGTTGCGTTGGAAGTGGCGACTGCCGACTCCTTGCTGGTGTGTGTGGGTGTTTCCTGCGTGGTTGCGCACTTACTTGCTGCATGAGATTGTATGCTTTCGTTGGGAGGGGGCGCTACTCAATCCGTTGACCCTTGCTACTGTTGACCCATCGGGGGTTTGTGCAATGCTTGTTTTCTTTTCTTGAATGGCAGGTGCGCTTTTCCTCTCCGGCCACTAGATGGCGGTAGACTCCGATTTGGCAGCAGCCTGCCTTGTGGCTGTCTTCCCTGTGTTGTGTACTCTACTGTCTGTCCCTCACCGGCTGCACACAGGGGGGCTGGAGCTGCTGCTGGGCTTCGAGCTATCCTGCTGTGAGTCACTTCCCTTTATTTATCTACTGTTGGGGGCAGGAGGGCGCAGGCATGAAGGCGAGGTAGTTCAGTGGGTATGTGCGGGGGGTGTGTGTGCACACTGTTACTGCGTGTACGGGCGGCTTTGTGGTGCTTTCCTGTCCTCTCTCCGGGCCAAGGGGGGTGCTTGAGGCAGGCCGCGGGTGGGCTTCTCCGGCTCTGATTGTGTCCCGTTCAGTACTTCTCTGGCCCGGCAGTCTTTGCTTCCTCCGGTCACCCGCCGCAGCAGCCTCACGCTGCGCGCCGGAGACCGGGCATGCTCAGAGCAGGCCGCGGGTGGGCTCCGCTGGCGCTGCTTTGCAGTGTCTTGCTGGGGGTGCTATCGGCGGGCCGTGGGTGGGCTCCGCTGGCCAGCTAACGACTCGGACCACATTGCGAGGGGGGTCGGGAGGCGGTTAGCTACTCCGCTCCCTCCCCCTCGTTGTTCTTTGTAAAGTCGGGTCCGGCCGCATACTCCCCCACGCCGTTGCTCGTCTCTGGGCCCCACCGCTTCCAATCACACACGCGGCGGGGGCAGGGGATGACTCGGGCAGGCCGCGGGTGGTCTCCGCTGGTCCTGCTTATGATTGGGCATAGTTCATGGCGGGCACTTCGCCCCTGGAGCTCACCTTCGGCCTCGCGGACGTGGCGGGTGGGCTCCGCCCGGCTGGTGCCCCTCTCTGGTGGGGGTCGCTGCCTCGCGGCTGTCCCAGGTGGGCACTGGGCGGTCCGCTTTTCCCTGGTGGCACTTGTTGGTGGCGGACGACGCGGGTGGGCTCCGGTCGGCTTGCTGTGGGCCTCCCGGTCGCTGTGGGGCTCCGACGTGCCGCTGAGCGCTTCCTTGCTGCAGGGGATGCCCTTCAGGCGGGCAGCTCTCCTCCCCTTTTCTCTTGTTTTTGCTGTGGGTAGTGGCACGCATGGGCACACGTACCGACCTCGTCGCCAGTGTAGTGTTGGGCCTTAGGCCCACATGGAGCTGCAATGAGGGACGCAGGCACAAGGTAGTGGGTTAGTAAGACTGGCCAAGAGCACGTGCGCTCCGCCCTATTTATTAACTGTGTCACGTGACTCGTGACATCAGTGGTGGGTGGGTGTACAGTGTAGAATACATCATTTACAACAACTAGACCGTGTCCCGCAGGACACTACACAGGGCATGACCAAGGTACACGCATGGGGCGTGGTCTACGTTGAGTCCCGTGGTTTCGAATGGATGCAGCTGGCCGTGACCAGTGGGCACTGCAAGGAAGTGGAATGGGCTCAGGACAAATCTGAAAGAATATCTTTTCTCCACAGCCCCAGAACAAAAGGAGTAGGTTACTAGGCCTTGGTCTCCCTCACTCAAAGGGCTTTGCAGTGGCCGAAAAACAGCAACACGTGCTTTACAAAAACTCAAGATAACTTGATGACGTTTCTGGCTGGCGACCTGACTAGACATTCTGGGAAGATACTCTGGCTGCCTGTCTTGACAAGCCCCATGACTGGAAGTTTGTCAGAGAGGTAGACCTGGCGTTCTAGCAGGAGCCGGACTCTGGGCTTTCAGGAAAGAATCCCCGACTCGCATTATTGTCCATGTATCCTGAAAGGAAGTTCTGGCAAAGCTTTATGCGGCTCAGGTCTTCCGGCCTTGCGTCCCACATGAGGGTTGCATTAAAGTATCTCAAACAGGGCTTTGACCAGGATTTTCAGGAGCATGCTTCTGTCGCGTGCCCTGCTCTCAAGATAACCAGTCCTGACTTTAATGCACACATGTGACATGCCAGCTCCTGGAAATGCCTGAAAGTTAGCACAGTGGACGGTGCAGTCATGGGTGGGGTCCGTGTGCACTCTGCAAACTCACCGGTAAGACTCCAGTCAGTCCTTTAATATCACCTTTCATCTCTGTGTCTGTGGTAAATAAATAATTAATTACCGGTACTATTTTTGACTATATTAACAATAACAGATAGCTCAATAAATAAGAGGCAGGATCCGATGTATCTGAGTTGAAAGGATTTATTCAGGCAAAAGGGAAGGGACTGGAACGGGACAGCCTGAAATAAAAGGGCATAGAAGGCACGGGATGGCAGCTGCACCATTTCATCGACAGTGCAGCATATATATAGTACAATATTACATTACATTACATACAGTAGGCGTAACTGGTGACAAGCGTAAGATAAGAACAAAGTAGGCATGAAAAGTAGGCGTGCACAGGGCGTGCACTGAGACATGTGATGTAAGCGTCACAGAAGTGTCATGAATGGGCGGAAACATGGAGGGGGCTACCTAAGCAGCTGGGACCTTTAACCTAGTGGTGCGCGCAAACGGGCAATGACGTGTTACTAGAGAGAACTGGGGGCTATGACTTCTGCACTAGAAGAGGAGACTAAAGTCTGCGGTGTCAGGACGACATGTACCTATATCATGTCTGGTATCTGGTGTTTGGAGTACATGTTGATAGACTCCAAAAGTTATCAGGGCAAAGGCTACTTGACACTAAGGCTGGTGCATGCATTTATTCTCCATGTATTGCGTGTGCTAGGAATCTTCTATGAATATTAATACAGTATTTCTCTTACATGGAGACAGAAAGACTAGACTATAGCTAAAACTGTTTATGCGGTTCAGTAGCTTAGTAATGCAAAGACGAGGAGCTGGACTGATAACTAGAAGCATAACATACTCTTGGCAGACAGGCAGGCAGAGCCGAGCCGGGCACCGCGCTGCGCGGCAGGAAGTAAGTGAAGGGTCAGGGATGCAGGTGGGGGCTGTATCGCTCCTCGGAGCAGGTTCAGGAGACAGGAGCTTGAATCTGGTGTCCGGGCCCTCATGAGGCCTAGAAACGGGGACATTATTCCGAATTAACGTGCACACCGTGAAACGTGGCAACATAGGCCTAATACTCGTTGCTTTCAAGAGAACTGGAAACTGGCATACTAGAGCTGGACACAACGATAATTGCGTCTTTAATCGATCATAGGGGGATACATGCATATCGATCATGCACATATAACATAGGATGGGGAACACGTAGGCACATATAACATGGCAAAATTCAATTTTCCACATTCCCTCCTTGTGCCCTACGTTTCCATCAGGAAACATCAATATTCATGATACCATCTATCATTTCATATAGCATCATTTGCTCGTCTCGAATTGTCTTGGAACGGGACTTAGGACTAGGAATACAAGAGGTAGCACACATGCCGCAAATCGCAGGGCCACATTGTAAACAGAGACAGCAACTGAATATAATCATTACTGCTATACCTAGGAATGACAATACTTTCCATCCCCAGGCAGATATTATACTCCAGAGCCAACCGGACCATGTCCAGGTGCCTGGATTCTGGTGTAACTGATGGGCAATTTTATGAAGTCTGGTTATAGCTGAATAAACAGACGGTGCGTTATTAGGAATGAAAATGCAGCAACTAGATCCGATGACTCTACAAGCTCCTCCTCTATCGGCCAGTATGACGTCAAGGACGAGACGATTTTGGAGCACGACAAATCTCATAGCAGATTCTTCTTCTGTTAAGTTACCTAGAGCGGAAGTAGTTTCATTCACTACTGCTTCAAGGGTTCTGGTTAACCTACGTATTAACTTACTATTCTGGACAGGGCCTATAAAGAAAAAGAAACCTTTATTGAAGTCTTGATACTGTTCTAGAGTAGTTTCAGTTTGATCGACAATTGGGGACTCGATCTCCCTTTTATGTCTAATGTGTACTAGATGTGTGTTTCTGTGATAATCAGATGGGGCTAGAAAAACTGGTGGCAGTAGGAAGGCAATGTAACATGTTCAATCCCAATCAAGGGGCAGACGTACATATGCGGTCTGACCACACACAAAATACGAATGACGTGAGGCTTTGAAAATAGATTTCCCACTGTCACTATACTCGACCACAGTAGTACAATCACTATGTCCTAGATGTGCGGAACCATTCTTTCTGACACATAATTCGCCTTTAACTGGTAGAACTGAAATAGCAGGCAAATCTTGAGTAGTATAGGACTGAACATTCAAAACCATGAAATTCGAGGAATAATTACCTAGATCATATACTTCATTTTCTAGATCTAACCCTGTTCTATGGGAAAGACCTTGCTTGTCTGGGAAACATGTTCTATTCAGAAGGGACATATCAGTTGAGGATGACGTTAACGTGGACCATGCTCCACACGAACCATTGTGTGAAAACGGATAAGGAAAGAGTGGCAGAACTCCCTTCGGTGTCTGGAAAGGGGGGAGTCGACCACACACCCAACAATTAGTGGCATTGCAGGTCTGGTGTGAATAATGCAGCATTCGGATAAAAGTGTTATTACGCATAGCAAGACGATAGGATAACTCGTGAGGAGGCAGGTCACTGAATGTGTGCTCTACTGTAACATTAGAAAACATATGTACATGTGAAATAGGAAAACATAAATGTAAGGCATAGCTTATGCATGTAACCATAAGACTCAGGAACAATAAAAAGAACAGAATGATGATACATCTCTTAGAGTTTTGACTAACTCTCTCACTGTGTGGGTCTGTCTCATACATGTCAGGAACCTGTCTAACCGTTTCACCCGAGAGGGACTTAGACAATTAAACTGGCTGACTTACTAGACCTCAACTTGGATTTATACTCCTGTTGCGGAGTTTTCTCTAACAGAGGAATTTTAGATTCATAGTCTTGGCAGTCCTTGAAAACGGGGCAGTCCTTGAGAAAAGTCTTAGGTTTAAGTCCGTGAAATTTCTTGACGTGGCTCACGTGTAGCCACCCTTTTCTGTTTTCCACCTTCACAGCAGTCCGGGTGGTGAGAAGGACGAGGCGGGGTTCCTCCCAACGGGGCTCCAGCGGACTTGAACGATCAAAGTTCCTTATAAGGACCATATCACCCGGAACGACCTCGTGCGGTTTCACCTCGGTGTTGTCTGGAAATGCAGCGGCAACCTGTGAACGACAAGATTGTAGTGCAGACATCAAGGAGGCAAGGTAATCTGTCAGCATATTACTGTCAACATCAGTGATCTTACGGGGTCTAGGAGTACCCCACATGTTGGGGGGACGACCAAACACTATCTCGTATGGGGATAGACCTGAACGGGAATGAGCAACCATTCTCATATAAAAAAGGGCAACTGGCAGTGCTACTATCCAATCTAAGCCTTTCTCTGCACACACGTTAGCAATTCGGATTTTCAAAGTCTGGTTATGTCTCTCTACGAGACCGGCTGCTTCAGGATGGCGTACACAATGGAACTTCCACTGATACCCTAACAGAAGAGATACTTGTTTCATGAGCTCGGATGAGAATGGCTGGCCGTTATCTGAATACACGACCCTAGACAATCCATAGCGGGGGAAAAACTCACGAACCAACTGCCTGGCAGTGGTCGCAGCTGTGTAATCTGGGACTGGATATGCTTCTGTCCACCTGGACAAAGCGCATACAACTACGAGGACATACTTGAAACCTCGACATCGCTCCATCTGAATATAATCCATCTGGAGGACTTCAAAAGGGTGGTCAGGAGGATGGAATCCACCTTGTTCCACCGGAACACCTTTACCTGGATTGAACTGACAACAGATCATGCAGGTACGCACTTTCTGCTTGGCTGCTGCTCGTAAATGCTTGTTAAACCAGAGGTTCTGAATACTGTCTAACATGGCTTTTTCTCCTAAATGTGCAGGACTATGTGCGGTATTAATAATGACTTGAACCATAGAGTCGGGGAGAAACCATGTGGCTTTTCCCTTCGTCAACCATCCTTGATCTGTCTGGACCCCTCCTTGTTCAGACCATTTCTTGATTTCATCGGAAGTAGCATGTGACTGTATATCTATGACATCTTGTGTAGGGTCTTTAACTGTCATACAAGTAGTCTGATCTGGAATGTGTGTTAGTGTCGTGTTAACTGGAATGTCTGGAGTCTGAGCTGTAAGCTTGGCTGTTCGATCTGCTAGATCGTTACCCTGAGAAATGATATCAGTGACTTTCGTATGTGCCTTGCACTTCATGATGGCAATAGCTGTCGGTAAATGTATTGCATCTAACAGAGCTTGAATGAGGAGACCATGCTGAATCTTGGTTCCATGAGAAGTCATGAAACCTCTCTCCTGCCGGAGTACTCCGAAGTCGTGTACGACTCCGAATGCAGAACGTGAATCTGTGTATATGTTTACTTTCAGGTCCTTGGCTCGTATGCAGGCTTGGGTCAGAGCGACAAGCTCTGCTGCTTGAGCAGACAGGGTATCAATACGATGTGTTTCTATAACTTCGGTTTCAGTAGTCACTGCATACGCGGCTACTAGTTCTCCTGTATTTGTTCTCATACATGAACCATCCACATAAAGTGTCAGGTCGGGGTTAGGTAATGCAATGTCTGTCAAGTCTTGTCTTGGCTTTGTCATGGTGTTAACAACTTCCACACAGTCATGTGTGGCAGGATTTGAAGTAACTGAGGGTAACAGGGTGGCAGGATTTAAAATGTTGCAGCGTCTGATTTCTATGTGTGGCTGGAACAGTGTCAGTTCATAACCTGTTAAACGTGCAATTGTCAAGTGCTGAGTCTGTGTTTGGTTTAAAAGAACTTCCACGGAGTGTGGAACTTGTACTGTCAGGGAGTGTCCTAACACTATGGAATCACTCTGTCTGATAGCTAGGGCTGTGGCTGCAACTGACTTGAGGCACGCAGGCAGAGCCTGGGCTACTGGATCTAATGTGCTAGAAAAATAAGCACAAGGCTTGTACTGTCCTGCTTGATCTTGTGTGAGAACAGACAATGCAGTACCATCGCGTTCAGTAACAAAAAGTGTAAAAGGCTTACTATAGTTTGGTGTTGCTAGAACGGGTGCTTGGCATAAGGCTTTCTTTAACTCATTGAAAACAAGTGTATGTTCTTGGGTCCAAGGGAGGACAGTCGATACGGCTGCCTCCTGTGTCGTTAACTGTATCAGTGGCTTGGCTAGAAATGCATACTGAGGAATCCATTGTCTGCAGTAGGAAGTGAGGCCGATAAAAGCTCGTACCTCCTTCTGAGTCTTGGGCTGTGGAAGACGTGCTATTAACTGGATACGGTCAGGTGTCAACTGCCTACCCCTCTTGGACAGTAAGTGTCCCAAGTAGACCACTTGCTGGACACAGAATTGTAATTTGGAAGGGGACACCTTGTGCCCCATCTCGGCCAGGAAATACAGGACTGTAAGTGACGCACGCTCGCAGTCACGTTCAGAACGGGCTGTGATCAGTAGATCATCAACATACTGGAGCAGGGCAGTGTCAGTTGGCATGTGAATATTGTCTAGTTGTCTCTTAAGTGCTTGACTGTAAATGCTAGGACTTTCTGTGAAACCTTGAGGAGCTCGCGTAAATTCATAGCTTCTTCCGTTTAAACAGAAACCGAAAAGGAACTGGCTGTCTGGATGAATGGGGACACTGAAAAATGCGTTCTTAAGATCTATAACTGTAAAGAACGTAGCTTCAGAATCAATGGCTGTCAATAGGGAGGAAATATCTGGGACTACGGGGTACTGTGGTATAATACATTTATTAAGTTCTCGAAGGTCAATCACTAATCGATAAACTGGAGGTGCATTTGGATCAGTACGTTTCAGAATCGGAATGATAGGAGAATTACATACATTGGAGTCAGTTTCTACAACCACTCCTTGAGCAATAAGCTCGTCAACAATTTTGGATAAGGCTGCTACAGCCTCAGGTGGCAATTTGTACTGTCGGATTCGTGGTAATACAACACCTTTCTTCAGAGTCACACGATGGGGTGTGATATGCATACAACCTACATCAGTTGGACCTTGAGCCCATAAATGCTGTGGTACATTCAATAATCTTGGATCAAAATCACGTAATACATAATGACCTTTAAAATCACGGAGAAACAATCGTACTCCTTCTGGAGAGCAGCATATAACTGCTCCTAATTCTTTCAGTGTCTTAATGCCTAACAGATTCTCTGGGCATGATTTCGTGAGTAACAAATCTGTAGTTCGGGACAATGGACCAACTTCTAGGGAAACTGGTTTCGATATTTCATTAACAATAGGCTTTCCTGAAAAACCAAGGGAAACATTTCTAGAGCCTGAGAGCGGAGCCCCTGGAACCTCGTCATGACTGATGGTAGTCCTACTTGCCCCTGTATCAATCAGAAACTTTCTATCTTTCCCTAATACTTGACTGTGTACATAGGGACCCTCTTGATCTACAGGAATCTCGATGAGAGGCAAGCCAACCTCCCTCTCTAGGCTGTTTCATGAATACGGCTGATAATCTGGATACTCTGACTGTGCATACTGGTACATCTGCTGTGTAACGTGTTGTGTTGCAGCTATTGGCTGCGGTACTGTAACTGTCTGTTGTGCATTCTGCGGTGGCTGGGAAGTCTGTGAAACTTGTTCTTGTCTAGGCGGACGTGGTCTTTCTTTAGTTTTACCAGTAGCTATGTTGTGTTTCAGAACTGCACATTCATTTATAAAATGACCTGGCTGTTTACAGTAATTGCATGTCCCTTTAACGGGAACTGCAGGATGACTGGCTTGATTCGTACCCCTCTTCTGACTGTCTTGCGGAACAGACTGTGCAACTAATACTTTCATTTTCGTGTCTTTCATACGTCTCCTTTCGTGTTCCTGCTCTTCCCTGATTCTGTTCTGGTGGTACTGGAGCATCTGGAGCATCTGTGACGGAGTATTAGCTTGCCAGGTACTTTCGACTTTCAGTACTCGATTTTTAACTTGTGGACTTGAATTCTCAACTTGTTTAGTGACAAAAAGATGAGGGTATGATTCACTACTTGTTTTCAGACCACTATTAATAATAAAACATTTCTCTAATCGAGAATAAAAATCACTAGTATCTTCGTCTTGTTTCTGTTTACAGGCTGAGATAGCATCCCAGTCTTCCTTTTTCGTGGCTAGTAATCTTGGCAAAACTTGTATCAATAACTCGGGCAATTCTTTAGCTTTATCCCCAAGACCGGTACCTGGTACTCGTGTGTTATCTTCAGTCTCTAATGCGGTCCAATCTATCTTTTTCTCTCCCACCTCCCATTCTTTTTCTTTGAGTTTTTCATATATGCCCGCAGGCAACAGGACCTTTAACATTTTAATGATATCAGGATACGTGTATTCTCCCATACGGAGCATGTCCTTTAATTCACGGTGAAACCCTGCTGGATCTTTATCATGACAGGGAATTAACTTTTTCATTTCTAAGAGTTCCATTTTCGTGATAGGGGTGTAAACAAATACTCGTTCTAGACCACCACCCTCTTTCTTGACTGGATGTACTTCTCGTAACGGATTCTGTCTGTCTATGTAGAATGATTTACTTTTTGGTGGTGAGACGTGAACAAAATGTGGATTCAGAAACGTTCTGTATTTGTGGCGCTGTTCTAGAATGACACTAATTAAATCGGTACCTAGACCTTTCCATCTGTATTGGAGTAACTCGTTTAATACATCATGTAGAGGACCTGGATCAGAATGTTGTTCCTCATACAGTGTAATGAGGTGCTGGGCCATATACATACCCACCAGTCGTTGCTCGGCTGGGGGCAGTTTCAGAAACGTTTGGGCCACTATTTCATCTGGAAAAGTGGTAGAATCAGTAGTCCATCGGACTGCTGATTGGGCTAGTTCTTGTTCATGCATGGTGCTAAGCTCGCTATAACCTATTCGTGATTTCAGAATGTGATCGGTGGCCTGGAATACTTGCTCAAGAGAACACTGTTCTGGTGCTGGAGAAGGAGAAATTTTCTTGTAATCCAGATATGAATGTCTGTCGGAAAATCTGGTTCTACCTACATACGCTATTCTGGAGGGATTCTCGCTGTCTACCTCTTCACTGGAAGAGTCATTCTCTTTCTCGGTTGCTTGTTTTGCTTCTCGCTTCTCGTGTATACTTATAATTTCCCTACGGATTTTCTTGTACATACTCTCTATACAACCTTGTGTCTTGTGTTTTCCATCGGCTATATTGTCACTCCACCTAGTCAGGACTTTCAGTTCTTCTTGATCTTTATCTGGATAATCTTGCCCTCTTATTAAACAGTTAATCAGAAACTTTAAAATCATGAGCTGAGTCTCGACTTTTCTCTGAACCATGGCTTCGTGAATACTTCCTGGATTCACTCGTGTACGGATGAAACGATATATCTTGTCTAGATGTTCTGTCATATCGGGCAGGGTGTCTAGATAACTGGCAACCCGTCTTAAACGTAATGAATATATGACCATGTGATCCTCGCCTGGGACTGGATCATAACGACATTCAGTAAGACCTCGCATGATATCTACATATGTAGACACTTTTGGCGTACGCTGTAATGCTAGTTCATGTAGCGTCAGACGTCTGGGTTGAGGCGGGGTACGAGGGGAACCTCCCCCCGCGGCTCCTAAACTAGAATCGTCGGGGAATACTGTACGGGCTGGTAGAGTGACTGGAAAAGCGGGTACATGTACTGTGGGCTGGGCCGGGGGTGCTGTAACAGGTACTGTAACATTAACTGGACCCACGGGACCAGCGGCTGGAGGAACAGGAATTTCATTATTAACGGGAGCAGGCGGGACAGAATTTGCATATTCCGGGACTGTATCGTCCAAATAGGACGAGAGAAATATTTCAGCTGCCGTCGGTTTATGACGTAGCTTAGTCGGGCCCAATGGCGGCGGAAAATTAGAGGATGCTTCCGGGGTTGCTTTTGGCAAGCCCTCGGCAAGAAGAGGATACATACCTTTAATAAGGGCATTTCTCTGTCTGTCTGATTGTTCTGCTCTAACTCGTTCACCTTCTTCGATTAATTCCCTTTCTTGGGCTGTCTTTGAGGATTCCCTACTTAATTCTGTTTTTCTGAATTCTTTTTCGGTTCTTTTATGAGATTCTTTGCGCCATAACTCGATGGCATCTTTCTGGGACTGTCTGGCTTTCTTTTTCCATAATGCTTCTTCTACTCTCATGGTGCACTCGGCATCCCATGTGCCTGATACAGGCCATCTATATTTCTCTTCAAGATCTTTCGTGTAGTCTGACCATAGGTCTAGATATATTATGGCATCTAAGCCATGCTTGTGATACATAAAATGTCCTGGACTGTCCCTAGGAGGGACAGGAACTGCTTCTTCGAGTAAACCTTTTCTAGTTTTGATCTGACGTAATTTCGAGAATAGAGGCATCTTAAACTTATACCTCGACTTTAACACAATATACAATAAACACAATAATAAAATAGCGAACAAATCACTCATACCACGAAAAATACATGAATAACAGTTCGAACAGAAATACTACCTGATACACTGAAAACAGAACACATGAATTTCTCGAGAACTGAACTTACTAGAATTACTGGATGCACTGCTAAAACAGTACAGAACATACCGGTCCCATAAAGAGACACGTCAGGACCCGTATCCACCTAGGTGGATACTTCGTAATGGATCTGTGTACCCAAACCCAACGGACCAGGAACAAACTAATGATCCTGTCTAGATACTCGCCCCGCGACGGTACTCACCGGGAAGCAGAAACTGGAAGGCCTCGGACTGGACTGGACTGCTACGACGTCGGACTACGAACTTCGGAAACTTCGGTTACAGGTGGGCCTCCGGATACCTCGGACCTTGCTCTCTCGGCTTGGGCTCTGGTCGGGACGAACCGCATTCCACACCGCTTCGTCTGGATGTCGGACTGCAGTCTCCGTTTCCTCCGTGGGCCTGAGGGAGACTTGAAGCAGAAATATCTGCACGTGCACGGTATAGTTCCGTCACGGCTGCAGAGGGTCAGGGGACCGGCGTTGCATCGCCAGCGCGTGAGGAAGGGGCTCGTCCCTATTCGGGCGCCATTATGTGGTAAAAAAATAATTAATTACCGGTACTATTTTTGACTATATTAACAATAACAGATAGCTCAATAAATAAGAGGCAGGATCCGATGTATGTGAGTTGAAAGGATTTATTCAGGCAAAAGGGAAGGGACTGGAACGGGACAGCCTGAAATAAAAGGGCATAGAAGGCACGGGATGGCAGCTGCACCATTTCATCGACAGTGCAGCATATATATAGTACAATATTACATTACATTACATACAGTAGGCGTAACTGGTGACAAGCGTAAGATAAGAACAAAGTAGGCGTGAAAAGTAGGCGTGCACAGGGCGTGCACTGAGACATGTGATGTAAGCGTCACAGAAGTGTCATGAATGGGCGGAAACATGGAGGGGGCTACCTAAGCAGCTGGGACCTTTAACCTAGTGGTGCGCGCAAACGGGCAATGACGTGTTACTAGAGAGAACTGGGGGCTATGACTTCTGCACTAGAAGAGGAGACTAAAGTCTGCGGTGTCAGGACGACATGTACCTATATCATGTCTGGTATCTGGTGTTTGGAGTACATGTTGATAGAATCCAAAAGTTATCAGGGCAAAGGCTACTTGACACTAAGGCTGGTGCATGCATGTATTCTCCATGTATTGCGTGTGCTAGGAATCTTCTATGAATATTAATTCAGTATTTCTCTTACATGGAGACAGAAAGACTAGACTATAGCTGAAACTGTTTATGCGGTTCATTAGCTTAGGAATGCAAAGACGAGGAGCTGGACTGATAACTAGAAGCATAACATACTCTTGGCAGACAGGCAGGCAGAGCCGAGCCGGGCACCGCGCTGCGCGGCAGGAAGTAAGTGAAGGGTCAGGGATGCAGGTGGGGGCTGTATCGCTCCTCGGAGCAGGTTCAGGAGACAGGAGCTTGAATCTGGTGTCCGGGCCCTCATGAGGCCTAGAAACGGGGACATTATTCCGAATTAACGTGCACACCGAGAAACGTGGCAACATAGGCCTAATACTCGTTGCTTTCAAGAGAACTGGAAACTGGCATACTAGAGCTGGACACAACGATAATTGCGTCTTTAATCGATCATAGGGGGATACATGCATATCGATCATGCACATATAACATAGGATGGGGAACACGTAGGCACATATAACATGGCAAAATTCAATTTTCCTTGCGTCCCACATGAGGGTTGCATTAAAGTATCTCAAACAGGGCTTTGACCAGGATTTTCAGGAGCATGCTTCTGTCGCGTGCCCTGCTCTCAAGATAACCAGTCCTGACTTTAATGCACACATGTGACATGCCAGCTCCTGGAAATGCCTGAAAGTTAGCACAGTGGACGGTGCAGTCATGGGTGGGGTCCGTGTGCACTCTGCAAACTCACTGGTAAGACTCCAGTCAGTCCTTTAATATCACCTTTCATCTCTGTGTCCATCCTACAGGGTGGATAGGTGTTTGAGGTAGAATTGCTGGATTCTGTCATGACGTCATATGTCATGATGATGTGGAATAAACTGAGCTTATATTTCGTTTTTATAAACCCCAGTAGCAACTAGAAACATTTCACAAGGAGCCCGTCAATTCATTTAAACAAAAAAGAACTTGCCTGGGACCGATTTGGCATCACGAAAACAATACATTTACAAAGAAAAACTAAATATGGTCCCACAGAACCCTGAGAGTGCCTTTCAGGTAGAAGCTCCAACTCACACTGCTCTTAACTTGTGGTGCGACAACAGAGCCAGGGTCATCTCTCCAAGCACGCAAAACTTGATCAATCCGAAGTCATGGTGACAGATGCTGAATTTTAAATATTAAATACGGTTAGATGTCACACCTTGTCATTCAACAAGCACACCGACAGCTAACGCTCACATTGTTTCAGCACAGAGCACAACCGCCTCCTCGCAAACTCAAATGGAACTAACTTGTATTTCCACCGACTTGGAATATGGCCGCAGCCCTGGCATGATGAGGAAATACACAGGGGTGGCTCTTAGCATCAGATTGTGTCTTTGACAGAGGGGAGGCAGGTTCCAAAGTGACCTGGCTTTACAGAGCAGCCACAAACACCTACGAATGTTGGCATCAACTGGGCCACGAGCTGAGCTCAGTTTAACTTCCCAAGCAATCCTGAACAAGCATTGGCATAGCCAATAGGTCTCGCCTTTGGGACCTTATAAGTGTGTAGCCTTAGATATTGGCAATGTTTTAAGGTATGTTGTAGAGCAATGTAGCTGCTGTGTTCAAAACTGTACATTTTGTGTGCAAGTTATGCGTAGTGTAGTGACGTTAGGGCAGTGGCATGGTGTGGAATGTAGTGGTGAGTTGTGATAAGATGTGTGATGGTGGTATGTCATATCACAGGGGGGACAGCACAGGAGCATCGAGAGGTGCCTGCCGGGGATACACGCACCACCCAAGACAAATAAGGTGGCTAAGTAGTTCGCTGATCTTGTGTTGTTGCTAAACCAAAAGGCCCATCACCATGAGATGGAAGGTACCTGGGCCCCCTGGACGAGAAACTGGAACCTGGTGGAAGTTGGAACCATGGTACTTAGACCGGAAGAAAGGAAGGCGCTGAAACCCATGGGAGGACTGAGGTTGAGACAACCCACACCTTTAAAACAGATGAAATATTGATGATAAGTCTGCTTGAGCATGGCAGCATCAAATTACTGGAACTCCACAACCATATCTACATGCCAGTCCCACAGACAGGAGATGCCTTCAATGGATTTGCTGGCGATCATGAAATACATACAAGTCCGGCATGAACTTAAATAACAAATCACTGATAGGAGGGAGAGGACTGCACGCACACAGTTCCACAACATACATCCACCTAATAGCACTAGCAAGACGCTGAAGGATTACTTTTTCCAGGGGAGTAGGAGGGAGTTCAATGTTCAAAGCGTTATTGTTCCATGCATGATGATACCAAGTGCACATGGAAACGGCCCCAGCGCTATAAAACACTGTGACGGGATGTCACAGGTAAACAAAATAAAGGTAACGTAAAGAAATGAGTGAACCTTAAGTAGCTGAAAAATAAGTAATACTGTTTCCAGGACAGAAAATGTAAACCGTACAAATACAAAAATTCCACCAAAGTTATTTATTAAAAAATCACCATCTGCCCTAAACGTGTCTCTTTTGACTCGAGATTCTGCCGGAAAAGGGAGGTAGTTCAAAGGCCTTCCGAAGGTAAGATATGAAGCTCGCCCAGTGAGGCAGGCTGCCACTTACCAGAAGAACGCTACACAAACACCTTTGATCGATTGCTGTCCTCAAGATTAATAATATTGGAGCAGATGCTGCGAACCCCGTGCATTAGGTGACCTTCGAGGATCACGTACATATGTACGTCAGGGTAAGTGGCTATAATGACTGTTGAGAGCACTGACATGGGTTTATCATTCTGAGCCTCAGCGATAACAAGCAGGAACTTCCTGTACATTGCTGAAATTAGGTTTTCAGATGTATGCAGCCTGAGATTGTAGCTCATGGAATCAACCATAGCCAACTCGGGACAGAAGCAAGGCCTTCACAATAGGCAGTGACTAACACCAAATGTTAGAAAGATAAGGCTGTTTGCACAAATCTACACATGCGGGGGATGTGGAATAGCAGTGTATTTCTCTTGTGTGTTCTAGTACAGTTTTCCAACATGCTTGTCCCGATTAACGAACAAGCGCGAGGAATGCAGCTGCAGCATCCCGCAAGTGGTGCACACGTGCTCGTGTGAAATCTGACACATAACAGATGGCACACTGCGTGCTGCTGCTCGTAACCGTAAGCCCTAGGCCGTGGGCGGATACATTTCCTGGGAAAGGTGGGACATGCATCCGCCGTTGCCCAATTGCGTGCTGTCTTTTTAGAAATATGCATGCAAAGCCCAATAGAAAAAATACTTTAAAAAAAACACACACACAAGCGTGTGAAAAGTCCAGAGTGATTCCAAGAGGTCGTTTTCCTAGGGCAGCGCATGCGCGCTGCGCTAGGCTCGACCTAAAAAGAATTCATGCTTTTTTGTGAAATTTGGGCATTATTCACAGAACAATCATGAATCAATAATCACTAAAGATGGTTCTCTTTAATTGTACTGGAGAAGTAAGGCAAGCTGATTTGACCCTATTCAGATCTCTTGTAATACCTGTCCTGCCCTCTCCTCATCGCGGTCTGTTAGAAGAAGCCCATGGGATGAAAGCGGAGCACATTTGTCACTAAAGGAACATGTTGAGAGCTACAGAGAAAACCTCTTCCCTCTGAATTCTCTCTGCTTCACTGGTGTTCGGATTTTCAATTACAGTCGTCCCTTTTGATTGTCTGAACCCTTCTAATTTTCATTCTAACAAAGTGCTGTTTCGCTGGGCCTGGTAGGGGCCCAGTGCTGCATGTGACACTATATTTTATAGCGGACTGGGGAGCACACATATTAAGACCCTCACAAATATCTCAGGGTAGGTGTCTCACACTACAGATATCGCCCAAGCATCTCACAGAATAGCATTTTCCCAACAACATCAAAACTTTCACACCCTTCACATAGGTCTCACAGTACAACCAAGGGCTCACACTCATTGAAGAGTAGTAATCTCACACAACCCACTGCCCTCCTTTACCCCTCACAAACAAGCAGGCATACACTATCAGAAGCCCTCTAACATCCATCATAGTAGTAGTCTCACATTACTGAGTGGGCCAACAGCCCTCACAAATGTGCCATCTCGCACTGGAGACAGCACTCTCATACTCCTCACAAAGCCGCAGTCACATGACAGACCGCACTCTTATATTCCTGGCAGAACAGCAGTCTCACAATACCCTTTAACACTATCTATCTCACACTGCATACAGCACTCACACCTCTCAGACTATCAGTCTCAAACTAGCAACAGCACTCTCACACCTCTCAGACTACCAGTCTCAAACTAGCAACAGCACTCTCACACCTCTCAGACTACCAGTCTCAAACTAGCAACAGCACTCTCACACCTCTCAGACTACCAGTCTCACACTGCGTACAGCACTCACACCTCTCAGACTACCAGTCTCAAACTAGCAACAGCACTCTCACACCTCTCAGACTACCAGTCTCACACTGCATACAGCACTCTCATACCTCTCACACCTCTCAGACTACCAGTCTCAAACTAGCAACAGCACTCTCACACCTCTCAGACTACCAGTCTCAAACTAGCAACAGCACTCTCACGCCTCTCACAGAATCTCATTTTCACTCGACTGATGGCGCTCGTACAGTCCCACACACGATCAGTGACATCGCTGAAAACACCGGCATACCTCACAAACACGAATTTGTGCACTACTGACAGCAATCTTACACATCTCAAAGACTATGAGCCACACTATAGACAAAACTCTAACCCCTCACATACTAGTGTCACACACTAACAACACTCACATTCCTCCAAGACTAACAGTCACAATTAGAGACAACACCTTCACATCCCTAAAAACAGCAGACTTGTGATACCAAGAGCACTCCCCCCCTCACAAACAAGCCGTGTAACTCTGCTGATGGAACCCTTACACCACTCACAAAGTAGCAGTCTCACACTAGAGTGAGTCTAGCAGTCTCACACTATCAGAAGCCACTCTTACATCCCAGAGTAGTAGTTTCACTCTACTGAGTGGACTTGCTCCCCATACAAGCTAGCAGTGAGACACTACATATGGCACTCTCATACCCCTTACACAGTAAGCGTCAGAGTACAGACACCACTCTTACTTCCCAGAGCAGTAGTTTCACTCTACTGAGTGGACTGGCTCCCCTAACAAGCTAGCAGTGAGACACTACAGATGGCTCTCTCGTACCCCTTACACAGTAAGCGTCAGAGTACAGACACCACTCTTACTTCCCAGAGTAGTAGTTTCACTCTACTGAGTAGACTGGCTCCCCTAGCAAGCTAGCAGTGAGACACTACAGATGGCACTCTCATACCCCTTACACAGTAAATGTCAGAGTACAGACACCACTCTTACATCCCATAGTAGTAGTTTCACTCTACTGAGTGGACTGGCTCCCCATACAAGCTAGCAGTGAGAACTACAGATGGCACTCTCGAACCCCTTACACAGTAAATGTCAGAGTACAGACACCACTCTTACATCCCAGAGCAGTAGTTTCACTCTACTGAGTGGACTTGCTCCCCAAACAAGCTAGCAGTGAGACACTACAGATGGCACTCTCGTACCCTTTACACAGTAAATGTCAGAGTACAGACACCACTCTTACATCCCAGAGTAGTAGTTTCACTCTACTGAGTGGACTGGCTCCCCTAGCAAGCTAGCAGTGAGACACTACAGATGGCACTCTCGTACCCCTTACACAGTAAATGTCAGAGTACAGACACCACTCTTACATCCCAGAGTAGTAGTTTCACTCTACTGAGTGGACTGGCTCCCTAACAAGCTAGCAGTGAGACACTACAGATGGCACTCTCGTACCCCTTACACAGTAAATGTCAGAGTACAGACACCACTCTTACATCCCAGAGTAGTAGTTTCACTCTACTGAGTAGACTGGCTCCCCTAGCAAGCTAGCAGTGAGACACTACAGATGGCACTCTCATACCCCTTACACAGTAGATGTCAGAGTACAGACACCACTCTTACATCCCAGAGTAGTAGTTTCACTCTACTGAGTGGACTGGCTCCCCATACAAGCTAGAAGTGAGACACTACAGATGGCACTCTCATACCCCTTACACAGTAAATGTCAGAGTACAGACACCACTCTTACATCCCAGAGTAGTAGTTTCACTCTACTGAGTGGACTGGCTCCCCTAACAAGCTAGCAGTGAGACACTACAGATGGCGCTCTCGTACCCCTTACACAGTAAATGTCAGAGTACAGACACCACTCTTACTTCCCAGAGTAGTAGTTTCACTCTACTGAGTGGACTGGCTCCCCTAACAAGCTAGCAGTGAGACACTACAGATGGCACTCTCATACCCCTTACACAGTAAATGTCAGAGTACAGACACCACTCTTACATCCCAGAGCAGTAGTTTCACTCTACTGAGTGGACTTGCTCCCCTAACAAGCTAGCAGTGAGACACTACAGATGGCACTCTCGTACCCCTTACACAGTAAATGTCAAAGTACAGACACCACTCTTACATCCCAGAGTAGTAGTTTCACTCTACTGAGTGGACTTGCTCCCCTAACAAGCTAGCAGTGAGACACTACAGATGGCACTCTCGTACCCCTTACACAGTAAGCGTCAGAGTACAGACACCACTCTTACATCCCAGAGCAGTAGTTTCACTCTACTGAGTGGACTGGCTCCCCATACAAGCTAGCAGTGAGACACTACAGATGGCACTCTCGTACCCCTTACACAGTAAATGTCAGAGTAGAGACACCACTCTTACATCCCAGAGTAGTAGTTTCACTCTACTGAGTGGACTGGCTCCCCTAGCAAGCTAGCAGTGAGACACTACAGATTGCACTCTCATACCCCTTACACAGTAAATGTCAGAGTACAGACACCACTCTTACATCCCAGAGTAGTAGTTTCACTCTACTGAGTGGACTGGCTCCCCATACAAGCTAGCAGTGAGACACTACAGATGGCACTCTCGTACCCCTTACACAGTAAATGTCAGAGTACAGACACCACTCTTACATCCCAGAGTAGTAGTTTCACTCTACTGAGTGGACTGGCTCCCCTAACAAGCTAGCAGTGAGACACTACAGATGGCACTCTCGTACCCCTTACACAGTAAATGTCAGAGTACAGACACCACTCTTACTTCCCAGAGTAGTAGTTTCACTCTACTGAGTGGACTGGCTCCCCTAACAAGCTAGCAGTGAGACACTACAGATGGCACTCTCATACCCCTTACACAGTAAATGTCAGAGTACAGACACCACTCTTACATCCCAGAGTAGTAGTTTCACTCTACTGAGTGGACTGGCTCCCCTAACAAGCTAGCAGTGAGACACTACAGATGGCACTCTCGTACCCCTTACACAGTACATGTCAGAGTACAGACACCACTCTTACTTCCCAGAGTAGTAGTTTCACTCTACTGAGTGGACTGGCTCCCCTAACAAGCTAGCAGTGAGACACTACAGATGGCACTCCCGTACCCCTTACACAGTAAATGTCAGAGTACAGACACCACTCTTACTTCCCAGAGTAGTAGTTTCACTCTACTGAGTGGACTGGCTCCCCTAACAAGCTAGCAGTGAGACACTACAGATGGCACTCTCGTACCCCTTACACAGTAAATGTCAGAGTACAGACACCACTCTTACTTCCCAGAGTAGTAGTTTCACTCTACTGAGTGGACTGGCTCCCCTAACAAGCTAGCAGTGAGACACTACAGTTGGCACTCTCGTATCCCTTACACAGTAAATGTCAGAGTACAGACACCACTCTTACATCCCAGAGTAGTAGTTTCACTCTAATGAGTGGACTGGCTCCCCTAGCAAGCTAGCAGTGAGACACTACAGATGGCACTCTCGTACCCCTTACACAGTAAATGTCAGAGTACAGACACCACTCTTACATCCCAGAGTAGTAGTTTCACTCTACTGAGTGGACTGGCTCCCCATACAAGCTAGCAGTGAGACACTACAGATGGCACTCTCATACCCCTTACACAGTAAATGTCAGAGTACAGACACCACTCTTACATCCCAGAGTAGTAGTTTCACTCTACTGAGTGGACTTGCTCCCCTAACAAGCTAGCAGTGAGACACTACAGATGGCACTCTCGTACCCCTTACACAGTAAGCGTCAGAGTACAGACACCACTCCTACATCCCAGAGTAGTAGTTTCACTCTACTGAGTGGACTGGCTCCCCATACAAGCTAGCAGTGAGACACTACAGATGGCACTCTCGTACCCCTTACACAGTAAATGTCAGAGTACAGACACCACTCTTACATCCCAGAGTAGTAGTTTCACTCTACTGAGTGGACTGGCTCCCCTAACAAGCTAGCAGTGAGACACTATAGATGGCACTCTCGTACCCCTTACACAGTAAATGTCAGAGTACAGACACCACTCTTACATCCCAGAGTAGTAGTTTCACTCTACTGAGTAGACTGGCTCCCCTAGCAAGCTAGCAGTGAGACACTACAGATGGCACTCTCGTACCCCTTACACAGTAAATGTCAGAGTACAGACACCACTCTTACATCCCAGAGCAGTAGTTTCACTCTACTGAGTGGACTTGCTCCCCAAACAAGCTAGCAGTGAGACACTACAGATGGCACTCTCATACCCCTTACACAGTAAGCGTCAGAGTACAGACACCACTCTTACATCCCAGAGTAGTAGTTTCACTCTACTGAGTGGACTTGCTCTCCTAGCAAGCTAGCAGTGAGACACTACAGATGGCACTCTCGTACCCCTTACACAGTAAGCGTCAGAGTACAGACACCAATCTTACATCCCAGAGCAGTAGTTTCACTCTACTGAGTGGACTGGCTCCCCATACAAGCTAGCAGTGAGACACTACAGATGGCACTCTCATACCCCTTACACAGTAAGCGTCAGAGTACAGACACCACTCTTACATCCCAGAGTAGTAGTTTCACTCTACTGAGTGGACTTGCTCTCCTAGCAAGCTAGCAGTGAGACACTACAGATGGCACTCTCGTACCCCTTACACAGTAAATGTCAGAGTACAGACACCACTCTTACATCCCAGAGTAGTAGTTTCACTCTACTGAGTGGACTGGCTCCCCATACAAGCTAGCAGTGAGACACTACAGATGGCACTCTCATACCCCTTACACAGTAAATGTCAGAGTACAGACACCACTCTTACATCCCAGAGGAGTAGTTTCACTCTACTGAGTGGACTGGCTCCCCTAACAAGCTAGCAGTGAGACACTACAGATGGCACTCTCGTACCCCTTACACAGTAAATGTCAGAGTACAGACACCACTCTTACTTCCCAGAGTAGTAGTTTCACTCTACTGAGTGGACTGGCTCCCCTAACAAGCTAGCAGTGAGACACTACAGATGGCACTCTCATACCCCTTACACAGTAAATGTCAGAGTACAGACACCACTCTTACATCCCAGAGTAGTAGTTTCACTCTACTGAGTGGACTGGCTCCCCTAACAAGCTAGCAGTGAGACACTACAGATGGCACTCTCGTACCCCTTACACAGTACATGTCAGAGTACAGACACCACTCTTACTTCCCAGAGTAGTAGTTTCACTCTACTGAGTAGACTGGCTCCCCTAACAAGCTAGCAGTGAGACACTACAGATGGCACTCTCGTACCCCTTACACAGTAAATGTCAGAGTACAGACACCACTCTTACTTCCCAGAGTAGTAGTTTCACTATACTGAGTGGACTGGCTCCCCTAACAAGCTAGCAGTGAGACACTACAGATGGCACTCTCGTACCCCTTACACAGTAAATGTCAGAGTACAGACACCACTCTTACTTCCCAGAGTAGTAGTTTCACTCTACTGAGTGGACTGGCTCCCCTAACAAGCTAGCAGTGAGACACTACAGATGGCACTCTCGTACCCCTTACACAGTAAATGTCAGAGTACAGACACCACTCTTACATCCCAGAGTAGTAGTTTCACTCTACTGAGTGGACTGGCTCCCCTAGCAAGCTAGCAGTGAGACACTACAGATGGCACTCTCGTACCCCTTACACAGTAAATGTCAGAGTACAGACACCACTCTTACATCCCAGAGTAGTAGTTTCACTCTACTGAGTGGACTGGCTTCCCATACAAGCTAGCAGTGAGACACTACAGATGGCACTCTCATACCCCTTACACAGTAAATGTCAGAGTACAGACACCACTCTTACATCCCAGAGTAGTAGTTTCACTCTACTGAGTGGACTTGCTCCCCTAACAAGCTAGCAGTGAGACACTACAGATGGCACTCTCGTACCCCTTACACAGTAAGCGTCAGAGTACAGACACCACTCTTACATCCCAGAGTAGTAGTTTCACTCTACTGAGTGGACTGGCTCCCCATACAAGCTAGCAGTGAGACACTACAGATGGCACTCTCGTACCCCTTACACAGTAAATGTCAGAGTACAGACACCACTCTTACATCCCAGAGTAGTAGTTTCACTCTACTGAGTGGACTGGCTCCCCTAACAAGCTAGCAGTGAGACACTATAGATGGCACTCTCGTACCCCTTACACAGTAAATGTCAGAGTACAGACACCACTCTTACATCCCAGAGTAGTAGTTTCACTCTACTGAGTAGACTGGCTCCCCTAGCAAGCTAGCAGTGAGACACTACAGATGGCACTCTCGTACCCCTTACACAGTAAATGTCAGAGTACAGACACCACTCTTACATCCCAGAGCAGTAGTTTCACTCTACTGAGTGGACTTGCTACCCAAACAAGCTAGCAGTGAGACACTACAGATGGCACTCTCATACCCCTTACACAGTAAGCGTCAGAGTACAGACACCACTCTTACATCCCAGAGTAGTAGTTTCACTCTACTGAGTGGACTTGCTCTCCTAGCAAGCTAGCAGTGAGACACTACAGATGGCACTCTCGTACCCCTTACACAGTAAGCGTCAGAGTACAGACACCACTCTTACATCCCAGAGCAGTAGTTTCACTCTACTGAGTGGACTGGCTCCCCATACAAGCTAGCAGTGAGACACTACAGATGGCACTCTCATACCCCTTACACAGTAAGCGTCAGAGTACAGACACCACTCTTACATCCCAGAGTAGTAGTTTCACTCTACTGAGTGGACTTGCTCTCCTAGCAAGCTAGCAGTGAGACACTACAGATGGCACTCTCGTACCCCTTACACAGTAAATGTCAGAGTACAGACACCACTCTTACATCCCAGAGTAGTAGTTTCACTCTACTGAGTGGACTGGCTCCCCTAGCAAGCTAGCAGTGAGACACTACAGATGGCACTCTCATACCCCTTACACAGTAAATGTCAGAGTACAGACACCACTCTTACATCCCAGAGTAGTAGTTTCACTCTACTGAGTGGACTGGCTCCCCATACAAGCTAGCAGTGAGACACTACAGATGGCACTCTCATACCCCTTACACAGTAAATGTCAGAGTACAGACACCACTCTTACATCCCAGAGTAGTAGTTTCACTCTACTGAGTGGACTGGCTCCCCTAACAAGCTAGCAGTGAGACACTACAGATGGCACTCTCGTACCCCTTACACAGTAAATGTCAGAGTACAGACACCACTCTTACTTCCCAGAGTAGTAGTTTCACTCTACTGAGTGGACTGGCTCCCCTAACAAGCTAGCAGTGAGACACTACAGATGGCACTCTCGTACCCCTTACACAGTAAATGTCAGAGTACAGACACCACTCTTACTTCCCAGAGTAGTAGTTTCACTCTACTGAGTGGACTGGCTCCCCTAGCAAGCTAGCAGTGAGACACTACAGATGGCACTCTCGTACCCCTTACACAGTAAATGTCAGAGTACAGACACCACTCTTACATCCCAGAGTAGTAGTTTCACTCTACTGAGTGGACTGGCTCCCCATACAAGCTAGCAGTGAGACACTACAGATGGCACTCTCATACCCCTTACACAGTAAATGTCAGGGTACAGACACCACTCTTACATCCCAGAGTAGTAGTTTCACTCTACTGAGTGGACTGGCTCCCCATTCAAGCTAGCAGTGAGACACTACAGATGGCACTCTCGTACCCCTTACACAGTAAATGTCAGAGTACAGACACCACTCTTACATCCCAGAGTAGTAGTTTCACTCTACTGAGTAGACTGGCTCCCCTAGCAAGCTAGCAGTGAGACACTACAGATGGCACTCTCGTACCCCTTACACAGTAAATGTCAGAGTACAGACACCACTCTTACATCCCAGAGCAGTAGTTTCACTCTACTGAGTGGACTGGCTCCCCTAGCAAGCTAGCAGTGAGACACTACAGATGGCACTCTCGTACCCCTTACACAGTAAATGTCAGAGTACAGACACCACTCTTACATCCCAGAGTAGTAGTTTCACTCTACTGAGTGGACTGGCTCCCCTAACAAGCTAGCAGTGAGACACTACATATGGCACTCTCATACCCCTTACACAGTAAATGTCAGAGTACAGACACCACTCTTACATCCCAGAGTAGTAGTTTCACTCTACTGAGTGGACTGGCTCCCCTAGCAAGCTAGCAGTGAGACACTACAGATGGCACTCTCGTACCCCTTACACAGTAAATGTCAGAGTACAGACACCACTCTAACATCCCAGAGTAGTAGTTTCACTCTACTGAGTGGACTGGCTCCCCTAACAAGCTAGCAGTGAGACACTACAGATGGCACTCTCGTACCCCTTACACAGTAAATGTCAGAGTACAGACACCACTCTTACTTCCCAGAGTAGTAGTTTCACTCTACTGAGTGGACTGGCTCCCCTAACAAGCTAGCAGTGAGACACTACAGATGGCACTCTCGTACCCCTTACACAGTAAATGTCAGAGTACAGACACCACTCTTACATCCCAGAGCAGTAGTTTCACTCTACTGAGTGGACTTGCTCCCCTAACAAGCTAGCAGTGAGACACTACAGATGGCACTCTCGTACCCCTTACACAGTAAATGTCAGAGTACAGACACCACTCTTACATCCCAGAGCAGTAGTTTCACTCTACTGAGTGGACTTGCTCCCCTAACAAGCTAGCAGTGAGACACTACAGATGGCACTCTCGTACCCCTTACACAGTAAATGTCAGAGTACAGACACCACTCTTACATCCCAGAGTAGTAGTTTCACTCTACTGAGTGGACTTGCTCCCCTAGCAAGCTAGCAGTGAGACTCTACAGATGGCACTCTCGTACCCCTTACACAGTAAGCGTCAGAGTACAGACACCACTCTTACATCCCAGAGCAGTAGTTTCACTCTACTGAGTGGACTGGCTCCCCATACAAGCTAGCAGTGAGACACTACAGATGGCACTCTCATACCCCTTACACAGTAAATGTCAGAGTACAGACACCACTCTTACATCCCAGAGCAGTAGTTTCACTCTACTGAGTGGACTGGCTCCCCTAGCAAGCTAGCAGTGAGACACTACAGATGGCACTCTCGTACCCCTTACACAGTAAGCGTCAGAGTACAGACACCACTCTTACATCCCAGAGTAGTAGTTTCACTCTACTGAGTGGACTGGCTCCCCTAACAAGCTAGCAGTGAGACACTACAGATGGCACTCTCATACCCCTTACACAGTAAATGTCAGAGTACAGACACCACTCTTACATCCCAGAGCAGTAGTTTCACTCTACTGAGTGGACTGGCTCCCCTAGCAAGCTAGCAGTGAGACACTACAGATGGCACTCTCGTACCCCTTACACAGTAAGCGTCAGAGTACAGACACCACTCTTACATCCCAGAGTAGTAGTTTCACTCTACTGAGTGGACTGGCTCCCCTAACAAGCTAGCAGTGAGACACTACAGATGGCACTCTCATACCCCTTACACAGTAAATGTCAGAGTACAGACACCACTCTTACATCCCAGAGTAGTAGTTTCACTCTACTGAGTGGACTGGCTCCCCTAGCAAGCTAGCAGTGAGACACTACAGATGGCAGTCTCGTACCCCTTACACAGTAAGTGTCAGAGTACAGACACCACTCTTACATCCCAGAGTAGTAGTTTCACTCTACAGAGTGGACTGGCTCCCCTAACAAGCTAGCAGTGAGACACTACAGATGGCACTCTCGTACCCCTTACACAGTAAGCGTCAGAGTACAGACACCACTCTTACATCCCAGAGTAGTAGTTTCACTCTACTGAGTGGACTGGCTCCCCTAACAAGCTAGCAGTGAGACACTACAGATGGCACTCTCATACCCCTTACACAGTAAATGTCAGAGTACAGACACCACTCTTACATCCCAGAGTAGTAGTTTCACTCTACTGAGTGGACTGGCTCCCCTAGCAAGCTAGCAGTGAGACACTACAGATGGCACTCTCATACCCCTTACACAGTAAATGTCAGAGTACAGACACCACTCTTACATCCCAGTGTAGTAGTTTCACTCTACTGAGTGGACTGGCTCCCCATACAAGCTAGCAGTGAGACACTACAGATGGCACTCTCATACCCCTTACACAGTAAATGTCAGAGTACAGACACCACTCTTACTTCCCAGAGTAGTAGTTTCACTCTACTGAGTGGACTGGCTCCCCTAGCAAGCTAGCAGTGAGACACTACAGATGGCACTCTCATACCCCTTACACAGTAAATGTCAGAGTACAGACACCACTCTTACATCCCAGTGTAGTAGTTTCACTCTACTGAGTGGACTGGCTCCCCATACAAGCTAGCAGTGAGACACTACAGATGGCACTCTCGTACCCCTTACACAGTAAATGTCAGAGTACAGACACCACTCTTACTTCCCAGAGTAGTAGTTTCACTCTACTGAGTGGACTGGCTCCCCTAACAAGCTAGCAGTGAGACACTACAGATGGCACTCTCGTACCCCTTACACAGTAAATGTCAGAGTACAGACACCACTCTTACATCCCAGAGTAGTAGTTTCACTCTACTGAGTGGACTGGCTCCCCTAGCAAGCTAGCAGTGAGACACTACAGATGGCACTCTCATACCCCTTACAAAGTAAATGTCAGAGTACAGACACCACTCTTACATCCCAGAGTAGTAGTTTCACTCTACTGAGTGGACTGGCTCCCCATACAAGCTAGCAGTGAGACACTACAGATGGCACTCTCATACCCCTTACACAGTAAATGTCAGAGTACAGACACCACTCTTACATCCCAGAGTAGTAGTTTCACTCTACTGAGTGGACTGGCTCCCCTAACAAGCTAGCAGTGAGACACTACAGATGGCACTCTCGTACCCCTTACACAGTAAATGTCAGAGTACAGACACCACTCTTACTTCCCAGAGTAGTAGTTTCACTCTACTGAGTGGACTGGCTCCCCTAACAAGCTAGCAGTGAGACACTACAGATGGCACTCTCATACCCCTTACACAGTAAATGTCAGAGTACAGACACCACTCTTACATCCCAGAGTAGTAGTTTCACTCTACTGAGTGGACTGGCTCCCCTAACAAGCTAGCAGTGAGACACTACAGATGGCACTCTCGTACCCCTTACACAGTACATGTCAGAGTACAGACACCACTCTTACTTCCCAGAGTAGTAGTTTCACTCTACTGAGTGGACTGGCTCCCCTAACAAGCTAGCAGTGAGACACTACAGATGGCACTCTCGTACCCCTTACACAGTAAATGTCAGAGTACAGACACCACTCTTACTTCCCAGAGTAGTAGTTTCACTCTACTGAGTGGACTGGCTCCCCTAACAAGCTAGCAGTGAGACACTACAGATGGCACTCTCGTACCCCTTACACAGTAAATGTCAGAGTACAGACACCACTCTTACATCCCAGAGTAGTAGTTTCACTCTACTGAGTGGACTGGCTCCCCTAGCAAGCTAGCAGTGAGACACTACAGATGGCACTCTCGTACCCCTTACACAGTAAATGTCAGAGTACAGACACCACTCTTAAATCCCAGAGTATTAGTTTCACTCTACTGAGTGGACTGGCTCCCCTAGCAAGCTAGCAGTGAGACACTACAGATGGCACTCTCATACCCCTTACACAGTAAATGTCAGAGTACAGACACCACTCTTACATCCCAGAGTAGTAGTTTCACTCCACTGAGTGGACTGGCTCCCCATACAAGCTAGCAGTGAGACACTACAGATGGCACTCTCATACCCCTTACACAGTAAATGTCAGAGTACAGACACCACTCTTACATCCCAGAGTAGTAGTTTCACTCTACTGAGTGGACTGGCTCCCCTAACAAGCTAGCAGTGAGACACTACAGATGGCACTCTCGTACCCCTTACACAGTAAATGTCAGAGTACAGACACCACTCTTACTTCCCAGAGTAGTAGTTTCACTCTACTGAGTGGACTGGCTCCCCTAGCAAGCTAGCAGTGAGACACTACAGATGGCACTCTCATACCCCTTACACAGTAAATGTCAGAGTACAGACACCACTCTTACATCCCAGAGTAGTAGTTTCACTCTACTGAGTGGACTGGCTCCCCATACAAGCTAGCAGTGAGACACTATAGATGGCACTCTCATACCCCTTACACAGTAAATGTCAGAGTACAGACACCACTCTTACATCCCAGAGTAGTAGTTTCACTCTACTGAGTGGACTGGCTCCCCATTCAAGCTAGCAGTGAGACACTACAGATGGCACTCTCGTACCCCTTACACAGTAAATGTCAGAGTACAGACACCACTCTTACATCCCAGAGTAGTAGTTTCACTCTACTGAGTAGACTGGCTCCCCTAGCAAGCTAGAAGTGAGACACTACAGATGGCACTCTCGTACCCCTTACACAGTAAATGTCAGAGTACAGACACCACTATTACATCCCAGAGCAGTAGTTTCACTCTACTGAGTGGACTGGCTCCCCTAACAAGCTAGCAGTGAGACACTACAGATGGCGCTCTCATACCCCTTAAACAGTAAATTTCAGAGTACAGACACCACTCTTACATCCCAGAGCAGTAGTTTCACTCTACTGAGTGGACTGGCTCCCCTAGCAAGCTAGCAGTGAGACACTACAGATGGCACTCTCGTACCCCTTACACAGTAAATGTCAGAGTACAGACACCACTCTTACATCCCAGAGTAGTAGTTTCACTCTACTGAGTGGACTGGCTCCCCTAACAAGCTAGCAGTGAGACACTACAGATGGCACTCTCATACCCCTTACACAGTAAGCGTCAGAGTACAGACACCACTCTTACATCCCAGAGTAGTAGTTTCACTCTACTGAGTGGACTGGCTCCCCTAACAAGCTAGCAGTGAGACACTACAGATGGCACTCTCATACCCCTTACACAGTAAATGTCAGAGTACAGACACCACTCTTACATCCCAGAGTAGTAGTTTCACTCTACTGAGTGGACTTGCTCCCCAAACAAGCTAGCAGTGAGACACTACAGATGGCACTCTCATACCCCTTACACAGTAAGCGTCAGAGTACAGACACCACTCTTACATCCCAGAGTAGTAGTTTCACTCTACTGAGTGGACTTGCTCCCCTAGCAAGCTAGCAGTGAGACACTACAGATGGCACTCTCGTACCCCTTACACAGTAAGCGTCAGAGTACAGACACCACTCTTACATCCCAGAGCAGTAGTTTCACTCTACTGAGTGGACTGGCTCCCCATACAAGCTAGCAGTGAGACACTACAGATGGCACTCTCATACCCCTTACACAGTAAATGTCAGAGTACAGACACCTCTCTTACATCTCAGAGTAGTAGTTTCACTCTACTGAGTGGACTTGCTCCCCTAACAAGCTAGCAGTGAGACACTACAGATGGCACTCTCATACCCCTTACACAGTAAATGTCAGAGTACAGACACCACTCTTACATCCCAGAGCAGTAGTTTCACTCTACTGAGTGGACTGGCTCCCCTAGCAAGCTAGCAGTGAGACACTACAGATGGCACTCTCGTACCCCTTACACAGTAAGCGTCAGAGTACAGACACCACTCTTACATCCCAGAGTAGTAGTTTCACTCTACTGAGTGGACTGGCTCCCCTAACAAGCTAGCAGTGAGACACTACAGATGGCACTCTCATACCCCTTACACAGTAAATGTCAGAGTACAGACACCACTCTTACATCCCAGAGCAGTAGTTTCACTCTACTGAGTGGACTGGCTCCCCTAGCAAGCTAGCAGTGAGACACTACAGATGGCACTCTCGTACCCCTTACACAGTAAGCGTCAGAGTACAGACACCACTCTTACATCCCAGAGTAGTAGTTTCACTCTACTGAGTGGACTGGCTCCCCTAACAAGCTAGCAGTGAGACACTACAGATGGCACTCTCATACCCCTTACACAGTAAATGTCAGAGTACAGACACCACTCTTACATCCCAGAGTAGTAGTTTCACTCTACTGAGTGGACTGGCTCCCCTAGCAAGCTAGCAGTGAGACACTACAGATGGCAGTCTCGTACCCCTTACACAGTAAGTGTCAGAGTACAGACACCACTCTTACATCCCAGAGTAGTAGTTTCACTCTACAGAGTGGACTGGCTCCCCTAACAAGCTAGCAGTGAGACACTACAGATGGCACTCTCGTACCCCTTACACAGTAAGCGTCAGAGTACAGACACCACTCTTACATCCCAGAGTAGTAGTTTCACTCTACTGAGTGGACTGGCTCCCCTAACAAGCTAGCAGTGAGACACTACAGATGGCACTCTCATACCCCTTACACAGTAAATGTCAGAGTACAGACACCACTCTTACATCCCAGAGTAGTAGTTTCACTCTACTGAGTGGACTGGCTCCCCTAGCAAGCTAGCAGTGAGACAATACAGATGGCACTCTCATACCCCTTACACAGTAAATGTCAGAGTACAGACACCACTCTTACATCCCAGTGTAGTAGTTTCACTCTACTGAGTGGACTGGCTCCCCATACAAGCTAGCAGTGAGACACTACAGATGGCACTCTCATACCCCTTACACAGTAAATGTCAGAGTACAGACACCACTCTTACTTCCCAGAGTAGTAGTTTCACTCTACTGAGTGGACTGGCTCCCCTAGCAAGCTAGCAGTGAGACACTACAGATGGCACTCTCATACCCCTTACACAGTAAATGTCAGAGTACAGACACCACTCTTACATCCCAGTGTAGTAGTTTCACTCTACTGAGTGGACTGGCTCCCCATACAAGCTAGCAGTGAGACACTACAGATGGCACTCTCGTACCCCTTACACAGTAAATGTCAGAGTACAGACACCACTCTTACTTCCCAGAGTAGTAGTTTCACTCTACTGAGTGGACTGGCTCCCCTAACAAGCTAGCAGTGAGACACTACAGATGGCACTCTCGTACCCCTTACACAGTAAATGTCAGAGTACAGACACCACTCTTACATCCCAGAGTAGTAGTTTCACTCTACTGAGTGGACTGGCTCCCCTAGCAAGCTAGCAGTGAGACACTACAGATGGCACTCTCATACCCCTTACAAAGTAAATGTCAGAGTACAGACACCACTCTTACATCCCAGAGTAGTAGTTTCACTCTACTGAGTGGACTGGCTCCCCATACAAGCTAGCAGTGAGACACTACAGATGGCACTCTCATACCCCTTACACAGTAAATGTCAGAGTACAGACACCACTCTTACATCCCAGAGTAGTAGTTTCACTCTACTGAGTGGACTGGCTCCCCTAACAAGCTAGCAGTGAGACACTACAGATGGCACTCTCGTACCCCTTACACAGTAAATGTCAGAGTACAGACACCACTCTTACTTCCCAGAGTAGTAGTTTCACTCTACTGAGTGGACTGGCTCCCCTAACAAGCTAGCAGTGAGACACTACAGATGGCACTCTCATACCCCTTACACAGTAAATGTCAGAGTACAGACACCACTCTTACATCCCAGAGTAGTAGTTTCACTCTACTGAGTGGACTGGCTCCCCTAACAAGCTAGCAGTGAGACACTACAGATGGCACTCTCGTACCCCTTACACAGTACATGTCAGAGTACAGACACCACTCTTACTTCCCAGAGTAGTAGTTTCACTCTACTGAGTGGACTGGCTCCCCTAACAAGCTAGCAGTGAGACACTACAGATGGCACTCTCGTACCCCTTACACAGTAAATGTCAGAGTACAGACACCACTCTTACTTCCCAGAGTAGTAGTTTCACTCTACTGAGTGGACTGGCTCCCCTAACAAGCTAGCAGTGAGACACTACAGATGGCACTCTCGTACCCCTTACACAGTAAATGTCAGAGTACAGACACCACTCTTACATCCCAGAGTAGTAGTTTCACTCTACTGAGTGGACTGGCTCCCCTAGCAAGCTAGCAGTGAGACACTACAGATGGCACTCTCGTACCCCTTACACAGTAAATGTCAGAGTACAGACACCACTCTTAAATCCCAGAGTATTAGTTTCACTCTACTGAGTGGACTGGCTCCCCTAGCAAGCTAGCAGTGAGACACTACAGATGGCACTCTCATACCCCTTACACAGTAAATGTCAGAGTACAGACACCACTCTTACATCCCAGAGTAGTAGTTTCACTCCACTGAGTGGACTGGCTCCCCATACAAGCTAGCAGTGAGACACTACAGATGGCACTCTCATACCCCTTACACAGTAAATGTCAGAGTACAGACACCACTCTTACATCCCAGAGTAGTAGTTTCACTCTACTGAGTGGACTGGCTCCCCTAACAAGCTAGCAGTGAGACACTACAGATGGCACTCTCGTACCCCTTACACAGTAAATGTCAGAGTACAGACACCACTCTTACTTCCCAGAGTAGTAGTTTCACTCTACTGAGTGGACTGGCTCCCCTAGCAAGCTAGCAGTGAGACACTACAGATGGCACTCTCATACCCCTTACACAGTAAATGTCAGAGTACAGATACCACTCTTACATCCCAGAGTAGTAGTTTCACTCTACTGAGTGGACTGGCTCCCCATACAAGCTAGCAGTGAGACACTATAGATGGCACTCTCATACCCCTTACACAGTAAATGTCAGAGTACAGACACCACTCTTACATCCCAGAGTAGTAGTTTCACTCTACTGAGTGGACTGGCTCCCCATTCAAGCTAGCAGTGAGACACTACAGTTGGCACTCTCGTACCCCTTACACAGTAAATGTCAGAGTACAGACACCACTCTTACATCCCAGAGTAGTAGTTTCACTCTACTGAGTAGACTGGCTCCCCTAGCAAGCTAGAAGTCAGACACTACAGATGGCACTCTCGTACCCCTTACACAGTAAATGTCAGAGTACAGACACCACTATTACATCCCAGAGCAGTAGTTTCACTCTACTGAGTGGACTGGCTCCCCTAACAAGCTAGCAGTGAGACACTACAGATGGCACTCTCATACCCCTTAAACAGTAAATTTCAGAGTACAGACACCACTCTTACATCCCAGAGCAGTAGTTTCACTCTACTGAGTGGACTGGCTCCCCTAGCAAGCTAGCAGTGAGACACTACAGATGGCACTCTCGTACCCCTTACACAGTAAATGTCAGAGTACAGACACCACTCTTACATCCCAGAGTAGTAGTTTCACTCTACTGAGTGGACTGGCTCCCCTAGCAAGCTAGCAGTGAGACACTACAGATGGCACTCTCATACCCCTTACACAGTAAATGTCAGAGTACAGACACCACTCTTACATCCCAGAGTAGTAGTTTCACTCTACTGAGTGGACTGGCTCCCCATACAAGCTAGCAGTGAGACACTACAGATGGCACTCTCATACCCCTTACACAGTAAATGTCAGAGTACAGACACCACTCTTACATCCCAGAGTAGTAGTTTCACTCTACTGAGTGGACTGGCTCCCCTAACAAGCTAGCAGTGAGACACTACAGATGGCACTCTCGTACCCCTTACACAGTAAATGTCAGAGTACAGACACCACTCTTACTTCCCAGAGTAGTAGTTTCACTCTACTGAGTGGACTGGCTCCCCTAACAAGCTAGCAGTGAGACACTACAGATGGCACTCTCATACCCCTTACACAGTAAATGTCAGAGTACAGACACCACTCTTACATCCCAGAGTAGTAGTTTCACTCTACTGAGTGGACTGGCTCCCCTAACAAGCTAGCAGTGAGACACTACAGATGGCACTCTCGTACCCCTTACACAGTACATGTCAGAGTACAGACACCACTCTTACTTCCCAGAGTAGTAGTTTCACTCTACTGAGTGGACTGGCTCCCCTAACAAGCTAGCAGTGAGACACTACAGATGGCACTCTCGTACCCCTTACACAGTAAATGTCAGAGTACAGACACCACTCTTACTTCCCAGAGTAGTAGTTTCACTCTACTGAGTGGACTGGCTCCCCTAACAAGCTAGCAGTGAGACACTACAGATGGCACTCTCGTACCCCTTACACAGTAAATGTCAAAGTACAGACACCACTCTTACATTCCAGAGTAGTAGTTTCACTCTACTGAGTGGACTGGCTCCCCTAGCAAGCTAGCAGTGAGACACTACAGATGGCACTCTCGTACCCCTTACACAGTAAATGTCAGAGTACAGACACCACTCTTAAATCCCAGAGTATTAGTTTCACTCCACTGAGTGGACTGGCTCCCCTAGCAAGCTAGCAGTGAGACACTACAGATGGCACTCTCATACCCCTTACACAGTAAATGTCAGAGTACAGACACCACTCTTACATCCCAGAGTAGTAGTTTCACTCCACTGAGTGGACTGGCTCCCCATACAAGCTAGCAGTGAGACACTACAGATGGCACTCTCATACCCCTTACACAGTAAATGTCAGAGTACAGACACCACTCTTACATCCCAGAGTAGTAGTTTCACTCTACTGAGTGGACTGGCTCCCCTAACAAGCTAGCAGTGAGACACTACAGATGGCACTCTCGTACCCCTTACACAGTAAATGTCAGAGTACAGACACCACTCTTACTTCCCAGAGTAGTAGTTTCACTCTACTGAGTGGACTGGCTCCCCTAGCAAGCTAGCAGTGAGACACTACAGATGGCACTCTCATACCCCTTACACAGTAAATGTCAGAGTACAGACACCACTCTTACATCCCAGAGTAGTAGTTTCACTCTACTGAGTGGACTGGCTCCCCATACAAGCTAGCAGTGAGACACTATAGATGGCACTCTCATACCCCTTACACAGTAAATGTCAGAGTACAGACACCACTCTTACATCCCAGAGTAGTAGTTTCACTCTACTGAGTGGACTGGCTCCCCATTCAAGCTAGCAGTGAGACACTACAGATGGCACTCTCGTACCCCTTACACAGTAAATGTCAGAGTACAGACACCACTCTTACATCCCAGAGTAGTAGTTTCACTCTACTGAGTAGACTGGCTCCCCTAGCAAGCTAGAAGTGAGACACTACAGATGGCACTCTCGTACCCCTTACACAGTAAATGTCAGAGTACAGACACCACTATTACATCCCAGAGCAGTAGTTTCACTCTACTGAGTGGACTGGCTCCCCTAACAAGCTAGCAGTGAGACACTACAGATGGCACTCTCATACCCCTTAAACAGTAAATTTCAGAGTACAGACACCACTCTTACATCCCAGAGCAGTAGTTTCACTCTACTGAGTGGACTGGCTCCCCTAGCAAGCTAGCAGTGAGACACTACAGATGGCACTCTCGTACCCCTTACACAGTAAATGTCAGAGTACAGACACCACTCTTACATCCCAGAGTAGTAGTTTCACTCTACTGAGTGGACTGGCTCCCCTAACAAGCTAGCAGTGAGACACTACAGATGGCACTCTCATACCCCTTACACAGTAAGCGTCAGAGTACAGACACCACTCTTACATCCCAGAGTAGTAGTTTCACTCTACTGAGTGGACTGGCTCCCCTAACAAGCTAGCAGTGAGACACTACAGATGGCACTCTCATACCCCTTACACAGTAAATGTCAGAGTACAGACACCACTCTTACATCCCAGAGTAGTAGTTTCACTCTACTGAGTGGACTTGCTCCCCAAACAAGCTAGCAGTGAGACACTACAGATGGCACTCTCATACCCCTTACACAGTAAGCGTCAGAGTACAGACACCACTCTTACATCCCAGAGTAGTAGTTTCACTCTACTGAGTGGACTTGCTCCCCTAGCAAGCTAGCAGTGAGACACTACAGATGGCACTCTCGTACCCCTTACACAGTAAGCGTCAGAGTACAGACACCACTCTTACATCCCAGAGCAGTAGTTTCACTCTACTGAGTGGACTGGCTCCCCATACAAGCTAGCAGTGAGACACTACAGATGGCACTCTCATACCCCTTACACAGTAAATGTCAGAGTACAGACACCTCTCTTACATCTCAGAGTAGTAGTTTCACTCTACTGAGTGGACTTGCTCCCCTAACAAGCTAGCAGTGAGACACTACGGATGGCACTCTCGTACCCCTTACACAGTAAATGTCAGAGTACAGACACCACTCTTACATCCCAGAGTAGTAGTTTCACTCTACTGAGTGGACTGGCTCCCCTAACAAGCCAGCAGTGAGACACTACAGATGGCACTCTTGTACCCCTTACACAGTACATGTCAGAGTACAGACACCACTCTTACTTCCCAGAGTAGTAGTTTCACTCTACTGAGTGGACTGGCTCCCCTAACAAGCTAGCAGTGAGACACTACAGATGGCACTCTCGTACCCCTTACACAGTAAATGTCAGAGTACAGACACCACTCTTACATCCCAGAGTAGTAGTTTCACTCTACTGAGTGGACTGGCTCCCCTAACAAGCTAGCAGTGAGACACTACAGATGGCATTCTCGTACCCCTTACACAGTACATGTCAGAGTACAGACACCACTCTTACTTCCCAGAGTAGTAGTTTCACTCTACTGAGTGGACTGGCTCCCCTAACAAGCTAGCAGTGAGACACTGCAGATGGCACTCTCGTACCCCTTACACAGTAAACGTCAGAGTACAGACACCACTCTTACTTCCCAGAGTAGTAGTTTCACTCTACTGAGTGGACTGGCTCCCCTAACAAGCTAGCAGTGAGACACTACAGATGGCACTCTCGTACCCCTTACACAGTAAATGTCAGAGTACAGACACCACTCTTACATCCCAGAGTAGTAGTTTCACTCTACTGAGTGGACTGGCTCCCCTAACAAGCTAGCAGTGAGACACTACAGATGGCACTCTCATACCCCTTACACAGTAAGCGTCAGAGTACAGACACCACTCTTACATCCCAGAGTAGTAGTTTCACTCTACTGAGTGGACTGGCTCCCCTAACAAGCTAGCAGTGAGACACTACAGATGGCACTCTCATACCCCTTACACAGTAAATGTCAGAGTACAGACACCACTCTTACATCCCAGAGTAGTAGTTTCACTCTACTGAGTGGACTTGCTCCCCAAACAAGCTAGCAGTGAGACACTACAGATGGCACTCTCATACCCCTTACACAGTAAGCGTCAGAGTACAGACACCACTCTTACATCCCAGAGTAGTAGTTTCACTCTACTGAGTGGACTTGCTCCCCTAGCAAGCTAGCAGTGAGACACTACAGATGGCACTCTCGTACCCCTTACACAGTAAGCGTCAGAGTACAGACACCACTCTTACATCCCAGAGCAGTAGTTTCACTCTACTGAGTGGACTGGCTCCCCATACAAGCTAGCAGTGAGACACTACAGATCGCACTCTCATACCCCTTACACAGTAAATGTCAGAGTACAGACACCTCTCTTACATCTCAGAGTAGTAGTTTCACTCTACTGAGTGGACTTGCTCCCCTAACAAGCTAGCAGTGAGACACTACGGATGGCACTCTCGTACCCCTTACACAGTAAATGTCAGAGTACAGACACCACTCTTACATCCCAGAGTAGTAGTTTCACTCTACTGAGTGGACTGGCTCCCCTAGCAAGCTAGCAGTGAGACACTACAGATGGCACTCTCGTACCCCTTACACAGTAAATGTCAGAGTACAGACACCACTCTTACATCCCAGAGTAGTAGTTTCACTCTACTGAGTGGACTGGCTCCCCTAACAAGCTAGCAGTGAGACACTACAGATGGCACTCTCATACCCCTTACACAGTAAGCGTCAGAGTACAGACACCACTCTTACTTCCCAGAGCAGTAGTTTCACTCTACTGAGTGGACTGGCTCCCCTAACAAGCTAGCAGTGAGACACTACAGATGGCACTCTCGTACCCCTTACACAGTAAATGTCAGAGTACAGACACCACTCTTACATCCCAGAGTAGTAGTTTCACTCTACTGAGTGGACTGGCTCCCCTAACAAGCTAGCAGTGAGACACTACAGATGGCACTCTCATACCCCTTACACAGTAAGCGTCAGAGTACAGACACCACTCTTACATCCCAGAGTAGTAGTTTCACTCTACTGAGTGGACTGGCTCCCCTAACAAGCTAGCAGTGAGACACTACAGATGGCACTCTCATACCCCTTACACAGTAAATGTCAGAGTACAGACACCACTCTTACATCCCAGAGTAGTAGTTTCACTCTACTGAGTGGACTTGCTCCCCAAACAAGCTAGCAGTGAGACACTACAGATGGCACTCTCATACCCCTTACACAGTAAGCGTCAGAGTACAGACACCACTCTTACATCCCAGAGTAGTAGTTTCACTCTACTGAGTGGACTTGCTCCCCTAGCAAGCTAGCAGTGAGACACTACAGATGGCACTCTCGTACCCCTTACACAGTAAGCGTCAGAGTACAGACACCACTCTTACATCCCAGAGCAGTAGTTTCACTCTACTGAGTGGACTGGCTCCCCATACAAGCTAGCAGTGAGACACTACAGATGGCACTCTCATACCCCTTACACAGTAAATGTCAGAGTACAGACACCTCTCTTACATCTCAGAGTAGTAGTTTCACTCTACTGAGTGGACTTGCTCCCCTAACAAGCTAGCAGTGAGACACTACGGATGGCACTCTCGTACCCCTTACACAGTAAATGTCAGAGTACAGACACCATTCTTACATCCCAGAGTAGTAGTTTCACTCTACTGAGTGGACTGGCTCCCCTAACAAGCCAGCAGTGAGACACTACAGATGGCACTCTTGTACCCCTTACACAGTACATGTCAGAGTACAGACACCACTCTTACTTCCCAGAGTAGTAGTTTCACTCTACTGAGTGGACTGGCTCCCCTAACAAGCTAGCAGTGAGACACTACAGATGGCACTCTCGTACCCCTTACACAGTAAATGTCAGAGTACAGACACCACTCTTACTTCCCAGAGTAGTAGTTTCACTCTACTGAGTGGACTGGCTCCCCTAACAAGCTAGCAGTGAGACACTACAGATGGCACTCTCGTACCCCTTACACAGTAAATGTCAGAGTACAGACACCACTCTTACATCCCAGAGTAGTAGTTTCACTCTACTGAGTGGACTGGCTCCCCTAGCAAGCTAGCAGTGAGACACTACAGATGGCACTCTCATACCCCTTACACAGTAAATGTCAGAGTACAGACACCACTCTTACATCCCAGAGTAGTAGTTTCACTCTACTGAGTGGACTGGCTCCCCATACAAGCTAGCAGTGAGACACTACAGATGGCACTCTCATACCCCTTACACAGTAAATGTCAGAGTACAGACACCACTCTTACATCCCAGAGTAGTAGTTTCACTCTACTGAGTGGACTGGCTCCCCTAACAAGCTAGCAGTGAGACACTACAGATGGCACTCTCGTACCCCTTACACAGTAAATGTCAGAGTACAGACACCACTCTTACTTCCCAGAGTAGTAGTTTCACTCTACTGAGTGGACTGGCTCCCCTAACAAGCTAGCAGTGAGACACTACAGATGGCACTCTCATACCCCTTACACAGTAAATGTCAGAGTACAGACACCACTCTTACATCCCAGAGTAGTAGTTTCACTCTACTGAGTGGACTGGCTCCCCTAACAAGCTAGCAGTGAGACACTACAGATGGCACTCTCGTACCCCTTACACAGTACATGTCAGAGTACAGACACCACTCTTACTTCCCAGAGTAGTAGTTTCACTCTACTGAGTGGACTGGCTCCCCTAACAAGCTAGCAGTGAGACACTACAGATGGCACTCTCGTACCCCTTACACAGTAAATGTCAGAGTACAGACACCACTCTTACTTCCCAGAGTAGTAGTTTCACTCTACTGAGTGGACTGGCTCCCCTAACAAGCTAGCAGTGAGACACTACAGATGGCACTCTCGTACCCCTTACACAGTAAATGTCAAAGTACAGACACCACTCTTACATTCCAGAGTAGTAGTTTCACTCTACTGAGTGGACTGGCTCCCCTAGCAAGCTAGCAGTGAGACACTACAGATGGCACTCTCGTACCCCTTACACAGTAAATGTCAGAGTACAGACACCACTCTTAAATCCCAGAGTATTAGTTTCACTCTACTGAGTGGACTGGCTCCCCTAGCAAGCTAGCAGTGAGACACTACAGATGGCACTCTCATACCCCTTACACAGTAAATGTCAGAGTACAGACACCACTCTTACATCCCAGAGTAGTAGTTTCACTCCACTGAGTGGACTGGCTCCCCATACAAGCTAGCAGTGAGACACTACAGATGGCACTCTCATACCCCTTACACAGTAAATGTCAGAGTACAGACACCACTCTTACATCCCAGAGTAGTAGTTTCACTCTACTGAGTGGACTGGCTCCCCTAACAAGCTAGCAGTGAGACACTACAGATGGCACTCTCGTACCCCTTACACAGTAAATGTCAGAGTACAGACACCACTCTTACTTCCCAGAGTAGTAGTTTCACTCTACTGAGTGGACTGGCTCCCCTAGCAAGCTAGCAGTGAGACACTACAGATGGCACTCTCATACCCCTTACACAGTAAATGTCAGAGTACAGACACCACTCTTACATCCCAGAGTAGTAGTTTCACTCTACTGAGTGGACTGGCTCCCCATACAAGCTAGCAGTGAGACACTATAGATGGCACTCTCATACCCCTTACACAGTAAATGTCAGAGTACAGACACCACTCTTACATCCCAGAGTAGTAGTTTCACTCTACTGAGTGGACTGGCTCCCCATTCAAGCTAGCAGTGAGACACTACAGATGGCACTCTCGTACCCCTTACACAGTAAATGTCAGAGTACAGACACCACTCTTACATCCCAGAGTAGTAGTTTCACTCTACTGAGTGGACTGGCTCCCCTAGCAAGCTAGCAGTGAGACACTACAGATGGCACTCTCGTACCCCTTACACAGTAAATGTCAGAGTACAGACACCACTCTTACATCCCAGAGAAGTAGTTTCACTCTACTGAGTGGACTGGCTCCCCTAACAAGCTAGAAGTGAGACACTACAGATGGCACTCTCGTACCCCTTACACAGTAAATGTCAGAGTACAGACACCACTATTACATCCCAGAGCAGTAGTTTCACTCTACTGAGTGGACTGGCTCCCCTAACAAGCTAGTAGTGAGACACTACAGATGGCACTCTCATACCCCTTAAACAGTAAATTTCGGAGTACAGACACCACTCTTACATCCCAGAGCAGTAGTTTCACTCTACTGAGTGGACTGGCTCCCCTAGCAAGCTAGCAGTGAGACACTACAGATGGCACTCTCGTACCCCTTACACAGTAAATGTCAGAGTACAGACACCACTCTTACATCCCAGAGTAGTAGTTTCACTCTACTGAGTGGACTGGCTCCCCTAACAAGCTAGCAGTGAGACACTACAGATGGCACTCTCATACCCCTTACACAGTAAGCGTCAGAGTACAGACACCACTCTTACATCCCAGAGTAGTAGTTTCACTCTACTGAGTGGACTGGCTCCCCTAACAAGCTAGCAGTGAGACACTACAGATGGCACTCTCATACCCCTTACACAGTAAATGTCAGAGTACAGACAGCACTCTTACATCCCAGAGTAGTAGTTTCACTCTACTGAGTGGACTTGCTCCCCAAACAAGCTAGCAGTGAGACACTACAGATGGCACTCTCATACCCCTTACACAGTAAGCGTCAGAGTACAGACACCACTCTTACATCCCAGAGTAGTAGTTTCACTCTACTGAGTGGACTTGCTCCCCTAGCAAGCTAGCAGTGAGACACTACAGATGGCACTCTCGTACCCCTTACACAGTAAGCGTCAGAGTACAGACACCACTCTTACATCCCAGAGCAGTAGTTTCACTCTACTGAGTGGACTGGCTCCCCATACAAGCTAGCAGTGAGACACTACAGATGGCACTCTCATACCCCTTACAGAGTAAATGTCAGAGTACAGACACCTCTCTTACATCTCAGAGTAGTAGTTTCACTCTACTGAGTGGACTTGCTCCCCTAACAAGCTAGCAGTGAGACACTACGGATGGCACTCTCGTACCCCTTACACAGTAAATGTCAGAGTACAGACACCACTCTTACATCCCAGAGTAGTAGTTTCACTCTACTGAGTGGACTGGCTCCCCTAACAAGCCAGCAGTGAGACACTACAGATGGCACTCTTGTACCCCTTACACAGTACATGTCAGAGTACAGACACCACTCTTACTTCCCAGAGTAGTAGTTTCACTCTACTGAGTAGACTGGCTCCCCTAGCAAGCTAGCAGTGAGACACTACAGATGGCACTCTCGTACCCCTTACACAGTAAATGTCAGAGTACAGACACCACTCTTACATCCCAGAGTAGAAGTTTCACTCTACTGAGTGGACTGGCTCCCCTAGCAAGCTAGCAGTGAGACACTACAGATGGCACTCTCGTACCCCTTACACAGTAAATGTCAGAGTACAGACACCACTCTTAAATCCCAGAGTATTAGTTTCACTCTACTGAGTGGACTGGCTCCCCTAGCAAGCTAGCAGTGAGACACTACAGATGGCACTCTCATACCCCTTACACAGTAAATGTCAGAGTACAGACACCACTCTTACATCCCAGAGTAGTAGTTTCACTCTACTGAGTGGACTGGCTCCCCATACAAGCTAGCAGTGAGACACTACAGATGGCACTCTCATACCCCTTACACAGTAAATGTCAGAGTACAGACACCACTCTTACATCCCAGAGTAGTAGTTTCACTCTACTGAGTGGACTGGCTCCCCTAACAAGCTAGCAGTGAGACACTACAGATGGCACTCTCGTACCCCTTACACAGTAAATGTCAGAGTACAGACACCACTCTTACTTCCCAGAGTAGTAGTTTCACTCTACTGAGTGGACTGGCTCCCCTAGCAAGCTAGCAGTGAGACACAACAGATGGCACTCTCATACCCCTTACACAGTAAATGTCAGAGTACAGACACCACTCTTACATCCCAGAGTAGTAGTTTCACTCTACTGAGTGGACTGGCTCCCCATACAAGCTAGCAGTGAGACACTATAGATGGCACTCTCATACCCCTTACACAGTAAATGTCAGAGTACAGACACCACTCTTACATCCCAGAGTAGTAGTTTCACTCTACTGAGTGGACTGGCTCCCCATTCAAGCTAGCAGTGAGACACTACAGATGGCACTCTCGTACCCCTTACACAGTAAATGTCAGAGTACAGACACCACTCTTACATCCCAGAGTAGTAGTTTCACTCTACTGAGTAGACTGGCTCCCCTAGCAAGCTAGAAGTGAGACACTACAGATGGCACTCTCGTACCCCTTACACAGTAAATGTCAGAGTACAGACACCACTATTACATCCCAGAGCAGTAGTTTCACTCTACTGAGTGGACTGGCTCCCCTAACAAGCTAGCAGTGAGACACTACAGATGGCACTCTCATACCCCTTAAACAGTAAATTTCAGAGTACAGACACCACTCTTACATCCCAGAGCAGTAGTTTCACTCTACTGAGTGGACTGGCTCCCCTAGCAAGCTAGCAGTGAGACACTACAGATGGCACTCTCGTACCCCTTACACAGTAAATGTCAGAGTACAGACACCACTCTTACATCCCAGAGTAGTAGTTTCACTCTACTGAGTGGACTGGCTCCCCTAACAAGCTAGCAGTGAGACACTACAGATGGCACTCTCATACCCCTTACACAGTAAGCGTCAGAGTACAGACACCACTCTTACATCCCAGAGTAGTAGTTTCACTCTACTGAGTGGACTGGCTCCCCTAACAAGCTAGCAGTGAGACACTACAGATGGCACTCTCATACCCCTTACACAGTAAATGTCAGAGTACAGACACCACTCTTACATCCCAGAGTAGTAGTTTCACTCTACTGAGTGGACTTGCTCCCCAAACAAGCTAGCAGTGAGACACTACAGATGGCACTCTCATACCCCTTACACAGTAAGCGTCAGAGTACATACACCACTCTTACATCCCAGAGTAGTAGTTTCACTCTACTGAGTGGACTTGCTCCCCTAGCAAGCTAGCAGTGAGACACTACAGATGGCACTCTCGTACCCCTTACACAGTAAGCGTCAGAGTACAGACACCACTCTTACATCCCAGAGCAGTAGTTTCACTCTACTGAGTGGACTGGCTCCCCATACAAGCTAGCAGTGAGACACTACAGATGGCACTCTCATACCCCTTACACAGTAAATGTCAGAGTACAGACACCTCTCTTACATCTCAGAGTAGTAGTTTCACTCTACTGAGTGGACTGGCTCCCCATACAAGCTAGCAGTGAGACACTACAGATGGCACTCTCGTACCCCTTACACAGTACATGTCAGAGTACAGACACCACTCTTACTTCCCAGAGTAGTAGTTTCACTCTACTGAGTGGACTGGCTCCCCTAACAAGCTAGCAGTGAGACACTACAGATGGCACTCTCGTACCCCTTACACAGTAAATGTCAGAGTACAGACACCACTCTTACTTCCCAGAGTAGTAGTTTCACTCTACTGAGTGGACTGGCTCCCCTAACAAGCTAGCAGTGAGACACTACAGATGGCACTCTCGTACCCCTTACACAGTAAATGTCAAAGTACAGACACCACTCTTACATTCCAGAGTAGTAGTTTCACTCTACTGAGTGGACTGGCTCCCCTAGCAAGCTAGCAGTGAGACACTACAGATGGCACTCTCGTACCCCTTACACAGTAAATGTCAGAGTACAGACACCACTCTTAAATCCCAGAGTATTAGTTTCACTCTACTGAGTGGACTGGCTCCCCTAGCAAGCTAGCAGTGAGACACTACAGATGGCACTCTCATACCCCTTACACAGTAAATGTCAGAGTACAGACACCACTCTTACATCCCAGAGTAGTAGTTTCACTCCACTGAGTGGACTGGCTCCCCATACAAGCTAGCAGTGAGACACTACAGATGGCACTCTCATACCCCTTACACAGTAAATGTCAGAGTACAGACACCACTCTTACATCCCAGAGTAGTAGTTTCACTCTACTGAGTGGACTGGCTCCCCTAACAAGCTAGCAGTGAGACACTACAGATGGCACTCTCGTACCCCTTACACAGTAAATGTCAGAGTACAGACACCACTCTTACTTCCCAGAGTAGTAGTTTCACTCTACTGAGTGGACTGGCTCCCCTAGCAAGCTAGCAGTGAGACACTACAGATGGCACTCTCATACCCCTTACACAGTAAATGTCAGAGTACAGACACCACTCTTACATCCCAGAGTAGTAGTTTCACTCTACTGAGTGGACTGGCTCCCCATACAAGCTAGCAGTGAGACACTATAGATGGCACTCTCATACCCCTTACACAGTAAATGTCAGAGTACAGACACCACTCTTACATCCCAGAGTAGTAGTTTCACTCTACTGAGTGGACTGGCTCCCCATTCAAGCTAGCAGTGAGACACTACAGATGGCACTCTCGTACCCCTTACACAGTAAATGTCAGAGTACAGACACCACTCTTACATCCCAGAGTAGTAGTTTCACTCTACTGAGTGGACTGGCTCCCCTAGCAAGCTAGCAGTGAGACACTACAGATGGCACTCTCGTACCCCTTACACAGTAAATGTCAGAGTACAGACACCACTCTTACATCCCAGAGAAGTAGTTTCACTCTACTGAGTGGACTGGCTCCCCTAACAAGCTAGAAGTGAGACACTACAGATGGCACTCTCGTACCCCTTACACAGTAAATGTCAGAGTACAGACACCACTATTACATCCCAGAGCAGTAGTTTCACTCTACTGAGTGGACTGGCTCCCCTAACAAGCTAGCAGTGAGACACTACAGATGGCACTCTCATACCCCTTAAACAGTAAATTTCGGAGTACAGACACCACTCTTACATCCCAGAGCAGTAGTTTCACTCTACTGAGTGGACTGGCTCCCCTAGCAAGCTAGCAGTGAGACACTACAGATGGCACTCTCGTACCCCTTACACAGTAAATGTCAGAGTACAGACACCACTCTTACATCCCAGAGTAGTAGTTTCACTCTACTGAGTGGACTGGCTCCCCTAACAAGCTAGCAGTGAGACACTACAGATGGCACTCTCATACCCCTTACACAGTAAGCGTCAGAGTACAGACACCACTCTTACATCCCAGAGTAGTAGTTTCACTCTACTGAGTGGACTGGCTCCCCTAACAAGCTAGCAGTGAGACACTACAGATGGCACTCTCATACCCCTTACACAGTAAATGTCAGAGTACAGACAGCACTCTTACATCCCAGAGTAGTAGTTTCACTCTACTGAGTGGACTTGCTCCCCAAACAAGCTAGCAGTGAGACACTACAGATGGCACTCTCATACCCCTTACACAGTAAGCGTCAGAGTACAGACACCACTCTTACATCCCAGAGTAGTAGTTTCACTCTACTGAGTGGACTTGCTCCCCTAGCAAGCTAGCAGTGAGACACTACAGATGGCACTCTCGTACCCCTTACACAGTAAGCGTCAGAGTACAGACACCACTCTTACATCCCAGAGCAGTAGTTTCACTCTACTGAGTGGACTGGCTCCCCATACAAGCTAGCAGTGAGACACTACAGATGGCACTCTCATACCCCTTACAGAGTAAATGTCAGAGTACAGACACCTCTCTTACATCTCAGAGTAGTAGTTTCACTCTACTGAGTGGACTTGCTCCCCTAACAAGCTAGCAGTGAGACACTACGGATGGCACTCTCGTACCCCTTACACAGTAAATGTCAGAGTACAGACACCACTCTTACATCCCAGAGTAGTAGTTTCACTCTACTGAGTGGACTGGCTCCCCTAACAAGCCAGCAGTGAGACACTACAGATGGCACTCTTGTACCCCTTACACAGTACATGTCAGAGTACAGACACCACTCTTACTTCCCAGAGTAGTAGTTTCACTCTACTGAGTAGACTGGCTCCCCTAGCAAGCTAGCAGTGAGACACTACAGATGGCACTCTCGTACCCCTTACACAGTAAATGTCAGAGTACAGACACCACTCTTACATCCCAGAGTAGAAGTTTCACTCTACTGAGTGGACTGGCTCCCCTAGCAAGCTAGCAGTGAGACACTACAGATGGCACTCTCGTACCCCTTACACAGTAAATGTCAGAGTACAGACACCACTCTTAAATCCCAGAGTATTAGTTTCACTCTACTGAGTGGACTGGCTCCCCTAGCAAGCTAGCAGTGAGACACTACAGATGGCACTCTCATACCCCTTACACAGTAAATGTCAGAGTACAGACACCACTCTTACATCCCAGAGTAGTAGTTTCACTCTACTGAGTGGACTGGCTCCCCATACAAGCTAGCAGTGAGACACTACAGATGGCACTCTCATACCCCTTACACAGTAAATGTCAGAGTACAGACACCACTCTTACATCCCAGAGTAGTAGTTTCACTCTACTGAGTGGACTGGCTCCCCTAACAAGCTAGCAGTGAGACACTACAGATGGCACTCTCGTACCCCTTACACAGTAAATGTCAGAGTACAGACACCACTCTTACTTCCCAGAGTAGTAGTTTCACTCTACTGAGTGGACTGGCTCCCCTAGCAAGCTAGCAGTGAGACACAACAGATGGCACTCTCATACCCCTTACACAGTAAATGTCAGAGTACAGACACCACTCTTACATCCCAGAGTAGTAGTTTCACTCTACTGAGTGGACTGGCTCCCCATACAAGCTAGCAGTGAGACACTATAGATGGCACTCTCATACCCCTTACACAGTAAATGTCAGAGTACAGACACCACTCTTACATCCCAGAGTAGTAGTTTCACTCTACTGAGTGGACTGGCTCCCCATTCAAGCTAGCAGTGAGACACTACAGATGGCACTCTCGTACCCCTTACACAGTAAATGTCAGAGTACAGACACCACTCTTACATCCCAGAGTAGTAGTTTCACTCTACTGAGTAGACTGGCTCCCCTAGCAAGCTAGAAGTGAGACACTACAGATGGCACTCTCGTACCCCTTACACAGTAAATGTCAGAGTACAGACACCACTATTACATCCCAGAGCAGTAGTTTCACTCTACTGAGTGGACTGGCTCCCCTAACAAGCTAGCAGTGAGACACTACAGATGGCACTCTCATACCCCTTAAACAGTAAATTTCAGAGTACAGACACCACTCTTACATCCCAGAGCAGTAGTTTCACTCTACTGAGTGGACTGGCTCCCCTAGCAAGCTAGCAGTGAGACACTACAGATGGCACTCTCGTACCCCTTACACAGTAAATGTCAGAGTACAGACACCACTCTTACATCCCAGAGTAGTAGTTTCACTCTACTGAGTGGACTGGCTCCCCTAACAAGCTAGCAGTGAGACACTACAGATGGCACTCTCATACCCCTTACACAGTAAGCGTCAGAGTACAGACACCACTCTTACATCCCAGAGTAGTAGTTTCACTCTACTGAGTGGACTGGCTCCCCTAACAAGCTAGCAGTGAGACACTACAGATGGCACTCTCATACCCCTTACACAGTAAATGTCAGAGTACAGACACCACTCTTACATCCCAGAGTAGTAGTTTCACTCTACTGAGTGGACTTGCTCCCCAAACAAGCTAGCAGTGAGACACTACAGATGGCACTCTCATACCCCTTACACAGTAAGCGTCAGAGTACATACACCACTCTTACATCCCAGAGTAGTAGTTTCACTCTACTGAGTGGACTTGCTCCCCTAGCAAGCTAGCAGTGAGACACTACAGATGGCACTCTCGTACCCCTTACACAGTAAGCGTCAGAGTACAGACACCACTCTTACATCCCAGAGCAGTAGTTTCACTCTACTGAGTGGACTGGCTCCCCATACAAGCTAGCAGTGAGACACTACAGATGGCACTCTCATACCCCTTACACAGTAAATGTCAGAGTACAGACACCTCTCTTACATCTCAGAGTAGTAGTTTCACTCTACTGAGCGGACTTGCTCCCCTAACAAGCTAGCAGTGAGACACTACGGATGGCACTCTCGTACCCCTTACACAGTAAATGTCAGAGTACAGACACCACTCTTACATCCCAGAGTAGTAGTTTCACTCTACTGAGTGGACTGGCTCCCCTAACAAGCCAGCAGTGAGACACTACAGATGGCACTCTTGTACCCCTTACACAGTACATGTCAGAGTACAGACACCACTCTTACTTCCCAGAGTAGTAGTTTCACTCTACTGAGTGGACTGGCTCCCCTAACAAGCTAGCAGTGAGACACTACAGATGGCACTCTCGTACCCCTTACACAGTAAATGTCAGAGTACAGACACCACTCTTACATCCCAGAGTAGTAGTTTCACTCTACTGAGTGGACTGGCTCCCCTAACAAGCTAGCAGTGAGACACTACAGATGGCACTCTCGTACCCCTTACACAGTACATGTCAGAGTACAGACACCACTCTTACTTCCCAGAGTAGTAGTTTCACTCTACTGAGTGGACTGGCTCCCCTAACAAGCTAGCAGTGAGACACTACAGATGGCACTCTCGTACCCCTTACACAGTAAATGTCAGAGTACAGACACCACTCTTACTTCCCAGAGTAGTAGTTTCACTCTACTGAGTGGACTGGCTCCCCTAACAAGCTAGCAGTGAGACACTACAGATGGCACTCTCGTACCCCTTACACAGTAAATGTCAGAGTACAGACACCACTCTTACATCCCAGAGTAGTAGTTTCACTCTACTGAGTGGACTGGCTCCCCTAGCAAGCTAGCAGTGAGACACTACAGATGGCACTCTCGTACCCCTTACACAGTAAATGTCAGAGTACAGACACCACTCTTAAATCCCAGAGTATTAGTTTCACTCTACTGAGTGGACTGGCTCCCCTAGCAAGCTAGCAGTGAGACACTACAGATGGCACTCTCATACCCCTTACACAGTAAATGTCAGAGTACAGACACCACTCTTACATCCCAGAGTAGTAGTTTCACTCTACTGAGTGGACTGGCTCCCCATACAAGCTAGCAGTGAGACACTACAGATGGCACTCTCATACCCCGTACACAGTAAATGTCAGAGTACAGACACCACTCTTACATCCCAGAGTAGTAGTTTCACTCTACTGAGTGGACTGGCTCCCCTAACAAGCTAGCAGTGAGACACTACAGATGGCACTCTCGTACCCCTTACACAGTAAATGTCAGAGTACAGACACCACTCTTACTTCCCAGAGTAGTAGTTTCACTCTACTGAGTGGACTGGCTCCCCTAGCAAGCTAGCAGTGAGACACAACAGATGGCACTCTCATACCCCTTACACAGTAAATGTCAGAGTACAGACACCACTCTTACATCCCAGAGTAGTAGTTTCACTCTACTGAGTGGACTGGCTCCCCATACAAGCTAGCAGTGAGACACTATAGATGGCACTCTCATACCCCTTACACAGTAAATGTCAGAGTACAGACACCACTCTTACATCCCAGAGTAGTAGTTTCACTCTACTGAGTGGACTGGCTCCCCATTCAAGCTAGCAGTGAGACACTACAGATGGCACTCTCGTACCCCTTACACAGTAAATGTCAGAGTACAGACACCACTCTTACATCCCAGAGTAGTAGTTTCACTCTACTGAGTAGACTGGCTCCCCTAGCAAGCTAGCAGTGAGACACTACAGATGGCACTCTCGTACCCCTTACTCAGTAAATGTCAGAGTACAGACACCACTCTTACATCCCAGAGCAGTAGTTTCACTCTACTGAGTGGACTGGCTCCCCTAACAAGCTAGCAGTGAGACACTACAGATGGCACTCTCATACCCCTTAAACAGTAAATGTCAGAGTACAGACACCACTCTTACATCCCAGAGCAGTAGTTTCACTCTACTGAGTGGACTGGCTCCCCATACAAGCTAGCAGTGAGACACTACAGATGGCACTCTCATACCCCGTACACAGTAAATGTCATAGTACAGACACCACTCTTACATCCCAGAGTAGTAGTTTCACTCTACTGAGTGGACTGGCTCCCCTAACAAGCTAGCAGTGAGACACTACAGATGGCACTCTCGTACCCCTTACACAGTAAATGTCAGAGTACAGACACCACTCTTACTTCCCAGAGTAGTAGTTTCACTCTACTGAGTGGACTGGCTCCCCTAGCAAGCTAGCAGTGAGACACAACAGATGGCACTCTCATACCCCTTACACAGTAAATGTCAGAGTACAGACACCACTCTTACATCCCAGAGTAGTAGTTTCACTCTACTGAGTGGACTGGCTCCCCATACAAGCTAGCAGTGAGACACTATAGATGGCACTCTCATACCCCTTACACAGTAAATGTCAGAGTACAGACACCACTCTTACATCCCAGAGTAGTAGTTTCACTCTACTGAGTGGACTGGCTCCCCATTCAAGCTAGCAGTGAGACACTACAGATGGCACTCTCGTACCCCTTACACAGTAAATGTCAGAGTACAGACACCACTCTTACATCCCAGAGTAGTAGTTTCACTCTACTGAGTAGACTGGCTCCCCTAGCAAGCTAGCAGTGAGACACTACAGATGGCACTCTCGTACCCCTTACACAGTAAATGTCAGAGTACAGACACCACTCTTACATCCCAGAGCAGTAGTTTCACTCTACTGAGTGGACTGGCTCCCCTAACAAGCTAGCAGTGAGACACTACAGATGGCACTCTCATACCCCTTAAACAGTAAATGTCAGAGTACAGACACCACTCTTACATCCCAGAGCAGTAGTTTCACTCTACTGAGTGGACTGGCTCCCCTAGCAAGCTAGCAGTGAGACACTACAGATGGCACTCTCGTACCCCTTACACAGTAAATGTCAGAGTACAGACACCACTCTTACATCCCAGAGTAGTAGTTTCACTCTACTGAGTGGACTGGCTCCCCTAACAAGCTAGCAGTGAGACACTACAGATGGCACTCTCATACCCCTTACACAGTAAGCGTCAGAGTACAGACACCACTCTTACATCCCAGAGTAGTAGTTTCACTCTACTGAGTGGACTGGCTCCCCTAACAAGCTAGCAGTGAGACACTACAGATGGCACTCTCATACCCCTTACACAGTAAATGTCAGAGTACAGACACCACTCTTACATCCCAGAGTAGTAGTTTCACTCTACTGAGTGGACTTGCTCCCCAAACAAGCTAGCAGTGAGACACTACAGATGGCACTCTCATACCCCTTACACAGTAAGCGTCAGAGTACAGACACCACTCTTACATCCCAGAGTAGTAGTTTCACTCTACTGAGTGGACTTGCTCCCCTAGCAAGCTAGCAGTGAGACACTACAGATGGCACTCTCGTACCCCTTACACAGTAAGCGTCAGAGTACAGACACCACTCTTACATCCCAGAGCAGTAGTTTCACTCTACTGAGTGGACTGGCTCCCCATACAAGCTAGCAGTGAGACACTACAGATGGCACTCTCATACCCCTTACACAGTAAATGTCAGAGTACAGACACCTCTCTTACATCTCAGAGTAGTAGTTTCACTCTACTGAGTGGACTTGCTCCCCTAACAAGCTAGCAGTGAGACACTACGGATGGCACTCTCGTACCCCTTACACAGTAAATGTCAGAGTACAGACACCACTCTTACATCCCAGAGTAGTAGTTTCACTCTACTGAGTAGACTGGCTCCCCTTACAAGCTAGCAGTGAGACACTACAGATGGCACTCTCATACCCCTTACACAGTAAGCGTCAGAGTACAGACACCACTCTTACATCCCAGAGTAGTAGTTTCACTCTACTGAGTGGACTGGCTCCCCTAACAAGCTAGCAGTGAGACACTACAGATGGCACTCTCATACCCCTTACACAGTAAATGTCAGAGTACAGACACCACTCTTACATCCCAGAGTAGTAGTTTCACTCTACTGAGTGGACTGGCTCCCCTAACAAGCTAGCAGTGAGACACTACAGATGGCACTCTCGTACCCCTTACACAGTAAATGTCAGAGTACAGACACCACTCTTACTTCCCAGAGTAGTAGTTTCACTCTACTGAGTGGACTGGCTCCCCTAGCAAGCTAGCAGTGAGACACTACAGATGGCACTCTCGTACCCCTTACACAGTAAATGTCAGAGTACAGACACCACTCTTACATCCCAGAGTAGTAGTTTCACTCTACTGAGTGGACTGGCTCCCCATACAAGCTAGCAGTGAGACACTACAGATGGCACTCTCATACCCCTTACACAGTAAATGTCAGAGTACAGACACCACTCTTACATCCCAGAGTAGTAGTTTCACTCTACTGAGTGGACTGGCTCCCCTAACAAGCTAGCAGTGAGACACCACAGATGGCACTCTCGTACCCCTTACACAGTAAATGTCAGAGTACAGACACCACTCTTACATCCCAGAGTAGTAGTTTCACTCTACTGAGTGGACTGGCTCCCCATACAAGCTAGCAGTGAGACACTACAGATGGCACTCTCGTACCCCTTACACAGTAAATGTCAGAGTACAGACACCACTCTTACATCCCAGAGTAGTAATTTCACTCTACTGAGTGGACTGGCTCCCCATACAAGCTAGCAGTTAGACACTACAGATGGCACTCTCATACCCCTTACACAGTAAATGTCAGAGTACAGACACCACTCTGTCATGTATTCCTATAGGTTCTGAATCGATCCCCCTATTCCTGACCCTATTCTGGTTAAACTAACCAACAAGTTAACTAGCAGTCAGCCCATGAGGCAAGGAAAACCCCCATGATGCAGATACCGTTATCTGACGCAGTCACACTACGGCACAGGAACATGTTATCTGATTAGGTCATAACGCTTGCGATCTAATTAGACAAGCGATATTCCTCCAGCCCCTGATAAGGCATACGGAGTTCTCATAACAAATCAAACCTATGACAACCTGGAAAAACCGTGCGGCCATTGTTTTGATTTCACAGAGAACTTCAGCAAAAGAATGTGCTAACGAGCAAGTCGTATGACATCCTTATTGACGTATCTATGTCCATCCTTACGTCAATCTCGGCACCTTAAAGGTATAAATATTACCGATCTTTCCCTATGCAAACACACGCGTGGTGACGAGACGGAGCAGCCATACTTGCCGAAGCCCAGAGCAGAGCAGACCCCGCTGGCAGCAGCCCCGCCTTTCTGACGCGCTGAGAGAAGCTGCTTTCTCCTGCCGAGAGACCCAGCACCGGCGCTTCCGGGTAGCCCTCGCAGGCAGCCTGGAATATCGAGAGCAGAGAAAGAGATACCATTCCTCATTCATCCTAACTTCCAGGTACAGAACTGAATAACCCCTCACAGAGAATTCTTTAGTTATTCACTTGGCAAAAACAAACTTAACTTAAACTGTAACCTTCTATTACCGCCCACGTATTAGACTTAGGTCAGGTACACGGGGTAGGCGTATTTAGAAACACCAGTTGAGTACGTTTAGTCAAATGTATATATGTATGTAATATATTTTATTCATTTTAAACATCATATGGCTTAGAAACCATATCAATGTTTTTACAGTATTACTTTATACTATTGCTTTTAATGTATGCACTTTACTTAGCTATAAGTATTGCAATAATATCGATCCATTTCTCATGTATGAGAAAAGAGACTGATCAATAAATAACACCTTTTTATTGAACACGCCCGTCTCTTCCTTTTATCTACAATCTGATGAGACTAAGAATGCACGTACTGACTGAGTAAAATAAATTGCCTTTTGTTCACACGACTCTCGAGATTTACTCTTGATTAGGGGAGAGCAAAGTTGTCATGTTCTATGGTTGTCAGAAACTAAATCCCTTCTTGTCTAATCAGGGGAGTTAATTCTTTCCTGAACATTCGAGAAAGTTTCTAGTGAACTCTGAGCTAAGCTGGCAAACCCAAAACTTTAAGTCTAGTATCGACAGTAGTAGACCTAGTTAACGTCTGGTCTAGGCCTTTACTGCTGTAGGTATTATTCCAATGCGCAGAGCCTATTGGGATGATAGGAACTACACTACATGGCGCCCAACGCGTTTGGAAAGGGCGATAAAACTAACGTAAGACATTTAGAGTAACTCAGTCGTGCTTTCTCACTCAGACCCCTTTTCCCACAATACTCCAAAGACGTCTGGAGTGGGTAAAAGGTAATATCCGCCAAACCTCGCAGGAGGAAACTCCTATGTATGGTACTTGGTTTAGTCAACGTTGAAGGATACACTGTTCCAAAGTATTGTGCATCTAATCTTTGTTCCCATAAGAAACCTGATCTGCAAACAAACATAATAACCTTCAGGACAGTAAAATGTCAGACAATGAAGAAGAAAGAGAGGCAGTTAGATTAGCAGCTGAACTCGCAGCAGCTGATGCTGCAGCACTAGATGCGGACGGGGATATAATACTCATCCCGGTCATCAAAAGGAGATCTATAACTCTAAAACTTATAGAAAATGGACTGACACCTAGAGGTGGCACAGTCATATTCGTAATTGAGGCACACGAATATCGGCAGACAGAGGTATACTATTCATGGATACATTTTCCAGCAGCAAATGCTGTAACAAAGTACTTCCACTATTACAAAATAGAGGAACCTCCTAATGAGTACACTCCTTTCGAGGAGGTGGAAGTACCACTCAAATTCCAAGAGCATTTGCTCTTATTTGATGGCGCCCTAAAACATAACAATCACATCACCAGGCTCGGTCCTTTAGGTAGACCAGGAGCAACGTGGCCGGTCCTAGCCGGATACACACCACATCCAGACATCAATGGGATGTCTGTAGCAGAGCTGTTAACACAGCTAAAACAATTAATAAAAATTCATAGACAATTAGTACAGTATGTGATGCGGACTTCAACAATTCAGCCAGCGATTAAAATTCCACAGCTGACCCCTCACCAGGGGAACACAAACAAAATTACACCACAGAACATCCAGTCCTGCCTAGGTAAAGTACCGACTAAACGGGAACAAATACCATTCTGGTTGGCACAAAAAATTACCCAAATAGAGGCGGTGTTTCCTGACACCACCCCACTAGAAAAACACAGGATTCTGACTATATGTCTCCCAATGGGAATCGCACCACACATAGAGGACTGTGACACTTGGGGTACAGTCTTCGCTTCTATCTACACAAAAACGCACGGTGTTCCATCCATTTCGGTAATACCAGATGTGCTAAAACAAATTCAAGACGAATACGGTCCAGAACCCGCTTTAACTCTTGGTATGAAATTACTGAAAGACTTCAAGCAGGTCTCGGCTATATTATTAGCCAACATAAAGGGAGAAGCAGCAAACGTGGCGATCCGCCAGAGGTTAAAAGAGACAGATATAGCGGACCAACCAGCTGAAATTGCCAGAATCATAGAAAAATCCTATGAGGAACTAGGTAGAGATAGTTTAGGTGGAATACCAGTAAAACCGCAACTGACTGAAAGTCCTGAAAAAATATTTTTTAATAATAATTCACCAAAAAAGAACTGGGATGGAAACAAACAATCCAATCCTAAAGAAAAGAAATTCCAGTCCAGAGGAAGGTCTCCTAGGCGAAGGGAGAAATCTCCGAACCAAAGACACAGGTCACCTCAGAGTGACCCCTCTGGGAAAAGATATAACCTTAGAAATAGGGATAATATAAAGAAGCCTGATAGATATCAAGACATTGATACACGTCCCTCTCAATCTTTTCAGACTTCCTCGCGGAAATCGGAAAGAAGAGGACGATCAGAACAAAGAGAAAAGCACGCCAAGTCCAAAGACAAGGAACCTGCTCAGCTAAAAAAGAAATTACAATTTCCAAAAAAGAAGGTAGCCAGTATCAAGGTAGTTAACAATATCGAGAATACTGAGGACACAACTGAAAAACGGGGAATGGGCTCAGACAATGCTAGACAGCGCAGCAGAAGTGAGCATAGCTCGCAAAGTCCTTATGAATCATCTGGAGACAGTGGACACGAATGAATATCTTCAAGTGGAAACTGCAGACACCAGGGTTAGCAAACCTCACAAGATATACGAAATAACATTACGTATAGAGGGAGATAAGACTAGGAAAATAAGGGGACTATTTTGGGATAATCTCTCCGAGGGCTATGACATCCTTCTAGCTGAAAAAGACTGGCCACCAGAGTTTGTTAGGGAGTGCCCTCATGGTGAAGAAATAATTATGCCTGCCTTCTCGAATCATATCCCGATTCATAAAAAATATACACTTGCTAGAAAGTGGGCAGTAGCTCTAGCTCCTGCTTTATATAAAAATCATGTAGGATGGGATGAGGACTCCCCTCCTCACAAAATCCAGTTAAAATCACAACCTACTGCACAAAGGCAGTACCCAATTAAGCAAGAAGCTAAAAAACAGGTAAAAGAAATACTAGATCAGCTAGAATACCAGGGGTTGATTGAAACTTGCACCTCACAAATGAACAACCCTTTGTTTCCGGTCTCCAAACCAGACAATTCATATCGTCTAGTTTTGGATTACCGACACCTTAACACATGTTGCAAAACTTTTGCAGTGCAAAACTCGCATAGTGCTGCACTAATGAATAACATAGTGCGCAAAAAATACAAAACAACCTTAGACATCTCTAATGGATTCTTTTGTCAAAACATAGCACCAGAGAGCAGATATTTAACTGCATTCTCAATAAATGGCACTCAAAAACAATTCTGTCGGTTAGCCCAGGGGTACAAGAACAGCCCGGGAGTATTCTCAGCGAGAGTAACAGAATTACTACAAATATATGATGATGAAGCATTATCTTATGTCGACGACATATACTTAACAGATGATGACTTGGAGACTCACTTGAAAAGAGTGAACACCATAATACTTGGGTTCGCAGCAGAGGGTTACAAATTCAACTTTAAAAAGTCAAGAATTGCCCATCTGACAGTCCTGTTCTTAGGATATGAATTATCAAGTGAAGGCAAAAGCCTGGCAGACAATTTCCTAGAGAAATGTGCCGTAATCCAAGCACCTAGAACACTAAAAAACCTACAGTCAATTCTAGGCTTCCTAAATTTCGGAAGAACATACATTGCAAATTACGCAGAAAGGGTCAAACCCCTTTATGATCTGATAAGACCAGATTTTAAAAGAACCAATTGGACTCAAATACACACAGAAATTCTGAGATCCTTACAAACAGACATGCTAATTAAAACAAAATTAGAAACACGTGATAACACACGCAATCTTGTGATTCGAGTCATCCCAGGGAGATGCGGATTCACATACCTGACCTCTAATGAGGGAGAAAAGGTACCAATTGCATTCAAATCACACTTGTACACTAAGGCTGAAATGAAATTTAGCCCTACGGAAAAAATTCTAACTGCAACACAGACAGCTATAGCAAAAGAACGAGCCCTGGCACAAGGTAAACGAATAATAATCGTGACACCGATACCAGCCTTAGAGGCTGTAACAAAAGCAAGCATTCCTAATGCTAAAGCGCTCCATCCAAGATGGATACAATGGGCTAACTCTCTTGCTGCAACAGACGTGGCATACGAATTTGATCCCAACTTAAAAACACAAGAATTTCTCCAATATGAATTTGAATGTCCTCCGCCGACCGAAATTCTGCCTCTAGAACATTACGGCTGTATAATATATACAGACGGATCAGCACAACCCGCAGTAGGGGGTAAACAAGCTTACAGTGCTGCGTGCGCGATTGTCAAAGGTCGCTGGCACGAAGGAAAATTTAAACCAACCCTCACTAAAACACAATCTCTAGGAGATTGTACAGCTCAGCGAGCTGAACTACTGGCATTCAAGATGGCGCTTGAAAATACCGATCGAGAATTCCCCACACTCATTGTGTGCGATTCGTATTATTGCGTTCAGTCTTACAATGAATACTTGCAGATCTGGCTTCAAAATGGTTTTAAGGATGCAAAAGAAGGCACAATCAAGCATAAAATGCTCTGGGAACAAGTAGTTCTTTTATAAAAAGAACTACCAAAGACTCACGTGATACACACACTGAGTCATCAACGTGATGGCGTTCACGTTGCAGGGAATTCATTGGCTGATGAGGCCGCGAAGGCAGCTGTGCAAACGGCTTCCGTAGCTGCCATCACCCGGTCAAAAACAAAAATAGACAGCGAAATATTACAAGCTGTCAGCGCTTCAGAAAAGGATTCGATAGAACGACTCCCGAAAGGCTTTCCAGTAAAATATTCATACATAACTGATGCAAACAATGTTCCTTTTGCTCGAATCCCTGGAGTGGGGGATAGGGCAATTCCAAACATGGAACATAGGTTAGGACTAATAATAGCGGCACACGAAGGGCTTGCGTCTATACATGCTGGCGTCTCAGCCACAGTATCATTATTAAAACAGAGATACTGGTGGCCACATATGAGAAGACAAACAAGGAACTATGTTCTAGAATGTGAAATATGTCAAAGAATGAAAGTATCAACGGTGAGACGTCCAGCTCAGACGCCCCTTCTAATCTCGGATAAACCATTAGCATGTGTTTATCTAGACCACTGTGGTCCCTTACAAAGGGATGGTAACTATAAATATATCTTGGTCGCAGTGGATTCATGCACGAGATTCATATGGATGTGGCCCCAGCGAACGGCTGACGCCAGAACTGTTATAAAAGATTTGCGAGTCTTTATCGGCACATACGCAATTGGCATGCTGCATTCGGACAATGGTCCTGCTTTTAGCTCTAGAGCTTATAAGGAGGCCATGGTCGGAATGGCCGTGAATTTGCGGTACTCTTGTCCATTTCACCCTGAGGGGAACGGAATTGTTGAAAGAAAAAACCGTGACATAAAGCAATCTATAACGGCAAAGGTATTAGGTTCGGGAGCTGGGTGGGTCAAACATCTAATAAGTGTCCAACGTAGTCTAAATAACTTGCCAAGAAATTCTCTGGAGGGATTCAGTCCATACGAATTATTATTCGGAACTAGGATGATTATCTCTGACCTTGACAGTCAGACTTCAGTGGTGAAAGAAAAAAGCTTTGATATCAAAGACCGTTTGGCTATTTTGCAGGACTTAAACAAAACAAGAAAAGACCTGAGCAACATAAAGTTGAAACAACAGCCAACAACCACTGAAGAACCACCACCTGTCCCAGCAAGACCTGTCTGGATTCCAAAAATCGGGGATCTAGTCAGAGAAAAGATCGCGGTAAAGAAGGAATTTGGGCCTTCTTACAGAAAAGCAGTTCCTGTCTTGTCTGTCAACGGGACAAGATCAGTTGTACTACCGCCGCTTGCTGGTAAAAAGGAGAACCGAGTTGTATCCATCGACCTGGTAAAACCACAATCATGTGGCCGATAACAAATAGTAGGCCAAGTGGACTCCCAATAAGTAGCAGAACACCAAGGTTTGCTACCAGTACAGAGGTCCTAACTAAGAGGCTCATCACATTCGAAACGCCTACAGAAGAACAACAAGGACTATGCAACAATGCAATGGAACTTAGACCTCTGAAAACCCAAATAAAAACTTTTAGCAGAGACACACCAATCTACAATGAAGTAACAAACGAAAATGCAAGAAACAGTAATCCTGAACCAATTGGAACAATTGACAGAACTGCATCCGGCTACTTCATAAACTTCGATGATTCCTCTGAAGCCTTCAGTGAATCAAAGACACAGCCATCATCAAAAACCTTTAAAGAGAAAGCTAAAGAACTTTTGAAACAACTGAAAGAAACATATCTGATTTCTCCATGGATTGAATTTTGGGTGGGTTTTGGTGCATTTATCCTCATACTTTGGCTCATCATGGTATTAACTTTGGGACGCTTCATTGAGGGAAAATATGCTAAAATGGACACAGCAAGTCAGAATATCAACTTGATCCTCAAACCACACACATCTTCACACGTCGAGAAAAGAGAACTTTCTTCAGCCAACTTCACAGCCAATCCTATACCGGGTGGGGTAGCATGGGACAACACTGACTATGAAATTTATGGTCCGGTCGAGATCCTAAAATATCCACACCAAATTAAGATCTCCTTGAGTGACTTTGTGAAACCAAACTCATTTGCTGATGATTGGGACTTCGAAAGCATTAATAATATGATGTCTGATTTAGTAATGTCTGCTAAATTTACCAAACATGATTATTTGCAGGGTTCTACAAATTATGATAGTATGTATTGCTATAACCACTATGGTAACCATTTTCTACATAAATCTGCACAACCTAGAAATGTTTTAAATTATAATCAATGGGAACATTGTGCTACACCTCCAAAAGGGAGCTCAAGAACCGTTTATGACAAATATTCATACTTTTCAGGTTTTAACACAAGCAATGCTGAAACATTTTATTTTAAATTGTCGAACAAGACAGGGATGAAAACCATGATAACCAACACAAAATTGATATACTCAGACTCATTTTTTGAAAAAATGAATACTTTTGGATTTGATTATTGGGACAAAAATGTTGAATTGAAAAGTGTTTGGGGTACAAAAGAATGGCAAGTACAGGGTATAGAATCACTGTTTAGAGCCTGCATGATCCCAGAACAAATCATATTTTTAAATGACACTGTTCAACAAACCTCCTGTCTTGGCTTAGCCAAAATCAAAGATTTAAATAAACCGTCTATTCCAAAGCCAACAACGTTTAGCAATAGCTCTGATACAGATGAAGAGATAGACGTAAACCATATATTAAACCAAAACAGAACACATCCTGATTGGAAACAATGGTTGATCTGGCCCACAGATACTAATAACTGTCAAGACAGATTCCTGAATAAAACACAGGGGTTCAAAATGACCAGGCCAGACCCTAGATATCCCCAATGACATCACCCAGGGATAATAACAACCTACAGTGTGGGCAAATTATGCCTTCAATGGCTACAAACTTCCACACTGCCTGAAATTAAGCAACACCTAACTTTACTTACTGATGGTGCTGACTTGCGTGATTTCATAATGGGACCACGCAAACAGCGTCAAAAGCGTTTCATAGCAGCCTCTGTATATGCAGCATACAATGAGGCCTGGAAGGTTACTCAAATTGAAACAGCAGAGAGAATACGGGAAATTGACCGTATTAATTTGGAAAAATCACTTTCTGTAGTGGACAATGGGTTAATGACTCTGTCCTCCAGAATTTTTTAATTGGACAGCATTGTGTCTTCAGCAATCGATATATTATCGCAAGACTTACTGTTGCTACAACACGGTCAGTCACAATTGCGTTCTATTGTACAGCTTGGCTGGACGTTTCAAAATCTGCGTTCAGGCTATGTGCCTTGGCGTTTAATCAACACAACGTCACTATTCCAAATCTTTAACCTTACTGATAGACAAATCAGTATGGCACAAAAGGGTGCTGATTATACAATCCTGAGCATTGAGAAACTTGAGAGATTACCAGTGACAATGTCAGAACGACCTGTCAGTGAATGGATAATACATGGAATAATAAATATTCCAATCTCAACCTTCAGGTTTCAATACTGCCAAAAATATATACAGGCTGGCATGTACGAAAAATTGGGAAAGAGGTACATTAAAACAACTTGGAACCTGTCCTATTCACATGCATGTGTCAGTAATAAAGGACAGAAAGTGTTTCTTAGTGGCAACAATTGTGCGATGTCACTAAGTGGCACGCTTCTGTGTAACGGAATTAGTTTGCATGGAGCCTGTGAAGGGAATTCATACAACCTTTCATGTCACCAGCAAGGCGCACCTGCAACTGAGATAGAACCATTCTTTCAAAGACTCTATAATGGGAGTTACATTCTAATTGTAGACCGCAGATGTTGTAGTCTTATGCCCGGGACTCCTTATCTAGTAACTACGACTGCGAAGGTCAAGTGCTGTGGACGCTCATTGTTCCCCAGCTCCTTTCCAGACAGGGAGGCAAGGGCATGGCCCAATTTGAAAATTACTTCTATTCGAATAGATACTTTAAGCAGAATGAAAACAGTGCTTCTTCAGACGCCTACAAGGCTCTCGTCATCAAAAGAAACATATGATCTCCAAGTCGCAAGGACGACTGCAGAGATACATTCATTGTTTATCAACTAATTCCCCCATACATTTCGCGGAAATCCTTAATGAAATCTTAAATATTTCTGATACCACTGGGGTCTCAAAGGTATTTAAGACAGTATTTTCGATGGCATTAACACCATTCAAAGCCATACTGGGTATTTTTCCAGATTTCGTCCATTCGATTTTTGGCGGACTTCCCCTGATCCTGGGACTAATTGCAGGAATCCTATTCTTAGTCCTTATTTTTCGTTATGGCAACCCATGTCACAGACCAAACTCTCGCGACAATGGAAGAAACAATCCTAGCCATTGGATACCGGGACCGGATATCAAAAATCCTGGGACTCTCCCGGCTTAGAGACCTGAACATGACTTGGTTTCTATCATTTCGACCAATGTGGCAAAGATGTGTTTTACCTGTATTAAGGTGTCTGCTATGCGGAGAAGAATGCGTGTTAGACACCTGTCTGACGCTACAATCAGATGCGCCGATGGATGCAGAAACATTGTTGAGCCCGATAAAGGTTCATGCTTTGTGCTGCCCTGAAAGGCTGCCAATCCTGATGACGGCATTCGTGGAAGCTTCACCACTACGACTGGGGGGTAGTGAAGTTCAAGATGAAAGCAGCATCGATCAGGTACGACCTTCTGTCAGCAATGCGAATCAGAATGTCAATGGAGACAATCATGCGCATGAATGCATGATTACACCTATTTCCAAGTTAGTGGAACTTTCCCAGGAAGCTGTTGACAGTTTTTTCGAAAGCCTAAAGATATGATGTTCTCACCCGAACAGAAATAGAGACTTTTGAGCAAGCTCGCACTCGGCGTTCCCTGAATTCGGCCTTCAACTTTAAAAATAAAGTCACATGAACAATTTTCCCTCCAGTTCACGGACAGCAATTTTTTAGCAGCCCCAAATTAATTTTTACAATTATTCGGGACACTATCTTCTGCTTAAAGTAAGAAACTATTCCTAGAGAACTAAGATTTCTATTTTTAGATACTTTATAGACTTTAGCTGCCCGCTGGTATGTTCACAAATATTTTATTCTGTGATGGAATGGTCTCGAAACTTTTTTCTGTATTTAAGAAGCCATTTCATGTGTAATTTCTCATATACCAAATAAGCAATAATGTATACAAATGCGTGATTACTTTAGCATTTAATTCATAGCTTGAGTGCATACAATATATATGACTGCAATTTTTCCGTATATTTGAAAATTTCAAAATGCATTTATGTATTTTGGGGTGGTAAGGTATACACTATACTCTATAGTATGTTGTACTATGTTATACTATGCATAGATTAGTAAATATGACCATAGTTAGCGTGGAGTGGGTGTCATGTATTCCTATAGGTTCTGAATCGATCCCCCTATTCCTGACCCTATTCTGGTTAAACTAACCAACAAGTTAACTAGCAGTCAGCCCATGAGGCAAGGAAAACCCCCATGATGCAGATACCGTTATCTGACGCAGTCACACTACGGCACAGGAACGTGTTATCTGATTAGGTCATAACGCTTGCGATCTAATTAGACAAGCGATATTCCTCCAGCCCCTGATAAGGCATACGGAGTTCTCATAACAAATCAAACCTATGACAACCTGGAAAAACCGTGCGGCCATTGTTTTGATTTCACAGAGAACTTCAGCAAAAGAATGTGCTAACGAGCAAGTCGTATGACATCCTTATTGACGTATCTATGTCCATCCTTACGTCAATCTCGGCACCTTAAATGTATAAATATTACCGATCTTGCCCTATGCAAACACACGCGTGGTGACGAGACGGAGCAGCCATACTTGCCGAAGCCCAGAGCAGAGCAGACCCCGCTGGCAGCAGCCCCGCCTTTCTGACGCGCTGAGAGAAGCTGCTTTCTCCTGCCGAGAGACCCAGCACCGGCGCTTCCGGGTAGCCCTCGCAGGCAGCCTGGAATATCGAGAGCAGAGAAAGAGATACCATTCCTCATTCATCCTAACTTCCAGGTACAGAACTGAATAACCCCTCACAGAGAATTCTTTAGTTATTCACTTGGCAAAAACAAACTTAACTTAAACTGTAACCTTCTATTCCCGCCCACGTATTAGACTTAGGTCAGGTACACGGGGTAGGCGTATTTAGAAACACCAGTTGAGTACGTTTAGTCAAATGTATATATGTATGTAATATATTTTAATCATTTTAAACATCATATGGCTTAGAAACCATATCAATGTTTTTACAGTATTACTTTATACTATTGCTTTTAATGTATGCACTTTACTTAGCTATAAGTATTGCAATAATATCGATCCATTTCTCATGTATGAGAAAAGAGACTGATCAATAAATAACACCTTTTTATTGAACACGCCCGTCTCTTCCTTTTATCTACAATCTGATGAGACTAAGAATGCACATACTGACTGAGTAAATAAATTGCCTTTTGTTCACACGACTCTCGAGATTTACTCTTGATTAGGGGAGAGCAAAGTTGTCATGTTCTATGGTTGTCAGAAACTAAATCCCTTCTTGTCTAATCAGGGGAGTTAATTCTTTCCTGAACATTCGAGAAAGTTTCTAGTGAACTCTGAGCTAAGCTGGCAAACCCAAAACTTTAAGTCTAGTATCGACAGTAGTAGACCTAGTTAACGTCTGGTCTAGGCCTTTACTGCTGTAGGTATTATTCCAATGCGCAGAGCCTATTGGGATGATAGGAACTACACTACAACTCTTACATCCCAGAGTAGTAGTTTCACTCTACTGAGTGGACTGGCATCCCTAACAAGCTAGCTGTGAGACACTACTGATGGCACTCTCGTACCCCTTACACAGTAAATGTCAGAGTACAGACACCACTCTTACATCCCAGAGTAGTAGTTTCACTCTACTGAGTGGACTGGCTCCCCTAGCAAGCTAGCAGTGAGACACTACAGATGGCACTCTCATACCCCTTACACAGTAAATGTCAGAGTACAGACACCACTCTTACATCCCAGAGTAGTAGTTTCACTCTACTGAGTGGACTGGCTCCCCATACAAGCTAGCAGTGAGACACTACAGATGGCACTCTCGTACCCCTTACACAGTAAATGTCAGAGTACAGACACCACTCTTACATCCCAGAGTAGTAGTTTCACTCTACTGAGTGGACTGGCTCCCCTAGCAAGCTAGCAGTGAGACACTACAGATGGCACTCTCATACCCCTTACACAGTAAATGTCAGAGTACAGACACCACTCTTACATCCCAGAGTAGTAGTTTCACTCTACTGAGTAGACTGGCTCCCCTAGCAAGCTAGCAGTGAGACACTACAGATGGCACTCTCGTACCCCTTACACAGTAAATGTCAGAGTACAGACACCACTCTTACATCCCAGAGCAGTAGTTTCACTCTACTGAGTGGACTTGCTCCCCTAACAAGCTAGCAGTGAGACACTACAGATGGCACTCTCGTACCCCTTACACAGTAAATGTCAGAGTACAGACACCACTCTTACATCCCAGAGTAGTAGTTTCACTCTACTGAGTGGACTGGCTCCCCATACAAGCTAGCAGTGAGACACTACAGATGGCACTCTCGTACCCCTTACACAGTAAATGTCAGAGTACAGACACCACTCTTACATCCCAGAGTAGTAGTTTCACTCTACTGAGTGGACTGGCTCCCCTAACAAGCTAGCAGTGAGACACTACAGATGGCACTCTCGTACCCCTTACACAGTAAATGTCAGAGTACAGACACCACTTTTACATCCCAGAGTAGTAGTTTCACTCTACTGAGTGGACTGGCTCCCCTAACAAGCTAGCAGTGAGACACTACAGATGGCACTCTCGTACCCCTTACACAGTAAATGTCAGAGTACAGACACCACTCTTACATCCCAGAGTAGTAGTTTCACTCTACTGAGTGGACTGGCTCCCCTAGCAAGCTAGCAGTGAGACACTACAGATGGCACTCTCGTACCCCTTACACAGTAAGCGTCAGAGTACAGACACCACTCTTACATCCCAGAGTAGTAGTTTCACTCTACTGAGTGGACTGGCTCCCCTAACAAGCTAGCAGTGAGACACTACAGATGGCACTCTCGTACCCCTTACACAGTAAATGTCAGAGTACAGACACCACTCTTACATCCCAGAGCAGTAGTTTCACTCTACTGAGTGGACTGGCTCCCCTAGCAAGCTAGCAGTGAGACACTACAGATGGCACTCTCGTACCCCTTACACAGTAAATGTCAGAGTACAGACACCATTCTTACATCCCAGAGTAGTAGTTTCACTCTACTGAGTGGACTGGCTCCCCTAACAAGCTAGCAGTGAGACACTACAGATGGCACTCTCATACCCCTTACACAGTAAGCGTCAGAGTACAGACACCACTTTTACATCCCAGAGCAGTAGTTTCACTCTACTGAGTGGACTGGCTCCCCTAACAAGCAAGCAGTGAGACACTACAGATGGCACTCTCATACCCCTTACACAGTAAATGTCAGAGTACAGACACCACTCTTACATCCCAGAGTAGTAGTTTCACTCTACTGAGTAGACTGGCTCCCCTAACAAGCTAGCAGTGAGACACTACAGATGGCACTCTCATACCCCTTACACAGTAAATGTCAGAGTACAGACACCACTCTTACATCCCAGAGTTGTAGTTTCACTCTACTGAGTAGACTGGCTCCCCTAACAAGCTAGCAGTGAGACACTACAGATGGCACTCTCATACCCCTTACACAGTAAATGTCAGAGTACAGACACCACTCTTACATCCCAGAGCAGTAGTTTCACTCTACTGAGTAGACTGGCTCCCCTAACAAGCTAGCAGTGAGACACTACAGATGGCACTCTCATACCCCTTACACAGTAAATGTCAGAGTACAGACACCTCTCTTACATCTCAGAGTAGTAGTTTCACTCTACTGAGTGGACTTGCTCCCCTAACAAGCTAGCAGTGAGACACTACGGATGGCACTCTCGTACCCCTTACACAGTAAATGTCAGAGTACAGACACCACTCTTACATCCCAGAGTAGTAGTTTCACTCTACTGAGTAGACTGGCTCCCCTTACAAGCTAGCAGTGAGACACTACAGATGGCACTCTCATACCCCTTACACAGTAAGCGTCAGAGTACAGACACCACTCTTACATCCCAGAGTAGTAGTTTCACTCTACTGAGTGGACTGGCTCCCCTAACAAGCTAGCAGTGAGACACTACAGATGGCACTCTCATACCCCTTACACAGTAAATGTCAGAGTACAGACACCACTCTTACATCCCAGAGTAGTAGTTTCACTCTACTGAGTGGACTGGCTCCCCATACAAGCTAGCAGTGAGACACTACAGATGGCACTCTCATACCCCTTACACAGTAAATGTCAGAGTACAGACACCACTCTTACATCCCAGAGTAGTAGTTTCACTCTACTGAGTGGACTGGCTCCCCTAACAAGCTAGCAGTGAGACACTACAGATGGCACTCTCGTACCCCTTACACAGTAAATGTCAGAGTACAGACACCACTCTTACTTCCCAGAGTAGTAGTTTCACTCTACTGAGTGGACTGGCTCCCCTAGCAAGCTAGCAGTGAGACACTACAGATGGCACTCTCGTACCCCTTACACAGTAAATGTCAGAGTACAGACACCACTCTTACATCCCAGAGTAGTAGTTTCACTCTACTGAGTGGACTGGCTCCCCATACAAGCTAGCAGTGAGACACTACAGATGGCACTCTCATACCCCTTACACAGTAAATGTCAGAGTACAGACACCACTCTTACATCCCAGAGTAGTAGTTTCACTCTACTGAGTGGACTGGCTCCCCTAACAAGCTAGCAGTGAGACACCACAGATGGCACTCTCGTACCCCTTACACAGTAAATGTCAGAGTACAGACACCACTCTTACATCCCAGAGTAGTAGTTTCACTCTACTGAGTGGACTGGCTCCCCATACAAGCTAGCAGTGAGACACTACAGATGGCACTCTCGTACCCCTTACACAGTAAATGTCAGAGTACAGACACCACTCTTACATCCCAGAGTAGTAATTTCACTCTACTGAGTGGACTGGCTCCCCATACAAGCTAGCAGTTAGACACTACAGATGGCACTCTCATACCCCTTACACAGTAAATGTCAGAGTACAGACACCACTCTGTCATGTATTCCTATAGGTTCTGAATCGATCCCCCTATTCCTGACCCTATTCTGGTTAAACTAACCAACAAGTTAACTAGCAGTCAGCCCATGAGGCAAGGAAAACCCCCATGATGCAGATACCGTTATCTGACGCAGTCACACTACGGCACAGGAACATGTTATCTGATTAGGTCATAACGCTTGCGATCTAATTAGACAAGCGATATTCCTCCAGCCCCTGATAAGGCATACGGAGTTCTCATAACAAATCAAACCTATGACAACCTGGAAAAACCGTGCGGCCATTGTCTTGATTTCACAGAGAACTTCAGCAAAAGAATGTGCTAACGAGCAAGTCGTATGACATCCTTATTGACGTATCTATGTCCATCCTTACGTCAATCTCGGCACCTTAAAGGTATAAATATTACCGATCTTTCCCTATGCAAACACACGCGTGGTGACGAGACGGAGCAGCCATACTTGCCGAAGCCCAGAGCAGAGCAGACCCCGCTGGCAGCAGCCCCGCCTTTCTGACGCGCTGAGAGAAGCTGCTTTCTCCTGCCGAGAGACCCAGCACCGGCGCTTCCGGGTAGCCCTCGCAGGCAGCCTGGAATATCGAGAGCAGAGAAAGAGATACCATTCCTCATTCATCCTAACTTCCAGGTACAGAACTGAATAACCCCTCACAGAGAATTCTTTAGTTATTCACTTGGCAAAAACAAACTTAACTTAAACTGTAACCTTCTATTACCGCCCACGTATTAGACTTAGGTCAGGTACACGGGGTAGGCGTATTTAGAAACACCAGTTGAGTACGTTTAGTCAAATGTATATATGTATGTAATATATTTTATTCATTTTAAACATCATATGGCTTAGAAACCATATCAATGTTTTTACAGTATTACTTTATACTATTGCTTTTAATGTATGCACTTTACTTAGCTATAAGTATTGCAATAATATCGATCCATTTCTCATGTATGAGAAAAGAGACTGATCAATAAATAACACCTTTTTATTGAACACGCCCGTCTCTTCCTTTTATCTACAATCTGATGAGACTAAGAATGCACGTACTGACTGAGTAAAATAAATTGCCTTTTGTTCACACGACTCTCGAGATTTACTCTTGATTAGGGGAGAGCAAAGTTGTCATGTTCTATGGTTGTCAGAAACTAAATCCCTTCTTGTCTAATCAGGGGAGTTAATTCTTTCCTGAACATTCGAGAAAGTTTCTAGTGAACTCTGAGCTAAGCTGGCAAACCCAAAACTTTAAGTCTAGTATCGACAGTAGTAGACCTAGTTAACGTCTGGTCTAGGCCTTTACTGCTGTAGGTATTATTCCAATGCGCAGAGCCTATTGGGATGATAGGAACTACACTACATGGCGCCCAACGCGTTTGGAAAGGGCGATAAAACTAACGTAAGACATTTAGAGTAACTCAGTCGTGCTTTCTCACTCAGACCCCTTTTCCCACAATACTCCAAAGACGTCTGGAGTGGGTAAAAGGTAATATCCGCCAAACCTCGCAGGAGGAAACTCCTATGTATGGTACTTGGTTTAGTCAACGTTGAAGGATACACTGTTCCAAAGTATTGTGCATCTAATCTTTGTTCCCATAAGAAACCTGATCTGCAAACAAACATAATAACCTTCAGGACAGTAAAATGTCAGACAATGAAGAAGAAAGAGAGGCAGTTAGATTAGCAGCTGAACTCGCAGCAGCTGATGCTGCAGCACTAGATGCGGACGGGGATATAATACTCATCCCGGTCATCAAAAGGAGATCTATAACTCTAAAACTTATAGAAAATGGACTGACACCTAGAGGTGGCACAGTCATATTCGTAATTGAGGCACACGAATATCGGCAGACAGAGGTATACTATTCATGGATACATTTTCCAGCAGCAAATGCTGTAACAAAGTACTTCCACTATTACAAAATAGAGGAACCTCCTAATGAGTACACTCCTTTCGAGGAGGTGGAAGTACCACTCAAATTCCAAGAGCATTTGCTCTTATTTGATGGCGCCCTAAAACATAACAATCACATCACCAGGCTCGGTCCTTTAGGTAGACCAGGAGCAACGTGGCCGGTCCTAGCCGGATACACACCACATCCAGACATCAATGGGATGTCTGTAGCAGAGCTGTTAACACAGCTAAAACAATTAATAAAAATTCATAGACAATTAGTACAGTATGTGATGCGGACTTCAACAATTCAGCCAGCGATTAAAATTCCACAGCTGACCCCTCACCAGGGGAACACAAACAAAATTACACCACAGAACATCCAGTCCTGCCTAGGTAAAGTACCGACTAAACGGGAACAAATACCATTCTGGTTGGCACAAAAAATTACCCAAATAGAGGCGGTGTTTCCTGACACCACCCCACTAGAAAAACACAGGATTCTGACTATATGTCTCCCAATGGGAATCGCACCACACATAGAGGACTGTGACACTTGGGGTACAGTCTTCGCTTCTATCTACACAAAAACGCACGGTGTTCCATCCATTTCGGTAATACCAGATGTGCTAAAACAAATTCAAGACGAATACGGTCCAGAACCCGCTTTAACTCTTGGTATGAAATTACTGAAAGACTTCAAGCAGGTCTCGGCTATATTATTAGCCAACATAAAGGGAGAAGCAGCAAACGTGGCGATCCGCCAGAGGTTAAAAGAGACAGATATAGCGGACCAACCAGCTGAAATTGCCAGAATCATAGAAAAATCCTATGAGGAACTAGGTAGAGATAGTTTAGGTGGAATACCAGTAAAACCGCAACTGACTGAAAGTCCTGAAAAAATATTTTTTAATAATAATTCACCAAAAAAGAACTGGGATGGAAACAAACAATCCAATCCTAAAGAAAAGAAATTCCAGTCCAGAGGAAGGTCTCCTAGGCGAAGGGAGAAATCTCCGAACCAAAGACACAGGTCACCTCAGAGTGACCCCTCTGGGAAAAGATATAACCTTAGAAATAGGGATAATATAAAGAAGCCTGATAGATATCAAGACATTGATACACGTCCCTCTCAATCTTTTCAGACTTCCTCGCGGAAATCGGAAAGAAGAGGACGATCAGAACAAAGAGAAAAGCACGCCAAGTCCAAAGACAAGGAACCTGCTCAGCTAAAAAAGAAATTACAATTTCCAAAAAAGAAGGTAGCCAGTATCAAGGTAGTTAACAATATCGAGAATACTGAGGACACAACTGAAAAACGGGGAATGGGCTCAGACAATGCTAGACAGCGCAGCAGAAGTGAGCATAGCTCGCAAAGTCCTTATGAATCATCTGGAGACAGTGGACACGAATGAATATCTTCAAGTGGAAACTGCAGACACCAGGGTTAGCAAACCTCACAAGATATACGAAATAACATTACGTATAGAGGGAGATAAGACTAGGAAAATAAGGGGACTATTTTGGGATAATCTCTCCGAGGGCTATGACATCCTTCTAGCTGAAAAAGACTGGCCACCAGAGTTTGTTAGGGAGTGCCCTCATGGTGAAGAAATAATTATGCCTGCCTTCTCGAATCATATCCCGATTCATAAAAAATATACACTTGCTAGAAAGTGGGCAGTAGCTCTAGCTCCTGCTTTATATAAAAATCATGTAGGATGGGATGAGGACTCCCCTCCTCACAAAATCCAGTTAAAATCACAACCTACTGCACAAAGGCAGTACCCAATTAAGCAAGAAGCTAAAAAACAGGTAAAAGAAATACTAGATCAGCTAGAATACCAGGGGTTGATTGAAACTTGCACCTCACAAATGAACAACCCTTTGTTTCCGGTCTCCAAACCAGACAATTCATATCGTCTAGTTTTGGATTACAGACACCTTAACACATGTTGCAAAACTTTTGCAGTGCAAAACTCGCATAGTGCTGCACTAATGAATAACATAGTGCGCAAAAGATACAAAACAACATTAGACATCTCTAATGGATTCTTTTGTCAAAACATAGCACCAGAGAGCAGATATTTATCCGCGTTCTCAATAAATGGCACTCAAAAACAATTCTGTCGGTTAGCCCAGGGGTACAAGAACAGCCCGGGAGTATTCTCAGCGAGAGTAACAGAATTACTACAAACATATGATGACGAAGCATTATCTTATGTCGACGACATATACTTAACAGATGATGACTTGGATACTCACTTGAAGAGAGTGAACACCATAATACTTGGGTTCGCAGCAGAGGGTTACAAATTCAACTTTAAAAAATCCAGAATTGCCCATCTAACAGTCCTGTTCTTAGGATATGAATTATCAAGTGAAGGCAAAAGCCTGGCTGACAATTTCCTAGAGAAATGTGCCGTACTCCAAGCACCTAGAACACTAAAAAACCCACAGTCAATTCTAGGCTTCCTAAATTTCGGAAGAACATACATTGCAAATTACGCAGAAAGGGTAAAACCCCTTTATGATCTAATAAAACCAGATTTTAAAAGAACCAATTGGACTCAAATACACACAGAAATTCTGAGATCCTTACAAACAGACATGCTAATTAAAACAAAATTAGAAACACGTGATAACACACGCAATCTTGTGATTCGAGTCATCCCAGGAAGATGCGGATTCACATACCTGACCTCTAATGAGGGAGAAAAGGTACCAATTGCATTCAAATCACACTTGTACACAGAAGCTGAAAAGAAGTTCAGTATTAAAGAAAACATTGTTCATGCAGTTCAAACCGCAATAGCTAGAGAAAAAGACAAAGCTGACGGTAGATATATCAAAATCAGAACAGCAGAATCAGCCTTTGAGACACTAACAACACCGTGTAATTTACCAACAACAACATTGAATCCGGAATGGATACAATGGGTGAATTTAATTACAACGGACAAAGTATACTACTACTTTGATCCAGAACTAGAAGAATTAAAAAATCTAGAATATGAAAGAACATTCCCTCTGCCAATCGACATTCTGCCCTTACGACAATACGCTTGTGTAATCTATACAGACGGACATGCTCAACCCTCCGTTTGGGGAGAACAAGCATACAACCCCACATGTGAGATTACAAAAGAAGTGTGGCGCGGAGGTAAACTAAGACCTCTATTAACAAAAACACACTCAGTAGAAACTAATTCAGAACAACAGACTGAAATAATAGCATTGAAAATGGCGCTAGATAATGCGGATCGCGAATTCCCAACACTTATAGTGTCCGATTCATATTACTGCGTCAAATCATTATAACAAGGATTTGCAGACATGGATTCAAAACGGTTACAAAGATGACACAGGTGCAACAATAAAGCAGAAACTGCTTTGGGAACAAATAGCTCTTTTACAAAAAGAACTACCAAAGACTCACGTGACACACTCACTGAGTCATCAGCGTGATGGCGTTCACATTGCAGGGAATTCATTGGCTGAAACAGCCACAGCGGTAGCAACTAAATCGGCTTCCGTAGCTCGAAAAAAGCGTACAGTGAAGTATATTGACGGTGAAACAGTGCTGGCGGTGAAAACGTCATCAAAAGGCGACTGCTCAGCGCTACCGATCAACTATCCACTCAATTATACATACATAATCGATGCAAACTCCGTCCCTTTTGCTCGAATCCCTGGAGTGGGGGATAGAGTGATTCCAAACATGGACAGGAGAAACTTGTTAATTGCAGACGCGCATATGGGTGAGGGTCTCAGACACCTCAAACTAAAAGATTCTCTGGAAGAATTACAATCAAGGTACTGGTGGCCAGGCATGAGCCTGCATCATACCATGTTTGTAAAGAACTGCCCAAAATGTAACAGAAATCGCAGTGGTGAGAGAAACGGTGTAATACCGTGTCGTTTCACTCCAGAAAAGATCAACAGTAAGAAGCAAAGCGTCCGATTAACATATACAGGCTAGTTTCCACTTATAATGTAGATCACCAGCACTCGGCTGACGTCTGGACTGTTATACAAAGATTTGCGAGTCTAAATGGCATATACGCTAAGAGCATGCTACGTTTGACCATTGTTTTCACTCTAGCCCTCCAGCCTGAGGGGAAACATGGCCAAATGAGCATAGCACAGCGGGAATCTTCTCACTTCCTTCCTGAGGGATACGGGATGGTGTAAAGAAAAAACCAAGGCAGAAAGCAATCTATAACGGAAAGGATATTGGGTTCGGGAGCTGGGTGGGTCAAACATCTAATAAGTGTCCAACGTAGTCTAAATAACTTGCCAAGAAATTCTCTGAAGGGATTCAGTCCGTACGAATTATTATTTGGAACTAGGATGTTGGTCTTAGACCTCGACAGTCAGACTTCAGTGGTGAAGGAAAAAAGCTTTGATATCAAAGATCGTTTGGCTATTTTGCAGGACTTAAACGAAACAAGAAAAGACCTGAGCAACATAAAGTTGAAACAACAGCCAACAACCACTGAAGAACCACCACCTGTCCCAGCAAGACCTGTCTGGATTCCAAAAGTCGGGGATCTAGTCAGAGAAAAGATCGCGGTAAAGAAGGAATTTGGGCCTTCTTACAGAAAAGCAGTTCCTGTCTTGTCTATCAGCGGGACAAGATCAGTAGTACTACCGCCGCTTGCTGGTAAAAAGGAGAACCAAGTTGTATCCATCGACCTGGTAAAACCACAATCATGTGGCCGATAACAAATAGTAGGCCAAGTGGACTCCCAATAAGTAGCAGAACACCAAGATTTGCTACAAACACAGAGGTTCATTCTAAGAGGCTAATCACATTCGAAACGCCTACAGAACTACAACAAGGACTATGCAACAATGCAATGGAACTTAAACCTCTGAAAACCCAAATAAAAACATTTAGCAGAGACACACCAATCTATAATGAAGTAACAAACGACTATGCAAGAAACAGTAATCCTGAAGCAATTGGAACTATTGATAGAACTGCATCCGGCTACTTCATAAACTTCGATGATTCCTCTGAAGGCTTCACTGAATCAAAAACACAGCCATCAACAAAAACCTTTAAAGATAAAGCTAAAGAACTTTTGAAACAACTGAAAGAAACATATCTGATTTCTCCATGGATCGAATTTTGGGTGGGTTTTGGTGCATTTATCCTCATACTTTGGCTCATCATGGTATTAACTTTGGGACGCTTCATTGAGGGAAAATATGCTAAAATGGACACAGCAAGTCAGAAAATCAACTTGATCCTCAAACCACACACATCTTCACACGTCGAGAAAAGAGAACTTTATTCAGTCAACTTCACAGCCAATCCTATACCGGGTGGGGTAGTATGGGACAACACTGACTACGAAATCTATGGTCCGGTTGAAATCCTGAAATATCCACACCAAATCAAGATCTCATTGAGTGACTTTGTAAAACCAAGCTCATTTGCTGATGATTGGGACTTTGAAAGTATAAATAATATGATGTCTGACTTAGTGATGTCTGCTAAATTTACCAAACATGATTATTTGCAGGGTTCTACAAATTATGATAGTATGTACTGCTACAACCACTATGTTAACCATTTTCTACATAGATCTGCACAACCTAGAAATGTTTTAAATTATAATCAATGGGAACATTGTGCAACCCCTCCAAAAGGAAGCTAAAGAACCGTTTATGACAAATATTCATACTTTTCAGGTTTTAACACAAGTAATGCTGAAACATTTTATTTCAAATTGTCAAATAAGACAGGGACAAAGACCATGATAACAAACACAAAATTGATATATTCAGACTCATTCTTTGAACAAATGAATACTTTTGGTTTTGATTATTGGGACAAAAATGTTGAATTGAAAAGTGTTTGGGGTACGAAAGAATGGCAAGTACAAGGTATAGAATCTTTGTTTAGAGCGTGCATGATCCCAGAACAAATTATATTTTTAAATGACACTGTTCAACAAACTACCTGTCTTGGCCTAGCCAAAATAAAAGACTTAAATAAACCGTCTATTCCAAAACCAACAATGAACAGCAATAGCTCTACAGATGAAGAGATAGACGTAAATTATGTATTAAACCAAAACAGAACACATCCTGATTGGAAACAGTGGTTGATCTGGCCCACAGATACTAATAACTGTCAAGATAGATTCCTGAACAAAACACAGGGGTTCAAAATGACCAGGCCAGAGCCTAGATATTACCAAAGACAACACCCAGGGATAATAACCACCTACAGTGTGGGCAAATTATGCCTTCAATGGCTACAAACTTCCACACTGGCAGAAATTAAGCAACACCTAACTTTACTTACTGATGGTGCTGACTTGCATGATTTCATTATGGGACCGCGCAAACAGCGTCAAAAACGTTTCATAGCAGCCTCTGTATATGCAGCATACAACGAGGCCTGGAAGGTGACTCAAATTGAAACAGCAGAAAGAATACGGGAAATTGACCGTATTAATTTGGAAAAATCACTTTCTGTAGTGGACAATGGGTTAATGACTCTGTCCTCCAGAATTTTTTCTTTGGACAGCATTGTGTCTTCAGCAATCGAATTATTATCGCAAGACTTACTGTTGTTACAACACGGTCAGTCTCAATTGCGTTCTATTGTACAGCTTGGCTGGACGTTACAAAATCTGCGTTCAGGCTATGTGCCTTGGCGTTTAATCAACACAACGTCACTATTCAATATCTTTAACCTTACTGATAAACAAATCAGTATGGCGCAGAAGGGTGCTGATTATACAATCCTGAGCATTGAGAAACTCGAGAGATTACCAGTGACAATGTCAGAACGACCTGTCAGTGAATGGATAATACACGGGATAATTAATATTCCAATATCTATCTTCAGGTTTCAATACTGCCAAAAATATATACAGGCTGGCATGTACGAAAAATTGGGGAAAGGGTACATTAAAACAACATGGAACTTGCCCTATTCACATGCATGTGTCAGTAATAAAGGACAGAAAGTGTTTCTTAGTGGCAATAATTGTGCGATGTCACTAAGCGGTACACTTCTGTGTAATGGAATTAGTTTGCATGGAGCCTGTGAAGGGAACTCAAATAACCTTTCATGTCACCAGCAAGGCGCACCTGCAACAGAGATAGAACCATTCTTTCAAAGACTCTATAATGGGAGTTACATTCTAATTGTAGATCGCAGATGTTGTAGTCTTATGCCCGGGACTCCTTATCTCGTAACTACGACTGCGAAGGTCAAGTGCTGTGGACACTCATTGTTCCCCAGCTCCTTTCCAGACAGGGAGGCAAGGGCATGGCCCAACTTGAAAATTACTTCTATTCGAATAGATACTTTAAGCAGAATGAAAACAGTGCTTCTACAGACACCGACCAGGCTCACGTCATCAAAAGAAACGTATGATCTCCTAGTCGCAAGGACGACTGCAGAGATTCACTCCTTATTATCAACTAATTCCCCCATACATTTTGCAGAAATCCTGAATGAAATCTTAAATATTTCTGATACCAGTGGAGTCTCAAAAGTATTTAAGACAGTATTTTCGATGGCATTAACACCATTCAAAGCCATACTGGGTATTATTCCAGATTTCGTCCATTCGATTTTTGGCGGACTTCCACCCATTTTGGGACTAATTGCAGGAATCCTATTCCTAGTCCTTATATTTCGTTATGGCAAACCATGTCACAGACAAAACACCTGCGACAAGGGAAGAAACAATCCTAGCCATTGGATACCGGGACCGGATATCAAAAATCTTGGGACTATCCCGGCTTAGAGACCTGAACATGACTTGGTTTCTATCATTTCGACCAATGTGGCATCGATGTGTTTTACCTGTATTAAGGTGCTTGCTATGCGGAGAAGAATGCGTGTTAGACACCTGTCTGACGCTACAATCGGATGCGCCAATGGATGCAGAAACATTGTTGAGTCCAATAAAGGCTCATGCTTTGTGCTGCCCTCAAAGGCTACCAATCCTGATGACGGCATTCGTGGAAGCTTCACCACTACGATTAAGGGGTAGTGAAGTTCAAGATGAAAGCAGCATTGATCAGGTACGACCTTCTGTCAGCAATACTAATCAAAACGTCAATGGAGACAATCATGCGCACGAATGCATGGTTACACCTTTTTCCGAGTTAGTGGAACTGTCCCAGGAAGCTGTTGACAACTTTTTCGAGAGTCTGAATGATATGATGTTCTCACCAGAGCAGAAATAGAGACTTTTGAGCAAGCTCGTACACGGCGTTCCCTGAATTTGGCCTTCAACTAGAAAAGCAAAATACCATGAACAATTTTCCCTCCAGTTCACGGACAGCAATTTTTTCAGCAGCCCCAAAATATTTTTGCATATTTTTCGGGACACTATCTTCTGCTTAAAGTAAGAACTATTCTTAGAGAACTAAAATTTCTAATTTTAGATAGTTTATATACATTAGCTGCCCGCTGGTATGTTCATAATTATTTTATTCTGTGATGGAATGGTCTCGAACTTTTTCTTCTGTATTAAGAGCCATTTCATGTGTAATTCTCATATTCGATTAGTAATAATGTATACATATGCTTGATTACTTTGGCATTATTCTACAGCTTGAGTGCATATAGTACATGTGACTATTTTTCCGTATATTTGATAATTTCAAAATGCATTTATGTATTTTGGGGTGGTAAGGTATACACTATACTCTACAGTATGTTTTACTATGCCTAGATTAGTAAATATGTCCATAGTTAGCGTGGAGTGGGTGTGATGTATTCCTATAGGTTCTTTATCGATCCCCCTATTCCTGACCCTATTCTGGTTACCAAGTTAACTAGCAGCCATCCCATGAGGCAGAAAACCCCCATGATGCAGGAACCGTTATCTGATTAAGCCACACTACGGCACAGGAACGTGTTATCTGATTAGGTCATAACGCTTGCAATCTAATTAGACAAGCGATATTCCTCCAGCCCCTGATAAGGCATACGGAGTTCTCAAAACAAATCAAACCTATGACAGACCTGGGAAAAACCCTGCGGCCATTGTTTTGATTTCACCGAGAACTTAAGCAAAAGAATGTGCTAACGACCAGGTCGTATGACATCCTTATTGACGTATCTATGTCCATCCTTACGTCAATCTCGGCACCTTAAAGGTATAAATATTACCGATATTGCCCTAGGCAAACACACGCGGTGGTGACGAGATCTGAGCAGCCAGACTTGCCGAAGCCCAGAGCAGAGCAGACCCCACTGGCACAGCCCCGCCTTCCTGACGCGCTGAGAACGAGAAGCTGCCTTTCCTCCTGCCGAGAAATCCAGCTCCGGCGCTTCCGGGTAGCCCTCGCAGGCAGCCTGGAATATCGAGACCAGAGACGAGAGATACCATCCCTCATTCATCCTAGATTCCAGGTACAGAACTGAATAACCCCTCGCAGAGAATTCTTTAGTCAGACACTTGGCAAAACAAACTTAACTTAAACTGTAACTTTCTATTCCCGCCCACGTATTAGGCTTAGGTCAGGTACACGGGGTAGGCGTAGTTAGAAACACCAGTTGAGTACGATTAGTCAAATGTATATGTGTATATATTCATTTTATTCATTTTAAACCTTCATATGGCTTAGAAACCATATAAATGTTTTTACAGTATTATTTTATACTTCTGCTTTTAATGTATGCACTTTACTTAACCATAAGTATTGCAATAATATCGATCCATTTCTCTTGTATGAGAAAAGAGACTGATCAATAAATAACATCTTTTATTGAACACGCCTGTCTCTTCCTTTTCTCTACAATCTGGTGAGACTAAGAATGCACGTACTGACTGAGTAAAATAAATTGCCTTTTGTTTTCACACGACTCTAGAGATACACTCTTGATTAGGGGAGAGCAAAGTTGTCATGTTCTATGGTTGTCAGAAACTAAATCCCTTCTTGTCTATCCAGGGAGGTTCAACTCCTCCTTGCCTATTCGAGAAAGTTTCTAGTGAACTCTGAGCTAGCTGGCAAACCCAAAACTTTAAGTCTAATATCGACAGTAGTAGACCTAGTTAACGTCTGGTCTAGGCCTATACTATTAAAGGTATTATTCCAATGCGCAGAGCCTATTGGGATAATAGGAACTACACTACAACTGAACAGGCTCCGCACTCACAAAGCTACTACTCGTAAATCCCTGTGTGAATAGCAAACAAGGGTAAATTTACACTCTGTGAATCACGCCCTCTGTCTTCAGAGTGAGAGTTCGATGATGAAGCATGCCACTTATTTGCTGGTATTTAAATGATCAAACAGTTGCCATGTTTGAATGTCTACATCTTAAATATACATCTTTTATTGGTGAATTCTTTCGTCAAGTGTTTTGTTGCACATTCTAATTGCGTTCCCAGAGCCACACGTCTGTGGAGGTTTCCACACCAGAATGTAACTAAGCGAGTACAGCTAGTAATTATGTTACTATGTAACTTACTCTGCTTCATACAGAATCCAATGTAAAATGCTATGATACTTTCGGCCTTCGTACGCACTTTACAAAAACTCCCAAGAAATCAATAACACATAAGATAGTGATTGGGGTACTCACACCTTTCTGATTCGGGCCCTTGGTATTCTGAGAGAGGGCTCGATAATGAAGCGGCTCCGCACTCACAAGATACTACTCGTAAATCCCTGTGTGAACAGCAAACAAGGGTAAACTTACAACTGGTTGAATCAGGCACTCGGTCTTCAGAGTGACAGTTCGATGATAAAGCATGCCACTGAAGAGTCTCTGCACTCATAAGATACTACTCGTAAATCCCTGGGTGTATAGAAAACATGGGTAAATTTACACCTATGTGAATCAGCCTCGGTGTTCAGAGTGTGGGCTCGATGATGGAGTGTGCCACTGAAGAGTCTTCACACTCACAAGATACTACTCGTAAATCCCTGTGTGAATAGCAAACAAAGTAAGCTTACACCTTGGTGAATCAGGCCCTCTGTGTTCAGAGTGAGGGCTCGATGATGGAGCATGCCACTGAAGAGTCTCCGCAAACACAAGATTCTACTTGGAGATCCCTGTGTGAATATCAAACAAGGGTAAACTTACACCTGAGTGAATCAGGCCCTTGGTGCTCTGAGTGAGAGATCGATGATATAGCATGTCACTGAAGAGGCTCCACACCCATGAGATACTACTCGTAAATCCCTGTGTGAATAGCATACAAGGGTAAACTTACGCCTAAGTGAATCACGCCCTCGGTATTCTGAGTGAGGGCTTGATGATGAAGCATGCCACTGAAAAGGCTCCGCACTCACAAGATACTAATCGTAAATCCCTGTGTGAATAGCAAACAAGGGTAAATTTACACTTTTGTGAATCAGGCTCTCTGTGTTCTGAATGAGGGCTCGATGTTGAAGCCTGCCACTGAAGAGGCTCCACACTAACAAGATACTACTCGTAAATCCCTGTGTGAATAGCTAACAAGGGTAAACTTACACCTTTGGGAATCAGGCCCTCCGGTGTTCTGAGTTAGGGCTCGGTGATGACGTACGCCACTGAACGCTCCACACTCACAAGATACTACTCGTAAATCTCTATGTGAATAGCAAACAAGGGCAAACTTACACCTTTTTGAGTCAGGCCCTCGGTGTTCGGAATGAGGGCTGGATGATGAAACATGTCAGTGAAGAGGCTCCACACTCACAAGATGCTACTTGTAAATCCCTGTGTGAATAGCAAACAAGGGTAAACTTACACCTTTGTGAATCAGCCACTAGGTGTTCAGAGTGAGGGTTCAATAATGAAGCATGCCACTGAAGAGGCTCCACACTAACAAAGATACTATTCATAAATCCCTGTGTGAATAGCATACAAGGGTAAACTTACACCTTTGTGAATCAGCCACTAGGTGTTCTGAGTGAGGGCTCGATGATGAAGCCACTGACGAGGCTCCGCACTCACAAGATACTACTCATAAATCCCTGTGTGTATAGCAAACAAGGGTAAACTTACACCTGGGTGGTTCAGGCACTCTGTGTTCTGAGTAAGGGATCAATGTTGAAGCATGACACTGACGAGGCTCCTCACTCACAAGATACTACTTGTAAATCACTGTGTGAATAGCATATACGGGTGAACTTACACCTGTGTGAATCAGGCCCTCGGTGTTCCGAGTGAGGGATCGATGATGAAGGCACTGAAGAGGCTCCGCACTCACAAGATACTACTCGTAAATCCCTGTGTGAATAGCATACAAGGGTGAACTTACACCTGGGTGAATCAGGCCCTCAGTGTTCTGAGTGAAAGCTCGATGATAAAGCCACTGAAGAGGCTCGGCACTCACAGGATTCTACTTGTAAATCCCTGTGTGAATAGCAAACAAGGGTAAACTTACACCTGGGTGAATCAGCCTCGGTGTTCAGAGTGAGGGCTCGATGATGGAGTATGCCACTGAAGAGTCTTCACACTCACAAGATACTACTCCTAAATCACTGTGTGAATAGAAACAAGGGTAAACTTAAACCTGTGTTAATCAGGCTTTTAGTGTTCTGAGTGAGAGATCGATGATGACCCATGCCACTGAAGAGGCTCGGCACTCACAAGATTCTACTCGTAAATCCCTGTGTGAATAGCAAACAAGGGTAAACTTACACCTGGGTGAATCAGCCTCGGTGTTCAGAGTGAGGGCTTGATGATGGAGTATGCCACTGAAGAGTCTTCACACTCACAAGATACTACTCCTAAATCACTGTGTGAATAGCAAACAAGGGTAAACTAAAACCTGTGTTAATCAGGCTTTTAGTGTTCTGAGTGAGAGATCGATGACGACGCAAGCCACTGAAGAGTCTCCGCAAACACAAGATTCTACTTGCAGATCCCTGTGTGAATATCAAACAAGGGTAAACTTATACCTGTGTGAATCAGCCCCTCAGTGTTCTGTGTTCAGAGTAATGAATCATGCCACTGAAGAAGCTCTGCACTCACAAGATTTTACTCGTAAATCCCTGTGTGAATAGCAAACAAGGGTAAACTTACACCTGGGTGAATCAGGCCCTCGGTGTTCAGAGTGAGGGTTCGATGATGAAGCCACTGAAGAGGATCCACACTCACTTTTTTTTTGAAAACACATTTTATTAATGATTTTACCATCTTACAATACCATTTTATAATCAATATTTCCATCATCCACCAAATAAATCTTCACTAGCAGCCCGTCCCGACGTTGTCCGGGTATGAATTGCTGCCGGCCAGTAGTATATTGTAGTGTAGGCTTTCGGTTTGATAGCATTTCTTATCTGTGACAGGCCTGTGAAACGCTCCGATTCACAGTGCACTGCTGATGCACTTAAGAGTGCGTGTTCAGTAGTGTGTGAACTCGAGTTTCCCTACTTTATTTTTCCTTGCAATATTATATAGCGCAAACTCGACAACATGGCGTGAGCAAAATTTACATTACAGAAGAACACTTTCATTTGTGGTAGGCACGGGGAGACAAAGCGATTTGCCTGGAACCACAGGATGTTGAGCTGATGCCGTGATTCGAACGTAGCTCCCCAGCTCTAAAGTTCGCAATTCTAGAACTTATGGCGGGAGGTGTGTCTAAAAGTGTATGTCGGTGCTGGCATTTTTCAAATTGGTGGTGAAAAAATATGAGTGTGTTGCTGGAGATGTGGGCGCCATGCCACCAATGTACTTACCAGGGGAGGGTAAACATCCATTATTCCGCAACTTTCTTTCCGCATACCAACACTCCGCATACTTTCATTACGAAAGTACCATGACTCCGCAATGCCATTATAACGCATGGCATTACATTTTATATGCTTTTACCACGCATACATTTACAACGAAATTCTTTGTAAATGCATGAATGGTAAAAGCATTTTTTTTTAATGTTTGGATAAGGTAAGTATGGGTACAGGGGTATATTTTTTGGGTACTGAGGAATATGTTTTGGGGTGTTTGGGTATTTTAAGGGTTCAGATATAGTTTTGGGTTATGGGGTACAGGGGTAGTTTTAGGGTTTAGGGATAGGTATGTGTTTTGGGGTACAGGGGTATTTTTAGGGTTCAGGGCTAGGTTTAGGTTTTGGGGTATAGGGGTATTTTTAGGGTTCAGGGGTAGGTTTGGGTTTTGGGGTACAGGTGTATGTTAAGGGTTCAGGGCTAGGTTTGGGTTTTGGGGTACATGGGTTCTTTTAGGGTTCAGGGCTAGGTTTGGGTTTTGGGGTACAGGGTTATTTTTATGGTTCAGGGCTAGGTTTGGGTTTTGGGGTACGGGGGTATTTTTAGGGTCCAGGGGTAGGTTTGGGTTTTGGGGTACAGGGGTATTTTAAGGGTTCAGGGCTAGGTTTGGGTTTTGGGTTACAGGGGTATTTTAGGGTTCATAGGTAGGTTTGGGTTTTGGGGTACAGGGGTATTTTTAGGGTTCAGGGGTAGGTTTGGGTTTTGTGGTACAGGGGTATTTATAGGGTTCAGGGCTAGGTTTGGGTTTTGGGGTACAGGGGTATTTTTAGGGTTTAGGGATAGGTTTGGGTTTTGGGGTAGAGGGTATATTAATAGGGTTAAGATGGGTTAGTGTTTAAGGGTGTTGGGGTATTTTAAGGAGTAAGGGTGGGCTATGATTATGGGGTGCAGGGGTATTTAAAGGGAGCAGGGTGGACACCCGGAGCTGGAATGTACAGAACATGGGAAGAAAAAACAATGAAATATTGGGCACAACGCTCGCTTTTCTTTTTCCGTAATCCCGCGCCCCGCACATGCCCACGCCCCAGCACACGCCCACAGCACACGATATGAGACATGGCATGAAGGGCGGAACGTACCACACTCCCCCAGCGTTTGTCACGCCCCCAGCACACACCCACAGCACAACGCAGACACGCCCACAAGGGACTTCTTTGCTGGCACGGTACTTTTACCTTTTAAATGTATATGGTGGGTGTCTGCGTAGCCTATGTCCTTCTGCTGCAACTGCCCTTTCGAACGCTGTATTGGGTGTTGTGATTGGTGCTGTGGTTCCTGAGATTACCCGCCTCAAAGGTTTGGGCTCTCTCTCTTTTATATTAGTATGGATTTATATCCTCAACTAACCTCAATACCCACTCCCCACCCTCCGCAATTGGTGTGGACATCATGCTTCCAAATGCAACTCACATCATAATTCTCGGCTATAAATTAAGCATTCCTAACATAGTTCAAACACTAGGGGTCAGTTATACATTCCTTGTGTCCTAATTCCCATCTGCACTTTGTAGATCCCCCATGGTCTGCACCATTGCCTCCCAAGCTTTCGCCAGCTCCAGAGCCCTTTCATTAGCTGATCGTTGGGCCTGTTGGAATCTAACAGCGCTCTCTTCTTTAGCCCACTTATAAAACTCCGCCCGCCGTCCCTTGCCTATGGTCCTTCTTTTGATTTCCAATGCATAATTATTTCTTTCTTTGCTAATATTAACCCCAGATCTATAAATTTACTTGTAATTTTCGTTTTAGCTGTGTGGGGGAACCAATGCAATAAACATGTGGCTATGTCATAATCTAGTCGTCTGCCCGTTACTTCGCTCAAGAGCTCTCCCACCTCTGTCCAATAATTCCCTAGAATCGGGCATTCCCAGAGCATGTGCTCCAATTCCACCCCCTCCTTCGAACATCTGGGGCATGCTGCATCCTGTACATGAAAATATTTCCGGATCTTCCCTGGCGTCATGTAAGCTCGGTGAACTATGAAAAATTGCACTAGTTGAAAGCGCGCATTTCTCGTTCCCTTCCATGCCCTCCTGAGGATATGTCCCCAGGCCGTGTCTGGTATTGTTCGACCTACGCTCGCTTCCCATTTTGATTTAAATTCTTCTAGCGGTTGTAGCCCTTCATGTAACATCCTGGATTGGAGACACCTGATTGCTCTAAAGGTCCCCGCAGCCATAACTACATATTGACAAGCCATTGTTGTTTTGGGCTCCACCTGTCCTTCCCTCCAATGTTTTCGGATTGCCGTCGGCACTGCCGCATGAATCAAGAAGCTGCCACCTGGAAGGTCATACCTCTCCTGTATCGCCTGGAAAGACAATAGCTCTCCTTCTTCATACAGGTCCCCTAACATGTGGAGTCCCATTTGTTCCCACTCCATAAGAGAGGTCCAGTCCCCCCATTGCGGAAGAGCCGTCAACATCCCCCAGCGGAAGCTCCAGGGCATAAGGGTGTAAGAGTCCCGCTTTGCGCTGGCTACGGTTCCAGAACAACCTCAAAGTTCTCTTTTCTAGTGATAAATCCCGGAGATTACGTTTTTGTTGTAGGACTATGTATGAGAGTATATGCCTTTGAATCCCCCTGCCTCTTAGATGATCAGGACCCCGAAACTCTGTAGCAGAGATAGACGTAAATTATGTATTAAACCAAAACAGAACACATCCTGATTGGAAACAGTGGTTGATCTGGCCCACAGATACTAATAACTGTCAAGATAGATTCCTGAACAAAACACAGGGGTTCAAAATGACCAGGCCAGACCCTAGATATTACCAAAGACAACACCCAGGGATAATAACCACCTACAGTGTGGGCAAATTATGCCTTCAATGGCTACAAACTTCCACACTGGCAGAAATTAAGCAACACCTAACTTTACTTACTGATGGTGCTGACTTGCATGATTTCATTATGGGACCGCGCAAACAGCGTCAAAAACGTTTCATAGCAGCCTCTGTATATGCAGCATACAACGAGGCCTGGAAGGTGACTCAAATTGAAACAGCAGAAAGAATACGGGAAATTGACCGTATTAATTTGGAAAAATCACTTTCTGTAGTGGACAATGGGTTAATGACTCTGTCCTCCAGAATTTTTTCTTTGGACAGCATTGTGTCTTCAGCAATCGACATATTATCGCAAGACTTACTGTTGTTACAACACGGTCAGTCTCAATTGCGTTCTATTGTACAGCTTGGCTGGACGTTACAAAATCTGCGTTCAGGCTATGTGCCTTGCCGTTTAATCAACACAACGTCACTATTCAATATCTTTAACCTTACTGATAAACAAATCAGTATGGCGCAGAAGGGTGCTGATTATACAATCCTGAGCATTGAGAAACTCGAGAGATTACCAGTGACAATGTCAGAACGACCTGTCAGTGAATGGATAATACACGGGATAATTAATATTCCAATATCTACCTTCAGGTTTCAATACTGCCAAAAATATATACAGGCTGGCATGTACGAAAAATTGGGGAAAGGGTACATTAAAACAACATGGAACTTGCCCTATTCACATGCATGTGTCAGTAATAAAGGACAGAAAGTGTTTCTTAGTGGCAATAATTGTGCGATGTCACTAAGCGGTACACTTCTGTGCAATGGAATTAGTTTGCATGGAGCCTGTGAAGGGAACTCAAATAACCTTTCATGTCACCAGCAAGGCGCACCTGCAACAGAGATAGAACCATTCTTTCAAAGACTCTACAATGGGAGTTACATTCTAATTGTAGATCGCAGATGTTGTAGTCTTATGCCCGGGACTCCTTATCTCGTAACTACGACTGCGAAGGTCAAGTGCTGTGGACACTCATTGTTCCCCAGCTCCTTTCCAGACAGGGAGGCAAGGGCATGGCCCAACTTGAAAATTACTTCTATTCGAATAGATACTTTAAGCAGAATGACAACAGTGCTTCTACAGACACCGACCAGGCTCACGTCATCAAAAGAAACGTATGATCTCCTAGTCGCAAGGACGACTGCAGAGATTCACTCCTTATTATCAACTAATTCCCCCATACATTTCGCAGAAATCCTGAATGAAATCTTAAATATTTCTGATACCAGTGGAGTCTCAAAAGTATTTAAGACAGTATTTTCGATGGCATTAACACCATTCAAAGCCATACTGGGTATTTTTCCAGATTTCGTCCATTCGATTTTTGGCGGACTTCCACCCATTTTGGGACTAATTGCAGGAATCCTATTCCTAGTCCTTATATTTCGTTATGGCAAACCATGTCACAGACAAAACACCTGCGACAAGGGAAGAAACAATCCTAGCCATTGGATACCGGGACCGGATATCAAAAATCTTGGGACTATCCCGGCTTAGAGACCTGAACATGACTTGGTTTCTATCATTTCGACCAATGTGGCATCGATGTGTTTTACCTGTATTAAGGTGCTTGCTATGCGGAGAAGAATGCGTGTTAGACACCTGTCTGAAGCTACAATCGGATGCGCCAATGGATGCAGAAACATTGTTGAGTCCAATAAAGGCTCATGCTTTGTGCTGCCCTCAAAGGCTACCAATCCGGATGACGGCATTCGTGGAAGCTTCACCACTACGATTAAGGGGTAGTGAAGTTCAAGATGAAAGCAGCATTGATCAGGTACGACCTTCTGTCAGCAATACTAATCAAAACGTCAATGGAGACAATCATGCGCACGAATGCATGGTTACACCTTTTTCCGAGTTAGTGGAACTCTCCCAGGAAGCTGTTGACAACTTTTTCGAGAGTCTGAATGATATGATGTTCTCACCAGAGCAGAAATAGAGACTTTTGAGCAAGCTCGTACACGGCGTTCCCTGAATTTGGCCTTCAACTAGAAAAGCAAAATTCCATGAACAATTTTCCCTCCAGTTCACGGACAGCAATTTTTTCAGCAGCCCCAAAATATTTTTGCATATTTTTCGGGACACTATCTTCTGCTTAAAGTAAGAACTATTCTTAGAGAACTAAAATTTCTAATTTTAGATAGTTTATATACATTAGCTGCCCGCTGGTATGTTCATAATTATTTTATTCTGTGATGGAATGGTCTCGAACTTTTTCTTCTCTATTAAGAGCCATTTCATGTGTAATTCTCATATTCGATTAGTAATAATGTATACATATGCTTGATTACTTTGGCATTATTCTACAGCTTGAGTGCATATAGTACATGTGACTATTTTTCCGTATATTTGATAATTTCAAAATGCATTTATGTATTTTGGGGTGGTAAGGTATACACTATACTCTACAGTATGTTTTACTATGCCTAGATTAGTAAATATGTCCATAGTTAGCGTGGAGTGGGTGTGATGTATTCCTATAGGTTCTGTATCGATCCCCCTATTCCTGACCCTATTCTGGTTACCAAGTTAACTAGCAGCCATCCCATGAGGCAGAAAACCCCCATGATGCAGGAACCGTTATCTGATTAAGCCACACTACGGCACAGGAACGTGTTATCTGATTAGGTCATAACGCTTGCAATCTAATTAGACAAGCGATATTCCTCCAGCCCCTGATAAGGCATACGGAGTTCTCAAAACAAATCAAACCTATGACAGACCTGGGAAAAACCCTGCGGCCATTGTTTTGATTTCACTGAGAACTTCAGCAAAAGAATGTGCTAACGACCAGGTCGTATGACCTCCTTGTTGACGTATCTATGTCCATCCTTACGTCAATCTCGGCACCTTAAAGGTATAAATATTACCGATATTGCCCTAGGCAAACACACGCGGTGGTGACGAGATCTGAGCAGCCAGACTTGCCGAAGCCAAGAGCAGAGCAGACCCCACTGGCGCAGCCCCGCCTTCCTGACGCGCTGAGAACGAGAAGCTGCCTTTCCTCCTGCCGAGAAATCCAGCTCCGGCACTTCCGGGTAGCCCTCGCAGGCAGCCTGGAATATCGAGACCAGAGACGAGAGATACCATCCCTCATTCATCCTAGATTCCAGGTACAGAACTGAATAACCCCTCGCAGAGAATTCTTTAGTCAGACACTTGGCAAAACAAACTTAACTTAAACTGTAACTTTCTATTCCCGCCCACGTATTAGGCTTAGGTCAGGTACACGGGGTAGGCGTAGTTAGAAACACCAGTTGAGTACGATTAATCAAATGTATATGTGTATATATTCATTTTATTCATTTTAAACCTTCATATGGCTTAGAAACCATATAAATGTTTTTACAGTATTATTTTATACTTCTGCTTTTAATGTATGCACTTTACTTAACCATAAGTATTGCAATAATATCGATCCATTTCTCTTGTATGAGAAAAGAGACTGATCAATAAATAACATCTTTTATTGAACACGCCCGTCTCTTCCTTTTCTCTACAATCTGGTGAGACTAAGAATGCACGTACTGACTGAGTAAAATAAATTGCCTTTTGTTTTCACACGACTCTAGAGATACACTCTTGATTAGGGGAGAGCAAAGTTGTCATGTTCTATGGTTGTCAGAAACTAAATCCCTTCTTGTCTATCCAGGGAGGTTCAACTCCTCCTTGCCTATTCGAGAAAGTCTCTAGTGAACTCTGAGCTAGCTGGCAAACCCAAAACTTTAAGTCTAATATCGACAGTAGTAGACCTAGTTAACGTCTGGTCTAGGCCTATACTATTGAAGGTATTATTCCAATGCGCAGAGCCTATTGGGATAATAGGAACTACACTACAACTGAACAGGCTCCGCACTCACAAAGCTACTACTCGTAAATCCCTGTGTGAATAGCAAACAAGGGTAAATTTACACTCTGTGAATCACGCCCTCTGTCTTCAGAGTGAGAGTTCGATGATGAAGCATGCCACTTATTTGCTGGTATTTAAATGATCAAACAGTTGCCATGTTTGAATGTCTACATCTTAAATATACATCTTTTATTGGTGAATTCTTTCGTCAAGTGTTTTGTTGCACATTCTAATTGCGTTCCCAGAGCCACACGTCTGTGGAGGTTTCCACACCAGAATGTAACTAAGCGAGTACAGCTAGTGATTATGTTACTATGTAACTTACTCTGCTTCATACAGAATCCAATGTAAAATGCTATGATACTTTCGGCCTTCGTACGCACTTTACAAAAACTCCCAAGAAATCAATAACACATAAGATAGTGATTGGGGTACTCACACCTTTCTGATTCGGGCCCTTGGTATTCTGAGAGAGGGCTCGATAATGAAGCGGCTCCGCACTCACAAGATACTACTCGTAAATCCCTGTGTGAACAGCAAACAAGGGTAAACTTACAACTGGTTGAATCAGGCACTCGGTCTTCAGAGTGACAGTTCGATGATAAAGCATGCCACTGAAGAGTCTCTGCACTCATAAGATACTACTCGTAAATCCCTGGGTGTATAGAAAACATGGGTAAATTTACACCTGTGTGAATCAGCCTCGGTGTTCAGAGTGAAGGCTCGATGATGGAGTGTGCCACTGAAGAGTCTTCACACTCACAAGATACTACTCGTAAATCCCTGTGTGAATAGCAAACAAAGTAAGCTTACACCTTGGTGAATCAGGCCCTCTGTGTTCTGAGTGAGGGCTCGATGATGGAGCATGCCACTGAAGAGTCTCCGCAAACACAAGATTCTACTTGGAGATCCCTGTGTGAATATCAAACAAGGGTAAACTTACACCTGAGTGAATCAGGCCCTTGGTGCTCTGAGTGAGAGATCGATGATGAAGCATGTCACTGAAGAGGCTCCACACCCATGAGATACTACTCGTAAATCCCTGTGTGAATAGCATACAAGGGTAAACTTATGCCTAAGTGAATCAGGCCCTCGGTATTCTGAGTGAGGGCTTGATGATGAAGCATGCCACTGAAAAGGCTCCGCACTCACAAGATACTAATCGTAAATCCCTGTGTGAATAGCAAACAAGGGTAAATTTACACTTTTGTGAATCAGGCTCTCTGTGTTCTGAATGAGGGCTCGATGTTGAAGCCTGCCACTGAAGAGGCTCCACACTAACAAGATACTACTCGTAAATCCCTGTGTGAATAGCTAACAAGGGTAAACTTACACCTTTGGGAATCAGGCCCTCCGGTGTTCTGAGTTAGGGCTCGGTGATGACGTACGCCACTGAACGCTCCACACTCACAAGATACTACTCGTAAATCTCTATGTGAATAGCAAACAAGGGCAAACTTACACCTTTTTGAATCAGGCCCTCGGTGTTCGGAATGAGGGCTGGATGATGAAACATGTCAGTGAAGAGGCTCCACACTCACAAGATGCTACTTGTAAATCCCTGTGTGAATAGCAAACAAGGGTAAACTTACACCTTTGTGAATCAGCCACTAGGTGTTCAGAGTGAGGGTTCGATAATGAAGCATGCCACTGAAGAGGCTCCACACTAACAAAGATACTATTCATAAATCCCTGTGTGAATAGCATACAAGGGTAAACTTACACCTTTGTGAATCAGCCACTAGGTGTTCTGAGTGAGAGCTCCATGATGAAGCCACTGACGAGGCTCCGCACTCACAAGATACTACTCATAAATCCCTGTGTGTATAGCAAACAAGGGTAAACTTACACCTGGGTGGTTCAGGCACTCGGTGTTCTGAGTGAGGGATCAATGTTGAAGCATGACACTGACGAGGCTCCTCACTCACAAGATACTACTTGTAAATCACTGTGTGAATAGCATATACGGGTGAACTTACACCTGTGTGAATCAGGCCCTCGGTGTTCCGAGTGAGGGATCGATGATGAAGGCACTGAAGAGGCTCCGCACTCACAAGATACTACTCGTAAATCCCTGTGTGAATAGCAAACAAGGGTAAACTTAAACCTGTGTTAATCAGGCTTTTAGTGTTCTGAGTGAGAGATCGATGATGACCCATGCCACTGAAGAGTCTCCGCACTCACAAGATACTACTCATAAATCCCTGTGTGAATAGCATACAAGGGTGAACTTACACCTGGGTGAATCAGGCCCTCAGTGTTCTGAGTGAAAGCTCGATGATAAAGCCACTGAAGAGGCTCGGCACTCACAAGATTCTACTCGTAAATCCCTGTGTGAATAGCAAACAAGGGTAAACTTACACCTGGGTGAATCAGCCTCGGTGTTCAGAGTGAGGGCTTGATGATGGAGTATGCCACTGAAGAGTCTTCACACTCACAAGATACTACTCCTAAATCACTGTGTGAATAGCAAACAAGGGTAAACTAAAACCTGTGTTAATCAGGCTTTTAGTGTTCTGAGTGAGAGATCGATGACGACGCAAGCCACTGAAGAGTCTCCGCAAACACAAGATTCTACTTGCAGATCCCTGTGTGAATATCAAACAAGGGTAAACTTATACCTGTGTGAATCAGCCCCTCAGTGTTCTGTGTTCAGAGTAATGAATCATGCCACTGAAGAAGCTCTGCACTCACAAGATTTTACTCGTAAATCCCTGTGTGAATAGCAAACAAGGGTAAACTTACACCTGGGTGAATCAGGCCCTCGGTGTTCAGAGTGAGGGTTCGATGATGAAGCCACTGAAGAGGATCCACACTCACTTTTTTTTTGAAAACACATTTTATTAATGATTTTACCATCTTACAATACCATTTTATAATCAATATTTCCATCATCCACCAAATAAATCTTCACTAGCAGCCCGTCCCGACGTTGTCCGGGTATGAATTGCTGCCGGCCAGTAGTATATTGTAGTGTAGGCTTTCGGTTTGATAGCATTTCTTATCTGTGACAGGCCTGTGAAACGCTCCGATTCACAGTGCACTGCTGATGCACTTAAGAGTGCGTGTTCAGTAGTGTGTGAACTCGAGTTTCCCTACTTTATTTTTCCTTGCAATATTATATAGCGCAAACTCGACAACATGGCGTGAGCAAAATTTACATTACAGAAGAACACTTTCATTTGTGGTAGGCACGGGGAGACAAAGCGATTTGCCTGGAACCACAGGATGTTGAGCTGATGCCGTGATTCGAACGTAGCTCCCCAGCTCTAAAGTTCGCAATTCTAGAACTTATGGCGGGAGGTGTGTCTAAAAGTGTATGTCGGTGCTGGCATTTTTCAAATTGGTGGTGAAAAAATATGAGTGTGTTGCTGGAGATGTGGGCGCCGTGCCACCAATGTACTTACCAGGGGAGGGTAAACATCCATTATTCCGCAACTTTCTTTCCGCATACCAACACTCCGCATACTTTCATTACGAAAGTACCATGACTCCGCAATGCCATTATAACGCATGGCATTACATTTTATATGCTTTTACCACGCATACATTTACAACGAAATTCTTTGTAAATGCATGAATGGTAAAAGCATTTTTTTTAATGTTTGGATAAGGTAAGTATGGGTACAGGGGTATATTTTTTGGGTACTGAGGAATATGTTTTGGGGTGTTTGGGTATTTTAAGGGTTCAGATATAGTTTTGGGTTATGGGGTACAGGGGTAGTTTTAGGGTTTAGGGATAGGTATGTGTTTTGGGGTACAGGGGTATTTTTAGGGTTCAGGGCTAGGTTTAGGTTTTGGGGTATAGGGGTATTTTTAGGGTTCAGGGGTAGGTTTGGGTTTTGGGGTACAGGTGTATGTTAAGGGTTCAGGGCTAGGTTTGGGTTTTGGGGTACATGGGTTCTTTTAGGGTTCAGGGCTAGGTTTGGGTTTTGGGGTACAGGGTTATTTTTATGGTTCAGGGCTAGGTTTGGGTTTTGGGGTACGGGGGTATTTTTAGGGTCCAGGGGTAGGTTTGGGTTTTGGGGTACAGGGGTATTTTAAGGGTTCAGGGCTAGGTTTGGGTTTTGGGTTACAGGGGTATTTTAGGGTTCATAGGTAGGTTTGGGTTTTGGGGTACAGGGGTATTTTTAGGGTTCAGGGGTAGGTTTGGGTTTTGTGGTACAGGGGTATTTATAGGGTTCAGGGCTAGGTTTGGGTTTTGGGGTACAGGGGTATTTTTAGGGTTTAGGGATAGGTTTGGGTTTTGGGGTAGAGGGTATATTAATAGGGTTAAGATGGGTTAGTGTTTAAGGGTGTTGGGGTATTTTAAGGAGTAAGGGTGGGCTATGATTATGGGGTGCAGGGGTATTTAAAGGGAGCAGGGTGGACACCAGGAGCTGGAATGTACAGAACATGGGAAGAAAAAACAATGAAATATTGGGCACAACGCTCGCTTTTCTTTTTCCGTAATCCCGCGCCCCGCACATGCCCACGCCCCAGCACACGCCCACAGCACACGATATGAGACATGGCATGAAGGGCGGAACGTACCACACTCCCCCAGCGTTTGTCACGCCCCCATCACACACCCACAGCACAACGCAGACACGCCCACAAGGGACTTCTTTGCTGGCACGGTACTTTTACCTTTTAAATGTATATGGTGGGTGTCTGCGTAGCCTATGTCCTTCTGCTGCAACTGCCCTTTCGAACGCTGTATTGGGTGTTGTGATTGGTGCTGTGGTTCCTGAGATTACCCGCCTCAAAGGTTTGGGCTCTCTCTCTTTTATATTAGTATGGATTTATATCCTCAACTAACCTCAATACCCACTCCCCACCCTCCGCAATTGGTGTGGACATCATGCTTCCAAATGCAACTCACATCATAATTCTCGGCTATAAATTAAGCATTCCTAACATAGTTCAAACACTAGGGGTCAGTTATACATTCCTTGTGTCCTAATTCCCATCTGCACTTTGTAGATCCCCCATGGTCTGCACCATTGCCTCCCAAGCTTTCGCCAGCTCCAGAGCCTTCTCATTAGCTGATCGTTGGGCCTGTTGGAATCTAACAGCGCTCTCTTCTTTAGCCCACTTATAAAACTCCGCCCGCCGTCGCCTGCCTAATGGTCCTTCTTTTGATTTCCAATGCATAATTATTTCTTTCTTTGCTAATATTAACCCCTTCGACGCTGATGACGAGCTGGGCTCGTCATGAGGTAGCCTCCTCGCACGCTCATGACGAGCCCAGCTCGTCACGTAAAGTGCGCTTTTGAAAAAGTCAGCGTACGAGCGGAATTCCGCCCGCACGCATGCGGTTAACCCCAGATCTATAAATTTACTTGTAATTTTCGTTTTAGCTGTGTGGGGGAACCAATGCAATAAACATGTGGCTATGTCATAATCTAGTCGTCTGCCCGTTACTTCGCTCAAGAGCTCTCCCACCTCTGTCCAATAATTCCCTAGAATCGGGCATTCCCAGAGCATGTGCTCCAATTCCACCCCCTCCTTCGAACATCTGGGGCATGCTGCATCCTGTACATGAAAATATTTCCGGATCTTCCCTGGCGTCATGTAAGCTCGGTGAACTATGAAAAATTGCACTAGTTGAAAGCGCGCATTTCTCGTTCCCTTCCATGCCCTCCTGAGGATATGTCCCCAGGCCGTGTCTGGTATTGTTCGACCTACGCTCGCTTCCCATTTTGATTTAAATTCTTCTAGCGGTTGTAGCCCTTCATGTAACATCCTGGATTGGAGACACCTGATTGCTCTAAAGGTCCCCGCAGCCATAACTACATATTGACAAGCCATTGTTGTTTTGGGCTCCACCTGTCCTTCCCTCCAATGTTTTCGGATTGCCGTCGGCACTGCCGCATGAATCAAGAAGCTGCCACCTGGAAGGTCATACCTCTCCTGTATCGCCTGGAAAGACAATAGCTCTCCTTCTTCATACAGGTCCCCTAACATGTGGAGTCCCATTTGTTCCCACTCCATAAGAGAGGTCCAGTCCCCCCATTGCGGAAGTGCCGTCAACATCCCCCAGCGGAAGCTCCAGTGCATAAGGGTGTAAGACTCCCGCTTTGCGCTGGCTACGGTTCCAGAACAACCTCAAAGTTCTCTTTTCTAGTGATAAATCCCGGAGATTACGTTTTTGTTGTAGGACTATGTATGAGAGTATATGCCTTTGAATCCCCCTGCCTCTTAGATGATCAGGACCCCGAAACTCTGTAGCAATTGCTTGTGTGAAAACCTGCAAATGCGCCGCTAAGTAGTAGAGCTCAAAGTCCGGGACTGCCAGTCCGCCTTCTGCTTTAGGTCGCATTAATTTTGCTAGAGCTACACGCCTTTTACCATTCCCCCATAGAAACCAGACGGTCATTGTCCTCAAAACTTTGAACATCATCGGCGGAATCCACACTGGCAAGGTCCTGAAGTAGTAAAGCAACCTAGATAGAGCCACCATTTTAAGTAGAGCTACTCTCCCCATAACCGACAACGGGAGCGTTGACCAAAATCCCATGCTCCCTTTCAAGGCCCTTATGCAGCGCCCCACATTTCCTTCCAGCATATCAATTGCTTCATGATAACTTCGGACTCCAAGATAGAGGAGACATGTCGGTTCCCGTTTTATCTCCTGGGTAAGCACCGGTATGGATTCACACGGCCGTATTGGGAATAGATATGTCTTCTGCCAGTTCACCCTGAGTCCAGATAGGTACCCAAATCCAGACAACAAGGACACTGCCCCCTGCAACGCCTCCCCCGTGTTCCCTAAAAACATGAGTAGGTCATCTGCATATAGCGATATATGCTGCGGCATCTCATTACACCTTAGTCCCTCATAGCTGTGCCCCAGTCTTGCTTTCACTGCCAAAGGCTCTATCGCAAGAGCAAATAACAGAGGGGACAATGAGCATCCCTGTCTCGTCCCCTTTAGTACTGGATATTGGGTAGATATCAACGTCCCCAGTCGTACTCTTGCCACTGCTGAAGAATACAGTACCTTTGTCCAGTTCCCAAATTGTACCCCCAAGCCGAATCGCCCCAACACCTTATAGAGGTATGCCCACTTCAGACTGTCAAAAGCCTTCTCTATATCCACTGATAGGACCGCAGGCATCTCCAGACCATACTGATCGTCTCCCATAATCCGTATGAGCCGCCGTATATTCGAGGATGTGCTCCTAGTAGGAATAAATCCCACCTGATCCGCATGCACCAAAGTGGTCATGTGAGGAAGCAATCGAGTCGCCAGTATCCGGCTCAAGATCTTATAGTCCGTCGTCAACATAGACAGACGTCACATCTGTACTTTCCCATCCGGGTTTCAGGAGGGGGATAATCAGCGCCTCTTGCATTGATGAAGGCAATTGACCCTGCTCCCTGGCCTCCTTATATACCCCAGACAACCGGGGAGCTGAAATATCCACATACTGCGCATAAAATTAAATGGGTAGACCGTCCGTTCCCGGAGTCTTGTTCCGAGCCATATGTTTAATCTTGCTCCTAATCTCAGCCAACGTTATGTCTTCCCTAATAGGTCTGCTTGTTCCTCTTCTAATTGCAGAAGCTGAGCCTCTGCTAGGTAAGCATCTATGTCTGTCTCCTCCACCCTCAAAGTGCACTTGTATAGTGACTCATAGTAGTCTAGAAATCGTAGCATGATTTCTCTCTGGGTGTGTACCATATTACCTGCTGTCGTCTCTATGGCCATGATTGGGCAACCTCTCCGAGCATGATCGGCCAGCCGTGCCAGTAATGTTCCAGCTTTATCTCCCTCAGCATGTATTCTTGCCGTGTAAGTCTTATAATCGAAGCTCCGCAATCTCTCTACTTCCACTGCCACTGCCTCTTTTGCCTCCACTAGTTGCGCTTGCAGTGCTGGCTGTTCCGGTCTCCGCTGTGTCACCACCCTCAGTTTCTTCTCCGCCTTTTCTACATCGTTCAACAGCACCTTCCTCACTCCTGCATATTTGCTAATACAGAGCCCGCGTATTACCACCTTAAAGGCGTCCCATTCCACCACTCTGGTAGAAGCTGTTCCCCCATTTTCCACAAAATAGCGTTCTATGCCATCTTTTATCTCTGTCCTGAAAACTTGATCTTCCAATGTCTCAGGGCACAAACGCCAGGTAGGTATATTGGATCTTGCTCTCAACCAATTGATAGATAATACCAGTGGGTTGTGATCAGACAGTGTCCTGGCCAGGTATTCGGAGCGTGCAACGACAGGGGCTATCGTCTGGGAGCATAAGATTGCATCTATCCTAACATGTAGCTCGTGCAAGGCCGAAAAAAAGGAATAATCCCTGTCCCTGGGGTGGTGGCTGCGCCAAACAGCTACTAATCCCCATCCTTCTTGCCAATCCACCCTGCTCTTGGCTAGTCGACGGACCGGTGAGTCAATCAGCGGGGGATGTGATCTATCCAGGGCAATATCTGTTATTGAGTTAAAATCTCCCTCCACTATTGCCGGGCTTGTCAAATACTGCGCTAAGGCGCCTGATATGCGCCCAAAGAAGTGTGCCTGGTCCGATTTCGGTGCATATATATTATAGAGTGCAACGTCTCTCCCATATAGCCTTCCCTCCACCGCTACATATCTGCCCTCCGGATCTATAATGTGTTTCGTGGCCTGGAATGGGACCCCAGCTCTTACCCAGATCAGTGCTCCACGAGCAAACGCCGATTATGATGTGCTAAAAACCTGCCCCCTCCATCTACCCTGCAGCGCCTGCCCTTCCGCTTTAGTAAGATGGGTTTCCTGCAGCAATGCTATCTGGACTCCTCTCCTGACCAAATAGGCGTGAACTTCATGGCGCTTCGTCATCGTACATAAGCCCCGTACATTCCAGGTGATGCAACGCAGTTCAGGTAACGCTCCCATTGTGATTGAACCACATCCTCCCACCTCTTTTCATACGACTGCCCACACCAAGTGCCCCCACCACCCCAACAACACCCCTGCTATTCCCTTCCCTCCACCCCCCAAGAACAGGACCTAATATTAAACTATCAACCCCCATCCAAACCATACAACAAAATCACACAACTATATCCCGCAGTAGTCACTGCGGGCTTGCCTTAAGGGCAATTGGGGGTTGCTCAGCTCCAACAGGCAGCTACGCCAGCCTTCGGACCCGTTGCACTGCGATCCCTTACGTAAACCTCAAAGATCTACACCCTCCTGTGCATTCATATGATACAGCATTAAGCTTGGTCAATTTATCTTTTGATTGACCATCTGCAGGTGCCCACGTCCCCTTTCCCTACTCGTCCAATACACCATCTGCAGTTCCAGGTGTGACCCTCGGGCCCTGGATGCTGTCCGTTTCCGACATCTCAGTGTCCGAACGTGTCTTGTCCCCATCAGATTCAGTTCCTGGTGTTGAGTGAGTCCCCTGATCCCCGGACAATGCTGACACTGCTTCCAGAGCTCCCAGTTGTTCTTCTTCCGCTTGCGACGTTGATGGTTTCTGCAATCCCCTTCCTCTACGACGTATCCGCTGGGACTTGCATACTGGGGGTGCCTTTGGCGGGTCCGACGCCCGATGCCTTTTTCGGTCTGTGCCCGCTTTATAAGACTCTAGCCAAGTCCATGCTCATCACAAGAGGTCTTTATTCGATTTGCATCATAAAAGACAAATACATAATAAAAAAACAGTTCATACACTTTTACATATAAGATAATAAATACGTTACATTTTAAAACCATGTTAAGAAAAGTATTACATTTTAGACAATGATGTACAAAAACACCCCTTACTACATAAAAACAATGCTACGTTGAGACTAAGAGTCATAAAAACATATACAATGGGAACTTCATTTACCAAGGTTGTGAATACGGATTGACCAAGCCCAGCTCACAAATTTTGCAACACCAATGGCGATAGGGGGGGAAGTGTCAGTTTTGAGAATCCTAGTCGCTGCAACAGCAGATCTAGTACCTAGTAAGCGGCAGACTGGTAAAAGCCAAACTTTTCTGGGTAACAAATACTTAGGGCAGCAGAAGAAAAAGTGTTCAATATTCTCTACTGCTGTTACACAGAAAGGACACTTATCGCTACCACCAGTTGACCAGGAGTGCGTAAGCCCCCGCACAGGTAACAAGCCTACTCGTTATTGGTGATACAGTTTACGATCAATTGGCTTAGTAATTAAGTCCCAGTAGGCTTCATATTTAGGGACATCCTTTACAACCAAAAATTCCAATGACATAGTAGGACCAACAACGATAGTGGATCTCCTCTCAGCGATCCAATGCCAATAAATATCTTTAAGTGCCTTTTTGATGGAAAGGTCACATGTGCTGGATCAACCCATAACGCCTCCAGGCTCAAATTTTTCAAAAGCGTCCTGAGATGAGAGAACCAGGGAACCCTGTGGGACCCTTCAAGCCCCCTCACCTCAACGATGGCCTCAGCAAACAGGGATAGTTCAGGTGTAGTCCACAGACGATGCCAGAACGCCAGTGGTCTATACCGTACCACGTCCTTGATGGATTTAATACCTACGTCAAGCTGCAGGGGTAAGCAAGGTGTTGATTGTGGGAGACCAGTTGCCATTCTGAGGAACCTATTCTGTGCCACCCTCAGAGTGGATAGATCACTATACCCCCACAGTTCTGCACCGTAGATAGTTGCAGGAATTATCTTGGAGCCATACATTTTTACCAACGGTGCCAGGGGTTTAGTGAGAAATTTTGCATGCTCCTTCAATAAGGCTCCCCCAAGTTGAGCATGTTTCAGGGTCATGAGATCCAACTGGGGTTTCCAGCTCAAGTTCTCACTTAATGTGACACCCAGGTATGTAAAAACTTCCGTTTGATCCAAAATGGCTCCGCTCATCGACACCTTGGCATTCACAGCCTTGGGGACTCACAGAACCATAAATTTGGTCTTGTTGACATTCACCTCTAACTCGTGCTCGCTGCAGAAACACTCAAAACGGGCCAGTGCGGACTTAAGGCCCTGCCTCGTTTTAGAAATAATAAGAGTGTCGTCCGCGAACATGAGGAGGGGAATTTTCCTTCCAGCGAGGGATGGGGCGTCCGTTGGATAGTTAGAAAAATACTTAGTCACCCCGTTAAAAAACAAGGAAAAAAGGGTGGGGGCCAACACACACCCTTGTCTAACCCCCTTGGCAACTTTAAAGCTGTCTTTGACCTCCCCTGGACCACCCCATCTTACTTTGGCATAGGTGTTTGAGTGCAGACTGATCAGCAACGCCACAAGCTCTTTGGGCATGCCCAAATCCAACAAGACTTCCCAGAGCTTAGTCCTGGGCACTAGGTCGAAAGCAGACCTAAGGTCCACAAATGCCGCAAACAGCAAACCTCCCCCAAGATAGACCACCTTCCAATATAATAGCATGAATCTAAAAACTTGCTCTAAGGTCCCCATGTGTTGCCGAAAACCCGCCTGGAGAGGACTTAAAACATCATAATCAGATATCCAAATCTGGATCCTACCCAAAAGAAGGCGAGCCACAATCTTTTGTACAGCATCAATGAGGCTAATAGGTCGATAATTAGCCGTTACTGAGCGATCACCCTTCTTATGAATAGGAAGTATCTCCGCCCCCAGCCATGAGTCGGGGACTTTCGCACCTCTTGCCAAAGCATTGGCTAAAAGAACATTCTATGGGACCCAGAGGTCCTGTTCCTGCTTGAACATATTAGCTGGTATACAGTCAGGTCCTGGTGCTTTACCCCCTGGGATAACCCTTAACACTGCCCTCACTTCAGCTGGCGTAAAAACCAAGGCTTCGTTGGAAGTAATGGGCAACGGAGTTGCACAACTAGTGACATTCGCTTTGAATTGATTCCCATAGTAATCGACCCATTCCCTTGGCTCAACACAATTTGAGGGGGATCTATCCTGTGGGCGATTGCCCCATTTAAGCTGCCGCCAGAATTTAATCATGTTATTACTCTGGCAAGCCTCCAACAATTCCTTCCAACGGATCTCGTCCCAATTCTTCTTGGCAGTGGCGTGCACAGCTTTGTAGGTGGCCCTGCAACTGCGAATTAGGCTCTAATCTCTTGACTTTAAAGCCGCATACAGCGCCTTTTGCGACTCCCTGCATGCACTATCATACCAGGTTAGGGGCTTCAGCTTATTTCTTCTAGGGCCAGTGGATTTAATAAAAAGAGTTTTAAGATTTAGAAAAAGATCCCTATGTAATGTAGTGATATTGTCCAGAAGGGCCGACTCTTGGCTGAACCCTCTGATTAGGATCATTGTATCCCTCAGAATGGTTCTAATCCTTGACATAACCTCCTCATCAAGGGCTATTTTAGGCCAACTAACCCTTCTTTCATTGTTGGATAATAAGACCTGCGGCAGGGACGCCTCTGCCACCAAGGGCTCTGCAAAGGTATCTTCTTTGATCGATAGAACCAGGGGATTGTGATCACTCTCTGCTCTATTTACTACCACCATATCCAGCAGACTGGGCCACATTTCCACATTCACCAAAATATAGTCAATGCAGGAGCTAGATCTGCCATTATCGTAGGTAATTGCCCCCATCCTATCGGACTTCAATCGCCCATTGACTGCACGCATTCCCTGATTCATGCATAGACCCTTCAAAAATATGGCTGATTGGGACCATTTCGTAATAGGTTGTAATTCCAAACCCGGAATGCCCCATAAAGAATCCTCATCTTCGGTGAGCATACCATCGTCCAACCCCATAGGTTCAAAACAGGTATTGAAATCCCCCAATACCACCCTATTTGTATTCACCGGCAGTGAACTTAGGAGACCCTCCAACACCAGTGCAACAGGAGAACATTTTCCCCCTTGAATACCCCGCATATAGATATTTACAATCACCATATTCAGTCCCGAAGACGAATTCACCCGTATGGCCAGCATATCGGGGTTGTCCAACGGGAGCTCCTCCACTGTTACTCCCACGTGTTGGCGTACCCAAATAGCTAGACCACCCACAGGTCTGCCCCTTGCACCTTTCACAGCTGGTCTAGAATAGTTCAAATAGCCAGCGCGAAAAATAGGCCGGGTAGCCCAGGTTTCCTGGAATGTCCAAATATCAGAGTGGTCTATGAAGGACTCCCAATCAGGCAGATCAAGCTTTGATTCAAGGCCAGCAATATTCCAGGAACATATCCGTAACTTCGGTAAACACTGGTCAATTGCCCCATTCCCAGCACTGCCGAGCTAGATAAGGCTGGGCAGGGTGGGCAGAGAGTTGGGCTAGCATCAATGCAAGAAGGTCGAGAACTTACTGGTAAGACTGAATATAATGTTTCACCAAGGGTGGCTTTATCAACATTTAAACCAACGGATATCCCCTGTTCAGATCCCGATAGAAATGAGCAACCGTCAACAGAAGGGAGTACAGTTTTGGGCTCAATGGTTTGTACAGATAAAGGACTCTCACATCCTGAATGTAATAAGGAGTTTGATGTCAGAGTCACCGTACCCAGTGGACTGCCAACAGAGTACCCCGGCTGTCAATCACACCCATCGAAGCAGGAGAAAATGTTAAATCTGTTAGATGTTTCTAACGGAGTAAATGGAATCAAATGATCCATTCTCCTCTTCCCATGTGAGTGATCCAACCTCCCTGGAGGCATACTATAGCTTCCATGCTTCTTCAGGGGTAGTGAAGAACTGCGTCAGGCCATCCAAGATGATCCGCAGCTTCGCCGGAAAAAGCAAGGAGTATTGAATCCCCTCGGCCCTGAGTTCTTTCTTGATTGACATGAACTATGCGCGGCGACGTTGAGTCTCCAGTGTATAATCTGGAAATATTGTCACTTTATTATTACCCACTGAAAATGGCCCATCATTGCGTGCCCTCTGGAGCAACAGGTCTCTGTCTTTGTAATGGAGTAATCTAGCTACTACTGGCCAGGGAGGACGACCCAGTGGTGGCGGCCGCGCCAGGACTCTGTTTGCACGTTCGAGTGTGAAGAAGGAGGACAGTCCTTCTGGGGCTACGTCTGTCTTCAGCCATGATTCTAGGTAACCAATCAGGTCGTCCCTTCCACTTTCTCCGGGAGTCCCACTACGCGTATGTTGTTGCACCCATTTCTACTTTCGGAATCCTCGGCCTTCTTCTCCAGCGCTTGTATACGGTCTAGGGCATTTGCCATTTTGCCCTCAAGGGCAGCGTGGGCCGGCACCATGTCTTGGAGTGTATTCTCAGTAAGTTTCACCCTATCTACTAGTTTCGAGTGGTCTGCACGCAATAGCCCTAATCCAGTCACCACCTGCGCAATATCCTGTTGTAGGGCATCTCGTGAAGCCGCTATAGCCTCTAGGATTCGGTCGAGCTGCTGCTGCAACCTCGGGTCTTGCACCATTTCCATGGCCCCCTGTTCCGCCTGATTGGGCGCCTCCGCCTCCATGGTCCCCTCCTTCTTTCCTTTGGTTTTCAACATGGTCAGGGGTCCACTCTATTGCCCAGCGTGTTCTGTGTGACTCTATAAAATCCTCCAACCAGGATATACCGAGTTGTTTAATCTCTGAGGTCTTTCTGTTCTTCCCCAGTGTTTGCACAGTGCTCTATCGGGGACCGGACCATACTACTCACACATCTTTAGCTCCCAGAGTTGCACTCCCAGGCCCAGTCGCAATGCCAATACACTTCAGCCCCGTTCAGCTGTGGAAAAGTAAATTTTGCCATGTTCTGTGTCCCTACGCCTCATCCATCATATGTTATGTGTGCATGACCAATATGCATATGTTATTCCCCATTTCTGATTAAAGACGCAATTACAGTTGTGTCCACCTCTGGTATGTTAGTTTCCAGTCCTCGTGAATACTACGAATATCAGGCCTATGTAAAGTAATGTTGCCACGTTTCTCAGTGTGCACGTTATTCCATTATAAAGTCCCCGTTTCTAGGCCTCAAAAGGGCCCGGACCACAGATTCAGCTCCTGTCTCCTGAAAGCCTCGCTGAGGAGCGATGCAGCCCCCACCTGTATCCTCGACCCTTCACTTACTTCCTGTCTTGCAGTGCCCGGTGCACCCCGGCTCTGCCTCTGAGTCTGCCAAAAGTATGTTATAGTTCCTGCTATCAGTTCAGTCCTCCTCCTCTGCATTCCTAAGCTACTGAACTGCATCAATAGTTTCCGTCATAGTCTAGCCTTCTCGGCTCCACGTTAGAGAAATACTGTATTTAATAGTCATTTAATATTCTTCACGCACTACATGTAGAATAATGCATGGTCCAGTCTTAGAATCAAGTTAGCCTCTCCCCTCATGACTTCTAGTTCATATCAACATGTTCCCTAAACATTAGATACCAGATAGGGTTTAGGTACATGTCGCTCCGACTCTCCAGACTCTAGTCTCTGCTCCTAGCACAGAGTTCGTAGCCCCCAGCTTCTCCTAGTAATACGTCATTGCCAGTTTTCGCGCACCATTAGGTTAGAGGTCCCGGCTCCTTAGGTAGCCCCCTCCTATGTGTCCGCCCATTCATGACATATTCTGTTACGTTTACATCACATGTCTAAGTAAACTCCCAGTTACACCTCTTTTTACTGTTATCTTTCGCGACTGCTACGCGTCACGTCTTCTACTCCACCCACTGCTACGCCTACTGCAATGTAATGCTATGTGTTTGCGCTATGTATAAAAGTCAATGTTATGTTATTAAATGTTAGCGCGCTCATCCCAGACCCAGCCCCAGCAGCTGCTGGGACCCCTTTTGTTCTGCTGGGTCACCCTATGCAGGTTGTCCTGATCCTGTCCTTATGCTGTAATAAACCTGCAACAACTCCTACTACCTCGAATCTTGACTCTTATTTATTGAGCTATCTGTTATTCATTCAATCATTCAAAAATAGGGTATTATTTATTTATTTACCACATAATGGCGCCCGAATAGGGACTTGCCCTTTCCCCACGCGTCGGTGAAGCCACGCCGACCCCCTGACCCTCTGCAGTCGTGACGGAACCATACCGTGCACTGGCAGATATTTCTGCTTCAAGTATCCCTCAGGCCCACGGAGGAGACGGAGGAGGCGGTCCAGCATCCGAACGAGACGGTGGAGGAACGCGGCGAGTCCCGACCAGAGCCCAAGCCGAGAGTCCAAGGTCCGAGGTATCCGGAGGTCCACCCGTAACTGAAGTCCGAAGTCCGAAGTTCGTCGTCGTAGTCCAGTCCCGTCCGAGGCCTTCCGTTCCGTGCTGCCCGGTGAGTACCATTGCTGGGGTAGTGTCTAGACAGGGTCAGTCTAAATTGACTCCTGGTCCGTGGGTTGGTGGTACCCAAGCCCACAAACGAAGTGTTCACCTAGGTGGATACGGGTCTTGATGTGTTCCTTTATGGGACCGGTATGTTCCGTACTGTTATAGCAGTGCATCCAGTAACTCTAGTCTGTTCCGTTCTCGAGAATTCTGTTCTGTTTCTGTTTTCAGTATTTTCAGGTAGTATTCTGTTCGAACTGTTATTTATAATGTTGTTCAATGTATTTCCAATGTCGTGGTATGCCTGAATTGTTTTCCCAATTGTTATTGTTTTTCGTGTATTGTATTGTGTTCCGATTCAAGTTTAGAATGCCGCTCTTTTCCAAGTTACGTCAGTTAAAAACCAGAAAGGGTCTGCTGGAAGCAGCAGTTCCTGTTCCGCCTAGGGACAGTCCAGGTCACTTTATGTATCAGAAACATGGCATAAGCGCCATATTGTATCTAGATTTATGGGTAGAATATACCAAACAGTTAGAGGAAAAGTATAGATGGCCCGTATCGGGTACATGGGATGCCGAATGTATCATGCGAGTAGAAGAAGTATTATGGAAAAAGAAAGCCAGACAGTCACAGAAAGATGCCATCGAGTTATGGCGTAAGGAAGCGCATAGAAGAACGGAAAAGGAAGTCAGAAAGTCAGAGTTAAGTAGAGAATCCCAAGAACGAGCCCAAGAAAGAGAACTAATCGAGATAGGTGAACAAGTCAAAGCCGAACAGTCAGACAGACAGAGGCATGCCCTTATTAAGGGTATGTATCCTCTTCTTGCCAAAGGTGTGCCAAAAGCGACCCCAGAGGCATCCAGTAATTTCCCGCCACCATTAGTTCCGACCAAGCTACGTCACAAACCGACCGCAGCTGATATTTTTATTTCGTCCTATTTGGACGACACAGTTCCAGAATATGCAAATCCTGTTCGCGCTCCGCCCGTCCCTGTAAATCAGGCACTTCCCGTTCCTCCAGACACCGGAGTACCTGTTACGGTACCCCCGGGTCAGCCTGCCATACAAGTTCAGCCCACGTTACAATTACCGACCCTGCAAGCACGAAGAATGTCAGTCGACGATTCTAGTCTAGGGGCCGCAGGAGGAGGTCCTCCTCAAACCCCGCCGCCACACAAGCGTTTATCAGCACTCGAATTACACGCTCAAGCATCACAGCGTACTCCTAAAAGTAATAAGTCTGTTACAGAAATCAGACAAGCCCTTAACGAATGTGTTTATGATCCAGTTCCAGGCGAATATACTATGGTTTTATATTCCTTACGTGTAAGGAGAGTGACCGAGTATCTAGTCACCTTACCGAATATGAAAGAAGATCTAGACAGAATATATCGTTTCATCCGTACAGGGGATGATCCAGAAAGTATAGGCGAGATTATGTCTCAAAGAAAAGCCGAGATTCAGCTCATGATATTAAAGTTCCTGATCAATTGTCTAATAAGAGAACAAGATTACCCGTCTAAAGATCCCGCCGAAATGAGAATCCTAACAAGGTGGAGTGATAATATAGCCGAGGGTAAGCACAAGACCATTAGTGCCATGGAAAGTATGTACAAGAAAATTCGTAAAGAAATAGTAAGGTTACACGAACAGCGTAAAGCAGCACAAGTAAGCGAGAAAGAAAGTATCTCTGATCCTGAAGAGGAAGACGAGAATCCCGCCAGAATAGCGTATGTAGGAAAATCCAGATTTCCAGATCGCCATTTACGCCTAGAACCCAAGTCTGTTTTTCATCATCCAGCACCAGAACAAGGTTCACTAGAACAAGTGTTTCAAGCTACCGATCACATTCTGAAATCACGAATCGGTTACAGTGAGTTAAGTACCATGCATGAACAAGAACTAACCCGATCAGCAGTCCGATGGATTACTGATTCTACCACTTTTCCAGACGAAATAGTGGCACAAATGTTTCTGAAACTGCCCCCAGCCGAGCAACGACTGGTGGGTACGTATATGATCCAGCACCTCATTACTCTGTATGAGGGTCAACATTCTGATCCAGGCCCGTTACATGATATCCTGAACGAGTTACTCCAGTACAGATGGAGAGGTCTAGGTACCGATTTAATTAGTGTTATTCTAGAACAACGCCACAAGTATAGAACGTTCTTGAACCCGCATTTTGTTCATGTCTCACCCCCAGAAAGTAAACCATTCTATATAGACAGACAGAATCCGCTACGAGAAGTCCACCCAGTCCAGGGGGCGGGTGGCGCAATGCAACGAGTGTTTGTATACACTCCGATATCAAAGATGGAACTCCTTGAAATGAAGAAATTAATTCCCTGTCATGACAAAGATCCAGCAGGGTTCCATAGAGAATTAAAAGACATGCTCCGTATGGGAGAATACACCTACCCAGATATCATTAAAATGTTAAAGGTTCTGCTACCCGCAGGGGTGTATGAAAAGTTAAAGGAAAAAGAATGGGAGGTGGGAGAGAAAAAGATCGATTGGGCAGCTCTAGAAGCTGAAGACAAGGCACGAGTACCAGGTACCGGTCTTGGAGATAAATGTAAAGAATTACCAGAATTATTGATTCAAGTTTTACCCAGATTATTGACAACTAGAAAAGAAGACTGGGATGCAATCTCAGCCTGTAAACAGAAACAAGAAGAGGATATTAGTGATTTTTATTCTAGATTCGAGAAATGTTTCAGTATTAACAGTGGTCTCAAGACAAGTAGTGAGTCATACCCTCATCTTTTCGTTACCAAATTAGTCGAGAATTCAAGTCCACAAATTAAAAATCGAGTTTTGAAAGTCGAAAGCACCTGGCAAGCAAATACTCCGTCCCAGATGCTCCAGATGCTCCAGTATCACCAGAATAGAATTAGAGAAGAGCAAGAACACGAGAGAAAACGTATGAAAGACACGAAAATGAAAGTGCTAGTTGCACAATCTGTTCCTCAAGACAGTCAGAAGAGGGGTCCGAATCAAGCCAGTCATCCTGCGGCTCCCGTTAAAGGGAACTGCAATTATTGTAAACAGCCAGGTCATTTTATAAACGAGTGTGCAGTTCTGAAGCACAACATAGCTACTGGTAAGACTAAAGAAAGACCACGTCCGCCGAGACAAGAACTAGTTTCACAGATTCCTCAGTCACAGAATGCACCACAGACAGTTACAGTACCGCAGCCTATTGCTGCAACACAGCACGTTACATCGCAGATGTACCAGTATGCACAGTCCGAGTATCCAGAGTATCAGTCATATTCATGAAACAGCCTAGAGAGGGAGGTAGGCTTGCCTCTCATCGAGATACCTGTAGACCAAGAAGGTCCCTATGTTCATAGTCAAGTATTAGGGAAAGACAGAAAGTTTTTGATCGATACAGGGGCAAGTAGGACCACAATTAGTCATGCCGAAGTTCCAGGGGCTCCGCTCTCAGGCTCAAGAAATGTTTCCCTTGGATTTTCAGGAAAACCCATAGTTAATGAGATATCTAAGCCAGTTACTCTAGAAGTAGGTCCATTGTCCCGTACTACTGATCTGTTACTTACTAAGTCATGTCCAGAAAATCTGTTAGGTATTAAGACATTGAAAGAATTAGGTGCAGTTATTTGTTGTTCCCCAGAGGGAATACGTCTGTTCCTACGTGACTTTAAGGGTCACTATGTATTACGAGATTTTGATTCAAGATTGTCTAATGTTCCGCAGCATTTATGGGCGCAAGGTCCAACTGATGTAGGTTACATGCAAATCACACCCTATCGTGTGACTCTCAAACCAGGTGTAGTGTTACCCCGAATCAGGCAGTACAGATTGCCACCCGAGGCTGTAGCAGCCTTATCCAAAATTATTGACGAGCTCATGGCTCAAGGAGTAGTTGTAGAAACTGACTCCAATGTATGCAATTCTCCGATCATCCCAGTCATGAAACGTACTGATCCAAATGCACCCCCAGTATATCGATTAGTGATTGATTTACGAGAGCTTAATAAATGTATTGTTCCTCAGTACCCAGTTGTCCCAGACATTTCATCCCTGTTAACAGCCATTGATTCCGAAGCCATGTTTTTCACTGTTATTGACCTCAAGAATGCATTTTTTAGTGTTCCAATTCATCCAGACAGCCAGTTTCTTTTCGGATTTTGTTTAAATGGAAGGAGCTATATGTTTACACGCGCTCCTCAAGGTTTCACAGAAAGCCCTAGTATTTACAGTCAAGCACTCAAGAGACAACTAGACAACATTCACATGCCAACTGACACTGCCCTGCTCCAGTATGTCGATGATCTACTGATCACAGCCCGTTCTGAACGTGACTGCGAGCGAGCATCACTTACAGTTCTGTATTTTCTAGCCGAGATGGGGCACAAGGTGTCACCTTCGAAGCTTCAATTCTGTGTCCAGCAAGTGGTATACTTAGGACACTTGCTGTCCAAGAGGGGTAGGCAGTTGACACCCGACCGTATCCAGTTAATAGCGAGTCTTCCCCAGCCCAGAACCCAGAAGGAGGTACGTGCCTTTATCGGCCTTACTTCTTATTGTAGACAATGGATTCCCCAGTATGCATTTCTAGCCAAGCCACTGATACAGTTAACGACACAGGAGGCAGCCGTATCGACTGTCCTCCCTTGGACATCTGACCATACACTTAGTTTTAACGAGTTAAAGAAAGCCCTATGTCAAGCTCCAGTTCTAGCTACACCGAACTACAGTAAGCCTTTTACACTTTTCGTTACAGAACGTGAAGGTACAGCATTATCTGTTCTCACACAAGATCAAGCAGGTCAATACAAGCCCTGTGCTTATTTTTCGAGCACATTAGATCCAGTCGCCCAGGCGTTGCCTGCGTGTCTCAAGTCAGTTGCAGCCACAGCACTAGCTATCAGACAAAGTGATTCCATAGTTTTAGGACATTCCCTGACAGTACAAGTCCCACATTCAGTAGAAGTTCTTTTAAACCGAACACAAACTCAGCACTTGACAATTGCACGTTTAACAGGTTATGAATTGACACTGTTCCAGCCACACATAGAAATTAGACGCTGCAACGTCCTGAATCCTGCTACACTGTTACCATCAGTTAGTTCAAATCCAGACACACATGATTGTGTGGAATTAGTTAACATTACGACAAAGCCAAGACAAGATTTGACAGATATTCCATTACCAGATCCTGACCTGACACTTTATGTGGATGGTTCATGTATGAGAACTAGTACAGGAGAACTAGTCGCCGCGTATGCAGTGACTACTGACACTGAAGTTATTGAAACACACCGTATTGATACTCTGTCCGCTCAAGCAGCAGAGCTAGTCGCTCTGATACAAGCCTGTATACATGCCAAGAACCTGAAGGTTAATGTTTACACAGATTCACGTTACGCATTTGGAGTTGTACACGACTTCGGAGTGCTCTGGCAGGAGAGAGGTTTTATGACTTCTCATGGAACCAAGATTCAGCATGGTCTCCTTATTCAAGCCCTGTTAGATGCCATACATTTACCGACATCTATTGCTATCATGAAGTGCAAAGCACATACGAAAGTTACAGACATTATTTCCCAAGGTAATGACCTAGCAGACCGCACAGCCAAGCTTACAGCACAGACTCCAGACATTCCAGTTAATCAGACACATATTCCAGATCTGATTACATGCATGACAGTTAAGGACCCTACACAAGATGTCATAGATATTCAGTCACATGCTACTCCCGATGAAATCAAGAAATGGTCTGTACAAGGAGGGGTCCAGACAGATCAAGGATGGTTAACGAAGGGTAGAGCCACATGGTTTCTCCCCGATTCTATGGTTCAAGTCATTATCAATACCGCACATAGTCCAGCACATTTAGGAGAAAAAGCTATGTTAGACAGTATCCAGAACATTTGGTTCAACAAGCATTTACGAGCTGCAGCCAAGCAGAAAGTCCGTACCTGTATGATATGTTGTCAGTTTAATCCAGGTAAAAGTGTCCCGGTGGAACAAGGTGGTTTCCAGCCCCCTGACCACCCTTTTGAGGTCCTCCAGATGGATTATATTCAGATGGAGCGATGTCGAGGTTTCAAGTATGTCCTTGTAGTTGTATGCGCTTTGTCCAGGTGGACAGAAGCATATCCAGTCCCAGATTACACAGCCGCGACCACTGCCAAACAGTTGGTTCGTGAATTCTTCCCTAGATATGGACTCCCTAGAATCGTATATTCTGACAACGGCCAGCCATTCTCATCAGAACTCATGAGACATGTTTCCCTGTTGTTAGGGTACCAGTGGAAGTTCCATTGTGTACGCCATCCAGAAGCAGCTGGACTAGTCGAAAGACATAATCAGACTCTGAAGATCCGTATAGCAAAAGTCTGTAAAGACAAGGGTGTAGACTGGCTAGTAGCTTTGCCAGTCGCTCTGTTTTATATGCGTATGGTCGCACATTCCAGATCAGGTCTGTCCCCGTATGAGGTCGTTTTCGGCCGCCCCCCTAACATGTGGGGTACTCCTAGACCCCGAAGTATTACCGATGTTTCATGTAATATGCTGACAGATTACCTAGCTTCCTTGATGTCTGCCCTCAACTCATGTCGTTCACAGGTTGCCGCCGCATTTCCAGACAATACCGAGGTGGCACCGCACGAGATCGTTCCAGGATCCTTGGTGATGATCAGAAACTTTGACAGATCAAGTCCGCTGGAACCACGTTGGAAGGAGCCACGCCAGGTCCTCTTGACCACCCGAACTGCCGTCAAGTTGGAAGGCAGGAAGGGGTGGGTCCATCTTTCTCATGTAAAACTTTTCAAAGGACCGAGTCCAGACTTTAAAAACATTTCCAAGAACATTTCCCAGGATTTGAAGGATTGCCAGAACATTGTTTTAAAGGACTGTCCCGCACCGAACATTATTACAACCCCTCCCTTGTTAGAGAAAACTCCGCAACAGGAGTATAAGTTAAAGCTCAGGTCTAATAAGTCAGCCAGTTTGATTGTATAAGTCCTCCCCTAGGTGAAACGGTTAGATTGTTTCTGACATGTATAAAATAGACCCTCATAGTGAGAGAGTCAGTCGAAGTTCACTCCAATGTATCGTTTTTCTAAGTTTCATATTGTTTCTCAGCATAATGATTTCCTGCACCAGTTATGCTTTCTATCTGTGTTTTCCAGTTCCTCATGTAAATATGTCTGCTCATGCTACAGTAGAGCACACGTTTAGTGATCTGCCTCCTCACGAATATTCATACCGCCTCGCAATGCGTAATAACACATTCATCCGTATGTTACATTATTCACACCAGACCAGCAATGCCACTAATTGTTGGGTGTGTGGTCGACTCCCCCCTTTTCAGACACCAAAGGGAGTTCTGCCACTCTTTCCTTATCCATTCTCACACAATGGTTCGTGTGGAGCATGGTCCACGTTAACGTCATCTTCCATAGATATGTCTTTTCTTAACAGTACATGTTTCCCAGACAAGCAAGGTTTCCCCCACAGAACAGGTTTAGATCTAGAAAATGAAGTATATAATTTAGGAAATTATTCGTCGAATTTCATGGTTCTGAATGTTCAGTCTGATACTACTCCAGACTCACCCGCTATTTCAGTACTACCAGTCAAAGGCGAATTATGTGTCCGTAGTTATGGTTCTGTACATATAGGTCATAGTGAATGTACTACTGTTATCAAGTATAGTGACCGTAGGAAATCTATTTTTAAAGCTTCACGTCATTCTTATTTTGTTTGTGGTCAAACTGCATATGTCCGTCTGCCCCTCGATTGGGAGGGAACCTGTTACATTGCCTTCCTACTGCCACCTGTTTTTCTAGCCCCACCTGACTATCATAGGAATTCTTTTTTAGTACACACTAGACACAAGAGAAATCTCCCGATTGTCGATTATACTGAAACCGCCGCAGAACAATTCATTGATATAGATAAAGGTGTTTTCCCTTATTTAGGTACAGTTGTAAATAGTAAGCTAATTCGTAGGTTAACAAGAACCCTTGCAGCAGTAGTAGATGAGACTGCCTCCGCTCTAGGTAACTTAACTGAAGAGCAATCCTTTATGAGAATTGTCGTTTTACAGAATCGTCTCGTCCTTGACGTCATACTGGCCGATAGGGGCGGGGCCTGTAGAATTCTCGGATCCAGTTGTTGCATTTTCATTCCAAATAACGCGCCGTCTGTTTATTCAGCTATAACCAGACTCCATAAAATTGCCCATCTGTTACATCAAGATCCAGGCACCTGGACATGGTCCGGTTGGTTCTGGAATGTAATTTCCGCATGGGGATGGAAAGTCTTGTCCTTTCTAGGTATTGCAGTAGCGATTATATTTAGCTGCTGCCTCTGTATACAATGTGGCCCTGCGATTTGCAGCATGTGTGCTACCTCTTGTATTCCCAGTCCCAAGCCCTGTTCTAAATCCCGTTCCAAGACAATTCGAGACGAGCAAATGGTACTGTATGAAATGATAGATGGTATCATGAATATTGATGTTTCCTGATGGAAACGTAGTGACAAGGAGGGAATGTGGAAAAGTAAATTTTGCCATGTTCTGTGTCCCTACGCCTCATCCATCATATGTTATGTGTGCATGACCAATATGCATATGTTATTCCCCATTTCTGATTAAAGACGCAATTACAGTTGTGTCCACCTCTGGTATGTTAGTTTCCAGTCCTCGTGAATACTACGAATATCAGGCCTATGTAAAGTAATGTTGCCACGTTTCTCAGTGTGCACGTTATTCCATTATAAAGTCCCCGTTTCTAGGCCTCAAAAGGGCCCGGACCACAGATTCAGCTCCTGTCTCCTGAAAGCCTCGCTGAGGAGCGATGCAGCCCCCACCTGTATCCTCGACCCTTCACTTACTTCCTGTCTTGCAGTGCCCGGTGCACCCCGGCTCTGCCTCTGAGTCTGCCAAAAGTATGTTATAGTTCCTGCTATCAGTTCAGTCCTCCTCCTCTGCATTCCTAAGCTACTGAACTGCATCAATAGTTTCCGTCATAGTCTAGCCTTCTCGGCTCCACGTTAGAGAAATACTGTATTTAATAGTCATTTAATATTCTTCACGCACTACATGTAGAATAATGCATGGTCCAGTCTTAGAATCAAGTTAGCCTCTCCCCTCATGACTTCTAGTTCATATCAACATGTTCCCTAAACATTAGATACCAGATAGGGTTTAGGTACATGTCGCTCCGACTCTCCAGACTCTAGTCTCTGCTCCTAGCACAGAGTTCGTAGCCCCCAGCTTCTCCTAGTAATACGTCATTGCCAGTTTTCGCGCACCATTAGGTTAGAGGTCCCGGCTCCTTAGGTAGCCCCCTCCTATGTGTCCGCCCATTCATGACATATTCTGTTACGTTTACATCACATGTCTAAGTAAACTCCCAGTTACACCTCTTTTTACTGTTATCTTTCGCGACTGCTACGCGTCACGTCTTCTACTCCACCCACTGCTACGCCTACTGCAATGTAATGCTATGTGTTTGCGCTATGTATAAAAGTCAATGTTATGTTATTAAATGTTAGCGCGCTCATCCCAGACCCAGCCCCAGCAGCTGCTGGGACCCCTTTTGTTCTGCTGGGTCACCCTATGCAGGTTGTCCTGATCCTGTCCTTATGCTGTAATAAACCTGCAACAACTCCTACTACCTCGAATCTTGACTCTTATTTATTGAGCTATCTGTTATTCATTCAATCATTCAAAAATAGGGTATTATTTATTTATTTACCACACAGCCCCTACAGTTCACTAATGCAACCACACCCTCCTCAGTTCACTGCCATCAACTGGCACATCTCCAGATCGAGCTCTACGTAGTTCGGTGTCTACACTTCCACATGCTCCAATATAGCAACTACTGAGATATCCACTCCTTTGCTTTCGAAATGGTTCTAAAAGTCCTCCTTAATCAAGCGCTGCCGTGGTCCTAAGCGCCCCATCAGTGCAGCCTGTTCTTGCGCTTTCACCGATCACTCTCGGTTCACTAATGTCTATTCACAGGGCCCCAATCGATCCTTACTAGCCGCATTTTTCCTCCCTGCTGAGCATCCTATCATCGAGGCAATCTCCGCCAGCCGCCGCGCAGCCTTGATCCTTGCTGGACCATGCCGATGTTCTCGTGGTCAGCCGTCCCAATTTTACTGTCCCTGCCCTGGCTCGTAGGCTGCAGCTCGCCTGCGCCCCGCTCCCACCTCCGCAGTGCGGGACCCCAGGCTGACCGCAACCCACTCACCTGGGCTTTTGCTGCAGGGCCCTCCAGCGATCGCCTCCATGTGCAGTTCGGCGTTGTCGCCGCTCTCCTCCGCAGTGCCTTTTCAGGATGCAAGGGCCCAGACGCTTCTCACCGATGGTTTCCGATCCCCACTATATTCAGCGCAAGTCATCAGTCGCGCTGATTTAGGGATCTGTCGCCCTTAACACCAGTCGGCCACTTCAGGGTTCCTAGCGCAATTTCCTTACTCCTTCAGCGTCAAGAAGCAGCGCCCCTCACCGCCGGTCCTTCAGGCCTCTGGTACCCGGCTAGCAGAATGGTAACGCCGCCGCCATCTTAGCTCCACAGTTCCGAATTTTTGCTGCGATTTCAAGGTTATATGCTGCTACCTAACTCGGCGTTGCAATTACAGGCAGCTGGCCGTTGCCGCCGTTTTGCCTTCTGATTCCCGTGCGGCTCCGTCTTGTGTTTCTGGTTTTTACTCGGAGTCTAGGGCACCGGCAGTTCCGCAAGCACACCACCTCTGTTCTGCCCCACTTCCGACACCTTTGGGGCCGATTTTCCTCGCAGGGTAGATGGTTTATTCAGGATAACACAGGGATCAGGCACGGAGCTCCGAGCTTACGCCGTCTCTCCCATCGGCGCCTAAACCACGCCCCCCGAGGATCCACACTCACAAGATACTACTAGTAAATCCCTGTGTGAATAGCAAACAAGGGTAAACTTAAACATGGGTGAATCACACCCTCGGTGTTCTGAGTGAGAGATCAATGATGAAGCATGCCACTGAAGAGGCTCCGAACTAATAAGATACTAATCATAAATCCCTGTGTGAATAGCAAACAATGGTAAACCTACAACTTTGTGACTCAGGCCCTCGGTGTTCTGAGTGAGGGCTCGATGATGACGCCACTGGAGAGGCTTCGCACTCAGAAGATACTACTCGTAAATCCCTGTGTGAATAGCAAACAAGGGTAATCCTACACTGTGTGAATCAGGCCCTCGGTGTTCTGAGTGAGGGCTCGATGATGACGCATGCCACTGAAGAGGCTTCATACTCACAAGATACTACTCGTAAATGCCTGTGTGAATAGCAAACAATGGTATACTTACACCTTTGTGATTCAGACCGTCGGTGTTCTGAGTGAGGGCTCGATGATGACGCCACTGGAGAGGCTCCGCACTTACAAGATGCTACTCGTAAATCTCTGTGTGAATAGCAAACAAGGGTAAACTTACACATGTGTGACTCAGGGTAAACCTACACTGTGTGAATCAGGCCCTCGATGTTCTGAGTGAGGGCTCGATGATGACGCATGCCACTGAAGAGGCTTCATACTCACAAGATACTACTCGTAAATCCCTGTGTGAATAGCAAACAAGCGTAAACTTACACCTGTGTGACTCAGGCGCTAGGTGTTCCGAGTGAGGGTTCAATGATGAAGCATGACACTAACGAGGCTCCGCAATCACAAAATGCTACTCGTAAATCCCTCTGTGAATAGCAAACAAGGGTAAACTTACACCTGTGTGAATGAGGCCCTCGGTGTTCTGAGTGAGGGCCTGATGAAGCCACTGAAGAGGCTCCGCACTCACAAGATACTACTCGTAAATACCTGTATATATAACAAACAAGGGTAAACTTACACCTGTGTAAATCAGACCCTCTGTGTTCTGAGTAAGGGCTCGATGATGACGCATGCCACTGAACAGTCTCCGCACTCACAAGATACTATTTGTAAATCCCTGTGTGAATATCATTACAAGGGTGAACTTACACCTGTGTGAATCAGGCCCTCGGTGTTGAGAGTGAGGGATCGATGATGAAGCATGCCAATGACGAGGCTTCACACTCACAAGATACTACTCGTAAATCACTGTGTGAATAGCAAACAAGGGTAAACTTACACCTGTGTGAATCACCCCCTCTGTGTTCAGAGTGAGGGCTCGATGATGAAGCATGCCACTGAAGAGTCTCCGCACTCACAAGATGCTACTCGTAAATCCCTGTGTGAATAGCAAACATTGGTAAACTTACACCTGTGTGAATCAGGCCCTCTGTGTTCTGAGTGAGGGCTCGATGATGAAGCCACTGAAGAGGCTCTGCACTCACAAAGATACTACTCGTAAATTCCTGTGTGAATAGCATACAAGGGTTGTTGGACCTGGGGTCTCCAAGTCACATAGGGTAGCCTGGCACCAAGTGGTCAGTACTAAACTAGAGGTCAACCATGTTAAGCTTGCGTCACACCCTCACAGTAATGCAGCGTTCACCCATTCAAAAATAACGACACTACACCAAATTAGAAACATACGGCTGTTTTTATAAAAATTCTTTTTGTGCACGCCCTCTTTGTTTCTCAGCAGTATTTCTGTTTCAGCGCAAAATTAGCTTCACTTGTAATGATTGTCAATTCATTAATTCTTAGCAGTATCTTAGTTTCAACACAAAATTCGTTCCACATGTAATTATTGACAATCAGTTCATTCTTAGCAGTATAGATTTCATTTATAGATAGACTTAGGTTTCCTCTTTAACCCTCTTCTCCCATTACCAAATTGAGCTTAAGGTTACAGGTACTAGTCCTTTACTTAGTGTTTCCAAACCAGGCCTGGAGGGAATGGTGCTCGGGTAACCCCTCAACCAGAGTATTGCCTTTGTTCCCCACCCTCTTTTAGGTTACACTGCCCAGAAAGACATCACAAGCTCTGACAGCTCCAGTCAGTGTGATAGAAGGTTTAGCGTTAGAACTTTAACCCTGTTCTCCTTAGGCTGCAAGTTGGCCTTCACCCTGGATACACTTTCCTGCAGGCAGCCCTTCCGTGGGTGGGTGTGTGTGTGTGTCCAGTTATGATGTCACACTCGGCTTGAGTTTGGTTCCTTCCCTACACGATGGTGGAAAGAAAGATTGTTCCCCGCCTGTCAGCTGTAAGTCGGGGGAGGCGGGCTCTTCAGGCAAACTTGAATGATTCACCCCTCCCTCTCCCTATGCTGAAGCTGGGTAAGATTTTTGAAAAAACAAGTGCCACCCCCACCAATTTTCAGTGCTCTTTACTGCGAGCAAACAAATCAAGAAATGAATCACCGATCTGTTTGGTATATTTATTTATACCTGTTATTTACTAAGTTCAACATATAAACTTCAACGAGTTGTCCGAGGAAGACACTCAACATATAATTACTGTACACAAAAGAAAAATGTACGACGATTCACAAAAACAATTCAAAGAGAATATATATCACGAAATTCACAAACAATTTTAAACAAGAAAAAACACACAATTAGTGTAATACATATTTCATGATGAATGATCATTTAGCAACATTCATTTCATAGTGAACTTCAATTGATCGGAACATTTGCTCATCCAAAAACAATATGTACTCAATGAAGGAGACACGTTCTAGGAAAACAATGGGAGAATGCAGACGAATTAATCAAATGGCCAGTTAAACCAAGAAAACAATTATGTATTCTCTATGCATTCCTCCAATGATGCCGACGCGTTTCGAGTCCGTGAAACAATTAACGGGCTCTCATCAGGGCTCATTCAATCTGGATCTAAAAGTGTGTGTTAAAAACAAGAACAAAAAGAGAGAGCGACATGTCACCATTGTGTTCAGTATCCGAGTGACTGCCCCCACTGCCCCTCTAGGCCCTTTTAGTACCTGAAAAGTGGCTCCGGAGGCCTGATCTCGGGGATCTGTGAGCACCAAAGCTTGTAGTAGGACCTTGTTATCTGTAAGATAACATAGAACTTAAAATGCCGTCAGGCATAGCATCATCATTGAAAGCACACGCGGGAAAACCCGCGAACCATCAAGAAAGAAATCATCGTGTTCATACCTGGGACAGTACCGGGAGAAATCCCTGCCCCTTTCTTATTTCAAATGGCCCGTCATTCCTTCTTTAGACCTGTAAAATGCGAACCATAATAGCCGCATTAGGCTAATATCCCAATTCCCAACATTAAAAAAGCGCAAACGATATTCCAGAGTCAAAGGTTTTGCAGTCGCCTACCTGGAGACTCAGCGTTTTGTCCGTGGTCTCCGGTGAAAGGGCGTACTGTTCGTTCTGGTGGAGGCAAGAGAGCGCAGCGCTAAATAAAGGTTTATAACTCCGCCCCAAACATGGCAGTACTGATTCGGAATCGAACCTGAACAGACTGACAACGGAGCGCCTATTGAGCTGGTGAGTGCTCCACACAACATTCAATGTCATGGTTTTTTATGCACAAATGGAGACGATTACTGAAGCGTCTTCCCCCTTTGCTTGACAGGCTACTGATATTTGGACGGGATTAAATGCCACGTTGCCATGACCTGCTTCACCCTAACGCACGAAGGATTACTGATATGTTTGTGATCCACAGATACTGAAGCTAAGGTAAACTTGCACTTAAGATCTGATATTTAAAACTCACCCCGCCTGAAATACAAATAGTTTGACTGTTGGCAGGCTTTTTATACATCACTGCGCTCTCTTGCCTCCACCAGAACGAACAGTACGCCCTTTCACCGGAGACCACGGACAAAACGCTGAGTCTCCAGGTAGGCGACTGCAAAACCTTTGACTCTGGAATATCGTTTGCGCTTTTTTAATGTTGGGAATTGGGATATTAGCCTAATGCGGCTATTATGGTTCGCATTTTACAGGTCTAAAGAAGGAATGACGGGCCATTTGAAATAAGAAAGGGGCAGGGATTTCTCCCGGTACTGTCCCAGGTATGAACACGATGATTTCTTTCTTGATGGTTCGCGGGTTTTCCCGCGTGTGCTTTCAATGATGATGCTATGCCTGACGGCATTTTAAGTTCTATGTTATCTTACAGATAACAAGGTCCTACTACAAGCTTTGGTGCTCACAGATCCCCGAGATCAGGCCTCCGGAGCCACTTTTCAGGTACTAAAAGGGCCTAGAGGGGCAGTGGGGGCAGTCACTCGGATACTGAACACAATGGTGACATGTCGCTCTCTCTTTTTGTTCTTGTTTTTAACACACACTTTTAGATCCAGATTGAATGAGCCCTGATGAGAGCCCGTTAATTGTTTCACGGACTCGAAACGCGTCGGCATCATTGGAGGAATGCATAGAGAATACATAATTGTTTTCTTGGTTTAACTGGCCATTTGATTAATTCGTCTGCATTCTCCCATTGTTTTCCTAGAACGTGTCTCCTTCATTGAGTACATATTGTTTTTGGATGAGCAAATGTTCCGATCAATTGAAGTTCACTATGAAATGAATGTTGCTAAATGATCATTCATCATGAAATATGTATTACACTAATTGTGTGTTTTTTCTTGTTTAAAATTGTTTGTGAATTTCGTGATATATATTCTCTTTGAATTGTTTTTGTGAATCGTCGTACATTTTTCTTTTGTGTACAGTAATTATATGTTGAGTGTCTTCCTCGGACAACTCGTTGAAGTTTATATGTTGAACTTAGTAAATAACAGGTATAAATAAATATACCAAACAGATCGGTGATTCATTTCTTGATTTGTTTGCTCGCAGTAAAGAGCACTGAAAATTGGTGGGGGTGGCACTTGTTTTTTCAAAAATTATACACGGTCCAGCCTACCCCACGTCCCAGGGCCTATCTCCTTAACTTTCAACAGAAGCTGGGTAAGAGGCACTCTCTGCCTTGGGCCCCACTCTCCACTCCCCGACCTTACAGCGTAGGTGAGGCTTGTCCTAGTTCCACACTCTCCCTTGCCGCCGCGTTTCACTTGGAGATCCACTTCGTGTCGGTTCCGGCCTCAGCGCGGCAGCAAACCCAGCAGCTGAAGGGGGCAGAGCTTCGCCGAGTCCTTCTTACAGCTTCCTGCTCTGGATCCCGCCCTCCTCGCTTCGTCAGAGGGGAGAGTGGAGATCGACGCCGGCCGGCCTCCGTCAGGTACACGCCTCTTTCTCTTCCGGGAACCCCCTCATCTGCCTCACCGCTCTCTGCAGTACAGTCTGCCGCGCTCGCCACTCACAAAGCTCAGGCAGACCCTTCCGACTGACCTTTCTCCTCAGAGGCCCGGGAAAAACAGCATCAGTGGAAGAATGACGCCGTTACCATTTACCAGCGCCACCGGGTAGGTCTTTCCCTTACGACCAGACAGTCGGATAGGAAGGGAGCAAGGGGGGGTTCTCCACACTGCAGTTCCTCAACGAGCCTTTCCAGCGGGGTCACTCAAAAGGCGGAGGGTGAAACGTGAACAGAATAGTCTTCCCTAACCAGGTGACCCCGTTTCTAAGAACGGACTCTCTTCAGCTGTTAGGAGCCTAGAATGTTGTACAGCTATCAGGGCTCAGTCAGAAGATAGGGGGCTCCGTCAGCAGAGTAGGGCAGCTGAACTTAGGGACAGTCTACCTCATAACTTTGCGCTGGCCTCCCTACACTAATGCTTCACTCCTAACAAGGTTCTCTCAGGCTCTCTGGTCGCTCCTAAAATGGCTGCCTACCATTCCGCCTTATATAGGCTGACCCCAGAAGGTCCAGAAGGGTCCAGAAGGTTCTGGAATGTCCCTATGCTAACCTATGGGTCCGTACTCTGAGGTGGCATTTATGGCAGTTGCTGACCACCATTTTGTGTGTCTTGTAACTTTAGTCAGGAAGGCACCTAGGCCTTCCCTCAGAAAAGGAGGGATTTCTGGGACTGTGAGGAACCATGGGGTCAAGGAGCACCTAACCCCAAAGTCAACACTTGAAAAATTCAGTCAGTGGACATAAAAAGAATAAAAAGATTGGGGGCAAAAAGGGGACAAAATAAATAAATAATTAGGAGGGACCACCAAAGGCTGACAGGTCTAACAAGGGTAAACGTACAACTTTGTGAATCAGGCTCTAGGTGTTCAGAGTGAGGGTTCGATGATGAAGCCACTGAAGAGGCTCCACACTAACAAAGATACTACTCGTAAATCCCTGTGAATAGCATACAAGGGTAAACTTACACCTTTGGGAATCAGGCACTAGGTGTTCTGATTGAGGGCTCGATGATGACGCATGCCACTGAAGAGTCTCCGCACTCACAAGATACTACTCGTAAATCCCTGTGTGAATAGCAAACAGGGTAAACTTACACCTTTGGGAATCAGGCCCTCCGGTGTTCTGAGTGAGGGCTCGGTGATGACGTACGCCACTGAACGCTCCACACTCACAAGATACTACTAGTAAATCTCAGTGTGAATAGCAAACAAGGGTAATCTTACACCTTTTTGAGTCAGGCCCTCAGTGTTCGGAGTGAGGGCTCGATGATGAAGCAGGTCACTGAAGAGGCTCCACACTCGAGATGCTACTTGTAAATCCCTGTGTGAATAGCAAACAAGGGTAAACTTACACCTGGATGAATCAGGCCCTCGGTGTTCAGAGTGAGGGTTCGATGATGAAGCATGCTACTGAAGAGGCTCCACACTAACAAAGATACTATTCATAAATCCCTGTGTGAATAGCATACAAGGGTAAACTTACACCTTTGTGAATCAGCCACTAGGTGTTCAGAGTGAGGGTTCGATAATGAAGCCACTGACGAGGCTCCGCACTCAAAGATACTACTCGTAAATCCCTGTGTGAATAGCAAACAAGGGCAAACTTACACCTGAGTGAATCAGGCCCTCGGTGTTCGGAATGAGGGCTCGATGATGATGCATGAAACTGTAGAGACTCCGCACTCACAAGATACTACTCGTAAATCCCTGTATAAATAACAAACAAGGGTAAACTTACACCTGTGTGAATCAGACCCTCGGTGTTCTGAGTGAGGGCTCGATGATGACGCATGCCACTGAACAGTCTCCGCATTCACAAGATACTATTTTTGAAGTGAAGAGCCTCCTGCGTTCACTGGGGAATTGTATTGGGGGTATTTTATTTTTATTTCCTCACCTTGCACGGTGGCAATCTTTTTAAATACTGTTTTCTTGGCGTTCCTTACCTGATTTTGATCTCTGCTTTCTTCTTCCCACCCCGATCCGCCACGTCCTCCCTTGGGCGATTGAGCAGAGGGTGAGGAACCTTCACTTCCTGTGTGGGCTGGGGTTAGCACTCTTGTCTCCCGCGCTTCTCCCCCTACATAATGGAAGCTACACAGCGGGTGCGCCAAAGGCAAGCCCATCTGCACCCGTCCGCGGCCGGCCGGGGTCAGAGGCCAGAACCGCTGCCCAATGTGTGCAAAATATGCATTACTCTGGAGACCAGCTTAAAAAACTCTGTCCTTTCATCAAAGAATCATGCAGACTTAGCCTGCGGCCCGATGTTGTGCACCAGGGATGTCATAATTGCCTGTATAAAGTGGCTAACATGCCCTTAGTCAGAAGGGGTGGCAGGGAGCTAGCTATGTCACTAGTTAACTGTCGCTCCTTGAAGAAGCACAAACTGGAAATCTTTGATTTTTTTGTGGACCATCAGCCTGACAACCTTTTTCTGACAGAAACATGGCTGGATGCTGATTCTGCCCCGGAGATGTTAGAGACACTCGCGCCTAACTACGGTTTAACAAGAGTTGACCGGCGGATCCAAAGAGGGCGAGGGATCGCGGTGATTCATAGACTTGATACTACCTGCGTCTTGGAGCCAGTAGATATTACAGGCAGGGAGGCTGTTTTTGTTTCTATTAACCTGTCACCGAATAATACCATCAATGGGTATCTTATTTACCGTCCGTCAGGCACTATGATCCAGTTCTCGAGAAGTTTAATCGAGCAACTGATGCAACCAGCCTTAAGATATAGCAAAATACTAGTGGTAGGGGATCTCTATAAACATTTCGTTGAGAATGATAATAAAGAAGCGCAATCTCTAAAGCTCATGCTGGAATCCCTCCAGTTGAGACTGCAATCAACACTTCCTACCCACCAACATGGGCACTTGTTAGATCCTATTTTCGCTAATTGGGAAGGGATCAAAGTATCTGTCCTAACTAGAATACCGTGGTCTCACCATTATCTTGTCATATTCTCCGCTCCACGTGGTGTGGATAATCAGTCAAAAGCCATACATGCAGCACAACTGCGCAGGAAATGGGCTAAATTCTCTCAGGAAGCATTTGACCAGGCACTTAAGCAAACTAAGCTCTCTTTAGGCAGGGATTTGGCCTCGGCCTGCACAGCTTTTGACAGCTGGATCTTGGAAGCTCTTAATAGAACGGCTCCCTGGACTACGCAACCTCCGGTTAGATGTACCAAGTCGGCGCCATGGTTTAATGATAATCTTAAAGTGGCTAAATCTATCTGTAAACTGCTGGAACGTACATGGCGGAATTATTTTTTTAATGAGGTTGATAAATTGAGTTATAAAGCAGGATTGAAAATCTATCATGCCCTTATCAGAAAAACCCGCAGGGAGTATTATAAGGAGAAGATAGCAATGGCGGAGAACTCTTATAAAGAGCTCTTCTCTATCCTTGAGGACATCTCCTCCTTAAACAGGATAGCGGCTCCCGATGTCCTTTCAGAGTCTATGTCTGAGACATTAGCCAACTTCTTCATTGAGAAGGTCGCTAAAATCTATCGGTCCTTCCCTGATGAAGCTTGTAATGGCCTCCACGAGGAAGATTCTAGAAGGAAGTTAAAGGAGGAAGACTCCTTAACACATTTTAATGTTCCTTACACTATGGAACTTAAGAAAGTGGCGTTGGGCATTTGCTCTGGCTCTCAGAAGGACCCGGCCTCTCCCAGAATTCTCAGAGACCATGCGGAGTGCTTATTACCACATATAGGTCACCTCCTCGAACTCTCCTTTCAATCCAGCTGTCTACCGCTTAGCTGGAAGAAAGCCATGATACTCCCCATAAAGAAGAAGCCTAATCTCAGTGCTTCTCTTCTGGATAATTTTCGACCTATCTCCCTTTTGCCTTATTGCGCGAAAGTTGCAGAGAAAGTGGTGAACCTCCAAGTTACGGAACACATTAATGTTCCTCAACTTTCCACCCCTCTCAGTCGGGATTTAGGGCGTATCATTCAACTGAAACGGCCCTCCTTTTCTCTACTGAATTGATTTGGAAGCAGGTGGATGAAGGGCACACTGTCGCTCTGGTGCTTCTAGACCTCAGCGCGGCGTTTGACACGGTTTCGCACCTGATCCTTCTTAAGTGCCTTAAAGAACCTGAGATCGTGGGGACAGCTTTCGAGTGGCTGAGCTCTTTTTTGAAAAACAGAAGTTTCCAAGTTAGTCTATCACCTTTCCATACTCAGTGTAGATCCCTGGTGTAAGGGGTTCCACAGGGCTCTATTTTGAGCCCGACACTATTCAACCTTTACATGGAGCCTCTTGCTAAAATCATTGAGGCCCATGGGGTTGATATAGTGTCATAACACTGATGACACCCAGCTGGTGGTATCCCGCTCTCAGGCTCCGGATAAGGCAGCAGTCAACTTCTCCTCTTGCCTATCTGAACTTGCAGGATGGATGAATAAAAACTGCCTGCGCCTGAATGGAAACAAAACCGAGCTGTTGGCAGTGGGCAAAACCCCCTCAATATGGTCATCAGCTTGGTGGCCGTGTGAGTTGGGCCCTACCTCCGCCCCTTCCAATCAGGTGAAGAACCTGGGAATGTGGTTGGACACTAAACTGACCACCACATTAACCCGTTGCCTGTGTCGGACGTCCCCCAGCCGCCCGACGTCACGGTGGGCATGTGCGTCGGACGGCTGGGGGCAGTCCGACCACTTCTAGGGCAATAAAACACCTGCACCGCTGCGGAATTTCCGCCGCGGTCAACCAGTCAAAGTGGTCACTGGGAAATGCGTTGGCATCTTGAAGTGCTTACGAAAGACCTTGGATTTGCTCCCCATTGAGGCCAGGAAAACCCTGGTTCACTCCCTTGTCACTGTCCATCTTGATTATGGGAATGTGACGTATGCAGGGCTGAGTAAAGCGGGCCTGCATCAACTACAATGTATACAAAATGCTGCGGCCCGAATGGTGTTGCAGCTTCCCAGGAGATCTTTGAGCATCCGTGCCCTATCCACGCTGCACTGGCCACCCATCAAAGAAAGAATCATGTACAAAACTCTCTGCTTCCGCCATCGCATTGCGCATGGCAAGGGGCCGACATATATCCAGGCATTGCTTACCCCGTACTGTCTGACACGACAATTGCGATCTTCATGAACAAGGCTGTTTCAGGTCCCTCGCATACACAAAGCTAGAATGGGGATGCGTTCCTTTAGCTATTTACCAAGCAAGCAAGCAATGGAACGCACTCCCCAGTGACTTGCGGCGTGAACCATCTGAATCTATATTCCGGCGAAAGTTGAAAAAGTTTCCCTTTCCAAATTAGGGTGGGTGGATACTGTTCCTAGTTCTCCCCACTCTCGCTCTCTTTTTGATGCTTGACTTGGGGGCCTTTGCGCCATGTCCTTGGAATATCTGCTAGGCTTAGCGACCGCAGCGCGGGGACACACTGTGATTAGATTTAGAAGTGCTTTTATTATTATTATTTGCTAAGCCCTTGAGTTGCCATGGAGTCCGGCAAGGCGACGCAAGGCAACACAAGAGCTTAGGTGTGACTTACTAAGCCATGGAAAGCCACAGTGTGTGAATTAATAAATGCAGAGTGACGCAAGGGATCACAAATCGTGCCTTGTGCTACTCTCCATTGGGAAGGCCTTCCATGGGTGGAGCGTGGACATTCCCGGCTTCCAACAATGGATTTTGGTGCATTACAGTTTACAAGACTTGTAAGCCTGGGAATGAGTCAACATGGTGTGCCTACCCGACAGAGGTGTAACAAGGAGAAATATCTTTATTTCTTCACGTTATTTCCTCTTTCTGGCTGTAATTCATTCTGTGGCACATGTAGAAAGAGGACAATGCCTCTCAGGATTGTCAATCCTACCTATACCACAGGCACCCTTGTACCAATGCACAAGGGTGCCTGCGTTGGTGCTAGGCAGCATTTAGTGCGCCAGAGCAGGAATGAGTCGTATCTTGGTAGATACAGCGCATTTCTGCGCTGCCCCGGTCATGCAGTGCAGCAAATTGCCTTGTGTTGCTTTCATTTTTGTTAAATATGCTCCTAACATAAATTTCAGCATCACAATTACCATCTAATAAATTGATTAAGAGAAATCGCTCAAACCACCAGTAAAGAAAAATGAATGTATTTAAACGCTGAGTTGATATCTGTGAGTTTGCTGCTCATCTGATTCGTCGCTTGAGTCTGAAAGAGAAACAAGTGACAATTACATGGAGGGAGAGGAAGAGTGTAAGAAACATCTGATATCCATAACAATGTACATTTAATGTTTTACTATTTTAAAATATGTATCTCTTTAAATGCACCCACAAAATTCTCCACATTCTTTAGCTAATGCTGATTTTCATCATTTGCAATTCATCATCATCAAATCTTTTTTCGGCCAATCGTCATCATAAAATTGCATGTAAATATTGTTAAAATTCATAACATATCTATGAAAGCCATTTAAAGTGCAGAGTGCAAAACAAAGCTTATAACACAAAGGGTCATTTAAGCAGCTAATACAGGAACAAGAAGGATAATTCCTATCTCTGGAGGTTACACAACTTGTACCTGATGACAAAATCCTAAGTAAGGGTCCGCTCCGTCACAGGGATGTTTGGACCTCCTCATAACCTAACATATTGTCCATCAAGATACATGAATTCATTCCATTTCAAGTAACTGTCCATCTGCTGTCTTAGATGTTCTGCCATTATCCCTTGTTCCCCAACTAATCGATCAAAGCCGCCATAAAACAGGCAAAATGGAATAAAGCTATAAAATGCATCATACAACTAGATAAATATGTTAGGAACCTCAAAAACTGTCCATACCTTTAAAATTATGTCCATCAATAAAACCCGTTTTACTAAGAAAACATGCTGCAACCTTAGAGTTCTTGATGTGAAGGGAATCAAATGAATGTCGGCCTCAGGGGGTCCTACGGATACTGAAATGAATGAATGTCTGCCTCAGTGGGTCCTACGGATACTGAAATGAATGAATGTCGGCCTCAGGGGGTCCTAAGGATACTGAAATGAATGAATGTCGGCCTCAGGGGGTCCTAGGGATACTGAAACGAATGAATGAATGTTGGCCTCAGTGGGTCCCACAGATACTGAAATGAATGAATGTCGGCCTCAGTGGGTCCTACGGATACTGAAATGAATGAATGTCTGACTCAGTGGGTCCCATGGATACTGAAATGAATGAATGTCGGCCTCAGGGGGTCCTAAGGATACTGAAATGAATGAATGTCTGCCTCAGTGGGTCCTACGGATACTGAAATGAATGAATGTCGGCCTCAGTGGGTCCTACGGATACTGAAACGAATGAATGAATGTTGGCCTCAGTGGGTCCCACGGATACTGAAATGAATGAATGTCAGCCTCAGTGGGTCCTACGGATACTGAAATGAATGAATGTCGGCCTCAGTGAGTCCTACGGATACTGAAACGAATGAATGAATGTCGGACTCAGTGGGTCCTACGGATACTGAAACGAATGAATGAATGTTGGCCTCAGTGGATAAATTAGGGAGACAATGGGTGGGGTGATGCCATTATCTGTAGATACTCTGCAGGATGAGGGGAACAAACGCGTGGTGAAGCAGCGCTTAGGCACCCATATTCAGTATAAGCACGGAGCAAAGGATGGGATAGCCACCAGCTACCATACGCACTAGATTGAGATCACCTTTTAGCACCTCCGCTTATTGCTCTTCTCACCATTCACACCGCCTGGCTTCCTTATTGCACTTAAACCGCTGCATTGTGCTTAGCATAGGTACTACCTTTCCTGGTCGGACATGTCACAATTTATCGACATTTTAGCCTTCATATATAATCTAGTTCTACTTATTTTCTCTCTTCCTTTGTTCTTTTCGACATCCATAGCACTCACTGATCATCATTTACCCTTTTTAAACCTTGGCTTACCAACACGTATGCTTTTGACCTTCTGACATTACTCTCATTCTTGTTTTTAACTTTATTGTTTTTTCGACATTGACACTCATTGCATTAATGTGCTGGCTATCTGTACGGGAAGTGTATTTTCCCAGAGCCTCTTTGAACAGGAAGTTGACTCTTTCAGTGGGCGCGCGGTCTAGTTGTCAATTCTGACCACTGGCGTGCATTGACTTAAACTGCGCATGCCCGCAGCAGTACTGGCATTTCTAAAAGAACTTCACGGACGTTGGACGCTTGTAACACGGCTCAAGTCACGGACCGATCTACTCTTTGACTCAGGTAAGCGTAACCATATTGCTTCCAAGACCTAACGCTACCTTAAGCTGTAAGAGTGCTGGTATGTAGCTGGTGGCTATCCCATCCTTTGCTCCGTGCTTATACTGTATACGGGTGCCTAAGCGCTGCTTCACCACGCGTTCGTTCCCCTCACCCTGCAGAGTATCTACTGATAATGGCTTCACCCCATCCATTGTCTCCCTAATTTATAGCTCACAACCTTACTCTCCAGTAGGAACCTCTTCTCGTGCTATTCCTTCGTGATGTGATAACTCGTGGCTCACATAATCAGGCACTCGTCACTCCCGTGCCTATTTCATTATAATTAGGGCTCCCGGTTTTATGGTATTTATTTTTTTGCCATTTCCGTCTGTATTTATCCATATTTCTTTTTTGGGCATTTTTTCTGTATTTATCCACATTTATTTTTGACGCAAGCAAAAGACGCTGCTACAGCTAGTATTTTTCAACATTTATTTAAATTGACAATGCATACCAGCGCCCGGTTGTTATTGGTCAATACAATACATTCATCTGAAAACTTTCCCATTGTAGTACAAGCACATGTGCATTTCAAGAGACTAAAAAATGTGCTTTTAAAAAGTACAAACACCACCCTACTTCGAAGAAACAACAGCTCTGTATGCAAGTTCAATTTTACATTATCAGCTAATATCAGCATCTAGCCCATTTAACCACTCTCGGTTTTACCAAATCAGGTAAACGACGTATAAGTAAATTAAAGCAATGTTGCCAGGAAGATTTGGCCAATGGACTAGGGTTAGATCGCAGCTCGAGTTACTATGTGGAAAAGAGGCAACATCGTATTTTGCAACATTTTTTTTTAGAAGGGAAACCAGGGAGCCGCTCGGAGAGGACCTGAACGCCTGGTGTAAACGTGTTTTCTCACTGGCGTCACTCCCGGGAACTGTCTGATGTCAAACCCGACGCATATCTTTTCCCCTTGGAGTGTTCGGACTTTGCTCGCAGACCATCCCCATGCCATACCTTTCCCTAGAACTCCCTGCCCAACCCGCGTCTCCCTTACAAGCGCAAACACTGACATTCACCAGTAGAAATTAGGCCTGCCGATCCTCTGCTCCCCTCGCCCAATCGTAGCCGAGCCTAATGGTGATGCGTGTTGCTTGGCTATATATGATGCCGCCGCTTATTATGCCCAAACACAGAAAGAAACTCGAGAGAGTGCTTGCTCTCCAAAAATACCCCTCTTTTCAAAAGCATTCCTCCTTCCAGGAACGGAGCGATATAAATAAACAGGTCCTGGTGCCCCACCAGAACCTCGAACCAATGCCCAATACAACTAAGCATGCGTAATAAACTTACAAAGTTCTCAGGGCGGGGCTGAAGGTGTTAGCACGCCCATAGAGTGACGTTTTGCTAGGACCAGGATTGGCTCAGGGTCACCGGCGTCACTAGAAGACCCTGAGCCAATAGGTCCACACCACAGCACGTCACTGAAAGGAATTTCCAGTATCAGAAAAGCGGCGTGGCACGGAAACAAAAGCACTGCAGCGTGCCAAATTTACTCGTATTTTTCCGTTTATATATATATAAATACAGAGAAAGGAAAACTTATTTCCCGTCTGTATTTATATGTATAAATCCGTAAAAATGTAAAACCGGGAGCCCTAATTATAATACGGGAACGCTGACACCAGCTACCACGCTTGGCTACTGGTTCCTACCTGCGCCATATTAACAAGTGTGGTGAATGCGCTGGGCTTTGGTAACTCGTGGCTCACTTAATTAGGCACTCGCCACTCCCGTGCCAATTTCACTATAATGTGGGTAACGCTTATACTATCCACACGCACCACAACTCTTCCTGTTGAGTTCTCACTTTCACTGCATCCAGCACTTCCCGCCGGTTTTCTCTGACATCATTCTTCTTACCTTGAAAGCCATCATTTGCATACACTGCAATGCCTCCTTCCAGCAAGGAGAACGAGGCAACAATGATAAAACCGCACGCACCAAAAAAAAAAAACAAGACGGCACTGCAGAGCAGCTTCGCATGTAAGCTACTGCCCGGGCGCCATCTTCGGAGGAATGACAAAAACAAAGCTTTGAAAAAAACAAAAAACGCCCACCGCTGCATGACGGAGAAAAGGGGGCGGGGCTAAAAAAACACAGAAACGCCCACGAATCTGCTCCGAGAATGAGAGCCACATCTCTCTTCCACTGGCTAGCCTCCATTTATGGAGCTAGCCAATTGGAAGAGAGAGGCGGGTGAAAGCCCCATACTGGAGATCAAAAAATGTTGCCTGCGCGACACTGCTCCGCAGTGAACGCCAGGCGAAACCTAAAAAACGGCGCTAGCACCCACAACGCCCCCAACACTGACTCAGGAGCCCCCCATGGACTTGTAGCAGATTTTCTTTTTTTAACCTGAAGGCTATGACTTCTGAGATAGTTCACCGGCAGGATAAACAGGACTGGTGAGTACCAAATTGTTTTTATTTTGAAATGTATGCACTGTATATTATTTAAAGGCCCTCTAGTAACCTTGCAATACAAGCACCTCGTAACCTCTAACATTATTGCCATTAAATGTACTCGAGCATGGTAAACTGTTTCTATAAAAAATGTATAATCTTAAGACTACACCCCTGCGCCACACACAAAACCTCCTTTATACACTTTAAATACAGATACATTGTATTTTGCGCCGTTTAAAAACTTCATTGCCAACATTATTCACATTTACCAGCAGGCCACAACACTTTAAACATTAAAACACCAAGGGTGCAATACTACAAATGCACTGCGCACCATTTAAAAATACATCTATGCTCATTTAAATGCATTGTCCCTAGACTTTAAATAACCCATAAACATACAACATACAACATTGCGCCAACCCTTATTTACCTCCATTACAGTGTAGCAGGCGGCGTCAATCTGGGATAAGTGGCTCAGGTCCATTCTTGCCTTAAGTTGCTGGGGTGGCCATTGCAAAACTCTCTACACCTACTTGACACTTTTATAATGGGCCCCATTTGTTAAAGCTGTTTGACGCTTGTCCTGGGAAGGCTGGCTCCGTGGAACAGGCTCTAACTCCAATCCCCTGTCATTTTTAAGGCCAGAACTGTCACTTTTAAGACCAGGAGTTTGCGGCCAGGCCTGTCACTTTTGCGGCCAGGAGCTTTGGGATGTGTGAATTACAGCCTGCCAGCTGTCCCCCTGTTTCAGGTTGTGGGGGCAGCCTTGGCTCTACAGGCCACCTGTCTTTTTTTTTTTTTGCACAACCCTTAGCTCCTGGGTGGCTGTGGTTTATTATTTTGTAATGGGTTTGTATTAGCCTATTTTGAGAATTGCAATAGTAAGGTTTGTGAGGGCCCGGGCAAGTTTTTTTTTCACTCCTCCTCCCTCAGCTCACGCCTGGGACCCCTTTACCACTTTAACACCTAGAGGACCGAGCCTTCCCCATGCCCTGGTTACATGTCCTCAGGACTGCTCCACAGCTGTTCAACCGCCAGCTGCCTGCAATCCCTTCAGTTGTAAACATGCCCAGACATTTCCCTCCTGCAGGCACGCACTTTTCTGCGCACTTTTTAAACACACACCTACCCATGTTTTGCAGCCAGCCATGTCACCCCTTTTAAAACCTTAGTTCTTGCTATCAGCAGTTTGCGGCCAGGCCTGTCACTTTTAAGGCCAGGAGTTTGCGGCCAGGCCTGTCACTTTTAAGGCCAGGAGTTTGCGGCCAGGCCTGTCACTTTTAAGGCCAGGAGTTTGCGGCCAGACCTGCCACTTTTGCAGTCAGATTGTTGAAGAAGGGTGTCATATTAGACTACTACTGTTGTCACCTTGCAGTGATTGAAGATAATTGTACCAGCAAGTAACCAGCTGACTGACTTTTTGAATTGTTTTATACATATTCATGACGTTTATATAGTGTTTAACCTGCAAAATTGTTATGGTTTTATCTAACTGAAACAATAAACTTAAACTTCCATATTGTGCCCACATTTTGGGCTAGATACAAGTGAACACCTCAGAGGGGAGTCTTACAGCAAAGTATCTGCAACATAAACCCTCACCTCACGTCGAGACATCTCTAGTGAAATTTGTCCACCGTTAGCAAAGATCTTGCACCTGAGACTTCAGTATAGAACACTTCACGTGAAGTGTTTTACTTTGAGATGAAGCTTTCCACATATACATTTTCCATTTTTTCATTGCCTTGCAATGGAGAATATAGAACATATATTGCATACCTGCATATTTAACAGTGAGGGGGACGTGGATTTTTCCTATTGGCCTTCATCTGGTTTCCCACCAGTATCTGCCCACTTTATGGATTTTACGGAACAATACTTCCCTAGCAATTGTGTTTGCTGTGAGCAGATACCTCTACTGTGCGTGGTTAACCAGAAGGTGTAAGGCCAGCTGCTATAAGGATCCTAAAATGCTGTTACGATTACATTTCAGTATCCGTGGAACCCACTAAGGCTAACATTCATTCATTTCAGTATCCGTGGGACCCACTGAGGCTGACATTCATTCATTTCAGTATCCGTGGGACCCACTGAGGCCGACTTTTATTCATTTCTGTATCCGTGGGACCCACTGAGGCCGACATTCATTCATTTCAGGTATCCCTGGGACCCACTGAGGCCGACTTTCATTCATTTCAGTATCCGTGGGACCCACTGAGGCCGACATTCATTCCTTTCAGTATCCGTAGGACCCACTGAGGCAGACATTCATTCATTTCAGTATCCGTGGGACCCACTGAGGCACACATTCATTCATTTCAGTATCCGTGGGACCCACTGAGGCCGACATTCATTTGTTTCAGTATCCGTAGGACCCACCGAGGCTGACATTCATTCATTTCAGTTTCCGTGGGACCCACTGAGGCCGACATTCATTCATTTCAGTATCCTTTGGACCCACTGAGGCTGACATTCATTAATTTCAGTATCCGTGGGACCCACTGAGGCCGACATTCATTCGTTTCAGTATCTGTAGGACCCATTGAGGCAGACATTCCTTCATTTCAGTATCCGTAGGACCCACTGAGGCTGACATTCATTCATTTCAGTATCCGTGGGACCCACTGAGGCTGACATTCATTCATTTCAGTATCCGTGGGACCCACTGAGGCCGACTTTTATTCATTTCTGTATCCGTGGGACCCACTGAGGCCGACATTCATTCATTTCAGGTATCCCTGGGACCCACTGAGGCCGACTTTCATTCATTTCAGTATCCGTGGGACCCACTGAGGCCGACATTCATTCCTTTCAGTATCCGTAGGACCCACTGAGGCAGACATTCATTCATTTCAGTATCCGTGGGACCCACTGAGGCACACATTCATTCATTTCAGTATCCGTGGGACCCACTGAGGCCGACATTCATTTGTTTCAGTATCCGTAGGACCCACCGAGGCTGACATTCATTCATTTCAGTTTCCGTGGGACCCACTGAGGCCGACATTCATTCATTTCAGTATCCGTAGGACCCACTGAGGCTGACATTCATTAATTTCAGTATCCGTGGGACCCACTGAGGCCGACATTCATTCGTTTCAGTATCTGTAGGACCCATTGAGGCAGACATTCCTTCATTTCAGTATCCGTAGGACCCACTGAGGCTGACATTCATTCATTTCAGTATCCGTAGGACCCACTGAGGCAGACATTCAGTCATTTAGTATCCGTGGGACCCCCTGAGGCAGACATTCATTCATTTAAGAATCTGTAGGACCCACTGAGGCAGACATTCATTCATTTCAGTATCCGTTGGACACACTGAGGCCAACATTCATTCATTTCAGTATCCGTGGGACCCACCGAGGCTGACATTCATTCATTTCAGTATCCGTGGGACCCACTGAGGCCGACATTTATTCATTTCTGTATCTGTGGGACCCACTGAGGCCGACATTCATTCATTTCAGGTATCCGTGGGACCCACTGAGGCCGACTTTCATTCATTTCAGTATCCGTGGGACCCACTGAGGCCGACATTCATTCATTTCAGTATCCGTAGGCCCCCTGAGGCAAACATTCATTCATTTCAGTATCCATGGGACCCACTGAGGCAGACATTCATTCATTTCAGTATCCGTGGGACCCACTGAGGCCGACATTCATTTGTTTCAGTATCCGTAGGACCCCCTGAGGCTGACATTCATTCATTTCAGTTTCCGTGGGACCCACTGAGGCCGACATTCATTCATTACAGTATCCGTAGGACCCACTGAGGCTGACATTCATTCATTTCAGTATCCGTGGGACCCACTGAGGCCGACATTCATTCGTTTCAGTATCCGTAGGACCCACTGAGGCAGACATTCCTTCATTTCAGTATCTGTAGGACCCACTGAGGCTGACATTCATTCATTTCAGTATCCGTAGGACCCACTGAGGCAGACAATCATTCATTTAGTATCCCTGGGACCCACTGAGGCCGACATTCATTCATTTCAGTATCCGTAGGCCCCCTGAGGCAAACATTCATTCATTTCAGTATCCATGGGACCCACTGAGGCAGACATTCATTCATTTCAGTATCCGTGGGACCCACTGAGGCCGACATTCATTTGTTTCAGTATCCGTAGGACCCCCTGAGGCTGACATTCATTCATTTCAGTTTCCGTGGGACCCACTGAGGCCGACATTCATTCATGACAGTATCCGTAGGACCCACTGAGGCTGACATTCATTCATTTCAGTATCCGTGGGACCCACTGAGGCCGACATTCATTCGTTTCAGTATCTGTAGGACCCACTGAGGCTGACATTCATTCATTTCAGTATCCGTAGGACCCACTGAGGCAGACAATCATTCATTTAGTATCCGTGGGACCCCCTGAGGCAGACATTCATTTATTTCAGAATCCGTAGGACCCACTGAGGCAGACATTCATTCATTTCAGTATCCGTAGGACCCCCTGTGGCAGACATTTATTAATTTCAGTATCCGTAGGACCCCCTGAGGCCGACATTCATTCATTTCAGTATCCGTGGGACCCACTGAGGCAGACATTCATTCATTTCAGAATCCGTAGGACCCACTGAGGCAGACATTCATTCATTTCAGTATCCGTAGGACCCCCTGAGGCTGACATTCATTCATTTCAGTATCCGTAGGACCCCCTGAGGCCAACATTCCTTCATTTCAGTATCCGTAGGACCCACTGAGGCAGACATTCATTCATTTCAGTATCCGTAGGACCCCCTGAGGCCAACATTCCTTCATTTCAGTATCCGTAGGACCCACTGAGGCTGACATTCCTTCATTTCAGTATCCGTAGGACCCACTGAGGCCGACATTCATTCATTTCAGCATCCATAGCACCCCCTGAGGCCGACATTCATTTGATTCCCTTCGCATCAAGAACTCTAAGGTTGCAGCATGTTTTCTTAGTAAAACTGGTTTTAATGATGGACAGAATTTTAAAGGTATGGACAGTTTTAGAGGTTCCTAACATATTTATCTAGTTGCATGATGCATTTGATAGCTTTATTCCATTTGCATGTTTTTATGGCGGCTTTGATCGATTAGTTGAGGAACAAGGGATAATGGCAGAATATCTAAGACAGCAGATGGACAGTTACTTGAAATGGAATGTATTCATGTATCTTGATGGACAATATGTTAGGTTATGAGGAGGTCCAAACATCCCTGTGACGGAGCGGACCCTTACTTAGGATTTTGTCATCAGGTACAAGTTGTGTAACCTCCAGAGATAGGAATTATCCTTCTTGTTCCTGTATTAGCTGCTTAAATGACCCTTTGTGTTTTAAGCTTTGTTTTGCACACTGCACTTTACATGGCTTTTATAGATATGTTATGAATTTTAACAATGTTTACATGCACTTTTATGATGACGATTGGCCAAAAAAGATTTGAGGATGATGAATTGCAAATGATGAAAATCAGCCAAAGCTAAAGAATGTGGAGACTTTTGTGGGTGCATTTGGAGAGATACATATTTTAAAATAGTAAAAAATGAAATGTACATTGTTATGGATATCAGATGTTTCTTACATTCTTGCTCTCCCTCCATGTAATTGTAACTTGTTTCTCTTTCAGACTCAAGCGACGAATCAGATGAGCAGCAAACCTACAGATATCAACTCAGCGTTTAAATACATTCATTTTTCTTTACTGGTGGTTTGAGCGATTTCTCTTAATCAATTTATTAGATGGTAATTGTGATGCTGAAATTCATGTTAGGAGCATATTTAACAAAAATGAAAGCAACACAAGGCAATTTGCTCCACTGCATGACCGGGGCAGCGCAGAAATGCGCTGTATCTACCAAGATACGACTCATTCCTGAAGGACTGGACTTTTAGCAGTACCAGCGGTGCCAGGGAACAACACCTATAACCTTCATGGGATACCTGTTTCGGCGCACAAATTACAGAGACACGGGATACTTCCTTCGGCGTCAAAGATCAGCGTTTATTACTGCAGGGAGGCAAAAGTCACAAGAAGTACAACAGTGTGTAGGTTCTGAGAGTCTGCTTCAAATTGTATTGTAGGTCGCTCTCTTTTATACAAAATGTTGCCATTGCACAACGTGTGAACAAAAGGTTACAATTCAGTTCCCACAGTAAAACTTCAAAAGGGTCGCTTTCATGTGTTCAGAATCCCGGAACATCATTACAATAGCTATGCCGGTTCCCAACTGTAAAAGTACATCTTCCCACCATTAGGCACACCCATTAGAGTTGTAAATGACAAAGAAGAAGAGACAAGAACAGCTGCAAGGAAGTCAGACACGTGTAGAGAAAAGAGTGTGGGGGTAATATCGGAAGCATGATCGTAGGATCAAAGAGTTGGATCCATCGCCTGCAAGGCTGTCACAATAAGCCGGCACGGCCAGATTACCCTCAAGCTGAGCCATCTGCCTTTGCTGTGTCATTCCTCCAGCCATAAAGACGCATGAAAGGAATATGCGTCTTCCGCAAGGCTTGGGAACTAGAGGGTCAGGGGGCGAACAGTTATCTACTCGCTGACTACGTGAGGGCAAGAAACAAAATGGATGCTGTATCTAAAATGGAACCCGAGGGTTCAGATGAAGAACGCCTAATATTAGACGAACCCTGGCAGGTAGTGTAGCGAAATTTCGCACACTTGCCGAACTCGTCATTTGCGGTTCGTAGATACCAAACTCGTCCATATTCGGCAATGCCCAGAACATCGTAATAATTTTTACGGAACCTCAGACGGTCCTTTTGCCCTCATGTAGGCAAGCACTAGTCGGAATCATAATCGATTTCGATACTCATCAGATCACTCAGATGTTGTTGGTACATTATTCTGCTCTTCAATGCTTCTTTGGTGACAACGGGCTGTCTTATACACGTCGTAGCACAAAGGCCACATAAGGCAGGACCACATTGCACACAAAGACAACATGAGAACAGAAATGTCTCAACAACCCCTATGATCATCAGAATCTTCCAACCCCAAGTCGATATCAGACCCCAAAACCATCCCAGAAGCGTCCAATTTCCTTCGTCCACGTGTATGGACTCCGAAATTTTGTGCAACTTAGAGATGGCTTGATAAACCGTTGGAGCGTTATCAGGTATGAATATGCAGCAACTCGAATGGATGACTTTACAAACCCCACCTCTATCTGCTAGAACGATATCTAGAACCATACGGTTCTGCAACGTCATCAGTCTATCCGCCTGAACTTCGGCTGTTAAATTACCAAGGGCATTTGCAGTTATGTTGGCAGTTGATTCTACTACACGAGTTAACTGTCTCAGGTTCCTGCTATTAACCATCGGTCCCCAGAACGGTAGGAAACCCTTAAAGAAGTCTCCCGCTTCTTGTCCGGAAGTATCTTCTTTGCTAATCACACCTCTTACAATTCTATTTCTGTGATAATCAGAGGCCACAGTGAAAGTCGGAGGCAAAAGATTTGCAATATAGCAGGTACCCGAGAAGTCATGAGGTAACCACGTATAGGCTCGATCATAACATACAAAGTAGGTACTCTTGGCAGGCAGGAAGACAGGGGAGGAGAGTGTGGGTAAGACATATGTCTCGGTACAAGCACTCTCCCCAAACTGAGCTCTCGGATTTCGACCAAGACCTTTCAAGCAGAAATTACCAAGGTGAGGTACAATCCATATCGGTGGTGAGCTTTTAAGCTGCCTTTCACCCACTGATAAGCTGTACTCAGCTTCACTTAGTTCCTTATATGCTCGCACCTCTTCCTCTGGGATGAGCGATGCGTCAAAAATATCTCTATCTAAGTCTGCAATAGCTCTCGCCAGAGTCTTGTGGTACGGGCCAGGACCAGAGTTTGCTGAGCGTGGTTCTCGATGGGGGTAGGAATCTAGTGCGCTACGGAACATAGTTTGTAATGCTCGAGCTGACCCTTGTGCACTATAAGGCAGAACTAGGTACGGAACACCTTTATCCATGGTATGTGGCATTAACCCACACACCCAACAATTGGTAGTGTTTACCACTAACTGATGCTGATGCAGGAGTTGGATAAAAGAGTTGTTTCTGAATTCCACACGTCTGATTTGTTCGTGTTGAGGCAGAGGATAAAAGGAATGTGGAGAAACAGTAGAAACGAAATATTGATCATGAGATGGAAGAGTAGGTGTAGCAGAAGACAATAAGAACTGAGACCCATAATATATTCCTCCTACCAATAGCAAAGATATGGTGAGAAACAGTATGATTACTTGTGAGAAAAACCATTTTGTATAACATATTTTCTGTAATGTAGATCTTTGCGCCAACATTTCTTCTCTTTTCGACAGCTCAGAAAATGATGATTCCATCCCCTAACGACCGTCCGCGACGTTCTTGACGCACTTCGTTCTGAGTAGCGGTTATCAATTCCCAGGAGTTCCCAGAAATTGATAATAGAAACCAACCTTGTGTTGATAGCTGCTAAACAGAAGGGAGTACCCGCACGGCCTTACGGTCAACCTGGATGGTAGGTTCTAACTAAATAATGTTCTTGGCTGTACGAAAAAAAAAGAAAAAGATACACAATATATAATGTCCACTGTTTTCAGAGCAATGTAGAACCTAGAAACAAAAAAAAAATCTTTTTATTTATGGCTTGTTCGTGGACGAAGAAAATATCGGCTACTTCCAGGGCGAGTCTGATCTTCAAACAATGGATTGGACGGCAAAGGAGTGTTCAATTGTTCAGGCAATTGTTCAACAGTCAAATTTTCCAAGGTTGACGTGGAAGAGATTGTTTGAGAGGAGTCAGCAACGGTGTCAGATACAAGCCGAGCTTCGCTGAATGGAACGAAACGTGGTGCAGTGTCGGTCTCAGATGAAGAAAGACCTCTTCTTATCCAGGTGTCCGATGGCAAAGGAAGCGGGACTCTCTTTGTGTGGGTAGCATGTACCCAGTTCCGACGTCCGTGTAGTCGAACCGCCGTCCTCGTAGCCAGCTGTACTTGAAACGGGCCCACAAATCTTGGTTCAAGGTTTCGTTTTCGTCCGTAGTTTCTAACAAGGACCCAGTCCCCTGGTTGAAGTCGATGACCAGGACCCTCTGTTTGTGACGGCAGAGACTCAAAGACCTGTTGATGAATCAAACTCAATTTAGCAGTCAGATCATAGAGATAATCAATCAACATAGGGTATTCAATTCTGTCAACTTCCTTAGGTCTTGGGACTCCCCATATATTAGCAGGACGACCGAACACAATCTCATATGGGCTGAGCCCTACTCGAGAGTGTACAGTTGCCCTGGTCGATAGGAGAGCCAGAGGCAAAGCGTCGGGCCATGATAAACCAGTTGTTGCCTGAATTTTGGCCAATTTTAGTTTTAGGGTGCCATTATATCCTTCCACCAGGCCTGCTGATTGTGGATGGTTTGCACTATGAAATTTTTGTACTATCCCTAAACCGCGACACACACTCTTCATCACACTCCCAACAAACTCACTTCCGTTGTCCGACCATACGACCCGAGGCATTCTTTAGCGGGGAAAATACTCTTTGAGCAAAATTTTTGCCGTGGATAAGGCCGTATTATCCTTAAGGGGGTAGGCCTCAATCCACCTAGAGAATGCACACACCACAACCAACACATACTTCAAGTTATTACATCGGTCCATGTGGATAAAGTCCAACTGGATAACTTCGAAAGGGTACGTAGGAGGGGCAAAATGACCAGGTGGAGTGGGGGTGCCCTTACCAGGATTGTGCATCAAACACACCATACAATTCTTAACCACTCTCTCGGCGCACTTAGTAATCCCATCATTCTTCCATACATGAGACAACAACTTGCATATACCTTTCGTGTTGATGTGCGCCATACCATGAGCCATTGTAACAACAGCGAGCACATACGCATCCGGTAACATCCATCTCTGCTTCTCTGATAGATCAACCCAACATCCATTCTCATCCAATCTTCCCGTGCTCTCTCTCCATTTTGTCCTTTCCGTCTCAGTGGCTTCATTCTGTATTCCTTTCACACTTTCAAATGTGTCTTCACACATACCAGTCTCTGTTGGCCATCTCACTGAGCTCGTAACATACATTCTGTTCGTCAAATCTTTAGCCGTCTCTTTAGCCGTTTCATCCGCAAACGCATTACCACGACCCACATCGTCCGTTACTTTTTGATGTGCGCTACATTTGACTATGGCCACCTGTTTAGGCAATGTGAGTGCATCCAAAAGATCATTTACAAGCTGACCATGTTGAATCTTCGTGCCATGCGACGTAAGAAATCCTCTCTCTCTCCACAGTCGTCCAAAACTATGTGCCACACCAAACGCATACTGGCTATCTGTAAACACATTCACCCGTTTATCTTTAGACAACACACACGCTCTTGTCAAGGCGACTAACTCGGCAGCCTGAGCTGATTTCTGACTTAATCTTGCGCTTTCTACAATCGTTTTCAATGTTACTACAGCATACGCAGTTGTCACATCACCGTTCGGCAATTTAAAACAGGAACCATCCACATACAAAGTACCATCGGGATCTGTCAATGGAGTATCTTTTAGGTCAATACGACCCTTAGTTTCCTCCTCAGTTCTGAGATAGCAGTCATGTACTGCTTCACCATTTGATTCTGTGTCAATTGGCAGCAATGTTGCTGGATTCAACACATTACATCGTTTTATCCGTATATGACTGGCCAGCAACGTCAACTCATATCCAGACAATCTTGCGCTCGTCAGATGTTGAGTTTTCGTTCGATTCAATAGAGTGTCAACTGCATGCGGAACCATTACCGTGAGCATATTATCCATGACTAAACCTGCGGACTGTCGAATGGACGCCGCAGCTGCCGCCGTTGCCCTTAAACAACTTGGCAAGGCTCTTGCTACTGGGTCTAAAGTCGAAGAAAAATAGGCACATGGGCGTTGTTTGTCGCCAAAAGGTTGTGTCAGAACACTCAACGCGCAACCATCCCTCTCATGAACGTATAGTGTAAATGGCTTACTGTAGTCAGGAGTGCCCAACACAGGAGCCGAACACAACGCATCACGCAATTCCGAAAAACTTTTCGGACACTCTTCAGACCAAGGCAATGGGGATGGAACATCTTTGCACGTAAGGGCTATCAATGGTTTCGCCAACAATGAAAAATTTGGAATCCATTGTCTGCAGTAGGACGTAATACCTAAAAAGGCACGAACATCTCTCTGGGTTTTTGGCACAGTCATTCGGGAAATTGCTGCAATTCTCTCTGGGGTCAACCTTCTCCCTTCTCTTGACAATAAGTGACCTAAATAGGTTACTTCTTGACAACAATACTGTAGCTTTGAAGGCGATACCTTGTGATGTAAGTCATGTAGATAATGCAATAATGATACTGTAGCCGTTTTGCAAATAGCCTCTGTATCAGCTGCCACTAAAAGATCATCAACGTATTGAATCAAAGCTGCACCTTTAGGTAATACAAAGGCATCAAGTTGACCTTTAAGTGCTTGGCTGTAGATTGACGGACTCTCACAGTAGCCCTGTGGAGCGCGTTTTAACCTAAAACTGCGACCACCTAATGAGAATCCGAATAGGTCTCTGCTTTCCTCTGCAATTGGGATGCTAAAGAAAGCATTCTTTAGATCGATCACTGTGAACCAGGAGGCAGATGCCGGAATCATTGTTAGTAAGGCCGTAATGTCAGGGACCACAGGAAATTGTGGAACCACTATTTTATTTACCTCTCTCAAATCTATAACGAAACGATACACAGGAGGTTTAGTTGGGTCAGTTCGTTTCAGAATTGGTAATACAGGGCTATTACACACGTTTCCACGAGTTTCTTCAACAACACCTTTTCCAATGAAATCATGAACGATTGCTAACAGCGCTCGTTCGCCCTCAAGAGAAATACGATATTGAGGTAAACGCGGTAATCGCGCATTCGGTTCCAATTGAATCACATAGGGTGGAATGTCTAACAGACCCACATCATTGGGACCTGTGGCCCATAAGGACGCAGGGAGGGAATTCAATTCCGGTGGGAATTTATCGACCGATAAATACATTGGAGAGATCACTCTCTGTCCCAATGTAAGCTCCACTCCTTCGGGGGAACAATACAATGTTGCATATAATCGTTTCAACAAATCCATGCCCAAAAGATTTTCACCACAACCTGTAGATAGAATCAGTGGAGCCGTTAGCTCACGAGGTCCAATCATAAGAGGCAAGGGACTAGAGACTGGGTTACTAACAGGGGCGCCAGAGAATCCAACGGAAACGTTCGTTAAGCCAGACAAAGGTGCGCCAGGGAGTCTCGAATGCATGATGGAACTTTTCGTTGCACCAGTGTCTAACAGAAAAGGCTCAACTACACCCGATGTAGCCACTGCAACGTAAGGCCCACTCTGATCGACCGGAACTGACACTACTCCCTCTCTTTGTCGTTGGCTGTCCTAGTAATGGTCATTTGCAACAGTCTCATGCTCTACGTAATAATCATCCACATTATACTGTGCAGATCGGACTGACCCTGCATTTCGCTGGTCAAAACAATTATTTGCATCTGATTGATTTTGATAACGATCACTCTGATTGTGGGATGAACCACGACCTCTACCTCGTGATGCCTGTTGGGGACCACCACCGCGGTTTCCTCGTGCTGACACACCATTTAGGCGGTCCCGTAAGGCAAGACAATCATATTTTAGGTGTCCCTCTTTCCTACAATATGCGCACTGATTATACCCAAGTGAAGATCTATAATCAAAATTGTCAGAACGCGGCTGCATCCTATCAGGCTGTGCCCGTGGTCGATACTGCTGTTGTGAATCATTTTGGTTTGATCGTGGAGGGTATGCTTGTTGTAACAAAACCTTCGTTTTGAGCTCCTTCGTTTTCTTCTCTACACGATCACTTTCTTCCTTTTCCCTATTCTCATAATACTGGGCTGTTGCTAGTATTTGCGCAGGGGTTGAAACTGCCCACGCACTCTCTGAATTTTTCAGTTTGTTGCTTAATTCAGGCAACAGATTCGATACGAACTTGTCAACAAATAACCGCTGGCCTCCTTCAGCGCCCATGTCCTGGCCGCTGTGGTCGACAAACGCTTCCTCAAACCTTGTAAAGAAATCCGAGACACTCTCGTCTTTCTTTTGCTTACAAGCTGATAACTTATCCCAGTTCACCTTCATCGCTGGCATGATAGTTTTCATGAGCGTAATGATTTTCTGCGGCAAGTCTAAGATTAGCTGGTCGGGCTTAGCCCCACCAACTTGTAATGCATCAGCCGCTAGCAGTGCAGCCCAATCACCCCCTAATTCAACTGCGTGGTTGGCTTGACGAATTTTGGCCCAAACTGGTTGCGGTACAATATTGCCAAACAACATGTCGATGTCGGCAAGGTTCATAATAGAAGCTTCCACCAGTTGTGATAACTCCTTATAATAACCAGCCGGATTTTTACGCGGATCGGGTAAGGATTGCTTCACTTGCAAAACTTCCGATCGTTTCCATGGAAGATGTATCCATACCCTTCGAAAATGCGGTAGAACCACAGGGTTTGCATTAGGATCACCAGGCACCCACAGTGGCGGAACCTCTCTCATGGGATATTGACCAGGAACCGCTTTCCAATTCTCGGTGGTATCATCTGAGGACACCCGAGAATGTGCTGTGGATCTAAACGCTAATAAGCGTTCCACGGCACGTCGTACATCTTCACCTATGATCATACCGTTGGAAAAGTGACTCTGAAGTTCAATTATGTCGGACGGTACATTATCTACATCATCATTATACCATTCTTCCCTCAAAAAGTTACACATCTCCTCAAACACGAATCTCTGCGTAGGCTCATTAAACTGAGAAAATGTATCAAAGACCACACGAGGAGTGTAATTAGCAGGATGTCTTATCCACCTATGTGCCATGGTTATTAATGTCTCTTTCTCCCTACCACTAGGGATCTGACTCCGTCTCTGAGGAGTTTCAGATGAATCAGACGAAAATAACGGACCAGAAAGAGGTGAATAAAGGGTAGCAACAGAGTTAGGAACACGCTTACGAACAGAAGGGGAAAGAAAAACAGGGGCAACAACACTGGAGGTGAAAGAAGGCATAGTAGGAACTGACAAGATAGTTGGAGTAGCAGAAACAACAGTCTGCGAAGATACAGGTACAGGAGCAGTAGGAACAAAGACAGGTGGTGAAACAAACGTAGGGTGAACAACGGGCTGGCCCGCAGCCGCTGGAGCAACAAGAGGAACAACAGGGGGAGCTACAGGAGGAGCTACAGGAGCAGTAGCACCCTGTACGTAAGGAGGTGATGATTTCATCAAATATGATAACAAGGAATCCTCCTTTAAATCTTCTTCTTTCTTTTCTAGTTTATTCGGTAAAACCGGGTAACATTTATCTATTTTCATATGATGCAATCTAGTAGAAATTTCCATTTCCTTTTCTTCTTTGTCCTGTTTACATTCTTTTATAGTTTGCATTATCGGAACGAACCCTTGCTTTTGATCCTTTTTAAGTTGTTTGATTTCTTTCTGCTTGGCCTCTTTACGCCATATTCGAAAAGAATCAAACATAGCTGGCCTAGCTTTCTTTAAAAATAATTTAGCCTCAAGATTATCTAAAATCGAAAGTTCAAAAGTTCCATGTGGTGGCCATCTAAGGTCACCGTCTTTCTTTGTATAGCGGACCCAGTAATCATTATATATTATAGGACCCACCCCATGTCGACTATAAAGATCATGTATCGGAGTTCCAACTGGAGGTATCGGACACGAGTCCTCCAACCGGGAATCCATTGCGCAACATTGGAAAATACGAAACAAACCACTATGGCTAGGCATCATGCACACTAACCTAGTATCAAACTTCAAGGATTACCGAAGCAATAGAACCTCGTGTAAGTCAAAACCCTCGGTTTTTGGCAATTGCAACTGTCAAATAATACTAAGAACCAATACTAAGAACCACAAATGCAATGGAACCATGCAATACAACAAAGCCTTAAGGCTATCACAAAGCTCGGAGAGCTAACCACAAAGCCTGAGGAGGCTATTACAAAGCTCGGTGAGCTATTACAACAAAGCCTTAAAGGCTAACAACAAAGCTTTCAAGAAGCTAGAACAACCACTAAGGACTGGGAGCGACCCACAAAATACTTAACTCAGAACTTCAATGGCGTCACCAGGAAGGCCCGTCTGTCGTCTCGCTTGTACATAAGGTCTGCACCGGGCGTCGAAGACAGGTCGACAGTCAGGGCATCGGTCCGTCGCAGCCGTTAGGAGGCGGGAATCTTCGCAGGGAAAAACTTCGGGCCACTTATTTCGACAACAGGATCGATGAAGCGGGGTGCACCTTCCCTCGGAGATTTCACACGAAGTTCCACACGATCATCAGGCTTTGGACCGGTACCGCTGAAGTCGCCCCACGTTGGGCGCCAACTGAAGGACTGGACTTTTAGCAGTACCAGCGGTGCCAGGGAACAACACCTATAACCTTCATGGGATACCTGTTTCGGCGCACAAATTACAGAGACACGGGATACTTCCTTCGGCGTCAAAGATCAGCGTTTATTACTGCAGGGAGGCAAAAGTCACAAGAAGTACAACAGTGTGTAGGTTCTGAGAGTCTGCTTCAAATTGTATTGTAGGTCACTCTCTTTTATACAAAATGTTGCCATTGCACAACGTGTGAACAAAAGGTTACAATTCAGTTCCCACAGTAAAACTTCAAAAGGGTCGCTTTCATGTGTTCAGAATCCCGGAACATCATTACAATAGCTATGCCGGTTCCCAACTGTAAAAGTACATCTTCCCACCATTAGGCACACCCATTAGAGTTGTAAATGACAAAGAAGAAGAGACAAGAACAGCTGCAAGGAAGTCAGACACGTGTAGAGAAAAGAGTGTGGGGGTAATATCGGAAGCATGATCGTAGGATCAAAGAGTTGGATCCATCGCCTGCAAGGCTGTCACAATAAGCCGGCACGGCCAGATTACCCTCAAGCTGAGCCATCTGCCTTTGCTGTGTCATTCCTCCGGCCATAAAGACGCATGAAAGGAATATGCGTCTTCCGCAAGGCTTGGGAACTAGAGGGTCAGGGGGCGAACAGTTATCTACTCGCTGACTACGTGAGGGCAAGAAACAAAATGGATGCTGTATCTAAAATGGAACCCGAGGGTTCAGATGAAGAATGCCTAATATTAGACGAACCCTGGCAGGTAGTGTAGCGAAATTTCGCACACTTGCCGAACTCGTCATTTGCGGTTCGTAGATACCAAACTCGTCCATATTCGGCAATGCCCAGAACATCGTAATAATTTTTACGGAACCTCATTCCTGCTCTGGCGCACTAAATGCTGCCTAGCACCAACGCAGGCACCCTTGTGCATTGGTACAAGGGTGCCTGTGGTATAGGTATGATTGACAATCCTGAGAGGCATTGTCCTCTTTCTACATGTGCCACAGAATGAATTACACCCTGAAAGAGGAAATAACATGAAGAAATAAAGATATTTCTCTTTGCCGCACCTCTGTCGGGTAGGCACACCATGTTGACTCATTCCCAGGTTTACAAGTCTTGTAAACTGTAATGCACCAAAATCCATCGGTGGATGCCGGGAATGTCCATGCTCCACCCATGGAAGGCCTTCCCAATGGAGAGTAGCACAAGGCACGAATTGTGATCCCTTGCGTCCCTCTGGATTTATTAATTCACACACTGTGGCTTTCCATGGCTTAGTAAGTCACACCTAAGCTCTTGTGTTGCCTTGCGTCGCCTTGCCTTGCCGGACTCCATGGCAACTCAAGGGCTTAGCAAATAATAATAATAAAAGCACTTCTAAATCTAATCACAGTGTGTCCCCACGCTGCGTTCGCTAAGCCTAGCAGATATTCCAAGGACATGGCGCAAAGGCCCCCTAGTCAAGCATCAAAAAGAGAGCAAGAGTGGGGAGAACTAGGAACAGTATCCACCCACCCTAATTTGGAAAGGGAAACTTTTTCAACTTTCGCCGAATATAGATTCAGATGGTTTACGCCGCAAGTCACCGGGGAGTGCGTTCCATTGCTTGCTTGCTAAATAGCTAAAGGAACGCATCCCCATTCTAGCTTTGTGTATGCGAAGGACCTGAAACAGCCTTGTTCATGAAGATCGCAATTGTCGTGTCAGACAGTACGGGGTAAGCAATGCCTGGATATATGCCGGCCCCTTGCCATACGCAATGCGATGGCGGAAGCAGAGAGTTTTGTACATGATTCTTTCTTTGATGGGTAGCCAGTGCAGCGTGGATAGGGCACGGATGCTCAAAGATCTCCTGGGAAGCTGCAACACCATTCGGTCCGCAGCATTTTGTATACATTGTAGTTGATGCAGGCCCGCTTTACTCAGCCCTGCATACGTCACATTCCCATAATCAAGATGGACAGTGACAAGGGAGTGAACCAGGGTTTTCCTGGCCTCAATGGGGAGCAAATCCAAGGTCTTTCGTAAGCACTTCAAGATGCCAACGCATTTCCCAGTGACCACTTTGACCGGTTGACCGCGGCGGAAATTCCGCAGCCGTGAGGTGTTTTATTGCCCTAGGCGTGGTCGGACGGCCCTTAGCCGTTCGACCCACATGCCCACCGTGACGTCGGGCGGCTGGGGGACGTCCGACACAGGCAACGGGTTAATGTGGTGGTCATACGTCAGTTTAGTGTTCAACCACATTCCCAGGTTCTTCACCTGATTGGAAGGGGCGGAGGTAGGGCCCAACTCACACGGCCACCAAGCTGATGACCATATTGAGGGGGTTTTGCCCACTACCAACAGCTCGGTTTTGTTTCCATTCAGGCGCAGGCAGTTTTTATTCATCCATCCTGCAAGTTCAGAAAGGCAAGAGGAGAAGTTGACTGCTGCCTTATCCGGAGCCTGAGAGCGGGATACCACCAGCTGGGTGTCATCAGCGTTATGACACTATATCAACCCCATGGGCCTCAATGATTTTAGCAAGAGGCTCCATGTAAAGGTTGAATAGTGTCGGGCTCAAAATAGAGCCCTGTGGAACCCCTTGCACCAGGGATATAGACTGAGAACGGAAAGGTGATCGACTAACTTGGAAACTTCTGTTTTTCAAAAAAGAGCTCAGCCACTCGAAAGCCACCCCAACGATCTCAGGTTCTTTAAGGCACTTAAGAAGGATCAGGTGCGAAACCGTGTTAAACGCCGCGCTGAGGTCTAGAAGCACCAGAGCGACAGTGTGCCCTTCGTCCACCTGCTTCCAAATCAGTTCAGTAGGGAAAAGGAGGGCCGTTTCAGTTGAATGATACGCCCTAAATCCCGACTGAGAGGGGTGGAAAGTTGAGGAGCATTAATGTGTTCCGTAACTTGGAGGTTCACCACTTTCTCTGCAACTTTCGCACAATAAGGCAAAAGGGAGATAGGTTGGAAATTATCCAGAAGAGAAGCACTGAGATTAGGCTTCTTCTTTATGGGGAGTATCATGGCTTTCTTCAGGCTAAGCGGTAGACAGCTGGATTGAAAGGAGAGTTCGAGGAGGTGACCTATATGTGGTCATAAGCACTCCGCATGGTCTCTGAGAATTCTGGGAGTGGCCGGGTCCTTCTGAGAGCCAGAACGAATGCCCAACGCCACTTTCTTAAGTTCCATAGTGTAAGGAACATTAAAATGTGTTAAGGAGTCTTCCTCCTTTAACTTCCTTCTAGAATCTTCCTCGTGGAGGCCATTACAAGCTTCATCAGGGAAGGACCGATAGATTTTAGCGACCTTCTCAATGAAGAAGTTGGCTAATGTCTCAGACAAAGACTCTGAAAGGACATCGGGAGACAGTATCCTGTTTAAGGAGGAGATGTCCTCAAGGATAGAGAAGAGCTCTTTAGAAGAGTTCTCCGCCATTGCTATCTTCTCCTTATAATACTCCCTACGGGTTTTTCTGATAAGGGCATGATAGATTTTCAATCCTGCTTTATAACTCAATTCATCAGCCTCATTAAAAATAAATTCCGCCATGTACGTTCCAGCAGTTTACAGATAGATTTAGCCACTTTAAGATTATCATTAAACCATGGCGCCGACTTGGTACATCTCACCGGAGGTTGCGTAGTCCAGGGAGCCGTTCTATTAAGAGCTTCCAAGATCCAGCTGTCAAAAGCTGGGCAGGCCGAGGCCAAATCCCTGCCTAAAGAGAGCTTAGTTTGCTTAAGTGCCTGGTCAAATGCTTCCTGAGAGAATTTAGCCCATTTCCTGCGCAGTTGTGCTGCATGAATGGCTTTTGACTGATTATCCACACACCGTGGAGCGGAGAACATGACAAGATAATGGTGAGACCACGGTATTCTAGTTAGGACAGATACTTTGATCCCTTCCCAATTAGCGAAAATAGGATCTAACAAGTGCCCATGTTGGTGGGTAGGAAGTGTTGATTGCAGTCTCAACTGGAGGGATTCCAGCATGAGCTTTAGAGATTGCGCTTCTTTATTATCATTCTCAACGAAATGTTTATAGAGATCCCCTACCACTAGTATTTTGCTATATCTTAAGGCTGGTTGCATCAGTTGCTCGATTAAACTTCTCGAGAACTGGATCATAGTGCCTGACGGACGGTAAATAAGATACCCATTGATGGTATTATTCGGTGACAGGTTAATAGAAACAAAAACAGCCTCCCTGCCTGTAATATCTACTGGCTCCAAGACGCAGGTAGTATCAATTCTATGAATCACCGCGATCCCTCCCCCTCTTTGGATCCGCCGGTCAACTCTTGTTAAACCGTAGTTAGGCGTGAGTGTCTCTAAAATCTCCGGGGCAGAATCAGCATCCAGCCATGTTTCTGTCAGAAAAAGGTTGTCAGGCTGATGGTCCACAAAAAAATCAAAGATTTCCAGTTTGTGCTTCTTCAAGGAGCGACAGTTAACTAGTGACATAGCTAGCTCCCTGCCACCCCTTCTGACTAAGGGCATGTTAGCCACTTTATACAGGCAATTATGACATCCCTGGTGCACAACATCGGGCCGCAGGCTAAGTCTGCATGATTCTTTGATGAAAGGACAGAGTTTTTTAAGCTGGTCTCCAGAGTAATGCATATTTTGCACACATTGGGCAGCGGTTCTGGCCTCTGACCCCGGCCGGCCGCGGACGGGTGCAGATGGGCTTGCCTTTGGCGCACCCGCTGTGTAGCTTCCATTATGTAGGGGGAGAAGCGCGGGAGACAAGAGTGCTAACCCCAGCCCACACAGGAAGTGAAGGTTCCTCACCCTCTGCTCAATCGCCCAAGGGAGGACGTGGCGGATCGGGGTGGGAAGAAGAAAGCAGAGATCAAAATCAGGTAAGGAACGCCAAGAAAACAGTATTTAAAAAGATTGCCACCGTGCAAGGTGAGGAAATAAAAATAAAATACCCCCAATACAATTCCCCAGTGAACGCAGGAGGCTCTTCACTTCAAAAATAGTATCTTGTGAATGCGGAGACTGTTCAGTGGCATGCGTCATCATCGAGCCCTCACTCAGAACACCGAGGGTCTGATTCACACAGGTGTAAGTTTACCCTTGTTTGTTATTTATACAGGGATTTACGAGTAGTATCTTGTGAGTGCGGAGCCTCTTCAGTGGCTTCATTAACAAGCACTCTCTCAGAATACCAAGGACCTGAATCACAAAGGTGTGAGTACCCCAATCACTATCTTATGTGTTATTGATTTCTTGTGAGTTTTTGTAAAGTGCGTACAAAGGCGAAAAGTATCATAGCATTTCACAGTGGATTCTGTACGCAGTCGAGTAGGTTAGATAGTAACATAATCACTAGCTTTACTCGCTAAGTTACATTCTGGCATGGAAACCGCCACAGACGTGTGGACCTGGGAAAGAGATTAGAACGTGCAACAAAACACTTGACGATTGAATTCACCAAAAAAAGATGTGGATTTAAGATGTAGACATTCAAACATGGCAACTGTTTGATCATTTAAATACCAGCAAATCAAAAAGGAATGGAACCAGGGTGATGCCTCTCCTCACCTTGAAATCGTTTTTTTTAAAAAGGGCTCTCACTCGCTACAGTACTCCAGTGGCATGCTTCATCATCGAACATCCACTCAGAACTCCGAGGGCCTGAGTCACAAAGGTGTAAGTTTACCCTTGTTTGCTATGCACACAGGAATCTAGGAGTATTATCTTGTGAGTGCGTAACCTCTTCAGTGGCATGCTTCATCATCGAGCCCTCACTCAGAACACTGAGGGCATGATTCACCCAGGTGTAAGTTTACCATTGTTTGCTATTGACACAGGGATTTACGAGTAGTATCTTGTGAGTGCAGAGCCTCTCCAGTGGCATGCGTCATAACCGAGCCCTCACTCAGAACACCGAGGGCCTGATTCACAAAGTTATAAGTTTACCCTTGTTTGCTATACACACAGGGATTTACGAGTAGTATCTTCTGAGTGCGGAGCCTCTTCAGTGGAATGCTTCATCATCGAGCCCTCACTCCGAACACCAAGGGCCTGATTCACAAAGGTGTAAGTTTACCCTTGCTCGCTATTTACACAGGGATTTACGAGTAGTATCTTGTGAGTGCGGAGTCTCTACAGTTTCATGCATCATCATCGAGCCCTCATTCCGAACACCGAGGGCCTGATTCACTCAGGTGTAAGTTTGCCCTTGTTTGCTATTCACACAGGGATTTACGAGTAGTATCTTTGAGTGCGGAGCCTCGTCATTGGCTTCATCATCGAGCCCTCACTCAGAACACCTAGTGCCTGATTCACAAAGGTGTAAGTTTACCCTTGTATGCTATTCACACAGGGATTTATGAATAGTATCTTTGTTAGTGTGGAGCCTCTTCAGTAGCATGCTTCATCATCGAACCCTCACTCTGAACACCGAGGGCCTGATTCATCCAGGTGTAAGTTTACCCTTGTTTGCTATTCACACAGTGATTTACAAGTAGCATCTCGAGTGTGGAGCCTCTTCAGTGACCTGCTTCATCATCGAGCCCTCACTCCGAACACCGAGGGCCTGACTCAAAAAGGTGTAAGATTACCCTTGTTTGCTATTCACACTGAGATTTACTAGTAGTATCTTGTGAGTGTGGAGCCTCTTCAGTGGCATACGTCATCACCGAGCCCTCACTCAGAACACCGGAGGGCCTGATTCCCAAAGGTGTAAGTTTACCCTGTTTGCTATTCACACAGGGATTTACGAGTAGTATCTTGTGAGTGCGGAGACTCTTCAGTGGCATGCGTCATCATCGAGCCCTCAATCAGAACACCTAGTGCCTGATTCCCAAAGGTGTAAGTTTACCCTTGTATGCTATTCACAGGGATTTACGAGTAGTATCTTTGTTGGTGTGGAGCCTCTTCAGTGGCTTCATCATCGAACCCTCACTCTGAACACCTAGAGCCTGATTCACAAAGTTGTACGTTTACCCTTGTTAGACCTGTCAGCCTTTGGTGGTCCCTCCTAATTATTTATTTATTTTGTCCCCTTTTTGCCCCCAATCTTTTTATTCTTTTTATGTCCACTGACTGAATTTTTCAAGTGTTGACTTTGGGGTTAGGTGCTCCTTGACCCCATGGTTCCTCACAGTCCCAGAAATCCCTCCTTTTCTGAGGGAAGGCCTAGGTGCCTTCCTGACTAAAGTTACAAGACACACAAAATGGTGGTCAGCAACTGCCATAAATGCCACCTCAGAGTACGGACCCATAGGTTAGCATAGGGACATTCCAGAACCTTCTGGACCCTTCTGGACCTTCTGGGGTCAGCCTATATAAGGCGGAATGGTAGGCAGCCATTTTAGGAGCGACCAGAGAGCCTGAGAGAACCTTGTTAGGAGTGAAGCATTAGTGTAGGGAGGCCAGCGCAAAGTTATGAGGTAGACTGTCCCTAAGTTCAGCTGCCCTACTCTGCTGACGGAGCCCCCTATCTTCTGACTGAGCCCTGATAGCTGTACAACATTCTAGGCTCCTAACAGCTGAAGAGAGTCCGTTCTTAGAAACGGGGTCACCTGGTTAGGGAAGACTATTCTGTTCACGTTTCACCCTCCGCCTTTTGAGTGACCCCGCTGGAAAGGCTCGTTGAGGAACTGCAGTGTGGAGAACCCCCCCTTGCTCCCTTCCTATCCGACTTTCTGGTCGTAAGGGAAAGACCTACCCGGTGGCGCTGGTAAATGGTAACGGCGTCATTCTTCCACTGATGCTGTTTTTCCCGGGCCTCTGAGGAGAAAGGTCAGTCGGAAGGGTCTGCCTGAGCTTTGTGAGTGGCGAGCGCGGCAGACTGTACTGCAGAGAGCGGTGAGGCAGATGAGGGGGTTCCCGGAAGAGAAAGAGGCGTGTACCTGACGGAGGCCGGCCGGCGTCGATCTCCACTCTCCCCTCTGACGAAGCGAGGAGGGCGGGATCCAGAGCAGGAAGCTGTGAGAAGGACTTGGCGAAGCTCTGCCCCCTTCAGCTGCTGGGTTTGCTGCCGCGCTGAGGCCGGAACCGACACGAAGTGGATCTCCAAGTGAAACGCGGCGGCAAGGGAGAGTGTGGAACTAGGACAAGCCTCACCTACGCTGTAAGGTCGGGGAGTGGAGAGTGGGGCCCAAGGCAGAGAGTGCCTCTTACCCAGCTTCAGCATAGGGAGAGGGAGGGGTGAATCATTCAAGTTTGCCTGAAGAGCCCGCCTCCCCCGACTTACAGCTGACAGGCGGGGAACAATCTTTCTTTCCACCATCGTGTAGGGAAGGAACCAAACTCAAGCCGAGTGTGACATCATAACTGGACACACACACACACCCACCCACGGAAGGGCTGCCTGCAGGAAAGTGTATCCAGGGTGAAGGCCAACTTGCAGCCTAAGGAGAACAGGGTTAAAGTTCTAACGCTAAACCTTCTATCACACTGACTGGAGCTGTCAGAGCTTGTGATGTCTTTCTGGGCAGTGTAACCTAAAAGAGGGTGGGGAACAAAGGCAATACTCTGGTTGAGGGGTTACCCGAGCACCATTCCCTCTAGGCCTGGTTTGGAAACACTAAGTAAAGGACTAGTACCTGTAACCTTAAGCTCAATTTGGTAATGGGAGAAGAGGGTTGAAGAGGAAACCTAAGTCTATCTATAAATGAAATCTATACTGCTAAGAATGAACTGATTGTCAATAATTACATGTGGAACGAATTTTGTGTTGAAACTAAGATACTGCTAAGAATTAATGAATTGACAATCATTAAAAGTGAAGCTAATTTTGCGCTGAAACAGAAATACTGCTGAGAAACAAAGAGGGCGTGCACAAAAAGAATTTTTATAAAAACAGCCGTATGTTTCTAATTTGGTGTAGTGTCGTTATTTTTGAATGGGTGAACGCTGCATTACTGTGAGGGTGTGACGCAAGCTTAACATGGTTGACCTCTAGTTTAGTACTGACCACTTGGTGCCAGGCTACCCTATGTGACTTGGAGACCCCAGGTCCAACAACCCTTGTATGCTATGCACACAGGAATTTACGAGTAGTATCTTTGTGAGTGCAGAGCCTCTTCAGTGGCTTCATCATCGAGCCCTCACTCAGAACACCGAGGGCCTGATTCACACAGGTGTAAGTTTACCAATGTTTGCTATTCACACAGGGATTTACGAGTAGCATCTTGTGAGTGCGCAGCCTTTCTTCAGTGGCATGATTCATCATCGAGCCCTCACTTGGAACACTTAAGGCTTGATTTACAAAGGCTTAAGTTTACCCTTGTTTGCTATTCACACAGTGATTTACGAGTAGTATCTTGTGAGTGTGAAGCCTCGTCATTGGCATGCTTCATCATCGATCCCTCACTCTCAACACCGAGGGCCTGATTCACACAGGTGTAAGTTCACCCTTGTAATGATATTCACACAGGGATTTACAAATAGTATCTTGTGAGTGCGGAGACTGTTCAGTGGCATGCGTCATCATCGAGCCCTTACTCAGAACACAGAAGGTCTGATTTACACAGGTGTAAGTTTACCCTTGTTTGTTATATATACAGGTATTTACGAGTAGTATCTTGTGAGTGTGAAGCCTCATCAGAGGAGTCATCACCGAGCCCTCACTCAGAAGACTCTTCAGTGACATACTCCATCATCAAGCCCTCACTCTGAACACCGAGGCTGATTCACCCAGTTGTAAGTTTACCCTTGTTTGCTATTCACACAGGGATTTACAAGTAGAATCCTGTGAGTGCCGAGCCTCTTCAGTGGCTTTATCATCGAGCTTTCACTCAGAACACTGAGGGCCTGATTCACCCAGGTGTAAGTTCACCCTTGTATGCTATTCACACAGGGATTTACGAGTAGTATCTTGTGAGTGCGGAGCCTCTTCAGTGTCATGCTTCAACATTGATCCCTCACTCAGAACACCGAGTGCCTGAACCACCCAGGTGTAAGTTTACCCTTGTTTGCTATTCACACAGGGATTTACGAGTAGTATCTTGTGAGTGCGGAGCCTCTTCAGTGGCTTCATCAGGCCCTCACTCAGAACACCGAGGGCCTCATTCACACAGGTGTAAGTTTACCCTTGTTTGCTATTCACAGAGGGATTTACGAGTAGCATTTTGTGATTGCGGAGCCTCGTTAGTGTCATGCTTCATCATTGAACCCTCACTCGGAACACCTAGCGCCTGAGTCACACAGGTGTAAGTTTACGCTTGTTTGCTATTCACACAGGGATTTACGAGTAGTATCTTGTGAGTATGAAGCCTCTTCAGTGGCATGCGTCATCATCGAGCCCTCACTCAGAACACCGAGGGCCTGATTCACACAGTGTAGGTTTACCCTGAGTCACACATGTGTAAGTTTACCCTTGTTTGCTATTCACACAGAGATTTACGAGTAGCATCTTGTGAGTGCGGAGCCTCTCCAGTGACGTCATCATCGAGCCCTCACTCAGAACACCGACGGTCTGAATCACAAAGGTGTAAGTATACCATTGTTTGCTATTCACACAGGCATTTACGAGTAGTATCTTGTGAGTATGAAGCCTCTTCAGTGGCATGCGTCATCATCGAGCCCTCACTCAGAACACCGAGGGCCTGATTCACACAGTGTAGGATTACCCTTGTTTGCTATTCACACAGGGATTTACGAGTAGTATCTTCTGAGTGCGAAGCCTCTCCAGTGGCGTCATCATCGAGCCCTCACTCAGAACACCGAGGGCCTGAGTCACAAAGTTGTAGGTTTACCATTGTTTGCTATTCACACAGGGATTTACTAGTAGTATCTTGTGAGTGTGGATCCTCGGGGGGCGTGGCTTAGGCGCCGATGGGAGAGACGGCGTAAGCTCGGAGCTCCGTGCCTGATCCCTGTGTTATCCTGAATAAACCATCTACCCTGCGAGGAAAATCGGCCCCAAAGGTGTCGGAAGTGGGGCAGAACAGAGGTGGTGTGCTTGCGGAACTGCCGGTGCCCTAGACTCCGAGTAAAAACCAGACACACAAGACGGAGCCGCACGGTAATCAGAAGGCAAAACGGCGGCAACGGCCAGCTGCCTGTAATTGCAACGCCGAGTTAGGTAGCAGCATATAACCTTGAAATCGCAGCAAAAATTCGGAACTGTGGAGCTAAGATGGCGGCGGCGTTACCATTCTGCTAGCCGGGTACCAGAGGCCTGAAGGACCGGCGGTGAGGGGCGCTGCTTCTTGACGCTGAAGGAGTAAGGAAATTGCGCTAGGAACCCTGAAGTGGCCGACTGGTGTTAAGGGCGACAGATCCCTAAATCAGCGCGACTGATGACTTGCGCTGAATATAGTGGGGATCGGAAACCATCGGTGAGAAGCGTCTGGGCCCTTGCATCCTGATGAGGCACTGCGGAGGAGAGCGGCGACAACGGCGAACTGCACATGGAGGCGATCGCTGGAGGGCCCTGCAGCAAAAGCCCAGGTGAGTGGGTTGCGGTCAGCCTGGGGTCCCGCACTGCGGAGGTGGGAGCGGGGCGCAGGCGAGCTGCAGCCTACGAGCCAGGGCAGGGACAGTAAAATTGGGACGGCTGACCACGAGAACATCGGCATGGTCCAGCTAGGATCAAGGCTGCGCGGCGGCTGGCGGAGATTGCCTCGATGATAGGATGCTCAGCAGGGAGGAAAAATGCGGCTAGTAAGGATCGATTGGGGCCCTGTGAATAGACATTAGTGAACCGAGAGTGATCGGTGAAAGCGCAAGAACAGGCTGCACTGATGGGGCGCTTAGGACCACGGCAGCGCTTGATTAAGGAGGACTTTTAGAACCATTTCGAAAGCAAAGGAGTGGATATCTCAGTAGTTGTTATATTGGAGCATGTGGAAGTGTAGACACCGAACTACGTAGAGCTCGATCTGGAGATGTGCCAGTTGATGGCAGTGAACTGAGGAGGGTGTGGTTGCATTAGTGAACTGTAGGGGCTGAACGGGGCTGAAGTGTATTGGCATTGCGACTGGGCCTGGGAGTGCAACTCTGGGAGCTAAAGATGTGTGAGTAGTATGGTCCGGTCCCCGATAGAGCACTGTGCAAACACTGGGGAAGAACGGAAAGACCTCAGAGATTAAACAACTCGGTATATCCTGGTTGGAGGATTTTATAGAGTCACACAGAACACGCTGGGCAATAGAGTGGACCCCTGACCATGTTGAAAACCAAAGGAAAGAAGGAGGGGACCATGGAGGCGGAGGTGCCCAATCAGGCGGAACAGGGGGCCATGGAAATGGTGCAAGACCCGAGGTTGCAGCAGCAGCTCGACCGAATCCTAGAGGCTATAGCGGCTTCACGAGATGCCCTACAACAGGATATTGCGCAGGTGGGGACTGGATTAGGGCTATTGCGTGCAGACCACTCGAAACTAGTAGATAGGGTGAAACTTACTGAGAATACACTCCAAGACATGGTGCCGGCCCACGCTGCCCTTGAGGGCAAAATGGCAAATGCCCTAGACCGTATACAAGCGCTGGAGAAGAAGGCCGAGGATTCCGAAAGTAGAAATAGGTGCAACAACATACGCGTAGTGGGACTCCCGGAGAAAGTGGAAGGGACGACCTGATTGGTTACCTAGAATCATGGCTGAAGACAGACGTAGCCCCAGAAGGACTGTCCTCCTTCTTCACACTCGAACGTGCAAACAGAGTCCTGGCGCGGCCGCCACCACTGGGTCGTCCTCCCTGGCCAGTAGTAGCTAGATTACTCCATTACAAAGACAGAGACCTGTTGCTCCAGAGGGCACGCAATGATGGGCCATTTTCAGTGGGTAATAATAAAGTGACAATATTTCCACATTATACACTGGAGACTCAACGTCGCCGCGCATAGTTCATGTCAATCAAGAAAGAACTCAGGGCCGAGGGGATTCAATACTCCTTGCTTTTTCCGGCGAAGCTGCGGATCATCTTGGATGGCCTGACGCAGTTCTTCACTACCCCTGAAGAAGCATGGAAGCTATAGTATGCCTCCAGGGAGGTTGGATCACTCACATGGGAAGAGGAGAATGGATCATTTGATTCCATTTACTCCGTTAGAAACATCTAACAGATTTAACATTTTCTCCTGCTTCGATGGGTGTGATTGACAGCCGGGGTACTCTGTTGGCAGTCCACTGGGTACGGTGACTCTGACATCAAACTCCTTATTACATTCAGGATGTGAGAGTCCTTTATCTGTACAAACCATTGAGCCCAAAAGTGTACTCCCTTCTGTTGACGGTTGCTCATTTCTAGCGGGATCTGAACAGGGGATATCCGTTGGTTTAAATGTTGATAAAGCCACCCTTGGTGAAACATTATATTCAGTCTTACCAGTAAGTTCTCTACCTTCTTGCATTGATGCTAGCCCAACTCTCTGCCCACCCTGCCCAGCCTTATCTAGCTCGGCAGGAGCTGGGAATGGGGCAATTGACCAGTGTTTACCGAAGTTACGGATATGTTCCTGGAATATTGCTGGCCTTGAATCAAAGCTTGATCTGCCTGATTGGGGGTCCTTCATAGACCACTCTGATATTTGGACATTCCAGGAAACCTGGGCTACCCGGCCTATTTTTCGCGCTGGCTATTTGAACTATTCTAGACCAGCTGTGAAAGGTGCAAGGGGCAGACCTGTGGGTGGTCTAGCTATTTGGGTACGCCAACACGTGGGAGTAACAGTGGAGGAGCTCCCGTTGGACAACCCCGATATGCTGGCCATACGGGTGAATTCGTCTTTGGGACTGAATATGGTGATTGTAAATATCTATATGCGGGGTATTCAAGGGGGAAAATGTTCTCCTGTTGCACTGGTGTTGGAGGGTCTCCTAAGTTCACTGCCGGTGAATACAAATAGGGTGGTATTGGGGGATTTCAATACCTGTTTTGAACCTATGGGGTTGGACGATGGTATGCTCACCGAAGATGAGGATTCTTTATGGGGCATTCCGGGTTTGGAATTACAACCTATTAAGAAATGGTCCCAATCAGCCATATTTTTGAAGGGTCTATGCATGAATCAGGGAATGCGTGCAGTCAATGGGCGATTGAAGTCCGATAGGATGGGGGCAATGACCTACGATAATGGCAGATCTAGCTCCTGCATTGACTATATTTTGGTGAATGTGGAAATGTGGCCCAGTCTGCTGGATATGGTGGTAGTAAATAGAGCAGAGAGTGATCACAATCCCCTGGTTCTATCGATCAAAGAAGGTACCTTTGCAGAGCCCTTGGTGGCAGAGGCGTCCCTGCCGCAGGTCCTATTATCCAATAATGAAAGAAGGGTTAGTTGGCCTAAAATAGCCCTTGATGAGGAGGTTATGTCAAGGATTAGAACCATTCTGAGGGATACAATGATCCTAATCAGAGGGTTCAGCCAAGAGTCGGCCCTTCTGGACAATATCACTACATTACATAGGGACCTTTTCCTAAATCTTAAAACTCTTTTTATTAAATTAAATCCACTGGCCCTAACCTGGTTTGACAGTGCATGCAGGGAGTCGCAAAAAGTGCTGCATGCGGCTTTAAAGTCAAGAGATCAGAGCTTAATCCGCAGTTGCAGGGCCACCTACAAAGCTGCGCAGGCCACTGCCAAGAAGAATTGGGACGAGATCCGTTGGAAGGAACTGTTGGAGGCCTGCCAGAGTAATAACATGATTAAATTCTGGCGGCAGCTTAAATGGGGCAATCACCCATAGGATAGATCCCCCTCAAACTGTGTTGAGCCAAGGGAATGGGTCGATTACTACGGGAATCAATTCAAAGCGAATGTCACTAGTTGTGCAACTCCGTTGCCCATTACTTCCAACGAAGCCTTGGTTTTTACGCCAGCTGAAGTGAGGGCAGTGTTAAGGGCTATCCCAGGGGGTAAAGCACCAGGACCTGACTGCATACCAGCTAATATGTTCAAGCAGGAACAGGACCTCTGGGTCCCATAGAATGTTCTTTTAGCCAATGCTTTGGCAAGAGGTGCGAAAGTCCCCGACTCATGGCTGGGGGCGGAGATCCTTCCTATTCATAAGAAGGGTGATCGCTCAGTAACGGCTAATTATCGACCTATTAGCCTCATTGATGCTGTACAAAAGATTGTGGCTCGCCTTCTTTTGGGTAGGATCCAGATTTGGATATCTGATTATGATGTTTTAAGTCCTCTCCAGGCGGGTTTTCGGCAACACATGGGGACCTTAGAGCAAGTTTTTAGATTCATGCTATTATATTGGAAGGTGGTCTATCTTGGGGGAGGTTTGCTGTTTGCGGCATTTGTGGACCTTAGGTCTGCTTTCGACCTAGTGCCCAGGACTAAGCTCTGGGAAGTCTTGTTGGATTTGGGCATGCCCAAAGAGCTTGTGGCGTTGCTGATCAGTCTGCACTCAAACACCTATGCCAAAGTAAGATGGGGTGGTCCAGGGGAGGTCAAAGACAGCTTTAAAGTTGCCAAGGGGGTTAGACAAGGGTGTGTGTTGGCCCCCACCCTTTTTTCCTTGTTTTTTAACGGGGTGACTAAGTATTTTTCTAACTATCCAACGGACGCCCCATCTCTCGCTGGAAGGAAAATTCCCCTCCTCATGTTCGCGGACGACACTCTTATTATTTCTAAAACGAGGCAGGGCCTTAAGTCCGCACTGGCCCGTTTTGAGTGTTTCTGCAGCGAGCACGAGTTAGAGGTGAATGTCAACAAGACCAAATTTATGGTTCTGTGAGTCCCCAAGGCTGTGAATGCCAAGGTGTCGATGAGCGGAGCCATTTTGGATCAAACGGAAGTTTTTACATACCTGGGTGTCACATTAAGTGAGAACTTGAGCTGGAAACCCCAATTGGATCTTATGATCCTGAAACATGCTCAACTTGGGGGAGCCTTATTGAAGGAGCATGCAAAATCTCTCACTAAACCCCTGGCACCGTTGGTAAAAATGTATAGCTCCAAGATAATTCCTGCAACTATCTACGGTGCAGAACTGTGGGGGTATAGTGATTTATCCACTCTGAGGGTGGCACAGAATAGGTTCCTCAGAATGGCAACTGGTCTCCCACAATCAACACCTTGCTTACCCCTGCAGCTTGACTTAGGTATTAAATCCATCAAGGACGTGGTACGGTATAGACCACTGGCGTTCTGGCATCGTCTGTGGACTACACCTGAACTATCCCTGTTTGCTGAGGCCATCGTTGAGGTGAGGGGGCTTGAAGGGTCCCACAGGGTTCCCTGGTTCTCTCATCTCAGGACGCTTTTGAAAAATTTGAGCCTGGAGGCGTTATGGGTTGATCCAGCACATGCGACCTTTCCATCAAAAAGGCACTTAAAGATATTTATTGGCATTGGATCGCTGAGAGGAGATCCACTATGGTTGTTGGTCCTACTATGTCATTGGAATTTTTGGTTGTAAAGGATGTCCCTAAATATGAAGCCTACTGGGACTTAATTACTAAGCCAATTGATCGTAAACTGTATCACCAATAACGAGTAGGCTTGTTACCTGTGCGGGGGCTTACGCACTCCTGGTCAACTGGTGGTAGCGATAAGTGTCCTTTCTGTGTAACAGCAGTAGAGAATATTGAACACTTTTTCTTCTGCTGCCCTAAGTATTTGTTACCCAGAAAAGTTTGGCTTTTACCAGTCTGCCGCTTACTAGGTACTAGATCTGCTGTTGCAGCGACTAGGATTCTCAAAACTGACACTTCCCCCCCTATCGCCATTGGTGTTGCAAAATTTGTGAGCTGGGCTTGGTCAATCCGTATTCACAACCTTGGTAAATGAAGTTCCCATTGTATATGTTTTTATGACTCTTAGTCTCAACGTAGCATTGTTTTTATGTAGTAAGGGGTGTTTTTGTACATCATTGTCTAAAATGTAATACTTTTCTTAACATGGTTTTAAAATGTAACGTATTTATTATCTTATATGTAAAAGTGTATGAACTGTTTTTTTATTATGTATTTGTCTTTTATGATGCAAATCGAATAAAGACCTCTTGTGATGAGCATGGACTTGGCTAGAGTCTTATAAAGCGGGCACAGACCGAAAAAGGCATCGGGCGTCGGACCCGCCAAAGGCACCCCCAGTATGCAAGTCCCAGCGGATACGTCGTAGAGGAAGGGGATTGCAGAAACCATCAACGTCACAAGCGGAAGAAGAACAACTGGGAGCTCTGGAAGCAGTGTCAGCATTGTCCGGGGATCAGGGGACTCACTCAACACCAGGAACTGAATCTGATGGGGACAAGACACGTTCGGACACTGAGATGTCGGAAACGGACAGCATCCAGGGCCCGAGGGTCACACCTGGAACTGCAGATGGTGTATTGGACGAGTAGGGAAAGGGGACGTGGGCACCTGCAGATGGTCAATCAAAAGACAAATTGACCAAGCTTAATGCTGTATCATATGAATGCACAGGAGGGTGTAGATCTTTGAGGTTTACGTAAGGGATCGCAGTGCAACGGGTCCGAAGGCTGGCGTAGCTGCCTGTTGGAGCTGAGCAACCCCCAATTGCCCTTAAGGCAAGCCCGCAGTGACTACTGCGGGATATAGTTGTGTGATTTTGTTGTATGGTTTGGATGGGGGTTGATAGTTTAATATTAGGTCCTGTTCTTGGGTGGTGGAGGGAAGGGAATAGCAGGGGTGTTGTTGGGGTGGTGGGGGCACTTGGTGTGGGCAGTCGTATGAAAAGAGGTGGGAGGATGTGGTTCAATCACAATGGGAGCGTTACCTGAACTGCGTTGCATCACCTGGAATGTACGGGGCTTATGTACGATGACGAAGCGCCATAAAGTTCACGCCTATTTGGTCAGGAGAGGAGTCCAGATAGCATTGCTGCAGGAAACCCATCTTACTAAAGCGGAAGGGCAGGTGCTGCAGCGTAGATGGAGGGGGCAGGTTTTTAGCACATCATATTCGGCGTTTGCTCGTGGAGCACTGATCTGGGTAAGAGCTGGGGTCCCATTCCAGGCCACGAAACACATTATAGATCCGGAGGGCAGATATGTAGCGGTGGAGGGAAGGCTATATGGGAGAGACGTTGCACTCTATAATATATATGCACCAAAATCGGACCAGGCACACTTCTTTGGGCGCATATCAGGCGCCTTAGCGCAGTATTTGACAAGCCCGGCAATAGTGGGGGGAGATTTTAACTCAATAACAGATATTGCCCTGGATAGATCACATCCCCCGCTGATTGACTCACCGGTCCGTCGGCTAGCCAAGAGCAGGGTGGATTGGCAAGAAGGATGGGGATTAGTAGCTGTTTGGCGCAGCCACCACCCCAGGGACAGGGATTATTCCTTTTTTTCGGCCTTGCACGAGCTACATGTTGGGATAGATGCAATCTTATGCTCCCAGACGATAGCCCCTGTCGTTGCACGCTCCGAATACCTGGCCAGGACACTGTCTGATCACAACCCACTGGTATTATCTATCAATTGGTTGAGAGCAAGATCCAATATACCTACCTGGCGTTTGTGCCCTGAGACATTGGAAGATCAAGTTTTCAGGACAGAGATAAAAGATGGCATAGAACGCTATTTTGTGGAAAATGGGGGAACAGCTTCTACCAGAGTGGTGGAATGGGACGCCTTTAAGGTGGTAATACGCTGGCTCTGTATTAGCAAATATGCAGGAGTGAGGAAGGTGTTGTTGAACGATGTAGAAAAGGCGGAGAAGAAACAGAGGGTGGTGACACAGCGGAGACCGGAACAGCCAGCACTGCAAGCGCAACTAGTGGAGGCAAAAGAGGCAGTGGCAGTGGAAGTAGAGAGATTGCGGAGCTTCGATTATAAGACTTACACGGCAAGAATACATGCTGAGGGAGATAAAGCTGGAACATTACTGGCACGGCTGGCCGATCATGCTCGGAGAGGTTGCCCAATCATGGCCATAGAGACGACAGCAGGTAATATGGTACACACCCAGAGAGAAATCATGCTACGATTTCTAGACTACTATGAGTCACTATACAAGTGCACTTTGAGGGTGGAGGAGACAGACATAGATGCTTACCTAGCAGAGGCTCAGCTTCTGCAATTAGAAGAGGAACAAGCAGACCTATTAGGGAAGACATAACGTTGGCTGAGATTAGGAGCAAGATTAAACATATGGCTCGGAACAAGACTCCGGGAACGGACGGTCTACCCATTTAATTTTATGCGCAGTATGTGGATATTTCAGCTCCCCGGTTGTCTGGGGTATATAAGGAGGCCAGGGAGCAGGGTCAATTGCCTTCATCAATGCGAGAGGCGCTGATTATCCCCCTCCTGAAACCCGGATGGGAAAGTACAGATGTGACGTCTGTCTATGTTGACGACGGACTATAAGATCTTGAGCCGGATACTGGCGACTCGATTGCTTCCTCACATGACCACTTTGGTGCATGCGGATCAGGTGGGATTTATTCCTACTAGGAGCACATCCTCGAATATACGGCGGCTCATACGGATTATGGGAGACGATCAGTATGGTCTGGAGATGCCTGCGGTCCTATCAGTGGATATAGAGAAGGCTTTGGAGTAGTGTGGCTCACTGGTTAGAGGCAGCAGGCCTGAGAGCAGAAGTCAGCCCGGGACCAGGGTTCAATTCCCGACGCGGCAGGGTCGTGGACCTTGGTCAGCGGACTTGATAATTCTCGCTTCGGTGCTTACTCTAATCAGGGGTTCCACTCGGCAACTCTGGGCATTAGCTTGCCTAATCTCCACAACGGCCCCACCAATTCCGGGGATGCCTGGCTCCACCTTGGGGACTCCCAGCAGGGACCATCCCACAGGGAAAGCCAGGACGGGTTCCCCAGAGTTATACAGCGCCGGGACGCCCCGTTGCTGGGGCAGCTGTGCGCTTTACAAGTATACTACATTTACATTTACATTTTGACAGTCTGAAGTGGGCATACCTCTATAAGGTGTTGGGGCGATTCGGCTTGGGGGTACAATTTGGGAACTGGACAAAGGTACTGTATTCTTCAGCAGTGGCAAGAGTACGACTGGGGACGTTGATATCTACCCAATATCCAGTACTAAGGGGGACGAGACAGGGATGCTCATTGTCCCCTCTGTTATTTGCTCTTGCGATAGAGCCTTTGGCAGTGAAAGCAAGACTGGGGCACAGCTATGAGGGACTAAGGTGTAATGAGATGCCGCAGCATATATCGCTATATGCAGATGACCTACTCATGTTTTTAGGGAACACGGGGGAGGCGTTGCAGGGGGCAGTGTCCTTGTTGTCTGGATTTGGGTACCTATCTGGACTCAGGGTGAACTGGCAGAAGACATATCTATTCCCAATACGGCCGTGTGAATCCATACCGGTGCTTACCCAGGAGATAAAAAGGGAACCGACATGTCTCCTCTATCTTGGAGTCCGAATTTATCATGAAGCAATTGATATGCTGGAAGGAAATGTGGGGCGCTGCATAAGGGCCTTGAAAGGGAGCATGGGATTTTGGTCAACGCTCCCGTTGTCGGTGATGGGGAGAGTAGCTCTACTTAAAATGGTGGCTCTATCTAGGTTGCTTTACTACTTCAGGACCTTGCCAGTGTGGATTCCGCCGATGATGTTCAAAGTTTTGAGGACAATGACCGTCGGGTTTCTATGGGGGAATGGTAAAAGGCGTGTAGCTCTAGCAAAATTAATGCGACCTAAAGCAGAAGGCGGACTGGCAGTCCCGGACTTTGAGCTCTACTACTTAGCGGCGCATTTGCAGGTTTTCACACAAGCAATTGCTACAGAGTTTCGGGGTCCTGATCATCTAAGAGGCAGGGGGATTCAAAGGCATATACTCTCATACATAGTCCTACAACAAAAACGTAATCTCCGGGATTTATCACTAGAAAAGAGAACTTTGAGGTTGTTCTGGAACCGTAGCCAGCGCAAAGCGGGAGTCTTACACCCTTATGCCCTGGAGCTTCCGCTGGGGGATGTTGACGGCACTTCCGCAATGGGGGGACTGGACCTCTCTTATGGAGTGGGAACAAATGGGACTCCACATGTTAGGGGACCTGTATGAAGAAGGAGAGCTATTGTCTTTCCAGGCGATACAGGAGAGGTATGACCTTCCAGGTGGCAGCTTCTTGATTCATGCGGCAGTGCCGACGGCAATCCGAAAACATTGGAGGGAAGGACAGGTGGAGCCCAAAACAACAATGGCTTGTCAATATGTAGTTATGGCTGCGGGGACCTTTAGAGCAATCAGGTGTCTCCAATCCAGGATGTTACATGAAGGGCTACAACCGCTAGAAGAATTTAAATCAAAATGGGACGCGAGCGTAGGTCGAACAATACCAGACACGGCCTGGGGACATATCCTCAGGAGGGCATGGAAGGGAACGAGAAATGCGCGCTTTCAACTAGTGCAATTTTTCATAGTTCACCGAGCTTACATGACGCCAGGAAAGATCCGGAAATATTTTCATGTACAGGATGCAGCATGCCCCAGATGTTCGAAGGAGGGGGTGGAATTGGAGCACATGCTCTGGGAATGCCCGATTCTAGGGAATTATTGGACAGAGGTGGGAGAGCTCTTGAGCGAAGTAACGGGCAGACGACTAGATTATGACATAGCCACATGTTTATTGCATTGGTTCCCCCACACAGCTAAAACGAAAATTACAAGTAAATTTATAGATCTGGGGTTAATATTAGCAAAGAAAGAAATAATTATGCATTGGAAATCAAAAGAAGGACCATAGGCAAGGGACGGCGGGCGGAGTTTTATAAGTGGGCTAAAGAAGAGAGCGGTGTTAGATTCCAACAGGCCCAACGATCAGCTAATGAGAAGGCTCTGGAGCTGGCGAAAGCTTGGGAGGCAATGGTGCAGACCATGGGGGATCTACAAAGTGCAGATGGGAATTAGGACACAAGGAATGTATAACTGACCCCTAGTGTTTGAACTATGTTAGGAATGCTTAATTTATAGCCGAGAATTATGATGTGAGTTGCATTTGGAAGCATGATGTCCACACCAATTGCGGAGGGTGGGGAGTGGGTATTGAGGTTAGTTGAGGATATAAATCCATACTAATATAAAAGAGAGAGAGCCCAAACCTTTGAGGCGGGTAATCTCAGGAACCACAGCACCAATCACAACACCCAATACAGCGTTCGAAAGGGCAGTTGCAGCAGAAGGACATAGGCTACGCAGACACCCACCATATACATTTAAAAGGTAAAAGTACCGTGCCAGCAAAGAAGTCCCTTGTGGGCGTGTCTGCGTTGTGCTGTGGGTGTGTGCTGGGGGGCGTGACAAACGCTGGGGGAGTGTGGTACGTTCCGCCCTTCATGCCATGTCTCATATCGTGTGCTGTGGGCGTGTGCTGGGGGCGTGTGCGGGGCGCGGGATTACGGAAAAAGAAAAGCGAGCGTTGTGCCCAATATTTCATTGTTTTTTCTTCCCATGTTCTGTACATTCCAGCTCCGGGTGTCCACCCTGCTCCCGTTAAATACCCCTGCACCCCATAATCATAGCCCACCCTTACTCCTTAAAATACCCCAACACCCTTAAACACTAACCCATCTTAACCCTATTAATATACCCTCTACCCCAAAACCCAAACCTATCCCTAAACCCTAAAAATACCCCTGTACCCCAAAACCCAAACCTAGCCCTGAACCCTATAAATACCCCTGTACCACAAAACCCAAACCTACCCCTGAACCCTAAAAATACCCCTGTACCCCAAAACCCAAACCTACCTATGAACCCTAAAATACCCCTGTAACCCAAAACCCAAACCTAGCCCTGAACCCTTAAAATACCCCTGTACCCCAAAACCCAAACCTACCCCTGGACCCTAAAAATACCCCCGTACCCCAAAACCCAAACCTAGCCCTGAACCATAAAAATAACCCTGTACCCCCAAACCCAAACCTAGCCCTGAACCCTAAAAGAACCCATGTACCCCAAAACCCAAACCTAGCCCTGAACCCTTAACATACACCTGTACCCCAAAACCCAAACCTACCCCTGAACCCTAAAAATACCCCTATACCCCAAAACCTAAACCTAGCCCTGAACCCTAAAAATACCCCTGTACCCCAAAACACATACCTATCCCTAAACCCTAAAACTACCCCTGTACCCCATAACCCAAAACTATATCTGAACCCTTAAAATACCCAAACACCCCAAAACATATTCCTCAGTACCCAAAAAATATACCCCTGTACCCATACTTACCTTATCCAAACATAAAAAAAAAATGCTTTTACCATTCATGCATTTACAAAGAATTTCGTTGTAAATGTATGCGTGGTAAAAGCATATAAAATGTAATGCCATGCGTTATAATGGCATTGCGGAGTCATGGTACTTTCGTAATGAAAGTATGCGGAGTGTTGGTATGCGGAAAGAAAGTTGCGGAATAATGGATGTTTACCCTCCCCTGGTAAGTACATTGGTGGCACGGCGCCCACATCTCCAGCAACACACTCATATTTTTTCACCACCAATTTGAAAAATGCCAGCACCGACATACACTTTTAGACACACCTCCCGCCATAAGTTCTAGAATTGCGAACTTTAGAGCTGGGGAGCTACGTTCGAATCACGGCATCAGCTCAACATCCTGTGGTTCCAGGCAAATCGCTTTGTCTCCCCGTGCCTACCACAAATGAAAGTGTTCTTCTGTAATGTAAATTTTGCTCACGCCATGTTGTCGAGTTTGCGCTATATAATATTGCAAGGAAAAATAAAGTAGGGAAACTCGAGTTCACACATTACTGAACACGCACTCTTAAGTGCATCAGCAGTGCACTGTGAATCGGAGCGTTTCACAGGCCTGTCACAGATAAGAAATGCTATCAAACCGAAAGCCTACACTACAATATACTACTGGCCGGCAGCAATTCATACCCGGACAACGTCGGGACGGGCTGCTAGTGAAGATTTATTTGGTGGATGATGGAAATATTGATTATAAAATGGTATTGTAAGATGGTAAAATCATTAATAAAATGTGTTTTCAAAAAAAAAGTGAGTGTGGATCCTCTTCAGTGGCTTCATCATCGAACCCTCACTCTGAACACCGAGGGCCTGATTCACCCAGGTGTAAGTTTACCCTTGTTTGCTATTCACACAGGGATTTACGAGTAAAATCTTGTGAGTGCAGAGCTTCTTCAGTGGCATGATTCATTACTCTGAACACAGAACACTGAGGGGCTGATTCACACAGGTATAAGTTTACCCTTGTTTGATATTCACACAGGGATCTGCAAGTAGAATCTTGTGTTTGCGGAGACTCTTCAGTGGCTTGCGTCGTCATCGATCTCTCACTCAGAACACTAAAAGCCTGATTAACACAGGTTTTAGTTTACCCTTGTTTGCTATTCACACAGTGATTTAGGAGTAGTATCTTGTGAGTGTGAAGACTCTTCAGTGGCATACTCCATCATCAAGCCCTCACTCTGAACACCGAGGCTGATTCACCCAGGTGTAAGTTTACCCTTGTTTGCTATTCACACAGGGATTTACGAGTAGAATCTTGTGAGTGCCGAGCCTCTTCAGTGGCTTTATCATCGAGCTTTCACTCAGAACACTGAGGGCCTGATTCACCCAGGTGTAAGTTCACCCTTGTATGCTATTCACACAGGGATTTACGAGTAGTATCTTGTGAGTGCGGAGACTCTTCAGTGGCATGGGTCATCATCGATCTCTCACTCAGAACACTAAAAGCCTGATTAACACAGGTTTAAGTTTACCCTTGTTTGCTATTCACACAGTGATTTAGGAGTAGTATCTTGTGAGTGTGAAGACTCTTCAGTGGCATACTCCATCATCGAGCCCTCACTCTGAACACGGAGGCTGATTCACCCAGGTGTAAGTTTACCCTTGTTTGCTATTCACACAGGGATTTACAAGTAGAATCCTGTGAGTGCCGAGCCTCTTCAGTGGCTTTATCATCGAGCTTTCACTCAGAACACTGAGGGCCTGATTCACCCAGGTGTAAGTTCACCCTTGTATGCTATTCACACAGGGATTTACGAGTAGTATCTTGTGAGTGCGGAGCCTCTTCAGTGCCTTCATCATCGATCCCTCACTCGGAACACCGAGGGCCTGATTCACACAGGTGTAAGTTCACCCGTATATGCTATTCACACAGTGATTTACAAGTAGTATCTTGTGAGTGAGGAGCCTCGTCAGTGTCATGCTTCAACATTGATCCCTCACTCAGAACACCGAGTGCCTGAACCACCCAGGTGTAAGTTTACCCTTGTTTGCTATACACACAGGGATTTATGAGTAGTATCTTGTGAGTGCGGAGCCTCGTCAGTGGCTTCATCATGGAGCTCTCACTCAGAACACCTAGTGGCTGATTCACAAAGGTGTAAGTTTACCCTTGTATGCTATTCACACAGGGATTTATGAATAGTATCTTTGTTAGTGTGGAGCCTCTTCAGTGGCATGCTTCATTATCGAACCCTCACTCTGAACACCTAGTGGCTGATTCACAAAGGTGTAAGTTTACCCTTGTTTGCTATTCACACAGGGATTTACAAGTAGCATCTTGTGAGTGTGGAGCCTCTTCACTGACATGTTTCATCATCCAGCCCTCATTCCGAACACCGAGGGCCTGACTCAAAAAGGTGTAAGTTTGCCCTTGTTTGCTATTCACATAGAGATTTACTAGTAGTATCTTGTGAGTGTGGAGCGTTCAGTGGCGTACGTCATCACCGAGCCCTAACTCAGAACACCGGAGGGCCTGATTCCCAAAGGTGTAAGTTTACCCTTGTTAGCTATTCACACAGGGATTTACGAGTAGTATCTTGTTAGTGTGGAGCCTCTTCAGTGGCAGGCTTCAACATCGAGCCCTCATTCAGAACACAGAGAGCCTGATTCACAAAAGTGTAAATTTACCCTTGTTTGCTATTCACACAGGGATTTACGATTAGTATCTTGTGAGTGCGGAGCCTTTTCAGTGGCATGCTTCATCATCAAGCCCTCACTCAGAATACCGAGGGCCTGATTCACTTAGGCGTAAGTTTACCCTTGTATGCTATTCACACAGGGATTTACGAGTAGTATCTCATGGGTGTGGAGCCTCTTCAGTGACATGCTTCATCATCGATCTCTCACTCAGAGCACCAAGGGCCTGATTCACTCAGGTGTAAGTTTACCCTTGTTTGATATTCACACAGGGATCTCCAAGTAGAATCTTGTGTTTGCGGAGACTCTTCAGTGGCATGCTCCATCATCGAGCCCTCACTCAGAACACAGAGGGCCTGATTCACCAAGGTGTAAGCTTACTTTGTTTGCTATTCACACAGGGATTTACGAGTAGTATCTTGTGAGTGTGAAGACTCTTCAGTGGCACACTCCATCATCGAGCCCTCACTCTGAACACCGAGGCTGATTCACACAGGTGTAAATTTACCCATGTTTTCTATACACCCAGGGATTTACGAGTAGTATCTTATGAGTATGAGTGCAGAGACTCTTCAGTGGCATGCTTTATCATCGAACTGTCACTCTGAAGACCGAGTGCCTGATTCAACCAGTTGTAAGTTTACCCTTGTTTGCTGTTCACACAGGGATTTATGAGTAGTATCTTGTGAGTGCGGAGCCGCTTCATTATCGAGCCCTCTCTCAGAATACCAAGGGCCCGAATCAGAAAGGTGTGAGTACCCCAATCACTATCTTATGTGTTATTGATTTCTTGGGAGTTTTTGTAAAGTGCGTACGAAGGCCGAAAGTATCATAGCATTTTACATTGGATTCTGTATGAAGCAGAGTAAGTTACATAGTAACATAATCACTAGCTGTACTCGCTTAGTTACATTCTGGTGTGGAAACCTCCACAGACGTGTGGCTCTGGGAACGCAATTAGAATGTGCAACAAAACACTTGACGAAAGAATTCACCAATAAAAGATGTATATTTAAGATGTAGACATTCAAACATGCCAACTGTTTGATCATTTAAATACCAGCAAATAAGTGGCATGCTTCATCATCGAACTCTCACTCTGAAGACAGAGGGCGTGATTCACAGAGTGTAAATTTACCCTTGTTTGCTATTCACACAGGGATTTACGAGTAGTAGCTTTGTGAGTGCGGAGCCTGTTCAGTTGTAGTGTAGTTCCTATTATCCCAATAGGCTCTGCGCATTGGAATAATACCTTCAATAGTATAGGCCTAGACCAGACGTTAACTAGGTCTACTACTGTCGATATTAGACTTAAAGTTTTGGGTTTGCCAGCTAGCTCAGAGTTCACTAGAAACTTTCTCGAATAGGCAAGGAGGAGTTGAACCTCCCTGGATAGACAAGAAGGGATTTAGTTTCTGACAACCATAGAACATGACAACTTTGCTCTCCCCTAATCAAGAGTGTATCTCTAGAGTCGTGTGAAAACAAAAGGCAATTTATTTTACTCAGTCAGTACGTGCATTCTTAGTCTCACCAGATTGTAGAGAAAAGGAAGAGACGGGCGTGTTCAATAAAAGATGTTATTTATTGATCAGTCTCTTTTCTCATACAAGAGAAATGGATCGATATTATTGCAATACTTATGGTTAAGTAAAGTGCATACATTAAAAGCAGAAGTATAAAATAATACTGTAAAAACATTTATATGGTTTCTAAGCCATATGAAGGTTTAAAATGAATAAAATGAATATATACACATATACATTTGACTAATCGTACTCAACTGGTGTTTCTAACTACGCCTACCCCGTGTACCTGACCTAGGCCTAATACGTGGGCGGGAATAGAAAGTTACAGTTTAAGTTAAGTTTGTTTTGCCAAGTGTCTGACTAAAGAATTCTCTGCGAGGGGTTATTCAGTTCTGTACCTGGAATCTAGGATGAATGAGGGATGGTATCTCTCGTCTCTGGTCTCGATATTCCAGGCTGCCTGCGAGGGCTACTCGGAAGCGCCGGAGCTGGATTTCTCGGCAGGAGGAAAGGCAGCTTCTCGTTCTCAGCGCGTCAGGAAGGCGGGGCTGCGCCAGTGGGGTCTGCTCTGCTCTGGGCTTCGGCAAGTCTGGCTGCTCAGATCTCGTCACCACCGCGTGTGTTTGCCTAGGGCAATATGGGTAATATTTATACCTTTAAGGTGCCGAGATTGACGTAAGGATGGACATAGATACGTCAATAAGGATGTCATACGACCTGGTCGTTAGCACATTCTTTTGCTGAAGTTCTCGGTGAAATCAAAACAATGGCCGCAGGGTTTTTCCCAGGTCTGTCATAGGTTTGATTTGTTTTGAGAACTCCGTATGCCTTATCAGGGGCTGGAGGAATATCGCTTGTCTAATTAGATTGCAAGCGTTATGACCTAATCAGATAACACGTTCCTGTGCCGTAGTGTGGCTTAATCAGATAACGGTTCCTGCATCATGGGGGTTTTCTGCCTCATGGGATGGCTGCTAGTTAACTTGGTAACCAGAATAGGGTCAGGAATAGGGGGATCGATACAGAACCTATAGGAATACATCACACCCACTCCACGCTAACTATGGACATATTTACTAATCTAGGCATAGTAAAACATACTGTAGAGTATAGTGTATACCTTACCACCCCAAAATACATAAATGCATTTTGAAATTATCAAATATACGGAAAAATAGTCACATGTACTATATGCACTCAAGCTGTAGAATAATGCCAAAGTAATCAAGCATATGTATACATTATTACTAATCGAATATGAGAATTACACATGAAATGGCTCTTAATACAGAAGAAAAAGTTCGAGACCATTCCATCACAGAATAAAATAATTATGAACATAAAAGCGGGCAGCTAATGTATATAAACTATCTAAAATTAGACATTTTAGTTCTCTAAGAATAGTTCTTACTTTAAGCAGAAGATAGTGTCCCGAAAAATATGCAAAAATATTTTGGGGCTGCTGAAAAAATTGCTGTCCGTGAACTGGAGGGAAAATTGTTCATGGTATTTTGCTTTTCTAGTTGAAGGCCAAATTCAGGGAACGCCGTGTACGAGCTTGCTCAAAAGTCTCTATTTCTGCTCTGGTGAGAACATCATATCATTCAGACTCTCGAAAAAGTTGTCAACAGCTTCCTGGGAGAGTTCCACTAACTCGGAAAAAGGTGTAACCATGCATTCGTGCGCATGATTGTCTCCATTGACGTTTTGATTAGTATTGCTGACAGAAGGTCGTACCTGATCAATGCTGCTTTCATCTTGAACTTCACTACCCCTTAATCGTAGTGGTGAAGCTTCCACGAATGCCGTCATCAGGATTGGTAGCCTTTGAGGGCAGCACAAAGCATGAGCCTTTATTGGACTCAACAATGTTTCTGCATCCATTGGCGCATCCGATTGTAGCGTCAGACAGGTGTCTAACACGCATTCTTCTCCGCATAGCAAGCACCTTAATACAGGTAAAACACATCGATGCCACATTGGTCGAAATGATAGAAACCAAGTCATGTTCAGGTCTCTAAGCCGGGATAGTCCCAAGATTTTTGATATCCGGTCCCGGTATCCAATGGCTAGGATTGTTTCTTCCCTTGTCGCAGGTGTTTTGTCTGTGACATGGTTTGCCATAACGAAATATAAGGACTAGGAATAGGATTCCTGCAATTAGTCCCAAAATGGGTGGAAGTCCGCCAAAAATCGAATGGACGAAATCTGGAAAAATACCCAGTATGGCTTTGAATGGTGTTAATGCCATCGAAAATACTGTCTTAAATACTTTTGAGACTCCACTGGTATCAGAAATATTTAAGATTTCATTCAGGATTTCTGCGAAATGTATGGGGGAATTAGTTGATAATAAGGAGTGAATCTCTGCAGTCGTCCTTGCCACTAGGAGATCATACGTTTCTTTTGATGACGTGAGCCTGGTCGGTGTCTGTAGAAGCACTGTTTTCATTCTGCTTAAAGTATCTATTCGAATAGAAGTAATTTTCAAGTTGGGCCATGCCCTTGCCTCCCTGTCTGGAAAGGAGCTGGGGAACAATGAGTGTCCACAGCACTTGACCTTCGCAGTCGTAGTTACGAGATAAGGAGTCCCGGGCATAAGACTACAACATCTGCGATCTACAGTTAGAATGTAACTCCCATTATAGAGTCTTTGAAAGAATGGTTCTATCTCTGTTGCAGGTGCGCCTTGCTGGTGACATGAAAGGTTATTTGAGTTCCCTTCACAGGCTCCATGCAAACTAATTCCATTACACAGAAGTGTACCGCTTAGTGACATCGCACAATTATTGCCACTAAGAAACACTTTCTGTCCTTTATTACTGACACATGCATGTGAATAGGGCAAGTTCCATGTTGTTTTAATGTACCCTTTCCCCAATTTTTCGTACATGCCAGCCTGTATATATTTTTGGCAGTATTGAAACCTGAAGGTAGATATTGGAATATTAATTATCCCGTGTATTATCCATTCACTGACAGGTCGTTCTGACATTGTCACTGGTAATCTCTCGAGTTTCTCAATGCTCAGGATTGTATAATCAGCACCCTTCTGCGCCATACTGATTTGTTTATCAGTAAGGTTAAAGATATTGAATAGTGACGTTGTGTTGATTAAACGCCAAGGCACATAGCCTGAACGCAGATTTTGTAACGTCCAGCCAAGCTGTACAATAGAACGCAATTGAGACTGACCGTGTTGTAACAACAGTAAGTCTTGCGATAATATGTCGATTGCTGAAGACACAATGCTGTCCAAAGAAAAAATTCTGGAGGACAGAGTCATTAACCCATTGTCCACTACAGAAAGTGATTTTTCCAAATTAATACGGTCAATTTCCCGTATTCTTTCTGCTGTTTCAATTTGAGTCACCTTCCAGGCCTCGTTGTATGCTGCATATACAGAGGCTGCTATGAAACGTTTTTGACGCTGTTTGCGCGGTCCCATAATGAAATCATGCAAGTCAGCACCATCAGTAAGTAAAGTTAGGTGTTGCTTAATTTCTGCCAGTGTGGAAGTTTGTAGCCATTGAAGGCATAATTTGCCCACACTGTAGGTGGTTATTATCCCTGGGTGTTGTCTTTGGTAATATCTAGGGTCTGGCCTGGTCATTTTGAACCCCTGTGTTTTGTTCAGGAATCTATCTTGACAGTTATTAGTATCTGTGGGCCAGATCAACCACTGTTTCCAATCAGGATGTGTTCTGTTTTGGTTTAATACATAATTTACGTCTATCTCTTCATCTGTAGAGCTATTGCTGTTCATTGTTGGTTTTGGAATAGACGGTTTATTTAAGTCTTTGATTTTGGCTAGGCCAAGACAGGTAGTTTGTTGAACAGTGTCATTTAAAAATATAATTTGTTCTGGGATCATGCACGCTCTAAACAAAGATTCTATACCTTGTACTTGCCATTCTTTCGTACCCCAAACACTTTTCAATTCAACATTTTTGTCCCAATAATCAAAACCAAAAGTATTCATTTGTTCAAAGAATGAGTCTGAATATATCAATTTCGTGTTTGTTATCATGGTCTTTGTCCCTGTCTTATTTGACAATTTGAAATAAAATGTTTCAGCATTACTTGTGTTAAAACCTGAAAAGTATGAATATTTGTCATAAACGGTTCTTTAGCTTCCTTTTGGAGGGGTTGCACAATGTTCCCATTGATTATAATTTAAAACATTTCTAGGTTGTGCAGATCTATGTAGAAAAAATGGTTACCATAGTGGTTGTAGCAGTACATACTATCATAATTTGTAGAACCCTGCAAATAATCATGTTTGGTAAATTTAGCAGACATCACTAAGTCAGACATCATATTATTTATACTTTCAAAGTCCCAATCATCAGCAAATGAGCTTGGTTTTACAAAGTCACTCAACGAGATCTTAATTTGGTGTGGATATTTCAGGATTTCAACCGGACCATAGATTTCGTAGTCAGTGTTGTCCCATGCTACCCCACCCGGTATAGGATTGGCTGTGAAGTTGACTGAAGAAAGTTCTCTTTTCTCGACGTGTGAAGATGTGTGTGGTTTGAGGATCAAGTTGATTTTCTGACTTGCTGTGTCCATTTTAGCATATTTTCCCTCAATGAAGCGTCCCAAAGTTAATACCATGATGAGCCAAAGTATGAGGATAAATGCACCAAAACCCACCCAAAATTCGATCCATGGAGAAATCAGATATGTTTCTTTCAGTTGTTTCAAAAGTTCTTTAGCTTTATCTTTAAAGGTTTTTGTTGATGGCTGTGTTTTTGATTCAGTGAAGCCTTCAGAGGAATCATCGAAGTTTATGAAGTAGCCGGATGCAGTTCTATCAATAGTTCCAATTGCTTCAGGATTACTGTTTCTTGCATAGTCGTTTGTTACTTCATTATAGATTGGTGTGTCTCTGCTAAATGTTTTTATTTGGGTTTTCAGAGGTTTAAGTTCCATTGCATTGTTGCATAGTCCTTGTTGTAGTTCTGTAGGCGTTTCGAATGTGATTAGCCTCTTAGAATGAACCTCTGTGTTTGTAGCAAATCTTGGTGTTCTGCTACTTATTGGGAGTCCACTTGGCCTACTATTTGTTATCGGCCACATGATTGTGGTTTTACCAGGTCGATGGATACAACTCGGTTCTCCTTTTTACCAGCAAGCGGCGGTAGTACTACTGATCTTGTCCCGCTGATAGACAAGACAGGAACTGCTTTTCTGTAAGAAGGCCCAAATTCCTTCTTTACCGCGATCTTTTCTCTGACTAGATCCCCGACTTTTGGAATCCAGACAGGCCTTGCTGGGACAGGTGGTGGTTCTTCAGTGGTTGTTGGCTGTTGTTTCAACTTTATGTTGCTCAGGTCTTTTCTTGTTTCGTTTAAGTCCTGCAAAATAGCCAAACGATCTTTGATATCAAAGCTTTTTTCCTTCACCACTGAAGTCTGACTGTCGAGGTCTAAGACCAACATCCTAGTTCCAAATAATAATTCGTACGGACTGAATCCCTTCAGAGAATTTCTTGGCAAGTTATTTAGACTACGTTGGACACTTATTAGATGTTTGACCCACCCAGCTCCCGAACCTAATATCCTTTCCGTTATAGATTGCTTTCTGCCTTGGTTTTTTCTTTACACCATCCCGTATCCCTCAGGAAGGAAGTGAGAAGATTCCCGCTGTGCTATGCTCATTTGGCCATGTTTCCCCTCAGGCTGGAGGGCTAGAGTGAAAACAATGGTCAAAAGTAGCATGCTCTTAGCGTATATGCCATTTAGACTCGCAAATCTTTGTATAACAGTCCAGACGTCAGCCGAGTGCTGGTGATCTACATTATAAGTGGAAACTAGCCTGTATATGTTAATCGGACGCTTTGCTTCTTACTGTTGATCTTTTCTGGAGTGAAACGACACGGTATTACACCGTTTCTCTCACCACTGCGATTTCTGTTACATTTTGGGCAGTTCTTTACAAACATGGTATGATGCAGGCTCATGCCTGGCCACCAGTACCTTGATTGTAATTCTTCCAGAGAATCTTTTAGTTTGAGGTGTCTGAGACCCTCACCCATATGCGCGTCTGCAATTAACAAGTTTCTCCTGTCCATGTTTGGAATCACTCTATCCCCCACTCCAGGGATTCGAGCAAAAGGGACGGAGTTTGCATCGATTATGTATGTATAATTGAGCGGATAGTTGATCGGTAGCGCTGAGCAGTCGCCTTTTGATGACGTTTTCACCGCCAGCACTGTTTCACCGTCAATATACTTCACTGTACGCTTTTTTCGAGCTACGGAAGCCGATTTAGTTGCTACCGCTGTGGCTGTTTCAGCCAATGAATTCCCTGCAACGTGAACGCCATCACACTGATGACTCAGTGAGTGTGTCACGTGAGTCTTTGGTAGTTCTTTTTGTAAAAGAGCTATTTGTTCCCAAAGCAGTTTCTGCTTTATTGTTGCACCTGTGTCATCTTTGTAACCGTTTTGAATCCATGTCTGCAAATCCTTGTTATATGATTTGACGCAGTAATATGAATCGGACACTATAAGTGTCGGGAATTCGCGATCCGCATTATCTAGCGCCATTTTCAATGCTATTATTTCAGTCTGTTGTTCTGAATTAGTTTCTACTGAGTGTGTTTTTGTTAATAGAGGTCTTAGTTTACCTCCGCGCCACACTTCTTTTGTAATCTCACATGTGGGGTTGTATGCTTGTTCTCCCCAAACGGAGGGTTGAGCATGTCCGTCTGTATAGATTACACAAGCGTATTGTCGTAAGGGCAGAATGTCGATTGGCAGAGGGAATGTTCTTTCATATTCTAGATTTTTTAATTCTTCTAGTTCTGGATCAAAGTAGTAGTATACTTTGTCCGTTGTAATTGAATTCACCCATTGTATCCATTCCAGATTCAATGTTGTTGTTGGTAAATTACACGGTGTTGTTAGTGTCTCAAAGGCTGATTCTGCTGTTCTGATTTTGATATATCTACCGTCAGCTTTGTCTTTTTCTCTAGCTATTGCGGTTTGAACTGCATGAACAATGTTTTCTTTAATACTGAACTTCTTTTCAGCTTCTGTGTACAAGTGTGATTTGAATGCAATTGGTACCTTTTCTCCCTCATTAGAGGTCAGGTATGTGAATCCGCATCTTCCTGGGATGACTCGAATCACAAGATTGCGTGTGTTATCACGTGTTTCTAATTTTGTTTTAATTAGCATGTCTGTTTGTAAGGATCTCAGAATTTCTGTGTGTGTTTGAGTCCAATTGGTTCTTTTAAAATCTGGTTTTATTAGATCATAAAGGGGTTTTACCCTTTCTGCGTAATTTGCAATGTATGTTCTTCCGAAATTTAGGAAGCCTAGAATTGACTGTAGGTTTTTTAGTGTTCTAGGTGCTTGGAGTACGGCACATTTCTCTAGGAAATTGTCAGCCAGGCTTTTGCCTTCACTTGATAATTCATATCCTAAGAACAGGACTGTTAGATGGGCAATTCTGGATTTTTTAAAGTTGAATTTGTAACCCTCTGCTGCGAACCCAAGTATTATGGTGTTCACTCTCTTCAAGTGAGTCTCCAAGTCATCATCTGTTAAGTATATGTCGTCGACATACGATAATGCTTCGTCATCATATATTTGTAGTAATTCTGTTACTCTCGCTGAGAATACTCCCGGGCTGTTCTTGTACCCCTGGGCTAACCGACAGAATTGTTTTTGAGTGCCATTTATAGAGAACGCAGACAAATATCTGCTCTCTGGTGCTATGTTTTGACAAAAGAATCCATTAGAGATGTCTAATGTTGTTTTGTATTTTTTGCGCACTATGTTATTCATTAGTGCAGCACTATGGGAGTTTTGCACTGCAAAAGTTTTGCAACATGAGTTAAGGTGTCGGTAATCCAAAACTAGACGATATGAATTGTCTGGTTTGGAGACCGGAAATAAAGGGTTGTTCATTTGTGAGGTGCAAGTTTCAATCACCCCCTGGTATTCTAATTGATCTAGGATTTATTTTACCTGTTTTTTAGCTTCTTGCTTAATTGGGTACTGCCTTTGTGCAGTAGGTTGTGATTTTAACTGGATTTTGTGAGGAGGAGAGTCCTCATCCCATCCTACGTGATTTTTATATAAAGCAGGAGCTTGAGCTACTGCCCACTTTCTAGCAAGTGTGTATTTTTTATGAATTGGGATATGATTTGAGAAGGCAGGCATAATTATTTGTTCGCCATGAGGGCACTCCCTGACAAACTCTGGTGGCCAGTCTTTTTCAGCTAGAAGGATGTCATAGCCCTTGGAGAGATTATCCCAAAATAGTCCCCTTATTTTTCTAGTCTTATCCCCCTCTATACGTAATGTTATTTCATATATTTTGTGAGGTTTGCTAACTCTGGTGTCTGCAGTTTCCACTTGAAGATATTCATTCGTGTCCACTGTCTCCAGATGATTCATAAGGACTCTGCGAGCTATGCTCACTTCTGCTGCGCTGTCTAGCATTGTCTGAGCCCACTCTCCGTTTTTCAGCTGTGTCCTCGGTATTCTCGGCATTGTTAACTATTTTAATGCTGGCTACCTTCTTTTTTGGAAATTGTAATTTCTTTTTTAGATGAGCAGGTTCCTTGTCTTTGGACTTGGCGTGCTCTTCTCTTTGTTCTGATCGTCCTCTTCTTTCCGATTTCTGCGAGGAAGTCTGAAAAGATTGAGAGGGACGTGTATCAATATCTTGAAATCTATCAGGCTTCTTTATATTATCCCTATTTCTAAGGTTATATCTTTTCTCAGAGGGGTCACTTTGGGGTGACCTGTGTTTTTGGTTCGGAGATTTTTCTCTCCGCCGAGGTGACCTTCCTCTGGACTGGAATTTCTTTCCTTTAGGATTGGATTGTTTGTTTCCATCCCAGCTCTTTTTTTGTGATGTTGAATTATTATTAAAAAATATTTTTTCAGGACTTTCAATCAGTTGTGGTTTTACTGGTATTCCACCTAAACTATCTCTACCTAGTTCCTCATAGGATTTTTCTATAATTCTGGCAATTTCAGCTGGTTGGTCTGCTATATCTGTCTCTTTTAACCTCTGGCGGATCGCCACGTTTGCTGCTTCTCCCTTTATGTTGGCTAATAATATAGCCAAGACCTGCTTGAAGTCTTTTAGTAATTTCATACCAAGAGTTAAAGCGGGTTCTGGACCATATTCGTCTTGAATTTGTTTTAGCACATCTGGTATTACCGAGATGGATGGAACACCGTGCGTTTTTGTGTAGATGGAAGCAAAGACTGTACCCCAAGTGTCACAGTCCTCCACGTGTGGTGCGATTCCCATTGGAAGACAGATAGTCAGAATCCTATGTTTTTCTAACGGGGTTGTGTCTGGAAACACCGCCTCTATCTGGGTGATTTTTTGTGCTAGCCAGAATGGTATTTGTTCCCGTTTAGCCGGTACTTTACCTAGGCAGGACTGTATGTTCTGTGGTGTAATTTTATTTGTGTTCCCCTGATGAGGGGTCAGCTGTGGAATTTTAATTGCTGGTTGAATTGTTGAAGTCCGCATCACATATTGGACTAATTGTCTATGTATTTTTATTAATTGTTTTAGTTGTACTAAAAGATCTGCTGCAGACATTATTTCGAAGTCTGGATGTGGTGTGTATCCGGCTAGGACCGGCCACGTTGCTCCTGGTCTACCTAAGGGACGGAGCCTGGTGATGTGATTATTATGTTTTAGGGCGCCATTAAATAGGAGCAGATGCTCTTGAAATTTAAGTGGTACTTCCACCTCCTCGAAAGGAGTGTACGCATCAGGAGGTTCCTCTGTTTTGTAATAGTGGAAGTACTTTGTTACAGCATTTGCTGCTGGAAAATGTATCCATGAATAGTATACCTCTGTCTGCCGATATTCGTGTGCCTCAATTACGAATATGACACTGCCACCTCTAGGTGTCAGTCTATTTTTTATAAGTTTTAAGGTTATAGATTTCCTTTTGATGACCGGGATGAGTATTATATCCGGGTCTGTTTCCTGCATAGCGGTATCAGCTGCTGCGAGTTCAGTTGCTATTCTAACTGTCTCTCTTTCATCATCACTGTCTACCATTTTTCCGACAGGAAGGGTATTTTGTTTGTTTGCAGATCAGGTTCTTATGGAAACAAAGATTAGATGCACAATATTTTGGAACCGTGTATCCTTCAACGTTGACTAAACCAAGAACCATACATAGGAGTTTCCTCCTGCGAGGTCTGGCGGATATGACCTTTCACCCACTCCAGACGTCTTTGGAGTATTATGGGAAAAAGGGGTCTGAGTGAAAAAGCACGACTGAGTTACTCTAAATGTCTTGCGTTAGTTTTATCGCCTTATCCAAACGAGTTGGGCGCCATGTAGTGTAGTTCCTATTATCCCAATAGGCTCTGCGCATTGGAATAATACCTTCAATAGTATAGGCCTAGACCAGACGTTAACTAGGTCTACTACTGTCGATAGTAGACTTAAAGTTTTGGGTTTGCCAGCTAGCTCAGAGTTCACTAGAAACTTTCTCGAATAGGCAAGGAGGAGTTGAACCTCCCTGGATAGACAAGAAGGGATTTAGTTTCTGACAACCATAGAACATGACAACTTTGCTCTCCCCTAATCAAGAGTGTATCTCTAGAGTCGTGTGAAAACAAAAGGCAATTTATTTTACTCAGTCAGTACGTGCATTCTTAGTCTCACCAGATTGTAGAGAAAAGGAAGAGACGGGCTTGTTCAATAAAAGATGTTATTTATTGATCAGTCTCTTTTCTCATACAAGAGAAATGGATCGATATTATTGCAATACTTATGGTTAAGTAAAGTGCATACATTAAAAGCAGAAGTATAAAATAATACTGTAAAAACATTTATATGGTTTCTAAGCCATATGAAGGTTTAAAATGAATAAAATGAATATATACACATATACATTTGACTAATCGTACTCAACTGGTGTTTCTAACTACGCCTACCCCGTGTACCTGACCTAAGCCTAATACGTGGGCGGGAATAGAAAGTTACAGTTTAAGTTAAGTTTGTTTTGCCAAGTGTCTGACTAAAGAATTCTCTGTGAGGGGTTATTCAGTTCTGTACCTGGAATCTAGGATGAATGAGGGATGGTATCTCTCGTCTCTGGTCTCGATATTCCAGGCTGCCTGCGAGGGCTACCCGGAAGCGCCGGAGCTGGATTTCTCGGCAGGAGAAAAGGCAGCTTCTCGTTCTCAGCATGTCAGGAAGGCGGGGCTGCGCCAGCGGGGTCTGCTCTGCTCTGGGCGTCGGCAAGTCTGGCTGCTCCGATCTCGTCACCACCGCGTGTGTTTGCCTAGGGCAATATCGGTAATATTTATACCTTTAAGGTGCCGAGATTGACGTAAGGATGGACATAGATACGTCAATAAGGATGTCATACGACCTGGTCGTTAGCACATTCTTTTGCTGAAGTTCTCGGTGAAATCAAAACAATGGCCGCAGGGTTTTTCCCAGGTCTGTCATAGGTTTGATTTGTTTTGAGAACTCCGTATGCCTTATCAGGGGCTGGAGGAATATCGCTTGTCTAATTAGATTGCAAGCGTTATGACCTAATCAGATAACACGTTCCTGTGCCGTAGTGTGGCTTAATCAGATAACGGTTCCTGCATCATGGGGGTTTTCTGCCTCATCGGATGGCTGCTAGTTAACTTGTTAACCAGAATAGGGTCAGGAATAGGGGGATCGATACAGAACCTATAGGAATACATCACACAGTGGCTTCATCATCGAACATTCACTCAGAACTCCGAGGGCCTGAGTCACAAAGGTGTAAGTTTACCCTTGTTTGTTATGCACACAGGGATCTATTAGTAGTATCTTGTGAGTACGTAACCTCTTCTGTGGCATACTTCATCATCTAACCTTCACTCAGAACACTGAGGGCCTGATTCACACAGGTGTCATTTTACCCTTGTTTGCTATTCACATAGAGATTTACGAGTAGTATCTTGTGAGTGTGGAGCCTCTTCAGTGGCGTACGTCATCACCGAGCCCTAACTCAGAACACCGGAGGGCCTGATTCCCAAAGGTGTAAGTCTACCCTTGTTAGCTATTCACACAGGAATTTACGAGTAGTATCTTGTTAGTGCGGAGCCTCTTCAGTGGCAGGCTTCAACATCGAGCCCTCATTCAGAACACAGAGGGCCTGATTCACAAAAGTGTAAATTTACCCTTGTTTGCTATTCACACAGGGATTTACGATTAGTATCTTGTGAGTGCGGAGCCTTTTCAGTGGCATGCTTCATCATCAAGCCCTCACTCAGAATACCGAGGGCCTGATTCACTTAGGCGTAAGTTTACCCTTGTATGCTATTCACACAGGGTTTTACGAGTAGTATCTCATGAGTGTGGATCCTCTTCAGTGACATGCTTCATCATCGATCTCTCACTCAGAGCACCAAGGGCCTGATTCACCCAGGTGTAAGTTTACCCTTGTTTGATATTCACATAGGGATCTCCAAGTAGAATCTTGTGTTTGCGGAGACTCTTCAGTGGCATGCTCCATCATCGAGCCCTCACTCAGAACACAGAGGGCCTGATTCACCAAGGTGTAAGCTTACTTTGTTTGCTATTCACACAGGGATTTACGAGTAGTATCTTGTGAGTGTGAAGACTCTTCAGTGGCACACTCCATCATCGAGCCCCCACTCTGAACACCGAGGCTGATTCACACAGGTGTACATTTACCCATGTTTTCTATACACCCAGGGATTTACGAGTAGTATCTTATGAGTGCAGACACTCTTCAGTGGCATGCTTTATCATCGAACCGTCACTCTGAAGACCGAGTGCCGGATTCAACCAGTTGTAAGTTTACCCGTGTTTGCTGTTCACACAGGGATTTACGAGTAGTATCTTGTGAGTGCGGAGCCGCTTCATTATCGAGCCCTCTCTCAGAATACCAAGGGCCCGAATCACAAAGGTGTGAGTACCCCAATGACTATCTTATGTGTTATTGATTTCTTGGGAGTTTTTGTAAAGTGCGTACGAAGGCCGAACGTATCATAGCATTTTACATTGGATTCTGTACGAAGCAGAGTAAGTTACATAGTAACATAATCACTAGCTGTACTCGCTTAGTTACATTCTGGTGTGGAAACCTCCACAGACGTGTGGCTCTGGGAACGCGATTAGAACGTGCAACAAAACACTTGACGAAAGAATTCACCAATAAAAGATGTATATTTAAGATGTAGACATTCAAACATGGCAACTGTTTGATCATTTAAATACCAGCAAATAAGTGGCATGCTTCATCATCGAACTCTCACTCTGAAGACAGAGGGCGTGATTCACAGAGTGTAAATTTACCCTTGTTTGCTATTCACACGGGGATTTACGAGTAGTATCTTTGTGAGTGCGGAGCCTCTTCAGTGGCTTCATCATCGAACATTCACTCAGATCTCCGAGGGCCTGAGTCACAAAGGTGTAAGTTTACCCTTGTTTGCTATGCATACAGGGATCTATTAGTAGTATCTTGTGAGTGCGTAACCTCTTCTGTGGCATACTTCATCATCGAGCCCTCACTCAGAACACTGAGGGCCTGATTCACACAGGTGTAATTTTACCCTTGTTTGCTATTCACACAGGGATTTACGAGTAGTATCTTGTGAGTGTGGAGCCTCTTCAGTGGCATGCTTCATCATGGAGCCCTCACTCTGAACACCGAGGGGATGATTCACACAGGTGTAAGTTTACCCATGTTTTCTATTCTCCCAGGGATTTACGAGTAGTATCTTATGAGTGCAGAGACTCTTCAGTGGCATGCTTTATCATCGAACCGTCACTCTGAAGACCGAGTGCCTGATTCAACCAGTTGTAAGTTTACCCTTGTTTGCTGTTCACACAGGGATTTACGAGTAGTATCTTGTGAGTGCGGAGCCGCTTCATTATCGAGCCCTCTCTCAGAATACCAAGGGCCTGAATCACATAGGTGTGAGTACCCCAATCACTATCTTATGTGTTATTGATTTCTTGGGAGTTTTTGTAAAGTGGGTAAAAAGGCCAAAAGTATCATAGCATTTTACAGTGGATTCTCTACGAAGCAGAGTAAGTTAGATAGTGACATAATCACTAGCTGTACTCGCTTAGTTACATTCTGGCGTGGAAACCTCCACAGGCGTGTGGCCCTGGGAAAGCGATTAGAATGTGCAACAAAACACTTCACGATAGAATTCACCAATAAAAGATGTATATTTAAGATGTAGACATTCAAACATGATTCAGAAAAGGGGGTGGTGATGAACAGAGTGCCTGAATTAAGCAGACCACTCTTACCCAGTCCAAAGATCAGGGCTTGATCCATCACCGTTTTTTAGCTCACTGCACCATCCCAGCTCAGAACTTGGCTATATGCAAATTAGTCTGTTCCTGTCCCAGTGCATGATGGGAACAGGGCAAACCAAACTACCAAGCCAATTCTTATACTGGGAAGGAAACAAGCTTCCGGGGACCGGTTTCTGCCATTTCAGGCGTCGTCGGCCGGGCTTGCTTGAATCCTGATGGTGCAATGAGCAAGGGACTCACATCTGAGTATACCCTTCCACGCTTATGGTGGACAAAATGATACAGAAAAGGGAGTGTTCATCACCACCCCCTTTTCTGAATCGTTTTTGGCCACTATAGGTGTGGCAGGGTATACTCAGACATGAGTCCCTTGCTCACTGCTCCATCAGGATTCAAGCAAGCCGGGCCGACGAGCTTGAGCTGAGTGCATAACCTCTTTTGTGGCATACTTCATCATCGACCCCTCACTCAGAACACTGAGGGCCTGATTCACACAGGTGTAATTTTACCCTTGTTTGCTATTCAAACAGGGATTTACGAGTAGTATCTTGTGAATGTGGAGCCTCTTCAGTGGCATGCTTCATCATCGAGCCCTCACTCTGAACACCGAGGGGGTGATTCACACAGGTGTAAGTTTACCCTTGTTTGCTATTCACACAGGGGTTTAAGAGTAGTATCTTGTGAGTGCAGAGCCTCTTCAGTGGTGTCATCATCGAGCCCTCACTCAGAATCCTTAGGGCCTGTTTCACACAAATGTAAGTTTACCCTTGTTTGCTATTCACACAGGGATTTCCGGGTAGTATTTTGTGAGTGCAGAGCCTCTTCAGTGGCATGCTTCATCATCGAGCCCTCACTCAGAACACTAAGGGGCTGATTCACACAGGTATATGTTTACCCTTGTTTGCCATTCACACAGGGATTTACGAGTTGAATCTTGTGAGTGCGGAACCTCTTCAGTGGCATGCGTCATCATCGAGCGCTTACTTAGAACACAGAGAGCCTGATTTACAAAGGTGTACGTTTACCTTTGTTTGCTATTCACACAGGGGTTTACAAGTAGTATCTTGTGAGTGCAGAGCCTCTTTAGTGACTTCATCATCGAGCCTCACTCAGAACACCGAGGGCCTGATTCACACAGTTGTATGTTTACCCTTCTTTGCTATTTAAACATTGATTTACCGTGGCAAAGATGGCGGCCTGAGAGGACGTTTGTTCTGGAGGCTCCCAGTCCCGGACCCCGTTTGTGCCCCTAAATAAGCTTCCCAAACCCCCTAGCTATAATGCATTCTGCCCTGCTGTGATAAGGTGGTGAGCGGCTGCTCCGGTGAGGGCGAGCACCCGTTTGGTGGCCTCTGGAGACTCCCGCTTTCCCAGTGGAGTGCGCCCCGACTGTGGAGAGAAGAAAATGGCGGCTGAGTCCGCCGAGTGACTGCGGTCGGCACTGCCTTAGACGGCCCAGCGGGGAAACGCGCCCTGAGAGCTGCTGCCCGGCGGCACCTGCGGGGGCTGGAGTGAGCGTGAGAGCCGGTGGTGCCCTGCTCGGGCGGCGACGAGCGGGGCACACAGCAGGTGACGCCGGTGGTGCTGGTCATATGGCGTGGACTTCGAGGCCCGAGATTGGGGCCTGGCGCAGAGGGTAGCGAAGCGATGCACCAGCGCTTCACCCCACAGAGCAGAAGCTGAGGCCACAGGCTGCACACCCGGTGGACAACGGAGGACTGTTTGTGCTGAACAGCGCGGTCCCAGAGGTGAGGACCGGTGGTGACACGGAGCCTGGGCAGCATGAAACTCGAGCCCCCGGCGTGGGCCTAGCGCGGCCTGCCCTTTGAGCTGTGCCCGTGCCGAAGAGGAATGGCGGCGCGAGGAGCAAGGGCAGAGGCCTCATCTCCTGGGGGGCACTGGAACACAGGACAAACACGCACCATAGAGAACCAGGGCCTGTGCCAACAGAGGAGGACTTGGGGGCCCAGCGCCTACATTGCTGCGCCGGCGAGGAGGGTGAGAAGAGGGCAACATCTGAGACCGAGCGGCCCCGGCCCGGTGCGCTCTAGAGACAAGGCACTTGACGCACTATCTGACAGTGTGCTGGACTGGAAGCTGCACCTCCACAGCACACAACTTCCCCCCCTCCCTTCTCTGAAACCTTGGGAGAAGCGCTTGCTCGGACCCTGATTTGCCCTGGGGGCCCACAGCGGGGAGAGCCTGCCCCGCACTGCTGGTGCGCCACGTGGGACTGTGTTTACCGGGGAGCCCTCTGCTTGTACAGCCCGGCCTGCGCGGCCATCGAGAGTTGGACAGTGGGGGTTCCATGGCGACTACAAATCGCAGGGAAGGCCTCAACATCACGGACATGTTAACTGAGGGCACCACTAAGGGAGAGAAGAGGCCACCGCGGCCAGAGGCGGCCAAGAATCCCCCGGGGCAGGAGGATGGAGGGGCACCCATCACCAAAGCCTTCCTGGAGTCCCTCTTTAACTCCCTGAAGGAAGACTTCCAGACACTCAAACAGGACATGGCGGGGAACACCGGGAGCTACGCAGCAATGTTAACGGATTGGGGGAGCGAGTGGCGGCGATGGAGAAGGCGGACCACACTAGGAGTGAGGAGGTAGAACACCTACAACAGGAGGTCATCCGTCTCCGCGAGCAACAAGTCGATCTACAGGCGCACACAGAGGACCTCGAGAACCGCTCTCGATGAAACAACATAAGAGTCCGTGGTGTGCCCTCCAAATCGGAGGGGGACAGTGTGGCTTGGTATCTGCAGAAGTTGTTTCGAGAGATCCTGGGGGAACCCGATGATTTTGAGATCAGCATTGACAGGGAACATAGAGTGGGCCTGGCACCTGCCCCCCCACTGAACATCTTAGCCTTTCTTCCCGACTTCCCTTTACAAGAGCACATACTAAGGGAGGCACGCCAGAAACAACCCCTTAAATTTCAAGGCCACTCGGTGGCGTTATATCAGGACCTTTCAGCTATCACTCTGCAAAAGAGGAAGGCCTTTAAGGTGGCCACAACTTTCCTGCCAGACAACTGGATCCCTTATTCCTGGGGCCACCCCTTTAGGCTCATATTTAAATGGAAGGGGTCCCTGCACCAGCTCCGATCCCTGTGGAAGACGTGTGATCTGCTGGGCATCGACCTTGAGGAGGGTTCACAAATGGAGAGGTCTTCAACGCAACTATCGTCAACGAAAACCCTGCAGTCTTCCCGGGGCGGGTGGCAGCGCGCGGGGCACCAACGCTCGGCCCAAAGCAAGCTTAAACCGGACCCAGCAACGATGGCGCAGGAGCAAGCGGCGGCTATACAGGAAGTGTCCTAGGACGCAACAGCTGGGACCTGATGCTGCAATCATAGGGGGTTTATTCGCACTGCTTCCACACAGGGCTAGGGTAGAACGGGCGGGGGGCCAATGAGGTCGCCACTTCCACACACTCCTCCACTTCTTACTACTACAGGCCTGAACTGTGCATTGACAGGACTGAGACTATGGTTTGCAATTTGGGGCTCCAGGTTGGGATTAGGGAGGGGAGGGGCGAGGGAGGGGACTACCGGGAGCTGAGGGGGTGAGCCTCGACTGGTTTGAGACACTGACTTGCATATGGGAATGCCTGGTTGGGGTTGGGTTGGGGGGGTGGGAGGGGGAGGAGGGGGTTGGCGAGGGGAGTTGGGGGGAAGTTCTGGTTTTTCCTGGGGGGGTTTGTTTACGGGGTGGGCACCCCTCTGTCCTCCTTTTTTCTGGGTTTTTTTCTGCTCCTTTTCTCACAGGCTATACAGAGCTCCTGCGTCACCATTGCGAGACGATGACCCACTCCAGAATTAAAATTCTCACCCTTAATGTGCGAGGGCTAAACAATCCCAATAAAAGGCGGGCGGTCCTGTCACTTACAGAGCACTCCACAGCTGATCTCTGCCTCCTCCAGAAGATTCATTTGCTTCCTAAAGACCAGCATCGTCTTAAATCCCGTGCCTTCCCCACGCAACTTTTCTTATCCTCTTCCAAGAAGGCGGCAGGGGTGGCAATACTGGTGTCCAGATCATTCCCGGGCAAGGTCGTTCAACGAGAGTCGGAGATAAAATGGCGGCTGCTGGTGTATCGCTTCCTAGTAGCAGGCCAGACACTGGTGGTGGGCTCTATATACGTGCCCAATGAGGGGCAAGAGGTCTTTCTCCAGCGGGCGCTAGCAGCGGCCACAGCTAACACTGAACTACTTTTATTACTGGGGGCGATCTTAACTTAGTCTTCCATAACACAGCCGACCGCTCCTGCCAGAGGTCGGGCCAGGTAGGGGCTCTTTCCAAGTCCGGACAGGCGCACCTCCGGGAGCTGGGCCTTATTGACCTTGCAGACACCTACACCCACGCAGCATCTCCTACACCTATCACTCAGGGGCCCATAAGTCATATGCTAGGCTCGATTACTTTCTCTGCGCCTCCCAATTAGTGCCACGAACGCAGGAAGTAGACATCACGTCGGCTTCCCTGTCTGACCATTCCCCGATGGTAGCCACCTTCCTTTTCCCTGGGCTTGGTGAGTAGCTATCTAATACCTACTTTGTTTTCTTCTGCTCTGTGTTATATTGCTAAAATATGTTTTTCCTGAAGAGCAAGAATGCTGCCGATTCGATTCCATTGCAGGTAAATTAATGTTTAAATAGCTTCTGTGATTAAAGGTGCTTGCCTGCTCAGTGGCGTTGCTACTATGCTTACTTGTTTGCAACTTTGTGCTCATTTGGCCTCATTGATTATGTATGAGTGTAGTACTTTACAGAACTGCATAATGCTAGAGATACTAGAGACTCAAGTCTAGTCCTTCCTTTGTACTCCTGCTGCCACTAAGAAGAGATAGTGGTGGATTGATAGGCTGAGTATATTATGGCTTGTTATTTAGTAGTAGGACATTTTTAGTGGTCTGCAATCATGATGACGGACTGTGTCTGTCACGTCGCATGCTGCTGAGTGCTGGCAGATGTAGTAGAACCTTTTGTTGTTGGTTTAGTTAGTGATTTACAACTTTCCAAGTAGATGGCCTGCAAATTCAGCAATACTGTACTATCCTCCTAGTTGACCAGATCAGATAGGTCAATACATGTAGTACAATTGTTGGTAATTTGTTTCCCCGAGATAATTTTAGATTGTGGTCAAAGAAAGCAAATATTCAAAACAAATATCATCCATATTTGTGTTTATTTCATGATTATCAGCACCTCCGAGGGGCAAGACGACGACAGAACAAGGTGGACAGGATCGGTCCTCCGAGGTCTCTTCTGCTGGCCCCGGTAAGTTGTTCTGTTGTTAATATTAATAATTATACTTCCCTAACTTTTACAGCACCTATTCATTCCAAACTGTTTCTAATTCTATTTTTGACAAAATAGTCTTTGATCTTCTTGTAGACTGTTTCTACATTCTTATCCTGCCTCTACTATCAATCTCTGTGCTACTACTATTTACTATTATTATGAGTCGGTCTGTGTAGGTAGCTAAGCTTGCCCAGTCGGCAAACGGTGTTAAACAAAACTATGATCCAGCAATAGCTCTAGGCACTGAGTGTGGTCCTCTGGGTTGCCCTTGCTGTCTATTCCAGTCTTCTTAATGTAAGTGCTTTGACAATTTCCAACAATAAAATGTCAATGTCCACCAAGAATAAGCTAGTAGTTGGCTTTTTGATTTGATAGGAGCACATACCATACCGCTGGTGTTTCAGGGACTATTCTGCACATACAGAAGTATGGACAAGAGAAATAGGACATTGTTGATGATAGATGCAGTTTGACTTTCCACATACCTCAGTCAGAACAGAAGTTGAACCCCAATCCCCTGACCGACTATCTAGTGTGTCTGATCAAAGATTATACGACCCAGAAGAACAGAAGAAGACTACCGAGCCCCGACCTATCAGAGTCATGGAAGCATGCTTGCAAAGTGCAGTAGTGCAATTGCAAACCCTTCGGCTCACTCACTCGTGAACAATAACCACACAGTGTTTTTTAGTTTTAAAGTTTTATTTTCAAATAAGAAATAAAAAAACAATTTCTTTATTTTTAATAGCGCAGTATTCCCAGCGAGCAGTGGTGATAGATGGCGTTAAAGTTTAAACACCCTTCCCTAGAATATACTTCAACTTAACACATCTAATTATTATAATAACTGTGCGGGAGCCCTCAACTTGTTTGAACTTCAAGTACAGGTGGTGATGAGGAGTAGGTGGTGAAAATTGAAAAGCTCTTGTTGGCAGAAGGGAAATGGAATCTTCTGTTTGCAATTAGAAAAATGGAGCACGTTAAAAAGCAAGCATTCATCAGTTGTGCCAAAAAGTGTAGCATGTTATGGCTAAGCATATAAAAAGTTAACACCCTCCCCAAAACAGTCACTTTTTTCAGTCCCATTAATTAAAAATTGTTTATTGTTAGACCTGACCCCCTCGGCATGGTACTGCGCCCACATAAGCGAGACTCCCCACCCGCATAACTCTGTCCCTCTGTCCCCCAGGGGTATTAGCCACCCCAGCGCAGCCCCCACCCTTCTCCCCAAGAACTTCCAGCCTAAGGGCCCGGGACAATCGATGGGAAGTAGGCCAGCCAGCGCCCTGCCCCCAGAGCCATCCACAGTTAAACCAGAGCTCCCTCACCCCCTGGACAGCGTTGGGGAGCGAGCCCGTGACCAACAGGATGAGGCGGAGGGGTTTTGATAACACCTCCCGTCAGGCCGGCCCGATCCCTGCCGGGCTGCAGAGGACCCTCCCACCTCGGAGACTTCAAAGGGAAAGGCCAAATGGCGAGAGGGGCCGCTCAGCCCCCTCCGAGAGACCAAGGAGCCATCTGAAGGAGGTAGAACCTGGGGAAGGAAAACTGAAAAGGAATGATATAACTGCGGCCGGAGGTGGGTGCAGTTCATTTGGATCCTGAGACCGGAGGGGCTGCGGAGAGGTCGCAGCCCATGCTGACAAGGGAAGCCGCTCGTCTCCCTCCCCGAGAACCCACCGAGCCCTGCAGACTACGTTGCGGCTCTCTTGCCACACGGGACATGGACAAGTCCCTCCCGAGCCTGCAGACTACGTCGCGGCTCTCTTGCCACACGGGACACAGACAAGTCCCCCCTCAGCCTGAAGACTACGTCGCGGCCCTCTTCCTCCGGGAGAACGCATCGTGGGCCCCGGCCCAAGTGTGTACTGCCGCTGGAGCTGGACATCGTGAGCGGGAAGGTACCAGAGCACCCGCGCCTGCCCCAGTACCCCGCGCTCCTGGCCCCGGGCCATCGTGAGGTACGTGGGGTGCAGACCACAGTGTCCCACGGCTCGAAGAGCTACCCCGAGCCCGCGGTCCGACCCAACCAGAGGTACAGGCTAAAGGACCGCCGTGTACCCCTTACGATTCGCACCGAAGTCCGTATGGTATCGGACCTGTGAGTACCAGGGCTGGTTGCATCAGCAGGGCCAACCAGCCTAAGTGTCCACAGAAGGAGCAGAAACGGCCCCAGAGTGGCCCCCAGGCAAGAGCGCAGCGCCCTGCCCACCTTGAAGAACCTGCAGTAGGAAGAACCCGTGTCGGGCCCACAGAGCCCCTGCCACTGCACGAGAGAGCCCAGGACTTGAGACGTCACCAGCGCGAGAGGTCCACGCACGCGCAGCTCGAGGATTGAGAGCTTTACGCGTGGACTCTCCCGCCGCCGCAGACCCGCCATACTTCCCCCGTGGCTCAAGGATTGAGAGCCGGACTAAAGACTGCCCCACA